>NC_135536.1:25488648-26733107 GCF_045843805.1 Urocitellus parryii | reverse complement strand
ACAGCACAGGGCATTTCCACAGTCGCTGGTCACTGAGGTCTTCCGGAAAAGAAGCTCTCTTCCCCTGGGGGCCGTCACGGGGCGGTGACTTCCATGCCAAAGCTGGCCAGCAGGCAGAGATGATCTGAAGAGCAGAAGGGGTTGGGCAAGCCGTTGGCGGCCCACAGAATCTCTTCAGAGAGGAGGGAGAGGCGGCCCAGGAGCTTGAGAGTTCCATCTCGATCCAGCCTATCATCTGGGACACAAAGTAGAACTCAGTGGGTCGAGAAGCCACAGCCACTCCTGGGGAGCATGACAGGCCCTCCAGGAACCAAGCCTCTGTAGGCCACATCGCTATGGCTGTGTCCCACCCTCCTATAGCTTCTGGCTATGAGGCCTCATTTCCTCAGAGATGCCCCCCTGTGGTAATATCAATGAGAAGACAGGTGGATGCCAGGGCCTATGGCAAACAGGACCATAGCCCAGGTACAGTTTTGCTTCCAAGAGAAGCAAAAAATCCAAACTTTTGCTAGATACGCTGACACATGCCTGTAATCCCAGTGGCTTGGGAGGCTGAGGCAGGAGGGCCATGAGTTCAAAACCAGCCTCAGCAAAAGCAAGGCGCTGAGCAACTCAGTGAGATCCTGTCTCTAAATAAAATACAAAATAGGGTTGGGGATGTGACTCAGTAGTCAAGTGCCCCTGAGTTCAATCCCTGGTTGCCCCCCGCCAAAAATCCAGACTTCCTATATAAAATCTGACTTTTAAACATAAATGATCGATTATAACACTCTAAAAACTACATTTTAAACAAAACAGGCATGACGTTGGTAAACTCCTCCCTGTGACTACTGGTATGAGATGAAGAGAGAAAACAGGGCCTCAGTTAGTTGTGTTCCCCACATTCCCACCCACACAAGTCCAATCACTCCTAGTACTCTATTTTTACCCCTAAAATAGGGGTAGAGAGTACCTGTTTCACTCACCTCTCTCTGATGCTGGAAGAATAAATGGAGAAGGCAGAGAGGGAGCCTACAGGAAGAATGAGGGCAGCAGCCAGCACCAAGGTTGGTACGGAACCTGCTCCTCTGCTAATCATGTCCCAGCAGCCTAAGTTATGCCACTAAATGCCTGGCTTATTATCAGCAGATCCCCAGGACCCTGGAGTAGCTTCTCAGAACCTTGGATCCCCCAGACTTACCAGTTCTGTTCCCATTCTCGCAGGACTCAGCTGAGAAAAAGATATAATCCACTGTTGTTCCAAGACCTAAGGGCATCGTGGTGACCTCTGGACGGCCATGCTGGGGCAGGAAATGGGTATAGACTGAGGTCAGGTGGAGGCAGTGCTGGATGGTGCCTACAACCCTATAGGAATAGAGGGGAGATGTCAGTCAACAGAAACCATTAAAATTTCCCCAGATCACTTTCTCTCTTCTCTCTGTGTTTGATAAAGCTTTTTTTTTAGGGATAATCCTAATGATCCAATCTCACCAAATACCTTTCCATGCTAATACAAGATGGGCACACTTAGCTAAAATTAGCCCAGAAACAGACACATTGATACTGAGGCCCTTAACCCTTAAAGTCCGCATTTTCCACTTGCCACCTGATAAAGTATACCCAAAGTGCCCCTGTCCATGAGCCACCAAGCTCTCTAAGAGGCTTTACCCACCTAGGAAGGCATTCATGTGCTTTCTATCTGCAAAAATAAGAGTGGGCCCCTCTGAGTTCTGCATACCCATACACTCTCTCCATGATCTTCTTGGGAAAAAAGCAAGAGCTTAGTAAAAATTGCTTCCCAAATCAGCCTCAGGATAGCCAATGGGAATCCCTCTTCCACACCTAGGAAGGGGCTGAATAAAAGTTGAAGAGAGCTGGAGGGAAGTTTACCTGGGGAAGACAGGCTCAAGCTCAGATGTGTCTTCCTCAAGGACAGACTCGGCCCAACCAGCAGGTCGCTCTGTAGAAGACCAGAGAGAGAAAGCTTTTATCATTCACAGTCAGTGAAGTAGGGTCATAGCTTTTCTCCTTGAAATCACTCTTTTTTTTAATATTTATTTTTCTATTTTTCTTTTAAGTTTTAAGTGGACACAATGTCTTTATTTTATATTTATATGGTGCTGAGGATTGAACCCAGTGACTCACGAATGCTAGGCGAGCACTATACCTCTGAGCCACACCCTAGTCCCTTGAAATCACTCTTAGATCCTTGTCTAGATTGCTCTAGAAGGGGAAAGGGAAAGACGAACAATGAAGAGAGGAAGAAAATAATGAGCCAAGGTCAAGAACCTCAGGCCTCTAACAGAGACATTGCATTCCTTGGCTCAGCATTCTGAAAAAAATTTAATTCAATTTATAAAAAAGAATGGGTCATAGAGTCACATGGTACAAAAATCATCAGTGAGGCTTCCTCTTACTTCTTACCACTCAATTCCCCTCTCCAGAGGCGATCAAGGTTACCAAACTCATAATGTATTTCTCTAGAGATTTTCCATCACATAGCATTGTGTGTTATGTATATACATATGTAGATACGTATACATGCATAAATACACACATGTGTACATATACACCATATATTCATTTAAAGAAAAAAGATATAAATTACCAATTATGAAGAAAGAAAGAGGGACATTATCACAGATCCTAATGCCATTAATAGATATCAAAGATCAACAATGACAAACCCTTACCAGGACAGCTGAGAGAAAAAAAAAAAAAACTCAAATTACTATAATCAGGAATGAAAGAGGGGACGTTACTACTAATGACACAGGACAAAAACAGAAAACAAAATTTTAAAAACTCCATAAGCAAATATTGTAAACAACTGTAGGCAAATAAATTAGATAAGTTAGATAAAATGAGCAAATTCCTAGAAAGACGCAAACTATATAAACTGACTTAAAAAGAAACAAAATATCTGACTAGGCCTGTAACAAGTAAAGAGTTCGATCAGTAATTTTAAAACTTCCCACAAAGAAACACTCAGTCTTGGATGGCTTTATTTATGAATTCTACCAAAAATTTAAAGAAGCGTTTATACAAATCATCCACCAACCTTTCAGAACACAGGAGAAGGGAACCCTTGCCGAGTCTTTCCATAAGGTCAGTATTATTCCCATATAACAAAAAAAAAATTACAGGCTAATATCCCTATGAACACAGATATGATAGTATTCAATAAAATACTAACAAATTAAATTCAGCAAAATATAAAAACAATTTGTATAATACACTGTGACAATACAGGATTTATTCCAAGAATGTAAGGTCAATTAACATAATGCAAAAAAACATGATTATCTCGACAGACTCAGAAAAGACATTTAACAAAATACAACAACCTCTGATGATTTAAAAACACTCAACAAACTAGAAATAGAAGAGAACTTCCACAACCTTAAGGGAATCTATTAAAAACCACAGCAAACATCATACTTGATGGTGACAGACTGAAAGTTTTACCTCTAAGATCAGGAACAAGATAAGGGTATCTGTTCTCACCACTTCTAGCCAACAGTGTAATCAGTGTAATTTCTTTCTAAAAAAACTATTAGAACCAATAAATGAGTACAGCAAAATTGGAGAATACAAGATCAACATACAAAATACCATATTTCTATACACTAGCAATGAACTAATCTAAACATGAAATTAAGAAAATAATTCAATTTATAATATCATTGAAAAGAATAAAGAAATTAAAATAAAATTTAACAGAAGTAAAATAAGACTTGCACACCCAAAACCATAAAACATGGAAATTAAAGATCTAAATAAATGGAAATTTTTCTCAAGTTCATTGTTCATAAGACAACACTGTAAAATGGCAATACCTCCCAAACTGATACATGGATTTGTAGATCCCTATCAAATCCAAACTGGTTTTACAGAATTTTTTTAAAAAATATTTTGTGTAGTTGTAGATGGGCACAATACCTTTATTTGTTTATTGTATGTGTTGCCAGGGATCGAACCCAATGCCTCACACATGCTAGGCAAGCACTCTACCAAGTGAGCCACAACCACAGCCCATTTTACAGAATTTGGTTAAGCTGATCCTAAAACTCATATGGAAATGCAGAGGGCAAAAGCAGTCAAAATAATCTTGAAAAACAACAAAAAGGACTTTCCCAATTTGAAAGTATACAAAACTATAGTAATCAAAGACAGCATAATACCGAGATAAGGATACAAAACAGGGAATGGAATAGAATTGAGAGTCCAGAAACCCATATTGATGTTCACTTGATTTTTGACTTAGAGGGGGTGACTGAAGAGTGACTGCTAACTGGTCTTTGTGGATGTTGACAATGTTCTAAAATTAGATCGTGGTGATGGGTATACAACTCTGAATATACTAAGGGTCACTGAACTATGCTTTTTAAATGGGTGGATTTTATAAAATATAAATTTCATCTCAATAAAGCTGTTTTAACAAAAAGAATAAGGGAATGTTATGGACAACTTCATGCCAAAAAATTTGATAATTTAGATGAAAGGAAATGTTCCTTTTCATACGTTACATTTTTCCTGTCAAATTCATTTCTATATATTTTTGTTGCTATTACAAATAGGGTCTTATTTTCTTTATATTTTTTAATAAATCAATCAGCATTTTTACATGGAATACTACTGATTTCTACATATTAACTTTGCACCTACTTTCCAAAATCATCTTAATACTAATGGTGTTCTTAGCTGGTTTTCTTAGATCATCAGTTGTATAATACATAATAATCTCTCAACACACAGAATAATCTGCCCTCTCCTTTCCATTTTTACCTTTGTATTTTCTTCTATTTCTATATTCTATACTTCTAATTCTGTTATCTCCAAACACAAATAAATAATGATAGTGGATGTCCTTGTCTTGTTCCTAACTTTAACAGGAATACTATTTAAGCAAGATGCTGATTTTTGGAGTTGAGATAACCTATCAACAGTATAAGGAATCATCCATTGTTTCCTTATTTAATAGGGTTCTTATTTTTTTAAGTATGTAGAATTGATGTTGAATTTTGACAATTATTCTATGAGTTTTTCAATAAACACTGTTTTAGGTATATCCCACAAATATATGGTATTTTCATTGTTATTTTCTTGATGTCCTACAGTTTCACTTTAAATTTCCTCTTTAATCTTAAAGTTTTTTGTTTTTTGAATATTTTTTGGTTGAAGATGAACACACTATTTATTTATTTATTTATTTATTTATTTACTATAGTAGTAGATAGACAGAATGCCTTTATTTTATTTGTTTATTTTTAAGTAGTGCTGAGGATCAAACCCAGGGCCTCGCACATGTGAGGCAACCACTTTCCCACAGAGCTACAGCCCCAGCCTCAACCTTAAAGTTTTTTTAAATGTCCAGAGTATACTGTTTTCTTTCATGTTTTTAAATTCTATTTTTACTACATGTGCTTTGTTGTCAAAGTTATGGTCAATTCTAAGAAATTTCCCAGTGATTTTTTAAAGTCTTCTTTGCTTCAATGTTTAGAATTTGATATGAATCAATCAGGTTTACCATACAACATGGTACTTAGGGGTTTTTTATATTCTTTTTTTTTTTTTTTTTAAGAGAGAGAGAAAAAAAAGAGAATGTTTTTTATTTTTTAGTTTTCGGTGGACACAATATCTTTATTTTATTTTTATGTGGGGCTAAGGTTCGAACCCAGCACCCTGCGCATGCCAGGCGAGCACATTACCGCTTGAGCCACATCGCCAGCCCTCTTTTATATTCTTAGTTACCTTTTTTTTTTTAATTTTTTTTAGATGTTGATGGACCTTTATTTTATTCATTTATTTATGTGTGGTGCTGAGAATCAAACCCAGGGCCTCACACATGATACGCAAGTGCTCTACCACTGAGCTACAACTCTAGCCCTCTTACTCACTAGACCTACTGGAGACTGAGAGAGATGGATTAAACCTACTACTTATTTTCTATTTATTCCTTGTTATACCTACAGTTTCACTTTGTGATTGTTGATGTGATGTTATTTGGAACATCAACATTCATAACATTAATGTTTCCATTTTGAGCTACATCCTTTGTCATTACAATATGCAAGAAAAATCACAGTGACCATCAGAATCTTAAAGATGGTGTCCCCTCACTACTAGGTTCTGCCTCTGCACACAGTACTGTGTACAAACAGCATTGTTCTTGCAGTGCCACAGAAATGAAGGCTCCCACCTGCCCCTCCAGGTCACATGAGGTATAGCTACCTCTACAAAAGCATCCTGTCTCAACATCTTGCCAGGGTCCATTCAGCATAGGCAGGAGTCAAGCAAGCAAGTTCTGCAAGTACTTGGGAAGAAGACCACATGGATGAGTGGAGAAGCTGGATTGAGAACTTTTCCTGCTTAGAAAGCTGACCAAATAGCCAGGTAGGTTTCTATGTAACCTCTGGTCAACATGTTAACTAGTGATTTATGAAAGTCACACTTATTAGCAATTATTCTTTCTACAATGCACAACTTGGGCACATACTTTCCTCTTACTTAGTTTAAAACCCAAAGCCTCAAGATTCAGTACAAAGATTAGAAAGAAAACAGTGATCCCTTTTCAGTATCTGCTATAGTGTTAGTGTGTCCTCCCCACACAAATTCATATGTTGAAAATCCTAGCCCCCGTGTAAGTGATGGAGGTGATTAGGTCATGAGTATGGATAAGAGTGGGATTAATACCTTTACAAAAGATGCCCAAGAGAGAATCCTAATCCCTTCTACTATGTAAGGACACAGTGAAAAGATGACAACACATCTGCCAGTACCTTGATCTTGGAATTTCCAACCACCAGAATTGTGAAAAATAAATTTCTGTGATTTAAAAGCTACCCTGTTTACGATATTTTTTACAACAGCCTAAATGAACTAAGACTGTGTCTTTCAGAATCATACAGGAAAAAAAATCATTAATAATTGAAAATATTTTTAATATTTATTTTTAGTTGTAGTTGGTACCTTTATTTATTTATTTTTATGTGGAGCTGAGAATCGAACTGGGGCCCTGCACATGCTAGGCAAGTGCTCTACCACTGGGCCACACTCCCAGCTCAATAATTGAAAATATTAACAAGAAGGACGTAAGTACCCTATTTATGAACTATTTTGCCACAAAGGGAGTTGGAAAGAGTGAGAATCACAATGTTTTGTATTACACAACCTGAGTGATATGGAACGCTCCAGTGCAATGCAATGTCAGCTTAGGGGAAAATCAGACCATTACTACCACCACTGTGTTTCCTTTAGCATTCAGAGGCTCCACTGAAGTCACAGTCAAGTGGGCACGTTTTGATATAAGGTGGGTTAGATAACTGGTACTGTTGGCATATCTAAACAGATTTTCCAGAAAAAAATGAACTGACACACTTATCTCCCTGTACTCCACTTAAATTTTCGCCCTTGAGGCCTAAAAATGGTGAGCTTTTTAGATTTGGAATGTGAAAGATTCATCAGCATCCTGTTCAGCCCTAGGTGGGAGCAATGAACAAATGGAAGGGCACATGGCAGATCCATGCGTTTATCCAAATTTAATTTCAATTGTGAAAATACTATGTTATTTTGCACTGTTATTGAACTAGATATTTCCCTACTGTTGAATGATTCTTCTCTACTTACAAAGTGATTGTCAGTATGTAGTTTAAAGGTCCTTAGTTTAGCTTCGTTATTAAATTTAAATGCTATTTTATGCTTCTTTCAAGTACAGCACTGATTTTTTTAAACAACTTATTATAAAATTACCTATGTGGGATTCTGTTATTGTTCAACTATAGAATTTTGAGGTCTAAACACATGAGCCACAGCTCTCCTCGCTGAGCCTGAGTGATATAAGCACTTATCTCATTTCCTGGTACATGCTGGTCATTCAATGTATGGTGGCAATCACTGTACTACTACTGCTCTTGCCACAGTTATAATAATACCAAAGCTTTGCAATTAAAACAACAACAACAAAAAAAAAAAAAAAAAACCTGAGCCACTGAAATGTTCAAAGCTCTGTGGAAAATGCCAATTCAAATTAACTACAAGAAAAACAAATTCATCACTCACCACTAGACCTTTCACTATAGTTTCTTAGCCCTTGTCTGGTTGTCTATACTTCTCTACTAGTTTCTTCTTCAAGCACTGTTGGTGGTTATCAAATCTTGAGCTAAACCTTTTTTTCTTGAAGCCTAGTTTTCCAAAGTTGAATGTTGACATTAAGAAATCTGGAGCCAGGTGGCTGGGGTGTGGCTCAAGGTAAAGCACTTGCCTCTCACATGTGAGGCACTGGGTTCGATCCTCAGCACCATACAAAAGTAAATGAACAAAATAAAGATAAGTTTAAAAAAAAAAAAAAAGAAATCTAGAGTCAATCTGATTATGGTTACACATAATAATAGCACAATCTTTTGGTTCAACTGCCCAAAGGATTCTTTTGTCTTTTGACTTCTAGTAACTTCACTATGATATCTTAGTATTGACTCTCCTACATGATTTTTTACTGAAACATGATATGTCCTCTGAATCTGAAGAGTCATCTCTTTTCATTTTGGGGAAAGACTTCCTAGGGGGGCTGGGGATGTGGCTCAGCGGTAGCGCGCTCGCCTGGCATGCGTGCGGCCCGGGTTCGATCCTCAGCACCACATACCAACAAAGATGTTGTGTCCGCCGAGAACTAAAAAATAAATATTAAAAAAAATTCTCTCTCTCTCTCTCTCTCTCTCTCTCTCTCTCTCCTAAAAAAAAAAAAAAAAAAAAAAGAAAGACTTCCTAGAATAAATAGTACTCTGAGGTTATTATATTGGTTTCCTTCTTTGTGGACTCCGGTTATGCCTACATTGAATCTTATCTTTCACTACTGTCATTTTCTCTGTAAATCCTTTCTTGTAATTTTTTTTATTTGTTCTAATTAGTTATACATGATAGTGACTGAATATATGACAGTAGATACCATACATAAAAGCATTATAACGTCTCATTCTTCTAGTTGAACATGATGTAGAATTACAGAGGTCATGTAATCATATATGCACATAGAGTATATAAATCCTTTTTATGCTTCCTTTTCTTTTTGCTAGTTTTGAGTTCCTGGCCTCTGTCTCTTGCTTCATTTTCAGAGTATCTATTCTTCCTTGTGCTTCCTCCAACTTTGGCTTCATTCTATGTAATGTTTTGTTTTATTCTACTTCTTTTCCATGCTCCAAAACTTGTGTTTCATCTTCTGACATTTTGGGCTGGCTATGCAGTTCAGTGAATAAGCATTTGTTTTAATCCTCAGTGCCATAAAGAAAAAAAAATCATCTGATATTTTGCCACGTGCCTGTATTGATTTCACAAAAGCAGTCACTTTCTCATGCACAAAGCCCTAAATTCAATCCCCAACACCACACACACACACACACACACACACACACACAAAAAAAAAAAAAAAAAAAAAAAAGCAGTTACTTGATTTTCTGGTCTTCTTATATAAAGGAGATTGCCTTTTTTTTTAATTCATGGGAAAATATTATAATTTCCACATGCTTCATGGCAGCAATTTTTATCTTTGAAGTGTCCTCTTTTTTCCCCTTTTCTTCTTTTATTTTTTTCCTTTTTCTTTTTTTTTCCCTATTTTTTGAAGCATTTCCATTCCTTTTTTTTTTTCTTATAGTAATTTAGTGCAGATCCCACAGTGTTTTAGGCAAGCCGGGCTTGGAATTAGCGTAGATTCTTTTGCACTAGCTATTTGAGTGGAGTTTATACAAAGGAAGGACTGGTTATGTACTCCAACAGGAATTTTCCTCATGATCCAGTATTGTGTGAGGACTTTAAATCTTTATGTCTCCCCAAAGAGATATGCAGGTCTGTAAGTATCTCATTACCCTTCCACACTTGAACAGACTGCTTAATGCAAATATGGTTTGGTTCTTTGATGGATCCTTCCTCCACTGCCTCTTAAACAGCCCAGGGATTTTCCTATCACACACTATCAATGCATTCTATTCTTGTTGCAAAAACGCAGGATTTGGGTTTTGTGCCTTAAGGTATATTCCTCACCTTGAGGAAATTTACTCTGCTGATTCTGTCTGAGATCCATTCAGCCCCAAGCAACTTCCTGGAACAATGTTCAGGAATTTCTTGCAGCCATTCCACCTAAATCATGGCTCATGGTTTCAGATATCTTCAGATCTCCTACTTTTGTCAAATATGGAATTTGCATTTTTTCCCATCCTCTTTGTGCTTTGAAGTGGCTCCAGAGAAAAGAAGGCAAGAATGTCATGTATACTCTGCTACATTCAATCTGGAAGTTCTCCACAGGAGCAACTGTTTATTACAACCAGGTCCACTGTCACCTTATGATTTCTGAAGCCTCAACAGGTATGTCTTCCCCCCCAGAAACACTATATACATGCTAGTTATTAGCAACTCAAGTCTCAAAAGATGATAAGGTTTACTTAGGCTCTTAGAGCTAGTAAGAACCCACACCTCTTGATTCCTGGTCCAGTTCTTAACACACTACACTTCCACAAATGCACACGACCAATGAACTCAACTCCATTTCCTTCTTGTAGACTTACTTCCAGAAGCTGATCTCTAAGAATCATATTTAGAAAAGACTAGAAAACCACAGAACTGACAAGAGACAGGAGGGAGGGAGGAAGAGGACAAAGAAATCAGGGTTAGTTCCATTACCTGGCTTAGTGTCTGTCACTCCTTCCATGAGAACCAGTCCTACTGGTCGCTGACAAGCGATGTTGCAGAAGCGGAAACGTAACAGGAAGTCTCGGCCATATTTACGTCTCTCTGTAAACCAGGAAAAGCCATACAGTGAAAGAAAGGAAAAGGAGCAACATGCTGAGACCTCCTTTGAACCAAGAAGCTTCCAGCTTCCAGAGGAAGTCTGTGCTGAAGACCAGAAGACTTTCCACTAGCTCCGATTTCAAATTGTTCATTTCACTGGGTGGCCATATGGAGGACAGTGAGAAAAACACAGGAACTTGCTAAAAGAATTGAGACTATACTTTCTCATCATTGAGAAATAAGCTTTCTCCCAAAATGGTCACGAAGACGAAGCCAACCAAGAATGTGCCATGTGCTTACCTGATCTCTTGGGGTGACAGGTGACATACTGACAGCAATCAGTGATGCCCAGGGAGCTGGGCCACAGTGGGACCTGCAGCTTCCTCTGGTAAAGCTGATGGGAGAAGTCTTCCTGTCCAGATACCTATAAGGAAAGAGCAAGATGGGAATGAGGAAACCAAGACAGAAAAAGGAAATAACAGTCCATGTTTGGGACATGTGAACAAATACACACAATCACACACTACACACATGGAATAAGCAACCCACTTAAGTCTCAGGGGAAAGTTAAAAATAGTTTAAAATATTGCTTTTTCACTAGAAATACTGCTATGTCCATGAAACAGGAAGGGGAAGTGAGAGGGTGAGATATGTGAATTAAACTTATGAGCATGTGGTTCTAAGTTTCATCTTAGAAAAATCTATACAGTTCTACACAGGGAAGGCCAATTCTCAGGTGCTTTAACTTAAGTTGGGAAGAGATTTATCCTGACCTTTGGATCTTCTGGATCAAGGTCTAATATCTTGAGCCTACTACTGAGAAACCACAGGGTCAAACCAAATGGGAAATGCACCAAAGCACTTTACCGTATCTATGTCACCATCCTCGGTCAAAGCCATTGAGCAGCCTGGGAACGGACAGAACGTAGTGGGGGAAACATTCGGCAACATCAGTCATCTGTACATCTCCAACATGTGTAGCAAAATGCCCTTTATTTCATTTAACAATAACAAATATTTGAATGCCAACTATGTGCAAGACACTAGCTAAATGCTGGGGATAAATGTGACAGATACAATCCTTCTGCCCCTAAAGGGCATAAACTTCAATACGTCATCTGAAGTAAAACGTCATCTGAAATTTATCATCTGAAATTTAATGGCCATTAAATTTTGAACAAGTTAGTTATCTAACTCTCTTGGGTTCAACATCCTTTACTGTAAAATACCATGAACAATTAAAAATCTAATAAAATAACTACCAATTACTGACTGCTTCCCTTAAACCACAAACTGGAAAACACTTTACATGCATTATTTTATTTAATCTATTTAAAAAAAAAAAATCCCACATCTCTGATGTAGGTCCCATTATATACCCAATGTACAGATGAAAATAAGACTTAAGTGACCTGCCCAAGGAGGCAGAGCAGGGATTTGAACTCAAGATTGTCTGGCTTCAAAGCAAATCTACTACACCTCAGTGCCTGTCATGTGGTCAGCACTCAGCAAATTCTTTCTCCTGTTCCCTGAGCTCCTTGATTACAGCTTCTTTACAGAAAGATAATGGCCTTCTCTGGGCAACTAGAACATTGCTGGCACTTGAATAACCTTATTAAAATAAAAGCCCAGGTGCTCAGCAATAATCTAATCATTTTGTGTCTTTTCTCCATGGTGCTTTGCCAAAAGCTAACCAATAACAAAACAGGAACAAAGAGATTAACTGACATACAAAGAAATCAGCACAAGCTGAGAAAACTATGAACCATATATGCTATCAATATCCAGCAGCTAAAAGGTATAAAGTAAAGTCAGGCACATGGCAAAAACCTGAAATCCCAGCTACTCAGGAAGCTGAGGCAAGAGAATCTCAAATTCAAGGCCAGCCAGGCCAATTTAGCTAGACCTTTTCTCGAAATAAAATAAAGGGCTGGGGATGTAGCTCAGTGGTAGAATGCTTAACTAGTATGTGCAAGAGCCTAGATTTGACCCCCAACACCAAGGAGTGCAGGGGGTGGAGTTATGAGAGAGATTCATATGCAAATTATTGACTGAAAACAAAAAACGAAGCTACAAATGAAACACACAATACAATATCATCAATTACGATACAACATATCACAGATGTGTATATCACACATTGGCTGTTACAAGCAATCACAGCAGAGTCATAGAGGGCCAGAGCTCCTTCAGTACAAACCCTGGCTCTACCGCTGATTACCTGAATAACCCAAAACAAATTACTTCTCTTGGGCCTTAGTTTTCCTCATTTATAAAATGAAAGCAATGATAGAAATACTGAAAATTAATGAGTTAATGCATGTAAAGTGCTTAAAATAGCACGTGGCACAGGCTAAGTGCTTAATAAATGTAAGTTGTGATTATAATATCATAGAAACAAATATCAACATAAATAGATAGGAACCAATCTGAAAGACCACCACCAAATTTAGAACAGTCAGCATTTGAGGGGGGGTAGGGAATTTAGGTAATAAAGGGAGTTTTTGTCTTATGTTTGAATTCTTGCAAAAATGTACTTATGTATTACTTGTGAATTAAAAAATATATAAAAAGACTGAAAGGTTTTCAATATGCAAATGTACTTGTGAGTTTCTAACTTCTAGTTTGAGCATAAGCTGATCAACGTAAGGAGAAAAGGCAGAAGGGAGCCAGAATAAGTGTAACCCTGCCCCTACCACAGAAGCAGCACTTGATACCAACACCCAAATCTCTCCCTAGACCATGTTCCCTCCCCGCTGCCCGAGTGGCCTCCCCCATTTCACCTTCCAGGCCGGCATCCCACTGTACTGGAGCTCTCCGTCCCTGATGAAGTTGTAGAGAGGTGAATCAGGGACAGAATTCAGGTCCCCACACAGGATGATAGGGCAGTGGCTGCCATCTGACAACCTGGCCACCTTGTCCACTTCAGCCAGGAGAATGGCCATCTGGGCCAGCTTGACATCACCCCGGCGTGGGTTGTACAGGACATGAGTATTTGCCACGCACAGAGGAGCCACTGAGACCTGCCCCAAGCCTTCTGGGACTAGTGGCTGTAGCAGCAACACTAAGCCCACATTGTCCCGATTGAGGAGCTCCAAGCCAGGCCGGAAGTACTCCACAGGGCTGGCACAGAGCAGACGGAATCTGGTGGGCTTGTAGCAGACAGCACAGCCATCCGTTTTACACCCGGTCCTCCTCTTGTAGAAACAGGTAAAGCCTACAAGGAAAATCCCACCAAGGACATCGGTCAGAGTCCCTGAAGCCTGAACCCCTTCCAACCAGCGGCAGCAGATCAGGGGTGTGTCCCTAAGGCACTGTTCCTGCTGCTCAATAAGGGGAGTCCTTGTCCTTGACACCTCCTTGGTCCTGCAGAGATTCCCTTACAGATGTAACCAGATGTCTGAAGGGCTAGAAAGGAAAGGAGGGAGGGAAGGGTATGAAGCAATAGAACATAATAGGAAGAACAAAGAATCTGGAGTCAGACAAGTTGGAGTCCCAGCTCCACAACCTACTAACTTTGTAGTTTTGTGATTTTGAGCAAGTCACACAAAACTTTCAGAACCCCAGTTCCCTCAACTATAAAATGGGAATAAAAACACTCAGCCTCACAGGATTGGTTACTTCAAGGGTTAAATGGCAATATGTCAGAACTGCTTAAAAACTATAGAACTCTGCTTTCTTTCTCACCCACGTGTGGAAAGTGCTAGCTCACAGGTGAGACTAGGGGCTAACCAAGACATAAGAAAATGATGTGGGTTTCAGGAGAGAGTAGGTAGGGCTGGAGGAAGAAAAGCTGGCAAATATGACAGCAATCTGCAGTACCCATCATTCGAAGAGAGGGCTCCAGCTGCTCCCAGTAATGATCTTCCTGGACTTCCTGGAGACACAGGATCTGGGAAATTAACAAAGGAAACCAATCACTCCAGAGTTCTGGAATGTGACTCCCATTCCCTAGCAGGCTCCCAAACAGGAAACTACTATGGATCTCAGGTAGGGTCACAATGAAATTGCCCACAGGACTGAATTCCCAGTCACCATCAATAAGAACAGGCGCAGATTTAAACTGAGGAGTCCAGACAGGTGCACTAGATTTTCCTGCTCCTTAAATTCCTGTTTCCCTCCCTGCATAAAGGTGCTGGAAAACATATACCTCAAGAGTGTCTTAGGATCTTCCAAAAACTCAAAAGACTCTAAGCAGGCAAGCTCTAGAGCTAGAGGGGACTGTAATCACTATGGATGTGAATTCATTCTCTAAGAGCATCGGGAAACAGTCCAAGTCTAGCACCAATGCAAAATGGCACTTTCCCCTTTTCACTCACATCAGGGTCCCAGTGCTGGAATTCCTGCATGAGGTTTGCAAAGCGATAGTTCCAATTGAGGATGTCCGGATGGCAATGCAGATACAGCTCTGAGCTCTGCTGCATGAGATCCTGGGCCAGAATGTTGTACGACATCAGAGTGAACTGGAACTGAGGGCCATCCCCTGCCTCCAGGCCCTGAGCATCTGGCTGGGTGGAGAAATCCTCCCATTCTCGCCACAAGATTTCTGCAGAGGGGTTGGGGAGAAGAGTTCACAACAAGTACAGGTTACCCTAGGCCCCGTCTCCTCCACTCCTGACCTGTAATATTATGCCTCAAGTTCTTTTTTCCATTGCTCTTGTCACTATCCCTCTCTGTTGTGATTTAGACAGCACTAAGGACATTCTTTAGACTAGAGGGCAAGCCCCACAAAGCCAAGAGCAATCTTGATCTGTTCACAACTGCATCCCCACTACCTAGCACCCAGTAGATGCTCAAAAAATACTTGGCTCTCATTTTGGCTACATTCAGGAGTCTCTGGAGAATCACTCAGCTGGTTGTAGTTTATAGTCACCTGAGATTAAAGACACTTCTGGAGTAATTCCAATCTTGGGGCTTTTCAACCTCTGCTCCTTTGTAGCATGGGGCAGCTGAGAGATTTCAAAACTATTTGAGCCACAGAGCTTTTCTTCACATTTTAATGGACTCTCAAAATGTAACTAGGCTAAGGCAAGGAGTGGAGGCCCTGAGACTTCTCAGAAAGCCCCTAAGTCACCTCTGTAGAAAGAGTGGAAAACCAGAACTAGCATCAGTCCTCAGTTCTCCCACTAGCTGGCTGTGTGACATGGCCCACTCCCTCTATGCACTGTGGTTATTTCGTCAGTAAGTCCAGGGGGCTGGAAAAGATCATCTGCAAGACCTCTCTAGATCTGACACCAAAAAATTCTCAGAGACAGAAAGCAGCAGTGGTGGCGTTCCCACCAAGAACCTTCCCCAAGCCAAACCACTCCCCTGGCTCACTCAATTTTAGTTTGCCCAACTCACCGTGATATGGTATTTCCATTGGAGGAGGCTGCAACTGCCCCAGGCCTTCAAAGGGCCAGATGGGATTCTCTTCCTGGGGCATAGGCTCTGGTGCTATGCTCCAGGCCACCATGGCAGGGTCCTCTTCCCACTGCTCTGCAGCCAGGGCACCCATTGGGAGAACAGCACAGTCTGCATACTGGGGGCCCGTCTGCACAGGGACAGCTGCCCACAAGGGGCCCTGGACCTCTGGCAGCGGCTCCTCTCCTAGCACCTCAGGGAAAGGCTCATCCAGGTTCTCCGCTGCCCGCAGATCACTCAGCTGCCTGCTGGACCACTTGTCCTCTGAAGCAGCATCCTGTTCTCCAGGATTATCCATCAGGAGTGCCAGGCTGCTCTGGGCTAATCCCTTATCTGCAAGGGGACCCTCACTCGGAGTAGAGAGCACCTGGCTCGACCCTTCTTCTCGCCACTGCTGCAGCAGGCCCTCACACTCCTCCTGGTCAGGGCCCCGAGGGGCCATGGCAAAGTCACCCTCTACCTGGGGGGACGAGCTCTTCGCCAGGAGGGCATTTTTTCGACATGTAAAGAAAGCATCTAGGAGGAAAGCCAAAACATCAGGTTATAAGAGAGCATCACCCAACCCACACTCTTCTCACAGTTGGAATGTAATCCCCATACTAGCAAAAATCATGGCCACCTTGCTCACCATTACACCATCATCAAGCCTGCCCATCCTAATTCCTGGAACACCATCACCAGAGCAAAGTGCTTACTATGCACCAGGTACTATTATAAGTGCTTTAACATGACTTAATTTACATGGTAGGGATCTGATAAATTTCAGTGCATGAGTAAAAGAATATCTGTCCCACATAATCTAGGTCACAAATAGGTACATATAAGTACATCCCTTTTATCTGAAGGTTGATTGCTATTAATATAAACTCTCTGGTTCCAAAAACCACATTATATTAGAACTAATACATGACCATGAAACAGAACTGTGGGTTATGGTCTAGCACCAAAATTAACAAAACTAACTAAACTTGGACAATGCCCCTAGTCTAAGGACTTACTCATAACTATAAAATGGGGAACAAGAGAAGTTCAGATTATCTAATCTCCATGAGAATTTTTTTTAGCTCTGTAAATCCCTAATCTATTAATGCATTTCAAAAGAAAAAGCCCTAAAGCAAACAGTCTTAAAATCTATACAACTTCTTTCTTTACTAACACCCTTGGGCCTCTTCTCAAAGCTATTTATTCTACTCATAAAATTTTCACAAATTTCATTATCTGCTTTCCCATTCCACAACATATCAGAGGCTGCAAATTAAAAGGTGCTAACAACTGACAGTTAAGAGACAGCTGTCATCTCTCTGATACAGCAGCTACAAATAACAGCCAACATATAAGAAAGCAGATAAGATGGGTCTGGAATTCTGGCTCAGTGAAAGAACACTTGCTTCATTTGGGTGAAGCACTGGATACGATTCTCAACACCACATATAAGTAAATAAAATAAAGGTCCAACAACTAAAAAAAATATTTAAAAAAAAGAAAGAAAGAAAAGAAAGCAGGTTAGAGAATCTTTAAAATTCGAGCTTCAAATCCCCCAGTGCAGTGTTTTGGTGATGACAAACACTCTCAATCCACCCTGAATCACTAATTTACAGCATAAGACAAGTACCATGCACAATGATGACCCACTGTCACTAAAGATTGACTTTATTCGCAATTTTTAAAAGAAAAACACCAACAGTTCCAATGTCTCACTTATATGAATTTATTATACCACTCTAAACCAGTGTCTTTTAATCCCAGTAGGAGGTTGGAAAGGGGGATTTTGCACACAGGTGACATTTAGCAATATCCGGAGATACTGTGGTTGTCACATGGTGGTAGTGTTTCTAGCAGCCAGTGCTAGAGGACAGGGATGTTGAATGTCCTACAATGCACGGACAGATTCACTCCAAATGCCAAGAGTGCTGAGAAATCTGCTCTAAATCTGTGAGCTGCATTGCTGGGCTTTATAATCTCGGAGACTTGCTAATTATCTGTCCCTTGAAACAACTCTGTGCATAGCAGATGGCAAAGGTTCTTGGTTTATATGCATAAGGTTACTAAATTTCAAATTGAGTAGATTTTGTTGTTTGAGGTTTCTAAGAAGCAGAATAATATTTTAAATCTCATTTAAAAACCAAATACACAAAGTTGTTATAAAGTGGAAGTTTAATGTGTGGGTGGGAGGGCCTCCTCTGAGATCCCTAGAACTCTACTGTTCTGGAAACCTCTGGGCTAGCATGTTACTAAAACTGCTCTCCTGGACATTGGACAAATTCCCAGACACTACAACAACATATGCTTAGTTCTCTGAAAACAATGGCTTCTGTAGAATTTCCCATTCCAGAGAAGTAAGGACACACAAGACAGGAAAATTCCTGAATTCACTGAATACCTACCATACACCACGCAGGGTGTTAACACTAGATATAATGAGCAAAATGGACACAGTCCTGCATCCTGAAACTTGTATTCCAGTGGCGGAGACCATAGAAATACACACACACACACATTTATATATATTTTAACATGAAATGTATTATTACACACACACAAACATTGTGTAGAGCTCCAGAAACAAAAAGCACACAATGCAATTGGACTCATGACTTAATACTTCTTGGTCCTGTCGCCCCTACACTGCAGAAGAGTCTGGAAGTTCTATGTGATCTCAGAGAGGAAGTGAGGGTCGCATAAGTCTCTGGAATTTCAAAGACCAGGAATGGGGCGCAGAAGCAGATTATGAAAAAGTGAAGGAATAACCCTCCCTCTTCTCTCTAAAGCATCCATGGGGCATTGCCCCATCCCACCACATCTCTAAGTTCCCGGGGAGAATGCTCCAGAGCTGGGGTTTAAACGTGTCTCTGGCTTCTGGGCGTCCGTCTTTCCACCAGAGTCCGCTGAGCGAGCACAGGGAGCTGAGCGTCGGCGGTGGAGTGAGCAGGTGAAGACAGGTGCCTCCAGGATTCGAGCCCACCGAGCCCCGGGCCGCCCCGCCTCTACCGGCAGAGAATTCGGGCACTCGCCTGGGCCGGGCTGCCACCCTCCCGACCCCGGGGCGGCGGCTGAGCCGGCCCCAGAACCTCCACCCCACGGACAGCGAGGGCGGCCCTTTCCCCAGCCCGCGTCCACGTTAACTGTAGCCCGACGTCACCAGCCTCAGGCTGGAAGGGCCGCCCACGAGAGTCGCCGGCCCGGCCAGGCCAAGCCTCGTGGGGCCAGGTCGGGCCGGGGGCGGGTCAAGGACCGCCTCCCCACACCTTGGCGCTGCCGGGGGACCGTGGCCGGAGACCCGGCGCTCCTTACGCCGCCCCGGGTCCCGCAGAGAAAGGCCGAGTCCAGGCTCCCGCCCGTCAGACGTGGGGCCGGTACCTGAGAGGGCGCGGAAGAGGCGCGCGGCCGGCAGCAGCAGGTAACACAGGCACGACGCGATCATGGCCGGCCCCCGCGCCGCCCTCCTTGCCGCCGCCCGCCGGGTCTTCCTCAGCTCCGCTCGCCCCGCCCCGCGCCGCCAGGCCCCGCCCCAGCCGGCCCACGTGTGCGCCGCCCGCAACAACAACTTTATGGGCGGCGCAGCCGCAGTGCGCCGTCAGGGGAGGGGCGGGACGAGGGGGAGCAGGCTCCGTGGCGACGCGCCTGCGGGGCTGGGGGTTGGAATGAGTGCCTAGCTGGGACTGTCTTTCAGAGGCCGCACTTTCATTCCTACTTCTGCCATTAATTAGGTGTCTACCTTGGGGCTACCATATGCCCTTTCTGCCCTTCAGTTCCCTCATCTGTGATACGGAGAGCTGGATTTTCTTGGAGGCTCCTATAACCCCAATTTCTATAATCAGGCTCTCAGCCCAGAGAAGAGAGGGAGCCAGCTTTTCCCGTTTTCCCTCCACCCCTTCCTGCCTTTACTGTCTTCCCCAGTTGAGGTTTCTAAATAAAAATCAGGAGATTTTTATCTCCTTCCTGCCTGTTCCAAATGGACCTTCTTGTCCCTAATCTTGAAGAAAGGGGGAGAGGGGTCCTCATTGATAAAGGTGGGTGGAAGAAGGGAGGGAGGAAGGAAAGAAAGGGATCCACAGGCCAGAGACCAAGTGTAACTGGTGCTTGCTTACCCAAGGTGTCTCTCTAGTGCCTAATACCATTCCAGGCACTTGGTGAAGACAGATGATGGAGCAAAGTGTACTCTTCCCCACCCCCCACCCCCAAATGAAGGCCAGTTCTTCCATGGATTCTGTGCTACACAGAGCCCTGGGTGTTTCTTCCCAATCCCCCACCCTCAGTCTTCTGCCCCAACCACGCCCGGAAGAAGGAAGGATTATATGATACACGCACTTTCGGTACCCATTGTCTGAGCTGTGCGATTTCCAATTTGTGGTTGGAGCCTCGGTTGTTCAGGGAAGCCCTCTGGGGAGTCACCAGATCCTGGACCCGCTGGGTACATCATAACACTGAAGGGCTAAGAGAAGGAAGGAGGAGAGAGTCAGTAGCTTGGCCTTCCCCCACGCATACCCTTAGCTCCAGCTGTAGCAAGGCCTACCTTCAGCTGGCACCCTTTGAGATGAACCAGAGGCCTCAATCTGAAGGCTGTAATCGCGGTGACTCCAGGGTTTGAGGCAGGAGGATGGCAAGTTTAAGACCAGTCTCAGCAATTGAGTGAGACCCTCAGCAACTTAGCGAGAACTTGTCTCAAAATAAAAAAGACTGAGGATGTAGCTTAGCTGTAAAAGCACCCCTGGGTTCAATCCTCACCCCCCAAATAAATAAATAAAAGCAACACACAAATGTGAGCTCTACCTAAGGAACCCCCAGGTCATGACTTCCTTTCTCCTGGCTTAAGTAAACCCTCTGTACCCTTCTTCCATTTTTGTACCAATAGTTACCAAGAAGTCCAAGTTCCAAATCAGATCTTAACTCAAAAAAGTACTTACCTGGAAACTATGTGTATCATTTTGTGAATTAATGGTTCTAAATGGGAGATGTTCTAAAATGCAGATTTCTAGGCCCTCCTCCTAGAGTTCTGCTTTTACATGTCTGGGATGAAGCCCTTTAAAACACTGTCATTCTGTGGTACAGTCTGGGAACTTGTGCTAAAGTAGCTAGCCTCAGCGGGGCTGCTTGCTGCGTAGTAGGTATACCATAGCAAGCGGCCTGATGACTTGTTCCTTCAGAGGCTTCTTTTATTTTTGTTTCCTGACCCTAATCAGTTATGTTGGAAAGTGTAGAGTGACATGAGAATCACAAGCTTCGGAATTAGAGCCCAGATCTTAGTTCTGCCACATTTTGCCCAGGGACCTCTCAGATAACCTAACCTCTTAAGTCTCAGTTTCGTTATCATGGCTGACCCAGGGTAGCTCTCAGTGTTCAGTGTTATGTTGTTTGAACTTGGACAGAAACCAGCACTGGCCACTGTAAATGCAGGGTCTTCTACAATCCCTGGCTGAAATAAGGCTCCTGCCCTCCAAATTGCAATGTGGCATTGCTAAGCAAACTAGTAACTGAAGATTCCAAGGACTTGGCCCAGGGAAGTGCAGCCTCAGGCTTCCTCAGTCAAAGGAAAGTTACAAATATGATCTGCACTGTCGCTAGCTTCAACAGGTCAAAAAATAATCCAGAGAGGGATGAGCCTCTGTGTTCATCCAGGAGTGATCTGCATTCATCATTAGCATGGTTGTGAGATACAGAACCTCCCTAATGGGACAAGGGGGAGCTTTTATAGTACTTCTGAGGGATTTAAAGTGTTCTTTTAAAGAGGAATTTCCTACATACAGGAAATGTAAGCCCTTGAGGGTTCAAATTGTGCTTATGACAAAAGGTAGCTAGGAAAACTCAACAAGGTGGCTGCCTGTATTAACTTATCAGTTGGACCTGTGCAATACTCAGGAGGCTACAGAATTCTTTCAGAATTTCAGATGCTACAGACCAAAGCCTGGGGTAGTACTGTCCAAAATAAAAGTAATGCGAACCACATATGTACTTTTTTATTTATTATTTATTTATTTACTGGGGATTGAGCATCATCCTCAACCCTTTTTATTTTGAGTCAGGGTCTTAGTAAGTAGCCCAGGCTGGCCTCAAACTTGTGCTCCTCCTGCCTCAACCTCCGGAGTCGCTGGGATTACAGGCATAAGCTACCACACCTGACTCCCATCACCTTCAGAGAAGTAGAAACATGAAATGTAAACTCTCTATCGGCTGGGGTTGTGTTCAGCGGTAGAGCGCTCACCTAGCATGCGCGAGGCACTGGGTTTGATTCTCAGCACCACATACAAATAAATAAAATAAGGGTCTATCAACAACTAAAAAATGGGGATTCCACCTCTTGGGTCCCCTTCTTCCTCCGGGAGAAGTCTTTTCTTCTGTCCTTTAATAAATTTCTAATTTCTACTCTGAAAAAAAAAAAAAACAACTAAAAAATGTTTTAAAAAAATCTCCAATGACTTCCTTCTGCTATTCAGTTGCATTTGAGTCTGTCCCTGAAATTACTCTGCCTCTCATGGTCTCCCTTTCCCTATTCCTCTTGGCATCCTGCACTCCCAGAAATGCCCTATTCACAGACTCTACTTATCAGAGCAAGCTTTCCAGCAGGGAAACTCCTCCCTTCCCCTGGGCTCCCAGGGCACTCACCTCATAAGACATTTCAATTTCCAGTGCTGCGCTAAGACCCAGGCCAGCGGTCCTATGCGCCATGGCTGTGTGGAGTACCTTCCTCCAGATTTCCTAACTCACCTTTCAATGCCTGAGACTGGATGGTGCTGTCAAGTGGAGCCCAGACCAGGACCCCCATACTCCCTGGTCCCTTCCTTCTGCTCATTAATTCTGCTTTCCTGACCTCTACACCCTTGTGGGGCCAGTCAGAGGTGAGGAGCTCCAGGACTTATATCCTCCAGATCATCCTAGGAGCTGAGCACCCACTCGGCCTTCTTGGTATTACTCTCAAGGAACCGCGTGAGATGGGGATACCAGCGGGTACTCTCGTGCTGATATAGGGTGACTCAAATTATTTATATGAACAGGAATTCTTCCAGAAATATGTGTTCAGGACCCTCCCCTAGGGATGGTCTTGTTGACTACCTCATGTCACCCTTCTCTTAAAAGGTCCCCATCTGGATCACAACCTCGTCCCACCCACCAGGGTGCTTATCTTAGTGCCTTGTAACATAGAAGATGCTCCGCAAGTGTTTTTCAACATGAACGTCCAAAGGAAGGAGTCACACCTCGGGGGCACATGTTTCTTTTGATCCATGGTTCTGTGTTTTTCCTCTACACATTTCTAGATTGTCATCGTTCCTCCAAGTGGCACAAAGGGGTTCTCACATCCCCCAAGCCCTCCACTCACTGACCTGTCGGTTGATGTGCCGAAAGTTTATCAAGAAGGAACAAATGCGCCTCCAGATTCTCTTGACAGCAAACTGCAAGTGAACTTCAACTCCAGGGCATGTGAAAACCGCTGAGCCCCGGGCTGGTGGTTGCCTGGTCTCAAGTTAGGCAGCCCAAGGGTTGGGGTTGAAAAGTGCTTTGGCTGCAACAAACTGTAGTGATAGAACATATGTTTCTCGTGCTTTGCTTTTGATCTTCTGCTCCGAGGTCGAGGATGCTCTCCCAAGGGGGGAAGAAAAAAGGAAGAGGAACCGAGTGGGAGAAAACTGACTTCACCCATCACTGAAATACTTCGTACCCGAAGCACAGTCACCCTGAGAGAAGAACATGGTGGCAGCTCTTCACGGTCACCTGATTAAGAGCCTTGAGTTTGGTCCTGACTCAGAGGGAAACACACCGCCACTGAGAGCCCCCCCCCCCACAGCACCCAAGCACTCACAGCCAAGCCTGGGCTTGGCCCCAGCGGACATATGAGAAAAAGATGACCTCTAGAGCCACCAGGCGGGCGGGAATCCTGCTGTTGCCAGGTCCTCCTACGTGGATCACAATTACTGCATGAGGTCATGGAATGTTGAAGGTGAAATGAAAGGTGGCTCCTAAGTCACAAAGTTGCAGGCGGGTGGGCATCCTTTCCACAGGGCTCTCAGGAACAAAGCTGATGAGCAGGGGGAGTTGCTACCTCTCCCAGACAGAGATGGGATCACACCCATGCATGTCCAAATCCTCCCAAAGCCCGCTCTCCCTGCTCTCCCCGATGCTTGCTGGGTTGGAAGGGTAACTGTAGTCCCCCACCCCCCAGGGTTTGCCTATGCAAAGGCAGGAGGCCCAGTGTGACACAGAGGTGAATGGACAGGTGCACTTCTTAGTGAAGCAGCGGAGAGGTGGCCAGAAGCTGGCAGCAGCCCTCAAGAGAGTCTTAGCAGCATGGACGATGATGAGGAGCCTCTCGAGTCCAATTCAAAAGGTGATACTCAGTGATCACAGGGACCTCAGAGCCCTCTCCCCTCTCTCTGCCTGGTTCCCCCCCAGAATTGGCAGGATGCACTACACTGACTTGGGTTCAGGGCTTGGCAAAGAGTGAGATGGTTAGATGCTGTTCTGGGACTGCCTCATGCTAGCACAAGCCAAATTAATTTTCATTTTGTGGGCTGGTGGACATCACTTTAATCGTTAGAAATCAGCTGTGCTGGGAATATTGACACCCCATGAATTGGCTAACACTATAAATCGGGATATTTCTTTTTCTGGGAGAGCCTGTTGTTCAATATTTACGGGCATCCCACTGGTCCACTGGAATCCTAAAGTTGTTAGACTGATGAGCGTCGTGAGACTCAGAAACGCATCGCATCTCTTTTCTCAGGGCTGCAGTTGGGCAGCTCAGCTGCTCTGTGGGTCTCAACCACCAGGCCACTGCTACTTGCACCCCATTTCACACAGGCCTCGTCACAGGTTGGGGGCCAGTCTTTGGGCCAGGACTAAAAAAGACACAAGCCTATGTGGGTTCATTAGGATCCCCAGCGTCCTAGAATCTGAGTGGTCAAAAGGTGGCACTCCGACACACGTGCTCAGCCACCCGGAGAGTAGACTGGCTGAGTTCTCCTGGGCAGTGTGGAGGGACAGCACAGCTTCCTAAACCCCAGAGCCCTGCAGATGCTGGAGGATTGAGCTCCATCCCTACAGTGGGCCCCAGATCAGGGGCCCAGTGGAAAACCGTAGCAAGGCTATGGGGGCCTGTGAGGGAGGCTCAGCTTTCCCCCAGCATCTCATCAACCCAAGGTGCATGTGTTCAATCATAGTGATGGATTTCAGCCCAAGGGAGAGTTTCAAGCCCCTTTTTTCCTGGTCATAGGTACAATGTTGGGCTGGAAGGAGAAGAAGAGGGATCACAACTTGAGTCAAGTGTTCTCTCTTGCTCCCCCAAACTGCCCCTTGATCTTTTACTTTGTATTTGTCCCAAATCACCACATACCATGCTCCTTCCCCCCAGCCCCTGCCCCCCACACCATCTGCACCTGAAGGTGGGGAAGTCTGGACTCCAGGACACACCCTTTCAGTCGGAAGAGGAACAGCAGACCCCAAAACCCACCCAAGCTAATGAGATGAGAAAAGTGAACTGGAGCCCAACTCTAAGACACGAGCCCAGAGACTGAGCTGTGTCTAGAAAGGAGGGCTTGTGGGACAGTCACCCTGGCAGGGCTGGCAGAGGAGGTGACAGAGACCAGGAGAGTCAGTGGCAGGCACACTGACAGGCCAGCAGGCTTCCTTCCCTGAACCTAGCAGGTGGTTCTGTCTTCCAGATGAGGACGACACGGAGTTAACACCCAAGGGCAGCGATGACGCGCTCTACTGTGAGGCCGAAGCCATCGGGACTGTGGAGAAAGAGAAACCCCTCAAGGAGGATTCGGAAACAGACTTGGAGATCGAAGGTGACATGGTGGGGGGTGGCTGGTTCTGGGCCCCCTGGGCCTCTGGAGGAATCCCATCCACCCAGTGGGAGGTCCTGCAGGGGATGTCTGGAAACTCGGTTCTCCTCCAAGCTGGCTGGGGACAACAGCTGCCACAGCCCCGAGGCTTCCACATGAGCACACATCAGCTTGTTGAAAGCTGAACCAACACACAAACAGGGGTTTCTGGTCTTAAATGTTCCCCTCGGTGGCATCTCATGTGATGTTCCTGTAGTCGCAGAAGAGAGACATCAGTACTCACCTTTAGCCCTACTTGAGGGCCCCATGTGCGCCTTCAGCAAGTCTAAGCTGAAGTCATCAACCCAAGGTGCATGCCTTCCTGGGTTTCAGGGTTGGCTGAGCGGGAGCAAAGACCTTTACTACAAACAACACCTCCACCCTCTTTTGCAGATTTCCCAGGCTAAGGTTAGCCCGACTCACCCTGGTGGGCAGTGGTCACAGTCTGCAGAGGTGGAGGGAAGGCTACTCAGCCATTAAAATTAAACTGTGCTGCTTATTTGCACAGTCAGCTTAGAACCCCCGCTCTGTCAGTCAGCAGACAGCATCTACCCAGACCTCCTCTCTGCTGCCCCCAGCATCTCGTTGCTCTCTGTCTTCTTGTCCATCCCGAGGCTCTCACTGACACTGCTTCCAACATGGGATTTTGCTCCTTGCAAACCTGGATGCTTTGCCAAGATTCCTGCTTCTTCGTCCTTCCCCGCCCCACCCCCTGCTCCCCACACCCGAAGCAAATGACGGTGCTGTTCCAAGCTGCTTCTTAAAATAGAAGGGTCGCCATCCAGGGTAAGGCAGAGCTAGTCCCAAGGACAAAACAGGAGGTTACCTTCCCTCTGGCCAACAAGAACTTCTAATGGCTGAATTTGGCACAGACAACTCTGTCCTGAGCAGAAACTCAGGGCTGAGCTGCTCTGGCTCCAGGGCACCTGCTGCAGGTGCTGAGGTGCTGAGGAAGGGCTGGAAGGACTTCCTGGGGAGTCTAGAGAAGAAGGGTTGGCCAGACTGTGGGCTCTTTCCCATGTAACAGTGGTTCTCCCCTGGATAACTGCACACCTCAGGGGACACTTGGGGTGGAGGCACCCTGTGGGTACAGGCCAAGGAATCCTACTGGATATCCTGCAGTACAGTCCCCCACAACAGAGCAGGACCTGAGTCAAAATACCAGAGACACGGAGGGTGAGAAACCTGGCCCAGTGAGCATTCTAAGGAGAGGGTCGGTCTGGAGCTGTGCTTGCAAAAACAGCTTCCCTCTGAATCGCCCTTTCACCCTCCGATCTCTCACTGTCTACCTTAGAAACTCATGGTGTGGGTTGGCCAAAGGCCTGGGATCCGAATAGACAGCACACGAGTGTAGATGTCAGCTGGCCCTGGGAAGCCCTGCCGCCCACTGGACTTGCCTTAAGAGGACCCAGCCCTGGGGTCCCCAGGCCAGGCTGGAATGGTCCTAAAGCCTAAGGGTGGCAATGAAGAGGTGGAACCCCTGCTTCTCTTTGCAGGTTTTTGGTTTTGTTTTTTTGGTACTTACCGGCTGGACATTTAGGGGCTGGATTTGTCACTGGCGAAGCAGGGATGACCAGCGGCTGTAAGGCCACCCAGATGCAGGTCTTTCTGTTTCTCACCAATTTGGAGGTCTCTCCCCCTTGAACTGATTGGCCATCTCGAGGTGACACAGGAGTCTACTTCTCTGAGCCTTCTTCATGGCTCACGTTTTAATGGTGGCAGGGAAACTAAAATTGAAATGGAGACCCCCCTCAACCATCAAAAGTCCCCAGCTCTGTGCCTTTTGTTTTCCCCTTCAGGGTTGTCCCAGGGTGGCAGGAGGGCTGGGCCTCTATATATTCCTGGCGATTGGTCTCGGGATGCCTCCAGCCTGGGAAGGTGGGGTGGGGTACGCTGCTCATCTCTCCTAGGAAAGCCCAGGGCTGACACCCTGGCCCCTTCTCCTACACGGAGGGAGACATCTATCTGGGGCAACCTGGAATTCGTGTCTGCCTCTCCCACCACTGGCTGACTTTGGGGTTGGAGTTGGACACCCACAGGGGTGGATCCCTGGCAGAGCACAGCCGGTCGGAAGCAAACCCTGCCCGAGGCCAGAGGGCAGAAAAGTCGAGCCCTATTGAGTCTTGTCTTTCTCCGCAGACACCGAGAAGTTCTTTACAATTGGACAAAAGGAGCTGTACCTGGAGGCCTGCAAACTGGTGGGTGTAGTGCCTGTCTCCTACTTCATCCGGAACATGGAGGAGCCCCACATGAACCTCAACTACCATGGGCTGGGCCCCAGGGGCACCAAGGCTATCGCTATAGCCATGGTGGTGAGCATGGCAAGGGGGGCGTGGAACCAGGCGGCGGAGGAGGGTGGACAAGGTGGCAGGCCCAAGATCCAGAGGGCTCCTCCCTCCAAGGCTGAAAAGCGACCTTGACGGACACCTGTCCTGGTCTCTGCTCCTCTGCCAGTTTCCCTGTCGACGTGTGGACTTCCCTTTAGCTCAGGAAGGATGTTTCTGGATACCTAGACCTTGAAGTCTGTGCTCTTTCACATTCAGGAAGCAAAGCACCAGCCCGTGGGACAAGGAAAAGGGGCTGGGCTGGAACTGGGCCCCAGAGTCAAGGCCAGAGCACAGTATAGAGTGCAGACCTGGGTGTCCAGGCCAAAGCTCACCTCTACTAGAAACGGATCGGCTGCTGAGTCTTTCCATCCTCCGTCTGCCTTTTGCAGCATTATAATTTTTCAAGACCATTCTGTAGAGTAAATCATGTTTTCCTACAGGAATAATTTTATCTCTTGGTTTGGCCTAATCAAGCAAGGACTCGACTTTGAATCCATCATAGCTTTATATAATTCCAATTGATTATATATAAAACTGATTCTCATCCCAGAGATGTTAACAACTGTGTGTTAGCAACTGTTCACTTAGGATGGTAAAAGGAAAGTTGGATGTTTAAAAAGCTCAGTAAGGTGAAGAGGCGGATGCTCTTGGGAGGCAATATTTAAAAATTGATAACAATTAAATTGTCCATGGAGGGGCTGGGTTTTTGTAGCTCAGTGGTCGAGGGCTCACCTGGCATGTGAGAGGCACTGAGTTCAACCCTCAGCACCACATAAAAATAAAGGGAAAGGTATTGTGTCCAGCTACAACAAAAAAATAATATTAAAAAAAAATTGTCCATGGAAAGAAAGAACAGAGATAAAGAGGACTGAGGAAGAATTCTGAAAACATGTTATTTTTTTTTTTTAAAGAAACTCTGTCTTTATTTTTTTTTTCAAAGAGAGAGTGAGAGAGAGAGAGAGAATTTTTAATATTTATTTTTTAGTTCTCGGCAGACACAACATTTTTGTTGGTATGTGGTGCTGAGGATCGAACCCGGGCCGCACGCATGCCAGGCGAGCGCGCTACCGCTTGAGCCACATCCCCAGCCCAAACATGTTATTTTTAAAGGGCTTGAATGGAGAAAAGGGGCCCGTGAATTCAGTAGCAAATGAGTGGCTGAGAGCAGGGAGAAGCCAGCTACAGGTGCAAAAGAGAAGAGCCTTGGAGGGAGTGGCCAGGTTCAGGGATGCAGATGTGTAGGGCGATGAATGAGGGAGGCGAGTCCCCTCCTCGGAGTGTATCGAATCATGGGACACAAGGCAATGGCAATGCATGAAGCACTGTCCTTGCTCATTGCCGGAACGTGATCCTATGTGAGTCCTCAGGACACACATGGCAAGCTGGTCATTTGGGGTACTGGTCCTTGGTTGGCCTGGCACAACGCCTTTGAGGAGTAGAGGGTCTTATTTTCCACATCCTCTGCCCCACAAGCTCATGGCCATTAAGAAGTTACTTGAGAGCCAGGTGCCGTGGTGCACACCTGTAATTCCAGCAGTGAGGAGGCTGAGGCAGGAGGATTGCAAGTTCAAAGCCAGCCTCAGCAACTCAGCGAGGTGCTAAGCAAATCGTGAAACCCTGTATCTAGATGAAATACAAAAAAAAAAAAAAAAATTGGCTGGGAATGTGGCTCAGTTGTCCAGTGCCCCTGAGTTCCACCCCCAGTTGCACCCCTCAAGAAAAAGTTACATGAGAGCCAGGCCCAGTGGTGCACACCTATAATCCCAGCAGCTGGGGAGGAGGAGACAGGAGGATCAAAAGTTCAAGGCCAGCCTCATCCCTAAGCAACTTAGTGAGACCCTGTCTCTAAATAAAAAGTAAAAAGGGCTGGGGATGTGGCTCAGTGGTTAAGCGCCCCTGGGTTCAATCCCCAGTACCAAAAAAAAAAAAAAAAAAAGGTGAGGGGAGGAAAAACCAGAGAAGGAACAAAGCCATCTTGAAATTTACTGAGGGCTGAAAGGCTGATTCATAAAGCACAGGAGTGGACCATCACTCCATGGACTTCATGGGAAAACTGCAGAACAGGGACATCCTCTCGGGACTTGTATACTCAGTGGCCGCAGTTTCTGTTTGGGGAGGGTAGTTTTTTCCTCTCTGACTCTCAGGATTGTTCACTTGGCAGCCAATGGTGTGACACTCTGATGGCAGGAGCTTTGATTTGCTGTTTGTACTGCTGAATTTTTCACAGATTCACCCAGCTGGCTTTAAGAGCATGATCACAGGGATCCTGTTTCAGCCCTGGGAGTACAGCTCACTCGCCCAACACCCTGTCGGGGTGGCGGTGAGAGTCAGGAGGTTCTCTCTTCACCCTTGTTCCCCTAGCAGAGAGCATAGAGAGTGACAAGCAGGTGCTGGCTTGGTGATAGGGCCTCCCCATTTACCCTGCAAAGTGCTGGTCCCCAGCATGACTCTGGAGGTGACAATCAGCAGTGTCCAAATGCTGATCAACAGCACCTGGAAAGGAGACCCCAGGGCCATCTCCCTGGCCTTTGAACGGGTCTGAATTTTGCCCACTCCAGAGAGACAGCGAAGACCCGAGGACCCTCCAGTAAGCCCCAAGGGAACCACCTCGCGTTGTGGAAGCAGGAGCTATCCCTGTCTTTTTTCCCTGGAATGGAGAATCGGACCCTCCTGACCACTTGGTGCTTCTCTCACTGTTTGGTGGACTTTGAAAATGGCCGAGTCCAAAGATACGACTCTTCTTTGCACCTGCTTGTACTGTGAATGAGGGGCAGAAGGGGAGAATAAAAGTTTTGGTTAGAGCTGACCCCAGTCCTTCATGCTGCAATGTCTCCTCTCATCTTGCTCCCATCGGGAATGTAGAATAGCCTGGACTTAGATACGAAGAGCTAAGCCCAGCGCCTTCCAAACAGGCTTGAGGTGACCTCAGGTAAGAAGAAGGTAAAATGGAAGAAACACCCTTGAAGAAGCAAAGCAAAGCAAAGCAAGATAAATGCCTCAGGGGACCTCCTTTCAAGGACCTTCAAGTTTAAGTTCCCTTGTTAAAGGTCTCAAGTGTCTCTTAATCTTATAGTAGGTGTAAGATTGGGCAATAGGGTTAAAATCTACTTAGCTCATCCTTGTCCCTCTCACTTTTCAGGCCTTCAACTTAATGATCCCCTTCTAAGTACTCCCAGAAAAGCATATTGTTCTAGCAGAACTCAATGCGATGGCTCATCCTCTGTTTTTCTCCTTGTCCTCTCTTTCCTTTAGTATCCCTAATCTAACTTCCACACCCTCTGTGTTAGTTCATTTACCATAACTATAACAGAATATCTGAGGCTGGATAACTTTATAAAGAAAAGAGGTCTGTTTAGCTAACCAGGTTCAAGAGCATGGCACTGGCATCAGCTCAGCTCAGGTAAAGGGCTCATGGTGGGTGGCATCCCAATGGCAGGAGTACATGTAAGAGGGAAAGATCACATAAAATGACTGAACCCAGGGCATTCTATATCACCAGCCACATCACCTTTAAAATGTTGAGGCAGGTCTCACCAAGTTACCCAGGCTGGCCTTGAACTTGTAATCCTTCTGCCTCAGCCTCCCAAGTCCCTGGGATGACAGGCTCCTCTGCCTTATAACAACCTTTCATTAGGCCCCACCTCTTAAAGGTCCCTCTGTCTTTTAGCATCGACACTCTAGGGTCCAAGCCTTCAATGCACAGATCCTACGAGGACAAACCACATCCAAGCCACAGCACCCCGACAGTCTGGGATGTTCAGGAGAAGAGCCCAGCTCTAGACCAGAGCGAGCCGGGTACTGGGGAGGTCACCAACCATTTCTCTTTCTTTCCCCCCCTCCCCTTGGGTGGTTGAAGTCTAACACAACCATCACCAAACTGGAGCTGGAAGACAACTGCATCATGGACACGGGCGTGATCTGCCTGGTGCAGATGCTGCAGGAGAACTACTACCTCCAGGAGCTGGTAGGTGCCCTGCTCTGCTGGCTCCTCCACCACACGGGGGGCCCAGAGCCCCCGGGAGCCCAGGCAGAATCCCCTGTCACTCCAAGGGCAGCCCCGGGCTGTCTGAAACCCGTCAGGAGGCTCTTCCCCTCTAGATGGGACTACTCAGATGAGGGCCACCCGTCAGAGGCTGGTGATGGACTGGATTCCCTGTGGCCATAAGAAACCCTAAGGAGCCATTTCTTTCTTTTTTCATTTTTTTAAAGTTATACATGGACGCAGTTTATTTTCTTTCTTTATTTTCATGTGGTGCTGAAGATCAAACCCAGTGCCTCACATGTGCGAGGCAAGCGCTCTGCCACTAAGCCATAACCCCAGTCTTTCTTTATTTTGGGTCTTTTTAAAGTTTGTTCTAATGAGTTACACATGATAGAATGCATTTTGACACATCGGGCATAAATGGAGTATAACTTCTCATTCTTCTGGCTGTACATGATGTACAGTTACACAGATTGTGTAATCATACACACATAGGGTAATAACGTCTGATTCATTCCACCATCATTCCAACCCCTGTGCCTCCTCCCTTCCTTTCACACCCCCCAATCTATAAAACCTCTTTTCTCCCCCGTCGATTGTGAACGAGCATCTGTATGTCATAGGAACCATATCAGAGAAAATGTTTGGCCTTTGGTTTTTTTTGGGGGGGGATTGGCTTATTTGGTTTAGCATAATAGTCTCCAATTCCGGGCTGGGGATGTGGCTCAGCGGTAGCGCACTCGCCTGGCATGCGTGCGGCCCAGGTTCGATCCTCAGCACCACATACCAACAGAGATGTTGTGTCAGCCGAGAACTAAAAAATAAATATTAAAAATTCTCTCTCTCTCTCCTCTCTCACTCTCTCTTTAAAAAAAAAATAGTCTCCAATTCCATCCACTGACCAGCAAATGCCATATTTTCATTTATCTTTAAGGCTGATTAATATTTCATTGTGTATCACAGTTTCTAAGGAGCCATTTCTCTCTGCACCTTATAAGCCTGTAAGTGGATAAGTTTACCTCTTGCACCATTACCTTAAGGTGAACTTTCTTAAAGGAGATAAAGACATGAAATAATATCATAAAACCCAATGTGCCTGAAGATAGGTGGTGGTGATGGTTATACAACAATAGAAATATATTTAATACCTCTGAACCTTATACCTAAAAAAAGGTTACAATGGTAAATCTTATGTTTTAATACCATAAAAATTTTGAAAAGAGCCGGGCATGGTGGCTCACATCCGTAATCCCAGCAACTCAGGAGACTAAGGCAGGAGGATCTTAAGTTCGAGGCCAGCCTGAGCAATTTAGTGATACCCCCCGGTCTCAAAAAGAAAAAGTAAAAAGTGCTGGGGATGTAGCTCAGCAGTAGAGCACCCCTGGGTTCAATCCCCAGTTCCAAAATAATTTTTTTTTTTAAAGAAGGGGAGGAAATCAAGCAAGACACTGAAGGCTGGTTTCTCTGGAGTCTCTCTCACTGCCTGAGAGGACTCAGTCCTCATATATCCCCGGCTCTTTCTAGGGTGGCGAATCATATTTTGTGAATCAATGAGTAGAATCTTATTTACTCTCAACTCATTTTTTTAGTTGTTTATGCCCAACTCGTCAAATGAAGCTGTTTGGATTTCCAAACAAACAAAATAATAATGATGATGATGATCATCATCATAATAAATAATGTGCTCATCAGAAGTATGTGGGCTAAATTGGGGGAGCGGGGACTTAATGAAGCCAGCTTCAGAGAAACAGACCTCCTGCCTGGGTCAGGAAAGCCTCCCTCTCTGGCCTCCGGCCACTCCATCAGCCAGTCCCTCCTCCCCACCTTGAACCCTACCTGGATGCCCTTGTTAATGAGGCCCCTTTGGTGGGATTTTACGTACACAAGGGTACTCTTGCCTTTTAGAATGTTTCGAAAAATGACATTGGTTTGGAGGGGGCCAAAGTCATCTCCGAGTTCCTCCAGAGGAACACATCTTCGCTCTGGAACCTTGGACTGTCAGGTGAGCCGGGCAAGGGGACGGGGAGGGCATCGGGAATCCAAGGGGCAGGAGGGGAAGGGCAGAGAGAACCCGCATCTGGTTGACCTGACCAGAATGCTGTGTCTGCCCTGACAAGCTGGGCACCCTGCCCGTCCCCAGGGCTTCCCTCCCCCTGCACAGCCACGTGGCTCCCTGCCGTCCTCAACAAGCTGCTCCCCACCGACCTGCTTTGCCATATTCTGCCTTCCCCTTGGACGTCCCTGCCTGCAGAGGTCTTGGTTTATGAGGCTTCCTCTCAGGTCTCAGCTCAAATGTCACCCCCTTGGAGAGGAGGCTCTCCTAACCATCCTATCCACCCTCCACCACCACTCTGTCCTGTGTCCCCGGTTGGCTTAACTGCATTTGTTACCACCCGAAGCCCTCCTGTTTTTAAATTAGCTTAGTAACATCTCCCATGGGGGAAAAAGTCGGGTGAGAATTCCAGTTCCCCCAGACCGCTCCTCATTCAGGTTTACAGATGTCCGCTGACTGTAGGATCCTGGAACCCCTAAGCCAAGAAATGCACATTAAAACATGATCCTGGTCTAGGGCTATAGCTCAGCGGTAGAGTGCCTGCCTTGCACGTGTGGAGCACTGGGTTGGATCCTCAGCACCACATAAATAAATAAATAAATAAATAAATAAACAAATAAATAAATAAAGGTATTGTGTCCATCCATGAAAGTCCGGCACTATGGCACATGCCTTAATCCCAGTGACTCAGGAGGCTCAGGCCGGAGGATTGCCAAGTCGAAGGTCCAGCCTCGGCAACTTAGTGAGGCCCTAAGCAACTTAGTGAGACCCTGTTTCAAAATAAAAATAAAAAGAGTTAGGGATGTAGCTCAGTGGTAGAATTCAGTCACTCCTGGGTTCAACCCCCTGAACAAAAAAAATAAGATGAAAATAAAAATAAATGCATAGATAAAAACAGAAGAGATCATTCTTTTTAAAAGAACTCTCCTCCCCACAAGAATATCAACAAGTGAAAAATATGTCCTCCTTGAAATTACAGATTCGATACATATGTCCAAAAAGTGCGGTAGACACAGGTCAATACAATTAGCCAAAACACATTTATCTAAATATATTTACAGTGTAGAAAGAGAAAAATGGAGAGAAAATAAAAGATAAAAGAGTGTAGGATCATGAATAGACTCTATATAGCTACTAGGAGTTCCTGAAGGAGGAAAAAAACAAGTGAGCAAATAATAGTGGCCGTGCTTCTTGAATTTGAAGCATTCGGGGATCCGAGTAAGTTCTAAAAAAGGTAAACAAAAAGAAATTCACACTTGAATGTATCACTGAAAAAGCACTTGATACAGAGACCTTAAAAGTATCCAGGGGAAAAAATAGTTTCTCTTTTAATGTGAATGTTACTCTATGTGAGATATTATTCTTGAAGTTCTTGTTTCCCTCTAAATATAACTTGGATTTCTTTCCATGACAGAACAAATAGCTCTTTCCCCTTCGCTGGGCAGTCTTCCTTGTCATGGCCACAGCATCATTTAGCATCCCTCTGTTGGGGGATGGGACTCATAACATTTCTAATTTTTCAATCATTCAACTAATGATTCAAAGGACTTTCCTGTTCATACATCTTTTGGGCACATGTCCTAGTATTCTAGATGGACACCCAGGAGTATAATTACCGAATATAAAGATATATCCACTTTTGTGAAGTTAAAAATTAATTTCCGAATTTCCCGTAAGGAGCCTGTACCAGATTAAAATTCTACCAATGGACGGTTTCTCTGTGCTGTCCCCAAAGGGTTAATAGCAAGATGTTTGTGAATCAAATGGTTAAATGGGTGGGTGTTGAAGTCACTGTTCTTGGATCCAAATTCCAGCGTTGACACTGGGCAGGTTAGTTAACCCTTTTGTGACTCATTTTTCTTATGAATAGACTAAGGACAATGATATTACTTGAGAGGGTGATTGGGAGGAGTAAGTGACTTAAAATCTAGAACACCTAGAATAGTATTTAGCATATAAATATTCAATAAGGGTTAGTCACTACTATTATCTTTATTTTTTTCCGCATTTTTTACGGGTGCATTATAGTTGTACATACCGATGGGATTTGTCGTTACCTGCAAACAATATAACAAGATAATTTGGCTAAGCTCACTCTCCAGCACTCCCCCCTCCCTCCCTGTCTCTCACCCCTTAGTCCCTTTCTTCTAGTGATCTCCCTTTCATTTTTAGGAGATCTACCCAGAACTTTGTTTTTCTTTTTCCTCTCTACTTCAGCAGATAAGAATAAACATATGACCCTGAACCATCTGAGTTTGACTTATTTCACTTAATTATGATGGTCTCCAGTTCCATCCATTCTTCTGCAAATGCCATTATTTCATTTTTATTTGTGGCTGAATAAAACTCCATTGTGTATATGCCCCACATTTCCTTTATCCATTCATCTGTTGATGGACACCTAGGCTGGTTCCATAGTTTGGCTATGGTGAATTGTATTATTATCTTTATTACATTCCCACATTATTATTATTTGAAAAGAACCTCTTTTAAGATGTTTGTTTCCATTTTTGTTTCCTCTTCTTTGAAATGTCAATGGTCACAGAGAGAAGGACACGTTAAAGGAGATGAGCATTCTCTCAGGTTTTCTTGTGTCTACACATTTGCGTTAAGTGCTTGTCAACTTTCCCACGTCTGATTGTTCTGGAGTGCAGAGGACAGGCAGGGCTGTGATGTGGGTGGGCAAGAGGGCCACAGTGCAGAGTGCATTGCTAATGGAACCCCCTCACTTTAGGAAATAACTTCAATGAGGAAGCCATAGACCTCTTCTGCCAAGCCCTGTCGGTAAGGAGCAAGGGGTGCGGGTGAGCCACGCGGGCAGGTCTAGGGGATCTGGGTGACTCAGGCTGTGCTGGGCATGGTGGAGCAAGGCTACTTACATGGTCTGGAAGTGGATGAGTGTTTGGTCTCTTCCAACCCTGGTAAAAACCCAGTAAGCAGTGGGGCTTTCAGGGTGGCACTGCCTTGTCACAGTGACTATCAACAGTTCATGAAGCTTTCAGTCTAAGAGCCCTAGCCCACCTAGTTTTTAGTACCTGGGAGCTCTCCACCATACTGCCCTGAGATAAGTAAGAGATTTTTCAGTCTGAAGACAAAAATAACCTCCTTTCTCACCATTTGTTCCTCTAGATCAATTACCTAATTAGGAACCTGGATCTCAGTCACAACCAAATCTCTGATACAGGAGGGGAACAACTGGGACAGATGCTGAGTACGTCCCCATGGAGGGAAAGTGACCAGCCAAGGGGAGGGATTGAGAGAAAGTTCATTTATCAGAGCTGAATCACCCTTTATTTTTAAATTGATTTTGAATGTTTGGACTATAAAAGTGATGTAAACCATGCCCCCCCCAAAAAAAACACTTTAAATGAAGCAAACACCGAGATGTGGGAAGTAAAACTTTCCAATGATTGGAAGACCATGGAGAGGAACAACTTGCTGAGCTTAAGGAGACCAAGGACTATGACACGTGGTACAGTAAACACAAACTGTAATGAAAACAATCCATACATTAACAACAATGCACTTTAAACATGTATGATAAAAAAGACACCATGGGCCAGGCAGGATGACATCCACTCATAACCCAGCTACTCAGGAGGGTCGCAAGTTCTAGGCCAACCTCAGCATCTTAGCAAGATCCAGTCTCAAAAGAAACAATAAAAAGGGCTGGGGGTGTAGGTCAGTGGTAGAGCACCCCTAGGTTCAATACCCAGTACCACAAGAAATACAAGAGCCACCATGGCCGACTCTAAGAGATAAGCAACAGAGGGGACAGGGAGTGAATATTGGCAGCACTTGTATAAGATTAAAGTTCAGACTATTGATAAAAGATTCTATATATCTCCTGGCATAGTAGCATGTGCCTATAGTCTCAGCTAAGTCTGAGGTAGGAGGGTTGTGAGTTGGAGGCCAGTGGGGGCAACAGAGCAAGACTCTATCTCAAAACAATAATTAAAAAAAAAAAACAGGCACAGTGGTTCATGCCTGTAATCCCTGCAGCTCAGGAGGCTGAAGCAGGAGAATCGCGAGTTCAAAGCCAGTGTCAGCAACAGCAAGATGCCAAGCAACTCAATGAGACCCTGTCTCTAAATAAAATACAAAATAGGGCTGGGGATATGGCTCAGTGGTTGAATGCCCCTGAGTTCAATCCCCAATAGCCCCCCCAAAAAAAATCCTATATTAATAAGACCTATAGGTTAATAAATACCCCCAGTAGAACAATGGTCAAGGCATATGGGCAGCACTAGAGAAAAGTCCACTGCCCGACCCCTTTAGTAATTAGAGAAATGCAGCAACAGGAAGATGACCTTTTTCATCTATCCAAGCTATAAGAGTTTAAAGTCAGTGAATATCAAAACTACAGACAGTGGGAGAAACAGGAGCACTGACAGGCTGCTAAGGAAAGCCACTGTTCAGAGTGACGCTGGGATTGAACAGCGACCCCCTCCTCCACACGCACAGACAGATGTCCAAGGAGGTTACTGTAGCATTGCTATAAAACTTGGGACAGTACCTAAATGGCCATCCCTGGGCAAAGAATAGAAACAAGGAGGACAAGCAGCAGTGGACAGGGAGGGTTGGGGGCTGCAGGGGGGTGGGGAGCCAGGCCCACGGGGAGGGGAGCTCTTTGCTGAGACCTGAATAACAAAGATGACCGCGCTGAGTTCTGGGGTTCAGCATTCCAGGCAGCAAGGTCAGGGCATTGCATGTTTGAGGAACATCGGAGGACAGGGTGGCAGGAATAGAGGGGACAGGGAGGAGACTGGAAGGAACGGAAGTCTTGGAGGTGGCCCATGGCGTGGACAACATCTGGATTTAATTCCACATGGGGGAAGGTCACAGTTTGATTTGCAATTTGGAAACTTCGGTCTGGCATGAAGAACAATGAAGAACACAAACGGAGGGACAGCCATTAATTAGGAAGCTGTCCCTAGCCTGGGGAAGACAACGCAGCCATCTCGTGTGACGAGACAGAAGAGTGGATGGGTTCCGAATGTGTTTGGGGGTGAGGCGGAGAGGCCTTGCTGAGCTGAAGGAAAGTTAGGAATAAAGACGGACACCTGCTCCTCTCGCCTTCTCTGCTGGCTGGACGTGGTGCCCTTTACCTGGGTGGGGAAAACTCAGGGGGCAACAGCTACATTTTGGTAGTCGATGGCCACTCAGCACTTCTCAGTGGAGAAGTCGGGGAGGTGGTTTGTTGCGTGACCTTGGAGCTTGGTGATGAGATCAGCACTGGATGTAGCACCCGGGAGTCACAGGCAGGGCGACGTATTTAATCCACGAGACCAGATCAAGGCAAGAAGGGTAGAGGCTTGAGTTCTCTGACGCCTGGGTCACTCCAACAGGTGCAGGTGCTGCTGCAGAGGAGCAGGGATCTGAGGAGTGTCAATCAAACAGGAGGGTGACCAGGAAAATGAGGTCTCCAGAAAACAAGGGAGAGAGCTGTTTGGAGAGGAAGCGGCCAGCAGGGTCCACTTAAGTGTTGCTTAAGATCTAATGGTGAGGTCGAAAAAGTGACCCCAAGTCTCAACAGCACCAAGATAGTCGGCCACTTGGTGAGAGTTTGGTGGAGTGGGTGAGCACGGAAACCCAGCTGGAGGCACAAATGGGTGCAAAGAGGAGGCCAGGGCACCAGAGGCTGGGGAGGCTGGAGCTACTGAGGAGGCAGGAGCCCGAGGGAGACAAGAGGCCAGGAATGATTTTTAAGGCTGAAAAACGCTGAAAGAAGTAAAAGAAACTGATGCTGCAGAAAGAAGGGAAGATAATTAAAGGAGGAGTTCGCAAGAGGAAGGGGCCTGGCCCTAGAGAGCCTTGAAGAGGCGGAGGCAGCAAGGCTGGCCGCTGAGGGGAGGGTTGGTGGGAGGATGAGCCCCACCTCCTCGTGCTGCTGCTCCAGGGCGGTGAGAAGCAAGACCCTCTGCTGACTGTAGAGAAAGCATGTGGGAGGAAGGAGAGGTGGAAAGGGACCACTGTTCAGCCTCCACTGAAAGCTGAGGTCGTGAATTTAAAGGAAACCAGAAGGTGTTCTATCTTCCTGTGGTTATGATAGTCCTGTGGGTGAAGATCTTTAGAATGTTATTCTTAGCTGGGTACAGTGGTGCACACTTGTAATCCCAGCGGCTGGGGAGGCTGAAGCAGGAAGATCACAAGTTCAAAGCCAGCCTCCGCCACTTAGCAAGGCCCTAAACTATTTAGCAAGACTCTGTCTCAAAGTAAAAAAAAATTTAAAAGGCTGGGGATGTGGCTTAGTGATAAAGTGCCCTTGGGTTAAATCCTCAGGACAACAAAAAAAATTATTAGTAGTAAAGCTCTCAAACAGTAAGTGATTACTAAGTGAGGGGCATCAGACTCGCATGTCACATCAATCCTCACAAAATCCCTACACAGGTTAATACTCCATCTTACAGACGAGGAAGCTCATGAGGAACAGATCGGTGACCTGGCCAAGGTGGCACAACTGTTAGATGAGATGAGCCTCTGGGTTCAATTATGTGGCCACTGAAGGGAGGCCGATGTGCTCCGAGAATCTTCAATGAGGGAGTTGGCAGAGGAGAGGAGAAGAAAGTGAGGGAAAGAGGCGTAGGAAAGAGAATGAAGGCAGGAGACTACCGTTATCACGACAATATAAGGTGTGAGTTACTAACAGTACATCCTGGTGATTGACACAGAGAGACAGACAGACGTGAGAGGTCCCCACTGTACCTACAGAAAAAAGGAAGGGCTGGGGACGTGGCAGAAGCACTCGCCTCGTGTGCACAAGGCCCTGAGTTCCATTCCCAGCACACACACACACACACACACACACACACACACACACACACACACGACATAGAAAAGAGAGAGACTCCCTCCTGATCCCGAAGACAATGCTCTCCTTGGATGGTGCCCTCTGCAGAACCACTTTCCCCAAATAAAAAGCACAACGTGGTTGAACAGGAAGTCTTGCCAACCCTGTGGAGTATAGGAGCAAAAGCATGTTCTTCTTTGAGACTCGTACTCTACACCTTCAGCCCCCAAAAAGCATCTTTAGTTTTTTTTTAAGTGTGATCTCTGTGCAAACTCAGATCCTGGCACCTCCCACCTCCAGCTGCTGGTGTCTCTGAGGCTCTCCTAAGAGCACCAGAGCCAGCGCTGTTCCCATGGCACTCCAAGAGACAGACACCTTGTGAACTAACACGCCACGCCCATCCCCGCCTCCTGTGTGCAGCCTGGCACGGTTGTTTGTCCACACTGCCTCCCTCGTTTTCTTTGGCAGGGGGATGGGGATACTGGGGATTGAAACCTAAGGGCGCTTAACCCCTGAGCCACATCCCCAGCCCTGCTTATTTTTTTATTTCAAGACAGGGTCTCACTAGGTTGCTTTTACAGCCTTGCTAAGTTGCTGAGGCTGGCGACTTAGTGAACTTGCGATCCTCCAGCCTCAGCCTCCCGAGCTGCGGGGACTACAGGTGTGCACCACCACACCCAGCTTTCCATCCACTTTTTAATGGCTTTATAATATTCCACTACATGGATATTTACGATATTCTTTACCCTGTTCCCCTGAGTAACAAATTTCACCTTTATTATTGATGCCATTGCAAACATCTACCTACAGGTACAGGGCCCTTCCCACTTTCCGTACTATCTTCTTAGAACAAGTCTCAGAGTTCTGTGATAAGGTATGCATGCACAGCTTAGTGGGAAAATAGCTACGATCATGTAATATTTGCCAAACAGACTATACTCACTTACTTGCCACCTGCTATAGAAGGGTAAGATTATTTTCCTTCATCTTTCTCAGCATTGAGGACAGTCTGAAAATTATGTGTTTAAATGAATAACTGAAAAAAATCATTGCCTGGGTGTTTCTCTTTGCATGCCATGTGAACCCTGAGGCTGGGTTCTTGGGGATGCGGGGGATGCTAAGCTGACTCCCTCTCTCTCCCAGACATCAATGTAGGGATCCAGGTGCTGAATCTGAGCTGGAATCACTTCCACACACAGGGAGCAGTGGCCTTGTGCAACGGTCTCCGGGTAAGGTGCCCTGAGAGTGGTGCGGCGAGCCCAGGTGGGGACAGCCAGGTTGTCCCTCCTGCCATCCTGCACCTCTTCCTTGATGAGGGTTTACTGAGCTCCACAAGTGCTCTCCCAGTCACTGGTCTCTCTCCCACAACTCCTGGAGGGGTTACTTTTTAATAAATCCCAGCCGCTAAGGCCTGGGGGGCATCCTTAGGCCCTTCAAGAGTCCGGTGCAATTAAGAGTTAGGGTCCTGTCCAAGTCCCAGAGGTCCCTGAGACCGAGCTGGGAGGGAGTGAGAGGGATGGGGCAGATCCGGGGACCCCCGAGTGCTAGGTGTCCACGCAGCAGCAGGTAGAGGCTGGAGGGGTTGCCTGGGTGAGTCACCCATAAACTTGAGGCTGGTGTTGTCCCTCTGCCACCAGGGTAATGTGACCCTGATGAAACTGGACGTCTCCATGAATGGCTTTGGGAACGAAGGGGCTCTGGCCCTGGGGGAGGTCCTCAGACTCAACAACCACCTGACCCACCTAGATGTCAGTGGCAATGACATTGGCAACGAAGGGGTCTCCAGACTCAGCAGGGGACTGGAATCCAACGAGGGCCTCCAAGTCCTGAAGGTAGTCTGCCCTAAGCTGGGAATGGCTGTGGTGTGTGTGTGTGTCTGTCTGTCTGTCTGTGGGTATGTGGGTGTGTCTGTCTGTCTGTGCTGGGGTGGGAGCGGCTGGGGGACAGGGCTGGAGAGAATCGCAGGGAACACCCACCTTGTCCTTTCTCTCTCTGTCCCTGGGGCACCCCAGCCGTCTCCGGGTCCTCCCTCCCCTCCAGCTGGGCCTCCCTCAGGCAGCCTGGGCTTTGGGAACACAAACCTGACTTTTGGCCCCTCCACCAGCCCCTCAGGCTGCTGGCTTCCCCTGGAGACCCCTGGTGGCTTCCTGCCCTAGAGCCAGCTCTGGGGCCCCTGTGTGCCTCCTGGTCCCCTCTGCTTTCCTCCCACCACAGGGTCTTGGCCGGCCGCTCCACTCAGACTTCTAGAAAACCCTCCCGTGGGAGGTGGTCTTCTCCCAGCACCCTGCCGACTCCCCCCCACCGGCAGAACTTGCTGCTCTTTCTAATGACACACTGGTTTGAGCAGCTGTTTGAGCGTCTGTCACCCACCAGTGTGGAAGCTTCCTGTTTCAGTCAGCTTTCTCACTGCTGTGATAAAAAGATCCAGGCAGAACAATTGCAGAGGAGGAAAAGTTGATTTAGGGGCCCACAGTTTGAGAGGCCTCTCCCACAGCAGGCTGGCTCCATTCCTCAGGGCTGGAGGGGAGCAGGACATCGTGGTGGAGGAGTGTGGCAGGGGGAAGCAGCTCATGGGGTGATCAGGAGGCAGAGAGAGACTCCACTCACCAGATACAAAATACGTACCCCAAAGGCACAGTCCCAGTGACCCAGCCCCTCCCTTACAGCCCACCTGCCTTCAGTACCACTCGGTTAATCCCTCCTAGGGGATTAATCCACTGATTGGGTTCAGACTCTCACTCCCCCACCATCTCTCCTCTGGGCCTTCTTGCATTGTCTCACACATGAGCTTTCTGGGGGCACCTCACATCCAAACCATGACACATCCTGAGAACAAAGACTATTTGGTTGGGTCCCATTATTACACACGGCATTCCTAGCCTAGTGCTGGCCATAGGGTAAGTGCCCAAGGAACAGGTTTTGAGGGAATGGATGAATGAATTCTCCTTTCATTTTAAATGGACTGACTTGTAGACACTAATTCATGACACTGAGTCCACTGGGCATTTGGAAAGCAGATGAAAGAGGACTTCTGCTGCTAGTTCCCCTCCCTGGGGCTCCTCCTAGGAGCCACAGCATGTCAGGTGATTCGCCCATCATCCCCTGGCCCAGCCTGATGAAGCAGGCTCCCTCAGCTCCCTCGTCGGCTGAGAAGACCCAGGCTGCGTGGATCATGCAGGCCACACAACCAGCAGAGGCAGAGGGCAGCCAGCTCTGCCTGGCTTTCATGGCAACCCTACCGCCCTCAAGATGTAGGGGTGTTATGGGGACCACAGACATGGCGGTCCTCGTGCCAGAAGATCAGGCATGAGAAAAGCGAGGATGAGCCTGGGATCCCAGAGGACAGCCAGCCAGAGCTATTAAAGGGACAGGAGGAGGCTGGGTTCTAACTGGAGAAAGGGAGCGTGATGGCTGAGGGGACCAGGAGAGCTGGGGCTGGCTGGGTGGAGTGGTACTTACTAGGCGTCACTCAGAAAGGCAGAGCCAGGCTGGGAGAGAGTCAGCCGGACGAAGCTGAGAGTTCTGAGAACCTGAATTTCAAAAGAGTAAGTCGTTGCCTCAGAAAAATGGCAACCGGGGTTGTCTCTGTTGGTGGAGCGCAGGTGATTTGAAACATTTTTTCCTAATTCTTTTCTGATTTATCCACAATGACCAGATGTAATAAATACATTTAAGTACTTTTTTCTAAAAAAAAAAAAGTGAAACAGAAAAATAGAAGATGAACCTGTTAGCTTGGTCACACCGACTTTGCGACAGGAAGCGTTGGTGGTTCCCACCTCCAGCCCTTGCCACACCCCGTTTCTAATCTTGGGAAACTAAGAAAGGGAGACCCACAAAGGCTGGATACGAAGCACCTTGAGGGCAGGGCTCAAGTCGGCATGTTCTCACCAGAATCCATCAGATTCTGGGAAACACATGAAACATAGTAAATGCTCAATAAAACACTTAACTCCTCTTCATGAAACCACTCAGTGAAAGCCCCCAGTGATAATATCTACCATTCGCAGACTACGTACCACATACCAGGCACTCTTTTTGAATGTTTTGCCTGATTTGCTAAGTCACTGCTTTTATCACAAATCTAATGCCATTTGCTTGTGTGCCTGTGTCTCCCCCAAGTAGAACTGAGATACCTGAAGGGTAGAAACCTTGTCATGTCTGCTGTGCATCCCTCAGGGCTTAGCCCAGTGGCTGGCACATAGTCGGCCTCCAGAAAATACTTGTTGGATGGATGGATGGATGGATGGATGGATGGATGGTTGGATGGATGGATGGATGGATGGATCAATGGATGGATGGATGGTTGGATGGATGGTTGGATTGATGGATGGATGGTTGGATGGATGGATGGATGGACAGATGGATGGTTGAATGGATGGTTGGATGGATGGATGGATGGTTGGATGGATGGATGGATGGATGGATGGATGGATGGATGGTTGGATGGATGGATGGTTGGATGGATGGATGGTTGGATTAATGGATGGACAGATGAATGGTTGAATGGATGGTTGGATGGATGGATGGATGGTTGGATGGATGGTTGGATTGATGGATGGATGGTTGGATGGATGGTTGGATTGATGGATGGATGGTTGGATGGATGGTTGGATTGATGGATGGATGGTTGGATGGATGGATGGATGGATGGATCAATGGATGGATGGATGGTTGGATGGATGGTTGGATTGATGGATGGTTGAATGGATGGATGGATGGACAGATGGATGGTTGAATGGATGGTTGGATGGATGGATGGATGGTTGGATGGATGGTTGGATGGATGGATGGATGGATGGATGGTTGGATGGATGGATGGTTGGATGGATGGACAGATGGATGGTTGAATGGATGGTTGGATGGATGGATGGATCGATGGATGGATGGTTGGATGGATAAGCAGTGAGGTGGACAGGTGGGTGGACAGATGGACAGAGAAGTCTGGGAAGACAAAGGATGTAGTGCAATGGGAGGAAGTGCAAGTCAGCTTGGAGCCAGCCTCTCCTGCTCTGGTCTCAGTCTCATCCTGCCTTGCTCTTCTTCCTACAGCTTTTCCTGAACCCTATGAACATGGAGGGGGCTGTTTTGCTTGTCCAAGCCATCAAAAGGAACCCCAAATCCAAGATGGAAGAACTTGACATTTCTGTAAGTGATCGAATGGTCATCACTTGTCCCAGGGCGTGAGCCAGTTCCCATGCCCCCTCTGTGCCCGCAGTGCCACCAGCTCCTCCCCCATGGGCCCTCTCACTCCATGTAAAGGACCCTCCTTTGGTACAGCTGGGGCATCTCTGGTGGATCAGGAGTAGCCATTCAACCAACAGCACCACAATGTGAAGTAATTAGCAGATCCCAGGAACCAGGGCACTAACACCGGAGAGTAGAGGTAGACAAACACCCAAAGGAAAAGCCAGAAGACCCAACAACAGAATTTGTTTACTGTCTGCTTTGATGGAAAATGGCCCGGATCTCAGAACATTCCAGAATCACAGGATCTTTTATGACCTGGGTGTTAAAACACGCAGAAACTTGTATGTTCATGTCATGACTTGGCCTCTTGCACTCGGAGTCTATCTCCTGCCCCTTGATGGAGGGGGAAAGCCTACCCAGGTGACTTCAGACTCCTGCAGGACTCCTGCCGAATCAGCACGCAGGGGGCAGTGGGTAATGACAACATCCAGTCCTGCCGACCATCGGACGGACGCTCTTTTCCTGAAGTGATTCTATTGAGCTAGCTCCTTTGATCCTGCTCAGGGAGGTACACTGAGTACTGTGGCCGTTTCCCGGGACAGCTTTATCACAAACCCGTGGCTTAAGGAACAGAACTGGATTGTCTCACAGTCTGGGGCACCAGAGGTCCAGGATCAAGGCGACAGCAGTTTGGGTCCTTCTGAGGCCTGTGAGGGTGAATCTGCTCCAGACCTCTCTCCTTACTTCTGGGGTCTGTTCTCCCTCTCTTGCGTTCCTCGGCCTGTAGACACAGAGCCCCGATCTCTGCCTTCCTGTTCTCCTGGTGTCTCCTGTAGATATGTCTGTCTCCATAGCCCATGCCTGTAATCCCAGCAGCTCGGGAGGCTGAGACAGGAGGATCATGAGTTCAAAGGCAGCCTCAGCAAAAAGCAAGGCGCTAAGCAACTCAGTGAGACCCTGTCTCTAAATCAAATACAAAGTAGGGCTGGGGATGTGGCTCAGGGGTTGAGTGCCCCTGGGTGCAATCCCCGGTACCAAAAAGGAAAAAACTTACTCCACCTCTGAAAAGTCCCACATCACTACCCTGGGAACCAACACAGGAACCCCAACCACAGCACAGCCCTTTCCTTCCCCTTTGTCAACTAAGCCACCATAACCAAAGGGTATCGAAGGCCCTGCTTTGTACACGCTCCTAGGACTTTGTCCAGAATATACCTACAAAGTCCTCAGACCTTAAGCAGAAGTTTAATTTGAAAAGGTAAAAGATACTGAACCACAGCTGAGGAACACACAGGTTGATCAAATTGTAGAGGCCAAGAGTGACGCATTTTCTCCCATGTCCTATACACCAACTCCAAGGGCACTTCCAACAGGGGGAGCTCCCGATTCCATTTGAGCCATGACGGGGTGGCTTGACTAGGGATGCTCTCCGGGGCACCAGGTCTGAAGAACAACCCTCACGTGGATGTGTGTATCTGGGGTATTTGTGTGAGGACTAGTTACTCAACTCCAGAGTTGTCTCTTGTCCATCAAATGTGTTCACGTCCATCCACTTGCCATCTGAGAGCAGAGCTGAGCTGGCAGCCTGTGATACACCACCAGAACTCCATGCAGACAGCTGGCTGAACACCATCACCTAGGAGACTCACGAGTCAGACCACAAGCTCTAAAACTCCAGAACCATCCCAGTCCTGGAGTGGCACCGCAGAACAAATTGGGAAAGACCCGAGTTCCTGACTCCGGCTTGGGTGGAAGGGGAGGGCCTGCTGCTGGGCGGGAGAGAGCGCAGCCATAGCACCGGTCCCTTTCTCCCCCTGCAGAATGTGCTGGTAACCGAGCAATTCGTGAGGATGTTGGATGGGGTCTGTGCCGTCCACCCCCAGCTGGACGTGATCCACAAGTCAGTTCAGGGTTTCTCTGCCAAGAAGAGCACCTTCCTGATGGCAAACCCCATGAAACTGATCCAGGTGAGCTCCTGCCTTCCTCTCGGAGCCTCCAGGGAGGCCTGGAGAGAGGCAGCCTTTGACCCCCATCAGCTGCCCAGCGTCTCTCCTCCGCAAAGCGTCTGTACTATTTTATTTTTATTTATTTTTTTGGTCCCAGAGATTGAACCCAGGGGTACTTAACCACCAACACACATCCCCAGTTCTTTTTATATTTTATTAGTGACAGGGTCTGACTGAGTTGCTTAGCGCCTCGCTAAGTTGCTGAGGCTGGCTTTGAACTTGCGATCTTCCTGCCTCAGCCTCCCAAGTCAACTGGCATTACAGGCGTGCACCACCACACCTGGCAGTACAGTCCTTTATTAACAAGGAATGTCTCAGCCCCTTAGACTACAGATTGGACTGTCCCCACGGATGCTAGGTCCCTGAGTGCATCCTACCTCCCAGAGGAGGGAAGGTCTGAGATCGGGCGGGGGGGAGGGAAGTGGGGTGGCACAGGATGGATTCCACCACCCAAGCTCTCCATGTAAGGCAAGTCACCAAGGCTCTCTGTGACTTGTACAGTGGGCACCCACCCCCCGAGGGTCGCTGTGAAGATTAACCTAGTTAATACGCACGAGGCGCCTACGGCAAGGCCTGCCACATGACAACGCCCCCAAATGCAGGCTCTTTCCACAGGATGCCAAGACTCCCCGTGGTTTGGGATGGCTGTTGGCTGGCTTCCGCTGAAAAGGGACAGCTGAAGCCTTATTTGTAGTGGCTTGCATCTGGCTTTCTTTCCTTAGATGGTTTCTAGGAAATCACAGGAAGTGGATATGACCTGAAGATGTTTAAATGGGAGAACATTCGAGCCGAAAGGGGATATGAACTGCTTACCTCGCAGAGCCAGGGCCAGACCCAGGTCTGGGGTTTCCCGGCAGTGGGGGAGCTCGGGAGCCCACTGCTGCCTGCAGGTGCCTGCCCCAGGGCTACCACCTGCCCCGGGTTGGTCTGCTCTGTGCCTCAGTTTCCAGGGATAAGTAATTTTTAAAAATTGCATAGCCAGGCACAGTGGCACACATCTGTAATCCTAGTTCTCGGGAGACTGAGGCAGGAGGATTATGAGTTCAAAGCTAGCTTCAGCAACTTAGCAAGCCTGAGCAACTCAGTGAGACCTTTTTTTTTTTTTTTAATAAAATACAAAAAGGGCTGGGGATGTGGCTCAGTGGCTAGGTGACCCTGGGCTCACTCCCCAGTACAAAAAAAAAAAAAAACTCTTGCATGAAAATTATTGTCATGTGAAAAGGGTATCAGTACATTCCTGAATAGATGACTCCAGATGGAACCACAGAGGAACCTGTTTTGCAAGGGGAGCAGGATGCTCCGGTAAACTGGCATGGAGTTGTCTGAGGCAAGGTGAGGCCCCACCCCCAACTTCAAAAGAGGATAGAAATGGGGAGCGACCCATGCCTGGGAGCTGCAGACCGGGAGCCAGAGTCAGTCTCAGATGCCACTGGGTCTCCAGGACATGGGGGTTGGGGGAAGAGTATAGAAAAAGCATCTTGGAGCCAAGCACAGTAGCGGGCGCCTGTAATCCTAGTGGCTCAGGAGGCTGAGGCAGGAGGATCGCAAGTTCAAAGCCAGCCTCAGCAATGTCAAGGTGCTAAGCAACTCAGGGAGAGACCCTGCTCTAAATAAAATACAAAGTCGGGTTGGGGATGTGGCTCAGTGATCGAGTAACCCTGAGTTCAATCCCCAGTACCAAAAATATATATTTAAAAAAAAAAGCCATCTTGGGGTAGGGCTCAACAAGTCATGCAGGTAAAACAGGCCTTCCCCTTGGGAAGCCAAAAATTTGGTTGGAAAGGTGGGATAGATTCAGTAATGACCAATAGAAAATGTCATATGAGAATAAAGAAGTGATGAAGACACTATTACAATCAGAATCCAAGGCAGAGATGAGCACAAGAGTGGGTGAAAATAAAGGGTGATTTCCTGCAAGAAGTGGGGTGGGGAGGGGCCTTGCAGATGGCAGAGACTGGTGAGGAAGAGGGCGCGGAGTTCTCAGAAAAAGATTCCTGCCAAGGTGCTGAGGTGGGACTGCACATAGGGGGCGCTGTGCACCGCCCGCGGGGGCGGGGGGGGGGGGGCGCTGCGAACAGAACCGCGTGAAACCAGCGGAGGAACCACGTGGCTCACAGAGGAGCTTCCCAGCAGGCGTGGGAGACTGGACTCGATGACGTGTGCTCAGATTTCAGGCTTCAAGTTGGGGTTTGATTCCATGGGAAGCAGGGCACCAGCAAGAGCTGTTGAGCTGTAGATGTGACGTGAACCCAGCAGGGCAGGGGGATTATTTCTGTGGCTTTGGGAAGTGACATGAACTGAAGGGGATAAAGTGGGAGTTGGGAAAACCCAATACCACTGTAGGCTCCTGGATGTGGAATGATAACTTGCCTGAAGATGACGATGGAAATGAAGGACGGGTGTAAGAGGGTCATTATGGAACCATCTCCCAGACCTGGTGAATGGTTGGGAATGTGGTCTGAGAGTGTAGAGTGTGAGGTGTGGGTCTGTGTCCTTGGTGCTGGGCATGGAACTCAGGGTCTCTTTTTGCACATTTAAAGATGCCTTACAGGGGCTGGAGCTGGAGCTCAGTGGCAGAGCCCTCGCCTAGCACGTGCAAGGCCCTGGGTTCCATCCTCAGCACCACATAAAAATAAATTTTTAAAAATTTATTTTTAAATAAATAAAAAAGTTGCCTTACAATGCAATTAATATCTTTGAAAAGGGAAACAATGAAAAAATATTTTTCAAATTTTCTAACCAAGTACTTCTCCTTATGTGCATTTGTGCAAAACGGAGAATCCTAGAAATTCCTGGAATCTTGCCCCCACCTCCCCAAAATCAAATAACGGGGATATGATCACCGTCCCTACTCCCTTGGCGCTGTGGCCTCTTGACAGTATTGATGTCCATCTCTTAAGGGTGGAGGAAATGGGGGCTGGGGATGTGGCTCAAGTGGTATCGCGCTCGCCTGGCATTTGTGCGGCCCGGGTTCAATCCTCAGCACCACATACCAACAAAGATGTTGTGTCTGCCGAAAACTAAAAAATAAATATTAAAAATTCTCTCTCTCTCTCTCTCTCTCTCTCTCTCTCTCTCTCTCTCTCTCTCCTCTCTCACTCTCTCTTTAAAAAAAAAAAAAAAAAAAGGATGGAGGAAATGGATGGAGCTTCTGCTCAGTGGGGCAGGGGTGGGGGAGGAGATCTGCAAGAAACTAGGCCAACCCAAGACCTGGCCTGCAGTCCTGCCCTCCTGCCCGCCTCCACCTGTGCAAGGCCCTTCCTCTTCAACCACCTCTAAAGTCTGGGGGGGCTCAGGCTGCTGAGTTGCCCTCTGCCCTCCCCAGCCTCTTGGGTCTGGAACCTTGGGCCTCCTCTTTGGGGGAGTGGAGGGAGAGTAGTGACAGCCGTGACAAGACCCATTATTCACTCCTGGGATCTCCTGCTTCACTCAGAGCTACGCAGACCAGAACAAAATCACAGTCGTGGACTTCTTCCAGAGACTGAACCCTGCTGGGACAGTAAAGATGCCCGTGGGCGAGTTCCGGAAGGTGATGGTGCAGGTGCGTTGAGGTTCTTCGTGGTGCTGAACCCTCGCTCACTTATCTAGACCCAGAGAAAACCCAAGGCCTCCCTCAGCCTCCTGCCCAAGTCATTCTCTGCCATGTGGCCTGATGCCACTGATCCAACATGCCCCACATTCTTCATCGTATAGGCCTTTGTCCCCAATGCATGTGGCTGCTGGGAAGATGGAAAGAGCAGTGAGAGAAGCCACCACATCCCAAACCCCCAGTGTTTCCACCTCGGCCCCGCCATCTTGCCTGAAATCCCAATTCCCCCCGCCCTCCAATGTAATGAAGGTGTTGAAGACCCCCTAAAATGTAAATATGAAGGAGCCCATCATCAGCACATCCTGGGAGGCCTGGGCCCAAGGCAGGGGGCTGCGGGAGGCCCAGGCAGGGATGGGTAAGACCCAGTGTCCAGGTGCGGGGTGAAGAGGGCTGGCCAGGACTCAGCAGCCGGGAGCAAGAGTGGCCCTTCCCTGCTGCAAAGGACTGTCCATGTCCACTCCAGGGCCACCTACTGCACCCAGATCCTCATCTCCTTTTCCCTTACTTCTCTCCCAAAAGGGGGGCTTTTGGAGTCTGAGCCCTGACCTGTGGTTTGGGGCGGGGGGTCTTCTAGCCCTTCCTCGTGTTGGACCCAGTTTCCTCTTTGCCCTCAGTTGCTTACCGTGGTCCCAAGAGGGGTGAGGCATGGGGGCTGCTGGAGATGGGGTGCAAAGGATAACATGTTCCATTGACCTTCTCAGCAAAACAAGGTCCCCCTAAACCGGTACCAAGTCCGGGAGCTGATCAGGAGACTGGAAGAGGAGGAAGGCATGGTGAACTTCAGGTGAGGCCAGGTGGCCCTCCCAGGGCTCTCCTCGGGGCCCTGGCTGGGTGGGCATGAGCTCCCGGGGCACTCATCCTCTGCCTAGTTCTAGAGCCCACCCCCTGCAGCAACTGGCTGCCCTTCCCCCACATTCCCAGCCCGAGCTCACCTTCTTCCCCTCTTCAGTTTAATTGCCGAGCATGGCTGGACCCTCCACCATGTGCTGCTGGATGTTGGGCCAGATGCTGGGACCAGGCAAAGGAGCTTCAGCCCAGACTCCCGGGGCGGGGGGAGGGGGACGTCAGGGGGGCTCACGGGGGCGGGGGGAGATGAGGGTCACCTGATTAGGCTCCACAGAAGTAAGAGAAAGGGCAGGTGTGCAGGACACCACCGTGGCCCACAGGGGAGGCATCAGTCTGGTGGGAGGAGGTGGTGGTGTTTCAGTTGAGTTTAGGCAAGACAGAGAGACAAGGGCAGGAGGACAGAGGGACAGCAAGTGTCCCATGCCAAAGTGTGATCCAGCTGATGCATTGGGGATCCACAGGTCATCCAACTCTGCCCCAGCGTAGGGGGCCAGGCAGGTTGTGACTCAGGGCAAGTTCCTTGGACTGTGACAAAGTTAAGAACAGTAATCAACCCTCGCCAAGCCCTGACCACATGCCACGCACTCTGCCCTCACCACACAGGTGCTGACCTGAATTCCCACAGCACCCAACTGCCGCCAAGCTACTATTATCTCATTTGGCAAATGATGAAACTGCAGTTAGAGAGGGAAGTTCAATTCTCACAGCTGGAAAGGGACAGCTACTGCCCTTGACCCCAGGTCCCTGTGGTTCTAGAACCTGTTGGCTCACCCACCACTCTTGACCATCTCGCAGAGGTGCAGGTGGACACTGCCCCCCCAGGCAGGGGTCTGCAGATGGGCTCCCTAGGGATCCTTGCCTCCCTAGGGAGGAGGGAGGACCCCAGAAGGACCTCCTCCAGGACCCCAGAAGGGGCCCCCCACTGGTCCTGCACCACAGGCTCCTCCCAGCACCTCTGCCCTGGTCCAGCTCAGCACCTTCCATATGGAGAAACCCAACACAGATGGGAAGGGCAGGCTGACTGGCTACAAAGGGTGAGGCTGTGCACGGGGTTCTCAGGCTCCCTCATCTTAAAACTGGGTGATAACACAGTGACACTGTCATCCAGCAAAAAGGAGCCTCATAGATGGCTCAGGTTTGCACACCCCAAGGGCCCCCAACTCTTACCCTGCTCGCTGGCCTCTGTCCTGAGCTCCTCCTCCTGCCTTCCCTCGGGAAACTGGCAGGAAGTACCCAGGTATAGCTCAGGTTCCAGAAGGTCCCAAGTCAGGCAAACACCTCAGGTGAGCAGATGAGGTCACACTGCCATCGAGAGGCAGAACTGGGACCTAAGTCCCCAAGTCTCCAGTTGGGGGCCTTTGGGGCCACCTCTAATTGCCCCTTGAAATCATACATCACTGTTCTACTAGTTCTACTGAAGTGCAGAGTTGTAATTTTTATCTTTGCATGAATCTTTTTTTTGTCACAATTAATATCTCCTTGTGGGCTGGGGTTGTGGCTCAGTGGTAGCGCACTTGCCTAGCGCCTAGTGAGGCACTAGGTTCGATTCTCAGCACCACATACAAAATAAATAAATAAATAATGGTCCATCAACAAGTAAAAAGCGTTTAAAAAAACAGGGCTGGGGATATAGCAAAGAAGAAATGAAGGCCCTCTTTAATCTCCTCTCCCAGTTTACTCTGCTCCCCAAAGGACTCTCAGAGCAAATCAAGTGCTTGTAATCTAGCACTTGAATTGTATGCGTGAGGGTGAGCGTATATGTGAGGGTGAGCGTGAGACCAGTAATGGTTAAAAACATGGGCTCTAGGGCCAGAGCACCTGGGTCCAGTCCCAAATCACTCCCGGGCAACCTTGGACACGTTCCCATTCTCCCTGTGCCTCGGTTTCCTCACTCATATTGCGGAGTCAATAATAGTACGCACAGCACTGGAGTTTTTGAGGAGGAAATGAGTTAATGCCTGCAAAGCATTTAGGACAATACTTGGCACATGGTAGGTAGACGCACAGCCCATATGTGTTCTTATTAAATTTTATTTTACAAACACAGACATGCTGACACACAGGTTTTGATCATAAATAGAGGCAGACTTTCATTTTCTCTGAACTTGCTTTGCCCTAACATTACATCTTGGTGGCCTTTCCACGTTGGAACGGTATTAACACCACCTAGTATTTCATGACATAGCAGCCTCGTGATCTAATCTCATTTTCATTCACACTAAAGCAATTTCCAATATTTTGCTACTGCAAATAGCAGTCACAAACACCCTTGTGTAGACAGTGTTTGCACACATGTGTTCTTCTAAGGTAGGTTTGGTGGGGTGCACAGCATTGGCTGGGCTCAAGGTTGGGTGCATTCTGAAATTTAAATCTGCCCAACCCTTGCCAATCTTGCAAACCAGTGCTCTGAGACAGCCCCCTGCCGACACAGAACAGAACCCACCATCAGTGTCTTGCCAACCCAAGAGAGACCTTTCTGGATGGTCCTGTCTGAATTTGAGGCAGTCTTAAGGTGCTCGCCCGTCAGCCATGAGCTTCTCGTCCTGACCCTCCGTCATCCTCATTCCCTAACTTTCATACCCAGTTTTTTCAAAGGGCAGAAGTCAGAGCAACAACACTGATCTGGAAAGAAGTTCCGGCACGCAAGAAGTCTTGGCAAGTCGATGGCGGCAGTGAAGACCAGTGAGGGGACCAGAAGCTCAGGGGACAAATGCCATAGCCAGGACTATGCTCAAGCAAATAAAGTCTGGCTGAGTTCTGGGTGTGTCTCTGGGCTGCTGGCAGCGTGCCCTTCTGTAGGGGCACCTTCTGGTTTGAGTGACCACCAGCGGACATGTTCTGGGTGGTCTCGTGAAGAGCGACAAAGACACAATGGGACTGGAACAGAGTTTCTAGGCAGAAGGAAAAGAGCCGGCCAGGAACAGGTCAGAGGACAAAAGCAGTTGTCATGGTCCTTATGAACCATGTGTCATGGGGAAGGATTTTTTTTTCTTTTTCTTTTTTGATACTGGGGATTGAACCCAGGGCACTTAGCCACTGAGCTACATCCCCAGCCCTTTTTATTTATTTGTTTTTTTAAGACACCCTCCATAAGTTGCCCAGGGTGGCCTGAACTTGCAATCCTCCTGCCTCAGCCTCCCGAGTCACTGGAATTACAGACATGCACCACAGCATCCAGCTAAGGGGAAGGATTTCTGAAATGAGAGGCAGTGGCAGAGGGAACCGATGCGGAGGAGGTGGGGGAGAGCCCTTTAGAAGCAAATCTCAACAGGTCCTAAGCAGGGAGCCTGGGGTGGAAGACCAAGAGACCTGGCGTCCAGTCGAGGCCGGCACGACCTGGCCATGCAACCTTGGAGCCTCAGTGGTTCCACCCCAAAAATGGAACTGCTAAAGACAGGCTTCCCAGCCCATCCCAGGAGCCCGGGGTTCTGCATTTTGTTTTAAAATTCCCCGGGGAAGCAGGAAGAGCTGAGCAAGAAAACAGGAGCCTGCTCAGCTCAGGTGGGTGGAACGGGCACCCTGGAGGCTTTTGATTAACCTTAGTAGTCCCCATTGTGGACCACCAAGGGTGGGAACTGTCCCCTGTACACTATGATCAGTGTGGACAGATAACCAGGGCTTTCCTGACAGGTAAGGCTCAACCCCCATGGTCCTGAAGTTGAGTTTCCACCAACTGTGGTGAAATAGGGGTTTAGAGGCCAAATTAGGTTGATGAAAAAATAAAGCAACTAGGAGCTTCCAGGCTGAAATATCTACAAGACGCTTCAGGGTGCTCTGTGGACAAGCAAGCTTCCAAAGTCAGGGCTTTTTTAAGAGAGAAAGAGAGAAAGAGAATTTTTTAAATATTTTTTAGTTTTTGGTGAACACAACATCTTTATTTTATTTTTATGTGGTGCTGAGGATCGAACCCAGCGCCCCGCGCATGCCAGGCGAGCGGGCTACCGCTTGAGCCACATCCCCAGCCCCAGGGGCTTTGAGCTCTTAAATCTTTATAGCCCATGAAATTCTCTGAGTTCTCCATGATGGAGCATCCAATAACTGTTGGGATCGGGGTGGAACCCTAAGGAGGGTGTGCAGCCCGGAAGGAGCAGCCTTTGTATTGGACAAATCCCAAATCTGTAATGTCTGTGGATCAATAAAAATTGCATTTTTCCCCAAGATGCTTCTGTTCTTTCTCAAAATTGAAAAAGGCCGCCACTGTTGGTTAGATCGGATGATTTGGGGGAATGATGGAGATTATGGGAAACCACTACCCACCCAGCCGGCCACCCTCAGCCCTCCAGGCCACGCAGTGACACTGGCCCCCACAGGTGGGTGAGGGATGGATGGCTGAGCCCCAGAGCCCCCGAAGGTGGAGTCATGCCTTCTTCTGGCCACTAGATGTCAGCTCAACTCCAAAAGTCCTCGGAGGGCGATGCTTTGGACTCAGGTTTCTTAAACCCTGGAGTCCTCTCCAACTTCTGCCCCAGGAGCCCAGCCTGAAACCTGAACCCCAAAGGTCAGCAGCCTATGCCCGGGCAGACCGCCCCAGACCCCGAGTTCTCATCATGAATCATGGTCACTGGTGGCGACCTCGCACCCAGGAGGTCCCTGCCCCAGCCTGCCCACCCTGGAGCTGGGCAACCCGAAGAGAGAAGGCTCTGCTATGGTAAGACTGCGCAAGCGCACAAGTTGGTACTGACCGCCGTGGAGGCGGAGGGGCCTTGCAAGAGCAGCAGAGAGCGGCAGAGTCAGGAGTGGAAGGCCTCGGGCTGAGCCTCCTTCCATACACGACTCAGGTCGACTTTATGCACCAACGCTGCATCCTACCAGTGGCTGTGTGGTAAGCGCTTCTAATAAACCCATTTTACATTTAGGGAAATAGAGGCATGGAGAAGTTAAGCACCCTGCCCAAGATCCCCCCCACCTAGTAATGAGCAATGCTGAGATTCAGACCCTGGCCCTGTGGCCCTGGCTCCCTGAGGTCTTTGAGATGATGCTTACTGGCCCCGTGCAGCTGTGGTTGAGCTGGGGAGGGGGCAGTTAGCTGCATGTTCTGTTGACCTCCTTTCTGCACCAGAATGAATAAGTAAACTAATAAGCAGAGGAGCTCTGGCCAGACGGGACTGGCTAGTGGGTCTGCCGTGCCACCAGCACACTAGCTTCATACTAGAGGTCCTAAGCATAGAAGTTAACTAGTGAGATCACAATAAAGACACATAACTCAATTTACCTTTTTCTTGCCCAGTTCAGAGTCGGCCCTTCCTGGCTCCTACCTGGAGCCACCTGGTGGGGTAGCGAGGTTTACATAAGAGACCAGCAGGAGAGAGGAAGGAGCAAGCCAGAGTGGCCTTTTATTGGGGAACAAGAAATTCAGGGAAAAATTCCATCCAAAGAAGGTCGAGGGGGACAGCATTCCCAGGTCAGTGTCAGTGATTGGTCTCAGGGTCACTGGTCAGTCACACCCCCACACAGATGGGCTCTCTCTCGCACCTTAAAAAGGTGGGGATAAGTTCTGACACAGCTTGGCCTGACCGCCTCACACCCAGTCAGGGAGGTGCCCAATCATGTGTAAGAAAGGCTTCCCACAAGTGAGAGAGACCCAAAATCAGAGAGGGGAGGCTCTGCTGTGGCCAGATTCTCAAGGGCTGGTTGCTGCCCCCACTGGCCCCACTCCCCAGCTCCCTGGGAGATGGCAGGTGCGAAGACAAATGTTGCGTGGAATATCTGTCTGTCAGAACCATAAAGTGGCTGCACATGTGAAGTCTGGCATTTAAACAGTTCCGGGCCTGAATTCTGTCTGGCTTTACCAATGACCAGCTCTGTGACTGGGCAGTGCCTTCTCTCTGAATCTAATGATACCTAGCACGTGAGAGGCCCTGAGCCCCATCACCAGCACCAAAAAAAGAAAAATTATTTATTGAAATGATGCATTTGGAACGTTAAGCTACAGGCCTGGCATACCATGAGGGCCTAATATAAGCATGACCTCTGTACTGTAGACTTCTGCTCTAAGAGGCAGGGCTGCAGCCGCTGTAGGTCCAGCAGGGGCCTGTTAGGGGCCAAACAGAGCAGCCATCCCCAAAATGTCCTTGGCAGTACTTCGGGAGGTGTTCCAGGCTTGGGCTGTGGCCCAGGGTTTAAGTAAACCCAGAGACCTGCCCAGATTCTTAAGAAGAATCAGAGGGAGGTGGGAGGGCACTGCTGGGGTGGGGCATGCCTGTAATCCAGTGACTCAGGAGGCTGAGGCAGGAGGATTGCAAATTCAAGGCCGGTCTCAGCAATTTAGCAAACGAAGTGAAACCTTGTCTTCAAATAAAAATAAAAAGGGCTGGGCATGTGGCTCAGTGGTTCAGCGCCCCGGGTTCAATCCTCAGTACCACAGGTATACATTCCTTTGCTCAGGGAAGGCATTGTGACAGGGGCTCATACCTACACCAGGCACCCACTCCGGATTCAGGAAATGGTATCCAAGGAACCAGGAGCCACCCAGGAGTCCCTCTGGTGGCTGGGGCATCACATCCCAGTGGAGTTCTTGGGGGCAGTGGTGGCCACGATGCTGGTGGGTTAGTCAGGGCCCAGGGCCTGCAGGTCAGGGGTGCAGGCTGCAGCCTCTGGTGTCTGTCCTGGTGGCAGCTACAGTGGACTCAGAGGACCAGGCCTGCCTTGCCAAGTGGGGGTGTGGGGTTTGTTTTGCTTTAAACAAAAGAAAACAATGTCTGGCAAGACCAGTCTGTGTCCTGAGCGCTGGCTTCTGGCCAGTGACCTTGAACCAGAGAAAGGAACCATCTCCCTCAGGAAGCAGACCTCCTGGAGGGTGGGCAAGGCTGCCCAGGGGCCCAGGGGTGCCCATTATGGGAGGCCAGCAGCACGACCCTTGAATGGCCTTGGTTGGTGTTTTCACCACTGCCCCCGGAAGTCCGAGAATGAAGCTGGGCAGGGATGAGTGATTGGCTGCTGTGGGTTCCAAGACACCTGGGCCACAATCAGGATTGTGTGTAGTTGTCAAGGTAGAATAGAAGAATATAGCAGGGTGTTTTTCCAGTTCTTGGCCCAGAGCTTCAAAAATCCTTGGAGCCCAGCACAGTGGTACACACCTGGGATCCCAGCGACTCAGGAGGCTGAGGCAGGAGGATCACAAGTTCCAGGTCAGTCTCAGCAACTTAGGGAGGCCCTAAGAAACTTAGGGATAGCCTTCCTCAAAATAAATTTTTTAAAAAATATTTTAAAAGGCTGCAAGGCATGGTGGCATGTGCCTGTAAATTCCAGCGATGATAGAGTTCAAAGCCAGCCTCAGCAACTTAGTGAGGCACTAACAACTCACTGAGACCCTGTCTCTAAATAAAATATTAAAAAAGGGCTGGGGATGTGACTCTGTGGTTAAGCACCCCTGAGTTTAATTCCCAGTACCAAAAAAAAAAAAAAAATTTAAAGGCTGGGGATGTGGCTCAGTGTTTAAGTGCCCCTGGGTTCAATCCCTAGTACACACATACACACACACACACACACACTCAAAAGGAAATCTTTGGAATTTCTTGAGTAATAGTGTCTTTGTTATGCTAATGAGGTGACTCCCACAGGCTAGGTAGCTTCCCAGTGAAAGCTAAGAAAGGCTAAGCAGGAGTCCAGCTAGGTATCAGACTCCTGGGCAGTCCAGTTTCATCCCACCTACCTAAAGAAAATGTTAAGACCCCCAGCCACCAGGGCTCTTGGAGTGCCCCATCCCACAAAGGGACATTCCCAAGCTTTGTCCACCCTCCCAGATCTTGGCAGTGCGTCATTTGACTGTTCCTGAGCTGCATCATTCTTTAAAATAAAACTAACTATAAAACCAGGCATGGTGGGGCTGGGGATGTGGCTCAAGCGGTAGCTCGCTCGCCTGGCATGCGTGCGGCCCGGGTTCGATCCTCAGCACCACATACCAACAAAGATGTTGTGTCCACCGAGAACTAAAAAAAAATAAATATTAAAAATTCTCTCTCTCTCTCTCTCTCCTCTCTCACTCTCTCTTTAAAAAATAAAAAATAAAAATAAAATAAAATAAAACCAGGCATGGTGGCCCACACCTGTAATTCCAAAGACTGACTGGGAGGCTAAGGAGGGAGGATCACAAGTTCAAGGCCAGCCTCACCTAGTTAGCAAAACCCTGTCTCAAGATGGATGTACTCAGCCCTTAGGTTCAATTCCCAGTACCAAAAAAAAAAAAAAAAGAAGGTGGGGAGGGGAAGAAGTTCACAGCTGTTCCATCAGAAGTGAGGCACCCTGGGAACCTCACTTGCATCTGGCATCTGAAGTTGGGCAGTCTCAGGAGGATGGGCCCCAAAACCAGCAGAGTCTGATGCCAAGTGTGGGAAGTGCAGGAACTGAATCACAGCACACCCAGGGTTTTACCCCAAGTTGGGTGGAAAGGGAACATGTGAACATATAAGCACATTTGAGTTTTAGAGGGCCATGTGTGTGTGTGCTCCAGTGTATCCATGCCCTGAAAGAGGGGATTTGAGGGATATGAGGCTCAGACCACTAGCCTTCTGGGGAAACCTAACAGCCCGGCCAGGATGCTGTCACCCGGGCTGTACTGCAGGCCTGCCAGCAGAGGGCGCTCCAACTCCACAAGTCCGTCTCTGCACAACTTTTCCAGTTCTCTGAGGTCTGATGCTGAAAGCCCAGAAAGAGGAAATCGAACCCACGCCAAGTTCTGGAAAATCAAATTCTTATTAGGTACCCCCAAGAGGCAGCCAAGCCTCTTGTTTCAGCCACAGACCCCACTGGGGGGGCCTAGACCAGAACACTGGGCCTACTTGGGAAGCAGGCTTCTCCACCCTGGGCAGACTCGGGTTGTGGGCCCTGAGCTTGTGCAATTTTGGAGTCCTCTTTTAAACAACTATGAATTAACAAATAAAATGGTAGAGACTGAGGTGAGCACAGTAGTGCACACCTGTATTCTCAGCATCTCAGGAGTCTGAGGCAGGAGGATCACAAGTTCAAAGCTAGCCTCAGCAACTTACCGAGGCCCTAAGCAACTTAGTGAGACCCTGTCTCTAAAAACAAAAAAAAAAACAAAAAAAAACAGGTGAAGGGGATGTGACTCAATGGTTAAGTGTCCCTGGGTTCAATCCATGGTACAAAAAAAAAAAAAAAAAAAAAAGGTAGAGATAGAAAGTAGATATTTAAAAGGATTAGGGGAGATCACAACAAATGTTGAATTTTTAAAAAAGCTCCACTGTTATAAACACCAAATCCCCAGGGGCCTTGAAAGAGGCCTTGATGAAGCACGGGCCCTGCAGCCCCAGGTAGAGCAGCCCCCCCCCACCCCACCCTTCCATCCCCCCACCCCACCAAACATGCTACTTGCTGCAAAAGTTGGTGACCCCCTCCCAATGCAGAAGCCAGTGTGCTTCCTGAGCCTCCCTTGCTGAGAAGGTGCTGGAAGGACTGGGGCTCCAAGGTTCCGCAGCCTGTGAGCAGCCAGTTGTAAGCACACCTTGGACACGTGGTGGGGGGTGGGGGCTGTCCTTTCCCCCTCGGTCACCCCTGACAGGCTGCCACTCCTACCCCCTCTGCTCTGAGGCATCTCAGGGCTTCTCCTTCCTTGAGTCCTGGCTCCACACAGGGGCTCCATCCACTCGGTGTTGTTTCAAGACTGTAAAACCAACCAGGGCCGTGGTGGTGCCCACCTGTCATCCGAGTGGCTCAGGAGGCTGAGGCAGGAGGATTGTGGGTTCAAAGCCAGGCTCAGCAATTTAAGTGAGGCCCTAAGGAACTCAGTGAGACCTTGTCTCTAAATAAAATATTAAGAGGGCTGGGGATGTGGCTCAGTGGTCCAGCGCCCCTGGGTTCAATCCCTGAGCCAGGGGGAAAAAAAAAAAAAGACTGTAAAACCCACTGGGGGTAGTGCACACCTGAATTTCAGTGATTTGGAGGTTGTGGCAGGAGGATCACAAGTTCAAAGCCAGCTTCAGCAACTTACAAGCAACTTATCGAGACCCTGTCTCAAAAATAAAAATAAAGAACGGCTGGGGATATGGCTCGGTGATTAAGTGCCCTTGGGTTCAATCCCCAGTGCAGAAAAACAAAAAACCTGTAAAACCCACAGCCCTCAAAATGCGGTTCCTAGGCATACTGTGAAATAAGAAACAACCCCTTTATTATGGTTTAGGTGTGAGGTGTCCCCCAAAAACTTACAAGTGGGCTGAGGTTGTGGTTCAGTGGTAAAGCGCTTGCTGGGTTCAATTCTCAGCACCACGAAAACAAATTAAATAAACAAAAAAAAAGTTATTGTGTCCATCTACAGCTAAAAAAAAATTCAAATTAAAATTTAAAAAAGCTTACAAGTGAGATGAGTGATTAGATTATGAGATCCTAACCCTAATGGCGGCATTAGCCACTTGAATGGATTAACTGAATGGCAACTGTAGGCAGGCAGGGTGCAGCTGGAGTGACAGTTACATTTTGTCACTGGTAAGCAGAGCTCTCTGTGCTTCTGGATGACCATGTCCTAAATTGTCATCCTCCTTGGTGATGCTCTGTCTCATCTTGTGCCCAGAGCCATGGAGTCAGCCGACCAGACTGAACCTCTGAAACCGTGAGTCCCAAATAAACTTTTCCTCCTCTAACAGTGCTCTCACCAGATCTTTCCATCACAGCAGTGAAAAGGGCTGACCAAACGCCCCTCTTACAATTAGCAGGGGGTCAACCTAGAATGGAGACCCTCTGAGAAAGAGTGGAGAGGGTGCATTTGTTCACATGAAAGTGTGACTTCAATGAAATTCAGGGCAGACTTATTAAGTGTCCGTGCCGTTGTGGGTGTTTGGGATACATCAGTGAATAAATAAGACCAAACCCGTCCCTTAAATAGAGTTTACATTCTAGCAAGAGGAGACTGCTGGTAAATAGTCCCCTACCAGCGGCTCTATAGTCCATGTACAGGGGGGTAGCACAGAGCCAAGAAAGCAGGTTCCAGAGAGCTGGGGTGGAGGAGGGCTGGGAGGGTCTCCAGGTGGGAGAGTCCTGTGGATCCCTGGGGGGAGAGCCAGAAGCTGGAGTGTGTGGGCCATCTGAGGGCAGTAAATCAGCTAGCATGGCTGGCCTCCAGGAGGGGGGCCTTGGGAGAAGAGAGGCCGCATAGGGTGGGCGCTGAGGGCCACTGTAAAAATGCACATCTGAGTGAGATGGCATACTGCAGCACCTCTCCAAAGGCCCACCTGTCAAGAACAGATCTAGGGAGCCAAGGGAGGTCAGGAAAATGGATTAGAAGGTGATTGCGATGACCCAGGCAGGAGGTGACGGTGGAAGGAGAAGCAGTGGGAACAAGGAAAGGAACCAAGTCTTTTTCTTTCTTTTCTTTCTGTGCTGAGGATCAAATGTAGGATCTCGCTCATGCGAGGCACACACTCTGCCACGGAACTAGGGCCCAGCCCAGAACCTGGTTTTTAAACCCAGCGTGCTGTCCACTGGCCACGCGGAGAGCCTCTGACTTCTCTGAGCCTCCCTTTCCTTATCTGTCGGCGGGGTGTTAGCGGGGTCCAGGATAAAGCAGGTGATGCAAGCTGTATGAGAACCCGGGGGAGTTTCAGTGCATATTTGTTGAAAGAGAGTAGGAAGGAAAAGGGGATGTCCTCTTTCACTTCCCCCAGCTAAATGACTCTTCATTCTTCAAATCTCAGTCCTGGGTAAACCTTCTAGGGTTTGGGGATGATTCCTGTCCCCACAGGTTCATGTTCCAGAAGCTGGGTCCCCAGTGGGGTGATGCTGAGAGGTGGTGGGCCTATAAGAGGGGGGGCCTAGGTCATTGGGGAAGCTGCCCTCAGGCGGGATTAATGGTCTCATGAAATGAGTTATTTCTCACAAGAGTAGGTAGATCAAGGGCTGGGGATGTGGCTCAGGGGTAGAGCACTTGCCTAGCATGAGAAGTCCGGGGTTTGATCCATAGCACATTCTGGCTTCCCGTCATCTCAAAATGTATCTCAAAATGTAATCCATGTTGTGATGCAGCCACAGGGGCCCTCACCAGAAGCCAAACAGATAGGGCCACTCAATCTTGGGACTTTTGACCCTCCAAACTGTGATCTAAACAAATTTCTTCTCAGCCAGGTATAGTGGTGCATGCCAGTCATCCCAGCTACTCAGGAGATTGAGGCAGGAGAATCACAAGTTTGAGGCCAGTCATGGGAACTTAGGTCATCCCGTCATCTAAAGGCGGGGCATGTAGCTCAGGGATACATTGCCACTGGGTTCTATCCCCAGTACTGGGGGATAGAAAAATCAATTAATAAACTTCTTTTCTTTATGAGTTACGCAGCATCAGGTATTTTGTTCTAGTTCAGAAGATGAATTAAGACAGCTTCCCTGACTCCTCCTTGTGGCTTAGATCCAGATCAGTGGTTCTCAATGGGAGGGGTGATTTTGCTCCCTTCTCTCCCTACTCCCCTCAAGAGGACATGTGGCAATATCTGGACATGTTTGTTGTTGTCATGTCTTGGGGAAGGTTGCCACTATTTGGCGGAGGTCAAGTTGTAGCGACGAATCCTGCAGTTCACAGAGGAGCCTTCACAGTGACCATCCGGGCCAGAGCATGGACGGTGCCACGGTGGAGACACCCTGCTCTCGATGGAGCAGGGGGCAGGTGACCTCTTTCCCACTCAGTGGCCATTGTTCCTCTCCTGGCTCCTACTGAAACAGAACCCAGAACTCCGGGTACTCAATTTCCCAGCTTCCCTTGCCGCTCGTCATCCCTGGGTGACCCAGTGGGGCCAATGACATGGGAAAAATCCACTGGGCGCTTCTGGGACATATTGTTCTTCTTGATAAAAGGAAATCAGTGCAGGAGGAGGCCCCGTCCTTCCACTCTGATTTTGGACACAATCGTGTGAGGATGTGATGCTTGCAACTGTGACATGCATCCTGCCACAGGGAGTGTCACCAAAAATATAGAGGATGACAGAGGAAAAAGATGACTAGCTTCAATGTGTCTTCGAAAGATCACTAAGTTGCCAGGCAACCCTACCCCCAGCCCTTCCTACAAAGCAAGGCAAAGCACATTGTGCATGTAGGTTCCTTTGAGTTGATTCCACTGTTCCTTTCCGCCAAAGCCTCCTTGGAAATATGGACCCTGCTCCCCATGCTGTGTGTGACAGGCATCGTTCTGTGTGTTGGAGGTCCGGTCACCCCCTCGCTGGACCATGAGCCCCTGAGTGCAGGGCTCTGCTTCCCTTCCTGGACCTTGGCGCCTAGCACCGTACCTGACACAGAGTAGGGGCTCAGAGAGAAAGCGAGGGACACATTTCAAGGATGGAGGAAACAGGAATGGATTCTGCCATTGGCAACCCCGCAGTGGGGTTTCCCAAGAGCTGCTCCAGCAGCCTGCAGGCCTGGGTCTAAACACGCCTGGGGTGAGCGCCTCAGATGCTCAGGCTAACAGAAGGGTTGGCCCCGAGGCCGGGGCTCCTGCAAAGCTGTAGGAGCAGATTTTCCAGCTGCACTGTGAAGTGGAGGGCCCCATTGCTCAGACTGGGAACCTGCTCTAAAGGCAGGTTATTCCTTCCTCCCTATTAACGCCCGACTGCCACCAGCCCTTGCAGGGGCAGAATCTTCCGGATGCCCAAGACCCCTATATTACAGGGCCGGGAAGGCAGTCAGTCACCCAGGAACCAGCAGACACGGGGGCCTCCCATGAAGGAGACCTACCACACGTCAGGAGTGAGGACACTTCTCCCCAAGCTCCTTCCATGAAGCCAAGGCTGGTCCTGCCCACTCTCCAGCCAGCCTGTGTGCAGGGCTCCACTTGAGTTTGTCCCTGGGGCCTTCACCAGCCTCTGAGACATGTGTCAAGGGTTCCCTAGGGCGGCCACGAGATGCGCAGCCCAGTGGTCAGGACCCAGGCTTGCGGGCAGGCTGACCTATGCTGGATTCCCGCCCCCCCTCGGTGGACTCTTTCCTTTCTTCCCTTATTATTCACAGAAGAATTATTACGTGCCAAGGTTTTCATGTGGCACCAACCAGGGTGACAGCCTGGAACATCAGATCACATGACAACTGTAAATTAAAATGGCAGCTCTAAACCAGGCTCAGTGGTGCACACCTGTGATCCCAGTGACTCGGGAGGCTGAGGCAGGAACATCACAAGTTCAAAGCCAGCCTCAGCAACTTAGCGAGACCCTCTCTCAAAATTAAAAAAAAAAGGGGGGGGGGGCTGAGGGTGTGGCTCAGTAGTAAAGCACCCCTGGGTTCAATCTCCAGGAACACCCTCCCCCCAAAAAGAAAATGGCAGCTCTACTCTGGGACATGGAGCATGGAGCCCTAGCCAGGGAGACACACAAATGGTCCCCCAAACATTCCCATCGTAAGGACTTCCGAAAAGGAGGAATACAGCCCAGGGGACCCAATGGCAGCTGAACTGAGTCGTATTACAGTAACAGGACCACCTCTTGGGACTTTTGAGAATCAGTGGAATAATGTGCACAGACCACTCCCCGCCTCGGGCCTTGGCTAAGCATCTCCTAATGACAGGGGCTGGAGCCTTGGTGGCAGGGCTGGAGGGCTGGGGACGAGGCTTCAGAAGCAGGGTCTCAGCCCTGGCTGTGGCCTGGGCGGCCTGCCTCCTGGGCCTGGCGTCTCCCTGCCCTGGAGTGGCAGTGCCTAAGCTCTGGGCACAGCTTGCCTGCTCTCCAGGACCTTGGCCCAGCGGTCTCTGCCAGAGTCCAGCAAACCTCCCAAATCAGACACTCCTGGACTGTGACCCCCGCCCCCGCCCTCTCTCTGGCTCAGGGGACTGGACAGCCCCAGGGTCGTCTCCCTGCTGGGTCAGGCTGAGCCAGCTACTGTGCTGCAAAGTAGCCCAGGTGGCATGGCGCTGGCCGGGTCTGGAGCTGGCAATGCTGTGCTCCTGGGTGCCAGCCCTGGGGACCATGACACCACTGGGTACCAGAGGCCCAGCCCACCACGGAGAGCCCCGGGCCTAAGGCCACCACCATCGTCCTCTGGTCAACTGGGACCTCAAGATATCAGGAGGCCCAGGGCCTCTCTGCTGCCTCAGTTTCCCTAGAGGGAAGACGGGGGTAGGGCATGAGAGCCTTCCACTGAGAATTGGAGGTGAGAAGCAGAGGGCGCAGGAGTCTGCTAGACAAGCCTTCCCTCCAAGATCCCAATGCCATTACAGACCAGAAGAGACAGGGTGGGCGAAGGCAGGGTGGCAAGTGTTTGGGGGCTATAGGGTCAGTTTCATGGGTGTGCAACCTGTGCAACTGAGCTTCATGCCCTGTTGTCGCCATCTTGAAATTCTTAATTTTTTAACATTAAATGACCCCACAAATTCCATAGCTGATCCCATCAGGTGAGGATATTTACACATAAAAGGCCCTTGTGCCTGGGACATGGACTTACAGGGTGTTGGAACAGCCACCCAGTCCTCCCCTCAGCAACCCAACCCTGCACCCTCCTGCAACTTCTCTAATGAAGAGAAAGACTCTGGAAAGGCCTCTTCAGGAATGTGCCAGATGATGCCCATCTCCAAGAGGAGGGATAAGGAACAGCACTGACCTCAGTGGGTGGCAGGTGGGGAAGAAAGCAGGCAGGGCCTGGAGGGGACAGGCTCTGCCCCTTCAGGCCCTGGGTGGTCTCCTCCACCACCCGGGCAGTGGGCAGGCTAGCTGGTGATCGCCTGGGGCTGGAGCTGCCATTGGAGCAGGCTGACATCTGAGGTGGGAGGGCAGGCAGTGAGTGGGTGGGAAGGAGGCCGGGAGGTGAGGCCGAGCCATGGGGAAGGCTCCTGGTGCCTCAGCCAGCCAGGCCAGCCCAGGCCCGCTCTGCCTTCTGGTCTCCAGCCAGTCGGTAATTCAGAAATTCCTCCAGATCGCTGCCGGGGCCTGCTGGGCCTGCTCCTCCCGCCAGGCCAGCCGCCGGGCCAGCAGACGCCTGGCTTCTACCTCCCAGATGCGCTCGGCCTCCCTTGGCACTCACAGCTGGGTTGGGGTCAGGCGGTGCCGGGAAGGGAGCTGGTGGGAGAGGAGCGGGCCTGGGTCCCTGGCCAGGGCTGGGAAGGATCCAGGCTCCACAGAAGAGGGTGGGAAGGGACCCCACCCAGTGTGTGTCGGGGTGGAGGCCATGGAGACTTAACCTCAAGAGCTGCCCGAAGGCCGGCCTGGACCCCAGCCCGGCTCTCGGAAGCCAGGCCAGCAGAGCCTGCCCGCCCTGGCAGAGACCAGCCGGCCGTCGGAGAGCCAGGGCCCCGGGCCGCACGGCCTCCACACCCCACCTCCTGCCCCAGCGGCTGAGAACTGGGCCGGGAGACTCCTTCCCAGGCATCTCCCAGGATCTGGGCCACTAATCCCCTCTCCATTAAAATGCAAATGTTCCCTGGCCTGGAGGGGGTGAGCAGGCTCCAGGCTTTCAAACCTCCCAGTCTCGGGGTCTGGGCCAGACAACCTCCAGTAAGGCCCCTAGGGCAGGGAGGGCGGGGTCCAGCAACTCGGGCTGCAGCGACTTGCTTGTGTCAGGGGGGGAACCCGAGGAGCCAAGGAGCAGACGAGCTTCCCAACTTCAAAGCCGTGCCGGGCAGGCCTCCCGCCCACCGGCCCACAAAGCTGTTTTCTTTTTGCATATTTGTCCCAGGCAGGGAAAACGAGGGCTTGGAATGTTATGTGGAGTCCACAGGCGAGGCCCTGTGGCCCACTCCCCGAGGCCCTCCCGGACAGCACAGCAGGGGCCTGGTGCACACAGCTCCAGCCTGTACCCGCCACATGACCTTGAAACGCAGCTGCACCTTCCCATCCTGTGATGGGGAAAGAGCCCCCTCCCAGGGTCACTGTGAACATGATACTGGTTTTGGAAATCGGGTTGAAGATTCAACACCTGAGAAAAGCCTAGGCAAGGGCAGCAAACAAGTTTTACTTAAAGGATAGAACAGAGACAGACTTCTAGGGGTAGGGGCAGAAGGGGATCCAGAGCTGGCATCCCGTCTACCTGACCCAAAGGCGGGAAGGGAGCCGCCCAGGGGGTACTCATTAACAACCCCTTGCTCCCGGGCAAGTGACCTTGGCAGCAGGTGAGGCGGACAGGGAGGTGTCCTGGAGGTGGTAGCATTCCACCTCCTTTCTAACCAGCCCCCATCTTCCCGACCCATCTACACTGGCTGCCAGTCCTTTTGCTCCTGCCTCAAACACAGGCTTCAGTAAGGGTCATGGGGGGCAGGGGCCTATGTGCCATGCCCGATGGCAGGAAGCCCCCAGTGAACTGACCTCGCCTCCTTCCACCCGCTGCATCCCCCACCTAGCCACCACCTAGTGGCAGTCCCAGAGCCATTTCTCAGACGACAGGTGTTCCCAGGCCAGAAGGAACTGGAAGCCTGTCCTTGGAAGAGCTCCGCAGGCCCCAACTGGAGCTCTGGGCCCTGGTCTTTCCTGGGGCAAAGTTGAGTCCTTTCTAGTTGCCTTCCACTGTTGAAGAATTTTTAAAGTACCTGACTCCTGGGGCGTGGTGCCCCCCCCCACCCCCAAGGATATGGAAAATAAGTCCAAGTAAAGGAACACCAAGGAACTCACACCTGACTCCTAATGGGTCAGCTGACCCCAGTACAGTTAGTCCCAGGAAATTCCACATTCACATTCTGGTTCTACCTTAAAGAATCAGCCGACCCTAATACACTGAACCCCAAAACTACCCTCCTGTCCCACCCTTAACGAAAACCTATATATATATAAACCAGACTCTTGCTTTAGCCCACTACCATTTTCTGCCCTGAAGATGAGCCATGCCAGGTGCCTGGCTGATCAGCTGATTGACCCTGCGGCTGGCTGCATACTGAACAAAGGAAAGCCTGCTGATCCGAGGTTTGCTACCCCCTCGGCCTTCACCACGGTACTTACCGGCCATTTGTGCTAACAGTGCACACCAGGAGGATCTCTGAATTTACAATGGGCTTCAGCAATTTAGTGAGGCCCTGTCCCAAAATAAAAAAAATACAAAGGACTGGAGATGTAACTCGGCAGAAGGAGCCCTAAGTTCAGTCCCCCAGTACCAAAAATAGGTAAATAAATAAGTTAATTAATTAAAGTACTCGACTCACCTCCAGGTGTATCAAATCTACAAAAGCAGCAGAGCCTAATCTTCCTTCCTGGGTCCCTGTAAGAGCCAGGGGGGTGCCCTGGAGGCCTACAGCTTCTGCACCTGCAGGGCCCTTGGCATGCAAAAGCCAAGCCCAGCCCTCTCTGTCTGCCCTGGAAGACAACCGGGCCAGCTGCTTCTGCCAGGCCACAGGGCTGGAGGAGCTAACATGGTCCCCACCTCCCGCTGCTGCGGGCTTCTCAAAACCCCAGCTCTCTCCGCTCTTCAGTTTCCCTCTAAGCAGAGCAGTCCCTAATTTTGTTCTGCTGTTTTCAATCAGTTCAGCATGAAGCCCCACCCTCAGCCCAGACCTCTTCCTAGGGACCCCTCGACCACTCCCACCTGTTTCCCTGCTACCTGACACTACAGTCACTAAGGGCCCAAGGCCTCTGCAAAGTGCCTCCCAGGCCTTATCGAGAACTTCTAGGCCTGGAGAGGTGGTAGGAGTCCATAATCCCCAATAACTCAGGAGGCTGAGGCAGGAGGGTAGCAAGTTCAAGCTAGACTGCGCAATTTAGCAAGACTGTCTCAAAATCCAATGAACAGGGGCTAGGGTGTAGCTCAGGTCAGAGCTCTTGCCTCCCAGGGGTGAGGTCCTGGGTCCAATCTCCAGTACTGAAAAAAGCAAAACCTAACTCCTGGAAACTTGAGGGCATCTCACATGTGCTTAAGGACGAGCCCAGCTTATCCCCATTTGGGTGCCTGGGGTCCACTCTTCAGCCCCGAGCTGTGGGCACCATCCACACCCTATGCCACTCCAGTGGACCCTCCCCAGCAGGATAGGATCATGTTAATGTCCACACATCCTGTGGCAGGGGTGACTGTCTCTCTCCCCTTGCTGGGTCTCTCTTTGGTAAAGGACCCCAAAGCTGGGTAGCTTGTCACCGTCCCCCACACCAAGTCACAGACAATTTTTAATGAGAGAGTTCTTCCTCTTTTTTAATTGACCACACCCCTTCATTTCTTCCCATATTTTCCATAGAGCTCAAATGTGCACCTCAGGAGCTGAGCCAAGTCTAGTAGGCCCCATGGGCAGTACCTAGATCACTTAGATCACCCTCCCTCCAATGCCACAAGGCCCTGGGTCCAGCCCATTTCCCTGGAAATGAGTCACCCCCAAGTGCTCCTCCACTGCTCCAGCAAACGGGTTTCTAGAAGGACTGACTGCCCTTCCTGCACACAGACACGCCCTGTACCTCAGCTGGGACCTCACACACACTCATCAGACCTCCCTGGCCTGGTGTCCTCGTGCCACAGATAAAGAACCTGCAGCCCGGGTAGGACTGGTCTCAGGGCTCACACACTGGGTGGTGCCAGCTCAAATCCAGAGCTTCTAACTGTCCCCCAAGTGGTCTTTCTTCAACACAGAGGCCCTGGGCCCACCAGGAATGGCACGAAGGCGTTGGAACCACCCGCACAGCCCAGCTGCAGCAATCAAAATGGACCTGGTACTGAGTCAGGGTCCACTTCGGGGGGGTGGCCTTCTCGTTGGCAGATCTGGGGTAGGTCCTGGAGATCCTGGAGAGAGCAAGCTGGGGCAGTCAGGGAGCATTCGGGCTGTTTTAGGAGCAGCTGTTTGCCAACTGGAATCAAAGTGTTTTAACAGAGATGAGCGCGGTGGCTCCCGCCTATAGTCCCAGCCTCTAGGGAGGCTGAGGCAGGAGCATGGCAAGTTCAAAGCCAGCCTCAGCAACAGCAAGGCGCTAAGCAACTGATAGGAGACCCTGTGTCTAAATAAAATATAAAGTAGGCCTGGGGATGTGGCTCAGTGGTTGAGGGCCCCTGAGGTCAATCCCAGATATCAAAAAAAAAAAAAAAAAAGTATTTTAACACATTAACATACTATACTGGAGACCAGGAATACCCCAGGCAGCAGAGCCTCTGGTAAGAGGCCCCTCCTACCTCTTTAGAGCAGGCTTCTTGGGAGATCAGAACCCTCCTCCCTCCCTCTCTGACCTGGGGAGGAGGAAAGAAGGCAGTGAGAACCAAAGGACCGGGACCAGCCTTCAGGCTCTGGACTAGGCTGAGTCACCAAATAAAGAAAATGCACAGGCCAGCCCGCCCTTCCCTGTGGCCAGCAGGCCCCAAGAGCACAATCTGCTGCTGCGCAGGACATTCTCCAGGTCAGCTGTCCTCCCAGAGCCACTGCCAGGAAGCAGGGTGCAGGCCCTTCTCTGGGCCATCCACACATAACTGGACTGTCTAGTGTCGTCCCTGCAGGGATCCAGCCCGGCCTGGAGGCTCCAGGTAGAGTTCCTCATCCTCCGTCCACCCAGAAGTCGGCTCCCTCCCTTGGGCACCTGCCCTCCTCCTCAACACCCGACCTCTTGGGGACAGGTTGGGAAAGGGGCAATTCTATTGCCTGATGAAATCTCTCAGTTCTGTCCATATTTAAGCTTTAAAAAAAAATCTGAAAGATAAGTTTGCTGTCTTTATCCACACTCTTGCAGCTCTCAGTGGCAGAGGGAATGCTGAGGTCCCATGTCAGCCAGCACCTACCTTCTCACAACCCCAGGGAAGGGGACTGAGGGTGCATGCAGCCACCTGCGGGGACCAGTACTGAGCACTCAGAACCTGCAGTGTCCCAGGCTGTGAGCTCAGCCCGGAGCTGCATTGTGACTTGCAGAGGGGCATGGGAAAGACACAGCCTCTGCCTGCTGCACCCCGTCCCCCAAGAGACCAGAAGGAGCCCCCCTGCTGCCCTGAAGCCCAGCTTCCTCCACTCCCCTTGGGCCAGCTCCTTTCAGAGAAACACATCTGGACCCGGCTCTGGCTCTCCCTCCCGCCAGGCTCTGCCCTGGCTCAGAATGGGAGCTGAGTCAGATGGTTTTCCTTGCCTCCACCGCAGACCACCTGTGTCACTTCCTGAAGAACGGAGCCAGTGTTTGCTCATCTGTAAAATGGGAACAATGGTCACACTTCCCTCCAGGTGTGAGCATTAGACAGCCAGGCGCGGTGGCGCCCTCCTGTTATCCCAGCAGATTGGGAGCCTGAGGCAGAGGACCCCGTGGGTTCAAAGCCAGCCTCCGCAAAAGCTAAGCAGCTCAGTGAGACCCTGTGTCTCTAAATAAAATATGAAATAGGGCTGGGGATGCGGCTTAGGGGTCAAGTGCTCCTGAGTTCAATCCCAGAATAAAAAAAAGAACTGGTCTCGGGCTGGGGATATAGCTCCGTTGGTAGAGTGCTTGCCTCACATGCACAAAGCCCTGGGTTCAATCCCCAGCACCACCAAAAAAGAAAAGAAAAAAAAAAAAGAACTGCTCTATATTAAATTAGAAATTAGCAAACAATTGGCCCTTGACACTCTGAATTGGAGCAGCTCTGTTCCAGATGTCCTCTCGTCTTGTTCTTACCAACCTTTACGTCAACACGTCCCACCAAAATGTGCCACTTGGGAGGAGAGGGCTGGGGGGTATGGCCACTGACCCGGCAGTGCTCCTGACCCCGGCCAGCTCTCCCACCTTGGCAGTCCAGCTCAGAGCTGTCCTTCTCCACCAGCCCTTCCTGTCACCCACTTGCCAGCCTAGTTCTCCTCCAGGACTTTCTGTCATCCCCTCCCCTCCCCATACTCATTTGGCAATCTGCCTAATTAAAAAAATAATAATAGCCGAGTGCAAGGCTTTGTTCTGTGGAATCCAGCAGAACTTCCTGGAACTCAGCCCCATGCTGTCCTCCCTGGCTACTTCCCAGGCCCCTCTTTTTGTGTGTGGAGGCCTCGCCTACTGGCTTGGAGGCACGGGGGCACGGTGCCACTGTCCACAGTTCTTGCCCCCGCCCCTACTGGGCACCAGACCCTGCGGGTGGTAGAGGTGGGACAGACAGATCCAGCCACGGGCTGCCCCAGGGGTTTGCGGCAGATGGGGAAGAAAGGAGCTGAGGACTTCTCTCTTTTCTTTGGTTTTGTCTCTAAGCCCTGCAACCCTGCTGCTTTTTGCTTTAAAACATATTGATTTAAATATACATGTGCATGAGGCAAACCATTCAAAACCTATGGAAAGCAGACAACGAAAACAGAGGGTGCAGCCCGTAGGCCCAGACCCTCCAATCCCACCCTGCACAGCCAGCCGCCTCTGCCCGCCCACTGCTGTCCTCTGCAGCTCCAGGGACTCTGAGCCAGCCGTCCCAGTCTCAGGCACTCACCCAGGCTCTTCTCTGCCTCTCTGTTTAACAGTAGGTCTTGCAGCCTGGGCCCAGCCATTGTTATATGCTCTACTCAGAATCTCTGTCAGGGATCTAGAGCTAGAAGGTTCCTCAGAAACCTGGCCTTCCCCCGATGACCCGCGGAGGCCTCAGGTGGGAAGCTTGCCTGGCTAGGTCAGAATCACCTAAGAGGACGCAGCTAAGCATAGGGATCTGGGTCACGCCCCCGTCCAGGGTTCACAGAGGGTGCCTGGGAATCTGTATTTTAAAAAGCATTCCCCACATACGACTCTCAGTGGGTCTCCCACCCTGCCACCTTTTGGACTGGCAGATGAGGAAACTGAGGGTCAGAGAGGATGTGTTAGACAGTTTTTTGTCGCTGTGATGAAATGCCCAAGATAGTTACCTTTTAAAAGAGAAAAGTTTTGGGGCTGGCATGCATGCGACCCAGGTTCGGTCCTCAGCACCACATACAAACAAAGATGTTGTGTCCACCGAAAACTAGAAAATAAAATTTAAAAAAACCTGTCTCAAAGTTTATAAAAGAGAAAAGTTTTATCTTGGCTTACAATTTTGGAGTTTCTGGTCCAAGGTTGGGAGGACCCTTTGTTTGGGTACCAGGGTGGGGGGCAGAATGTCAACGGCAGGCAGTGTTCTCCTCCCAGGGCTCACCGGGGGCTGGGACTTACTTTATCAAGGAAGGCTCATTCCCTTACATATGGAAAAAAAAAAGGTTCCTGCACAATCCTGCAAAGACCTCTCCTTAGAAAGGATGTGTGACGACATTCCCAAGTTACTTGCCTGTCCAGCTGTATGGCTCAGCCCTTAACTGGCGCAAATGCTGTGTCTTCATCCGGCCCCACCGAGGGTCATCTAATCACTGCTCCAACTCTCCCACCAGTGGGCCCTGCCCCGGGTCCACTCTCTTAGCAAGCCAAGAACCCAGAGCATAGTGAGAAGTTATTTTTTTCCATCTGACCCAGTTTCTGTTTTCTAGCATCTTCCGAAGTCCCTAGGTCTGCCCTCCAGAGCAACAAAGGAGAAGTCCAAACCCACTCCCCAAAGCAATCCTGTATTGGGGAAGAAGTGTCCTGCTCTTTTTTACTAATAGAGATTGGGTTCAGCTGTATCCAACAGAAGCCGGATTCAGGGACTTGACCAAGTGCAGAGTTGATGGCTTCTTCACCTTCAAGGCTGGGCTGGGCAGGCAGGGCAGGGCAGGGCAGGTGTAACAGCTCTGTGAGGTTCTTGGTGTCCCTGTTCCTTTCTATCTTTCTGCCCCACCAAATAGGAAGCTTTTAGCCTCGAGATTACCTCCCACTTACAAGGTAGCTGCTGTGCCTCCAGATTCCAATCAACTCTCCAGGCAGATATTTAAAGAGCAAAGCAAGAAGGAAATAAAAACTTTCCCCCCAAATACCCAGCTATCTCACATAAGTTAGAATCGGCCACGTGGCCCTCTCAAGTTGCAAAGGAGCATGGGTTATCTTTTATATTTTCATGTTGTTGTTGTTTTTTTTTTTTTTTAATTTGTTCAGATTTGGAGACATTGCGGTCTCAAATAAACCCACGGTGCTATTGGAAAAGAAAGGGTGCATGGCGCTGGTCAGCACTGACAGTTGGGCAGCCTCACCTCCACACCCATGGGACTTCAGGAGTTTGGGCACATGTCTGATGAAGTTGCAATTCCTGAGGGTCTGTGGGAGCCCAGAGCCCCTCGGTGCCCTGACATTTTAGACACTCAACAAATGCTAATTCTTCTCTAGCTTCCCATGAGTCCTCCTGTAGCTCCTGTGCTCCCAGAATCTGCCGCAATGTCCCTTTTTAAATGCAGCCCCAGGACAGAGCACAGAACCCCATTGTGTCTCTGCAGTGTGGGAGACAATGGGCCCTTTGCCTCTCTGCTCTGGGCACTGGGCTTCCTTCTTGCAGCTTGGGGGATCTTGGGAGCCCATAATTGTAGCAGGTAAGGGGTCTCTGCCCTTGACCCTCCTGCCCTTAGGAGAACAGATGGAAGAGGCTAAGGGGGTGGGGCGGTGCTCACTGGTCAACTTCCTGAAAGCAGCATCAATACTAAACTGGCCAGGCCTCACTTCCTTCCTCAGTTCAAGGCCCTTGCAGGAGCCTGAAGAATCCTTCTATCACAGGGAGAGAGCACCTGGCCTTCCGACCCTCATACAGATGAGGAAACCCAGGAACAGAGAGGTCAAGGAATCAAGAGCACACAGTGCACTGTCAAACTGTCTTCCAGGTGCAGCAGTCTGAATCCAGCAGGCCTGCTTGGTCTGTTTCGTCCAGGGCAACCAAAAGCGAAGCCCCAGCTGTATAGAGCACCTGCTTCACCTCTGCAGTTCCCGGGGAATGTCATGCTGTCCCCAGGCTATCCCATCGGATAGGTGACTTTGTCTCCAGCTTCTTGCTGGAGAGTGAGAGGGTGATGAGACCAGTGTTTTCAGGCCATGAAGTATCTATAACCTTGTCCCCAGAACCTGTCAATAGTTTACTTTGGGAGGCTGAGGCAGGCAGATCATAAGTTCAAGACCAGCCGAGCAACTTAGCAAGTCCCTGTCTCCAGATAAAAAGAACTGGGGATGCTGCTCAGTGGTAGAGCACCCCTGGTTCCATCCCTGGCAAAGCAAAATAAAACCACCACAGAAGCCAGCCGCTCTCCCCCTACATCTCTGACAAGCTATTTTTCTGTGTCTTCTCTTGGCCACCAAAACAAACGTCACTATGGATACCCAGTGCTTTGTTTGCATCTTACAATTTCAGTCCTTCCCCAGGAATTTTGAATCGGAACCAGTAGCTCCCAGCCCTTGAATGGAGGAGGCGTGAATCCCCGCTGCTCTTGTCTTACTGCATGTTGTCTAACCCAAGTCCTGCACATCCTAGAGAGCAGGCTATTGATGGGGGGGAAAAGGTGGGAAGCAGAGCGCAGCGAGGGGCGGGAAGCTATGTCTGTGCCCTGACATTGCCCCTCCGTGGCTGCAGTTCAGCCAGTGACAGTCCTGCCCTGGAATTCTTGACATACCTCTGGGGTCTTTCCAATAGACTTCCTGTTTTGCTGAGCCTGGCCCGAGTGGCTTTCTAGCACTCACAACCAAAGGAGTCCTAAAAACTTTGGAACAGGCCAGCTGAAGCCAAGAACAGGGGGCAGGCCCATCATTGAACAGCGGACGGTACATTCCCAAGCCAAATATGGTAAGCCTGGCTTGGCCAGAGGTCCCAGCTCGACCTCCTGTCCATGCAGAACTCGGCAGAGAGGCCAGAAGGAGGAAAGAAGCCCATTGTTCTGAGTGCCTGGCTGCAGGGTGGGAGCCAGGAGGCCCGGGGGGACAAAGTCAAAATCCAAGGCAAGTCCCAGGCTGGAGTGGCGTGAGGGGCATGGCTGGGAACGGGAACCCAGGGGAGCAGAAGCCAAAGATGCCTGGATGTCATGGCCAAATAGAAGGGGCAGAAAGCCCAGGAGTGGCCCAGGGTCCAGCCAGCAGGGAAGAAGACAGCCTTGGGACACCAGAGAGCCCTGATGACTGTCCCAGGGAAGGCTCTGTTCTGTGTCTTTGCACGTGGACACACCTCTTCAAGGCCCAGCACCCCTGTCACCGGCATCTCCCTGCCAGGTAGGGCCATTGAGATGGAGATCCAGTGCCTGAGCCCAAATCAAAACCTAAGTCAGAGCCAGGCCTGGTGGCACCTGTCATCCCAGCTACTCAGGGGGCTAAGGCAGGAGGATCACAAGTTCAAGGCCAGCCTGGAGGACTTAGTGAGAGCTTGTCTCAAAATTTAAAAATGAAAAGGGCTGGAGGTGTAGCTCCATGGTAAGGAGCCCCCTGGGTTCAACCCCCAGTACCCCCACCCCCACCCAAAAAAAAAAAAAAAAAAGATCAGGATCCCAAGGCTCATCTCAAGAGCCCTCCCTGAGGCTGGATTCTACCCCTCTTTACTTCTGTTTTCAGCCGGTCATAGCAAGCTTGCTTATTTATCTACAGCTGGGCGCCTCAGCCTCTGGATAATGACACTCAGGGCAGCTTGTTCTCTGCCAGGGGAGGTGTCTCCTATACTGCAGGATGCTTAGCAGCCTCCCTGGCCTCTACCCACTGGGTGCCAGCGGCACCCACCCTCCCATGTGTCAACCAAAATGTCTCCAGACATTGCCTCATGATACAGATCACCTCAGGTGAGATCCACTATGCTGCAGCGACAGATTGAGAACCAGCCAAAAAATCAGAAAAGGCCACAGCCCAGGCCAGCCAGCTGAGCAGCAGAGCACGGGCGCAGGGCAATAGCCCTTAAGGACAGGCGGCCTATGGCGGAGCAAGCAATCCCACTTTGTGCTGCTCATCAGAGACCTAGGGCTTCCCTGCCCAGAATGCCGTCTGTGGCTGCCTGCCTTTTGGTGAGGAGGCAGGACAACGTCTGTTATCCTCATCTTCTTCTTTCACTTAAATGAACAAATCGAGGAGTGAAGAGGTTCATTGAGTTAGTCTTGGGACCAAGGTCCTCCATCCCGGCTCAGCTCTCCAGGGAGCCGCAGCAAGGTGTGACCAGGCCTGTGTGAGAAAGTGGGGGTGGGGGTGGGGGGGGTGTACCCACAGAGTGACGGCGCTTCCCTGGGGAAAACAGGACTACAGGGTCTTTGGTCCTTCTCTTGAGCAGTGCTGAACAGTGTCTGGCACCTAGTAAGTAGGCTCCCACTCAGTATTTGTTAAATTAAATGAGATTTAGGTTTTGATCTAAATCCCATTAAAATATAAATAATCTAAACAAAATTATGGTTTAAAGATTTCTACATTAATTCTGTACTGCTTTGGGACCTGGAGAGTGACTCAGTCTGTTGTGGGCTGCTATAACAGAATACCTGAGATGGGAGAGTTTACAAAGAATAGCGAGCGGGGCACAGGGTGCATGTCTGTAATCCCAACAGCTCAGGAGGCTGAGGCAGGAGGATTGTGAGCTGAAAGCCAGCCTCAGCAATTTAGCAAGGCCCTAAGCAACTCAGTGAGGCCCTGTCTCTAAATAAAATACAAAAAGTGTTGGGGATGTGGCTCAGTGGTTAAGCATCCTGGAGTTCAATCCCTGATACCAAAAAGAAAACAAGAGAGATCTATTTCCTATAGTTCTAGAGGCTGAGAAGTGAGACTCTGGGCTGACTCTGGTGAGGACTTCTTTGCTGTGTTCTAGGATGACAGATGGCATCAGCTGGCCAAAGAGCAAGAGGGGGTCCATCTTGAGGTAACTGACCCGCTGCAGCCGCGTGGACATTAATCCACTCCCTGGAGCCAAGCCCTCGTGACCTAAACACCTCTTTGTAGGCTCCATTTCTCAACACCGTGGCGTTGCCAGTTCAGTTACCAACACATGAAATCAGGGAGACATACTCAAGCCACAGCGGAGGGTGATGGGTGTTCACGACTTTCTTTCTTTTTCTGCTTTTTATTGTGTTGTGGTTTTCCCAGGGCTGGGGATGGAACCTAAGGCCTTGTGCATGCCAGGCCAGTGCTCTACCACTGAGCTGCACCCCCAATTCTATTTTAGCTTTTTTTTTTTTTTTGGCAGGGAGGTACCAAGGATTGAACTCAGGGGCATTCAACCACTGACCCACATCCCCATCCCTATTCTGTATTTTATTTAGAGACAGGGTCTTGCTGAGTTGCTTAGCACCTCGGTTTTGCTGAGGCTGGCTTTGAACTCCCGATCCTCCTGCCTCAGCCTCCTGAGCCCATGGCATCACAGGCGTGAGCCACTGCGCCCAACACGGCTTTTTTGATGAGATCTTCTCAGCACTTCAGGGCCCATTTCCAAACCTGCTTCTGTCCCATGACCTCCCCTCGTCTTGCCAGTACCTTGACATGCTACAGTTATCATGTAGGTCAGAGGAGTTAAGACTCTCTGTACCCACTCGGAGCCAGGTGCATGGGGCAGACAAGCAGATGCCTGCAGGCTGGAGGTGTCTCTCTCATTTCTTGTTTGCAGCAGGCACTGTCCTCACCCCTCAAGGAGAAGGGAAGATGGAGAGCTTCCCTATGGGGTCACCATTGCAAAAGAAGTACTGTAGCTGGCACCTGAAATCTCTTAAACCATATTCTCCTCTTTTTTTCTCAGAACATCATGACCAAAACATGAGCTGAGTTAGATGGTCTGGCTGTCTGGCACATGCACAGGAAGCTTGCATGCATGCACACAAGTGTGTGTGGATGTGTGTATGGCTGTGGGCGTGCGTGGGGCTGTGGGTGTGCTTGAATGCATAAGTGCGCGTGGGAGGGTATGGTGTGCTGTGTACACATGCGCTCTCAGGTCCTCCACATGCATGTTCTACTTGGGGTCATTTGGGGTCTGCATTCCAGTTGTTGGAAACAGAAACTGAGCCAAGAGGCCTCTTTGGAGATCAGGGATCTGAGCCTCGGTCCTTCCTCCTGCAAGTAGAAACGGACACTGTGGCAGCCAGGCAGGCTCCGTGGCTCACACCTGAAATCCCGGCAGCTTGGGAGGCTGAAGCAGGAGGATCACGAGTTCAAAGCCAGCCTCAGCAACTCGGCGAGGCCCTCAGCAACTCAGTGAGACCCTGTCTCTACATAAAATACAAAAAGGGCTAGGGATGTGGCTCAGTGGTTAAGTGCCCCTGGGTTCAATCCCTGGTACCAAAAAAAAACAACAAAAAAAATGGATGCTGTGGTGAATAACACTGTTGGCTGGACAGCGGGGACTCCTGGCTGGGATACATAGTTCCCAAGCTGCCTAAGTGATGTCACCATCAGACCTTCCTATAGGGAAAGCTCCAGGAAGATGGTGCCTAGCACTGTGTGAGGCTCTGGAGCATGGTCACTGACCTGAAGGATCACATCTCAGGATGTCAAGGTCGGGGCACACAGTTTGGCACGTGCTCAGAGACTTGAGGGATCCTTCACCCTCTCTTTGGTTTTTGTTTGTTTGTTTGCTTGTTTGTATTTGTACCAGGGATTGAACCCAGGATGCTTAACCACTGAGCCACATCCCCAGCCCTTTTTGTATTTTATTTAGAGACAGGGTCTCACTGAGTTGCTGAGGGCCTTGCTGAGTTACCGAGGCTGGCTTTGAACCTGCAATCCTCCCGCCTCAGCCTCCCACATGTTGCTAGAATTGCAAGTGCATGCCACCGTGCCCAGCCCTTTACCCCCTCCTTGAAGAGGTGAGCTGGGAGCCATTCCATTCCTCCTGGTCCAGGAGATTCACATCCTGGGAATTCCCAAGGCTCTACCCATAAAGATCTACTTTGAAATCCAAATTCAGCCGTGGGAGAAGCCGACCTCCTCATCGGATTCTAGTTCTTAGTCCAGGGTACAAGAGGAGCTCTCACGCCTGCTCTGCTGGTGGGAATTTGGCATGAGACTTGTGCCCTGAGAACAGCAGTCATGGAAAGACCCTGGGGCTCCCTTTCAGGGAGGCCAAGATGAACCAGGAACTGCTGGGCCAGCGGGAGAGGCACAACAGAGAAGCCGCTCAAGGTCACCTTAAGAAGACACTTTGGGGGACATGGCCCAGGCACCATGCCAAGTGCTGCATCAAACGCCGGCCGGCTCAGGGATCTTCAAAGCAATGCCCAAGGGCACCAGGGCCCGAAGCTGCTCAGCAGACAGAGCAGCAAACCCAGGCTCAGAAATCGGAAGTGACTTTCTTGTTATCACACAGCTATCGAGTGGCAGAGCCAGGATTCAAACAAGGTCAGGAATGAAGTACAAAATGTCCAGCAATCAATAGGGCAGCTGGATAAACAATGGTTTATTTATGGAATACTGGGCAGCCGCTGACATTTCTTGGTAGAAAAATATTGAATGGCCTGGAAAGAGGTTCAAGATATGTAGCGAAGTAGAGGGAAAGAGAGGCCACCAAGCAGCGTGGGCTGCAGATGGGTTGTTAAAAAGTAAAATAAACATGGCGAGACCCTGACTCAAAAGAAAAATAAAAAGGATGTAGCTCAGTGGTAGAACATCCTTGAGGTCAATCTCTAAGGCTGAAAAATAAATAGATAGATAGACAGATAATAAGCTAAGCGCAGTGGCTCACACCTGTAACCCCAGTGGCTCAGGAGGCTGAGGCAGGAGGATTTGCAAGTTCAAAGCCAGCCTCGGCAACGTAGTGAGGCCCTAAGCAATTCAGTGAGACCCTGTCTCAACAAAAAATATAAAAAGGGGCTAAGGATGTGGCTCAGTGGTTGAGTGCCCCTGGGTTCAATTCCCAGTGCCAAATCATAATAATAATAATAATATAAAAACCAGAAAAGTAAATACAGAGGTATTATTTCCCCAAAGAAAATCAAAACACGAGCTTGGCGTTCTCTGGGTAACAGGAGTGGGTAAGATTTCTACCCTTGCTTTGTCCTGTTTTCTTACGACATTCATTTTGTAACGAGAACAAATCTGATATGGAAGCACCCTGGCTGTGTTGCTGTGGGAAGGGCAGAGGGCAGGGGGCATGGGTGGCACTTGTTGGTGAGCCTTGAGCAAAAGCGGGAGGGTGTGGCGGGAAGCGATGCCCTTCCTAGGAAGGCCACCTGGCTCGGGCTGAGGATCCTGGGTTGATCAGAATTCACTGGACTTTTCAAAGTCCATTTCCTGCCCCGAGGTTAGCCTGCCTTTCAGACCCTCTGATGAATCACACGGACCACACGTGGAGACCCGCCTCCTGTTTTGTAATCCTCCCTGCATTCTGAGCCAATCTGCCAGCCAGAGCCAGCCTCAGGTCCTGACAGTCATTGGACCTGTCCTTGGTCTCAGCAGACCGAGGAGGGGTGAGTGGACTCCTGGCTCAGACCCCGAGGGGGGCAAGAAGTGGCTGGGTCAAATGCCTGGTGCCATCAGTAAGAAGCATCCTGCAATCCCCCCAACCCTCCCCTGCTCTCTGCTGAGACTCTCCGGGGAAGAGGGGATTCTCAGACAACCCTTTGGCCACTGCACTTGGCTCTTGCCTGGAATAATTAGAGACGGAGCCAGGAATGATGTCATGCCTCTGCAGGAGACGGAGGATGACTTTGAGCAAGGCCTTGGCCTCGGCCCTCTCGTTTGTCAAGCGAGTTGGGGTGGACTTGACAAGTTCTAGCATTCCTGCCCCAGCATCCTGATGTGAAGACAGCCATCCCCCCGGCAAATCACACTCGAAGAGAGTGGAGGCTCAGCTTTGCACACGCAAGTCCCCTCTCACCCTCTTTCTCCAAATTCCCCAGGGAACCCTGCTTCCTCTCCTGGTTCTGCCCACATGGCTGTCAATCAAGGTGCCCCACCTCCATCCAGGGCGTGGTGCCCACTCCAGAGACTGAGGCAGGAGGATCACAAATTCAAGGCCAGCCTCAACAATGTAGGTGGGTCCTCAGCAACTGCAGGGAGACCCTGTCTCCAAATTTAAAAATAAAAAGCTCTGGGATGTGGCTTGGTGGTTAAGTGCCCCTGGGTTCCATCCCTGATGCCCAGAACAAAAAGGAATGGAGGGTGGTAAGCATAAGGCTTGGGCTCCATCCCCAGAACCAAAAAGAAAGAGCAAGGTTTACTTGACTCACAGTTTTGAAGGCTTCAGCCTTAGACAATTGGCCCCCTTGGTTTGTTGGTTTTTTTGTTTTGTTTTGGGTACCAGGGATTGAACCCAGGGGCACTCAACCACTGAGCCACACCCCCAGCCCTGTTTTGCATTTTATCTAGAGACAGGTTCTCACTGAGTTGCTTAGCGCCTCACTTCCCACCCCCCAAGGCTGGCTTTGAACTCAGGATCCTCCTGCCTCAGCCTCCTGAGCCTCCAGGATTACAGGTGTGCACCACCACGCCAGGCAGTCCCCCTTGTTCTTGGACCTCTGGAGAGACAGCACATTATGGGGGCAAGGAGTGGCAAAATTCTCACCTCAAAACAGAGAGGAAGAGGAAGAAACTGAGGTCTCCCAACATCCCTTTCAAGATCTCTCCCCGGTGACTGGAAGGACCAAGCCTTTACCACACAGGTCTATGGGGGACACTTATCCAAACCCCAGCATCTGGGATAGGAAACACAGAAGCTACATTTGGGCTGGACACAGGATCTGTGATGCCCATCCTGCAGCAAGCTGTCCCCAGGAGCTGGGAGTGCACGGGGCCTCTGGAGGCAGGGCACACCAGCGTGCGCTCCACAATCAATGCTCACCCTGTCACGGGAGGCTGGCACCCTCTGGCACTGGGAATGCAGGGACCTGGAGTAGAATTAGCCCGTCAGGCCCTGCTGATACGTGGCACTTGGAATCATCCCCCACTGCCTCAAGCTGACGGAGGACGCTGGCCCCAGCCACGAGGCCAAGGAAGACCTGGGTCTTCATGTCATGGGGGGTATGTCGGCGGCACCTGGGTGCTGATCAGTGTTCCTGAATGGCGTCGTCCAGGATTCCAGTGCTGAATCCTTATCCCTTTGTGACAGTGGTGGAGATGGGGCCTCTGGGAGGTGACTAAGGTTGAACCAGGTCCCCCAGGTGGGGGTCTCATCCCAAAGAATTGTTGGCCTTCCAAGAAGAGGAAGAGACTGCTGGCTCTCCCTGAGGCCACACATCTGCGTGCTCTTTCCCTCCCACCTCCCGGGGACATGCCACGTGGACACAGTGGAAGGCTGCCATCTATAAGCCAGGAAGAGGACCCTCACCTGAACCTGGCTGTGTTGGCTCCCAGTCTTGAACTTCCAGCTCCCAGAACGGAGAAAATAAAGACCTGTTATGTAAACTACCCAGTCTGTGGTACTTTGTTATGGCAGCACACACTAAGACACACTGCCACCCCCACCAGAAAGGACACCCCCGGGGACTTCCTTCTGAGGTGGGGGGGGTGTGATTCTTAGCCAACAGCAGCGACCATGGAGGAGCATTGTTCTAAGCACTTCCCACGTGCTACTGAGTCTTCCTAAAATAACCCCGAGACTTAGGTAGCATGATAACTTCAGACAAATGGGAAATAGGCACAGAGAGGTTAGGGAACCAAGTCTTACTATGCTCAGTAAGACTGCAGAACAGGGTGCAAACCTTAGCCATCTCAATCTCAATACTGAGAAACTGAGCCAAGAGGTCATGAAGACCGCCTTCCCTCGTCCAAAGACCAGGTGGGACTGGGCCTAGGGACAGTCCAGCCCCACACCTGTCAGTGCTCTGTTGTGGAATGAACTCAGGTTCTTCAGCTTATCACAATCCACAAGGAAGTGACCTGTCACCATGTCTCCTCTGGGCAGATGGCCCCTAAATGAGGTAGCTGTGTGGCCTTATCCAAGTCATGTCACGAAAAACAGACGGTGGATGACATGCTGCTCAAGGCCTTCATTGCTGTCAGGGGTATTGTGCGCAATCAGATGACCTAGAGTGTCCCCTGGGAAGGGTGTCAATCCAGGCGAGGGCCCTGTAGAGGTTCCAATTTGGTTCTGAGGAGGGCAGCAAAATCTGCTTTGTGTGTTTGCAACCCTGGGTACGGAAACTGAGGCTCACCCCCAGGCCCAGGCCCTTCCAGATCTTTCTGGAAGCCTCATCCTACCCTAGTGGCCAAGCACCATGACTTCATGATCTGCACAGGCCCCCCAGAGCCCTTGTCTGGCAGCGGAAATGAATCCTTCCCAGGCTCATCTCCTTGCTCAGAGGTCCCCAGTGCCTGGGACTCTGGGCTTTGAGGTAAACGGCAGGATTTCAGCTACCTGTGAGAGTAGCTGAGCTGCAGCCCATGTGATGGCGCCCGGGATCCACCAGGTGTCACTGTGTGGCCGTGGAGATGAAGGGCGGTGGCTTATTTTCTCCACCATCCTCCCTCAAGGCTGGGGAAGTAAAGGCGGGGGACCTAGGTGTGCAGGGCCGCACCAGACTGTCCCCCTAGTCTCCAGGCTAGCAGAAGTGCCCTGAGAAGGCACATGTCATGGTCTACAAATCTGGGGACAGTCTCTATCAAAGGCCTGAAATGAGTTCAGGGTGTCAGAGAAGGACAGTTGCCCACCCATCTGCTGGACCAGAACTTCTGACCCCAGCAAGCCACGGGGTGGGACTGGAGACTCCCCACCCTGGACATGCACACCACACCCCTCTCCTGGAGCTCCGCCCAGCTCCCTGGGCCCTGCCTGGATACTAGTCCCCAAGGCCCATGCAGCAGAAGGTGTCAGTGGGCCTAGCCCACCGCACTGCCACCCAGGGGTCTTTTGGGTCTTATCAGCAACAGACAATGGAATCTGGGCCCTCACCCCCCAGCAAAGCAGGCTCCAGATCTGGCAGGACCAGGAGGTTCAGATGGGCCAATTCCAGCCTAATCTAAGGACACATCACCCAGAAGGCAGCAGAACCCCCCAAGGCTGTTGGCTTCCTTCCCTTCATCCTCAGCCTGGGAGGCAGCATGAAGGAACGCGCTATCTTGCCCTCCTGTTCCAGCCTCCGGACCCTGAGTCACCACAGCACAGAGAAGCTGAGCAGAGCAGGGGAAGAACTTCCTGGGCTCAAGCCACCTGCCCAGGCCACACGGGGAGGGCCAGCAAGACTAGGACTGCGAGGCCCACCCACAGGTTCCCTGCAGATCCCAGGGACCCAGTGACAGTGACAGGGGACTCAGCAAGGACAGGTCTGCAGGAGAAGGGGACTGGAGGTGAGTCAAGGTGGGGCCTACCTTCTCCCCCTGAGGTCCCTGCGGGCTAGGACCCCTCCTCCAGCCCCAAGTCCTTTTCTCTCCAGCAGTCTCTTCTCCTCTGGAGAAGGAAACCCAAAGGTGGGGATAGGAAAGGTCACAGTTCAGGGAGTCGGCCAGAGCCTGGTGCCTGAGGTTGAAAAGGGACGGGGCTGGCAGAGACACCAGAAAAGCACAGCTACCGGGGCAGCCTTGGCAGCAACACACCTGAGTGAATGAGGTGCTGTTTAGGGTGTTGAGGAGATAGGTCCAGACGGTGGCTGAGGAAGGTGTCCTGAGGAAGGTGAGTGTATCTAACAAACAAACAAACAAAAAGTTTAGTATAAATCGCCCCTGGGTTTTCCTTCCCCATCAATGCACAAGTACAAATTGATCACCTATTTGAGGCTGCACTATGTGAGGCAATTTAAGGGAGGTGCTATAAAACATCCTGTTTTTAAAGAGATTCCAGCCCAGGACCAGGTAGGGAGACAAGGCTTGTGAATAAGAAAACATATGTGGTTATCTCACACGACACAGACTGCCAAAGTCCTTTGACAGCTCTTCCAGTCTGAAAAATCCTATGAAATGTTCCCTATCATAAAAAATGCAGCTGGGTGGGGCAGGGCATGCCTATAATCTCAGTGATTCTGGAGGCTGAGGCAAGAGGATTGCAAGTTCAAGGTTAGCCTGGGCAACCTAGCCAGACCCTATCTCAAAATAAAATATTATAAAAATAAAAAGGGTTGGGGACGCAGCTCAGTGGTCGAGTGCCTGGGTTCCATCCCCAGGACCACAAACGAAAAAAAGAAAAAAAAATCAGCCAAAATACAAAACTTTCCAACGCCCTGCCCAGTTCTGTAGTAGATCTGTGTGCCTGTTGGACGTTCCACACTGTACGTGCAGACGTGACCAGGCCTGATCAGCATCTGTAACCTTGGGCTTGGGAGTCCTGGAAGAAGACAGTTTCTTAAGAATCGTTGCATGTCCGAGCAGCAAAGGAACTGAAGTTTTTCCTAGACCCCTTAATGCACAGAAGGGAGAAGATAAGGACCAAGAGATTGAATCTTAAGCCTCTGGTCACTCAGAGAGTGCACAACTTAATAAAATTCACCGCAGGGCTTGTCTTGGCTGATATGCAAGGTCCCAGGGGTCAGAGGCAGAAGCATCATTGGAAATGGAATTTCAAAACGTTTGTTTTCTCTTCTACCAATGGCAGCCCTAGGGAAGGAGAGGCCTCTGGTGTTAGCTGTGCCAATCCCAAGCGATGACAATCGACAGGAGGTAACAAGGGAAAGTGCTTAGAGGCTCAGCTCTGGAGACCAGCTCCTCTGGTTGAAATCTTGGCCCTATTACCATCTCTGCACCTTGGTCCCTGTGCCTTGGTTTTCCCAGCAATGCAGCTATCTCCCCTTCAGGTCTGTTGTGAGGATGAGACAGAAAGATAAATGCAACAATTTAGGTCCCTGGCATGCGGTCAAAGCTCAGGAAGACTGTGTCGTTTTGGTCTTTTCCTGTTTGTTCCGCACCAACAGACTCCAGCAAGCCACCTCAGTCCGTCCAGAGACACTGCTAGGGTGCAGAGCACACCCCTTCAGGCTTCCCAGCTCTCACGATGTGATTTTTACTGATTTACTTCTTAATTCCCAAACCTGACCTGTGGGCAACTCATATAGAAGCTTTCGCCACCTTCTGGTAGAAACAAGTACTGCAGACAGATTGCTTAGTTGGAAAAAGAATAGACCAAGAGTTTCCACAACAGGTTGATGCATCCTAAATGGGGACAGCAGTGTCCTCAAGGCATGATACTGGGACATTGTACATTCCCTTTCTCTGTGATGGTTTACTATGTTCCCGAGGCTTATGACACTTTTGAAAAGATGTATCCAGTAAAGAGTTCCTTCCATAGGAATTTGCATTAGGCTGTTGACATTCTCACATCTCTTTGAGACACTTATTGTTACTTTTGTCACTTAAAATTTTTAAATTTAATTTTATTTAATCTTATTGCAGTAGTGGGGATTGAATCCAGGGGCATGCTCCCATTGAGCTACATCCTAGTCACTGAGGCTGGCCTCAAACTTGTGATCCTCCTACCTCGGCTTCTGAGACTGGGATTACAGGCATAACCCAGTTGGTGGAGCCGCCTGTCGTTTTCTTTACTCTTAATTTCCACACCCCCACCCCTGCCTTTGCTGCCAGTATCATTGCACATCAGTCGGAGGGCTGGGGACATGGCTCCTTGGTAGATATTTGCTTGACATGCTTAAGATCCTGGGTTCTATCCCCAGCACTCTAAAAGAAGAGAGAGAGAGACAGACAGAGACAGAGAGAGAGAGAGAGAGGCAGTAACTGTGTAGTCAGCCTTGATTTCATTTTAGGATGAGAACCCTGAGCACACACAGATACTTTTCTTGTGGCTGATGTGAGCTATGCCCAGCCAGCTGATCCAGGCCATCCAAAGCTCAGCCCTGGAGGCCAGGTACCCGGCCTTCCCTAGCAACAGCTGCAGATCACAGGGAGGAGTGCTCCTGGGATCTGGCCCCTGGGGTGGATCCATTTAAAGAAGCCACACTGAGCCTGAGCCCAGCAGAGCTGGAAAGAAGTGTGGGCCCCATGCTGGCCCAGAGCCTGGCTGTCCCTCCGCCCCTTGGAGAACCCGTGACAAACAACCTTGCCTGGTGCCTGAGCGCCTGCCAAGCCCTGTGCCATTACAGCCCTGGAAGGCTCAGCACGGAGTCCGATTTCAGCAGGTGGGGAAATCAAGGCAGCAAGAGCCCACTGTGACCAAGGTCACACACAGTTCTGGCAGCCAGGCCCTGGAGGCTGGGCTTGCAGGGCTGCGTGCTAAGTATGAGCTCTCAGATTCACCCCACACCAGGGCCGGGGCCCAGCACAGAGGAACAAACATTTCCCAAATCATGTCAATGACAGAGCCCAAGAGAAAGATTCATGAATCCTCACAGTCGCCCCCTCTCTTCTGGGGAAACAGGTGCCCTGAGACTCCCGGGAGGGAGATCCTTTGGTAAGTCAGGTCCAAGCCAGGCCACCGGCTCTCAGCATTGCAACTCCCGGCCAAGGGCATGAAACACCAGACCAGACATCAGAAACCTGCAGCCTGGGCTGGGTGCAGCTTCATGGTAGAGCATTTGCTTTGCATGCACGAGGCCCTGGGTTTCATCCCTACCATTGCAAAACGAAAAAGCTGACAGGCCTCTGGATCTGGAGAAGGGAAGATTAGATCATTCCAGCAGAATAAAGGAAACCAAGAAAGCTGGGGAGGGGAGGAGCGACAGAGGCCAAGCAAAACTGCATACTGGAGCCGGCCTGTGCACTAGCCTTTGCTCCACAGCTGGCCAGAAGGCCTTGCCAGCTCAGCTCCTTTGGTCCAGGGATGCTCTGGTCTACATGTGTAATGCGATCCCTCACACAGGAGTATGTAACTCCCACGAAGGCGGAGGGAACGTAAGCGTGTCCAGATGCTCCGTGCACGCGCACGTACTCAGGTACGCAAACATGTGTGCAGGTGTCCAGGCCTGCCGGGGGCGCCCCGGGAGTGCATGTGTGTTTGCGTGCAGTCTACAAACATGTTTTCACAAAGCTCAGGGAGAAGCAATCAGTCATCTCCGAGGAATCTTAGCAACACCATCCCCAGTCAAGGCGTCTGCCAGCTGGAGCAGGGATGAGTCAGCACAGGGCAGTGGGGGGAGGCGAGACTCTCCCTTCTCCCGGGAAGGTCTCCAGGCCAGGCCTGGCCGGGCTGCCTGGCCTGGGTCACTGCTCTGGCACTCGTGTCCAAGAACACATTCCTGGAACTGGCCAGCACAGGCAGCTGGAGGGTTTTTCCCTCCTCCTCCCTCTCCCCCTCCTGTCCCGCCCCACACCCGCCCTTTTATTTTTCCTTCTTGCTGCAAAACCAAAACACCGCGTTCAGGAGTTCAGGAGCTGCAGCCAGATGGCAGGAGCCTGTGGCTGAGGGGTTGGACCCTGAGCTGCCTTAGGCCCAAGCGGGCCAGAGAATGGAGACACCTCCCTCCAGCAGCAGGGGGCCTGCTAGGGGGTGCTGAGCTCTCCCTCAGGCTGACAGGGCAAAGTGTCATTGCCCTGGGTTTCAGGGAACAAGAGTTCAAGATGGTGGCTCCCGGGGACATGGACTGTGTCTCTCTGCCCCAGTAGCAGAGCCCAAGGTTGTTTACAACAGTGGGGGGGCAGGGGAAGTGACCAAAAGAGATTAATCATGACCCAGGGCACCCTCGTGGTCTTTCACAAACTGGGAGATGTAACAAGGGACGGGATTTGGGCCAAGGTCACACAGCTTTTAACCAGAGAGCAACTGAAACCAGGTTCCAACCACTTTGGGGGCTTTCACAAGTGGGTCAAATTTGCCTTCCTCTTGGGAGGCACCTACCCTGCGTGTGCCAGGATCACAGCACCCACAAAAATAAACCAATCGGAACAAAAAAAAAGGGGGGTAAGTTCTGTCCCTGATCCTTCTCCTCCCCAGCCTAGAGAGCAAACAGATCCTAGGGAAGCGCCATCTGCAATCTCAGCAGCGGGTGACGGCCATCATGGGCAGGGGCAGCCACAGCCTGGCCCAGCCCGAATCCCTGGCCTCTTTACTGGAGGCAGGAAATGAATAAAAGCTAAATGAGTTTGGAAATGCCAGGAGGCAGTGTTTATCCCCTTCCCCCACCCCCTCCCCCTGGCAAGGACCGCGTATAGTTACAGTTTAATCTTGGAAATGCCAGACAGCTGTTCCCCGTTGCTAAGAGACTGGCCCACATTATGCAGATGTCAGGGACCTCAAATGTCTGCCGGAAATTACAGATCATGTTGGAGGAGCAGAGGGGCCTTCTCTCGGCTGGGGAAGCGCAGCAGGAGACCCCCCTGGGGGGATGGCAGAAATAAGGGGCCCAACCCTCCCTTCTCCTCCTCCAGTCTCTGGATCCCCGGCTGCTCGGCCCGGCTCCCTCCTCTCCAGCTCCCACCCCCTCCAGGCTCCAGCCCTCTGCCGCAGTGAATCCCCACGCCCACCTCCACCGCCCCCTCCAGTTTTCCTTCTGGGACAGCCTTCTTCAGCGAGTGTCCCACTCTCTGTCTTTGAGTCTTCCCACTGCAGGGATGCCCCTAGCTGGCCAGGGCTCAGTTCCAGGCACCACTGGAGGAGGGTGGGACCACTCTGGAGCCCTCCTCACCAGGAGCCTCACCAGGAGGTGGAAGTGGCCACACACACACACACACACACACACACACACACACTTTCCTGACACCCCCACCCCACCCCACAGAAACCCAAAGGAGGGCCATTGCCATGGCAACCGCCAGCTACCAGAGCTGCTGCTTCACTGGGCTCTGAGGAAGAGGACTTGTCTTCTGGACAGGGGGGTGGGGAGGAGCAGGGGGACCCCTTGGGCCCTGAGGGGGGGCGGGGAGCCAGCTGGAAGGTGGCACAGAGCGAACCGCTGCAGGACAGCACCAAGGGGAGCCAGGGCATCCGCAGGGTCTTCAGGAAGAACTCCGGGTGTCGTGGGGGCAGGGAGGGGGACGGGGCCTGGACCAGAGAGGTACCCTGGGACAGAGAGGTACCCTGCGGCCTGATGTTTCCCAGGAAGTGCCTGAGGGCACGAGTCTTATCTCCCAGTCCCTGCATCCAGGTGGCTGGCGTTTGTTCTCTCGGTTGCCAGCTCTGTGGCCTTGGCCCTCCTCCAGCTGAGGAGCACCAGCCCTATAAAATCAGGCCAGCATACTTTATGTGCCATGGAAGGTGGCTTTGAAGATAAGAATGTGTGTGTGTGTGTGCGCGTGTGTGTATGCATGTGTGTGTGCACGTGTGTGTATTTACCCACATATGAAAGTGCTTGGGACAGAGGGTCTCAGAAGCCCCATGAAAGCGGGGCATATTACCAACCATCTGGCCTCCCAGAAGATGCTGATGAGGCTGCCGGAGGGGGGCACTCTTGACCCTCTTTTTTTCCAGGTCTGGGGTCTCCTCCGTCCCTCCAGAATGGCCTTCCTAACCTGGGTCCTGGCTCCCCTGATCAGCTCCTCCTCCTGCACATTCCCAGAGCCATCGCCAAGGTGGGGGGAAGTGAGGCGTCCAGACTCCCGAGACCCACCCACACCAGCACAAAGCACCACCAATCCCGCCTCAGCCCTGCTCAGGGTTCAAACCCCAGGAGGGCCTGGCCTTGCCCTTTCTCCCTGGGAGGTAGGAGACGAGATCTCCTTTCAGCTCTGTGAGCTTGGTCAAACTACCCAACCTCCTTAGCTCTCATCTCTGCATCTGCAGAACGGCGTGCCACAGACATCTTAGGGTTGCTGTGAGGATTATTGAGATGAAACGCATAACAGTTCTCCACTCCTGCTAAGCTCGCAATACATTTGAGTTCTTTCATTAAGGTGCAGCCGGTTCCTGGAGGCGCCAGGCTTCAGTAGCGGAAGGAGGGGAATTCCTCAGGCTGCATCTGCACACCTACTCCCCCCTCCTCCCAGTTTCTGCCTCTTTGGAAGGTTCTAGAAGGGCTGTCCAGGACAGGGCCCCTGGGAGAACTCTGAGAGCAGGTACCAATCGTGGGAACCTAGGAGGTGGGAGTGGGGCTGCAGGGAAGATGCCCAGGCAGCCAAGGGGGAGCGTGCACCCCCAGACCAAGCAGAAAGTGCTGAGGCAGGAAGGACTCCTGGGGGCGGGGCGGGAGGCCCCGGGCTGAGTCACGGCTGGCTCCCAGTTCACTCAGCCCCTGCGCCCTCTGCGGCCTTGGCTTGGCGGGAGGGAGGAGCACAGCTGCTCAGCCTCAGTCCTGTCTTTGTTCCTCTCTCTTCCCCTCGGCCTCTCCTCCTGCTTTCATCTCCAGCGCCCAGCTCCTGGCTCCCTCCCTCCCTCCCTCCCTCCCTCCCTCCCTCCCTCCTCCTCTTCTCAGCTCCGTCAGTCCCCGTCCCCCCTCCATCCTTCCCTTGAAGCTGATTTCTTGCTTTCTCATCCTTTCTTCTTCCTCGCAGCTCACAATCACGCTTGGCCGGCTTCCCTCCCTCCCTCCGTGTCCTTCCCACCCCCCAGTCTCTTTCCCTCCCCGTCTCCATTTCCTTCCTGATCCTTTTTTCCTCCAGTCTCTCCTCCCCACCCCCCCACCCCACCCCGTCATCTCCCCCACCTTTCCACTCTCCCCTTCCGTGTCTTTCTCCTCTTCACCTAAAGGAGACACTTCAAGTCCCCAAACACACAAAACCAGGTCAAGATCATCCCCCAAGCCCTCACCCGACCTGGGTTGGGAGGTTGGGGTCTGGAAACCAAGGTCAGGGCTGAGCAGAAAATCCAAGTCTGGCCAAGCCCCAGCAGCACCTGGAACCCTCCTCCCCAACCCCCCCAGGGACTCCTGTGCCAGGTCACCTGCTTCCTACAAAGTCCTGCCTGTGCTGGCTTCCAGCTTCTGCAGCAGAAACTCCCAGTAAACCAGGGCATGTCGGAGTCGCTGACCCTCCCTGCCTAGCTCTGCTCAGCTCCTGCCTCTTTGCCCTGGAGCCGGGAATCAGGACAAGCAGAAGGCAAGAAAGATGTCAGGAGCAATTGGGACCCTGCGTGAACAGGACAGGGAATGGCGGAGGGGGACTGTACCACAGTGAGGTGCACGTTGGCAGTAAAGACCTGGCTTAGAAACCACAGGCCGAATTTGCATCTTGACCCTGTGTCTTACTGACCAATGACCTGAGCAGCATGCTCACTGCATCTCAGTGACCACTTCTGTAAAATGGGGTTATAACAGGGTGCCATCCTCCCAGGGGTGTTGTGGGGACATAATAAAAAAATGTCAGAGAAGCACTTTGGCATGTGGTGGCTGCTCCTAGCACCAGAGGGAGAAAGAAAGGCTTCTTGGAGGAGATGGGCTTGTTCTGAGCGTTGAAGGATGGATAATAATAGTAATCATACTTCTATTTTTGTTGATACAGGGAGCAATGCTCAGCACTTTGAATACATTGTCTCGTTTAGTCCCCCAGCAACCCTAGGAAGCAATTTTTTTAAAAAAAAATATATATTTCTGCTTCATGGAGGAAACCATTCAGACTCAGAAAGACTAGGCAATTTGCCCAAAGTCACACAGCAAAACAGAAGCAAAAATTCTTAACTCTGCTGCTGTCCCTTGGGCTGGGGGTGGGAGACATGGGCCAGAAGGAGAGAGTGCGGGACCTAAATCAGGCACACGCAGTGGACAGAAAGGTGTGACCGTGGGGGAGTCTAACTGAGGCCCTTGCAAACTCTCCCCTCACCTTGGGTCAGACCCCGCATTCCTGTGTCCTGTGAGCCTGGGTCCTGGCCAGGGCAGCCAGCATTCCTGATGGAGGGCTTCAAAGAGGAGGGGAGGAGGGAGGGATCCTGGCTTCCTGTCTCTGGAGCCCAGGTCCCTGACACTGCCCCTCCTTCCCACACAGCCCCCTCCCCTGTAATCCAGATAATCCCTGAGGTTCCACCGGCCTCTCTGGTGGCCTCTGGTTTTTTGCCACCCTGGTTATGTAACAGGGATAAGCTCTCCTTCCCGGGGACCAGGTCAGGGCCTGGGAGATTATTGCCTGAGTTACACACTGGGTTGGAGGGAAGTGCCTGGTGGTGGGACTGTGGGAGGAGGGTATCTTGGGGCACTGAAGGGCGGCAAGGCCCCCACAGTTTCTGGTGGAAAGAGGTGAGCTGGGAGGACCTTAGGCAAACAGGTGCAGCAACCCCACCCACCCCCAGCCCTGCGCCACTGGCCATCTCGGATTACACCAGGGACTGCTTGCTTTCAAAAGGAACTCCGCAGTTTCCATGGCAACTCGCCCACGTGGTGGCAGTCTGGGGGGGGGGGCTGTGTGCGTAAAGGGCAGTTGACAAGAGGCACAGGTGCCTCTGGAAGGCGAGGGCAGAGTGGAGGCCGCCTGGCCACCCCGTGGCCCCTCCTGCCTCTTGGAGGTTCTGCCTGAGCCCCAAGGGAAAGAGGAGATGAAGCTCAAAGACAAAGAGACCGGGAGTTCTCTGCCCCATGATGTGCCCTTGACCTGTGCCAATCTGTGCCCTGGGCCCGGTCTCCCCATGCCTCTGCGCTTTTACAGAGGAGACCGAGGGGGAGATCCTGAGCAGGAAATGCACCCTGGCTTCCCCACTTTGAGATGGAGTGTCGGGTGGTGTTGGGATTCTTGCTGGGCTGCTTTCTTGCTCTGTGACCTCCTGCAAGGGGCTTAACCTCTCTGGAACTGCGTCCTCCTCTTTGCCATGGAGATGGGCACATCTCCGGTCATGTCGGTCGCTGAGAGAAGAAATGAGGCGACATTTGGGGAAGCGCTTTGTGAAAGAAACATGGAGGAGATGGAAGCAGAGATGCCCTGGTGAGGCTGGCGCTGGCTGGCCCTCTGCCTGGCCGTCTGCTTGGGCCCCGCAGAACTGCATAGTGCCCTGCAGCACAGAGGCCCCCTCCCAAAACACAGATGTCCACACCTTCCCATTCTCCTGGCCTTCACTGACCTTGACCCTCACCAGGAACCTCTCCTAGCCTCTCTAGTCTACAGCCAGTGCCACGACAGTCCCCTGATGTCGCAGTGCCACTAGGATGGTAAAGGCCAGCTGGACCCTGGCCCTGGCCTTTTGTCCTTCCCAGTCCCCGCCTGCTGGGACATGAGAGTGGAACCCCCACAGGATCAGCATGGCCTGTCCCTTCTCCAGAGGCCTCCCCCCTGGTTTCCCTGGGCAGGCTCTTCCTGCCCTGGGACCCTGAGTGAGCCACAGGCCTCACTCCTGGGCTCTCTACCCCAGCCAAAGGGGGGTGGGCGCCAGGCCGCCTTTGGCTCTGAAACACTGACTCGGCAAATCTCTGCAGCGACCGAAGCGCCTGGCCGCTCAGCCTACTCCCCCACACCCAGCTCCCTCTTCTCTTTTGTCACCCCACTTGGCAGTGCCCCTGAATCCCAGAGAGGGTGGCTTTCATTGTTATTTTTTTATTTTATTTTTATCAAAGCGGTTTTTTTTTTTTTTTGTCAAAAATTGTGTCTCCCCTGAGACCATGCAGCTTCTGAGCAGGCTCCCCTTGTTTCCATGGCGACAGCAGCTGGCTCACATGTGTGGTTGCTATGGAAACAAGGCTGGTTCTCCCCTCCTTCTCCTCTCACACTTTCTCTTCTTCCTTCCTCAGCCTCCCCGCCACCCCCTCCTTCACACCACTTGGGGTGCAAGGAAAGAGCTATGGGCCCCAAGCACCAGGAAGCAAACCAGGTCTGGGCTCCTGGCTGGGCAGTCACCACGGGGCTGGAAGTTTCCCTGGCCCTGGGGGTCCCTTCCTTCCAGCCACTGGGGGGGGGGGCTCCTTGATACCAGGCATGGGAAGGAACACCCTTGGACTCCCTAGGTGAGGACTGCCCCTGGGGGGGCCTTGTCCCAGCACAGACCCCACCCATGGGCTGTTCCTTTCCCATGATGCACCCTGTCTTTCCTGCCAAAGCAGAGATGGGGGTGGGGAAGGCAGGATTTGGGGGAGAAGACTCGATGGCAGGAGAGGTGGATGGAGATTATGAGAACCATTCCCTCGACATGGCTGAACAGAAGGGGTGGGAGCCCTGCCTGCGTGTCCCAGATGAGTCCTCCAGGTCTGCGGGAGGAGTAAATGGAGGGAGAGAGAAAATAGTAGACTCCAAAATGTTACTAGTGATTATTTTTGAAGTAAAGATCTTTTTTTTTCTTCCCTCGTTTTGTTTTGCGGTACCCAGGTGCCCTCTACCACTGAGCTACCTCCCCAGGCGTTTTTAGATTTTATTTTGGGGAGAGGGTTTTGCCTAGTTGCCCAGGCTGGCCTCAAACCTGCAATCCTCCGGCCTCAGCCTCCTAAGTGGCTGGGATGTCCAGGTGGTGATTTTCATCATAGCCTTTTGCTTCTTTTCATCAGTGAATATTCATTACGTGTACTAAACGAATATAAGTGATATGTCCATTTGTTTGATCTTAGAAGAAAAATGGAGAAGAATTTGGAAGGGGCCAGAGTCCAGCAAACCACTGGCTCTTCTTATTACATGCTAGAGCAGGAGTGTGAATTTTTAATTAGCCTGTTGAGTCACACACTGAGACCCAGAGAAGTGAAGTGACTCTCCAGTGTCACACAGCAAGTGAAAGAGGAACCGGGGAACTTAAGTCTGACAGGAGAGAAATATAATCAGCCTAGGTAAGGGCAGGCCAAGAATTGAGATAGGCACATGCTATATACTGAGGTGACAGTGGTGTTGGGGGACCCAAGGACCCAGACCAGCAGTGAGACACACCTCCCTCCTCTTCTTCATGCCTAAGCCCAAGCCCCCCAGAAGGTGGGCCCTGGCACCCCTTCCCCTCCACATCCACCCCATCTCTCAGACCTCAGATGGGAGGGGAGCGGTGGTTGACAACACAGAGTCCCCTGGAGACAGTTGGAAAGCTGACGGTGCCAAAGGGGAAAGTTCCATTTCAGGCTCCTGCGAAGAAAGCATTCTCAAGGTCAAAGGAAATGTCATGTGGATCCTCATCCTCGGCCAAGGGCACATTGCTGGGTTTCCTTCCCTGGTCTGCAGCCAGATCATAGGGAGTGGCCCCAGGCACCTGGGGAAATCAAAGCAGAGGGGAACCAGGTGCCCAGCTGGCCTCCTGGATCACGGTGGTGAAGGTCTGTGGGGTCCTCCTAGTGACCCTGCTGTCCCCCCATCTGATGGACAACCAGGGCTGGAAGGCAGGCTGGCCCTGGCTCATCCTCAGCCAGTGAATCCTGCCAGCTGTAAGGCAGAAAGAGGAACACGGAGAACAAAGACCCAGGAGGGAGGGAAAAGAGGACAAGGCTCCTCCAGGCCACCAGAGAGAAGGGTTGTGCCCACCTTGCTCCTCTGTGTTCCTTGAGGCCACCTGAAGCAGACCTCCAATCAAGGTCAGGGATAAAGGGAGGCCATCGATGGGGAGGGGGAGGACAAGGAGGTTCAGTGATAGGGTGCTGTATTCAGTGCTTGGTGACATAAATAAAAGGAAAAATTTCAGTTTGTCCTTTTTTTTTTTTTTTTTTTTGGTGCGAGGGATTGAACCCAGGGGTGCTTTACCACTGAGCCACATCTCCAGCCCTTTTTATTTTTTTATTTTAAAGCAGGGTCTTTAAATTGCTAATTTGCTGAGGCTGGCCTTGAATTTGGGATCCTCTTGCCTCAGCCTCCCAAGTTGCTGGGATTACAGGCAAATGCACCTCGAAACTGTTTACAGAAAGAAAACCACCATAAAATAATTTTCCAATTTCCCTGGTTCTACATGGTCTGGGCTGAGGTCCTGGAGGTGGGCACTCTTTCTACTGTCTCTTCACCAAAGCAGAGTGAGAGATTGTGGGAGCGGCACCCACCCACCTTCTCTCCCCTATGGTGGAGAAGAATTAAGGGTCAAACTGTCTAGCAATGAGTAATGGGTCTTGTCCCCTTTGAAGTCACCGAGGATTCCCTCTATAACAGCTCTGATGGAGGGGTCCTTTCCAGTCTCTGCTTGAATCCTTCTCCTGCCACCAGAAGCTTACCACCTTCTGGGTGTCTCGCCTCCCCAGACCTTGGGCTCCAATTCCCTCTTGCTAATACTTGTGCTACCTTCCCCCATTTAATTAAAAAAAAAATTGCATTTCTCTACAGAGAAGATCAGTAACTGATATCATGTCTGATGCCCCTGAGCTCTAACCCAGCCCTCACCCCCAGGCAGGTCTCCTCTCAGCCCAACTTCTAAAACTCCCCGCCCCTCCCCCACCCGCAACAGGATCGCTTTGCTCGCGGCCCTTTCCGCCAGCCTCAGCGCCGCGCTGGGTGGCAGCGCGTGCTGGATCTATTCTTGCCATCTCCCTGGCTCCTTTATTCTTGCCCTTGCTTCTGTGCCCTTCCTTCAGCTTTGAAGGCGTCGTTTCCGTCTGAGCTCATCGGCGGGGCTCTTGATGATCCCCTCGCCTCTCAGGCTCCTCCTCCCTGCTCTTTCTGTCAAGACCTTCCCGGATGGCACCGTCAGAATGTCATTCTGGAGGGCCTGCAGATGGGCTGGGCTCCCTTTCAAGGGCCCCCTGAAGGATGGTGCTCTTCCTCCCCGCCCCCCCCCACATTCTGAAAGTTACCTGACCAAGTTAGACACGAACCCTGACTCTCCCAAGTCCCGGATCCTTTGAAGTGCAGAGAGCATATTAGTTTCCCGGGGCTGCCATAACAAATCAACGCTGGCTGGCCTAAAACAACAGACATTCTCTCACAGTTCTGGAGCCCAGAAGTCTGAGATCAAGGTGTTGGCAGGGCCACGCTCCCTCTGAAGGCTCCAGCGAGGCATCCTTCTCGCCTCTTCTAGCTTCTGAGGTTTGCCTGCAGCCCTTGGCATTGCTTGGCTTCCACCCCTGCCTCCTGCACCACGGGAGTCTCCTGTGTGTCTCTCTGTGCCTGTGACCCAGGGGCGCGACCACTAGCTACATCCCCAGCTCTATTTATTTGTTGATCTTACGACAGGGTCTCCAAAAGTGGCTGAGGCCAGCCTTGAACTTGCCATCCTCCTGTTTCAACCTCCCGAATGGTGGGATTGCAGGTGCCTGTCACCGCACCCGGCTCTTAACTTGACTTCATCTGCAAAGACTTTCTTTCCAAATCGGGTCACACAGGTTCCAAGAACACATGAATTGGAGAGGGGACAGCACTGTCCACACCCTCATCTTTAATGTCTCCCTCTCCCTTATCCCCACCACCCAAGACACATTCAGATGAGCCTGCCTGCTCCCCCTTGACCTCCGCTACCTATCCGCTTCACTACCCTGACAGCCAGCGCATTTCCACTGAACAGAGACGCTGGGGCCAGCATGAGTCCTCGTTTCCCTCCTCGGGTAGAAGAACTTGACAAAGTTACTTGCCTTCTCTGGGCCTCAGTTTCTTAACCGGCAAAGTGGGGATAATAGTAAAACTTACTTCACAGGATTGTTGGGATGCCCAAGTGAATTATTCCATAAAGCAGTCAAAGACCCCCCCTGCCCGGCCTAGGAGTGGGCGTCTTATCAGACACATCAGGCCCCCACCTCCAGCAGGATCCCGACAGTGACTCTCTAGCCAGCGCCTGGCAGTTCTGCTCTCCAGCACCCTAATGCATGCTCCAAACACTGATCACGCCGTGTCTCTCCATGTCCTCCACGTCGTCTAAATATGCCCCGCTATCTGCGAGTCTTCAGAGCAGGGCCCAGGGCGCTTTAGCAAAGCGGCACCACCCGATCCTTGCTTGCAATTCTGTGCACGTAAGCACCCAGGCACATGCATGCACGTGCACACACACACACACACACACACACACACACACACACCACCATCCCCAGGCCCCCCTGAGCCAACCGCAGCTCTCGGAAAGCCCCTGGCTCTCTCCAGCTCTCAGCCTCTGTATCCCCCTGGGATTCTCTGTCCCTTCCCTCCCTGGATAGACTCAGTGGGGCCTCACCATCTCCAGGACCCTGACCACCACTCCTGACCTTCCAAACTGAGTGGGCGCCCATCTTCTGGGTCTTTGAGAGGCCTTCCCTGTCTCCCAGCAGGGAGCTACTCCAGGACCAGAACCGCATCTCAGACCCTCTCCTGGAACACAGGGGTGTGGGATGCAATACCTGCAGGTGGGGTGGATGGTGTCTGGTCTCTAGATCCGCAGACTCTCCTTTGACCCACCATTCTATTGGATTTGACACCCACCTGTCTTCAAGTCACTGGGACCCTCTGCCACCTGCCCTTTCCCAGGGACTCCTACTCTCAGCCTCCCAGCTGTCCTGAGTCTTTTCTTGCCTTCCTGGCCTCCTCAAACAGCCTCCCCTTGCCCCGCTTCGTCTATAATTGGGTTATGTATGTGCACAAGCTGTTTGGGGAGCCTTTGTGGGAAATCTTTTCAGCTTACAGTTGTTAGAACTCCGGTGCCAGCAAGAGAGTGGCCGGCGCCCAGGGCTGCAGGCAGCAAAGAGCAATAGCTCTCACCCTGGGGAAGTTTCACTATCCCCAGAGCCTACACCACGCAATCCCCCCCACACACCCAGGGCAACACCCCAGGGCACCCTTCAGGGCTTACCGGGGCACCCACGCCCCAAGGGGATCATGGTTGGCAGAGAAGGAGGGTGTGGGAGGAGGAAGCCTCTCCCCTGGGGTGTCACCATGGGAAAGGCTCCCCCTGGGGCAGCTCAAAGGCCCAGCTACAGGCAAAGAGGAAAGACCTCAGGTGCCCTGGTCTAAGGAGGTCTCAGGAGTCAAGGCTGAGAAAGTCCCCTCCCGACAGAGGCCACACTGAGTGACAGCCATAGCCTAAGGGCCCAGCAGGAAGAACTTTAATATAACCCACATTCCTTACCAGGCCCATTTTCTCCTGTGAGCTGAGGAAGGCTGGACCACCTCTCATCTGGCCTCAGGGCCCTGCTCAGCAGCCAGGCCCAGTTCCGCACTCCCACTCAGACTCCCACCTGCCAACAACCACAAACATGGCGTCCTACCTGGGAGTCTCCCACACAACCCTGAAACCTCATCAAGACTACTCCCTGATACTTTCTGAAAAGCTCTTCCATCCTCTGCCCTGAAGTCCCTTTAATGTGCCTCATATGCCCTCTTCCCAAATCACAAGGGGATCTGCCAGTCTGGAAGCAGAGGTCAACCTGTAATAAATGATTTGTTGAAGGCCTGATTTGTACAGAGGTGCACACAGGTCATCCCAGCCAGTGACTCAGGAGGCTGAGACAGGAGGATCCCAAGTTCAAAGCCAGCCTCAGCAACTCAGTGAGACCTTGTCTTAAAATAAAAAGGGCTGAGGATGTGGCTCAGTGGTTAAGCGCCCCTAGGTTCAATCCCAAGTATAAAAAAAAAAAAAAAAAGATTTGTTGATCTCCCATGACAATTTGTTGATCTCCCATGCGTACCACGGTTTGCTCACACTCAAACCTGGTCTGGTCTCTCTCCTGGTAAAATCCTTCCATGGATTCCCATGGAGCTGGAGAAACACAGAGATAGGTAACTTTGAGGCCCTTTGTCACCAGGCACTTTCGTGCCCCCTGGGGGCAAGACAGCTCTGTCCAGGAGGAAGACTGGAGCCTTTTCCAGCCAGGCCTACTCTAAATCCCTCCTTGCAGGACTCACTTCCTGTCTTCAACTCTTAAGCAATCCCTCCCCTTAATTTCCCCCAGTTCTCAGGCTCAAGCGCCCCCCCCCCCCGCCCCCGCCCAGATAGCTCCTGAGCTTCCCAAGGAGGAAGCCCACCTCCACAGCTCCCTGAGGGTGATGGCGGTCAGCAGGGCTCACCACTGCCCTGGTGGAAGGATGGACGGCCAGGCCTGCAACCCAGCCTGGCAGTTCTGCCCAGATGCATGCCCAGGGCTGCTGCAGATGCCACATAGAGCCAGTGCCAGGACCTGGGCCCAGCAGAGACCCAGGTCCCTCAGCCCCGTGTCCCAAGGGCAGCAGCAGGCTGGCTCTCTGCTGCTCCAGGCCTGGCTGCCCTCCATTTTGTATTCAAGACCTGTTTGCTGCTTTGATGAGGCAGGAACATTTTCCAGCTGCCCCGCACGCACTCCTCTCTGCATTATTCATGGACTCCTCTCTCTGCTACCGACAGACAGGCTGCTCTCAGGCCCATTCAGAGAGTAACTCAGTCGAGGCCTTGGTGAAATGGTGCCCCTCCCACCTGCCCTTTCTAAGTCACAGCTTCGAGAAGGGTTTGGAGGGCCCCAAAAGCCTCTTGGTGTCACTGGGCCCTTTTGCTTATTTACTGCTTCTTATCCAGACCCACGACCCACCCTCAGGCTGGACAGGAATTTTGGAAAGCTGAGAGAGATGAACTTCTTTTTTTTTTTTTTTTTTTTTTTGAGATACAGCCTAGCTAAGTTGCTGATTTGAAGGCACCTGGCTACAGATGAGTTTTTTTGGGTTTTTTTATGTACTGGGGACTGAACTCAGGGGCACTCAACCACTGAGCCACATCCCCAGCCCATTTTGTATTTTATTTAGAGACAGGGTCTCACTGAGTTGCTGAGGCTGGCTTTGAACAAAGGATCCTCCTGCCTCAGCCTCCTGAGCTGCTGGGTTGACAGGCATACACCACTGTGCCCTGCTAGAGATGAGTTAAAAGGATCTTTCCAGAGAGCAGAGTCAGAGGTTTCCTGCTCTGGTCTGTCTGTGAGTTAAATCCAGGGTCCTGCAAGTCCAAGGTCTACCTTGTTGCCTCTCAAGCAAGGCGGGTCTCACGGGCCCCCACCCTCCCTTACCACCTTTCCAGGGGTCTGCACTGGGGGACCTGGGGATGTCTCTGGACCTGTGCTGGGCCACGTTCCTGCCCTCTGGGCCAGCTGTCTTCTGTCCCCACCCAGGACTGGTGAGAGGCTGCTTTGGGCAGTTCACGTGCTGGGCTGCATTTGTACCCCTCACCCCCATGTCCACCTCTGCCCATTTGCTTCTCCCTTTGTGAAAACAGGACACTGTACCAGAATGGTCACCGTGGGGCACGGAGCACACCCTCCTTTCTCTGCCCAGGGTGTGATCCTGGCCTGCTCTCTTGCCCAGTCTTCCCAACTCTCTCCAGGGATGCTGCCCGTTCTCAGATAAGCCCTGGGGACCCCAGGAGGGTGTCACAGCCCCCTCCCCAGAGCAAGGAAGTGGGAGTGGTGACATCTCCTCCAAGGCTCTCCAGTGGCCTGCCTCAGCTTCCCCATTGGATGCACAGAGAAGGTTCCAGAAGGGTCCCAACTGCACTGGTGGGGGCAGGGATGCTGCGACCATGGAGTCATTGTGCTCTGTGCACTCACCAGATTGTCGCATTTACTCTGCAAAAGCTCCTTGAGGTAGGGGCTGTCCCTCTTGATGGATACAGAAATGAGCTCAGTGTGGCCATGGTCACGCAGCTGACAAACAGTGGAGCTCGGGATCTCATCAAGCCCCCCTGAGAGACAGCTCTGGGCGGGGGCAGGCATGGGCAACCGCCTACATGCCTTCCCCACCCGGGTCTCCATCCTCCCATACCACCTTTCCAGAGGCCTGCACTGGGGGACCTGGGGAAGCCACACCCATCTGGTTGGGGATGCTGTGTGCCTGCCCCTGAAGGACCCAACTGCTCATCAGCAGCACCGGTATCCAAGCAACCAGCCTCAGGCTTCAGATAAGCGGAAACAGCTGGAGCTGCTGGGTGTGGGAAGCCAGGGGGAGGGGCAAGGCCGGCCAGCCAGTGGGCATGCGTTATTTTGAGCCTGTTATTGTCACCCTCCCAGACAAGTGACCTGAGCTAGGACCCTCCCCATCAGCTTGTCCTTACCATGGCTGGGGGGTGGGGGGCATTTCCAGGGCCTGCCCGGCCGTGAACCTGGCACAATTCAGGGCAAGTGAGGGCACAGCGCGGAGCCTTCTCTCTCGTGGACAAGGGAAGGAAGAAATTTGGTGGCAGGCTGCCAGGTGAAGGGCCCCAGGCTCTCTTGATAAACAGCAGCCTCCAGGTGGACCTCTCAGCCCCCAGGAGAGGGCCAGGCCAGCCTGAGTACAGGGTGGCTCACCCCCATCCCACTGCACCCCCGAAGGGCTGCAGGCCCTGCAGGGGGAGGGGAGCTGCAGGCAGAGCGGCCAAGCACAGAGTCCCACCAGCCAGGGCGGCTCAGGCTCAGCTCTGCTGTGACAGGCCTGGCCATGCTTCTCTGAGCCTCAGTTTCCTCATCTGTAAAATGGAGACAAAGGCCACCCTGTGGGCTGGAGGTAGGAAAGAAGGTAGGAAGGCAGGTGACAGGCCCAGCCTGGTGCCTGGCACCCGGGGTGCTGATGTGGCTCTCCCTCCTGGCCTCTGGGCCTGCCCTGCCCAGCCTGGACCTCTGTCCCCGTGGGATTCTGTCCCCTCCAGGCTATTTCTGTCCCCTGCTCTAAAGGTCAGTGCCTTTCCCGGGATGTGGCAGCTGCCGCCTCTTTTCCACCTCTAAGCAGCATTAGTCCCGTGGCCAGGGGCTGGAGGTCACCCCAGGTGGCTTCCCCCCTGCTTTCGCACAGGACTGGTCTGGGCATGCCCACCCTCCCACACACAGGGTCTCCCAGGGCCACCTGCAGGCCTGGAGCAGGACCTTGTTAGACTGACACTCGTCACCTCAGTGGCCAGAACCTCCCTGCCCTCCCTTCAGTGCTAGGATTTCCCTGCCCACAGCCCACGGCGGCCTCCCTGTGCCTCTTTCCCTGGGTCCAGCTCCAGGGGGAACAGGCCCTCCGTGAGGCAGAATGGCTGCCTCTCCAGGAGGCTTCAGGAAAGGGCAGGAAGCCACAGCTCGCCCACCCAGGCAGGTCTTCCCTGGGAGCCTCAGAGCTCCTCTCCCCTCCCTCTGTCCTCCGGCTGCCAGGGGCCACTCCCCCCATCCATGGCCTTCAGGTCTAGGGTCTGTGACTGGGGGACCCGTGACCAGCAGGAGGTGGCCACCGTGTAATTGAGGTGTCCCTCATCCCCAGCATTAGTGCAGACTGCCACCTGCCCCTGAGGCAGGGCCTTCTGTGGCCTAGCCAGACCTCCTCGGTGACAGGATGGCTCCCTCCAGACTCCCCAGAAAAGACAGCGGGAGGCTAAACCCACCCATGTGACCACCCTGGCTGCCTCCCTGCTAACACTGTGGACAGTGAAGCTCTCTGTTCAGGGCACCCTGCGTCCCCCTACAGTCCCTCAGAAAGGGGACCACAGCTCGTTCTGTGGCATGGAGGACGCAGCAGAGGCCCCAGTCTGGCTGCTCCTGTGGCTCCCCTCCAGGCGGGAGTCCCACACCCACCAGGTGTCCTGACACAGGGGCAGGGGTCGGAGGGGACCCTTCCTGCCCAGCCACACTAGGAAGGAGGGCTGAGAGGATGGGCACCCCGGCCTGGGGGAGGGAGACAGAGAGGGGTACCCCCCACCCCAGCCCTGCCCCCCAGGCACCCTCAATCCACTGAAGCAGAACAGTCAGAGGGGAACTCAGACTCAAAGGCTGATAAACAGAAGTGAAGGGGGCTTGGGAGGAACATTCCAAAACTAAAAATAGCAGGGTCAGCAGCTGGGAGAGCAGCAGCCCGAGCCCCTCCCCAGTCGCCCCTCCAAGGTGCCCAGCCAGCCAGGCCCCACCTCCAGCTCCCCATTGGGCCCCCAGCCTGGGGAGTCTGGAAGGCCCATCTGCTATGACCACCCCCACGTCACCTCCCAGACCCCACCCACAGCTAGAAAGCCCACCCCAGAGAGGCCCGCCCCGACCACGTCCACTGGGAAGGCCAGGCCCGCCTTCCCTCTTATGGTTTCCACAGAACACAGGTTTGCAGTTCTATCAGCAAAGATAGGGGACTTGAGACGAGGGAGGAGGTCGCTCCCTGCAGCGCACCCTCTCCGTTGGAAAGCCATTCTGTTCCCATAGATGGGGAGGGGCATGGAGGACGAAGAAAGTTCCAGAAGAAAGTTCCAGAAGAAAACTCATGACCAGACCCTGCTAGGCTGGGCCTTCCCCGTGTCTCCTCACAGAAGGTGGATGTGGTCCTGTCCCCATTTTCCAGAGGTGAAAACTGAGGCTCACAAATGCAAAGAAAGAAGCAAAATCCTCAGAGGCGGTCCAGGAGCGGGTGAGTCTCCGTGGCCAGGGGCTGCCCCCGGGGCACATGTTCTCCCTCCAGCTGCTCCGGCTGCTCTGAGGGATCCATTACAGCAGCTGAGAGAAGCCCTGGAGAGGAGCAGTCCTGCCTGCCAGCGTTCAGAGCCTTCTGGAAATGTCAGCCCAGTCCCCACACCCGCGGCAGGAGTCGGCAGCCTGTGCCTGACACCCGGGTGGGGGGTGGGGGTTCTGGAGCCAGCCAGTGAGCCGTGGGCCTGCTCTGCCCACACAGGCCTGGTCCTCTCCCCGCCCGTGGCCTGGAGGAAACCCGACGCCATTAGACCCAGGGCAAGCGCAGTGCCCTGAGATGAGATTCAGCCACTGTCCCTCCAGGCGAGCGCTGGTCTGTCTGTCTGTTCTTTAAGGAAACTGAAGGCAGCCGCGTAGCTCTTGTCCTCCTGAGAGGCAGGAAAGCAAGAAGAGAGGGGCACTCAGAACCCAGGACCTCACCTCCTTGTGGTCCGGCTTCCTTATCATGGATGCCCTGCATCCTGCCCACCTCTGCTTACACACAGCTGATGACGAGAGGCTCCTCCCCGTGAGAACTTTCTGGGGACTGAACCCAGGGATGCTTAACCACTGAGCCACATCATGAGCCCCCCCCCCCTTTTTTTTTTTTTTTTTTGAGACAGGCTCTGGGTGAGTTGCTCAGGACTTTGCTCTGTTGCTGAGGCTGGCCTCAAATTTGTGATCCTGCCTCAGCCTCCCAAGTTGCTGGGATGGCAGGTATGTGCCACCACAACCAGCAAAGATAGAGCCCTTTCTCGTGGTTGGGCCCAGGCCGACTTTCATAGTCTAGAACTGGAGATAAAAGTGGAAAGAATGAGGTGATTCGAAGCCGTGCCAAAGGGGTTGATCATAACCGCTACCCAAGCTCTGCTCCCGTGACGCCTGATGTCACTGACACCTTCCGTGGAGGTGCCATTCACATGGGGCCCTTTATTTAGCAGAAGTGGGAGCTTTTACTGCCCAGCCCTCATAGACTCTGGGGAAAGCTGCTCTCCGGTCCAATAAATGTGGGGCCTTTCTTTCTTTCACAGTGTGGACATTGCATTGTTCATGAGGCTTGTGGGGCTCCTAGGCCAAGCATTCAGGAGTCCCAAGACTGGTCCCACTCTCCACAGACCAGCCCATGCCATGCCCTCTCCCTCCTACAGTACCCAGGTCTCACTGCCACCCACTCTTCTCCATCCACCCTAACCTGTCTAAACCCTCATCTCTCACCTCCTAACTGCTCAGTTTCCAGAGAAGTATCCTGCTGCCCACCCCACCCCCAATTATTTCTCCACTTAGAAGCCAAAGTACTGTTGCATGTCATTTACCTGGTCAAACCTTACAATGGTTGCACAGTGCACTCCAAATAAAAAACAAACTCCACCTTGAGGATTCCAAGATCCTTCAGCACTGGCCCTCTCATCACTCTGGCCTTCCAAGAGCACACTAGGCTCCTACCCGCCACAGGACCTTTGTACATGCTATTCCTCTCCCGGGAACATCATTCTGTTAGCTCTTCACATGTCTGGCTCATTCTCAACCTTCAGGTCTCAGCTAGAATGTCACCTTCTCAGAAACACCTCCCATAACTGCCTTATCTAAATTAGATTCCCTTCTGTATTCTATGTTACAGCGACTTTGATTTCACCAATATCATTTACAATGTACTGATGTACTCGCTCACTCATTTGTGTTACTGGCTGTCTACCACACTGAAATGTAAGCCACATGAGATCAGGGACCTTGTTGTCTTACCAACCGCTGGACCTGCTGCATCCTGTATAGGGCCTGGCACCTGCAGGCACACAGAGAGCATTTGTTGGATGATAAAATAGTACCCTTGCCCCCGGCTAGGCTACAGAGGGTTTAGAATCCAGACCTCCTTGGAAACAGAGAGATGGACAGGAAATGGCCCAAGGGCCTCCAGAATCCCATCAAAGGAGGAATGCAAACCAGAAAAACTGGTCATGCTGGCACACACCTGTAATCCCAGTTACTTGGGAGGCCGAGGCAGGAGGATCTCAAGTTTGAGGTCTAAGCAGCTCAGCAAGACTCTGTTTCAAAATATACAATAAAAAGGGCAGTAAGGGTGCTACCAAAACTAAAACTGGGTCTTGGAGGAGAGCTGGAGTGAGAGGAGGAAACCAGGGGAGGTTGGTCTCCGAGTGATGAACACAGGTGGGCCTGGGCACAAGGGGACTTTCTCTAGCCACGCCCTCCACCCTCATCCCATCTTCAAGTAGCAAGCACAGCACATTTCTGGTAGGAAGACTGGAGCAGGTGCCAGGATTCCAAAGAAGTTCCCTTTGGCCAGACAGTTCTCCTGCACAGGTAGCTGTGTGCTTATAGCTCTGTGTCACTGTGCACCTGCCCCACCACCACGCCCCATGGTCACAGAGTGGAAGGGCAGCAGAGATCTTCTGGGAGCACATGAGGTCAACACTAGGGTGTTCGATACCCACCTGCAGCATCTGTGGACTTACAACAGGGGGCAGGCTGCTCCCCACACTCACAAGAAGCTGGACACACTTTATGGCCCAAGAAAAAATCTCTGCCTGCCACAGCTCATAAAGGGAACCCTATAGCAAATAAAAACAAAATAGGGCTATGATGAGATGTGTGGAAAACCAATTTGAATGCTAGGATGACTAAAAAAAAATCACCAGGTGTGATGGCACACACCGGTGATCCCAGTGACTTGGGAGGCTGAGGCAGGAGGTTCATGAGTTCAAAGCCAGCCTCAGCGAAAGTGAAGTGCTAAGCAGCTCAGTGAGACCCTGTCTCTAAATAAAATACAAAATAGGCTGAGGATGTGGCTCAGTGGTCAAGTGCTCCTGAGTTTAATCCCTGGTATCAAAAAATAAAATAAAAGAGAAAATAAAAAAGGACTGGGGATGTGGCTCAGTAGTAAAGCACCCCTGGATCCGATCCCCAATATTAAGCAAATAAATAAATAACATATTTAGGTAACACAATTGTATGAGGGTGTACGTGGGCTGTGAGGGGCTGTAACATTTTGGTCTTGGCAGGGTGCTGGAGAGTGTGTGTCGGGGGTGGTAAGTTTGCATGTGGATAGAGTCCGTCTCTCTCCTTGGCTTCACACCGTGCTTTCTTACCTCTCTCCAAGTCACTTTCGGTCATCACACTTGTGCATCCCCACCATGATCCAAGTCACTGAGGCTCAGGGGTGGGGAAGAGGGAGGAGAGGAGCTGGACCTGGATGGTGCATGGGTACCCTCCTCACTGTCTATTGGGGGTGGGGGCACGACCTCCATATACCTGCTGCTCAAGTCAAAGCCCTGGGACACACCCTGGCCTGTCCCCTCATCATCTGTCTTCCAACCAAGCACCAAATTCCCACACGTGCTCACCCCTGGATCGCTGTGGAGGCCTCCCCTGGCCTCTCCCACCCACCCTCCCCATCTTCCCTGGGTCCTCCTGGACATCTCCAACGCACAACTGGCCTGGACACTTGCCATCCAAGGCCAAGGAGGTCTCTGTGACTGTGTCACCCCATGGCCTGGCTCCACAGCATGACAGCCCCTCCCCCCCTCTGCACCGGAGGACCTGCCCGCTCTGCCCCTCCCCCCTCCCTCATCACCTTCTCCCCAGAGTACAGGAAGGCGCCCAGGACACAGTGGCACTGCCTGGTGACACCCTGGGCCAAGACAAGCCGACCGGTTTTTCCTCCTCGCTGAGCTGGGTAACCATGTGGTGGCAGACGAGGCCCCGAGAAGAGCCCGGCAGCACCAGTGCCAGGGCAGCCGCTGGGGTCGCCATGGAAACCGCGGCAGCACCTCCCGGCCCGGCCTTTCCCTCTGCCTTTTCTGGCAGGGTTCCTCAGCCACCCCGAAACCCATTCACCAGGCGAGACGGGCCTCACCCCTGCCCCCTCCCTGTCCTTCTGTCCCCTTTGGCCAACTCTCCCTCCCTGCTCCTCCGGGCCACCTCCCTTCTGCCGCCTTGGCCCCAGCGCAGGGAGGGAAGCGGGGCCAGCGAAGGACGCGATTTTCCATTCTAAGCCGATTTCCCCTCGACAGGCTGCGAGCCCTTTCATGCATTTTCCCCTATTATCATAAAGGCAGGAACTTGCATTAGGATGAATGAGCAGAAACTCCGGGCTTTGTCAGAGCCTTGGCAGAACGCCAGGCAAAGAATGACCTAAAACACTCAGAATTAAATGGAGCTGGAGAGGGGGGTGGAGATCCCCTGTCGGGCGAGAAACGGAAAGGGGAGGGGGTGGCCCTTAGGTCTCCAATTAGAATAATAGAGAATTCGAGATGTGCCAAGCACTGTGCTCTACAAGCTCTCTACATATATTTTCCTTAAATCCTCATAAAACACCTGCATCCCATTCATCTTTCTGTTTTTATGCCTGGTGAAATGATGGATCAGAGACATCAAGGAAGGGGCCCAAGATTGCCCAGCCAGTGAGCAAGGGAGTGGAATTGGAATCTTTCAGACCCTGCACCCAGAACTATAACTTCAAGGTCACCTTCCTGAGGGCTGGTTCAGGGATCCACAGAGAGTTCCTGTCACCCAGACCCTCCACCCCAGCCTTTCTTCAAAAGGTGCTCCCCCCTTTTACTGTCAGTATAATTATGCAAATCAGACTTGCCGCCCCAGATCAGATAAAGATGGGGAAGCCCCAGGCAGAGGGAACAGGGTCCCTCAACTCCCAGCTCAGGTAAGTTGGTGCTGCCTGTAGGGCAGAAACCAGGCTTTATAGACCTCCAGGTCCCATGTTGGTCTCACAGTGTAGCACTCTGGCCCAGGGCCGGGCCAGCAAATGTTTATCAGGTGCTTATCTGAGTGAGCCACCCCCTCCACATCCATAGTCACCTCCCACACCCCCGTTTCCCTGCCCTCTAACTCCTCTTCCCACAGCTCAGGAGCTGACCTCTGAGGACTGTCAGAGAGCCCTCTTGCTCTTTGGCTTCTGGTTGGTTCCCGCCCATGGGGAGGAGGGTGCAGGCCTTGGGGCAGGAAGAGAAGCAGGTCTGGGTATTGACTCCCCATCTGCTCCCCTGCTGGGCCTTGGTGGGCCGTTCTCCTCCACAGGAGCAGCTCCTGGCCTTGGTCTGCTCCCGAGGCTCAGCTGGGCTTCTGATTGCCTCCCCTTCCCAGTGGGGGGTTAGCCCTGGGATTCCTCACACTTCCTGTTGCTTCTCACCTTATCTGCAACCTTAGAAATGGTGCTTCCATTGAAGTCCCCTGGAGAGCCCTATTCAATTTCCTTTCCTTCCAAGACAGGGGCCCAAGTTCCCACCATCTTTTTTTGTAGGTGACAGGGATACAGCAGTGAACAGAACAAAAACTCCTGCCCTCAAGGATCTGGAGTGGAATAAGGACAGACAGTAAACAAACGAGTTTTAAAAATATACTGTGAGGAAGGGATAAGAGGCATGCATGAACCCAAGAATCAATGAGTGCATCACTTAGAGGGCATGAGGAGACTTCAGAGGGGGTCTGAAAACCCCTCTCTTTACAAATGAAAGCAAGAAAGCCCAGAGAGGATACTTAAGGTCACACAGCGAATTATTGGTAAAAGCTGGGCTGGATTCCAGCCGCCCTTGGCCTGGCCACAGCTGGGGCCTGAGAGATGCACTTCAACCCGTGGAAGTCAGGGAGGTGGGGGATGCAAGAGTCTTTGAAGTTCCTTTTCCTTCTCTTTCCCCTCTTTAAGAATAATCTTCCAGAAGCAATAGCAAGGACGGAGATGGTGTTGGCAGCTGAACAGAATGCAATCTCCCAGCGGGAGCATCCATCTTCAAAGGGTACAGTGACCACTCACTCAAGTAGAGGGCGCCATGGGCCCTGGAGCTGTCCTGAAGGGGCCTGTGGGTGGAAGGGCACTGGGGCTGCCCAGTGGTGGGAACCGGGGGAGGGAGGCTCACGCCACAGCCTGGCCCTTAGGAAGGGTATTGTTCTTTTGTTGCTGACGAAGCCCCAGCTCATGTGCAGGGTTTGGCTGGGAACCTGCAACTGCCCTTGGTGACTGGGTCATCTGTTTCCCAAGCCCCACGATTCTTGCCATTCCACCCGGCTCTCCATCTTGGCATGCCCCCAGTGCTGTACTGTGGGGAAGGAATCGGCAACAGTCGCTTATGGATTCGGTAGCCAAGCTCAGCGGCCACCTTATCTCGAGGTGCCATGCTCCTTGCCACCCCCCTGCGCAGTGCAGCTATCCCCACCACCTTACAGAAGAGCAGACAGGCTCGGGAGCTGCGTGACTTAAGCCGAAGAGCAGGAAATCACAGAGAGATGATTCAAACCCAGGCTTGGCTCCTGGGGAAGCCTGGCTCTTTCCTCATTGCCTGCAGACTCCTACCAGCAGGCTTTCTTGGAACCTGCTAGAACACCCTCTTGACTGGCCCATAATAAGGACCACCAATGGCACTCCTTCCCCTTTCCATGTCACCTCAGAACTGGTGGCTCAGTGGCTCATGCCTCCTCTGTGGCCCTTAGAGTCTTGGGTCCACGCTCAGAGCAGCTTCTCGACCATGTGGCCCTGCACCTGGCTCTTGGCCCAGTGGCCAGGCTGAGGTTGCTATGGCAATGCCCAACCCTTGGACAGCCTCGTGGGCCCCACAAGCCACTGGAATGTCTCAGAAATACCATCCTTCAGGCCAGCATCCAAACCGCCTCTCCCAGACGGCCACTCTCATTGCAAGCCACAGGAAAACCCTTTCAGATTGTGTCCTGATTTTCAGTTTGGAAAACAGATGGCCACCATTGCAAAGCTCTCCACACGCCCTCTTATTTCCTTTTTACTTTCCATTCCATTCTCTTTGTCCAATATCGTGCTGTGGTTACAAGCACAGAAGGAACTTGAGCTGAAATTTCAGTTCTTCCATTTCTTCCCAGTCCTCCCAACTTGGACTCCTCACTTGGGCCTCAGCTTCCTCACCCTTTGTGGGAAGGATAATAATTGTACCTGCATCTTGGTCTTTTTGTGCAGATAGATTCTTCTTTTTTTGTTTGTTTGTTTGTTTGGGGTGTGATAGGGATTAAACCCCGGTCCTTGTGCACACTAGGCACCTTACCACTGAACCACATCTCCAGCCCAGATGAATGATTCTTAACGAATCAGACTCAGCACCACCTTCTCCAAGAGCCTTCTCAGACTTCTACTTATACTGACTTACTTATCCCTGCTCTCCCTGCTCTGGGCACCCCAACCTCCTTCCCTATTTTGTTTCTCTCTCTTTTTTTTTTTTTTAAGAGAGAGTGAGGGGGGGAGAGAGAGAGAGAGAGAGAGAGAGAGAGAGAGAGAGAGAGAGAGAGAGAGAGAGAGAGAGAGAGAATTTTAATATTTATTTTTTAGTTTTCGGCAGACACAACTTCTTTGTTGGCATGTGGTGCTGAGGATCGAACCCCGGGCAGCAAGCATGCCAGGCGAGTGCGCTACCGCTTGAGCCACATCCCCAGCCCTATTTTGTTTTTCTCCATAGCATCTATCAACACCCGACATACTAAATCTTTCCCTCATCTTGGTTACTGACTTCCCTCCACTAGATTGTAAACTCCATGAGGACAGGGATTTTAAAATCTGTTTCCGAGACCATGTGTCCAGTGTCTAGAAGAGCAGGGCCTGACCAATATCCATGGACCATAGGGGCTGGGCATTTTCAAGGGGTGGGGTTCTAAGCTCTTTGTTTTTAGGCATGGTTCTCACTAAGTTGGCCCTGTGACACCCCCAGGTATCTTATCGGTGACAAGTTCCGCTTCCTCAAATGTTGAAGTCTGAACATTAGAGAAGCACGCCAAGGCAAGCGTGGAAAGCAGGTTTTGTTTAAAAAATAGTAACACAGACTTCTCCTGGGAGGGAGAAGGAGGCCACAGCTGGTGTCCTGGTATCCCAAGAAGTGACAGCTGCCTGTCCCTTTTATACATTTTAGGTATTCTTTGTTCTCCTTCCCTCTTCCTCCTAATCTCTCTCCTTCCTGTACCCAGGAGATGCTGGTGGGATGGCCCAAAGGTGAGAAGCAGGTGGGCTGGAAGGGCCCAGGTGGAGGGATGGGGCAGGAAGGGAGCGGCATTATTAATTAGCAGCTCCCTGTCTGTTCAGGGGGTGCTTCATTAACAGTCTTCGGGGAGGGGCCATGTAGGCTGATAATCCTGAACCCAAGGGCTCTGGTGGACTCCTACTTCCCAGACCCAAACCTGCCACCATCTTTACTATCCATGGATTATCTATCTACACTGACTGCCGGTCTTTAATTCTTGCTTCACTGGCTGATCTTGAACTCACAATCCTCCTGCCTCAGCCTCCTGAGTAGCTGGAATCACAGGTGGTGATTCTGTGTCTTACCAAGGTGGATTCAGAGTCTGGCACAGGCCTGGCTGTGGACAGTGCTGGCATGTGTGGTGTTGGTCTTGACTGCTGTGTGCACGTCTTCCTTCACTCTCCTTCGCCACACCCATGGGCTCCCAGTGAGGCCACAGAAAACCCTGCTGGGAGTCCACAGAGGGGTGCCAAGGTGGAGGCAGTTTCCTGACCCATAAACCCCACTTGTGGATCCACCCCACCCTTGGGGGGGGCAACCAGTCAACTTGCTCAGGGCTACAACAGAAAAGAGCTCTGGGGGCTGGACATCGGCTCAGCACCAGCCTAGGTCTAGGAGCTGGTGTCCCTTACAGGCAGTGACAGATTATGCACTCCCCAGGACTGCCCCCTCCTAGGGCCACCTTCACTTTCTGTATTCTGCACTGAAGCTGCAGCCTCAGGCCACAGAGAGGGCAGGAAAACCAGCTCCTCCCCAGGCATGGGGCGAGAGGGGACCACAACCTGTGTCCTGTGTCCTGTGTTCATGTGAGTAAATGTCAGCCATGGAAAGATGGGGGCTTGGGAAAGGGCAAAAGCACTGAGGTAGAACAGTAACAATGACACCCCCTCCCATTCCTCCAGCCAGAGATCTTCTCCCAAATCACCATCATGATTACTATCTTACTGGGGTGGAATAGAGAAGACGGGAATTAAGAAACAAAAGGGGAAAAAAAATAGTTCTCCAGGCTCTGAGTCCGCCAAAGCCAGACAGCCAGGACACACTTGCTAGTTTCTCTATTTTGACAGATTCCCTCAGTGTTTTCAGAGGTCCACATCTGAGCAGCAGAGCCCTCCCTGATCAATGCCCATCCACGGAGGAGGTAATAACCAAGGCACGCCTGGCAGGACCTGGGGTAGAAACATAACAGGCACCTCCATCCTGGTGTCTCCACTCCTAAGGAAAGGAATGCTCCACTCCTGCATTCCCAGCAGGGTCTGGGAGGGGACCCTGAGCTGTCAATAACCCAGCCAGAGGTTGAATTTGTTCTTTTACCAGATAGTAAATATCTTGCCTAAAGACAGAGCTGGCCACTGAGAGAGCAAGAATTCTCAACCAGATCTGTTTTCAACTGTGGTCCAGGGACCCGCGCGTCCACACAAACCCTGTGTGGCCCTAAGGCTTGTGTTCCCTTAGGAACTGTTCCTCATCTGTGTGCATGAATATAATGTGGCTGTGTCCCAGACACAATTCTAGGCACTGGGGATCCAGCAGGGCCAAGCAAAATCTAGCAGAAGTCTTTGCAGCCAAGGGTTTTTATCGAGGGAGGGGAATGGACAGACAGAAAAGAAGATACCACAAGTAATTCTGTGAAGGAAATTAAAAAACAAACAAACAAACAAACAAAAAGACCACAATGTCGTGGAATGAGTGGCAGATGGACCTCCTTAGGTAGATAGCCAGGTTAGGTCTCTGAGGAAATGACACCTATGCTGAAACTTGGGTCAGCCACAGAAAGACGGTAGAACAAGCTAGAACTAGGGCCTGCTGCCAGGACAGTTCCAGTTCAGGCATGTTGTCGTGAGTGTCACTGCTGTAGCCTCTCCTATCAGTCAATAGTGGTCCATGCCCAAAATAGGTTACCAGCCACTTACTCCTACTGCAGCGGGAGGCCATGGGAGGAAATGACGTGATTGGGGTTTTGAAAAAGATTTCACTGGCTGCTTCATGAAGAAAAAATTAGACTAAGCACATGGAAGAAGAGCCGGGCCATGCATGCTGGGACTTGTCCTCTTACCAGTTTCCAGCGGTGGCAACCTTTAGGAAAGACCCCAGAGATCCCACCCAGACTCAACCCGTGAGCCAGCCCTGGGCATTTCTGGGAGGGTCCTCAGCCCTCTGGGCCCTCTCCGCAGGTTTCCGTTGTCCTTTCTTGGGAAGCCCGGCCACCCAGGGAGGGACACGCCCCTGCTCCGCTCCCCACCTGCGCCGGCCCGCGCAGGTCTGGTCCTGGCCGCCGGAGCCCAGAGCCGGCCAGAGCCCACCCCGCCTCCCTGCAGGAAGCCGGCTGGCGGCGCCTGCTGCGTGACCTTGGGCTGCAAAAGTCGGGCGTTTGCAAAGTCAAAGCGAGTCACTTCCTCCTGCGGGCTTCCCGCGGGCCTCCCCGGGGCGCGCGGCCGGGCAGCCACTCCCTGCCCCCTCGCCGCTGGCCAGGGGCTGGCGCTGGCAAGCACGCAAAATGCTCCTGCTCACCACGAGGCCCCGCGCCCGAGGCTCATTTGTCACCCGCTGCTGACTCAGCACTTCTGGGAAAGGCTTTTCCCAGTTTTAGAGGAGGCCCGGAAATGAGCGGGCCAGGCTTCCTTCCCATCCTCCTAGGACGTGTGTGTGTGTGTGTGTGTGTGTGTGTGTGTGTGTTTCCGTATCTGGCTGTAGGTTTGCTGCGCGTCTTTCATGGAGGCTGTATGTACCTTTTAGCTGTGTGTCTGTGTGCACCCCCTGCGGTCTTTCCATGTGTCTGGGCTTTCATGTGCACGCCTGTACCTATCATGTGCCTGGCGTATCTGTGTGTCTGTCATCTCTGGGTCTGGGGGAGTGTGTGTGTGCTTCCCCAACACATCACAGGCCTCTAACTCAGTCCCAGCATCCTCCCCATGAGACTATTTTTTTTTTTTTTTTTTTTGAGACAGGGTCTCAGGAAATTGCTGACGGTTCACTAAGTGGCTGAGGCTTGGCCTCAAACTTAAAATCCTACTGTCTCAGCCTTCCAAATTGCTGGGGATAGAGGCAAGGCGCTACCACACCCAGCTGCTGCTGAGACTTCTTGAGGCCACTAGGAGCAATCTTCCTTACCCTGGTAACAACAGCTCCCACCACTCTACCTCCAACCCTGAAACACAGGGCCTCAGGGGCTGAGAGCACAGGCTTTGAAGATGGCACAGTGGCACGTGCCTGTCAACTTGGGAGGTGGAGGCAGGAGAATCTCAAGTTCAAAGCCAGCTGCAGTAATTTAGTGAGGCCCTGTTTCAAAATAAAAATATAAAAGGGCCCTTTTTATATTTTTATTTTGAAACAGGGCCTCACTAAATTGCTGCAAAGTGGTAAACCGCCCCTGGGTTCAATCTTTAGCACCAAATATAAATAAATAACCAAACAAACAGCACAGGCCCTGGGTTCGGCCAGATCTAGGTGTCCACACTGGCTCTGCACTTGCCAGCAGTGACCTTGAAGGAGACACCTTTTTCCCAAGCCTCTTTTTTTCTTTTTTAATATTTTATTTCTTTTAGTTGCAGTTGGACACAATACCTTCATTTTATTTATTTACTTTTATGTGGTGCTGAGGATTGAACCCAGCACCTTGCACATGCTAGGTGAGTGCTCTACTGCTGAGCCACAACCCCAGCACCCCCCACCAAGCCCCTTTTATTAAGTAGAGGTGATCACATTTCCTGAAAGGAGATCATGGCGGGAGGGGTCTGGCATAGCACACGCAGCTAAGGGTGCCTGTTACCTCTTAAAACACTAGCCAGCTTAGCTGCCTGTTACCTCTTAAAACACTAGCCAGCGTCAGGCACGCAGCCAGGCTCTACTGAACAGCCCTCAAGAACAAAAGCACTGAGCGGCCCTTGCCTTGGCTGCTGGGGACAGAGCTGGTGGAGAGAGGGTGGCCTGGATTAGGAGCAGGGCTAGCACAGTTTGCATGACAGCCACTGTGAGGAGAGAAAAGTGATGACCTGATTTAGCGCCGCCTTGGGCAGCCAGGAAAGTGAGAAGAGTGAAGGCAAGGAGCTGGGGAGCAGCCCTGCCCCTCTCCAGACCAAGTGCTGCCTGGGACCCCCAGCACCAGCCAGGGTGTCCACCCCAGCCCCAGAGCAGTCCCACCAGGCTGTGTCCCAGGGGATGTCCACATTCATTTGCTCTTTTTCTTCTTGTTGTGGTGGTGAGGCTGGAGGTCTCACCCGAGGCCCCTAAGCATGTCTAGTAAGCACCCTGTTGCTGAGCTCCGTCCTTAGCCTTGTTCTCTTTCCTGAACAATCCTGTGAAGGAGTTTCTTAGCACCCTCACTTTGAAGCTTAGAAAACTGAAGCTCTGGTGGTTACATCCCAAGCTCACAGTGCTGACAGGTGGCAGAGAGAATGACCCTGGCATTCCAGTTGCCTGTCAGGCAGTCCTGGATGTGTACATCAGGAGTCCTCTTCCTAGGCACACAGACAGACACCGGCTCACCCTGGAGGATCCCCTCTGCCCATGGGCAGAACTCCCACATGCTGGCTGGAACACACCACTAGCTCCCACAGCAAGTTCTTCCCAGAGCCAAGCAAGCCTTGCTCCCACTTATTAAAAGTGGCTTTTTGCAGGGTGCAGAGGTGACTCCGGAGGCTGAAACGGGAGGACAGCAAGTTTGAAGCCAGTGTTGGCAATTTAGGGAGGCCCTATCTCAAATTAAAACATTAATAATAATAATTATTATTATTACTATTATTATTATTATCCCTATTTTGTATTTTTCTTTAAATTTAGAGACAGGGTCTCACTGAGTTGTTTAGCGCCTAGCTTTTGCTGAGGCTGGCTTTGAACTCATGATTCTCCTATCTCAGCCTTCGAGCTGCTGGGATTACAGGCGTGTGTCACCAAGCCTGGCAAAATCCACTGTAAAAAAATTTATTTTGGATCTTGATATCAAAAAAACAAACAAACAAATAACCCAATCAATAAATGATGATGACGACAGCATATAGCTCAGTGGTATGGTGCCTGCCCCTGTATTCAATCACCAGTACCAAATTTTTTAAAATTTTCATTTATTTATTTTTTATTAAATTATTTATTTATTCTAGTTTGTTAAATACCATGACAGAATGCAATGCATTTCATATTACACATATAAAGCACAATTTTTCAAGTCACTGATTGTACACAAAGTATTTTCACACCTTTCATGTCTTCATACATGTACTTAGGGTAATGATGTCTAACTCATTCCACTTCTTTCCTTCCCCCTTACCCCCTCCTGCCTTCTCCCTCCCCTTTGCCCTATCTAAAGTTCCTCCATTCCTCTCATGCTCCCCACCATCAACATTATGAGTCAGCATCCTCATCTCAAAGAAAACATTTGACCTTTGTTTTTTGGGGGATTGGTTTACTTAGCATTATATTCTCCAACTCCATCCATTTACCTGAAAATGCCATGATTTTATTCTCTTCTAATGCTGAGTAATGTTCCATTGTGTATATATACCAAGGTTTTCCTATCCTTTCATCTACTGAAGGGCATCTAGGTTGGTTCAACAACTTAGCTATTGTGAATTGTGCTGCTATAAACATTGATGTGGCTGTGTCCCTGTAACATGCTGTTTTTAAGTCCTCTGAGTATAAGCAGAGGAGAGGGATAGCTGGGTCAAATGGTGGTTCCATTCTCAGTTGTTGTTTTTTTTAAAGCTATTTTTTTTTCATAAGTAGCTGACCATCATCTTCCTTCTCTCATTTTTATATCCCGTTTTTTCTGTGACACTATTTCTCTTGAGCTTTTTTTTTTTTAAAGAGAGAGAGAATTTTTTTATTATTTATTTTTTTTTAGTTCTCTGCAGACACAACATCTTTGTTTGTATGCGGAGCTGGGCCGCACGCATGCCAAGCCAGCATGCTACCGCTTGAGCCACATCCCCAGCCCCCCATTCTCAGTTTTCCAAGGAATCTCCACACTGCTTTCCAGATTGGCTGCACCACTTTGCATTCCCACCAGCAATGTATGTGCGCCTTTTCCCCCACATCCTCAACAACACTTATTGTTATTTGTATTCTTTTTTTTTAATTGTTTCTTTTCTTCTTCTTCTTCTTCTTTTTAGAGAGAGAGAGAGAATTTTTTAATATTTATTTTCTAGTTTTCGGCGGACACAACATCTTTGTTTGTATGTGGTGGTGCTGAGGATCGAACCTGGGCCGCACGCATGCCAGGCGAGCACGCTATGGCTTGAGCCATATCTCCAGCCCTTATTTGTATTCTTGATAGCTGCCATTCTGACTGGAGTGAGATGAAATCTTAGAGTAGTTCTGATTTGGATTTCTCTAATTGCTAGAAATGTTGAACATTTCTTCATGTTTGTTGATTGATTGTATATCCTCTTCTGAGAAGTGTCTGTTCAGTTTCTTGGCCTTTATTGCTTGATTTTTTTTTTTTTTTTTTTTTTTTTTTTTTTGGTGTCAAGATCCAAAAAAAAATTTTTTTTTAAGTGGCTTTTGCAAGGCTTGGTGATGCATGCCTGTAATCCCAGCAGCTCGGAGGCTGAGATAGGAGAATCATGAGTTCAAAGCCAGCCTCAGCAAAAGCTAGGCGCTAAACAACTCAGTGAGACCCTGTCTCTAAATTTAAAGAAAAATACAAAATAGGGATGGGGATGTGGCTCAGTGGTCGAGTGCCCCCACCTAAAAACGAGTGGAAGCTTGAAGTCCAAGAGACTCCAATTCATGCCCCTGTTGTTAATGAGCCATGTGGCCTGACAACCCTCTCTGAATCTGTCTCCACATCTGCAAAATGCGGGAGGCTGCACCCAGTTTCTTCCAGATCACACATTTTCCCAGATGCTGAGACCTAGATCATGGCTAGGTCTGCACTGTCATGTGCTACCATGAACCTAGACACTGGAGAGGGGGAACCTCCCCACATTCCCCCAGATCCCAGCTCTCCCTGAGAAAGCCAGCAGACAGCAGGCCCACATGGACAAATGGAACCAGCACAGGTGTCCTGGTCCCTAGAGATAGGGCTTACAAGGAACCGAAAGTGGAAGAGAGCACCAAAGACCTTCCTTCATCCCCATTTCCATCCCCTCCTACTCAGGGGAACCCCATGCCTAGACAGGACACTGGGTTCTCTGTGCTGGCCTGGGTGGTTTCACAGGTGAGGCCAAGAGTCATTTCTGCTTTTAGGGCCTGTGACTACTAAAGAGAAAGGGGTGTGGCTTCTCTGGCCTCCATGACTCACAGGGGTTGTCCCAGCATGGGGTGGGGACCCTGCAAATCAGACAGGCCCATTTCTGTCCAGACACAGTTGGGGCGGATGGTGGGCGGCTGCCGCCTGTCCTTACATGGGGCTAAAGGGGCCAGCCATTCAGTGACTCACCCACTTACCCAGCCAGCTGAAACCCTGGCCCCACCCTTCCCTTCTCCTGCTACCCACAAAGCCTCCTAACGTAGCACCTGGTCACACTGAGACTAAGCTAGCAAAAGACATGTCTAAAGGTTGGGCCATATCACCATTTCAGTAACCAATCTGAAACCACCGCCTACCTCTGGGCTTCTGGTGTGTGTGTGATTTTATTTACCTGCCCCTTATCATTTAAATTGCTTGAGTATTTGTTCTTGTAGCCAAAGGGACTCGGCAGCTATGAACAGATATGAGCCTCCTGGCCTCCTAGGGCTGTTATTTTAGCTCAGTCTTCCAGCAACAGTCTTCAGAAATCCCCAGAGGTCCCTGAGAAGCCCAGGGGAAATCTGATGGGAACAGGTGTGGTGACTTTGAGGAGCGTAGGTCTGGTGTAGGGTGTGAACTATGGAAGAGAACATAAAGGGAAAATTGTGGCCCATTTCCAGCTGTCAGGGGGTGAAGGCCAGCAGTGTGCAGAACTGACTCCTCCAGAGCAGTTTTTTTCCGGATTGTGGGAGGAGACTCATTAGTGGATCATGTGATCAACTTTAGCGGCTCACAACCATAATTTAAAAAAAAAAAAAATATATATATATATATATATATATATATATATATATATATATATATATATGTGTGTGTGTGTGTGTTATCACTGTTGACCAGTGACGAGTCCTTGCTTCCCCAATGTTGAAGAATAACACCAGAGAAGCATGCCGGCAAGGTCAGAGTGGAAAATTAGAAGTTTATTAAAGGACAGCAGAAAAGACTTCTCCCGGAGGAAGAAGTAGACCCAAGAGGTGGAATCCGCTGAAGGGCGAATGTGTTCCCCTTTTTATAGTTTTTGGTGATGGAATGTAGGTGGGAAGACCCGGAAGGTTGGGACACAGGTGAGCTGAAGAAGTAATCTGGGCACTTCAAGTCAGCATCTTCAAGTTTGCTGTTCATTAACATTTCTTTGGGATGGGCTATCTTCAGATCTGTTGGGGGCTGTTTCCTGGACTTTGTTAACATTCCGAGAGTTGCTCAACTTTTTCCGGGAATTCATTCTCAACATGGCCTCCATTTTAGATTTCACTCCATATTAGACCCGATTTACCTAACTACACTGACTACCTAATTTTAAACCTGGCTTCATAGGGCTGGGGGTATAGTCTTCAGTGGTAGATCATGTGCTTACCATGTGGAAGACTTTTGGGTTCAATCCCCAGCACCTAAAAGTTTAAAGAAAAAAAAAAAAGCCATGTATGGTGGCGCATACCTGAATCCCAACAACTTGGGAGGTCGAGGCAGGAGGACTGCAAGTTCCAGGCCAGCCTCTGCAATATAGCAAAGCCCTAAGCATCTTAAGCAACTTAGTGAGACCCTGTCTCAGGTAAGAGATAAAAAAGGGCTGGGCTTGTGGCTCAGTGGAAAAGCTTCCCTAGATTCAATTCCTGATAACAAAACAAAACAAAAAGCAGCATAGAATGCAAACACATAATGTAGGAATGTAGGGCTTTGGAGAGTTTTTGCTTCTGTGTATCTGCATGGGCAGATTCTCAGATAAGTAATGGGTTGAGACATGAAATGCCATTTCTTAGTGTGACTTGTGATTTTAAAATGGAGCTGGCACAGCAGCCCAGGCCTATAATCCTAGCTGCTCAGGGAGCTGAGGCAGGAGGATCGCACATTTGAGACAGTCTGAGCAATTTAGTAAGACCCTGTTTCAAAAAATGAACAGGGGGCTGGGGATGTGGCTCAAGCGGTAGCGCGCTCGCCTGGCATGCGTGCTGCCCGGGTTCGATCCTCAGCACCACATACCAACAAAGATGTTGTGTCCGCCGAGAACTAAAAAATAAATATTAAAAATTCTCTCTCTCTCTCTCTCCTCTCTCACTCTCAAAAAAAAAAAATTTATTAAAAAAAAAAAATGAACAGGGCTGGGGATGTAGCTTGGTGATGGATGGCTCCTGGGTTCCATACCTTGTACCACAAAGTACATACATATATATGTGAAAGTTACGGCTCTGGAAACAGGACTGGAGACAGAAGTGTGCCGTGTGTGTGTGTGTGTGTGTGTGTGTGTGTGTGTGTGTGTGTGTTGGGGAGCCCCTGTCCATCTGACTTCTAGGAGTGCCAGCATCCGCGGGTCCATCCCTTTAGCAGGAAGGGAGAGATGGCAGTTTTGACCCAGATCCCTCATCTCCAGAACATCTTCATGCTTCCACAACCTTTCCGTGTAAATCTGTCAAAATCTTTGGATTGAGCTTTCCAGGTCCAGGTGACCAGCACCACCTTGTCCCCATTCCTGGTCCTCTAGAGACCACGCGGGGAGGCAGAGGGCGGGAGCAGGAGTCAGGACAGCCAGTTGGGTTTTCTCCTCCCAGTTTCCACTATTTGGCAGAACCTTGAATGGGGGCATGGGGGGGACAGAAAAAACTAGAAAGCTCGACTTCTGCCACCAGGGCCGGAAGCCCCGCTGTGGCCCCAGCCCGCGGTTAGCCCCTGTTTGTCATTTTGCAAATCTGTTCAACCCACCTCCGGTGAAAACTCCCAGCCTCACCCCGGGAGGCAATGACTAATTACAAAACACATTTTCTCTCCTTTCCGCCGGGCTCGGTCCCCGCCCACAACGCCCCCGCCTGTCCCAGCGCGCCACAGACCGCCGCGCCGAGCCGCGGACCCGCTGAATGAACCCTTGGCCCGGCCTCCTCCGCAGACCTCGCCCGGGGTGCTTTCCGCCCCGCTCCGCGTTACTTTCGCTTTCTAGTCACTCTCGCTCGCCCTGGAGCTCCTAGCCCCGGTCCTTTCTCAAGGTGGGGGCCACCGCTGAGACCCGGGTGCCCCTAAGTCAACAGTTGTCAGCAAATATTTACCCGGCACTTTCCGTTCCAGGTTCTAGGTGTGCAATGGGAGCAAGACAGGCGAGGTTCTTGCACGGACAGCACTTCTAGAAGCCTAGGATGCAGGGATTTCAATCCAAAGATTAAAAACAGTGGACAAAGGCCCTGCGGCTTAATACACAGTGCTAGAGAAGCGCGCATGCGTGCTTGGTGTTAGGGACAGCCTGGACAGCCTTGGGGGAGCCAGGGAGGGTTCCCTGGACGGAGAGAAGTCTGGAAAGAGGCCTGTAGGATGACTTGGAGTCAGCTTTTAGCCATGCAAACAAGGGTTCTTCCAGGCCAGCGAACAGCCTGTGAGTGGTGCCATTTCAATAAGGCTGGCTGGAGCCGCAGGATCTGGGTAGCATAAGGAGAGGGAGGAGCCCAAGCCAACAGGACCTTGAAAGCCTCCTAAACCATTTGGACTTTTTCCTGAGGGTAATGGGGCGCCCTTGGAGGATCTCATGTCAGAGTGACATATTGCTCAGAATGGAGTTGAAGGGCAAGGGTAGATATAGGTCAGGAGGCTGATGTTTGGGAGAGGGGAATGGACCCAAGAGATGTTTAAGACACAGGAAAATGGGATGTGGAGGTTAGGTTAGAGCCTACAGGTTCTGCATGAATGGTGCCCCCCTCCTTCCCTGCAGGAGAAAGATCTGGAAGGAGAGAAAGGTGAAACAACAAGGATCCCCTGGGACGAGTTGAGTTTTAGGTGCCGGTGGGACACCAGGCCACTGGCTACAGAGTTCTGGGCCCCTGATATGTGGGGGCAGAGTTCTGGACTGGTCACCATCTGCATTTGGAGGTAATTGGAGACTATGTTTGAGGTGAGGGGATAGGAAAATGAAAGGTCTGGGCCATGAGCCAGACAGGGGGATGGCAGGCATGGATAGAGGGGACACTGGCAAAGGACAAGAGCCACAGCAGAGGGAGGAGGACAGGAAGGTGTGGGAGACCAGGTGGGTGAGGGCAGAAAAGCTTCCTAGAGATTGAACAGAAGGAAGCCCTCGAAGAGTAGAAGTGAGAGTAGCTCCGCTCCATGGTGGTGGTGGTGGTGATGGTGGTGGTGGTAATGGTGGTGTTGGTGACAGTGATGGTGGTGGTGTTGGTGATGGTGGTGGTGGTGGTGATGATGATGGTGGTGGTGGTGGTGATGGTGATGATGGTGGTGGTGGTGGTGTTGGTGATGGTGGTGGTGGTGGTGGTGATGATGATGGTGGTGGTGGTGGTGGTGATGGTGGTGGTGGTGGTGGTGATGGTGATGGTGATGATGGTGGTGGTGAGGGTGGGGGTGGTGGTGGTGATGATGATGGTGGTGGTGGTGTTGGTGATGGTGGTGGTGGTAGTGATGGTGATGGTGGTGGTGTTGGTGATGGTGGTGGTGATGGTGATGATGGTGGTGGTGGTGGTGTTGGTGATGGTGGTGGTGGTGGTGGTGATGATGATGGTGGTGGTGGTGAGGGTGGTGGTGGTGGTGGTGATGATGATGGTGGTGGTGGTGGTGGTGATGGTGGTGGTGATGGTGATGATGGTGGTGGTGGTGGTGTTGGTGATGGTGGTGGTGGTGGTGGTGGTGATGATGATGGTGGTGGTGGTGAGGGTGGTGGTGGTGGTGGTGATGATGATGGTGGTGGTGGTGGTGGTGATGGTGGTGGTGATGGTGATGATGGTGATGGTGGTGGTGTTGGTGATGGTGGTGGTGGTGGTGGTGATGATGATGGTGGTGGTGGTGGTGGTGATGGTGGTGGTGGTGGTGGTGATGGTGATGATGGTGGTGTTGAGGGTGGTGGTGGTGATGGTGGGGGGGTGGCAGAGGGAGAGTAACAAAAAGCAGTTTGGTTTTGAGGCTGAGAGGGGGAGGCAAGGAGAAGAACAGCCTAGGCTAGGCCAGCTCACAGGAGCCCAGCCCTAAACTGCCTTCTTTATCTCTTTGCCTTAGTGCCATCTAAGAATATTCCAATTTTTCAAGAAGGTATGTCTTTTGTGCCCAAACTGCTAACCTATTCATTGTATCCCTGCTCCTCCACTGTCCCTGGGCCACAATGACATGGCCATCCCTTTCCCATGGGAGTCTAGGTCTTGACCAACAGCCCTCCTCTTCCTTCTTCCTCCTTCCTGGGTCCTGTTCTCCTCCAGGCCAGACACTCCTATTTCTTTCCATTTTTCTTCCTCTATTCTTAGGCACATTTCCGCCTCAGCAACCCTCTGATGGCTAGTTTATTGACTCTTACAGACGTGTCTGCTCTGAACACTGCCCACCTGGGTTTGTTCTGCCAGCATGCAAGGTAGGATCTTCCCTTCCCTCTTTCTAGAGGCCATTTTCTGCTAAAGTTGCCTCTCCTGATACTATATCAGCCTCAATCATGGAACTAACTCCAAGACCAGAAGATAATATATTTTTTTCTTTTTTTCGTACTAGGGATTTAACCCTGTGGCTATATACCTTGCCCTTTTAATTATTTTTTTTTATTTTTAAATTTTGAGAGACAGGGTCTCTCTGTGTTATTAAGAGCCTCACTAAGTTGCCAAGGCTGGCCTTGAACTTCAGGTCCTCCTGTCTCAAATTCCTGAGCTGCTGGGATTACAGGTGGGCACCACTGCACCTTGAGAATCTGAGACTCTTTAGATATTCAAATGTCCTAATTTTTCAAAGAAGCTTAATATAACCAAGGCCACAGAGCTAGGGAACAGCAGATGAACAGTTAGAGCCACAGAACCACCCAACCTACAGAGGACTCCTTCTCCTGTCCCTTAAATCATGTGGTGTGAGAATGAAAGTCTAGAGCTGGAACTGTGGCAGCCTTTGGGTTCCATGAGGGAAGTGCCTAGAACCGGTAGGAGGTTGGGATCAAATATTAAGTGTAATCCAGAGAGAGAGCCCACATGTGTAAGAATAGAAAAGAAGCCGGGTATGGTGGCACACACCTGTAATCCTAGCAACTCAGGAGGCTGAGGCAAGAGGATCGCAAGCCGGCCTCAGAAACTTTGCAAGACCCTGTCTCAAATAAAAAGGAATAGGCATGTAGTCCAGGGGTAGAGGGACCCCTAGGTTCAATCCCCAGTCCCACCAAAAGAGAGAGAGAGAGAGAGAGAGACAGAGAGAGAGAGAGAGAGAGAGAGAGAGAGAGAGAGAGAGAAAGAAAGAACCAATTCTTGTGGAGACAGGGCAGCTAGGTCAATATAATCCAAGTCAGTATTATATCTGAACTCCTGGGGTCCTTTAAGTTCCATTTTGTTTGTTTAATGTATTTTTTCATTACCCGATGCACCTACCCAGGTGTTGGAGTAGGAGTGTGCACTTGCAGGGGGTGGGGTTGGGGTGGGGTGGGAGTGGTCTACCAGTTGGACACTCACTCAAGACCAGCACTGTTGTGAACACTGTAGAAATCAGCTCATTTTGTCCTTACCCTAGGTGCTGGAAGATGGCTGCTATCACCCACTTGCAGTAGCTGGGCAAGGGAGTCATACTGGGGTCACACATCCTGCTTGGAAATGTGCAGCCAGCAGGGCTGGAGCTGGGATTGGCGCCAAGGCTGTTCAGCTTCAGGTCCTTGCATCCTGGATTATCCCACCTGCGCGCCTGCCTGGCTCCCTGTGTGGGGATGGCCCTGGATAGCCCTTTCATCCCCTTTTGTCATAGGCTCTCCCCACAGCCATCTTGAGGCTCAGCAGCCGCTGCCAAGGTTCCCCTTTTGCCCCACCCCACTCCCCATTTGCACAATGCTGGCCACAAACCGTTTCTTGTCTTTCCCTGCTTCATCTCACCTGGGAAACAGGAAGTTGAAGGCCTGTGGAGGCCCCCAGAGGATTCCATTTTGCTTAAGTCCCATTTAAGTTTTTTGTTTTTGTTTTTTGGTACTGGGGATTGAACTCAGGGACACTCAACCACCGAGCCACATCCCCAGCCCTATTTTGTATTTTATTTAGAGACAGGGTCTCACTGAGTTGCTTAGGGCCTTGCTAAATTTCAGAGGCTGGCTTTGAACTCCTGATCCTTTTGTCCCAGCCTCCGGAGACACTGGGATTACAGGTGTACGCCAGGGTACCCGGCTTGACCCAAGTTTGTTTTTTTAAATAATAACACATGTAACATATGTGTATAGAAAATGGCTTAAAAGGTGCTCATTTCATTTTGTCATTTATAAACTTCAAAATTGACCAATTTTTTTACTATATGACATCAGATTGGACAGAGGAGAGTGAGAGGAAGGGAGGGGGGATGGGAATGGGAAAGACAGTAGAATGAATTGGACATCACTTTCCTAGTTCATATATATGGATACACGACCAGTGAAACTCCACATTATATACTACAAGAATGGGAAGTTATACTCCATGTATGTATGATCTACCTGTCGTATATGACTAGAAAGAACAAATAAAAAATTAGAAAAAAAAAAAACACTTTAGGGGCTGGGGGTGTAGTTCAATGGCAGAATACACACATGCTTTGCATGTGTAAGGCCCTGGCTTTGGTCCAGAGAGAGAGAGAGAGAAAATACCTTTTAGACATTAGTAATTAATAAATGAGCTTTGCACTCCCCAAGCATCAATCAGCCAACTGTCCCTGGTCCCCCATCTCCTGCTCCCTTCCTTTCAGTCTCCTCCTCCTTCCCTTGTTATGTTTGGACCTCAGACTCCAGAGCTGGCTGCAAAGACTCCAGAACCCCTCCAAACCGCATGCACTAATCCTCCCTAATCCCACTCCCAGGCAGCTCACTCGGCTGCTGTCTGCTCCCGTGAGGAGCCTTTGGTTTCTGCCCATCATAGAGACAGAAGCAGCTGGGCCCCGCTGAGAACACATGACAGCCCCAGAGAGGCCTGGCCCCAGAGAGCGGTTCCTTCTCCTCCCTGGACACACTCATCAGCAAGGGCATTCTGAGCTGGGTGGACTCCGAAGCTAGATTTCCTAATACACAGAGTAACAAGTGCTGCTGAGGTCACCAGCGAAGAGGGACACTCAAAAAAGTGAGGCAGGGGGAAAAAAAAAAGGTAGAATGTGATATTTAAACACTGAAAAGGCCATTGTGGGGGAAACCAGAATCTTCCTTGGGCTGACTTTTAAATGTGGTTTTTATTGTATTACACATGGGGGAAGGGGCCCCTGGGTCCTTTCCAGCCTGGGCTCCTGAAGGACCCTGCACATCCACACAGAGGGCAAGTTTTCTGGCTAGAGCTTCTGAGGAAGGGGCTCCTCCAAGTGCAATCTCTCAGCAGCCAGGCAAATGGGTGAGGGGGAGAGAGGCTTAAGAGAGCCACCGTGTTCCCAGGAGCTCCGGGCAACTGTATGTGGCCCCAGGCACTTGTGCCTCTGACTTCAAGATGAGTTTACCTGTGTACACGACGTCCTGTAGGCCTGCATGAATGAGTCAGCCAACTTCAAGGTCATTTTCAATCCAAGTTTGATTCACCGAGCCTATAACCAAAAGGAAATACTTGTGGAAGCCTGTGACTAGGTTGTGATCTGGGCCATCAGGCAAGCTCTCTGGAGGAGGTGAAATTTGAATTGTACCTTGAAAGACCAAGAGATAAGGAGGAACAGAGAGAGAGAAGCCAGGGAGGCCCCATGCCTCTTCTGCTCCACTTTCTCCTTGAATCAGCCTGCAGGAACCCAGGGCTCTGGTGGGGCAGAGTCTCTGCTTCTTGCTGGTCTCCCTGAGTGAGTGTCAAGGCCACCTCTGGACCCACTGCGTTAGCCCTGCCTCCTCTAACCTGGCTCTGAGGTCCCTGGTCTTTCTCAGAAGCCCTTAGGCCCTGTCCTCTGGACATCACAGCTCCAGGGCAGACGTCCTCAGGCCTTTGTCCTTACTCCTTTGGGGCTCTCCATCTGGAAGTGTCGCAGAAAGACCTGGGGAGCCTTAAAACACACAGAGCCCAGGCCCCAGCTGCAGACTCCAGAATCGGTCGGACCTGGGGCTGAGCTTGGTGAAAGCTCTTCCAGGAATGCAGTGGCCACCAGGATGGGAGACCAGTGGCCACTGTCAGGGAAGGGGAAGTGGGGCAAGAAGGAAAGGGGGTGGACAGTGCCCCAGGAAGAGCCCAGGAGCTGGGCAGGTGGAGAAGGCTCTGCAGAGAGCATATGGTCACAGCAACAGCTGAACTTGCCTGTGTCCCCAGACTCCCAGGCAGGGCCCAGGACAACTGTTCACATCATCCAAGGCAGGAAGGCACAAAAGGCCCCCAAAGAGGGCCTTCTGGTGAGTTGGTGCCTCCGTGAGAGCAGACACTATTGCGTTTGTTTGCCCTTGACTCCTCGGCACCTGCTACCTAGTAGTTGCTCAATAACTACCTGTTGCATGAAAGGACTGAGTGAACTAGTACTGCCTGTCCTTTCTGTCACCTTGTAAGGTTCTCTCAGCTGAGGGTTCCTGTTCAGAGCAGAGGTAAACCAGGGATGCCGAGGGGAACTCTGGGAAGGGGAAGAAGGATGCTTGGCCTGAGCTCCTCTCTCATCCTTCCATCTGCTTCCTCTGGGTTCTGGAGTCTGGATATAGGATATGTGTGTTGGGGGAGGTTGCAGCTGGCTCCCCACAGCTGCCCTTCCAAGTTAGAAGGCTAAAGGAGGAAGGAGAGGAGAAAGAGGAGGAGGAGTGGGGTGGGAGAGGAGCCAGCAGAGAACAGAGGCGCGTGCAGGGAGCAGGCCGTGGGCGCCAGCAGATTGGAAGGTAATGGTCTGTCCAGAGAGAAAGAGGAATTCTGGAGGGGGCAGCCACATGGTCATTAGCCCCTCTAAGAGCTCAGCCCTCTGGAACCTGGGCGTCCGTCTGTAATTCTTGCAAGCATCTTGGCTGATTCATGGGAAATATCCTCGCAGCATCTGCATTGAGTCTCCTAATGCAGAATCCTTGGTGAAGTCCACGGAGGGCCCTGGGCAACAGGAAATTCCTCAAAGAGGTCTCCACCTCAAATACATTAGACACAGGAGCCTGGGTCAGTCCTAGAGTGGTATTGGACGGAGAGGACAGATCCAAGGGAGCATCCCTTTGGTCAGATACAGCTGGAGGCCTGAGTTCTAATCTTGCCCTTAACTATTGGTAACACCCTGTCCTATCAGAAGGCTGAGCTGAGGCTCCGACCCTGGCAGGCACTGTGTCCAGCCTGCTACTCTTCCCTGTATCACACCCACCCCTCCTCCTCTTCTTCCTTTTTCTCCTTCAACACCCCCTTCCTTCCTGGGCTCTCTCCTCTCCCCCATGGACTTCCTTGGGATGCGGCCATGTGAGGGTGGGCTGTGTAGGTGCCCAGTCCGCTCTCCTGTGTGTGTGTGTGTGGGGGGGATTTCAGAGCACACCTCTGTCTTGGGTAGCCCAGCCCACCTCGCCCAGGCAGAGGGCCGTGGGAAAGTCCTGTGGGATGGGGTGGGAGCGAGACCAGGCTCTGATATTGGAGTCTCAGACCCAACCTGGTTAGCCTCTCCCTCCTAAGAGCCAGCCTCTACCCTGGACACCCCCTCACCTCCCAGGCCACACATCTCTACAGGAGGGACTCAGGGTGGGGTTGGGATGTATGGGGAAAGTCAACCACGGCTCTGCACTCACGTGCCAAGGGGCAATTTCTCTTCTGGGCACCCCTACCCCGGCAAGAAAGGACCAGGTGTAATGAAGCTCTGACTCTCTCCACAGGGGACTGGGTGGCTTATAGACAACAGGAAGTTCTCGCCATTTTGGAGGCTGGGAAGTCCCAGGTCAGGGTCCTGGCAGACTCAGTGTCTGGCAGTGGCCAACTTTCCAGGTCATTGCTGCTTCCTCAGATGGTAGAAAGGTTGAGAATTCAGTCCTTTGGCCTTATTTTAATCAATTCATTAATTTATTTATTTTGTGGTACTGGGGATTGAACCAGAGGTGCTTGGCCACTCAGCCACTTCTCCAGCCCCTTTTCAAAATTTTGTTTTGCAACAGCATCTTGCTAGCTTGCCAAGGCTGGCCTATGAACTTGCAATCCTCCTGCCTCAGCCTCCCCAGTCACATCCCTGGGTCCTGCATCTTGGGCCTATTTTATACGGGTTCTAATCCCACTCATCAGGACTCTGCCCCTGTGACCTAATGACTTTTCAGAAGTCCCCACCTCCTAATACCATCACTTTGGTATTTCAATATACCAATTTTAAGGGACATGAACATACGTACGTACCACAGTATGTGTGATCTTCCTGTTGGTGCCTGTGTTAGAAAGCTGGAAAGGCAGAACAACTGTGTGTGTGTGTGTGTGCACGAGGTATACTAGTGCAAGTGTGACCATGGCTTGGCTGGGACTGCTTGCACATGCTCACCGCAGCGGATCAGACTGCAGAGTGTATTCACACTCTGTGAGGCTGTATTCTTGTGTCCTAAGCAGGGCGAGAAGAGTTTGCTTTAAAGCCACCTGCACCAGAACCGGAGGGTCTTAGCCCCTTCAGAACCTTCTCCACCTTTCCCCCTTAGGGAAAACAGGCTGCATACTGCCCTTGGCATTTCACCTCACCTGGAACCCCAGGCATGTCCGAGCACCTGCAGACATTTTGCAGTCCCCTGCACCTCTCTCACCTGTGAGGATCTGGAGACCAGAGGCTGGCCCTGGTGGGTGAAGGGAAGGGGACAGGGCCAGATGGAGACCATCAGGCTGAGGTCTAATCTTGAGCCAGATTCTGCCCCACCAGGGAACGGTGCTCCCACCCCCATCAGCTACCACCTCCTCCACAGGAGTAGATACACCAGTGGGGAGGGGACAGGCAGTAAGTACTGAGCAGATTCCCTTCCTGCCCATCCTCAGGCCTTTCCAACCTTCTGCTTACCAAAGGGACAGCCTTCAATCACACCTCAGAAGACAGACCCCAGATATATTCACTGGGACAAGTGGGGTCCCTGCACAGCCCCATTTCCAAGTCGTTGTGGTTTTCTTCTCATTTTGAGATCCCCCCATTCAGCCTCACCCACATCCTCCACCGGGGGCCGTGTCCCCAGTGCCCAGCACCGAGGCAGCAGTGGGGGTGGAAGATGTGCGAGGAGGAGAAAGGCCTTGTTCACCCCTTCTAGCTCCTCTACCCCTTCCCTGCTTCTGCAGGAGATTCACAATCAGTTGGTACATCCAGAGGGGTCTGTGGCTTGGCCTTCCCCGCCCCTTCACACCTCGCCCACCTTCACACGGAGGGTCCAGGTGTGTCCAGGCTCCTGTCTGCAGAGTTTGAGCTCCAAAAGAGAGCACAGACAGGAGTCTAATACTCCCACGCCTTAGGCAAGTCATGAATTCCGTATATTCCTATTCCTGTTTAAAGAGAGAGAGAGAGATTGATTCAAGGGAAGGGAAGGAGGGAGGGAGGGAGGGTGTGGGCTGCCAAGGGTGGAATTTGAGGCCATGCAATGCAATGTATTCCAGCCAGGTGGTACACAGGCCTGTGATCCCAGCAACTCAGGAGGCTGAGGCAGGAGGCTCATAAGTTTGAGGCTAGCCTCAGCAATTTAGGAAGACCCTAAGCTAGTTAGGTAGAGCATTGGTAGAACATCTCTGGGTTCATATTCCAGATCTTGACCTTGGGCTAGTTGCTAACCTCCCTCTGTCTGGGTTCCCATCTGCAAATGGGGAGATAATCATGCTTACTTCACAGGGTGAGGAGGTCTGAATACTTGGCACCCACCAGTGTGTGTAAGTGTGAAGTATCAGGATGTGTGGCTTTTCTGTTACGGAAAAAAAAAAAAAACCAACCAAGATGATCTTAGTGCCTCTCAAATCATCTGCATGCAAGTTCAGCCTGGCTGCCCGGCCCAGACTGGGTACAGATCAGGTGGTGACCCAATCAAAGTCTTTGGAACATGAATGAGGATTGTGTTTGACTCAGCCAGTTCATTGGGAGTTCCCTAAAGTGCCCTTTCCCCTGGAAGAGGGCAGGAAAGCCCTGTGGTTGGGTGGGGTGGTAACGAAGGAGGTGGCCACTGGCCATCAAAATGAAGCTGGAGGGCTGGACAAGCCCGTGTCACCACCAAATCTGATCCTCCCATTGTACAGCTGGAGAAAACAAGAGTCTTAGCCTCTGGTGAGTATTGAAGACCTTCGAGACTCAGCTTCCTTACCTTTGAAGCAGAGGTAGTAATGGCAGCTCTGCCCAGCGGTTTCGCATGGGCAGGAGGCAGCTAGGGTGGGAAGACGAAGCCCTTGAGAGGTGAGCTCCTGGCCTCAGAAACAACCATGGAGGGGCTGGTGCAGTGGCACACACCTGTAATCTCAGCGGCTCAGGAGGCAGGAGGATCGCAGGTTCAAAGCCAGCCTCAGCCAAAGCGAGGTGCTAAGCAACTCAGTGAGACCCAGTCTCGAAATAAAATACAAGTTAGGGCTGGGGATGTGGCTCAGTGACCAACTGTCCCTGAGTTCAATCCCCCATACCAAAATAAAAACAAAAAAGAAAATATCGTGGAGGGGCCCAGTTCCTGTCAGGCAAAGTTAAGGGGTGGGTCCATGCAGGGGTCTGGCAGGGCCAGGCCAGTTTGCTTGTGTCTGAGTAGGATTGGCCTCTACCTGGCCTTTCACGAGGGGGCAGGGCAGTCCAGGGCTCCCCCCTGGGGTGTGGGAAAGGAGGAGCTGGGTTGTTGAGGCCGCACCTGGAGGCTGGTTTTGCAGCACCTGCCCTGTTCTGTGCCCTTTCCTGAATCATATTAGTGCTGTGTCCCAATTTCTAAGAATGTAGACCTCCTTTGGGGACTAAACTCATCATGGGACTAAAAACTCAATTTGATTCTCTGCTAAAGCCATGTCTTCTGAGGAAACACTGCACGAATGTTGCCATCCGATGGATCTGAATTTGAATCTTGATTCTACCACGCATCGGTCCAACGTTGGACAAGTCTGGCTCTGAGAACCTCAGTTTCTGCATTTGTCAAGCCGGGAAGAGCATCTCTGCTTGCAGGCTCCTTGTGAAGATTAGCTGAGTCAGTCATTTCCTTTCACAAATCTTTATTGAGCATCTACCTTCATCAGGCTTTGAAGATGCAGGAATGAATTCAAAATGGAGAGATTGGTGTGCACCCATGTGGCATTCAGGCCAATAGTGACCCTCCAAATCTATGCTACCAATTGTGTTGAGTGTTATGCTGGAAAAGAACTTAGGAGGTAAGTGGTTTGAATCCAGTTTTATCCTGGAATTTGAACCCAGAGGCACTTTATCACTGACCTACATCCCCAGTCCTTTTTATTTTTTATTACGAGACAGGGTCTTGCTAAATTGCCACGGGTCTCACTAAATTTCTGAGGCTGGCCTCAAACTTGCAATCCTCCTGCCTCAGCCTCTGGAGTCACTGGGATTACAGGCATGTACCCCCTGGCCCAACTAGTTTTGTTTGGTGTTTTGTTTTTGTGCTACTGGGGATTGAACCCAGGGCCTTGTGCATGCTAGGAAGCACTCTACCACTGAGCTCAGTTTTGAAGGATAACCAGCTGTTATTCATTTCATCAAATCTAAATGCTATTGATTATTCACATTATTTTATTTATTTGTTTATTTATTGGCGATTGCGAATTGAACCCAGGGGTGCTCTACCACTGAACAATATCCCAGCCTTTTTTTTTTTTTTTAACTTCGAGACAGGGTCCCACCAAGTTACCCAGTTCGACCTTGAACTTTCTATCTTCCTGCTTTAGCCTTGAGTTGAGTCGCTAGGATCACGGGCATGCACCACCACACCCTGTACCACACTATTATTATAGATAACACTGAGAAAGGAAAACTCATCCAATTAACCATGACACAGCGACTTCTTGTATGCAGAAATGTTATTTTGTGCTTTCTGAAAGAGCTCTCTTAGATTTCCTTCAGCCCAGGAAGGGCTTTGTTTTAAATTTCCTACTTAAAACAAAGAAGGACCTGTATCGGCAGAGATGAGAAGAGGGTGGTAAAATCCAAGAGAAATCCACCTTGCCCTGCACAGGCTGGCCTGCTGTGAAGTTCCAGTCTGTGGCCCATGGACTTCTAGGCGCTGGTCCAGTGGAAAGGAAAGACAGGACAAAAGGGTCTCGTAGACTGGCTTGGAAAGAAGGGTGAGAAGGAGTCCTGGCTGAGTGGTCATGATGGGCTCAGCTCCTGGTTGAGTAGAATGGCCAGAAGGAGAGCTAAATGCCAAACTGAAGGGCTTGTTCGACAGCCATGATTGTGAAATGCAGCCTGTTGTCAGAAATGTAAAAGGTGCACCTTGCCCAGAAGCAGGGAGCATCCCTTGCTCCCAGATCTTTGTTTCTAAATACCACACTTCACACAAAGGAACCGGGGCATTGTGGGGAACAGCTAATTCTAGAGCCAGCTCAGAGAAAGTACAAGACAAACCTGGACTATCTGATTGTGCCAGAAAAACGAGGATATGTTAAAAATGATGATGATAATAATAATAATAACAAATAAAATAAGCCAGGTGTGGTAGTTCACACCTGTAAGTTCACACCTGTAATCCCAGTTACCCTGGAGGTTAGGACAGAGGATCACAAATACAAGGCCAGCCTTGGCAATTTACTGAGATAGTCTCAAAATAAAAAAGTACAAAGAACTGGAAATGTAACTCAGGGGGAGAGCACCGCTGGGTTCAATCCCAGGACTGCAAAATAAATTAATTAAATTAAATTTTTAAAGGGCTGTGGTTGTAGCTCAGTGGTAGAGTACTTGCCTAGGGTGTTCAAGATCCTGGGCTTGGGCTGGGGTTGTGGGTCAGTGGTAGAGCGCTTGCCCCACATGCATGAGGCCCTGGGTTCGATCATCAGCACCACATTAAAAAAAAATAGATAAATACAAATAAAGGTATATTAAAAAAGAAAGATCCTGGCTCAACTCACAGGACCAAAACCAAACAAACAAATAAATAAAAAATAAATTAGATAAATGGGGAGTTGTCAGTAGGTACAGGAGCCAGCATAATTGCGTTTCCCTGGACAAATTTGGCCTTATTTATACGAAGTAAATAATGAGAATGACAGATTATAACTCAAAGAATTATATAAGAATCCATGGATTTGTTTTGATTTAAATAAAAGAATGAATCGGGCTGGGGATGTGGCTCAAGCGGTAGCGCGCTCGCCTGGCATGCGTGTGGCCCGGGTTCGATCCTCGGCACCACATACCAACAAAGATGTTGTGTCCGCCGAGAACTAGAAAATAAATATTAAAAAATTCTCTCTCTCTAACTCTCTCTAAAAATAAAAAAATAAAAAAATAAAAAATAAATAAAAGAATAAATAAACAATTTTGGGGGGTCAGGGGATTCAGCTCAGTGGTAGAGCCTTTGCCGAGCATGCTTGAGACCCTAGGTTTCAACCCAGCACCACAAATAAAGAAGAAGAAGAAGAAAAAAAATCCATCCAATAACAACAATAAATGGGGAAGGAAAGAAGCTCTTCTTTAATGTAGAATGCAGAAATAATAACAGAATTTTCACACTCTGCTGTCATATATAACAAATTAGAATAAATAAATAAATTTAATTAAAAAAAAAACCAAAATTTTCAAATCATCATTTAAGGCTGGGCACAGTGGTGCGCGCCTGTAATCCTAGCAGTTCAGGAGGCTGAGGCAGGAGGATCACAAATTCAAAGCCACCCTCAGCAATTCAGCAAGGCCCTAAACAATTTAGTTAAGACCCTGTCTCAAAATAATAAAATATAAGAGGCTGGGGTTGTGGCTCAGTGGTAGAGCACTTGCCTTGCATGTGTAAGGCCCTGGGTTCAATCCTCAGTACCACATAAAAAATAAATAAATAAAGGTATTGTGTCTATCTACAACTAAAAATATTAAAATAAAATATAAAAAGGGCTGGGGGTGCTGGGGCCGTAGCTCAAAGGCAGAGCACTTGCCTAGCACGTATGAGGTACTGGGTTCGATCCTTAGCACCACATAAAAATGAAACAAATAAAATAAAGGCATGCTGTCCATGTACCATTACAAAAAAATAAAAATTAAAAAAGGGGGTGGGGAAGTGACTCAGAGGTGAACTGTCCCTGGGTTTAATCCCCAGTACCAAAAATAAATAAAATAATTATTTGACTATCACCCTCATATTAATCATTTCAGGCAAAATTCATCAATGGAGGCTGCAACTACAGGATGAGCATTCCTAATCTGAAAATCCAGTATCTGAAATGTTCTACCCAAGACCTGAACTTTTTGAGTGTTATGTCAGTGTTCAAAAAACTTTGAATTTTGAAGCATGTCAGATTTTGGATTTTCAGATTAGAGATGTTCAGTCAGTAAAGTCAATATGAATATTCCAAAATTCTTAAAACTCCCAAATTTAAAACACTTCTGGTCCCAAGCATTTTGGATAAGGGATATTCAACATGTAATGGGTGATAGGAAACAAGACATTTTCATATCTCGAAATATCTCCCCAAAGAAATCTGCTGATGACAAAGTGAGGAAAATCAAATCTGGATTCTGAGAAAAGTAGCAAACATGGAGTGATCCAAGTTCATACCAGTAATGGGACAATAAGGTGTCCCTCCATGGGATGCCCTGAGATGGCCACGACAGCATCTGTGTGCTATCCCTGACCCCCAAATCTACAGGACCTGAATCTAACCAAGCAGGAACACCAGACAGACCCACGTGAAGTATATTCCTCAAAATCAGTGGTCTGTCCCCTAAAGAAATTTCAAGGTCATGAAAGACAAGGAAGGACTGAATAGTACTAGACTAAAGGATATCGAAGAGACGTGGCAACTAAATACAACATGTAGGCTTGCACTGGGCACTGGACCAGAGAAAGTTTCTTCTTTTACTATAAAGGACTTTAGTAGGACAGTTGGAGGCATTTGAAAAATGTCTGTGGGCTGGGGTTGTGGCTCAGTGGAAGAGCACTTGCCTAGCATGTGTGAGGCACTGGGTTCGATTCTCAGCACCACATACAAATATATGAATAAAATAAAAGTCCACTGATGTTTTTTAAAAAAAAAAAAGAAAGAAAAATGTCTGTACATCAGACAATAGAACGGTAGCCATGCTAATTTTCTGATTTGGATAAACATACTGTGGTTATTATGTAAGCGAATGACCTTGTTTTTTTTTAGAAATGCACATAGAAATATTTAAGGATAAAGAGACATATTTGTCACCTACTCTCAATCAGTTCAGGAAAAAAAAAGTAAGTGTACACACCTACTTCCTATACATATAAAGAGAAAAGGTTGATTAAAAAGAGCGAAAAGAGGAGGAGAGTGGCTCAGTGGTAGACTGCTTGGCTAGCATGCATGAGGGCCTGGGTTCAATCTTCAGCACTGAAAAAATAAAGAGAGAGAGAGAGAGAGAGAGAAGAGGGAGATGGATAAAATGATAATATGCTAAAACTGTTTAAGAATCAACTCTCAAGGGGAAAAAGTCCAGATACCAATTTCTGGGGTGCTCTTGTCCAAGGCCAATTTCACACTGGCATCGCAAAGTCCTGAAGAGGGAGTTGGGAAGGAACCCAGCAACCAGTGCAAACGCAAGCAGGGTAAAAGGCTAATGTTCAGGGAAAACAAGCAAAGGGAAGACGGGGATTATTTGTATGATTTTTTGCAACTTTTATGTATTCTGACATTATTTCAAAATTGACAGTTTAGTGTTTCATAAGTAACTTACAGTGAAGGAGTTACAGTAACTGAACTTGGGAAGAGAGTGCATGGCCCCTTCAGGTAGAGGTGATCCATTGTATGCAGAAGCCTTGTGGATGGAGAAAGCACAATTCATTCAGAAAACAACAACAAAGAAAGACTGCCGTGGGGGGCAATGGCACAGCCGCTCAGGAGGCTGAGGCAGGAGGATTCCAAGTTCAGAGCTATCCTCAGCAATTCAGCCAGGCCCTAAGCAACTCAGTGGGACCCTGTCTCTAAATAAGATACAAAATAGGGCTGGGATGTGGCTCAATGGTTAAGCACCCCTGAGTTCAATCCCTGGTGCCCAAAAAAAGAAAGACTGAGTAGCTAGGGCCTAGACATGCAAAGTGAGCCGAGAGGTGGGCAGGGGCCAGGACCAGGAGGTCTGTAGACCCAGCCAGGACTTGGGTCCTTGTGCCCAGAGCAGAGGGAGCCATCCCACCCCTCTAAGCAGCGGGTGAGGAATGTGACCTTATTGGCCTTCATCCATCTGAACCCTGTGCTCCCTCGGTAAACTGGGGAGTGGGACATTACTGCTACCTTTTCTGGTTGACTCTACCCTCACATTCCCCAGGGGTCTTTTTGCTCAATTGGAGTTGAGAGGAGTTGGCGTGGACAGGGCCCAGCACCCCCCACAGGCTGCTAGTGAGTTCTGATAACCCAGGCCAGTCCCACCTTCTCCCCTCAGACTTATTGGAGGCCTCCCCTTCTCCACCAGCCTCCTGCAGCCTGTCTTGAACATTCGAGTCAAACCTCTCACTTTGAAAGTCCAGAGCCCTGTGGGACTGGAGTGGGCTGAGTTCAAGATGGGATGAATGGGCTGTTTGAAGGGTTCTCCCTGGGCAACATCCAGGCTTGGGACAGTCTGAGTGGTTGTGGGCTTCCTTTTTTCCAGATGAATCACTCTGTGTGTCTAGGACTGGTGAGCTGTCCCTTGACATGTGGGGCCCCTGCCTAACAGTGTGTCACCCAGCTCCTCCTGTGTGGATACCCTGAACCTGGCCTCCAGGAACTGGCCTTAGCTGTGTGCCACCAGCTCCTCAGATCTGTCACCATGCAGTCCACGTCCCACCCGTGAGCAGCACCGCGAGTGGGCACACTGTTCTGTCTACCCTGCAAGAGAACAAACTGAGGCTGGAAAGGCTTCCAGGCATATCTGAGTTTGCAGAGCTAACCCAAAGATTCAACCCTGTTCAACCTTGACCTCCCCAGCCTGCACTGCCCACAACCCCACCCTTCCTCTGTCTGGTGGCCCCTGTGCCACTGTCTCTTGGCTTGGGCATCAGCATCCAGGCCCTATGGACAAGAATACTGAGGGCCCTGCTGTACAGGAAGGGGTTAACTGGGATGCCCTCAGCAAGCTCTGGTTTGATGGAGGCCGGTTGCCATGGCAACAGAAGGTTTGAGGATAAGGGAGGCCAGCAGGATCTTCTGAATCACTAGATGTACAGCCTCTATGCTGATTCTGTGGTGAAACCCTCCCGGCCTCATCTGGGACTCCACATAACCACCAGGTGTGCTGGGCAGGGCCGAGGGCAGGGGTTCCCTGAATCAGCAGAGGCCAGGCGGCCTGGGCTCTGCTGCAGTCTCTCCCCCAGGCAGCTTCAGCCAGCTCTGCCCAGGGTGCCTTTTCCACCAGGAAGTTCCCAGGGCTCCTGCTTTTAGCTCAGAGCCACCTGGACTAGGCGAAACCAGGAAAGAGCAAAGATCTGGGTCCAAAAAGAAGTCGATCCATCGTTCCTTGATTTATTCACTTGCTAGATATCCACTGCTCGCTGACCCTACAACAGTCACTGTGTTAGGTTCTGTGATGGGGTTACAGCCACCAGTCGGACTTGCTTTGCTCTCATGAAGCTTCCCTTCCAGTGGGTAAGAAGTCCCCAGCAAGCCCCTACTTTGGGCAAATCCCAGCAGCTCAGGAGGCTGAGGCAGGAGAATCGAGAGCTCAGAGCCAGCCTCAGCAATTTAGTGAGGACCAAAGCAACTCAGTGAGACCCCTGTCTCTAAATAAAATACAAAAAAGGGCTGAGATGTGGCTTGAGCACCTCTGGGTTCAATCCCCAGTACCAAAAAGAAAGAAAGAAAAATTGCCCACCTTGCAGGGATGCTGTGTAGATGATAAATTTGAAGCATTTACCTGAACGCCCAGCACATAGTAGGACCAAACGTGCAGTGATGATATTGATGCCCAGAGGCTTCTCGCCTTTCACTCTAGCATCAGAAGCTCCAGGAGATGATAAAACATGAAAAAGGGGCTCCAGGTTGTGGTCCCTGCAGGTTACTTTGAGCCACATCCCAACACTGACCCCCTTAGCAGACCCCACTCTTCCATCTTTGTGCAGGTGAACTTGGCCTCAGTTTATCCATCTATAGTGCAGGGGTGACCCTCTAACACTTATAGGAGGCAATGTAGCTTAATGGCTGGTCAGTTCCAAAGTGGATTCTTGACCACTCTGTTCCACCATCTCGGCCACCCTAGGTCAGAAGAGACCCAGGCCCCTGATGATAAGACCCCATGCTGGCCACCCACTCCTGCCCAAATTGCTTTTAGCTTATAACAGGGATCCCAGAAGCAATCAATCTGATTCAAGTTTGATTTCCTAAGCTGAACTACCCTAGCCCAAGGACTAATGCCTATACAGGACTCTGTCCCCCCACCTCCCTGCTCATCTTGCCCCTGATCAGCCTGGAGCTGGTAGTGCCTTGGAGGATGAAGCAAGCTCACTAGTCTTGGTGAGAAAGAACTTGAGTCAGTGACCCTGTTTCATGGAGGGACTCTTTAGCTCAGAGCCACCTGGACAAGGTCAGCTCAGAAATGATTCTACCACAGCCCATCACTAGGCAGGAAGACCAGCTGGGGGTGTGAGCTGATTACAAATAGGAGCAACGGGCAAAACAAACCCACACAAGGAAATCAGCAAAAGAAGGAGAAACCCACCTAAGAATTTCATATTGCATATTTCAAAAACTGAAAGATTTCAAAGTGGTCATCTTGGAATCATGCAAAGTGTGGAAGGGCTCCCTCACATTTATTTGTATCTTATATTTGATTATATTTTTGCACTTCTCTTTGGGGGTGGAGATGCCCAATCTTTTCAGAGCTTAATGCCTCTAAAAGTCTTAATCAAGGCCTAGGAAATGGAAGTGGGGCTCACAGTCGGTGGGCTCCCCTCAAGTCTGTTCTGCATGACAGTTCTCTCCCTTGGAGGGTGAGGAGGGAAGATGTTTTTCCTCTCACTTCAGACTCACTCCAAAGGAGGCCAGATTAAGCCTGGTTGGAGGTGATATTAATGAGTTATCCAGGATTTTCTTCTCTCCCCAATCTTGAATTTTCTTCTCCTCCGTTGGGTGTCAGAGTCCACGTTTATACCAGGACAGTGCTTGCAGAGCAGCGCAGGGCTGTCATTTGTTTATGAAATTCTTTCTAGAAGATCAGTGGGCTGGCAGGAAGCTGGGGGGTGGGTGGCTACAAGATTGGCAGAGGAACCGGAGATCCAGAAGCTTCCAGCCAGGCTGGCCCCTAAACTGGAAAATCTTTAACAAAGGATCCAGCAAACCACGAAGAAGAGGAAGGCAGGCAGACGCCCCAGTAAACACATTCCCCTGTGGGGTGGTCAGAACACTTGGGCAGCAGAGAGAAAGAACCAGGATGCGAGAGAGGGGCGGGCAGACCAGGGAGAATGTCCCAAGTAAACTGTTTTTTTTTTTTTTTTTTCTGTACTTCTTCCTTTTTATTTTATTTTTTGGTCCTGGGGATTGAACCCAGGGGCACTTTACCACTGAGCTTCACCTTCAGCCCTTTATGTTATTAACACCTTAATCATCATCATCATTCAGGAACACATCATTGTTACCCAAAGTCCATGGTTTACATTGGGCTCACTCTTGGGGCTGTATGTATATTCCATGGGTTTAGGCAAATGCACAATGACACAGGGCCATTGCAGCGTCCTTCAGAGCAGTGACATATCTCTGATTATTGATAGATCCCCAAACCCCTGGCATCCACTGATCTTTTTACTGACTCCACGGTTCTACCTCTTCTAGTGTGTCGTGTACTTGGAGTGATACCAAGTGTAGCCTTATCAGATTGGCTCATCTCAGTTAGATGCACTGAAGTTTCCTTCATATTCCATAACTTAATACTTCATTTCCTTTGGCGCTGAATACGATTTCATTGTCTGGCTGTATCACCGTTTATTTATTCATCCACCTACTGAAGGACATCTGATTGCTTCCATGTTTTGTGAATTACCATACATGTCCATGGGCAGGTTTTTGTAGGGACTTAACGTTTTTGATTGATGTCGGCAAATACCAAGAAGTTCCGTTGTGGGAATCTGCAGTAGAGTATGTCTAGTTTTATAAGAAGCTGCCCAACTGTCTTCCAACGGTGGTGCTACCATTTTACATTCTCGCCAGCAATGAGTGAGGGTTCCTGTTGCTCCTCATCCTCGCCAGCATTTGGTGTTGTTAGGTTCTGGGTTTCAGCCATTCTGATAGATGCATAGTGATATCTCAATATTCTTGTTGTTTGTTTTTTATTTTAGTACTAGGGATTGAGCACAGGGCCTCTTACATGAGCTCTACCACTGAGCTACACACCTCGCTCCAAAGCTCCAATGTTGTGGTGGTGGTGTTTTTCTGGATCCACAGATTGAGCCCAGGGGTGCTGAACCCCTGAGCCACATCCCCGGCCCTTGTTATTTTTCATTTTGAGAAAGAATGTTGGTAAGTCCTTAAGGTCTCAATAAGTTGTTTAGGCTGGCTTTGAACTCATGATCCTCCTGCCTCAGCCTCCACTGTGCCCAGTTACAGTGTTGTTTTAATTTGCAATTCCCTAATGACACCAGGTTGAACATCGTTTCAGATGCTTACTTGCTACTTGAACATCTCCTTTGGTGACGTGTTCATTCAGGTCTTTTACTTACTTTTTATTTCTTCTTTTTTTTTTTTTTAAGATTTAATGCAAAGGTGCTTTGCAAGTGTGTTTTACCACATCCTAATCCTTCTTAATTTTTATTCTAAGACAGGGTCTCACTAAGTTGCTTAGGGCTTCGAAAAGTTGCTGAGACTGTCCTTGAACTTGTGATTCTCCTGCCTCAGCCTCACAAATAGCTGGTATTACAGGGAGGCACCACTGTGCCCTTATCTCCCTGTTTTAGTTTCATTCTCCCTACCAAACTGAACGCACTCCTGTCTCAGTGTCTGCTTCAGACCAACAGACGTAGTCAAAGGGAAGGGGAGTGGAGGACCCATTTAAACCTGGGTGGCCAGGGCTGGGGATGTGGCTCAAGCGGTAGCGCGCTCGCCTCGCATGCGTGCGGCCCAGGTTCGATCCTCAGCACCACATACCAACAAAGATGTTGTGTCCGCCGAATACTAATAAATAAATATTAAAAATAAATAAATAAATAAATAAATTGGGCGGCCAGTGTTCTAGTTTGGATAGGATGTATCTCCCACCCCCAAATCTTCTGTTAATGCAGGAATAATTCACTGGTAAAATGATCAGATTACAGGCAGGTGCTGTGGCTGAGACAGGAGGATCCCAAGTTTGAGGCCAGCCTCAGCAAATTAGTGAGGTCCTGTCTCAAAATAAAAAATAAAAAAAATAAAAAGGGCTAGGGATGTAGCTCATAAAGTGCCCTGGGTTAAATCCCAGGTATCAAAAAACAAAACAAAAATAATAAAATACAATATAAAGGTTGTTTCCTGAGAGTTCACATGGACTGACGATGTGGTGATGTGGTGACTGCAGGCAGGTGGGGGTGGCTGCAGGAGGTGGGTCACTGGGGGTGTGTCCTAGAAGGGTACATCTCCCCTGTGGCCACTTCGCCCTTATCTCTCTCTGCTTCCTGACCCTGCCATGTGCTAAGCAGCTTCCCTTCAGCCATGATGTGCGGCCTCACCTTGGGCCCAGAGCAGAGGAGTTGCCCACCTGTGAACTTCTGAAACTGTGAGCCCCAAAGAAACTTTTCCTTCTCTAAGTCGTTCTTATCAGGTATGTTGGTCACAGTGACACACACACACAAAAAAAGCTAACTAAAGCAGCCAGGGAAGGCCTCATTGATAATGTCATTATGTTGGACTGACATCAGGAGCCAGGATAGCACAGGGGACCAAGAGAGGGGATGGTGGGTGTGCAGGTTCTGGGCTATGACTGAGGCCGGAGGTGCCCAAGGAGTGAAAGGAGATCAAGCCACAAAGTGTCAAGATTGGAGTTGGGGCATGTGGTGTAGGCCAGTCAAAATCTGAGCTGGGCGTGGTGGCACATGCCTGTAATCCCAGCGGCTCAGGAAGCTGAAGCAGGAGGATCACAAATTCGAGGCCAACCTAATCAATTTAGAGGCCCTAACCAACTTCGTGAGACCTTGCCTTGAAACAAAAAATAAAAAGGACTGGAGCTGAAGCTCAGTGGTAAGTACCTCCGGGTTCAATCCCTAGAACAACAATAGCACACAAAAAAGTTTGATTTGTTCCAAATGCAATGGGAAGCACAGGAGGGGTTTGCAGCCCAGGAGTGACATGATCTGATTTGCATTTTTAAGAACTCGCATTGGCTGCTGGGTAGAGAATGGATGGGAAAGGAGAGGACATTGAGGATAGCTTGGTGTTTATTGCTTTGGTGAATCTAGATATCCCAGCCCAGCAACTTCTCTCCTGCAAAGACAGTCATGGTCCTGGGGTGGCAGAGTCGCACACACGTACAGCACACATTGCACACGCGCGCGCAAGCATGCCACATGTCTCCTGTGTCCATAAACACCCCTACCACACTCTCCTGTGCAGACATGTACATGTTCTCCAGATGCAAACCGAAGGCATGTGAGTCTTGCGAACACCCCACTCCCATGTATTTACTTCCTCACTCGACTATGAGACACTGTCACGCACACTCGGCTCTACCCAGGCACCCGGAGCACTCCTCCACAGGGTCACGCCATTTCCCATTTTTCCAAAGGGAAGCAGGCCTGGCAGGGGATTAGCTGAGACAAAGAGGTTTGAGGGTTTGTGAGAGGAGGAGGGAATTGGAAGCCTACTTACTCATAGAAGAAAGAAAGTTCCAGAAGGCCTGTTTTACCCTGAATGGTTGGGCCAGCCAGTCACCAGAGACTGCATGAAAGCCTTCCTTCAACAGGTGTGTGGGAGTCCTCTGCGGTTCCTCCTCCAGCCCCTGCTGCCCACCTGCCCCTGGCTGTCATCGGCTCTGTCTGTCTGTCTGTCTGTCTGTCTGCTGACTCCCAGGGTATTACAGTGGAGATAGGGCAACTGCCCAGAGGTTCTCAGCTCACAGCCCAGGGAGGAATGGGGCAAGTTTCGTTCAGGATCTCACCTGCCTCAGCAGGCAGAGGACAGGCTCAGGGGCGGTGGGAGCTGCTCTGGGAATACCTGAACCCCTTAGGTCTTTTCAGGCCCTAAAGGACCTGCCCGCCTAGCTGCCCTCTGGCAACTCCCTTCTCCAGCTCTGAGCACCAGCCACAGTGACCAGCCAGCAACCAGAAGCTCTTGGAACAAACACCTTCAGATCCGCGCATATACTGTCCCCACTCCCCACCCAGAACAGCTTCCTCATCCTTCCAGACTTAAGAGCCACCTGCTTGGGAAAGTCTTCCATACTACTGTGATTCGAGGTCCCTCCTGTGTACACCTCCACTTCACTGTGCTGCCAGACCTGCTGGATGATGCCTGTCTGCCTCCCCTCAGGGCAGAGGGCGTATCTGTTCTGTGCACTGCTGCCTGGCACATAGCAAGTGCTCAATAAATAACCTGGGCATAAATGAATAAATAAAGGCTGCTCCTCTGTGTGAGTGAAAACAGAAAGGAGGTTGTTTTGGAAAAGGATTTCTTTTTCCTTCTCATCTTCTTTGTTACTAGGGACCAGTTGGAGATCACTAAGGCCCCAGTGCCCATCCAAGGATGCCTGTGGCATGAAATCTCCGCTACCTCTCCTCTACCTTCAGCCAGCTGTGGTGTGTGCTGCTGGAATAGCTTCAGGTGCCCTGAGCTGGGACTGGAGATGATGGGGAGGCTTGGACAGTGGGGGTCACCTGGAGTGGAGAAATTCAGGTGACTAAATGTACTCCCCTGTGAGGCTGAGCATTTGGAGATGGAAAGGAAGGCTGGGGTGGTGGCTCATTGGTAGAGCACTCGCCGAACATGCGTGAGGCACTGGGTTTGATTCTCAGCACCACATAAAAAATGAACAAATAAAATAAAGGCACGATGTTCATCTATAACTAATAAAAATATTTAAAAAAATAAAATAGGAGCTGGGATTGTGGTTCAGAGGTAGAGTACTCACCTAGCATGCTTGAGGCACTGGGTTTGATCCTCAGCATCACATAAAAATAAAATAAAGATATTGTGTCCACCTATAACTAAAAAAATAAATATATAAAATAAAATTAAAAAGATCCCAGGAGCTTAATGCAGTGGTGCATGCCTATCATCCCAGCAGCTCAGGAGGCTGAGGCAGGAGGATTTTGAGTTCATAGCCAGCCTCAGCAAAGGAGAGGTGCTAAGCAGCTCAGTGAGATCCTGTCTCTAAATAAAATATAAAACAGGGCTGGGGATGTGATTCAGTGGTCAAGTGCCCCTGAGTTCAATCCCCGGTAGCCCCCCCACCAAAAAAAAATTAAAAAGGCTGGAGATGTAGTTCAATACCCAAAACTGCACAGAGAATTTTTAAAAGGCCCCAGGAGAAAGAAGTCCTTGCGTGACCTGGCTAAGGCTGATTAAAAGGGCGGGCTGGCTAGGGCGTCGGCACTGCTGAGGCGTCAGTGGTGGCCAGGAGCGGTGCTCAGCCACTGGGGACTTGGGCAGTGCTGGTGGGAGTGGATGCTGGACAAACAGGGAGCTGGCCTTTCGGATTCCAGCAGAGCCCTACTTCCCTTTCCGAGAAGCTGAGCAATATGAAAACTACTATGTTTAGTGAGGGTCTCCTACAGAGGGGGCAAGCCCATCCTGCTGCCATCTCCAGTCCACGCCAGGACAGATATCACTAATCTATCACGAGTGCACCTATCACCTCCAGGCCAGGAAGAGGTGTCAGAATTCTGTGCATTGTGTTCCAAGGAGGGATTGCTGATAAAGGGTTCAGAAGGTGAATCCTTTTCTTTTCTTTTCTTTTGGACTGGGAATTAAACTTAGGGCACTCGTCTACTGAGCCACATCCCCAGCCCTTTTTTGTAATTTATTTACAGACAGGGTCTCACTGAGTTGCTAAGGGCCTCAGTATGTTGCTGAGGATGGCTTTGAACCTGCAGTCCTCCTGCCTCAGCCTACCAAGCTGTTGGAATTACAGGTGGGTGCCACCGCCCTTGGCTGCCAGTGTCCTACTCTTGCCACTTCCCCATGCTGCCTCTTTCCACTGGGTACCTATTTTGCCATGTTGTGGCATTTACTGGAGATCTATCACTTCCCAACCTTCAAATTCCCTGTTTCCTTTGGGTCCCAGAAAGAAACAGTGTTACCTTCACCAGGGCAATGGAGGAACCTTTCAAGAAGATACTAGAGGGGGCTGGGGATGTGGCTCAAGTGGTAGCGCGCTCGCCTGGCATGCATGCGGCCCGGGTTCAATCCTCAGCACCACATACCAACAAAGATGTTGTGTCCGCCGAGAACTGAAAAATAAATATTAAAAATTCTCTCTCTCTCTCTCTCTCTCTCTCTCTCTCTCCTCTCTCACTCTCTCTTTAAAAAAAAAAAAAAAAAAAAAAAAAAGAAGATACTAGAACCAGGCATGGTGGCGCATGCCTGTAATCCCAGCGCCTCAGGAGGCTGAGGCAGGAGGATTGCAAGTTTAAAGCCAGTCTCAGCAATGGTGAGGTGCTAAGCAACTCAGTGAGACCCTGTGTCTAAATAAAATACGAAATAGGGCTGGGGATGTGGCTCAATGGTCGAGTGCCCCTGAGTTCAATCCCCAGTAACAACAACAACAACAACAAAAAAAAAAAAAAAACAAGAAGACACTAGAAGGAATCCCACAAGGAATAATGAGGAGTTTGAAGGCCCTGGGAGGGAGGAGGCTGGAAGCTAGAGAGAGCCATAGTCACAAAGGGAAGGGACCAAGGGGACAAACACCCCAACCTCTCTATTCTCCCTTTCATTGTTCTCCAGTGGTGTCCCCAAATGGACAAGCCCAAGCAGAAGCCAAAGGCCTCAGCTGAGGCGGCCATGCAGGTCCACCTCCTGGACCTCAGTGTTGGGTGGAGGACAGGCAGCTGGAGGTCTGGAGGAACAAAAAGACAGGGTTCTTCAGAGTGCTCCTCTCCTGTTTGGGACCAGGGGTGGACACTTCCCTTCCTAGGGGGCGTTTATGAAAACAGACCCTGCTTTTCACTATAGAAATCAAGGTCAGGGATTCCCTCTCCCCCTCCCTGCTGGCTGCCAGGGTGGGAGAGGAGGACCTAGGCTCAGTCATTCAAAAGTCCCACTGGACCTCAGGGTGGTGAGTAGCAGCCCAAACGCTCAGAGTCAGTTTGGAAATTATTCCTGGCAGAGATCTGGGTTGAGACAGTGAAGTCACCATGTGGGTGGGGGAGACCATGGATGGCAGAGGGTGGGCCAGCAAGGCATCCTAACCAGACTGCCCCACGGTGTCCCCCTTGGTAGCATTGCTTGGACCCTTCCCATTGGCCAAGGTGGGTCGCCAACTTTTCCATGGATGCCGTGAGCCTCCCCAAATCCTTCCAGTAGATCTACTCTCTGCTCATACACATCAGAGTCCATTTGGGTTGATGCTCATGAGAAGCCTGATTGCTGCCACCATCCAGGCCCTGTAGATGTTGCATTTGGTGGCAGGTGGTCCCCTGGAAGGTGCACCAGGAATGCAGCAGGGGAGTCCGCAGATGCCCCCGACCTGCCAGGCCCTGCCATGCACCAATCAGGCGAGCTTGGTCCAAGGTCATTTGTGTGCTTAGCTGAACTGAAAGGAGTGAATCCTCTTGTGTGCATCCCCCTCCCGGACCTGGCTTACTGGTAAAGGCTACAGGAGAACAAGCTGCCGGTCCCAAGAAAAGATCCTGTCACCAGGAATCAGGACTGGGCTGGAGGCCTGGTCCTTCATCTGACAGACAAGGCACCTCAGAGGAGTCCTCTGAAGGAAGGGCCCCACCCTGCAGCAGCCTCCCTCTGCCAGAGGCCTGGGCCTGAGGTGTGTCTATCTCGACTGAGCCACTCCTGGAAGTAGTGAGCTGCCAGATGAGCTGCCCCTCCATTCCCACCCACACCCCGGCTTTGCTTGTCTCTCTGGGCCTTCAGTTTACTCAGGGAGTTAGAAGACAAGCAAAGCAGCAGCCTGAGGTGATGGAGCCACACTGGGCCCAGAGAGGACAGGAGGGGCAGCAGGCAGAGTCCAGGAGATGTTTGGTCTAGGGAGCAGTCTGAGGGCTGGCAGGAGGGAACCTGGTGAGGCAAAGACCCAGGTGGCTCTGGCCCCCTCGCTTTCTGCACCCAGCATGGAGGACTAGGCTTCACAGATACCGGTGCATAGATTCAGGGGCTGGCACACGTGAAGTGTCCAGGGAGCCAGAGAGAGCAAAGTCCTCTGTTCCCTGCTGTCAGGAAGCCCAGGACTTGTGGGGGACACAGGTGGCCAAGTGCTTAGATGGGAAACTGTAGGGGGCACACCGATGTCAGAGGGGTGCCTCGAACCTGCCACTTCCTGATCCCACCCCCTTCCAGCCCCTGTGGACTGTGGGAAGCCTAGGTCTGGGCTCCCTGAGTCTCCCTTTCACCTCCATGCCCTCTTTATTGCCCTCACATCAGGGCTGGAGACAGAGCCCAGGAAGTGACCTGGGGAGACCCCAGCACCCTTTCCTGGGCTGGGGGATCCCTGGCCCCACACAGAGACTTCAACCTATGGATTTCTGACAGTCTTTGCTGGTCCCAGCCCATGGGGGAGATCAGGAACCAGGGTGTCAGTGCCCCATGTTCCAGGGACCTCATGAGGCTCAGTTCATCCGTCTCTGGACCACTTGTACACCCTCCCGGCATCACCAACCCTGCCCATGGTCTGATGCCACAGAAAATGGGGCCCCTGGGCAGGACCTGTTCCTTCCACCCACCCCGCTCCCTCCGCCTTGGTCTCCCTGGCCCTCTGGTGCTGTCCCAGCTCAGGCCCATCTCCCCTGCTCAGGGAGCCCAGGACAAGGGAGGGATCTAGGCTTCCGTGAGCTTTGCTCCCCCTGGGCTCTGCGGGTCAGGAGGGAGCCATGGGGTGTGGGGAGGGCTCTCTGGGGCTGGGGGATCACATGGGGAAGAGGCAGGCTTTCATCTTGGCTTTGTAAAGCAGACCTGCCCTCCCCCCAGTCCAAGCTGATTGGCATTGGCACGAGCCATAAATCTCTAGGATGCTGCAGCTATGACTGGATTATTTATAGCTCCAGTCTTACATCTCTAACACGAAAATATCACACAAAGAGAAAGGTAATGAAATCTCACCTCTCCTGCATGTCCGTCCCCCACTCCAGACTGCAGGGCTTTCCAGAAGCCCTCCTGGCTGAAGCAGGGATGAGAGAGGCTGGCCTCCCCCTCCACCAGCCTCCCTCCCTCCCCCTCCTGTCAATCACACACACTTCTCAGCTGCACATCCTCCCAGACACATTCCCTCTCAGACACATTCTCGCATGTTCTCTCTCTCTCTCTCTCTCTCTCTCTCTCTCCCTTACACACACACACACACACACACACACACACACACACACACGCACACACGTCCTCCCAGATGCAGACTGTTCTGTTCCACCTCTCCCTCCTTCTCCGCTCACCCTGCCTGTCCCCCCAGACTGCTCCACACACCTCTGCCCTCTCCCTTCCACAGCCGTCTCCCTGTGTGACTCACTCGCTTCCGCTGTGTTTGCTTTTCTGCTTTGTCAATGAAGCCGCTGGCACATTAATTACCGGGCCTGTCCTTGGCCGAGGCACATCAGCTCCTTGTCAGTGGTTGGGGGAAGTGTCAGCTTACATCCATCTCCTTCTGCCTTCAAGAATCCCGTGGGCATGGCCTCCCCAGGGGGACCCACTTTGCGGCACGTGGCAGTGAGGGCACGTGTCCCTGTGTCTGACATACCCAGACACGCAGAAAACGCAGGCCACCGAATGAGCCTCTCGCCGCAGCCAGGAGCAGTAAGGGGTCTCTGCAAAGCCAGGTCCCCCACCCTCCTCCTGGGCCCCAGTCTCACAGTGCTGCAGGGCAGCAGGTCTCCTGAGGCCCGTCCACAGGCATGGGGACCCCAGCTCACCTATATCTGGGTATTCACACACATTGTGTGCGTGCATGTGCATGCATATGTGTGTGTGTATGTGTGTACATGCATTCCCATGTGCACACACTTTTTTTTTTTTTTTTAAGGACTGGGAATGAACCCAGGTGCACTCTACTACTGAGCTACATCAGTGACCTTTTCATTTTTTTGAAACAGGGTCTTAATAAGTGACATAAACTGGCCTCATATTTACAATCCTCCTGCCTCAGCCTCCCAAGGAGCTGTGATCACAGGTATGTACCTCTGTACCTGGCCACACCCTCTTATGCTAGGATAAAGGGAAATCACAGACAATGATAGTCTACCCTGGGCTGAGCCTGAGTCTGGGGACAGAAACCTAGCAACCCCCTAGCAGGGCGGCATTTCTTGGAATTCCCTCTCTCTCTCTCTCCTTTTGTATCTTAAAAATTCACCTAGCTTTTGGTATTATTCACCGTATCTGTCAATTATCTTAAATTTCTTATAATTAAATGCTTAATTTTTTTCCCCTGAAATCTTTGCTTAAAAGTTGAATCTCAAAAACCCTCTGGTTGGGCTGGGGATGTGGCTCAAGTGGTAGCGCGCTCGCCTGGTGTTCGTGCGGCCCGGGTTCGATCCTCAGCACCACATACCAACAAAGATGTTGTGTCCGCCGAGAACTAAAAAATAAATATTAAAAATTCTCTCTCTCTCTCTCTCTCTCTCTCTAAAAAAAAAAAAAAAAAAAAAAAACCCTCTGGCTCATAGCCAGACGTGATGGCTCATGCCCATAACTCTGGGAGTCTAAGGCGGGAGAATCACAAGTTCAAGGCCACTCTCAGCAACTAGTGAGACCTGTCTTGAAATTAAAAAAAAATAAGAAAAATAAAACAGGATGGGAATGAAGCTCAGGGTAGAGTACCACTAGTTCAATCCCAAAATTAATTAATTAGTTAATTAAGAATGGGCGTTCTTGGGTTTACATCCTGGCTCTGCCCATCCTTAGCTGTGTTTTCCTGGCTGAATCACTTCACCACTCTGTGCCCAAGAATCTTGGCTTGCAGCTGGGGGTGCAGCTCAGGGTGGAGCTCTTGCCCAGTGTGTGTGAGGCCTGGGTTCCATCCTGTGTTGCAGCAAACAAACAAACAAACACCTTGGCCTGTTAAATGGGGAGAATAGTAGCACCTGCTCTCCATGCTTTTCAGCACATTAACGAACGCTTAGACCAGTGGCTGAAGCAGTGTAAAATTCCCAATTGTTTTTTCTGCAACAGAATAAAATGAAGCAACTACATCACTCCGGGTAACTGAAATCAGAACTCTCTCCTGCCTCGTTCCTAAGCTGTGCATCTGCCCAGCCCCTGCCCCTCCTCCAGCAGTGGCCTCTGTCATCCAGCAGTCAGTCAACAAACACCTCTGCTCAGACACTGCTCTCACTCTGAGACTCGGTGTCAGAGAAGACCTGCTGGAGGGGGAGTTGGGAACAGGCAAACAGCATTCAGGCCACGTTCAGAACTGAGGACTCAAAAAGGAATAAATATTCCTTTCAAAGAGCTATATCTAGCTGCAGAGAGAGGAGAGGCAGACAGGGCAATGGCAAGTGCTGTGTATGCAGCATGTTCAGGATGGAACTGCCCTGGCCTCCAGCCCCCTGGATAGGCCTTCTGGGATAGGCACTGAGCCCATGCTACTCAGCCTGGCGTGGTAGGAGACAAGAGAAGGGCAGCTAAGGGCCGGTCAGTTCTCCCAATTCCATCATCTTCCCTCCTGTGAATCCTACCCCGCTCTCCTTGCTGTTCCTCAAACACTGGGCATAGTTCTGCCTCAGGGCCTTTGCACTGCCTCAGGGCCTTTCCCTCTGTCTGTCCTCTGATGTCACCTTCACTGCAGGGCCTTCCAGGGCCATCTGTATAAAATAACGACACTCTCCCCATCCAGCCAGGCCCTCTCCCCGACCCACGTTGGCCAGCCTCACAGTGCTCACCACAACCCAACCTGCTTAGGAGCCTTTGTTGGTTGCTGGTCTATCCACCTGAATGAAGGTCAGCTCCCTGAGGGTGGGGCCCGTGCTTCCTGCTGATCCCCTGAGCCTGGAATGACACCCAGCAGGTAGTGGGTGCTCCATCGTGTGCCTGTTAAACAAAGGAACTGCGAGCCAGTCAGTCATCAGTGTCCCTCTGGTGAAACAGGTGACTGAACCCCACTCTCACTTGTCACATGGGGATATCACATGACAATCAGACATGCTTTTAGCTCTTCCAAAGACAGATGCAAAGAAATTCAGCTGAGACCAAAGCCACACACAGCTCAGCCTCCCCTGATATTTAGGTGACAAAGGGCTGTGACTGCAGACAGCCTGAATGTCCCCTCCATGCCCTGGGCCTGCCCCTGCTCCACTGGGTCCCAGGGATGGTGAATGCCAGCTGCCCTGTGTCCAGGTGGGCGGCTGCTTAGTGCACACAGCTGGCTCACAGCCAGATACAAGGGTCCCCAGGAAGAGCAGGGTCGCCTGGGTCAAAGCCAGGAGGAAGGGGACCACTGGAGACAGCCCTTTCAGGAATCTGGGCCCTGAAACATTGAGCCCAATCTGAGCCCCAGAAAACAGCAGCTCCTGGCCTCTGCTGGGCGCCCAGGACCAGGGACGAGCATGAAGACAGCAGTGCGCGTGGTCAGGGCAGGCCTGCGGGCTCCACTCTGTGCTGACCCCCCCGACCCTCTCCAGCTCAGTACTCCCACTATCAGGGCCCCCGGGGGAGGGCTAAATCTGAGAAAAAAAAACAAAACATAATTCTCACCAAATCTTCCTCCATCCACCTTCAGGAAGAGCTGGAGGCCTGACCAGTGGGGCAGAAACCAACAGCACCATATCCGGGAGATTCACCCTCAGCCCCAGAGTGGCCTCGTTCCTGAGTCAGGCTCTTCTGTTCCCTACAGCGCCTCCCTCCACTCCTGAATTTTGTGCAGGGACAGTTTGTAATCTTCAACCAGTAGAGAAGTGAGGCCTGAGATTTTCCTGTTCCTGCTCCGGAGACTCCTATCCACTCGTCAAAACCCAGGTCCAATTGCTCAGGCTAAATAGTCTACCCACCATGACCAAGGCAGGTGCTTCTGGAATTCTACCCACTAGACGGTGAGCAAGGCAAGCAGGACCTAGGCCTGTTTACGACCTCGCACCCAAGGCTGAATAAATGATAATTGTCAAAAAACGACCCCACAAAGCCAGGGCCATCCAGGCCTGCTCACTCTGGGAGCCTGATTAGATCTCCTCATTCCTTCCCCACAACCCAGGTGTCAGCTCAACTCTGGGGCAAGATGTTCCTGTTTGGCAAGGACAGTTCCAGGTTTTGATGACCTGCTGCTGCAACCAGATTGGTATCTATTCCCAGCCACCCTCTGCGCATGTGCTGCTGAGGGCTGAGGGGATGGGCATGTGACCGGCAACTGGACAGACTGTCAGCCTAGGGCAGCCCCCTCCTCCTGCAGCCACGGACACCCAGCTCCATGTAGGTGAAGGCTCCTCTTGTTATCCCTCGCCACCATTCTGCCCCAGGCTTCCCACACTGACTGGAACTAGACCCCTGAATGGTGCAGCCTGTCAACTGTCCAGAAAGGTCAGGAAGGGCCTCCTTTTTTGGAGGGGGGTGGTGGTGCTGCTGCTAGGATTAAATCAGCGAAGAAGATAATGTCACTGCTCTTGTCCAGCCACAGGCCCTGGAAGGGGAAGAGGTGATTCCACCCCAGGGCGGTGCGAGCCCCTGCTGCTCCCTGAGCAGCCCAGGCAGGGCCAGTATCTTGGGACCCCCTCCCCACAGGCTGGGGCAGGGCAGAGGTAGAGCCAACCCTTCCCCATCTGCCGCTTCCCTCACTAGTTCCGAAGTCATAGCTCAGAAGTGGTCGGGCTCAGGACAACCTTCACTCTGCAGACAGCCTCCTTGCCTTTAGCCACTGATCCTCTAAGAGCTTTTTCCTTTAGGAAGATGAAGGCCTCAGCTGGGTGCGGGGCGCATGCCTGGAATCCCAGCGGCTGGGGGTGCTGAGGCAGGAGGATTGCGAGTTCAAAGCCAGCCTCAGGATTGGCCAGGCACTTAGCAACTCAGTGAGACCCTGTCTCTAAATAAAAACCAAAATAGGGCTGGGGATGTGGCTCAGGGACAGAGTGTCCCTGAGTTCAATCTCCAGTACCCCCCCCCAACCCCCGCCAAATAAATAAATAAAGGAAGAGAGCCGCCTGGGTGCATCATGGTTGACAACACGGATCACTTTACCAGTCTAGAATGCTCCATTGTCTCTCTTGATCCCCTGGATAATACTCTCAGGGAGGCACCATTCTTCCTACTTGGCAGAAATTCAAGGCCCAGGGTGACTTGCCCAAGGTCACCAGGACAATCCCAAAGCCCGAATGGATTCTCTCCAAACATTCCATCTCTGTTTTATAGGCTTTTCTGGGAACACTTGTTTAGGAAGGAAGTATACAGCCTTAGTGTCCAGAGCAACGGAGACAAAACTAAAGCTCCAAAACAGGCAAGAGAGGGAAAGACACAAACCCCACTTCAGCCCACACCCCACTCCCTCCCTCCCCAGGCCCTTAGCTGGAATAGCTGTCAGTCAGCTCATATTTGCTGACCCCACCTCTCCATCCCAGCTCCCAGGAGGACCCGCAACCTCTGCCCCTCCAGGGAGAGCCCAGGCTGCCTGGCCTGAACCCACTGCTGCAGGCTAGGGGAGGGCATCCGTGCTGGATGAGGAGCCAGAAATGTGGATGACAGAGAAGTCTAGCAGGAAGAGCTGAAAGGTCGGACTGAGTCTTTAAAATGGAATTCTGGGGCCAGATGGTGCTGAGATTAAGAGCAGGGGCCTGTGGCAGGAAGCCCTGGGTTCTAATCCAGCTCCAGGGCTGGGGGCGCAGCTCAGTGGTAGAGCAAGTTCTTAGCAAGCATGAGGCCTGGGGTTCCATCCACAGCACAAGAAGGAAGGGAAGGAGGGAGGGAGGGAAAATGATCCCAGCTCCTCTTCCTCCTGGCTGGGGGACTCAGCCCCTTAACGAGACCGCCTCAGGGGTGCCTGTGAATGAAATGAGGATAGCCCAGCAGGGCTCACAGCAGGGCCTGCTCCCTACTGAGCACTGGGGAGTTGAGCCTGTGGTGCTCCAGAAACAAAGGACAAGGTGGCCAGACAGAGGTCCCAGGCCTAGCTCTGCACCAGCTCTCAGGCCCCAGGTCTGGGCCCCCATGGAGCCATTCACAGTGGGAGTCCTGCAGGCCAGGGCTCAAGCTCCTTCCTTCTCTGCCTTCAGGAAGCCTCCAGCCTCCTAGTTTGGGTTTATTATCAAGAGGAATGGGGTTTGGGGATGTAGCTCAGTTGGTAAGTGCTTGCCTCACATGCCCAAGGCCCTGGGTTCAATCCCCAGCACCACCAAAAAAAAGAGGAATGGATTCACATTATGTGGCATGCTGGACACGCCATACATTTCTGTCACCTTGGAGAGGTGAAGGTGAAGGGACAGCAGCTGGATGGGCACCCCCCCCCCAGAGGACGAGAAGCAGCTAGGGAGAGAAGGAATCGAGAGAAGGGGTTCCACAGAGGGAGGAGACAGGAGGGCTGTCCTGGTGCCTCACTAAGGGAAAAGACAGGAGCAAGAACAAGGTCAAAGTCAGATGTGGTGGCACACACCTCCAATCCCAGCTACTTGGCAGCCTGAGACAGGAGGATAGCAAGTTCAAGGCCAACCTGGGTGACTTGTCTCAAAATAAAATAAAAAGGCCTGGGAATGTAGCTCAGTGGTAGAGTGCTGCCTCACATGCAGGAAGCCCTGGGTTTGATCCCCAGCCCAGGAAAAAAAAAAGAAAGAAAGAAAGAACAAGGCCAAGAGCGCACTTGTTTGCTGGTGACCTTGTGGACATCACCTGCCCCTTGGGGGGCCTGTTTTCTCCCTGCACAATGGAGTGCCCTGAAGAATGCCACTCCTCTGGAATTTTCCAAGATGCTCCCCATCTGCCTCTTCCCATGGGACACTCCAGTCTTGTGCTTGGGCCGCCCGTCCTTGCTTGTCCACAGCCTCTGCGTATTCTGCGCCCCCTGCCCTCCCTCTCCTCCCCAGACATGTGGTTTTATTTTTAACCAGAGTTTATGAGCAGGATCTGGAAAAGCCAGTTTGCAGAAAAGGCTCCAGGACTTGTTACTCCCTCCCCCGCCCACCCACCGGGGAGAGTGAGCAGAAGGGGCAGTTCTTGGCTAGGCAGAGGGACCTGCCCAGCAGGTGTGGGTGAAGGGCAGCTGGCCTTGGGACCCATGCAGCCCTGCTGTCCTTGGCCAGCTGAGGACTGGAAGGAGGCCAGGCTGGCCCCTGCTGGCCCTGGCTGCTCTCATGGGGAGGAGAGGTGCTCCAGGGCCGGGTCGGAAGCAGAGGAACTTTCTGGGCTTTTCTGATGTCACTTACCAGGCAGAAGCTGATTGGTCCAGGGTTTCTGACTCCCTTGGGAAGGCTCTGGGCAGAGTGGCCCAATGCCCTGGTATTGCAGGCCAGGCCTCTGTCCTTCTCTGGCACTGGGAAGGGGGCAGGCGAGGCCAGGTTACCCAATAGGCAGATTAGGCATGTACTTAGGGCACTGGCAGGAAAAGGGCATCAACAAAGTGTTTTGGTTGGGTTTTGCTTTTTTAAGGGCTAAAACGTGGTACTTCAAAAATAGCAAGGAAGTAGACATCCTGGGAAAAATCAGAACTTTCTTGGACTTCCTCACACTTATTTTAAGTATCAGGGTGTTTTCTATTTTGGATGGGGGGAGGGGCACCCTAACCTTTCAGCTCTCAGGCTGCTGAGGGTCATGGGTCAAAAATGGGAGGGGACAGGGGTGTTGAGGAGGAGGCAGCCTGAAGCTCTGTCCCCTGGAGCAGGGAGCCTTCTGCGCTGTCTCAGGAGAGGGGCCTAGCCAGCCTAGGTGCCCTGAGGGTCTCTAGTGCCCGGAACTTACTGGCTCCCTCCCCCACTGGAAGAGGACCTTCAGGCAGGACCTGGAGGCAGGATCCCTCCAGGCCTTACTGGCCTGGCCACCTGAGGTTCCCTCCTAGAGCTAGGATTTGGTCACTCCAGAATTGACAAAGCTCTTAGTCAGAAGTAGACAAGGAGGGTGGTCACTTGAAGGGGAGCTGGCAGCCCATTTCCTGGAACTTGGTTCCAACAGGGATGTTGGACCCTCTGAGCGCCCGGGAGGACTGGCCAGGGCTCTGTGCCTCCCCTCCCCCAGCCTCCCACACAGAACACTCAGTCACCTCACGGCTGCCTCCTTGCCCACAGCCCCAAGGGCGACAGCCAACACTTGCTAAGCACCTGCTCTGCTCCAGGTACTTTCATGCATGACCTCGTGTGAACCCTCACACCAGCCCCGTGCTTCAGATGAGGAAGCTGCTCAGAGATATTAAATGTCCGCTGAGGAGCACGCAGCTGACCGTCCGCAGGCTGGAGTGCAAACCCAGTCTGGCTGCCTGGCTTACTTTATTCGGTACCACAGGTCTCAGCCACTCCTGGGCCTCCCCAGGGACAAAGCCAGCAGCCCTCCTGCTCTCCCTCCCCCACCTAATCCTGCACCTCTCAAGGGCAGGCGAATAACCCCCTACATCCACTGTGGGAGACACACCAGCACCCCAGGTCCTAGGACCAGGTCCAGCTACATGATTCTGGGAGCCCACAGCAAAACTAAACTATAGGGACTCCTTATTCAGAATTACTCAGAATCGCAAGATGGTGGCATCCCTTCGGAATGTGGGGCCCCGTGTGACCACAGCAGGGCACACCCATGAAGTCAGGCCTGCCCAGAACCCACAGTATCCCCCAAACAAACTCCTCCCTTGCCTGGGAAATCACACCGCCCAGACACAAGGGAATTTGGTTTCCAGGGCCCCAAGTAGGGTTTGGAAGCAAATCCTCTGAGCAGGAGGCCCTGCCACTGTCCCCTGGTGCTCACAGGCCTGGCCTGGCTTCTTCCTGGTCACATGGGCATGGAACCAGGGGCTGCCCAGAGCAACTGTGGTCCACAGAAAGCTGACTTAGGTGGGGCAAGACAGAGGGACCCAGGACATCCGATGGTGCTAGTTATAAAGCAAAGGGGAGAGGTGGTCTCTGCTCTCCTTTTTCTTTTTTAATATTTATTTTTTAGTTCTAGGTGGTGCTGAGGATGGAACACAGTGCCTCACGCATGCTAGGCGAGCGCTCTACCTCTGAGCCACGGCCCCAGCCCTCCTTCCTTTTCTGATCAATGAATCCTGGCACCTCCTGAGCTGTTTCATGACCCTTGCAGAGACAAGCCCTTCCCCCACATTCCCAGCATTGACTGGCTACTGAGGCTCTACTCCAGGGTCCAGGACTCGTTGGGTCATTTCTTCTAGAACAGTGCCTGACCCTGCTGGGAGCTCCATCCAGGTCTGTAGAGGTGGTGGAAGCAGCTGTCTTCCGAGTGCTGCCGAGTGCGAGCACTGAGCTGGGCACACCTGCTCACACCCATGCACTCATTTGATCCCCACTACCACCCAGCAAAGTGGGGTATTGCTGGCGGTCTGTGCCCAGAGGAGGTTGAAGCTCTCAGAGTACTGTGCAGAAGGCCCCGTACCTACCACCAAGTAGAGCAAAGAGACTGGCCTCTGGTCCCAAAAGCATCTGTAACTCTGCCACAAGCTGCTTCTCCACCTGCCTGCAAGGGGTCCTGTCCCACCCAGGGCAGAGCCAAGAAATAGAAAAATACCCTAGAAAAGCCTGGAGGAATGTCTATCTGTCTATCACCCTCTGCTCTCCGAGTCAGAGGGCACCCAATTCTAACCCCATTTGTGCCCCCTATATGCCAGACCTCCCGGTACTTGCACATTTGATTCACCCAACAGCACTATGAAGTAGGTACCACCTTCTCACACCCATTTTCCCCATGGGGAAACAAAGCAACAGAGGAGTGAAGCAGATAAGTGGGAATTGAAACCCACAGGCAATCTGGCCCTGGAATCCATGACACACCTCTGGAGTCATCCCTCACTCCCCCTCATCCTCCCACCCCCACACATCAGCAATACCACATGTTGGCATGTGGGCTGAGTGACTTGGAGTAAGCTACCTAACATCTCCATGCAGGAGTTCCTTCTGTAAAATGGGGAATATGACAGCATCTACTTCATAGGGCTACAGGGTGCACTGAGTGGGTTAGAGAGAGTGTGTGTGTGTGTGTGTGTGTGTGTGTGTGTGTGTGCGTGCGTGTAGTATGTACAACGGTATTTGGCACCTAGTAGATGATGCCGAGTAAATGGAAGATGGTTGATATAAATTATGGCTTTCCAGTACCTTATACTGCCTGGGAAATCACACATCTCCTGGATGTCCCTTCCCCCTCTGAAAGGCTGTCACTCTGTTAATGACCGTCGCCCTTCTAGTACAGCCAACCTGTCCTTCCCACCCAGCTCTTTGTGCTATTTCCTTCTCATCTTGCATCAGAGAAACTCTTCCCACTTGCCCCTCCTGCCAGGCTGCCTCTTGCCCTTCAGAGCCAACACACAGGACGAGTTGGACAACTGTGCCCATATGTCCCCACCACCCCTCACATCCTGCGTCCTGGCTTGGGCCCCTCCACTCTGAAGCCATCCCTCTGGCCAGGTCTCCTGGACCCTTTCCAGCTATATCTCCGTCCATCTCGGTCCAGCAGGTCCCACCAGGGTCCCCATCTGCAGGTCTCCTTAGGAAGCAAGACACTACTTCCTGCCATAGTCCTGCTCTTCTTGCCCCGCCCCCAAGTTCAGGTGCATTCGCTCCCAGCATCCCCTCCCACCTTCTCAGACTGCCCACCTTCCCTGGGTCCCAATCCAAAGTCACACCTCCAGCTGTCACCCACTCCGAGGACCATCTCCCGCCCAGGCCAGTCTTTAAGACCAGACCTGCGCATCCTCCTGCTCACCTGTCCTCCACAGTTGCTCTTCTGACCCATGGTCTCTGGCACCTCAGGCCTGCTTTCATGCTGCCTCCCCGAACATGGAGCTGAGGGATAACCCTGATTCCTTTCTCCCTCCTGTCCCTGGTATCAGAGCCTTGAATAGCTCCTGCTGTCAGCCCTCAGAGTCCCTGGGCACCCCAGCCCCCTCCTCATCCAGCTCCTTCACGCCTGCGTCCAAGGTCACTAGGATTACAGGCATGAGACTCTGTTTCAAAATAAAAACTAAAAAGGGCCAGGGATATAGTTCAGTGGTAGAGCATATGTGGGTTCCATCCCCAGCATCCTCCCCAACACACACACACACACACACACAGAGTAAGGGAAGCAAGAAGAGTAACATCTCTGCAAGCCCAGAAGCTTGGATTCTGCAGACAATTAACACACACTTTGCTTTATTCTCCAACAACAACGTGTGAGGGGGGTTCTCATGCCGCACCGAGGACACCAAAGCCCAAAGAGAGCAAATAGCTTGTCCAAAGTGAATAGCGGAGTCAGGATTTGAACCCCAAACAAACATAGATCAATAGAAGACGCTTGCTGGGTGAAATGGGTAAACACAAGTTTCCACAGGTGCAGGGCCTTGCTGGGGAGGCAGGGGAGTAACCGGAGACAAAGGGAATAGGAGCAGCAGCACTCCACGCAGAAGCAATGGCGGGGCTGTGTGCTCTTCCGCGGCCAGCTCAGCCAGGCCACCTCTGCCATCCTGCAGTGCACGGGACCCTGCTGCAGGCCCTCAGCCTCAGTGGAGAGAGAGAGCCTGGGAAGAGGCCCCTGGAGCAGGAAGAGGGCAGATGAAAGGATTAGGAGGCCCCGGCTCAGGCTTGGTTGGCTCCCAGGGAGGAGGGCTTGACCTGGACCATGCAGGGTTAAGAAAAAGGAGGTGGAGGCTATCAGGAGGGCTATGGCTGCCAGACACCAGCTGACCCCCACTTTTGTCTCTGTAGGGGGTCAAGGCCAAGATCAGGTAGGAGTCACAAGGCTAGGGGGGCTGTCCCTGGGGCCGCAGGAGCTGCCAGGCTCCCCACTCGCCCAGGGTCCTAGAGGCTCTGCTAGGGCAGGACCAGCCTGGAGCCTGAGATGCTGCTTTCCAGCAAGGAGTCTGGCCAGGTAGCTTAGCCAGGTGAGGCAGAGGACCCTGCAGGAGCTCCTTTGTCTCCCAAGCACCAACCCCCCCCCCTTTCTTTTTCACCTTGGGAAGCTCCCTGCTGCCTCTGTGCCTCTGTCTCCTGTCCTGAAATTTAGAGAAGGCCCCTACCAGAGTGCGCAAATCGGCAGCTCCCCAAGCCACCATCTCTGATCCAAAACCAACAGAGCCCACAGCTCCAGGCAGACAAGGGGCAAAGAGTAGGGGCAGTTGTAAGAGGTAGTCACATGGCCATGACCATCTGGGCTGAGACCCAGGGGCACAGAGTTAATTCCTTTGTGTCCACGTGACCCCACATTCCAGAGCAGGCTCTCCCAGGGTGCTGGCCATCAGTATGGTCAGGCGCCCCAGCCTCTCAAACCTGTTTTGAGATGCAGAGGACCTCCTGTAGCTCCAGCTGCCCCAGAACCAGAGCCCATGGCTCCAAAATTCAAGTGCTCACTCCTCCCTGCAACAAAACCCCAGAGCCCCCGGCAGAGTTAGTGGTGGCAGAGGGTCAGGTCTGGGAAGCCGAGCTAGAAGGGAGTGAAGCCCCTTCAGATGGGAGAGGAGGAAAGCCAGAGAGGGGCAAATTATTAAATACCCTGAGTCTCAGTGTCCTCATCTGTTAAGTGGGGTAACAACAGCATCTAGGATGGGTATTTTCCTGTCAAAGGAGAATAATAGCCACAACCAGCCTCAAGGATTTTAATGGAGAACTTGTATATAACAATGCCTGGCTCACTGTCAGGCCTGAAGTTGGTTTGGTTTTGGTTTTGATTTTTGGTACCAGGGATAGAACTCAGGGGTGCTTAACCACTGAGCCACATCCCCAGCCCTTTTTACTTCTTATTTTGAGACTGGGTCTACCTAGGTTGCTTACAACCTTGCTAAGTGGCTGAGGCTGGCTTCATACCTGTGATCCTCCTGCCTCAGCCTCCTGAGCCACTGGGATTACAGGTGTGCACCACCCCGCCCTGGCTGGTCGGAAGCTCGTGTTCAACTATTTCTCTCCTTTGCTCTTTCTTTTTGCCAAAGCCCCCCAGGTTGCCACCTACAGTGCAATTCTGTCAGTTTCACCAAGCCCTGTGGGTGACAGGAGAGGGAGAGGAGTATGGTTGTTGGTGAAGAAGGTTCTGGATATTCCAGAGCATAGCTGGCCTCTGTGGTCACTGCCCTACTTGTCCCAGACACTTGCTCTGTTCCTTCCAGAGAATCTTCAGGTCACTCAGGAGCTGGCTTGGGGAGCCCAACTCCCCAACTCAGGCAAAAATATAAACATACTGGATGAGGACCAAGGGCACACCTGTGCACACACGTGCACCCACAACACACCTTGCCTAGGAGTATATGAAGAATAAAAGTTAACCCTCCAATGTGGGGATAGGGGCCATCAGCTGACCTTCAATTTAGCACCCCAGAACAAGATAGGGGTCTCTCTGACCTAATTCCAGATCCTTGTCCTGGATCCAGATCTACCCCCAGGGGATCCATATTATAGATCTAAGCTCCTTTGTGCATCTACTACTGCTGAAAGTAGATACCAAATAACTGCTCACTGAGGTTCCCTCCTAGGAGAACTGAAGATTTGGAACAGAAAGGAGACCAACCCACTTTGCACTGAGAATCTTTTCATGCTCTTTGATATTTTTTTTTTCCCTTTCGCCATGTGTATGTAAGAGCTTTTTAAAAATTAAACTACTGAAGAGATAGTGGAGGGCTTTGCTCCTTGTGCTGAGGAGTCTGGACAGGGAACAAGGAACCAAGGAAGGTTCTAAGCCAGGGTGTGTCATGCTGGAAGGAAGAGGATTGACTGATAGAGACCAGAGCCACCAGGAGCCCAGCTGGGAGGCTAGGACACTTGTCTTCAGTGGAATGAAGTAGGGACCCATGATTTGGGCTTTGGTGGAGGGTAAGATTTACTGGATCCCCAAGACCAACACCCAGACCTGTCCTGTCTGGTAGATGCACCCTGGGGCCCCCAAAAGAGGCAGGACAACTACACAAGGCACCAAAGTTAAGCAACCCTTAAAACAAACAAGAGTGCCAGAGAAGCACGGCTGGTGGGGCTGAGGCTCCCCAAAGGAGCAACATGCTCTAGAATCTAGACTCACCATCTGCTTCCTGCCCACCCCTCTGTTTCACCAAAGCTGAGACAAAGGTGGGTTTGCTCTCTAATTAAGTTTGAAAGTAGGAGTCCATGGAGGGAGATTTCAGAACTCTCAGTCCAGAATCCCTGACTGAATATTGTTCAGACGGTACCCCTGAGTGATCCCCAAACATGGGGCCTGCGAGTGGCTCCCCTGGAGTCTTCCGGATGTCCCCTCCTGTAGATGGCCTTGCTCCCTGTGTTGGTGGGTTTCCCTCCAAGACCCAGGAAGATGCAGAATGGGGTCATGGATGGAGTCATGCTCTGAGCCTCACATCCCTGGGCCTTGGGGTCAGAAGTCAGAGGAACCTTGGTGTCTGGGAGGAGCCCTGGCTCTCAGCTGACCTGGGTTTGAGCTGCAGTGAGTCTGGATGTTCTTGGGTCTTTAATCTGTCTGAGCTTGGCAGGCATATGTGTAAAACGGGTCGCCGCACCTTCCTGAGGGCCAGGGTGCATGCAGCATGGATGGCAAAGTGCACATCTACCTGGCACACTGTGGAACCCCTGGCCTGTCGTTAACACCTTCAGTTCCCTCCTTTGAAGTGGCAGAGGGATACCCAGGCAGAGATGTCAGACAAGGACAAGGACAGGAAGAGAAGCCCCAACTTCAAGGAAACGAGCAAAGTGTGCTAGGTTTGTCCCCCACCCTTCATCTTACAAACGGTTGTGCCAAGTTGGTCTTAGCTACCTCTGTGACTGTCTTGAAACCTTCAGAAGTTTCCAGTCAGCAAAGGGGGAGGTGGTGTAAAGGTCCACAGATCAAAGGTTAAGAACAGTTTGGATCCACCTGACATTTGTAGCCAGAATCATAGAAACTTCTTTTTGGGGGAGGAGGGGGAGGCCGGGGGATTGAACGCAGGGGCACTTGACCACTGAGCCACATCCCCAGCCCTATTTTGTATTTTATTTAGAGACAGGGTCTCACTGAGTTGTTTAGCACCTCACCTTTGCTGAAGCTGGCTTTGAATTTGTGATCCTTCTGCCTCAGCCTCTGGAGCCACTGGGATTATAGATGTGCACCACCGCACCAGGCTATGGAAACTTCTTTGAACATCCCCTTTCCCAAAAGGAATGATGAGAGAGAGAGAGACACCATGGGACAAATGCTTGTTTGTTTTTACTACATCCTAGATGATCTGCCCCACCAGGTATTCATCATCATTCTGCCCATCACTCATTACCCCTTCTCATAAAAGGCTCTAGTTAAGCCAAATGCCTTAAAATTTTGCTGTTTCCTAACAGAGATCTAGCCCACCCTCTGCCACTGTGTGACCATAGGCAAGTTATTCACATCTCTGTGCTTTGAAGTCCTCATCATTATAAGGTAAATGCACTAGGGTTCTAACCTTACATTCCATGGATAGGTTTCAGATATACACAAACCCCTTTATAAATACAACACTGGTCGTATCCCAGAAGAGAACCTGGTGTCAGAGGGGCCAATTATAAAAAGGGGACATTACAGTTGTACTGTATTCCCTTTTGCATCTTCTGAATTTCAAGCCAAAGGAATGTATTATCCACTCAAAAATAAATGCATAAAACATATATTAAAAAGCAAAGAAAACATGTGGAATAATCGGGGCACAGTGGCACACACCTATAATCTTAGTGACTGGAGGTAGAGGAATGAGGATCTCAAGTTCAAGGCCAGCCTGGGCAACTTAGTGAGACCCTATCTCAAAATAAAAAATTTTGTTTAGTGGTAGAGCATCCTGGATTCAATCCCCAACACCAGAGGAAAAAAAAGTGTGCAATTCATAGACAACCTGTTACTTTATTAGGGGAAAACCACAATTTTTATTAGATTTTTCTAAGGTATCTCTGACCCCCAAAAGGTTTAGAAAACACTTTACTAGATCACCCAAGGATCATTTCCACTTCTAACTTTCTTTACTAGGTGAAGTTTACAAGGAAACAAAAGTAAATTTCTATACTCATTATATCAGCCACTCCAGGGCAGGATGGATGTGAAAACGTACCTTGAATCTCAATATTTTGGAAGTTGATGTGTTTAGCTATCCTCCACAGTGGATCACTCATGATGATACCTGCAGGGATCAAAGTCAAGAAATGAACTCCCTCGGTGTATTCTCTCAAAGCTGTTGAATTAAGTTCTCATTGCTCTACCCTCATGCCCACTAGAAGAGATACCCAGCTTGGGATGGGCACAGAAGTAGTGATATAAATAAATGCAATATAGACTTAGAAAGTTGACTACTTTGACTCTGAGGGGGAAGGAGGTAGAAAGAATGAGAAGTGGAAGTGGAGAAACCCCAGGTGACACAGAGATGAATGAAGGCTTGGTTCATCCAGATACCTGGGTCTGAAACTCTGAGACCCACAAGAATCCTCACATGCTACAGAGTTGGGGGGGGATTGCTTCCTAGGTATTGCACACAGAATGCTTCAGGGAAGGAGGGACTTAGCAAAGGATCAAATTAAGTTAAGTCACCAGAGTAGCAACTGAATGTGTCCAGGAAAGAGGAAGGTTACATGGCTAAAAAATAAATTATAAATAAAATAAGTAAAAGAAAGAAAGAAAGAAAAAGAGGCAGAGACACACATAGAGGGGGAAGAAGGGTGAGCCACCATTTAACAAATAGCCCCTGGCTAGGGTAAACTTTAATTAACTGCGCCATTATAATTCACTTTCAGCAAGTATTCCACCCCAACCCACTCTTTCCCTCCAGCTCCCTCCTCCTCTCCCCCAGGTCTCATCAAGTCAGGCTTGAAACAAAACTGGTCTCCTTTGCTGGATGCCTCATTATTACAGTTACTGCTTTTCTCGCTAATAATAGCACCTGGCAACAAGAGAGGGGAGAAAACTATATGGTCTAAATTCGTAATGACAGGCCCCCTTGCCTACCTCTGTGCACCAGTAATCAAGGGTCTTGTAATCCTAAAAGTTCCTGAGCATAATACCAAAGCCATGAAGAGAGTTCTGAGCAGGCAGGAGCCGGTGAGCACACAGAGGAAGATAACAGGGCAGGCTCCCAGCGGGAGCCACCAGACGCTACTCATAGGGTCCACACCCAGACAGGTAATCCACACATCCAAGTTCATATCACAGCTCCTTCCTTTAGCAGTGGTTAAATTACACCCACGAATGGCTGTCTTCTCAGGCTGCCGAGCCTTAACCCATTTCAAGAGTGTATGCATTGGGAGTGGGGGTTGGGAGCACCTTAGAAGATCTTCCAGGCGAAACATCCTCAGGATTTTTTTTTTTTTTAAATTAATGAGCTTATGAGAAAAGCCAACCCAGACCTTTAAGTGAAATGTGTGATTGGTAGCCAGGCGAGGATGGGTTTTAGAATTAACTCTTCCTACAGTCTGCTATGCATTATCACCCACCCCCAAGTTAATTACCCCTGAGGATGAAAATAGGTTTCATGACTCATAAGCACCAATACAACACTTGGCAGCAGATGAAAATGCAAGGACACATTTGCAGGAAGCTGACACGAATGTCTATTTATATGTGGGGAGATTCTTAAAGAGGTGAGACAGGCACCTCCCATGGACCAGGATTAAGAGACTGCAGCAGATTCATCAATATCTCCCGGTATCCACACCCGCAGACACACAAACACACACACAGTCCTGGTTTCCACCGCTTCTATGATGGTGGTGGCAAATAGCAGGAACAGAAACTAAAAGGGTGTCCTTAACAGCAAGTTCCAACACCAACCCAACCTCCACACCGGGGTTCTGGGCTAACCGGCGATTTGTTTTCTCCAAACGTGCCTGTGCTCACACCCCTCTCGCAGCCCTCCCGCTCCCTCTGGGATAGGAGTGAGGTGGGGTCGCCAAGTTTCTTCACATCTTCCTCCAGCCTCCGAGGGGACGGTCGGAGCCCAGCTCGCCCCGCCCAGGAATGGGGCGTGGCCAGGAATGAATTTCAGATAGGATCGCGGCGTTTTGTTTTGCTTCCTCCCTTCTGTTTTCTACTCTTCTTCTGTTTGCCTCCCAGGAAAGTACAAGGTTCAAACCAGGTTTGTTTGCCTTCCGCTACCTCGGGGCGGGCTGCAGTCTGGTCTCAGCTCCGGGGCTCTGAGCTCCAAAAAGCATTAGTCCTCTGTCCCCTTCCCCACTCCTTGGCACTTCACAAATGCTGCCAAAAAGTTGATCCCATGAGTAATTGCATGTCTTCACCGATAGAAATGGATTTTATTAGGTGTCATAAGTAACCTTCACTTCAGGAACCGGGTTTAGGTTTTTTCCGCCGCCAGCCCCGGTTCCCCATCCCCTGAACCCCCACTCTGATCAGCTGTGTTCTGCCTTCGGAAATACTTATTAAAAGGCGGAGGGCATGTAATGAGCGAGGCGAACACTGCTTTTCCAGCGCATCGACTGGAAGCTGCGGGGGCTCTCCCGTGTCTGGGCTCAGCATTTGCTTCCCGGTTGCCCACACCCCTCTGCCCTCGCTGAGGAATCCTAGCTCTGTGGCATTTTTTGCTTTCAATGTGCATCAACAGTGAATACTGACATAGCCAAGAGGAGAAGCACCCTAGCTTTTCTCCACCCAGCCCCCCACGCCCCACTGGTCAAGTCACAGATGCACTGGGTATCAGCGTATACTCATGGCCACAGGGCAAGGCACCAGAAAGCGTTCCTGACAATGCCATTTGCAGCTGGGCCCCATTTCCGGGGGAAAATAGAGATGCTGAAGAGTAAACAGAAATCGCTTAGTCAGCAACTGTCGCCTCCCCAAGAGGTGAATGTAAATAGCCTGGTACTGAGGGGGAGGGGCAGCCAGCCAGGCAGCACAGGGCCTTCCTCACAGGCCAGCTGAGGGCTTTCAAAGGGACTAGCATTCCTGTTCTGTTGAGGGTAGGGAAGGTGTCCCCTAGGTCGGAGTTGTGTGGCCTTAGCCCTAGAAAGACAAAACTTGCTGACTCGGGGCAGAATTAATATCAATTGAATTTATTACAAGTTACTAAGCTCCAAGGCACATTACAGTGTTCTGTTAACTACAGAAATGTATAAAGGACAAACAGAGCAGATTCTCCATGTCTAGCATTTCGCTCTACTGTTCAAAAGCATCCGTGCATCAATAAAGCAAAAACAAAACAACACGTGAAGATCCAACACATTCAGGTCAGTAGAAACAAACCTAAACATCTTCCCCTCACAAACTTGCAACAAAAAACACCCCGTCCCCCCCAACACCCCCCTTACCATTTTGCAAACAAAACAGGAAAACAAAACAAAACAGAACAGAACAAAATAAAGTGAAGACTTCAACACTTGGGGCTGTTTAGAAAGAAGCTTTCACCATTTTATAGCATCATTATTATTATTTTTTTTTTAGGCAGCAACACTGGCCTTGGCAAAAAAAAAAAAAACTTTTTCTTTTGTGTGTTTTTTTCCTTTCAGAGTGCATAACATTTACAAAAATACACACCAGCAGCAGTCGTTGCTAAGGGCTATTAATTCTGTACCTAGGCAAACATTCTGCCACCAAATAAATGCTAACGAATATGATGCAAATGACCCAACTAATATTATACTGCTTAACACAAACCAGCTTATCCTTCAAATGAAGAAGTTACATACCTTTGTTTCAAAATATAGAAACATACGACGAAAATAATGTCTATACATAAGACTAACTTTTTGCAGTTTGTTATATTCACAATTCTACATCTTGGGGGTGAGGGGAGGGAGATTGGAGGAGGGGTGGGGGAGGGGCTTTCTGGATTGGAGAGGAGCTGGTCTAGGGCAAAGGAGGTGGGTGCCCTGTGGTTCAAGGGTCTCTCTCCTTTTTCACTTTAACATCCCCAGCTAAGATAGTCGCGATTTCGCCCTGCATGAAGGCCCAAGGTACATTCGACCCGACTAAGGGGCATTTCTCTCCGCTGGGACAATACACCTCGCCAGTGGCCCCCTGGGCCTTGATACTCTCTCTAGAGCAAGGGAAGCAGAATTTGTGGCTGGGGACGGATGGGCACTGAACGAAATGCGTGTCCTCCAAACGTTCGTGGCAAATGGTACAGCAGAGAGGTCCGCTGTTGGCCATGGGGGAATCCGGAATGTTTTGGGGGTGCACTTGGTCCATACCCGGGTGGGCGCTAGGCGGCGGGGGCGCCACCTGTAAATTCAGGTCCCCGTTACGTGATGCCAAGCGGCGCTGCCCAGGCACCGACGCGGGCGACACTGGGCTGCTGCTGTTGCGCCGCGCGGCCGCAGTGGTTGAGTGCACTGAACTGCCATCCTTAGGAGAGTGCGCTGTGCCCAGAGTGTCTGCTACTGACATGAGGGCGGCCATGGGGGACGGACCGTTCTGCGGGGCTGACTCCGGCGGGGTGGTCCGGTTGGAATGGGGTCCCAGGGGTGGGGGTGGTGGGGGCGGACCCCCAGCAGTGTGACCAGGCGCCGCAAAGCCCCCGGCCGACATGGTGAGCTTCAGTGCCTCGCTCTGGTTTGCCATCCACTGCTGCCTCTGCTGTTCCTCGCCCAGTTTCAGCGCGCCCTCGGCTGAGTCCGGGGGCTCCGGGGACGCCTTCCTTTTGCGTAGGCTAGCAGCTGCGCCCCGGCCCGAGGGCGCGGAGGGCGGCAAGGCCCCAGTCCCCGGAGGTGCGCTGGGGGCGCGGCTGAGACTCACCAGCGCCGTGGGCAGCATGGGGCAGCTGGCATCCAGGTAGGGCTGGGGCAGCATGTCCGCGCCAGGCACGCCCTCCTTAAAGAAGCGCACGGCTTCGGGCAGCAGGTCCCCAAGCAGGCGCCAGTCCCCGGAGCCGTGCTTCTTCTCGTACTCCAGGTACTTGAAGCCGGAGGAGAGGCCCCGGCCGAAGTCCTTCATGCAGTCCTGGTACATCTGTTTGGCCACACCGGACGCGCTGGAGTACACGTTGCCCGAGCCCGTAGGATATTCAATGAACAGCTTCAGCTCGTAGTCCATGCCGGGCTTGGAGACAGCGTCGAAAGCGAAGACGCGGCCCAGCAGCGAGTGGTCCTTCTTGAAACGCACCTCGTAGGGCGTGCAGCCCGCCAGCGTGAGCAGAGTGTCGCGGACCATCTTGGGCTTGTTGGCCCACTCCTCGGCGCGGTTGCGCAGGCTCTCGCTTAGCTCCGCCAGGGCCTCCGCGTTTCTCTGCTTCTCCTTCAGCTCGCGCTCCTGGTCGGTACTCGACACTGAGCCGGGCCTCTTGCCACCAGCACCCACGCCCACCTCCGCCACCGACGACGAGGTTGAAGACGACGCGGTAGACGCCGCGGCCGAAACGCCCGGGGTGCCCCCAAGACAGGCTGGGCCTCCGGGAGCCCCTGGCGGTGCTGGCGTCGGGGGTCCGCGGCTTCCCAGCGCGTGGGGCGGGGGCGGGGGCAGCACCGCGGCGCTGGCTGGGCCGTTAAGCAGCGTCTGTGGCAGCAAGTTGGGAGGCACCGCGAGTTGGGGGCCCCCGCCACCCCCCGGGTTGGGCAGCCCAGTCACCAGCCCACCATGTGTCCCACGCCGAGAGGCCACAGACGCTGCAGCGGAAGAGGAGTTGGGGCTCTGTCGGTTCAGCTCCGGGGGCCCCTCCTCTGATGCTGGCTTTGGGAAGCCGTTTGGGCCCCCAAGGCCATTGGGCAACCGCGCGGTGTGACTGCTGCTCCCCAGGCTCACCGGCGGTGGCGGGTACTCGAAGCGGCTGCGTTGTTCCACCGCGGCTGCGGCGGCAGCGGCGGCGGCGGCGCTGAGACCATAGCGCTCTAGGCCGGACGGGGCCGCCAGTACCGCAGCCTTGCTGGAACCATCGACGTGGTTGAGCTGCTGCTGCTGCTGCTGCTGCTGTTGTTGTTGCTGCTGCTGCTGTTGCTGTTGCTGTTGCGCGGCAGCTGCCGCCGCCGCCGCTGCCGCCGCCGCTTCCTTAGCCGACAGGGCCACCGTCTTGACCCCGACGGGCGGCGGCGGCCCGGGGGAGCGGCCGTCCTGGAAGCAGCCGTGAGCCCGCTTCAGCTGGCGCGCGGTCTCGATCACGAACTCTATGCGATCTGCGCCTTCGTAGTTGACGCAACCGCGGCACACAGGTTCGGAGAAGTCCCAGATCATGGCCCAGGGCATACGGGGCAGGTCGCACAGGTAGCAAGACTGTCTTCGGGACGAGGACACCTGCGCCGCCGACATGATGCCAGCCCTGGGTAAGGGAGGCCCCCGCCCCGGCTGTCTCCGCGGCGCCTTCTCCTCCGGGAGGACTGGCTGGCTGGGGAGGGAGTCCGGCTGCGGGGGAGGGACGAGGGGGGGCGAGAAAGTTCTGCCCCCGGGGCTGGAGGGAGCACGAGTCTCCACCGCCGGCGCAGGGCCTCTCCGCGGGGGCTCCACCGCCGGGGCGGTGGACGGGTTCAGCCCGCTCCTCGCCCCCACCTCCTACTGCGGCTGTCTCGTCGGGAAACGAGCCCAGGCGCCTTCTTCCTGGTGCGGCAGATCGGGGTTGGAAGCTCCGGGCCCGGGGGGAGGGGGCGAGGGTGTCCGGTGCTGGCCGCCGTTGCCTCTTGGCCCCCTCCCCGGAGTGGCTGGTGCGTGGAAGCTCGAACGGGGCCGCCTCTTCCTCTCCCCTGGGGGCCCCCTACGAGCTGCGTCCTCTCCCCGCCAGGCACCCTGGGGCGAGGGCTAGAGGGCTGTGCCACCCAGTGCCCGGGTCCAATCTTGCTGAAGCCGCTGCTTCCCTGGAGGGCCGGGGGAGGGGATGGCAGCCGAGAGGAGCTTCTCCCCTCCGCAGGGTCGGCCGTTCCGTTGTTGGCGGCAGGGTTTGCACGCCGGAGGGAGCCGCAGCGGCCACCGCTTCCAGGACGCACGAGAGCAGAGGAGAGGAGCGCACGCACGCAGGCTCCCGCCGCCCCCTGGCCTGGCCGGCGCCCGGGCCGCCGCGGTTGGCGGCGCTCACGTTGGCTGCAGGGCGCTCGCGCGGCGCCTCGGCCCGGGTCGCATCCCTTCCCGCTCGTGCTCGCCCGGAATGTGGGGTTGTGATTGTTACTCTACGTTCCGGAGGCGCGTCTCGGCGCTCCTGCTCGGGCTGCGGCTCGCGCTGTCCCCGGCTTGGCCGCGCGGGATGCCGCCCGGGCGGAGCGCTGACGTCACCGCCATGCTCTGCACCAGTCTCTCCACCCCCCTTTACACTTCCTCTGTCTGTGGAGCCCACTTGTTGCTCGGGAAAGACGCATGCGCGGCAGGACGCCCAGATTCCTCCCAGCCGGCCCCGCCTCCGCGCCTCCGCCCTCCCCTCCCCCTCGCCGTGTGTGTACAACAGCTGAGGCCGGCGAGCTAAAGCTGGAAGTCCAGGGCTGGGGGTGGAAATTAAACAGACGTTGACCTTTCCTTTCCCTGCCCGGCTTTCCCAAGTAAAAATGCTTTTAAGAACCACAAGCGTCGCTTCCGATCCCCGTTCCCCACCCCACCCTAGGCAGCGAATTTAAATGTCCTGTTTCAGAATTTTCACATTGCATTTCAATCAAAGTATTACCCATTTCATCTGAGATCAATCCCCCGCCCCCGTCCCTCATGGATGTTACTCCTTGCCACATTGATGTCGAAGCACCTGCAAAATTAGCTGTTTTCCAATATCCTGAAACCATTTTGGATCTGTTTTTGTGCCCTGGTCTAGGAACCCGAGATTCAATGATGGCGCTAAATGAATTCAGGGTGAGTTCCCTCTCCCGCTAACCGAACTCTAAAAATTTTGGCTGAACGTCTAAAGAAGCTCTGAGCACCCGGAGGCCTTTAAAGAAAACAGTCAACTGGCTGCGCACAGCTGCAGTTGAGGGCAGGGAGGGGGAGGTGCTGGAAAGGCCAAACAGGTGAGTGGTTTTTCTACATTCATTAAAAGAAGGTGGGGGTAGCATTTAGTAATACTGATAGCTTTTTGTACAGTGCAGCCACAGTTTTCAAAGTTCTTTCTCACGTGCCCTGATTTTATTCCTTATTGCTCCAGAACGCTGGGCAAGGCCAGGATTTCTTTTTCCCTTACAAGATTACTGTTCATCATTGCTCATTGTAGAACAGATGTGTTGGTCCTATCTCTGATTGGGGCATTTCAACTGATTCTTCTGTTTATTAGGTTTGCCTTCCCCCCACCCCCTCATGATAATTGAGATAATCCTTGAGGAAGGGAGGCAATGTAATGGAATTGGATTCTGCCCAGGGTTGGAATTTCCTTTGCAACCTTGAGCTAGTTATTTACATAACTTCTGTTGTCTTTCTGTAAAATGGAACAATAGCTTCTAACTTGTTAGGATTGAGATTTTAATTTGTTTTATAGTAAGAAGTAACTCTTACTGAGGTTTAGGAAGATCAGACACTGTATAAAACAGCTTATCTGCATCAACCTTAATATTATATTTACATTATTGTGTATTATCTATATTAAACCCTTATCATTATTTGCAAGGTTGATTCTGTTGACTCCATTTTACAGTCCAGGTAAGTAAAGAGGTTAAATAATGTGCCTACAACATTTGGAGCTACAGCTGGGATCTGAGCCAGTAAATCTGTTTTTGAGAGGTGGCTTTCACAAGCTTAGACTCCCAGAGGTGATTTAGGATACTCAAAATTCCCATCAGTGCCCCATTCTTTATTATATATAATCCTATGTAAAGTGATATGCAAATGCGCCTTCACAACCAACCCCCAGCCTCCCCTTCCAAGATTGTGCCAAGGAATTCTTCCATATACAGAAGTTGTGGATCTGCTACTGCTACAGACTGTAACATAAATACAACATACAGTATATAGAGCACAGTGTGGGTCGCTCAGGAAGCTGCCAGCAAGTGTTGGTTATTATCGGTATTGGCACTGTTGCTGGCTAACAGGTAAAAAGTACTTTGTAAAAGTGCTTAAAACATAAGGGTCATTATTCTTATCACTAACGTTACTATTACTGTAATAAAGTTCAGTTGAATCAAGAAATATTTATTTTTGACACCCAATTTCCAGAACCTTCCCCTGTCTGCCACTCCCAGCACCCAGATCTTGCACTTATTCTGGGGCCCCAGATGCAAATGAAAGGAGAGTTTCTAAGGATAGGGAGAAAGGGGGAAGCAAGAGCCCTAAGGGAGCCCCCCCTTTCATTTTAGAGCAGCCAGATTTCTGTTTTTGCAAAACAGTGTGCTCACTATGCACTCCAGAGCAATAATAAACTTTGCTTGGCCGTCTGGCTCAGAGCAATGATTCCTTTGCAGAGAGCTGCTCAGGGAGCATTGCCTCATCTCCCAGACTTCTGCCCTCCCCACATCACACTCAGTATCCTGGAGTGAGTCAAAACATAGGGCTAGGAAATGGCTTGACATTCCCTGCCAGCCTGAGGTTCCTTACCTTTGGCTTAACTGGTTGACCCATTTCTTTACATTATTTATTCAGCCCTTCCCTTCATTGAACCAAAAATACTGGAGAAACAGCAACTTAGCCACAACCCTCCAGCCAGGCAGCTAGAGAAAGGAAGTTGGATCCTATGTCATAGTGTTATGTTTGGTATGCACACACATATGTCTCCATCTCCCTGTCTCAGTCTTCACTGTTACTAAAGGATACACACACACACACAAACACACCATAACTCAGACATACCAAGTTAGAAATCAGCGTGCATTTACACAAACTTCCAATATGGTCTCTTAATCCTTTTATTTAAAGAGCACATCTCTCACCTGGTTTGGTCACCTGGGCCTATAATCCCAGCCAGCAATTTGGGAGGTTGACACAGGAAGATCATAAGTTTGAACTCTCGGCTCCACTCAGCAATTTGGGGAAGCCCCAAGCAACTTAGGCAGACCCTGTCTCAAACAATAAAAAGGTCTGGGGATGTGGCTCAGTTTTTAAGAGACCCTGGGTTCAATACCTAGCACAAAGACAAAACAATCAACAACAACAACAAAAACTAGCTTTTTCCATGCCTGCCACCCCCCCCCCAAAAAAAAAGAACCACTATCTTTTATGGTGATAAATTACTTCCTAATTGCTTGAATGAAAGGGTCCCTTTTGGAAATGTGTCAGATTGTGAAAGGCAAGAACTCCAATGTTTTGGAGATGTATTTTCCCCCTTTGCTTTGCACATGGCAGGTAAGAAGGAAAGGAACTGGGGAGGTGGCAAGTAGGGGTGGGCTCAACCTAAGATATGCAGAGATGCTCTGCACTCGGGTGTCTGGGTCTGAGAGGGTGAAAAGACTAGCGTAGCGTGGCACGAAACGCCAGCACTATCTCCCCAAAGTTCCTTCCCGCTGTAGCTGTCTCTGCGAGCTTGCCTTTTGAGCTAGCAGTCTCAGAGAACCCCCGCTCTAAACTGGAGCAAAAGGTCAGCTTTCCACTTGGCCTTTCCAGAGTGCCACCGCCCCACGTTAGCGGTGAGAGGATCGCCAGGAGCCTGCGCACTTCGAACTCCCTATAATCTTCCTGCCCTTCCCTGCTCCCATCCTTTTGTGGCAGAGATGGAGAAGGGATGGGGTGCTCTTGGACTGGCATCTCTACAGCCAGCCGGCTCCGGAGGCCCGGGTTGAACCGCGCGTCACCCGGCTGCAACGCGCGCCGCCAAGCGCTCCAGCGAGAGAAAGGCCTTTTTTGGTAACAGCCCCGCAATAAGCAGGACCCGATTCCTTGGCCTGCGAGAGCTGCCTCAGAGTAGATGAAAATAAACGCCTGGGTTGGGCCCGCCTCTGGCCTTCCCAAGTCCCCCAGTTCCCGCGCAACAGGAACCCCTGAGTGGTGATTGGAGCCCAGGGCCTTGCAAAGACGCGCAAAAGGGCCGTGGAGGGTGGGGGAATGAGATTGCAGGGTGATTTACACATTTACTCCCGGGCCGGATCCATTGCGGAAGTATTTTCCTTTCCCTAAAGGATTAATCCTGGTGTTTAAAAAAAAAAATGTATTAACTTAGGCCAGGGCATAGGGTTACGCAAGAGCCACTCAAGCGTGAAATCCCAGGAACAACCTGATTCGCTGAGAAGTCCCGGGGAGCCGAGCCTGCACCGCCCGCCAAGACCTGCCCAGCCTGGGGCGCGCGGGCAGGCTGGAGCTCTGTGCAAAATCGGGTAGAACGAAAGGGAGGGCTGGCGTAAGGTCGTGCTGGCACAGTGGCCGCAGTGAACGATCAGATCTCTGCCTTCTTCCTGGAGGGGCGGGGAACCGCGAGGGGAAGAAAGGCGGGGCAGGGTGGGGAGTCGCGTCTGGCTTCTGCCTCCTCCCGGCTTCCTCTCCTAGCCCGTGTGCCAGGGCACTGGGGAGCCCAGCGCTGTCCTCAGCAAAAGATCGTGGGGTTTTGTTGTTGTTGTTGTTGTTTTTTTTTTAGTTCCAAAAATGAGGGAAGCCTGGATAGAACTGCCCAGGGAGGAGGCCTAGAGGAAAAAAGGGGGGAAGAGCCAGACAAGGGTGCCTATTCACGGACCCGGTGGGTTAAAACAAGTACTCAATCCCAAGAGGTGGGGGGCGAGGAAGGAACCCTTGGACGAAGAAAGTAAGCGGGGAAGCTAGTGGGGTGGCGGTCAAGGCCACAGGTGCGTGTACTCTCGAACCCTCGGCTCCACTCAGCTGGAGGTTCGAACTTGCCCGCACAGAGCAGGGGATTTCCACCTCCGGGCTTCGGAGACCCGTTGCCGCCGGCACTTTCCTGCTGAGGCCGACGGAAGGCGGGGCCTCAGAGCGGGAAGCCCCTCCCGGCGCCCTTGCCACCCCTGGGTCACGTCTGGTACACGCGCTCCGCCATCGCTGCTGCCCCTCGCTTGGGTGGAATGGGCTGGACTTACAAAATATTTTGACTTCCTGAACTGGGTAGTTCAACCCCAAACTAGGGAGAAAGAGAAAAGGGGCGGGTATTCGGTACACTTTTACATTATGTTGTTCAACTTGGACTTTGGTGACCTTAAGTAGCTGTGTGACCTTGAGCAAATCACTTGCACTTTGGTTTCTTCATCAGTAAAACGAAAGTAATTACTCTGCTTCCTTTGCCTGTTCCTTGGTACATGTGGAAGACAATAAAATGTAATAGATTTTTAACAATATAATGACCAACATTTGTCTATGACTCTGAAATACATTCCCAGACATTATCTCACCAATCCCCACACAAACCTGTGAGGTAGGTGTTACTTTCATCAGCCTCCTCTACAGGTGAGGAAATCAGGGACAGAGGTGGTCCAGAATTACTGAAAACCAGCTTCCATGACTGTAAACCTGGCGTTCCTTCTTCTACCTTGCCAGCTGCTAGCCTTTTGGGGGTCCCAGATGCTTTTAAGAAACTGCAAGAAATAAAGCCCCTTCCCCCACAGGAGTTTACAGGTTAATGCCTTTACTGTCCTAGTAGGTGCAAGGTTATGCATAAATTAGCACTGGTGATTGTGGAGTTAAAATCAGCCAGGCTGTCACCTGTAGTCCCAGTGGTTTGGGAGGCTGAGCAGGAGGATCAGAAGTTCAAAGCCAGCCTCAGCAACTGAGTGGGATCCTGTATCAAAAAAAAAAAAAAAAAAAAAAAAAAAAGAGGGCAGAGGCTGTGTCTCAGTGATTAAGCACCACTGAATTCAATCCCCAGTACAATAATAATGATAACAATAATCACCATCCAACTTCAAGAAAACTTGGGCACTCATTTTCTCTGACATCCCCTAAAAATTTTCTCTCCCTTCTTGTTTTTTGTTTGTTTTGTCTTTGTTTGTTGGTTGCACTGGGGATTGAACCAGGGGACACTTTACTACTGAACTATAGCCCTAGTCCTTTTTAGACAGAGTCTCTAAGTTGCTGTGGCTGGCCTCCACCTTCAATCCTCCTGCCTCAACCTCTGATGTTGCTGGTATTACAGGTTTGCACCACCACAGAGGGCTTCTTCCTGGGTTTTCTATGCCCCAGCCCCAGTCAGAGGTAATGGAGGAAAATCTGAAGCTCTAGAATGAACTGAAGTATTTAGGAACCTCCCCAGTTGCTCCTATTCAAGGAAGAAAGACCCCAGGCTGAACTATGAAGGGAAAGGAGGACAACAAAGTGCAAGCATTTTCTAGTGGAAAGGAGCCTCTTTCCAGGTTGGGGGCACTTACCTAATATAGACCATCCTGCACTTGGAATGGGGGCCACTTGACAAGCATGGCAGGCTGCTGACCTTAAAGCACATACAGCCTAGAAAAGGTCAGTAACCCTGACCATCAAACCTGACCTAGGCATCACTGTGCCCTCAAGGCAGGGCACAGTGTGTGGCCCTCAACCCTGACCCATCTAAAGGACCATCATACTACTTTCACCTGAAGGTCCCTCTCTGGCCAGTCCCAGAGGATCTAAGCTAGATGGGTCCCTGGTGGGTGTGAAACTGTTCTTATGTGTTGTTTTAAAGATGAAACTTAAAAATGCAAGAAGGCCTGGTGGGTTTCCATTCCTGACTCCTTGACTTGTGCCCTTCCATTTGCCATTCATCCAGTTATTCATCGATTTATCTAGAGAGCCCTTTCTCTCTTGGTGCTGGGATCTAAGTAAGGATGAATCAAGCCAGACAGCTTCAGCACAGAATCCAGAAGCTTCCATTTCCTCCTAAGTGTCCTAGTTTCCTGATGCAGTAGTCCAAAAGCCATGAGAGGCAGTGCTTTTTCAACACTCCCACCAGCCACATGACTGACTTAGAGCAATCTATTTATTCTCCCTGGGCCTCCTTTCCTCACCTGTCAAATGCAGATCTTAAAGCCTGCTCTCACTACTTCAGGGGCTCCCTGTGAAATCCCATATGTTAATGCCCAGGGCTGTAGAAGGGCCAGCACTGTCACAGATCTCTTCCAGCACTGAGCCCTTGCAGGTAAGATGGGTGGAAAGCCAGGCCTGCTGCTCAGCCCTGTCCATTCGCTTCACCTTGCCCTTGGAGGGTTTCCTCCTGGGTTGCCAGCCTAGCATCTCTTCCCTTCAGGGCTGACCAGCAAATAAGCAGTGACTGCCTCTCCCCCTTGGAGCAGGAGCAAGACAATAGCACCCGGAAGGCCTCTCACTTCTCATCTCTCCTAGAGAGATAAGGACTTCCCCTCCCAAGTCCCTGGCGGGTAGAGAAGCTCAGAGCTGTTGGATTTATTTGGGGCTTTTACTTTTTTGTTTTGGCCAATTTGGAAAGAAAGAGGCAATGACCTCCTCTTTAAAAAAAACAAAACTCGGCAGGAAGTGTGCTGGGCCTGAGTGGCAGGGACTAAGGGTGTAATTACAGGTTTTTGTTCAGCATTTTCGTGTAATTAAATCCAAAGGAAAGTGAGCCTGGCCCGGGCTTCTTGGAGGCAGGGCAGACCAGAGCTGTATGTGTGATGGGGCGGGAGGAAAGGCAGGAGGTGAGGAATGGATTTGCTTTTTAACTGAGAAGAAGAGGGTTTCTTGCCTTTATTAATATTTTTTACATTTCTTTCCCAAAAGGTGGCCGATCATTCATCTTTTATTCGGTGCCACTGCGGCTCTCCTTGGTGACATTCCGCAGCCATGCGCAGCCTTCTAGGCACTGATTTCCTTTTACCGCCGACTTCCTCTCCCCCTCCCCACTTTTACATATTGCCGCTTTCTGCCTGGTTGCCCACACAATAAACCCACTGCAGAATCCACAGCCAGCCTTTTTGCCTCCGGAGTTTCGATCCCAGCGACCCCCCCACCCCCACCCCCACCCCAGGCGCCGCGAAAGAGTCTCTCCTTTTGTTTTGAACCGCCTCTGGCTTTCCCTGGTCGGCTTTTCCATACTTGCTACCACCATGGACCCTTCCAGTCCTCCCCGCCGCTGCCTCGGTTTCCCTACGCCCGCAATCAGGATCTGTGCACGCGCAACCCTAGGGTGTACCCCTGCGCATTGGAGAAGGGTCCCAAGACGCTGGACGCTCCTCTCCCGGCTCCTCCCCTTCCCAGGCCCCGGTGGCTCTGACGTTCCCTGGACGTCCTGAGCTGGCAGCAAGAAAGGATCCACTGTCTGTCCACATTCTTAAGGGCAGGAAACCTGACCTACCCCCAAACCACGCGACCAGAGAAGGGACACTCATATTTTAGGGGAGGGCGGGCCTCTGCTAGGGTTAACCGGGGCTGCCCTCACAGTCGTCCCCTCTTCCCCTCTTCTTCTACCCCCACCCCTGGCCCGCAGATCACCCGCCTCAGCCCCCTTCACCTACTCTTCCCAAGAACAGATTGTTTATCAGGACGGGCAGCCAAGAAACCTACTCCTGTTTCTGGTCTCTGCCAGAGATTAATCACACTTGGGAACGGCACAAAACTTGACTGTGTTGGGGCGCGGGGGTGGGGGGGTGGGGATTAGTTAAAAGGAAAGACCGATAAATTTGACATTTGACAAGCTGACCAAATCGGGGCTACTGCTACCTCTCCCCTCCTTTATTTTAGTAAGTCAGCGCAAAGGACCGAATTACATTTCATTCCCATTCCCTCGATTCCACCCCCATAGTCCCCTTCCTTCTCTAAGTCCCCCTCCTTCTCCAGGTCTTCCTGTTTGATGCTTTAATAGTACTGACTGGCTTTTAATTCTGATTAACATTCTCAGCTGGTTGTGTGTGTGTGTGTGTGTGTGTGTGTGTGTGTGTGGTGTGTTTGGGGCCTGGCAAGACACACTCACAAACTGGACTGCCTGACAAATCCCCTCTTTTCATCCTTCTCTTTGAAATGACATCAAGATGGACTGGGGGGCTGGGGGCTGAAGAGAGAAGGCATGGAAAAAAGGGAGGGAGGGGGAAGTAATTTATGTGCTTTTCTAAGGCAGCTAGTAAAATTCCTAAGGGAGAACAAATGCCAAAATTGACTGTCTTGGTGTGTTTTAGACCCAATCATCAGGGTGAATTGTGTCAGGGCTATGCCCTGGACTTTGGGCCTGGAAGCCCGGGGGTAGACACACAAAACATCCCTGTGGCTGGGAGGTGCCCTTTCTGAAGGAGGCAGGGGATGGGAATTTGCTCTCAACAGATTCCTCTCTATCAGGATTTTTATCTAATTCATTGCAAGATAGATTTTTTTTTTAAAAAAATGGCACTGATAAAGAAAAGCCATGGATAGAAAACTCCCCATAAAACATGACCCCCAAAGGGAAGGTGCAAAACCCATTTGATCCAAGATATAGATATCTCCACCCTGGATTTTTTTTCCCCTTTGCTTTACAACTCTGCAGACATCAGGTTAGCAAAAGGTAATAAATAGTCCTTGCACAGCAGGGTCTGGACTAGTGAAAACAGTTTACTGAAATTAATGGGCCTCGCTTGAACCAAAACCTCCACTTTGGAATTAATGCCAGACATAGTTTTCCTGAACTCTATCCAACCGCCTAAGCGGCAGACAATTTTCGTTCTATTTGTGCTGGAAAATAAAGCCCAAGCCCTTGATCTCAGTGTAGATTTTCATTAAAAAAAAAAAAAAAATCAGCACAGTGAACACTATGCCAATTTCCACTTTCTGCCAGTAGAAGCCCTTGTGCTCTGGGCTGTGCATGACGGTCAGAAGTTATCTGGTAAACTTTCCATTGAAAACCATCTCTGAACTCCCTCCCTATCGGTGGCCTCAGAGTTTTCATCATGACGTCTGAGAGATCCAAGGAAAGTTCCAGAAACAGCTCAGCTCTCAATAACAACCCTCTTCCCCACAGCTCGCAGAAAAGCTGGAGATGAACAACATTTTGCATTTGCCTGCAGAACTTACCATTCCCAACCCTACATGCAGCTCAAAAACCATCCAGCCAAAACCCACCTCCCCACCCTCCGCCCCTCCCCACCCAGGGCTCAGGGTATCTTGGTTCTGAAGCTGCTTTGATTTTTATTTATTCATGTATTTTAAGGCCGAAAGGCACACATACCACAGGCGTTCCCACCCAGTGGTTATGGGGTTAGGGCAGGTACAGGGGACCCAGCTTGCCTGTCAGTCTCTGATTGCCTCCTATCCCCCCACCCCCATTATTACGAAAAGCCCGATGGTGGGCGGCCAGCGTTCTGGTTTTCATTGTACAGTCTGCACTGGTGACACAGGACATGTGGAAAATTTTGGGAGCACTGCGGTGAATGGCGTGGAGGGGGAGCTGAGCAGGGGGAGGGAGGGGAGGGAAGGGAGCGAGTTACTTTTTAGCTTCCGCTAAGTACTTGGCAGCTTGCCAGGCCCGGAGGATTCTGGGAAGCGAAAACCTCCCCAGTATAAACTGCCAGCTTTAAGCAGCCCTGACAGTTCTGCTCCTTCCAAACTTGGCAGCCGTTCAAAGTGCTCTTTCATTTGAAATGCTGGAAGCCTGCCATGTGCAATGCAGATTTGCCGTGCCTGTGCGCAGAAGGAACTGATAAATGCCGTTGCAGTTGCCATGGGGACAGGAGGCTATCAGAATGGCCTTGTGATCCGCAGCCTCTCAGCGCGGCAGGCTCTCGCTCCCTGCCTCCCGCCCCTCCTCCCTCTCGTCAGTGAGATGGTGAAATAAATGTTCTGGAAAAAGGTTAACCCTCCCCTCCCTGGTCCCCAGGCCGAGAGGAGGTTAACCCCTAAGCGCGTCCCTGGCGCTAAGTGCTAGCCAGGAGCCCAGACCTGAACCCCGTCCTCGGTCGATCACCGGCCCCCTCCCTCCGCCCCCCCCGCCCCCCCCAGCCCCCCCCAGCCCCCCCCAGCCCCCCCCAGCCCTTCTTCCTGCTCCCTGGAGGCTGTCACAAAGCTGTGTTTTTAATAGAGCTTTTCAGCAAGCCCAAGTGTAAGTCTTTGAGTCATCAAAACCCGGATGTAAACACAGCAGCCCTACATTCTGCACAGTTTGCGTGTATTTTATCTTTTTAATAATATTTAGCTGGCAACTTAAAACTGCAAGCCTGCCAGATATTTTAGCCAGCCACTTACATCATACAGCATCCATCTTAGAAGAGAGTGGCTGCCTGTCCTTTCCTGTTCCTTCCTCCCCACCCTGAGACTGCAGGAAACCTGGGTCTTTCCGAAACCATCTTATTGCAACACAGGAAACCAACCGAGTCCCTTGGAACCACGGGCTTTAGAATGACAATGACATCACCTTGGGCAACCACGACAGAGGGTACGGGTACGTTCCTGTGGGAGACAAGACAGTGGGTGAGCCAAGGTGAAACAGATCTGTCATTTACACCTTGATTTCAGGTGACTGTGAGCTGCTCACTAGCTGCATGACTGCAGCACCACCCCACCACCACCACAATGTGGTATAAGCTGCCATTTGAAACACAGTCTGATTCAGTGTACGGAAACAAAATAGCACGTTCAGATTTGGGATATTTTCAGGTCTGTAATGCCAGCTCTCAGGGTGGCCCATTTAATGGGGGAAAAAATGAAATACTTCACTCCAGCCAAGGCCTATGGAGACCAAAGAGGTTTAGTGATTTGTTTACATTGGGGGTAGAAAAGGTGAGACCTATTCCTTCTTCTCTCACTCTTTCCTAAAGGTTTCCTGAACCTAAACCTTTGTTAACATCCCAGGAAGGGAATGTATTTTTCCTGTGGCTTTCAATATTTTCTGCTAAATATATTTCAGTGCACTATTTACCTAGGGTTTCAGCTTTCAGACCTTTATGTACTTTTAACACCTTGAGGCTGTTCCATTGAAAAATGGTGTATGTTAATTAAAGAGGACTTTATGTGCGGGGAGGTAAGGCGCTGGAGCCTTCTGTTTGGGTCTGTCTGAATAATGAGGGTTTCAAGTTGAGGTACAAGTCACAGGCCTGTTTGGCTTGTGAAGCCTTTTGACAAAGGGGACCCTCCACGGCTCACACAAATCCTTGAATACCACGGAATGGGAAACCAAAGGAGGTATTTCTACCAAGTGCAGGGCTAATGCAGAGCCTGGACAGGAGGAAGACTGACATGGCCCCCCCTCCCTTCCTGGGGCTTAGCTGCAATTTCTTTGAACCTGCCTCTCTCTGGGTGCCTGCTCATGATTGTCATGGCAATCATGGTCAAGGCGATGTACTCTGTCTCGCTGGAATTTCCTGATTCCAAAGTAGCCCCTTCCAAATAAATAAATTAATCAACAAAAGCCATCTGCTTCACCTTGCTGGCAGACACAGAGCTGAAGGTTAGTGTTAAAACACGATTTTTAGGAGGAGTTGGCCCTGGAGACATTTCGAGATGGGGTTCGACTTGGAATTAAACTGGAGTTGGAAGCAGATCAGGTGATTTAGAAAGTGCACCACCCCCCCTCACACACACCTTCCCCAGACAGCACAGGCAGCTGGGTTTTGGCTCTCCGCAGCTGCTAAGCTTTGGCAAGCCAAAAGCATATTTCGTGGTGGTGATTCCTTTCCCAGGTTGACGGACATGTTTCTGTACTGAGCTCAACCATGTTTCCTGACTGTGCGTGAATCAGAGGCTGTATTTTTAACCCAGGGCTTCTGGTCACAGTTTTAAACTGGAAGAACAGAGCAGAGCAGATCATGATGCGCCCCTATCATCATCAGGGTCCAGAGATAAAGAATCTGTCCTAAGTGCTCGCCACCTTTAGCTCAGATGAATTCTTTTATGTCCTAACCCTGCCTGCAGCAGCAACTGCTCCCCAAAGCAACACATGCCCAGGTTCACGTTTCAGATGTTACCCTTCCTCTCTGTGTCCTGTGACGCTTGCTTATTTGTCAGCAGCAGCGAGAAAGACTTGCAAAAGCCATTTGGGGTCCTTGAGTGCCTTCCCAGAGGAGTGGAGCCCCAGGGTTCTAAACTGCCTTGTCCTCTCGCTGCTCTGCCCTGCTACGGCAGGGGCATTGCAGAGGGGAGTCCATGATGTGGCCCTTCTACAACAGTGCCTGAAGGGCCGGCTTCCCAGAAATCCATGGATTAGGAAGGCCTGTCCTGGGCCAGTTCAGGAGCGGCAGGGAACAATTCCCTTTTGTTTTGTTGTCTAGCATGTGACCAGAATGCTGCCAGCTAATTTTAACCCCACCAAAGTACTGTTGAGAAAAAAAAAAAAAAAAAACTATCTTGCATCTGGAGAGAGAAACGCTGTGGGCTGGATAAAAGCTTTTTCGGCCTGTGTTCCTTCCTGTTTCAGTTTCCAAACTTACATTATCGGTAACCTGAAAAAATGATGAGTTTCACCAAATTCCTGGATGTTGTGCAAGAGGACAATGAGTCTATTTCAGGCGCTGTGAGTGTGTCTGGCGCAGCCCCTGGAAGGCATTGTTTTCAGCAGGAGAACATTTTGGGGTTTCCTGGTGCTTTCCTTCTAGGGTCCAGAAGCCCCAAGGAGTACTCTGGCAGGGGGGAGGCACTCTCCAAGGCAAAGGCTACCATGTGGGCTGCGCTAGGAAAAGACCTGTATAGGAAGTGGGTGGTGAGGCCATTGGGGTGGGGGAGGGAGGCAGCAGTGGCCCTGGAGGAATTCGTTTTGTTTTGTTTTTTTTCTTTTTGGAACCAGTGATTGAACCCAGGGGCGCTTAACCATTGACCCACATGCCAGCCCTTTTTATGTTTTATGTTGAGATAGAGTCTTGCTAAGCTGTTTAGGGCCTTACTAAATTGCTGAGGCTGGCTTTGAACTTGCAATCCTCCTGCCTCCCGTCTCCAGAGCTGCTGGGATTATAGGCTTTTGCCTCGGGGCCTGGCCCTGGAGGCATTCGAAGGTGAGCTGCTGTCGAGTTGGAAGTGGGAGAATAGGAGCTGGAAGAAGTGAGGAGGCAGGTGCTTTCCCTACAGCTGGTGGCCTGCTGGGACACAGGCCACCGCTTCTCCATATCTGCTTTCAGCACCAGGAATTGATGGAGGATTTCATGGAATTCCTCATGCCCCCAGATACTGGATCTCAAAGCATGCCTATGGCAGTTAATTGTTGCTGGCTGGCTATGCCAGGGAAAAGGCAGAGAAGCTCAAGGGCCAAGATAAGACAGCAACCCAGATCTAGGCAGCCATTGCCGGCTGCTTAAAGCCAGGTAGTGAGGTGGACTGTCATTAACCTGATCATCCACAATACAGTCCCAGGAGGTAACGCTGATGCTCCCACATCCCAGGGACCTCCACCAGGAGAACTTGGTGGCAATTGTGCTGACAACTGCTGAGAGCTTCAGCTGTCTAAAAAGCCATTTGCTCAGCCCTGCCCAGAGTCTGTGCATTTAAAGGACTGCTAGTTAGTCTCATCCCAGGTCCCTTCAATCTGAATTCTCAGGCAAAGTCACCATCCTTGGAAGGACAGGGAAACCTCTAGGAGACTGTCACCCCTCTTCTGCCTCTAACCAGCTACTATAACCTGCCAGTCGGAGTCAAGATCCATTGGCAAATTGCTAACTTAAAGTTGTTTCCCCTGTTGTTCCAAAGCTTAGTTTTGAGCAAAGTGTTGTGCCATCATTAAAAACACAGAGCCTGTGCTGCAGTTATGGTTCAATGGTAGAGCCCTTCTCTAGCACATGTGAGACATTGGGTTTGAACTCAGCACCACATAAAAAAATAAATAGGTATTGTGTCCATCTACAACTCAAAATATTATTTTAAAAAAGAGCACTTATAAGCAGATGAACATGTTTTTGAAACTTCACAAATATGTTTGAGCCAGGCATGGTGGCCCATGCCTGTAATCCCAGTGGCTCAGGAGGCTGAGGCAGGAGGATCATGAGTTCAAGGCTAGCTTCAACTACTTAGCAAGGTCCTAAGCAACTTAGCGAGACCCTGTCTCTAAATAAAAAATTAAAAGGGCTGGAGATGTGGTTCGATGATTAAATGTCCCTAGGTTCAATCCCTGGTACAAAAACAAAAAAAAAACAAACAAATTAAAAAAAACCCAAATATGTTTGAATTTCATTTCTTGTGTTTCACAGTAGGGGGCTTTAGTCTGGTCAGCACTTGTGTCTGTAAGACCTCTTAACGTGCATTTTCTGTACATGATTAGCTGTCTATTCTGCCATGGAATTGTAAGGGACACCCTAAGTCTGAGCCTCAGGCTTCTCTGTTTACGGGTCTTAGCCAGCCTTCAGCTGTCACTAGAACACATTCTTCATTTACCTTTCCAGCCAGGATTCCTGAACGTTTCCTAATAGCTCCACAGCTGGAATGCAGCTGTTTGGGGTGGAGCAAACAGGACTCCTTATAGGTCAGAGGGTGAGGGAGGGCAGGGAATGGGGGAAGATTGGGAAAGTCCTTCTTTCTGGAGCCAGAGCTCAGGAATGCATTGGGGCCTCTGGTGTAAAACTTTGCAGATGGGGGGAGGAAGGGTAAGTTTTTGACCTCTGGGTAAATTAAAAAAAAAAAATCGCTTTGGAGAAGCTAGCAACTCTGAAATTGCCTTTCAAGAAAACAGCACAAATGTTTAAATTGACCTGGAAAACCCTTCCTTTTTCCTCTCCCTACAATCCAAGTCTGTTCCCTTGAACATTCATCAACAAAACACTTGCCGGAGCTTCACTCTTCCCTCACCTCCCTCTCCTCTCCTCTTCTCTTCTCTTCTCTTCTCTTCTCTTCTCTTCTCTTCTCTTCTCTTCTCTTCTCTTCTCTTCTCTTCTCTTCTCTTCTCTCTCCTCTCTCTCTCTCTCTCTCTCTCTGATTATTATTGTTATCATTGGTTTGGGGAGACTTTTGGAAGCTTTCCCAGGCTGCAGCTATAGAACATTTCCAGGAAAATGTGTAAGGATTCGTCTGTGTTCTGGGTTCTCTGGAGGGGTGGAGGGGGCTGGACATGTTTTCCAGAGGCTGAGAGCAGGGGCAGCCAGGTCTTACGCAAGAATCGAGCCAAGCCCAAAGGGCAGACAGCGCCACCGCCGCCGGAAAGATCTGTGAGCATCCAAAAGTGCTGAAACAAAGGTGTGGCTTAGCTGGCCAGCCTGTTCCAACCCCTTTATTGTCAAAGTGATATTAGTCTGTGAACTAAAACCCCCATCTCCTGTCTCCAGGAGATCTGCTGAGAACAGCTGGGTGCCAGGGCTGGAACGTTGCTTTCCTTTCTGATTAGCAGCACTTGCAATTTGCCTGCCCAACACTCCCAGATCGGGCTGGAGAAGTGTAGGGAGTCTGAAAGGGCCTAGCAGGCAGGGCCAGGCCCAGCCCAGGAACCAAATGAGATGGATAAAAAGCATCTTGGGCTGTCCATCCCCAGCCCCTTCTAGTGCAAATGCATCTGGGCCCCCAGACACCCACAAAGCCTCATGCATGCATATGTGGGAGACATCTGTACCCCAAACCAGAAAGCTTTAGGAGGTGTGTATGCACGAGGACTGAGGACAATAAGGACCCTTTGGGGCTGATAGACAGCTCCTGCCTCCTGAAAATACACTCTATTCAGCCTGGTTCAAGGGCAAAGAATGCAGAGACAGTTCCATAACCCCTACTCCCCAGGGCAGAGCTGCCTGCCACTCTCCAATAGGAGGGCAGCTTCTTCCTGTTCCAGCCAGAGGCTCAGAAGGAGGAAACAGAGACTCCCAGATCTAGAGGACAAAGCTCTGTGTTCCTGGTTAGTTTAAAGACTTAACCAATAACACTGTTGCAGTTCCTGCAGAAAAATCTCTCCACTTCCCATTCAGGGACAGTCTGACTCTGGAAAGCACCCCCCCCACAAACCCCCACCACACACAGCAGATTGGAAAGGTACTTAATAGCCCAGACTTAGGAATATTAATAGCAACAGTGATGGGCTGGGGATGTGGCTCAAGCGGTAGCGCGCTCGCCTGGCATGCGTGCGGCCCGGGTTCGATCCTCAGCACCACATACCAACAAAGATGTTGTGTCCGCCAATAACTAATAAATAAATAAATATTAAAAAAAAAAATAGCAACAGTGACAAGTACCACTAACACTCATGGAGCACCTCTTAGGTACTGGGCATAGTGCTAAGTGTTTAATACATTATCTCACCTGATCACGTAGTAAAGTGGGTTCAGTATTATCCCCACTTTATAGATTAAGAAATGGAAACTCAGAGAGGTTAAGTCATTTGTCTCAGGATACATAGCTGGCAAGTGGTAGCTAAAGTTTGAATTCAGCAAGATATCTTACGTCCTTATCAAACAGACCTGGGTTCGGATTCTGATTTTTGAGACTGGGTGACCTGTACCAAGTTTTTGCACCTTCAAGTATCCTCAGCTGTCGTCACATATTCAAAACATTGAATACTGGCAATTTCACATAATGTAACTTAAAGTTGTTTTTTTTTTTGTTGTTGTTGTTCTTGTTTTGTTTTTTAATACTATATACGGGGTACTAGGAAAGCTCTGCCATTTATCTACACCTTCAGTCCTATTTTAATTTTTATGTTGAGACAGGGTCTTTCTAAATTGCCAAGGCTGACCTCCAACTGGCGATCCTCCTGCCTGAGCCTCCCAAGTAGCTGGGATTGGATGCTAGTTTTCAGTAGCAATCTCTGGAGTCATTTTTCAGTGTGGACATATTAATTGCTTTACTTGTCATCTTCATGGGTCTTTGCAAGCTCTTAGAAGGTCCCACAGGTCCCTGGAGAGGTGTGTTGGCTCCAAGTACATTGGGACATGGTGCTGGTGCCGTGGCCAGCACCTCATGGTCTCTGTGACTTCTCTGAACTCATGCCGGACTCCATGGGAGTAGAGTCCCCACATTCGCATCTAAGCCAACAACTCCCCTTTTCTATGACCCCTTGCTGGCGTTCACTTGAGTTTATTAGGATATTTCCGGTTTTCAAAGTCATCCAGATACAATCCCTTTACTTCCCTGCTCACAAATTTCCCAGAGGCTCTACAGGATTGCAACAAACTCCATAGTTGAAAACACAAATCTAGAAAATTGCCTCCAATTTCTCTTTCTGCCTTTTCCTCCTCCTTAATTACTTTCTGACCGCATTAATTCTTCTTTGTCCCTTGAACCCAATATACTTTCTTTTTTTTTTTTAAAGAGAGAGTGAGAGGAGAGAGAGAGAGAGAGAGAGAGAGAGAGAGAGAGAGAGAGAGAGGGAAAGAATTTTTAATATTTATTTTCTAGTTCTCGGCGGACACAACATCTTTGTTGGTATGTGGTGCTGAGGATCGAACCCGGGCCACACGCATGCCAGGCGAGCGCGCTACCGCCTGAGCCACATCCCCAGCCCTTGAACCCAATATACTTTCAAGCCCCATGCCTCGGGAAGGCTCTTTTTCTCTGTCTGCAAAGAATGTTTTCCCTCCCTTCTTATTTGGACAAACTTCTATGCATCCTTCAAAACCCAGCTGTTTTAACCTTTCCCATGAAACGGGTCTTGAGCATTTCCCAGCTGTATGTTTTAGGGGGAGACTGCATATATCACAACTCCATTGTTTGGGACTCACTGAAGTTCAAGGCCAGGATTATCATTTTATACCCAAAGTCACTGAGAAGACCCTCAATACGATGCCAGTCAAATAAATGTATCTGAAGGTAAATTTTTATTATGTAATTTTGTTGTCAGTAAAGTGATATGTGAATGGACATATACATTTTATATATCCTTCTCTGTCCCAGCAAGAATTTGGAACATCTTATTCACAAGTAGATATGGAATAGTGCTTGGTACACCCTGTAATAGAAAGAGCCTGGGCTTTGAAATCAACTAGCTCTGGGTTCACATTCTAACTTGGCCCCTTATTGTGTCTTTAAATTATGACCTCATTACCCTTAGCATTAGTTTCCCCATCTGTAAAATGGAGATAATAATAGATAACAATAATTACTCATGCGGCAGGCATTGTTGACTGCAATCTAATATCATTTCTGCTTTCTTCCTTGTGCCCTGGATCCCCTCTACCCCACCCACACCCCCCAGGAATTCATTCCTTTACCGACATGCCTTGGGAGGAAAACCTAATTAGTCCAAACTCATCTTATATTTCATTCAAAAGGGAGGGGGCTGTTCCAGGAAATATTTCCTTGATCTTAAAACTTAAGAAGAGGGCTTAGATGATAACTCAGTGGTAGAGCAATTGCCTAGCATGGGTGAGGCCCTGGATTGGATCCCCAGAACTGAGTGGAAAAATATAGGAACAATTTTTGTTCTGCCATTGGATGCTATATCTGAACTGATGGCTGGGGCCACAGCAGCTGTCTTGCTGTGATTGAGGCAGCTACTTGGAGAACCCAGCCAACATTGAAAAGAAGAAAGAATGGGAAGAAACATGAAACGAACCTTAGTCCTGTGTCACACACAGTTCAGCAGCTGGATGCTGCCTGCCCTGTAGCCACCCACCTCTGGACTCTTTCCCCGGATCATCCTTGTTCAATGGTGGACTCCTGTCACAATTCAGTAGAACCAAGATTGCTGGGACTTGCTGCCCAAAGTGTCTCCACAGGTTTGTTGCGATGAGGGAATGAAATACAGTCCATAGAATACCCACCAGTGCCTGGCACACAGTAGGTTCATAAAGATCAGACTTTCCTGCTGAGATATGGTGAGGTGGATGCACTGGTGGCCATGGAGAGTGACCGAAGAACACGAGTAACAAAGGGTAGTTGGAGCAGCTCCGAGGATGTGGATGCTGAATGGGGGACAGGGATGACCATGACAATGAAATTCAAACATGATGTTAGGGAGCGCCCGATGGAACTTCTGGGGCTGTAACAATGGTCTTCCTGTGCCTCCTGCTACCCTGGTCGGAGTGTCTCATGGCCGCACAGGCTTGCCTCATTGTGGCCGGCCACACTTGTGCAATCGGGGTGGTCCCTGAGGCCCTGGGGCGTGGAAGGCCTGGTCCAGGATGAAGGCTGGAGTGTGATTTGTAGCCCCTGGAGGAGCCAGGGTTTGGAAGCGGAACTCACATACCCAGAGGATGTGAAGACCGAGCTGGGACTCACAATAGGACACAAAGACCATCCCCCTCCAAGGGCGCCGGGCAGCCCACAGACCTCTGCAGCCTCCGGGCCCCTGGGCCGGCAGCCCGCCTGGCTTTTTGCTGGCTGACCAGGCCACAAATTTTTTGCTCCATGCCAACTCCACAGCCCTTCTGAATCTCATTCCAAGAGAGCTCAGCCTCACCCGTGTCTGCCAGACTCAAGCCTGCCCAGCCTGTGGGCGGCCCTGGCAGCAGGGTTTGGGCAAGGACATTGTGGCATCTGCAGTACCATGTGGGACAGGCAGTGGCTCACTGCAGCAGCAAGCCAGGTGGACACCTGGAGGAGGTGGGCATTAGAGGTTGTGGACAGGGGCGGTCAAGGCCGCCTTTCCAAAAGTCGGCTTCACCATTTTGTGGGGAGGGGCACTTGAGATTGAACCCACAGCTGCTCTACCACTGCGCTACATCCCCAGACCTTTGTATTTTATTATGAGACAGAGCCTTGCAAAGTTGCCTAGACTGGCCTCAAATGTGATCCTCCTGCCTCAACCTCACACATTGCTAGGATTACCTGTGCATCATCCTGCCCTGCTCACCTTCTCCTAAAAAAGGCTCCTTTGCCCGGCTAAGGTCAGAGTGGATCAACGTCAAGCTACTGACGCTAGATTCTGCCCACCAAGTATTAATTGACAGGGGCTTGGATGGGTGGGGAGAAAGAAGGAGAAAGACAGGATGATTGACAGCTCTTTATACAAGAAGTTATATTCCTGTTAGCTGTTAAGGGAGTGAGAGAGATTCTAAGAGCAAGCTCAGAATTAAAAGGACCCTCAAAATGGGTGAGTTGTTTTTTTTTTTTTCCCAACCAGGGATTGAACTCCGAGGCACTTAACCACTGAGTCACATCCCCAAGCCCTTTTTAAAAATATTTTATTTAGAAACAGGGTCTCATAGAGTTGCTTAAGGCCTCACTAAGTTGCTGAGGCTGGCTTTGAACTCAAGATCCTCTTGCCCGAGCCTCTGGAATTACAGGCGTGCACCCCCTCACTGGGCTCAAAATGGTTTTTAAACTTCTCTCTGAACCTCCTCTCCACTGCCCAAGTGTTTAAGAAAGAGAATGAGAGGGTGTAGCAAGCGCTGACAGGCCACAGAGCTGACCAAGCCCTGTCCATACTGCACTGAGGCAGACACCTTTTATAGAATCTGAAAAACCCTGGTCTAGACCAGAGGGGAAACTGAGGCCCAGGGAGGTAAAGAGACTTCCCCGAGTAGCATTGCTAGTTGGTGACCCAGCCAGATTCAAATGCATCTTGTCCAGTCCCCAATGCATTGCCTGGACCTTCTACTGGAGAGCTGACGTGAGTTCAGGAAGAGAACACATGGCCTAGGCTAATTAAAGAGCCAGGGGCTCCAACCGCAGGGAGGGAAAGGCTCTGAGAAGAGAGGCCTGGGTAGGATTTGCCCTGGAGCATGGCAGGGGTGTGGTGGGAACTGGAGGGTGGGCAGGAGGCAGTTCCAGGCCCTAGAGAACACGATCTGCTGAGGCCTGAAGAAAGACTGGCCTTCTAGAGAGCCCAGTTCCAGCCCTGGATCTGCCAGCACAGCTCGGTGACCTTAGGCGAGTGACCTCCTCTCTCTGAGCTTCTTTGCATGTAAAATGGCAGCAGAGGTAGGCAAGCTGGCACCACAGTGACACGCAGTGAAGCCTTTCCTACCCCCTCTGGGTTGGCCCGGGACACTCCCCCAAGTGTGTGCCAGCTGGCTGGAACTGACACCAGGAAGAAGTGCCCCTGGGAGCCCCATGGGCACAGCAAGGAGCTGGCAGGCCTGCTCAAGGTGCCTGCCCAGAGCCTGGGGAACAGTGACAAACCGTGAGGGGCAATCACCAGGGCAGAACTGGGGCAAGAGCCATTTCCCTTCTGAGAAGGGTTCCTTCCACTCCAGCCCTCCCCGGAAGTCCAGGCCCCTCCCTGCCAAGACCCCTGCCCAGGCCCACTCCCTGGGAGAAGAAAGGCTGGGGGTGACAGTCCCTTGACAGCCCCAGGCCTCAGTATTCTCACTTGAAAAATGGGTAAAAATAGTAGGATAGTAATCTCACTTGGAAAACTGATAGTATGGGTACTTCCGATGATTCATGAGATAATGGGTGTCAGGTGCTTAGCATGGTGCTTGGGGTTGCTCAGTAAATCTTAGGTCCCACACACCCAGAGGGCCGCCTGCCGGGGAAGGCTGCACAATTTGAAGCTTCCTGACATTAAACAGGCTGGTTCAAGTGGGGCCCTTTCTGTCTCACACGCCACTCCATCAGGAGGGGAGGCTGATGAAGAACCCTCTAGAAAACAATGTGTGTGCGCCCCCTGCTGGCCGGGAGCAAAGGTCCCGCATGTCGACTAGGAGGCTGGGCTGATATCCACAGAGCACCCATTAGGTTTTGGAAGGGATTCGACATGAATGGCAGGTACACTTAGTTTGTGGGGTCAGCTAGTTTAGGAGTCAGTCAGGCTTGGTTTAATCCAAGAGTTCATCAATGTCCTTTGAACGTGGATTTATTTATTTATTCAATGGGTATGATTCTGGGTAGGGATATAGCAGGGAACACAGGTGGCATCTTGGATTTGTAGTGACCTTGAACAGGGTACATAATCCCTTTGAGATTCAGGTTTCTCATTCTGTAACATGGAAATATTCTCTACCCCTCCCTGAAAAACCAGGCTGTAGAGACCCTGGAAGTAGATCTTAAGATCACTTAGAGTTGAAAGTCACTATCAATAATTATGGCTTCTCAAGGAGAACCTCTCTCTTGTGCCCCTGGATGTCATCACTTGGCCACGTCATGCCAGTCTCCTCCAGTCCTCCCATCTCCCAGGTACTCGGCAGATGACAGGCCCATGCCTTTCTGCTCCAGGGCAGTGACAGAGGCCTAACCTCATGACAGGCCACGGGAGTAGACATGAGAAGATCACGCAGACAAGAAGAGCTCCTCGGATGGTCCCAGGTGGCCCTCTGCAAGGGTGCACACTGCACATTCCAGTGGACCTGTGCACATTGCTCCTCGACTTGAGGCCTGGGTAGTCTCGCGATGTTAGCCTCGTGGGAACCACTTGTCTTCCTGGATCTCTGGATCCTCCTCACTGCACAGAGCTCTGGGGCTTGCAGAGGAGAGGGAATGTGTTCTCTTTCTTTTTCTGGGGATTGAACCCGGGGCACTTTACCACTAAGCTACATCCCTAGCCCTTCTTTTATTTTTTATTTTGGGACAAGGTGTTGCTAAGTTGCCCAAGCTGGCCTCAAGCTTGCGATCCTCCTGCCCCCATCTCCCGAGTCTCTGGGGATGACATGTGTGTGCCAGGCTCCAGTTTATTTTTTGCAGATGTCGGTAGTGTCATCTCACTCCCTGTGTGTATGGATTTTTGTATTCATTCATGCAACAAAGCTTTGTTGAGCTATTGCCAGATACCAGGGCCACAGACACAAATTTCTGCCCCACTGGAGCGTATGTTCTAGTGTGTGTTCCAGGGAAAGTGCAGGACAGAAAAATAACCAAGCAAGTAACAAAATCATGATGTTTGATTGTAATCTCTGCTATGGATAAAGCAAAGCAGAAAGGGGGGTCTAGGTGCCCCATGACAAAGAGTATAGGTTTTAAATGGACTGTCACGTAAGGTCGCACTAAGAAGGTGGCATATAAATAAAGATGGAAGGAGGTAAGAGAGGGAGCCATGTAGCCATTTCTAGAGGAGGGTTCTAGTCCAAAGACCCTGGTCAGAGATGCTGTCCAGGCGAGAATGCCAGAGAGGGATGGGGATTGTGGTGGGAGAGGGGAAGGGCCTGTGTGCATGGGGAACATGGGTGTCCACAGAGTGGGTGGAAGCCCTGCAGGTTTTGAGCAGATGGTGGCATTGCCCATCTAGCATTTGAGCATGTGCACTCCGCATCTGGCAAGAAAAGGGTCTCAGGATATGATAGGGGTTCATACGAGGGGATGGTGGCTGGGACCTAAGCGATGGTGGAACAGTTGTGCCAATCATAGTACTCCCCTCAAATGCACGGTGTGGGGGTAGGCTATGGGAAGCACTTAGCACACTGCTTGGACTTGATCAAGAGGAGCTAATACAGTGTGACCAAGTGTCTCTCAAAGCTCTACCACTGAGCTACATCTCCAGCCCTTTTATTTTATTCATTTATTTATTTAATTTGTTCCACTTAGTTATACATAGCAGCAGAATGCATCAACTCATTGTACACAAATGGAGCACAACATTTCAATTCTCTGGTTGTACACGGTGTCTTTTTTTTTTTTTTTTTTTTCAGACAGTCTCATTAAATTTTCCCAGGTTGGCCCCAAACGTGCAATCCTCTCACCTCAGCTTCCCCAGTAGCTGGGATTACAGGTGTGCACCGTCACGCCCAGCTCCAGCCCTTTTCTGGATGATACAACACTATAGAGTGAAAGCTGATGGGAGAGACCTATCCAGGAGACCACAGAACTAGAAACCACAGACAAGGGCTCACATTCATGTTCATCTGCCTCAGAAGCCACTGTCCTTAACCAGAGTATTTCCATGGTGTCGAGCCAATTACCCAAGAACCTGGGACAATGTGATCTGAATGGCCATCCCAGAGGCAGGGCAGAGCACAGGTGTGAGAATCTTTGCCACCCTGGCTGATCATCACGAGTCCTTGGCATGAGCACAAGCAGGGTGCCAGGCTAGCGCACAGGGTCATTGGGTGTTTGATCTTATTTAACCCCCAGTCTGCAGGTCAGAAACCCAAGGCTTGACAAGATTTTCGAACTCACCTGTGACAATCAAATTTGAGATGAGAATCCAAGTGTTTCAGTTTTCTCTTACTGCATAATAGTTGACTTCAAACATCAGTGGCTTCAAACAGCCACTTATTATGTCTCGTGATTTTGAGTTAGGAGTCTGGGCAGGGCTCAGCTGGGGGACTCTTCTGCTCCACGTGGCATTAGCTAGGGTTACTCACTCGGCTGCGTTCAGCTGGCAGTTGGAGTGGGGGAAATGCCTAGAAGGCTTCATTTACAGGACTAGCACTCCAGTGCCCCTCTGCATGGCCGCTCCAGGGTGACAGCCTGGTGTCTGCAGGGTAGACAGTGTTCTAACATGGCAGCTGGCTTCCAAGGGAGTAAAAGCAGAAGCTGCCAGGCTTGGGGCTAGACCTGGGTTTTGGCACAGTGTCACCTGCACCAATTCTACGAGCCAAAGCAAGTCAGGGGTTCAGTCCAGATTTAGCTGGAGGGGAAATGGGTTTGCCTCTTGAAGGGTGGAACCTCACATGCATACCTGAATGGAAGGAGATGCTTATTCCCCACGTGGGGACCAACTAACTACCCAGGCCCCCTCACTGCCAGCCTTTTTCACATGCCCTTGAACTAATTCCAGGAAGTTCTTATTTCTTTTTTTTTTTTTTTAAAGAGAGAGTGAGAGAGGAGAGAGGGAGAGAGAGAGAGAGAGAGAATTTTTAATATTTATTTTTTAGTTCTCGGTGGACACAACATCTTTGTTGGTATGTGGTGCTGAGGATCGAACCCGGGCCGCACGCATGCCAGGTGAGCGTGCTACCGCTTGAGCCACATCCCCAGCCCGGAAGTTCTTATTTCTGAGACTTGTTGATGGCTGCTAGGTCCCTGCCACAAAGCACATGTCGGTGTTTTGTCTTGACTGGTTCTCCCTCCCTGCCCCCCACCCAGTGACTCCCAATGCTCTGGGTCTGACTTCACGGTGGCTTCATAAATACTTTTCTTGTCCCCTTGAGGGCAAACACTGCTTTTTTTCTACTTCCTAAGGCCCACCACTTGAGTGAACCTAAGCAGATCTTAGTCTCAGGAAATCTATAGGAACGTAACATAGAACTTGAATTTGCAGGCACTCAAGCCTGGGGGTCTCGTCCACATCGTCAGCTCCTCAAGACTCAGTCTGTGTCCACTTCCTTCCGTCTGCTTTGCAGACTCAGCACCTGCATGGGTCTGTCCTGGAAGAGGAGCTGTGGAAACATGATTTTCTGGCAACACAGTCTAGAAGCACAGGGGCCTTGGACAATGGAAGAGTGTTACTTCTGTAGGACCAGGGGCAGCGGCAGCAGCTAAGAAGTGATTTAGGAATGCAGACTTCCATCCCACCTCCCGAACCAGAACTTATATTTTAACAAATGCCCAAGTGATTTATATGCATGTCAAAAGTATGAGACAACTAAAGTTAGGGGCTCCTGAAATAAAGAGAACAGGAACAAGTTGGAAGGACAGATGCCAGTTGATCCCACCTGATATGTGTGCTTGGAAAAAAAAAAATCCTGATGCTCAGCATGTAGCCCAGATCAATCAAACCCAAATCTCTAGGGGCCTCACCCAGGCATTAGAATTTTCTAAAAGATCCTAGGTGATTTCATTGTGTGGCCAGGGTTGAGAACCTCTGGATGAAGGTAGTTATTACTTTATTTATTTATTTATTTATTTATTTATTTATTTATTTATTTATCTATTTATCTATTTATCTATTTATTTATTTATTTTTTTACTTTTGGCACTGGGAATCAAACCCAGGGGCACTTTGTCACTGAGCTACATCCCCAGTCAGTTTTATTTTTCATTTTGAGACAAGAGTCTCACTTAAGTTGTTGAGGGTCTTAGGTAAGGTTGCTGAGGCTGGCCTTGAACTTGGGATCTTTCTGCTTCATCCTCCCAAGTAGCTGAGGTTACAGAACTACACCACCATGCTGGGTGAAGATATTGGTTCTTTTTTTTTTTTGGTGCTGGGGATTGAACTCAGAGGCAGTTGACCACTGAGCCACATTCCCAGCCTAATTTTTTTGTATTTTATTTAGAGAGAGGGTTGCATTGAGTTTGCTTAGCGCCTTATTTTTGCTGAGGCTGGCTTTGAACTCGTGATCCTCCTACCTCTCCCTCCCAAAAGATATTAGTCCTAAAAGGGTGGTTTCTGAACCCTCTACATCCACATGACTTGGGGTGCTCATTAAAAATGCAGATTCTTGAGCCCCCTACCAGATTTCTTATGTCTAAATCTTAGGTGGGGCCCAGGAATCCACATTTTAAAACATCTTCCTAGTTGGTTTGCATGTGGAGGGGCTGGAGGCAGTTTGTTTAACATCATGAATCAGCAGTGACAACAACAAGGTTGCTTTTAAATGCTACAAATAATGATGTGCAAAAATTAGAAAATATAGATAAGTAATAACAGGAAACCAAGAAAACAATCACCACACTCCTACTGCCTCGAGACAATTGGAGGTACCCACTCAAGGAGGGAAGGAGACTTCCTCCCCGACAGAAACTGCTTCTCGTTGCAGGGGTTGCCTGTGATTTGGGCTCTGTTCTGCTGGCAGGGTGGAGCCTGTCATTTGGCCTGGACAGAATTATTGCCTCCAATTACATGGTTGATTATCAATTACTTGTGTCCATGGGAGAGCATGTGTGCGTGTGTGCATAAGTGTCTTTGCAAATCATTAAGGGTCGTAATTCTGGATTATCGTTGATTAACGAGAGGGAGGCCTGGTACCTCCAGCAGCCGGGATGGCAGCCCCGCAATTATGTCCCAGCTGATCAGTAATTGGTGCATCACAAGATGATTTCTCTCTCAGCTGCCTCCTCCCAGCCTCTCCTGCCGGCTCCACAATTAGCACCATTGCTCATTCCCTTCCAGCCCAAGAGGAATTCAGAGAGTGGCTTTCTGGCTGGGAGATGCTGTGGGGTTGATTGAGACCACCACCCAAACGGGGGCACTGATGGCCGGCCGTGTGGGCAGCTGGCAGAGGCTTCATGGTCTGGGGTGTAGAGCCTGCTTGAGCTCCAGTATCCTAAGATGGGTGCTGCTTGTCATTCTTCCCAGCAAGCCCAGCGGCCATTGTCCTACTTCTCACCCAGCCCAGTCCACCCCTGACGCACGGATTCAGGAAACTTGAGACCTGGAGAAGGAAAGAGGGGAATTGGGAAGGGGGTCACAAACAATAATCCAGAACAGTGTGGCCATGAGTCCAGCCCCACAGAGCTGACAGAAGGGACCCCTCCCACCATGGCTCGGATCCTCAGTTTCCCCGGGCAACACCAGCTTTTGTCCTCCTGAGACTGCAAATGAATCCTCAGGCTCCCCTGGGTGGGGAGGGAGTGCACTGGGGGGGCATGCAGTGATACTCCAAGGCAGCAGCCTCTGCCCTGGGTGTGGCACCGCATCCTGTTCTCCCCACTTCCAAGATACCCTCCCCCCTTGGGCTTCCCTCTTTTCCCGCCCTGTGGGCCCCATCTGACCCTTCCACGCGGCGCCTGTCCCCTCCTCCCTCTCCCACGGGGGTGGCATGGATACAAGGGCTCCTGCCTGAGCTCCATTCCCGAGGAAGGGGGCTCTGGGCTCCCTGGAGAGCGACAGATTCCCCAGCCAAGCTCTAAGGAGGGCTTTCGAGGGCTGGGAGAGGATGGGGAGGGCGGGGCTGTTCCGGAAACCGACATAAAGAGGCCTGCGGCTGCAAGGCCACCAGGTAGTTTGTCTTCTGAGCCTTGCAGCTGTCTCGGCCATTTTCATTTTTATCTACTTAGGGTGGTCAGCGGGTCACGGCAAGCCAGAGTCCCGATGCTAATGACTCCGGCTCCACGTGGCCACCATTCAGGGAAAAGCTGCAGTGTTCTCTCTGCCACATTAATCAGAGGAACACATCAAGGGCTGTTGCACGGAGACAGCTTTCCTCCCGGCACCTGCCCTGCATGCTAATCAGCACCCCTCCTGGCGGTGAGTCAGCTCCAAGCCAGGCCGGCAGGGAGGGAAGGACCGAAGCGCCCGTGCTACCCACGTGGGGACCCAGAGGAGCTGCAGCCATGCCCCCACCCCCGACACACACTGGGTGCCACCATCATTGAGGCCCAAAATTATGGGCCTCATTCCTCTCTTTCTGAGAAAGTCGATCTAAACCCAAAGTCTGGGCTACTTCTTTGTGTCTAGGTCCTGCCCTAACCTACCAGAGGGAACTTTCTAGAAGCTGTTTCCTGGATACTGTCTGATTAAATGCAAAGACCTCACTGCCAGGCCCTTTGGTTGCAATAAGACATCACCTTGGTGCTTCACCTGTGGTAGGCACCCTAGACAGATTAATGCATTCAATCCTCATGGGACCCTGTGAACTATTAATGCATACTACCTCTATTCCTATATTGTAGGTGAAAAAGGATATGCACAGAGAGGTTGAACAGCCAACCCCCGGTAACACAGCTGGGCTGACTTTGAACCTTGGGAGTGTGGCTCTGGGGGACATGCTCTGTGGCCTCCCATTTTTCTCCTAGTGCTCACAGAGCCCCCTGAGCTGATGGTGACCATAGAAAAGCCTGGGAATTCTTTTGCATGCATCATTCATTTGTTCGCTCATTCCTTCATACAGCAGCTCTATGTTGAGCACCCGCCATGTACAAGGCACTGTATTAGGCACCAGGGAGATGCTGTAACAAAACAGACACAGGCTTAAGAGGGAGACCAAAATCAATTTGCTAATAAATGCAAAATGTGGTAAGTTCATGAAAAAGAACTAGATCCCCATGAAAACATGCAGTAGGGGCACCGAATCTCTTTTGGGAGGTCAAGGAGGCTTCAATAGCAAAAGAAGCAATGGCTTATACTGGTGGTTCTCCAAGTGTGGTCCCTGGACCAGCAGCATCAAGAAACTTGTTAGAAATGCAAATCCACAGGCCCCCTCCTGGACCTACCAAATCTGGGTTTGAGACCAAGGTTTGAACCCTTCCCTCCTGGGATTCTGATGCTTGCTCAAGTCTGAGACCACTGGCTTCTGCAAAGGTCCAGCAGGCCATGTGCAGAGGCAGGCACATTAAGGGGCCAGAGGGAGGCCTGCAGGGGGTGGTGGGCAGGGTGGCCTGAGAAGACATGGGCGGGGGCTGGGTGACACTGGCCTTGCAGGCACCCGAGACCATTCAGCTCAGCATCCTGTCCCACCCCCAGGAAGCCTGGCTAGAGGGCCCCCTGCCATGGTGTCCCTCCAGGAGTATCAGGTCACCCAAATAAGCAGGCTGGCCCAGGTGAGAAGCCGAGAGTGGCCCCCGAAGGCTTCTGGAGGCTCTTTGTTGTCTGACCTTGGTAATGTTTTGAGTTCCAGGAAGCCCTGGTCAGATGATGAAGTCCGTTGCTGGGGAAGAGCCTCAGTGTCTAGAAAGGCACCTGGGAGGAAATCTCCCTGTCCTCATTGGTGTTGTCCATGGTCCTCATTGGTGTTGCCCAGGTCCCTTGAATCCTGCTGGTCAGGGGCATTATGAGCTTAGCAGAGGGTCTCTAGAGGTGGAGGCAGCCCTGATACAGATGTACACCTAGAAGGCCCTGGTCTGCAAGGGCAGGTGCCACCCACAAGGAGCCCTGGGGGTTGTGACTGCAGGACAGGCTGGGTATGGTCCCCCCTGCTTGCTGGAGGTGTTAGCCCAGAAGTGAATCAGAGGTGGCAGCCAAACAGCCTCTAGATGCTGAGTCGAGTGGCATTTACGGGGCACCTACTACGTGCGAGACACTGCAGGAGGCCTGGCTGTGGAAGCGCCTGCTTTGCAGATCCTTCCTCTGTCATTCTGCCTATGAGCAAGGGTGCGTTGTTTGTTCAGGCTCCAAGTTTCAGGACCCAGCAGGGAGCAGGGCAGGTGCAGCTTCTTTATGGAGGGCACGCTGGTGGGGAAGACAGAAATACAAATGTCCCCGAGAAGGAGCGATTGGTGATTTTAGGGCCAAGCATGAGAGTTCTAAGCGTTGATTTTTAATCAAGAATGATTCCTGCCGGGCACAGTGGTGCCAGCCTGTAATCTCAGCGGTTCGGGAGGCTGAGGCAGGAGGATCTCAAGTTCAAAGCCAGCCTCAGCAACAGTGAGGTGGTAAGCAACTCAGTGAGACCCTGTCTCTAAATAAAATACAAAATAGGACTGGGGTGTGGTTTAGTGGTTAAGTGCCCCAGGGTTCAATACCTGATACCTCCTCACCTGCAAATAAAAGAATGATTCCTTTTAAGGGTGACTTGCAGGTAAAAAGAAACCAGGAGAAGCCACACTGGCTTTGCCATGGTTACTATTAAACATCCCGTAGAACCTGCCAGGGGTTGAGCATGTTCAGCACACAGGCCACTGTGGCATGTTCTCCAGCTGTCCCCTGGTCTTCACAGGGCCTTTCTTTCTTTCTTTCTTTCTTTCTTTCTTTCTTTCTTTCTTTCTTTCTTTCTTTCTTTCTTTCTTTCTTTCTTTTTTTTCTGTGTTGGGGATGGAACCCAGGGGTGCTCTACCTTGGAGACACATCCCCAGCCCTTTTTGTTTTGACCACAGGGTCTCACAACCTAGCCCCAGCTGGTCTTGAACTTGTGATCCTCCTGCCTCAGCCTCCTGAGTAGCTGGGATGGCAGACCTGTACTCCCCCGTCCTGCTGGGGGTTTCACAGAATGAACGCAGCCCTGAAAACCTAAAGGAAAAGGTGCAATGAATATCGGAGGACTCAGACTTTGGGAATAGTAAGGAACAAACCCTAGAGGACTTTCCAAGCCCTGTGCTGCTCCTCCCCCTCCTGGTCCCTGCCACCACCCCGCTGGCAGATGAATTCGCTCTTCCTTATCCAGCTCTGAGAAAAGCACCACATGGCAGTTTCCTCCGGCCTGCAGCCTCGTTTCCATCCAGCCCATTCTGATTTCCTCCCAGCTGTGGGTCTGCAGAGGAACCATCCTTCACTGAGGAACCTGGAGGAAGGAAAAGACCCACAGAGCGCTCCAGGTGAACCGCTGCTCTGCTCGTGTGTGAGGAGGTTTGCAGCAGCCGTGGGGATCCCACCCGTCTTGGGTGAAGAGACTGGCCTCTGCGGTACAGGGAGGCTGGAGACACTCTCACGGTCACGTGGGTGGTGACGGCAGAGCTGGGATTTGAGCCATACTAACCATCAGACTTTGCTGGTTTGCTGTCAGAGAAAACCTGATCTTGGCTAAACGCTGTTGGCAGGAAGGGCTGAGAGCTTAGAAGGAACCTGCCGTTCTGGCTGGAAGAGTTGAGGCTGGTGAATCCCAGAGGAGAGGCCAGGGCCTGGCTGACCCCCAGTCTAATCAGCAAGGTCTGAGCTCACCTGGGGGTGGGGATGGGGACTCACAGGGAGGAGGGAGAGCAGGAAGAGGCTGAAGGCAGTCCTGATAAAGAGCAGGCAAAGGAGGGGCCTCTGGAGACGCTGAAAGCTGGGTTCCCCTTGGGCTCCCCTTTCCCTATTAGGGGTCTGGCCACTGCCCCTTTCATTCCAGGCTTCTATGTTCCTGGAGTGAGGGGTATGTCTCTCTGAAACCTGCCTTCAAGGGATGAGCCATCTTTAGGAGGGTGAGGGCCTGGATCTCGTCTGGAGCTCAGCCCTTACTGGTGGCCAGGTTACCCCCTCCCATGTCTGAGAGCCTCATCTATAGCGTGGCAGGGGGAAGGGGTGCAAATGAGCTGGTGTGTCAAATACCCAGCTGCACTCCTGACACCAGAAAGGGTGGGGGATCCATGTGTCCCGCCCCCAGACCCCTGCTTCCTTCTAGAACCAGGAAGGAAGAAGAAAGACTCCCAGGTCCTTCATAGGCCTGGCAGCCACACAGGTCTCCAGGGCAGAAGGGCTCCTCCCTTGAGCAGGGCCATGGGAGGCCACAGCCCCTGTGCCAGGTCCGTCAGGATACGGTGGGCAGTGCCATGCTAGAGTGTGAGAGGCCCTAGCCTGGCGCTGGAGACTGTTGTGACTTGACTCCTTTAAGGGCAGGGTCACTTCCAGGCAGAGGTCAGAGTGCTGGCTGTAGCCTGGTCCTCGTTGGCCAGCATTGCTGAAGCCCTCAGCGGACACAGAGGTGGGAAGAAGCTCTTCTGTCCCCTTTCTGTCAAATGCCGGGGGTTTCTGTTCTTGCGACTAAAAGGCTCAGGGGCCACTCCAGTTTAACTGGTCTAACTAGGCTGCACGAAATAACCACACAAGAGACACAAATACCTTTTTCTTTGCGGTCACTGTGACGGCTCCTCTGACCTTAAGGGTCCAAAGGAAGAGAGAGAGCAAGAGCACACGCTGACCCCTTTTATTGAGGAGAAGCCATTCAAATGAGGCAAGGGGTCAGGTTTCAGGGGGCTGAGTCTATCTTCATGATGTCCACTGTCAGCAGGTTGACTGACACCTGGGTAGACCACACCCAAGGGCACAGTAAGAGAAGGGGACACACACAAGGCACTTCCATGGAAGATTCTATCCTAAACAGGGCAAGGGGTATATTACAAAGGAACAGGTGAGCGTAGCTTCACCCATGGGGCTGTAGCAAGACACACCCATGCACGAGACACCAACCCTCAAACCCAAGAAGGGTGGGGAAAGCTCTGCCACATTTCTGTGACTGAGAGCCACAGCACCCAGCCAGGGAGTGTGAGTCAGTCACGTGTAAGGGTGGCCTCCCACACCAAAGATGGAGGCATGAGTGGGGGCGGGGGCTAGAAAGGAGCTGATTGGACATCACTGCCCCCGCCTGCCCCCTCAGGCTTGTTGGACTCCTTCCCACATTTGTCCCCTGCTGCAGCCCCCCCACCCCCCATGAAAATCTTCTCACACCCATAAGCTGCTTATACGGTGTCTGCTGGACTCAGATCAGAAGTCTGGAATGGCTGTGAAGATGTCATTGTCCCCTCCAGCATGGCAGGTAATGTCTAGCTCCCCAACCAGGGTTTTTTCTTGCAGAGCAAAAACTAAGGGAGCAACTTGAAGGGAGCTGATCCTCTTTTTTTTTTTTTTCTTTTCTTTTTGTATTGGGGATTAAACTCACAGGTGCTTTACCTCTGAGCTGCATTCCCATCCCTTTTCATTTTTTTACTTTGAGATAGAGTCTCCCTAAGTTGCTTCGGGCCTCACTAAGTTACTCAGTCTAGTCTTGAACTTGTGATCCTCCTGCCTCAGCCTCCGCAGTCTCTGGGATTACAGGCACGAGACACCACTCTCAGCTCTTTCTTTTCCTTTTTAACCTAAGTCAGTTTTTTTTGTTTTGTTTTGTTTTTCCTCCATGGGGAAAAAAAAACCAACATTGTGAACACAGAGGAAAAGAGAAAAAAGTGAAAACTTCCTTTTATTCCTATTTCTAATCAATATCATCATTTTTCCCAGCAATAACCTATATGAGCAATTTTCTGTGTATTATCCAAGACTTTTGTTTTTAATTTCTATTTCATGTAGTACTAGGGGTTGAATCCAGGGGCACTTAATCACTAAGCTATATGCCCAGCCCTTTTTATGTTTTATTATTTTGAGACAAGGTCTTGCTAAGTTACCCAATAGCCTTGAATTTGTAATCTTCCTGCCTCAGCCGCCTAAGTCTCTGGGGTTGCAGGCATATACCACCATGGCTGGCCTACCCCAGACTTTTCCAGGGTGTTCACACACATAACACATCTACGGGGGTGCATGCGAGGACAAATGTCAGGATCTTTGTTTTGCTTTGATTTTGCATAAATCGTTCTGCAATTTTTTTCCCTATGACAGTATACCCTGGACATTTTCTCATGTGGACATGTATGGAGCCTCTTTGTTTTGTTTTGTTTTGTTTTGATTTTCTGCATTCTAGTCCATGGGTAGTTGTAACACGGTTGATTCAACATTCTGCTTCCTCTCCCGCCTTCACATGAGGTCCCCTTGCTGCTCTCTAGGGAGCATGGGTCAGAAGGCTGGTTTCATGGTGAATGGTACCTCTGCACATTTCCAGGGGATATTATCCACATTTTGAATGTGGATAACTGATGGACTGACTGATGGACAGGGTGCCCATTACCCAGGCCTCTGTGCACATGTGTGTGTGGACCTATCACCCCTGAGACTTCGGGTGGAACCCACAGGCAGAAGTGCAGGAGTCCCACGCTTGGTGGACCCTGCCACAGTGTGGGAGGGCGGCTGAGGGCTTCTGTGCCTGCACAGCCCCCACCAAACCAGTCCCCCCAGCCCACATCAGTCACGTGGCTGCTGGCTGGGCTGCTGTTTCCAGGAAATCGATTGCAAAGACCAGCGATTGTCAGTGGCTCGCACACAGGAGGCCATCCAGGGAGTAGATTAAATTGTAGGAGAAAATCATACTGAGCTCAGGAAGGCTCATAATGGAGACCCTCCATGACCTTTCTGGAGGAGTTAAAAGAACACAGGCAGATACACTTTCACCCTTGCTTACCACCCCTAGCCCTCCTGCCAGGAGAGCAGCCTCCTGCCCTTGGAGTAGATGCTCCTCACGCAGGGCAAGAGGGCTGCCTGCCCGTGCACACCCAGGGAGGCCAGCAGGGGCACTTGCTTCCCTGCAGGGGGGACCCAGGTTGATCATCAGGCCCTGAGTTTCCCAAGGTCACTGACCCTCCTTCTCCATCCTGGCCCCCTTTTGCCTTCCCCTGGAGAAGCTGTCTGGCAGCCGAAGGTGGCGGTGACCCTTCTCCACTTGTTCCCAGACAAGGGCTCCTCTCAGCTGCATCCAGCCCGCTCTCCACCCCTGCACAAACCCAGGTGCTGGCACAGTGGCCTCAGATCTGATTACCCACCTGGAGACCCCTGCCCTGCATCCCCAGGAGGAGCGGGGGCCTCGTGGAGGGCAGCGTGGGCGAGGGCGGCACTACGTGTACAAACACAGCATGCTCCTAAACAGAGAGGGACCCGAGCCTGGTTTCAACACAGCCAGGCCAAGACCCCACCCGTGTCCCTCATCAGGATTGCCCTCCGGTCCCCGACCCACCCCTTCGTCTCTAGGTCCCCAGCCACACACACCCACACCTGGCCCTGCAAAGAAGACCCAGCCTTAGCTCTGAACTTGGGAAACACGTTTGTCTTCTGTATGCCGCTGTCTCCCCAGCTCGCCAGGCCGGCCTACCTGGGGTACCACCACTGGGGGGGCAGAGGACTCTGTGTAGGTCATCCCCACTTTCACAAGCTCCATGCAGGGCCAGGCCCAGGATGATTTACTAGTGGGGAGATGGAGGCTCAGAGTGGGTAAGTGACTTAATCCAGGTCACACTGCTGAAGACAGCTAGCCAGGCACAGCCAGACTCCAGGCTCCCTCTGGACTTCACTCCCTCTCAGTAAAGACGACCAGGCGGAGCTGCCACTCATGGTACCCAGATCCACGTGGGGTCCTGATGGAAGACCGCCTCTCCCATCTCCCTCCATCTTTGAATTCTGCTCCCTCTTTAGCAGATGCAGCCCCAGCAAGGCTGGAATGGCCACCCTGGTTTCCCAGGGCTGTCATGATGACCTCACTTGGCTAGCAGGGCCTGACCCGCTCAGCCGGGGGATGTGGGACCTCTCTGGACGGCGTCTCCTATCTGGGCCCAGGTTCGGGTTTATTTCTTTTCTTTGGGGTGGAGAGGACGGCCACATTCCGGAGGGGCTTGCTGCCCTCCCGTGGCACAAGCCTGCCTGGCTGCCACCTCCTGCTGCTGCTGGAGGCCCAGTGGCCAGCAGTGGAGGGGGGAGAGCAGGAAAGGGTGGGAGCAGGCGGTGGGAGAAATCAGGAGAGGAAGAGGGCTGGGCCGTGGGACCTGGACGGTAACAGCGAGGATCCTAACAAAGCCAAGAGTCAGAATCCTGAAGGCAGCTGCCAGGAGACACTCTCAGGTTCCCACACCCGTCCATCATGGGGATTAGTAAACCTTATTAGTTTTACAGGTGATGACCCTAGGCTCAGTCATTCGTTCAGTTTTCCCAGCTGGTGGGTGACAAAGGCAGGACCCTAAGTGACCCCAGAACCCTAACCATCATGCTCCACCAACAGAAAGGAGCAGATTCTCTTCTGTGACCAGCCCCTGCCCCCAGGACCATAGGCCACTACCCGTTTCCACCCTCCCTTCCGTGTGACTTTGCCCTCTGTTCCTCTCCCCTCCCCTCCTCTCCTCCCCTCCTGCCTCCGTGGTCAAGGGCATCCCAAGGGTCTGGTGGAACACTGTGTTCTCATTCTGAACAGCTCTGGGTCTTACTGGCCTTCGATCTTGCCCAAGGCCTGACGTCCAGCCCCCAGCCTGGGTGCAGGTGCCCAGGTCACTTGCTGCTAAGTGGAGAGGCTGAGTGCCGGGTGGTTCATCAACTACCAGGTGAGGGCCCACGGAGCCCGGGACACCAGTGGAGGTGGCCTGGAAAGATGTCCTACTAGATTATTCAATTTTTTTTAAAAAAGCAGGTTATAAAGCAGTATTTTATTAGTGAAACAAAAGTATTCTCTGTTTTTAAGCAAAGAAAAAGGGTATTTACCAAGATGCTAACAGATGATTGTTATCTTCTCTTGGCTTATCTGTGCTTTCTAGTTTTTCAAGGAACATTGATTATTTGCATGATTTTAAAAAGCAATAAAATAAACCAATCCCAGGCTGGTTGTACTTCTTTCTGTCTTTGTCCTCACCCCGACAGCTCTCCAAAACATCGTCATCTCCTCCCCTCCCCCTCCTCCCCTCCCCCTCCTCCTCTCTCCCTCCTCCTCCTCCTTCTTCTTCATCCTCCTCCTCCTCATCACATTACAGTCTTTCCAACCCCTCAGGGGTGGGGAGGGGCCTCTACCTGCTCTTGGAAGACCCCACTGACTGACTAACAGAAGAGCCAAAGGTACAGTGGTGGTGGCTGGGGGCTTCTGCCCTCACCCTAAGCCATAAGTACTTAGGAGCAGGAGCTGGAGCTCTGCACTGCATTGTTTGCTTCTGCAGGTGACTTCCAAGGGCAAGGAGCCCCCAGGCCAGGCAGCCCTGCTCCTGTGGGTTTGGGGCCAGGGCAAATGGCACAGTGTGGGATCCTCTCTCCACTGCTGAGGTTAGGATGGGCAACATCTTGGGAAATGAAGAGCAAGGAAAAGGAAAGCACAGAAGTCCCTCATCCTTCATGAAAGAAAAAGCGAAGCCTTAGACAGAGCTATGCTGGCCCCTTCCAGAAATTTCTGAGAAGGCCAGCACCTACTATGTGTGTGCCTGTCCCAGACTCACTCTTGCCCCTCATTACGCCCTGCCCCCCTGGTACAGGAGAGACAGCCGCGGCATAGAAGACACAGGTTTGCAGGGGGTAGGTTCCAGAATGCGTTCCTGGAGAGAGAAATAAGTGTTAGCTAGCAGAGTCTTCTTTCCCTGGTGTGTACACTGCCTAGGCTCTGGAAACAGGCTCCCTTCAATCCGCGGCACCCCTCTCTGTCAGGAGCAGAGCAGCGACACTCTTGGAAGAGGGCTGGCTTTCCTGAACTCTTGCTAGTTTAATGATGAGGCTCCCTGTGTTAGCCAGCTTTTCATCATTGTGACAAAATACCTAAGAAAGTCAACTTAAAGGAGGAAAGATTTATTTTGGCTCAGAGCTTCAGTCCATGATCAGCCAACTCCATGGCTCTGGGCCTGTTGTAAGGCAGAACATCATGGTGGACAGTGTGGTGAGGAATCCTGCTCAGCTCACAGCAGCTGGGAAGAACGGGCTGGGGGCCGGGGGATGTGGAGGAAGGAGCTGGGGACAGATACAGACACTAGGGCACATCCCCAAGGATCTACTCCCTTTAAGTAGGTCCCACTTCCTGCAGTTCCCATCACCATCCATTCAGCTATGAATCCACAAGGAATTAATCCATGGATGCGATCAGAGCCCTCAAGATCCAATCACCTCTCCAAAGCCCCACTTGCCCTGGGACCAAGCCTTCAACACAGGGACCTCTAGGGGACATTCCAGATTCAACCGTAACATCTGACAAATCCATAGTCCCCACCATTAAAACAACAACCATCAGAAGGTCAGTCCGGGGAGCCCAGGACCTGGCCTGCAATCCAGCAAAGTTAGGATTCCAGGGAAAGGAGCAGAGGGTCCTTTGTTTCACCCTGGCCCCATCTTCAAATCAAATTCCAGGTGACCAATATGCCTACCACTTAGAAACGAGAGCTCCCATCCTCGCCAAACTCTTACATGCAGAACAGAGAGGTATTGGCACACTCAGTTGGGGAGGTAGGAGTCCCAAACACCTGAGTCACCTTGGTCAAATCACTTCTTTCCACCCCAGCCTTTCTGCTCACACAGTGTGTTGGCATAGAGACAGGTTTTCAAAGGGGGTTGCTAAAGAATGCTCAGCCTCCCGGCAACATCTCTGCCCTAGATGGGAGTCTGATAGTAAATTCCCTAGTCCTGTGTGTCCTGCTTTGGCTGCAGGTAGTCGAAGTGTGATTCATAGTGACATCCTGTGGACACAATGGGTAACTGCATGGGCTTAGACAGAAGCCATAGGGTGACACATAACAACTTCCCTCATTAGGTGGAGAGGAGCTGATTGCAATTAATCACACTCATCATCTTACACAGGGAGCTGTCTTTGAGCTGGAAAAGACCGCCCCCAATCAGAAAGCAACCTTCCAGCCATATTTTCCTGCCATTAACCTCCAGCTATACAACAATTTGCTTAGACTTGTCCCTTTTCAAATATTGGCCTGATACAAGAGTCGAGTGTAACAGAGGGAGAGTAATGTCAATCATAATGCAATAGCAAAAAGGTTCAATGGGATGTTTACTCCATGAAGTTCACATGCATTATCTCATTTAATCTTCCCAACATGTTCCTGTCTCCAATTTTCACATGAGGGTTGGTCTAAAAGGGGAAGTTTTGTACCCAGGCAATCTGGCATCGGACCCTGTTTTATTTAAACACCACTCTTGTTATTTCCACTACTGGGGAATTTACCTAGACCCTTGCACACGCTAGGCAAACACGACCACTGAGCCACTTCCCCAGTCCTTAGGCACCTTTCATGCAATCTCACTGTCCTCACTGCCTGCCCATCCACCCTATGTCTCTCCTTGTTGGAAAAAAAAAATCCCACATCCTGGGGGCACTGGTGTCAGTTCCTCAAGTGGACAGTCTGAGTCACAGTCTTTGACAGTGAGGGTTAGGTGCACAGCACAGGCTTTCAGTTTCAACAGGCTTGAGTCGGAGTCCCAGCTCTGTTCCTCACTATCACTAGCTGTGTGACCTAGAGCTCATTCCTGAACTCCACTTTCCTGGATGGCCAAGTGTGAATCACAGAGGGTCCCTTGCCTGAAGGGGGTGTGGTGAGGATTAGAGAAAGTGCTTGTTGCTGGGTGGATGAAAAAGAAATTGCAGCTTGCTAATCTGCCAGCTCTGCAATTTGACCTTGGAAGGAGACAGCCTGGTAGTTTTTACTAAGTGGCAAATTCTGATCTAACCTCTTTGGACAGCACCACCACTAAGAAGGGCTAGGAGGATCTGGACAGGGGTGAGGACCAATGACTCACCCCGAGGCTTGAGTCTCGAAAGGAACTGCTGAAGTGTCTTGGTTCAAAGACTCTCCAAAGGGAGTTAGGTTGCCAAGATGGCGGAGCAGAAACAAAATCTCTGTATTTTGAGTCCCACATTTTCAAAGAAACACTATTACCCCAAAACTGCTGTCCCACCAGACTTCAAGTCCATGCCTCTATGTATCTGCAGAGACCCTGGTACCATTAGTTCAGGAAACACGAATTCAAGACTAGAAGTGGGGAGTCTGGATCCTAGTTCCAGCTCCACCTCCCTTTATTCAAATTGTGGAACCATGAACTTGGTCTTCAGGGTCACACAGCATAGGTTTCTCCTCTCAGTGCCTCTATTTTCCCACTTTTGCAAAAATAAGTGAAGTCTTTCTTGTCCATGTCTATCTCTAGCAGAGGTGTGGCCATAATGGTCACTGACCATATCTATATCCTCATCCTCTAAGACAGCGTCTGGTACATGGAAGGTGCTCATTGGTAAGCAAATAATTAGGACATCTCACTAGTGGTTATGGAGCCCACTGATGGAAAATGTATTCAGAGAATGGCACCAGGGCCCCTAAGCATTCAAAATGCTGGACAAGGATCATTAAACAGGCTATCTTGAGGCCCAATTGAGAGACATCAGTATTAGCTATCTATGTAACAGATTAGTTATTCATTAACGGATTACTTCAAGACTAGAGGCTTAAAACAATAATTAACACTTCTTATCTCACAGCTGTTGGTCAGGAACTGGGCAGCAGCCTATCTCATGTCCAGCTCATGAGCTACAGTCATCTGAAGGCTCGAGTGGGGCTGAAGGATCTGTTTCCAAGATGGTAACTCACTGGGCTGGCAAACTGGGAATGGCTGCTTGAGGTCCCAGTTCCTTCCCATGTGGACTTCTCCTTGGGTCTTCTTGAATAGCCCTGGCACATGGCAGCTGGCTTCCCCAGAATGAGTGACTCAGGAAAGATCTGGAATGAAATCCCAAAGTCTCTTATGACTATATTAGATTATCAGGACTGCTGAACAAAGGAACCAAACAAGGTCACTTAAAACAGCTTAAATTTACTTTCTCACAGTTCTAGAGGCCACAGGGTCTGAAATTAAGTTTTCAGCAAGGCCATACTCCCCCTGAAAACTCTAGATGAGACTCCTTCCTTCCCTTGTTCTACTTCTACTAACCACAGATGGTCTTTGGCTGGTGGTCGCACAATTCCCATCTTGTTGTCCATTTTCCTATGCTTTCTCCCCGACGTCTGTCTGCTCTGTATCTCTCTTCTTATAAGAACCCAAGTCATTGGCCAGAGAGCCCACTCAAGTTACGTGTGACCCTTAATTACATCTGCAAAATCTTTATATTAAACAAGGTCATGTTCCAAGGTACGAGGGGTTAGGGCTTCAGCATATCTTTTTGGAGGACACAATTTAACCCACCATGAGGACTACCCTTGGAAATTGCATGTCACCATTTTTGCAAAAGAAGTAGGGTCAGCCTACTTGAGGGTAGGAGGATACCTCACAGTTCTGCGATTCCCAGCAGGGCGTGATAATCGGGGCCACCTTTGGAGGCAAGCTACACAATATCAGATATCAAATTGAGCACGAGAGAGGCCCGATATGAGGTATTTACAAAGGGAAGGACTGAGAACCAGATGCACAGTTTTCTTTTGCTGTTATTGTTCTAGGGATTGAACCCAGGAGCGTTTAACCACTGAGCCACATCCCTAGCCCTTTTTATATTTCCTTTAGAGGCAGGGTCTCTCTGAGTTGCTTAGGGCCTCTATAAGTTACTGAGGCTAGCTTTGAACTCAGCCCCCCAAGCAGCTGAGAATACAGATGTGTGCTACTGTCAGCCAATACACAGTATTTGGGGCTCTCAGAATATAGAAAGGGGGCTGGGGTTGTAGCTTACTGGTGAAGTGCTCACCTAGCATGAAGGAGGCACTGGGTTCAATCCTCAGCACCACATAAAAATTAAATAAAGATTTTGTGTCCCCCTACAACTAAAAAAATATATATAAAAAAAGAATATAGAAAGGCTCCAAGTGGGAGTCTGGGGGTGAATCTCAGTGGTCCAGCACTGTTCTTGGATTCAATTCCTGGTGCCAAAAAAAAAAAGGTCAGAGTGCAGAGAATGAGCTGGGGATAGATGGCCATCCATCCCCACCACTTGCATCCCAAGCTCCCAAGCTCCCAAGCTCCCAGGAATGGGGGCTTCGACAGAGCCATCAGCACCGTGGCCCCCATGTTCAGTGCCTGGAGAAGAGGCTGCTCTGGGAAGGTGACCAGGACCTTCCCATGGACCAGCTGTGGTCAGATCTGGGCATGGGGAGAGACAGGGTTCTTTAAGTCTATAAGGGCCTCCTGGAAGGCCCAAGGGGTCTCAGCAGGATGAAACTGAAGGGAGAGTTAGATTCTAGGGGACTGAAGAAGGAGTCACAAATCCTTAACCTGGAGTGGAGTGCAGATCAGAGAACTTCAGGGGAATCCCAGAGACCAGGAATCTCTTAAGAGCACAGGGAATCTTCTAGGGAAGAGATTTTACCATCAGCCAGGCCCAGAGAGCTGGCACCCATGTGATCAACTCAGAATTGCCTGACCTCCCTATTCCTTACTTTTCCTCCTCCTCCTCCACCACCACTCAGACCCCCAAAGCAACGAGCAAGTGGGGCGGAGGGGGGTGTTCAGGTGGGAAAACAGCAAAAGCCTACCACACCCACACCCCTGGAGACCAGCGGCCCTCAACTACAGACCTAAACTAGGGCAGGGGGAAGAAGACTTGTCTTTGAAGAAAGATGAAAGTGTCATTTAATGTCTTTGGAAAGTGTGTGTGTGTGTGTGTGTGTGTGTGTGTGTGTGTGTGTGCGCGCAGTCCTAGGGACTGAATCCAGGGCTCTGCGCATGCTTAGGCAAGCACTCTTGACAGGTGCTTTAAATCTCTAAATTGGTAGCGGCTTCCAGATCTAGAATGAACAAACCCAGGCACGACCAGAAGCACAAAAGGGCTTCAGGGCTCTGTGCAAGGGACGGGGAAGGCTCCCCTTGAAGAGTTCAAAGGGACGGCGGGGGCCAAACAGTGGGGTTGCATTCTGATTACATCCCACACCCCACAGGCTGGTGCCACTGAACTCGGGCCTTGCCGGGGAAGCAGGCCTTGGATTTCCTACCCACCAAAGGCAGAGCCGCAGCCCGGGGAAGTTTCTGATTCTTTTTCAGCTTTGGTCCAGAATTGAAGAATGTTTACTATTTTTTCCTTCCTATCTGTCTGGAAATGACACAAAGAACAACAACCAAAAAGAACTTTTTGTCCCAGCACTAAACACCCACACCCTCCGAACTCCTCACCCTGCCCTGGCCTGACTTCCCCCGGGGAGGAGGAGGCTGGCCAGGAGGCTGAGGAGGGAGCTCTGCCTGGGAACTCAAGCTGTTGGTTGGAAAGCTTCCAGCAAAGTCGGCCAAGGCCGGAGGGAGGGAGGGAGGGACCAGCGAGCGAGAGCTGGGGGGACATTCCCCAGGGATGATGGAGGTGTGATCTGACCGTCCTTTAAATGTCTCGTCAGTTACGGGGAAAATAACGGGTGTCTCTGAGTCTCCCCTCTCTCGCTGGCCTCGCACCCAGCTTAGGACGAGCTCTGTCCTTTTATTAAGAGTCAGGCTTTGTCAAGAAGGAAGCCCCTGGAGAAAAGGGCCTGGGACCAGTCAGGAACTGGGGCTGAGAAGGGTCCAGTCTGCAGGACCTTGCTGAGCAGAAGGTCCCCGCTGGGAAGAGGCGAGGACAGGAATGCAAACATGGAGATAAACCTGGAAAGCATGAAAGAAAGCCCCCCACCCTCCTGGAGTTCAGGAGGCAGAGACCCTGATTCTCTGTGATGACACCAAGTGTTGGTCACTGCCAGTTTCACGACCTAAACGGTCTTCATTCATCACAGCCTATAGGAGAGAGGACTCCTAACTTTCAAACCTCTCTCCTTAAGGGTTGCAAGTGCTAGGTCCGAAATAAAATCTCTCTGTCATCAGGCCACCCTTCCTCTCACTCTCCTTGATGCTGGTGGCCAGAAACAGTCATAGTCCCTCACCAGCCAACGGTAGCTCCCCAAACAGTGTGATAATGGCTGAGTTGTGAACAAGTGGATGTCACTTGGCCTGGAGCTGACAAGCCCAGGGCAGTCTTGGGTGTGGGCTTTGCAGGCAGTCTCAGTCTCCTGTGTCCTGTTGGCTCTGGGGAGGAGCTCTGGAGAGGCCGGGTTCCCTGTGAAGCTGGCAGGGAGCTGTGGTCTGAATGTTGACATCTCCCTGGTGCACGGGGCCCACTGGACAGTGATGGGGTCATGAAGACTCTGACCTCATGAGTGGGATGAAGGCTCTTTTTCTTTTCTATTTTGGTACTGGGGATTGAACTCAGGGGCACTCCACCACTGAGCCACAACCCCAGCCCTATTTTATATTTTACTTAGAGACAGGGTCTCACTGAGTTGCTTAGGGCCTTGCTGTTGCTGAGGCTGGCTTTGAACTCGTGATCCTCCTACCTCAGCCTCCTGGGCTGCTGGGGTTACAGGCTGGGAGGAAGGCTCTTATCAAAGAGGCCTAAGGGAGCTTGGTGGCCCCTTCTGCCTTGGGAGCATATGTAGAAGTTATCATCTAGGAGGAACGGGTCCTCACCAGACCTGGAATCTGCTGGTGCCTTGATCCTGGATCTCCCACCCTCCAGAATCACGAGCCATAAATTTTTGTTGCCTATAAATTGCCCAGTCTAAGGTATTTTGTTGACAGTAGCCCAAAAGGATTGGAACACAGAACGCTAATGACAATTTGCATTGGACAATTCTGTCGGGGGTGGGGGGGGAGACTGTACTGTGTATTGTAGGATGCTTAGGACTATCCCTGGCCTTTATTCACAAAATGCCAGCGGCACTTCCCCTAACTCCTCCCACGACAATCAAAACTGTCTCCTGACATTGCCAAATGCCACTAGGGGGTGGTGGTGGTGGTGATGGAGAATCAGCCCAGTAGAGAACATGGCAAGTAGTGGTCCCTATTCAGTGATCAGATAGCTAAGGTGCTCCAGCATGGAGCCAGGCTACATCCCGAGGAATGTCGCCCTTCATGCAAAAAAAAAAAAAAAGAGTCAAGTCTACATGGGCTTTGTATCAGTGCCCTCTTGGGTACACGGAGTAACAGATAATTCATCTGTAAATGACTTAAAGAGAGGGGAAGTTAGATGTCATCTCATGGAACTGAACACTGAGGATAAGGTGACGAGGTGGTGAAGGCTCAGCTTGATCCTAGGGCTCAAGCAGTGTCACCAGGACTTGTTCTTGCCTTCATTTCCTGATTCTGCTCTTCTCCATACTGTCCTCATGCAGCGGCAAGATGGCTGCCAGTGATACGGTCCTAGCTCTGCCTGGGTTTGAGACTAGGGGAGGAGAACACAGCACGTGCTTTCTTCCTGCAGTTCTAGGAGAAGTTTCATTGCACTTTATTGGCTGATCTGATCATGGGTCCACCACCAGCAAGACGCCAAGGCCAGGCAAAGCAGTGGTCTAATTGGCCAGGCTGTAGTCACATGACCTCCTTTGCACCTTGATGTGGATGTGGAGTCAATTTTGCCTGCAGGACACGGAGGATGGAAAAAATGGGGGCTTGAAGAGGAAGGCAGGGCACAACTTCTAGAAGTCAGATGAAAAAGGATTGCTAAGGACAAAAAGCAATAGATAGCAACTATAGCCTTCATATCAAAAAGCAGCTCACTCTTAAATGGATCAAGGTAAGAGCTAATAATGTAAGCAAGATTTTACTGAGTGAGTTATAAAGCCTGTGCCAGGAATGTTCAAAAGAACCTCCAGGTGACAGAAAAAAAAAAAAAAGACTCTAATAGGTGTCTCTAAGACAAACTAACTGAGAAGGTTCAATTAAAAGGGGTCCCTGAAATGGAGAATACCTAATTCCCCCCCCCCCAAATTTCCTCCCCTTGTTCCATATTTGTTGTTGGGTCCATAGCTGCCCAGCTAAGAATTGCCATTCCTACCTACCTTTGCAGTTAGATATGACCATGTGACAGAATTTGTACTCTCTGAGCAGGAAAAATGACAACACTTAGGCCATATGATAGTGGGTGTGGTTGGGTGTCATGGCACAAACTTGTAATCCCAGCTACGTAGAGGCTGAGGCAGGAGGATTGCCAGTCCAGGCAACGAGTGAGATTCTGTTTCAAATTTTAAATAAATAAATTTTAAGGGCTGGGGATATAGCTCAGTGGTAGAATGCCGGTCAACCAAGAACAAATCCCTGGGTTCAATCGCCAGTACTCTCCTCTCCAAAAAAAAAAGATAGTAGGTGTACCTCATCCAGACTCTTTTCCCTCCTCCTTGAATCAGAGCATGAACCAGAACATGACTTTGCAGCTTTGTGCAAGTAAAAATGATGCCCTAAGAACGTTCGTGCAGAATACAGTCTCCTGCCAACCAGGAATGAGTGTCTCAAGTGGGAAACAAACAAACAAAAAGAATGTGTCTTTTCTAAGTCACTAAGTTATTGCCATTCATCCATTCTAAGGTTCATTTTTTCCCCCATATTCTAATAGCCCTGAAATCCATGGGCCAACCAGTGGTCATCAGAGGCCATCCATCCTTCAGAGTGGGCCAGGCCTCAGGAAAATGTTGTGACTATTGTCTAAATGAACAAATTAATTTAAAATCAAAACATTATAAAAGTCACTGATCCTTGTGAGGTGTAGTGATTTATCAATGAAAATTTCTTTTTAAAAAATTTTTTTTTTTTAGTTGTAGATGGACATGATATCTTTATTTAATTTATTTATTTGTATGTGCTGCTGAGGACCAAACCCAGGGCTTCACATATGTGAGGCAAGGGCTCTACCACTGAGCCACAACCCCAGTCCCTACCTGAATTTTTCTTTTTTTTTGAAAGAAAGGAATGATAGGACAGTGGTTAGAGGGAGGATATGGGAATCAAGAGGGTTTTTTTTGTTTGTTTAAAGAGAGAGAGAAAGAGATAATTTTAATATTTATTTTTTAGTTTTCGGCGGACACAACATCTTTGTTTGTATGTGGTGCTGAGGATCGAACCCCGGGCCACACACATGCCAGGCAACTGCTTGAGCCACATCCCCAGCCCACATTTAAGTCTTAAAACACATCTCCACCAGATAATAAAAACATCCATTCTTATGATATACTTATAATCCAAACCCGATTGAAAGTTGATGAAGGTATTTTTTTTTAAGATTTTTTTTTTTTAAGAGAGAGAGAGGAGAGAAAGAGAATTTTAATATTTATTTTTCAGTTCTCGGCAGACACAACATCTTTGTTTGTATGTGGTGCTGAGGATCGAACCCGGGCTGCACACATGCCAGGCGAGCGCGTTACCGCTTGAGCCACATCCCCAGCCCCATCAATGAAAATTTCTTTTTTTTTTTTTTTTTTTAAAGAGAGAGTGAGAGAGGAGAGAGAGAGAGAGAATTTTTATTATTTATTTTTTAGTTCTCGGCGGACACAACATCCTTGTTGGTATGTGGTGCTGAGGATCGAACCCGGGCCGCACGCATGCCAGGCAAGCGCGCTACCGCTTGAGCCACATCCCCAGCCCAATGAAAATTTCTAAGTAGTAATAATAATAGGCCTAGAAGTGGTACTTATTTATTTATTTTTTGTGTAATTGATGTGTGAAGATTCTTCTGAGTGGCCAGGCACCATTTCTTCCTGCTTCAATCTAGAAACCACCTCTTGATCATTTCCTATCTCCCACCGTGAGAAGACAATAGAAACACCTTGTTATTGGCTAAATACTGTGCACATAATGTTATTTCTTTAAGAATACTATGCCACTCAGCACCTGGGGAGGCAGGAGGACTGCAAGTTTGAGGCCAGCCTCAGCAACTTAGCAAGGTCCTAAGCAACTTAGCAAAACACTGTATCAAAAATAAAAAAACAAGTATTTATTTATTGGGGGTGTGGCTCAGTGGTTAAGCATCCCTGGGTTCAATCCCTAGTACCAAAAAAAAAAAAAAAAGAGAGAGAATATTGTGCCAATGTTCCATTTTGGCTTTTCCACACCTTTGTTGCATACTATTGTCTGATGTTTACGGAGGCTTTGTCTGCATTCTAGAAATTGCATTTGTGTGGACGTCATGTTTTGTCTTCTTTTAAAAGCCATCTGTGTTTCCAGCCCCAGATACTGTCTTTGACCAAAGGCGATGTTGAAAGAGGGATTTTAAACAAGTTAAAATGGTAACAAAGCACTTCAGTTTTGAACTTAAAGCCGGTTTCTATAGCGTCTTTCACCATTTCAAAAAGGGTAGTGAACTGTTGACTCCTTCTCCGGACAAGTCCCCTGGGTGGGCGGGTCACGTTGCTTTCAGGGATGGTTCTGTGCTCCTGCACTGCTGAGGAGTCCCAGGCGATGGAGAGCCTGCCTTCCACCTGCAGTCATCAGGTCATTTAGGTGCATGGTGGCAAACCCTTGCCAGTCCCACTCTTTATCCTGGCAGTGCCCTGGCGGGCCCCAGTGTCAGTTGTCAGGGAGGAAGAGGGTAAGTGTGTGTGTGGGGGAGAGGGGTGGTGGGCAGAAAAGCCGGAGCTCCTTCCTGGCCAGCTTGGGAGAAATGGGAGGTGGTGGGCCTCTCTCTCTCCCCTGGGCCAAGACCTTCACCTTAGGGGCTGCCACAAAACCACAAATGGGTCCAGCCAAGGATTTGTGAGTGGGTGAGCATCGGCCGCCAGATGTGCAGGGACACAGGTTATACAGGAAGAGTAAAAGGTACAGTGTTCCAAGTGCACAGTGGCAGATGAGGGGGCCGGATCCTACATCAACAGAACCTTTTAATCCAAATCAATCAAAGAGCCATCCTGGGCTGGAGCAGGAGAAGCACCAATCCAGCTACTATGTCACTAACCATCATCCAACAGGAGAGCTCCACACACCCCCTCCCCACCCAGGAAGCTGGCCAGAGACTGGGAGGCAGGTGAGATGTCTGCACTTGGACATGCTTGGCTACTGGATTGGCATTGGGCTGGGTCTTTGGTGGGGGTCAGTTATGCCACAAAACATTTTTTAATATCAAAATCATAATCATTTAGTCCACAGGCTGGCCTTCCAAAGATGGGTATGATAATAAATGTGTGTGATAATGGTGAAGGGGCTTTGTGAGTTGTGTGTGTGTGTGTGTGTGTGTGTGAGCACACTCGTGTGTGTGGTTGTATTAGGGATTTGTGGATGGAACCCAGGGTGCCCTATAATGGAACAACATCCCCAGCCCTTTTTTTAAATAACTCTTATTTTGAAACAGGGTCTTGCTAAGTTGCCCAGGCTGGCTTTGAACCTGTGATCCTGGGATTACAGGTGTGCGCCGCCACATTCCCAGCAGTAAGTGGGCTTTGGCGCAGACAGGGGCTCTGCCTGTCTGGGTTAAGTGGTTCTGGTGTTTGTCACTTCCTGAACAGGCAGGATCCTTCCAGTAAGATCAAAAAGGTGCCAGCATCAAAACTTGAAGAAAAAAAAATGTGTTTGTAGCTTGGGGAAAAAAAAAAAGTCCCAGGAGAAAGAGGGAAACATTCTTTTTAAGACTCGCTGCGTGGCCACTGCTCTCCATATGACAGCCGTGGTTCTGAGATGAAAAGGGGTTTGGGAAGAGCTGGGCTCTGAACGTGGAGAGGGATTTTGATGTGTGATGTCGGTGGAGGAGCACGCACATGTTTATGACAGTGGCCCCCATTCCCTCTGCATCTGGCCGGACCACACCCCAGTGGATGGTCCCACTGTCCCTGAGACAAGGCAGTCCATCAGGAAGGGTTCTGCCAGCCCCCCACCTCACATTTGTGGTGGAGACAGGAGGTGGCTTGACAGGTGGGCACGTAGCCACCTTGGGAAAGACTCCGTCAGCAGAGAGAAAACCACGAGCATGCGACTGAGCTGCTGGGGTTGCTCCCATCTTCCCTGCAGAGAATAGCAAACACTTCGCAGTTTGCAAAGGGCTTTTTTTTTTTTTTTTTTTTTTTTAAAGAGAGAGAGAGAATTTTTTTTTTTTTTTAAGTTTTCAGTGGACACAACATCTTTGTTTGTATGTGGTGCTGAAGATCGATCCCGGGCCCCACACATGCCAGGCGAGCGAGCTACCTCTTGAGCCATATCCCCAGCCCCCAGCCCTTTTTTATATTTTATTTAGAGACAGGGTATCACTGAGTTGCTTAGCACCTCGCCCTTGCTGAAGCTGGCTTTGAACTCGAAATCCTCCTGCCTCAGTCTCCTGAGCTGCTGGGATTACAGGTGTGCACCATTGCAGCCGGCTCCAGTTTAGATCTTGAATGTTCCCCAAGGGTCCCTGTGTTGAAGGTTTCATCCCCAGCCTGTGGCACTACTGGGCAGAGGTGGAACCATTGGAAGATGGGGCCCTGTGGAGAGAGTTAGGTCACTGGGAGCATGCCCTTGAAGGGAACACTAGGATTCTGGCCCCTCTTTCTTTCTACTTTCCTGACACCCCAAGGTCTCCTCTGCCACGTGCTCCTGCCGGCATGTACTGTGTCACCACAGGCCCAAACAGCCATGAGCGAAAATCAACTTTCCCTCCCTTGGGTTGCTAAGCTCAGGTATTTGTCACAGTGATGGGAAGCTGGCTGACACAGAGGGTCCCCAGCCTGTGACCTACAGAACAGGGATTCCCCTGACATGGCTGCACCCTGGGTTCTGCCCATGATGCTGTTGTCGTTTTAGTTTCTGAACATCAAGCTGTGACGCTTGACTTCCAGGGCAATCCCGTTCCTCACCTTGTCTTTTGAGTCATCTGGACCTAAATAGTTTGGTGTGTGTTAGCTCCCGACTCTGGGGGTGGGGTTTTTTAGAACCCACAGAGGAGATTCTTCTAGCACGATAACTTCTCTTCGAAGCAGTGCTAAATGCTGGGCCCTCCCTTCCTAATCTCCCCTCAGATGGCCACCTCCAGTGCCCAGGAGACGGAGCTTTCGTGCATTATGTCCATTATGAGGACAAGAGGCACCTGCAATGGCGGGGCGGATAGTCCTGACCTCATTTTCAAGTTATAAGAGAAATCCCCAAGGCCCCTGGGTTTTATGAGTTCATAGAACACCACAAACCCTCACATATATGGAACTATTGGTACCAATGGACTTACTTTTGCTATCATTTATTGGGGAGGAATACATGTTTTTGGTCACTGTTGCTGTTTGGTTGGTTGGTTTTGTTTTTTTTTTGAGTCAATCGTTTGAGGGCAGGACTCCCTGAGAAGAAAGATCAGGGTAAAAGCTAATGGTTTGCCACCCTCCATCCTGGCTTGAGCAACTCAGTTCCATCCCCAGTGAGGGAAGAGGCTGGGGGACAAACAGAAGGAGGAGAGCTCCCTGAGACCTTGAATAACTACAGTAGAAGTGATGTTGTTTTAGGATGCAAGTGACCAAGCACAGCCAATCAGCAAGAAGGTCCCATCTCCCCACCCCACCTGCCTGCAGGAGAGGGGGAGGGAAGGAGAGAATGTTGTTCCCAGCAGGGTGACAGGAGTGACCATTATAAGAACAATGTTCTTATAGAGGGACCACCTATAAAAAGACTTGAAATATCAGGCTCCCAACAGGGAGGCTAAAGTAGTGGCCACAGTGGATCTGCCCATGGGTTTGTGAGGGCCTCCAGTCACTGAAGAAGAGTGGGGCGTGGGGTGGGGATGGGAGTATAAACATTTACAAACCTTCCTTAGGGGCTCAGAGCTGGTGACATTCAGGTCTGAATGTGAACCCAGTGGCTACAGGCTGGTGAAGTCCGCTAGTATAATACTGGAAGACATGTACTTAATTTTCTTTTTTCTTTTTGGTACCAGGATTTAAACCCAGAGGTGCCTAACCACTGAGCCTCATCCCCAGGCCTTTTATATATTTTATTTAGAGACAGGTCTCACTGAGTTGCTTAAGGCCTCACTAAGTTGCTGAGGCTGGCTTTGAACACAATCCTCCTGCCTCGGCCTCCCAAACCGCTGGGATTACAGGCGTGTGCTACAGCAGCCCACTTGTACTTTATCCTTCTACAGGTCATTCAACTTCAAAATTCTGTCTTTAGTGAAGATATCACAAAAAATACTATGAGTGTAGCTTTATGGTAGAGTATACTTGGCATGAACATGGCCCTGGGTTTGAGCCCCAGAACCTCCGCTCCCCCCCCCATTCTTACAAGATACCCTCCTTCCAAGTACAGGTTCCAGCTGACTTTCCTGCCCAGCCCCGTCTCAGGGAGATTCCTAGTAGGAGGATCAGGATGTATTTCTAGGGCAGCAGCTGGAGAAGCCCAACCACAGGGATTTGGGGTGGGGGGGTGCTTGGAGAAATAGTTTTTTGCCATGTTAGGGTAGTGAACCAGATATGACCTGCTAAAGTGACCAGGAAATGACGCAAAGATTTTTTACTATTTCAGCTGAAGTTGGAGTGAGGCAAAATATGGGGCAAACTACAGCATAAAGGATTTAGATTAGAGCAGTGAGGGCTTCCTGACATCACAGGGCAGCAGTCTCTGCTCCAGACCCATTTCTTCCTTCCTTCCTTTCTTTCTTTCTTTGGTACTGGGGATTGAACCCAGAAGGGCTTTTACCACTGAGCCACAATCCCAGCCATATCTATTTATTCGTTTTTTGAGACAGGGTCTCACTAAGTTTCTTAGGACCTTGCTAAGTTGGTGAGGCTGGCCTTGAACTTGCAACCCTCCTGCCTCAAGCCTCTTTGAGTCGCTGGGGTTACAGACATGTGCCACTGTGCCTGGCTGCAGGCTCATTCTGAAAGGTGGACAGAGAGGCCTCCCTTGTTGGCCAGCCAACCAAGCCTAGATCAAATAGCTCTCTACACACTCTTTTCTGTGATCTCGTCCTTTACCTAAACCAAGTGATCTTCAGTTTGGGGTCCCACATTTTTATTGCAGCATCTATAAAACTGACCTATGAACTTCTTGAGGGGTAGAGCCCGCCTGCTTTACGGCATTTTCCTAACCCCATAGGGAGGCAGTAATACCCAGGGAGTGTCGGCTGACTGATGGGAAGTGGGAAACACACACTGGAGATGGCAGCAGTAGTGTTAGCCCTGTTAAGCCTCCTGTGTGGATGGGGCTGTGAGGAGCTCTGCAGCCACTGTCGGAGGATGAGATGGGGAAGCTTGTAGGAAATCTCCAGCATCTGGTCTCCTACGATCCCCTACCCTTTGGCTCCCACCTATGGCTGACTGATTTGAGGAACAAAGGTCCGAGGCTTCATGTAAAGACAAGAGGTCTGAACGAGTCCTCGAGGGACCCAAAGGTACTGGATGACAGATAAAATGATCAAGCAGCAAGTCCGGCACAGGGGTTCGGAAGACCAGCGGAGACAGCCAAGTGTGCTCGTTCTGGCACTGTGGTGCAGCTAGCCACAAGAGCTCTGTTTTCTTTGCCAAGTCCCAGTGTCCTCCAGGCAGGAGGAGCATCTGAGGATGGTGCACTAAGGGGTCAGGGAACAGTTACCTCCCGCCATGCCCTGAGGATGAGAGACACACACCAAAACAATTAACAGACTGGTCAACTCCTGGGAAAGGGGCTAGCCACACCCAGGCTCTGTCTAGCGACTGTCTCCTCAGTGGGAAAGAAGTCAGCTCAAGTGATCAAAGGATTCCCTAATGCAAGATTTGGAACATGCAGAAGTCCTATAAGTGTAGAGTGAGAGTCACATTGCTGCAAAGTAGACGAAGAAAAGCAAAGGGCTTATGTGTGAGATAGATAGGGGTGGGAGGCTGTGAACACCACGGCAGCCATTATGCAGAAAGACGGCTGCGAGCAGCCCCTTCCCATCTGACTCCATCTCAGTGCCATGATCCAACAAGCGTTTAAGAGCTGCTAATTATTTAGGTTCCAAAAGGAGCTACATCTTAAAAGTGATTTTGAACTGATTACCGCGTTTTAAACTGATTGCAGCTGTAAGCTATAAAAGCAGGAATCTAACCTCTGATCAAACACAAAGGAATTCTTCTAAATAAAAATACTTTCATTTTACATACACATAAACAACTAATAATTTCTCCTCAGCCATTAAAGATCTAACTGTCTACAGTCAATTTTATGTTTGCTGAGACTAGGGCCCACACTGGTTCCTATTTCCAATTCCTTGTAATGTCTGGGATGGTAAGATGCTCACTGAATTAATTTAATTGAAGCAATTGTTGTATTAATGATCTGATCAGATCATTGTAATTTGTTACCATAATGAACTCCGATAGGATGAATACTGGGGAAAAGCATTACAAAAGAGCATTTTAATCGCCTCAGATCCAGGAAAACATACCTACTTCCCCAGAAACCCCAAAGAAATATGCAAATAGTCCTTCTTGAAAGGAAAACCAACCACTCTACATTCCACAACAGAGACCCTGTCGATTGCAGGCGAAGGTTGCTAGGCAACCACTTGGTAATTCCCCATGTAATAGAGATGAACCTGTCATCTGCTTTCTTGGCTATATGTGACACAGGGAGACAACAGGTAAAGGACAACCGAGAACACCTGCACCTGGATGACACAATCACTGCCGCCGCAGTGTGATGACACTGGAGAAAATCCTCACGCCCTGTCAGAAATTGCTGCAGGGAGAATTTCATTAAACTATGAACATAAGACATGGAAATGAATTTTCTTGGGTTTACCCTGTGGGTTATCCTGTTAGCCCTGTCCACAAAGCAGGAGGTGGAAAGCGCCTGATTTCCACCGTGGAGGGCTGTCAGATCCACAAAGGCTCCTGTGGCTGCCGCTGGGGTGAGGCTTTGCCAGATGAAAGCAGCCTTTTGAGTCTTAAAGGACACTCACCATTTCAAAGTCCCAAGTTTGGGATGAGCAAATCACACGTTTTTATACCTGAAGAAAATGCCCTGAATAATTTCTTTGTTTGCACATGATTTCCAAGACGTTTCAGACAAATAAATGAGCTGTCTTGTAAAGAATCCACTCTACCATAGGTCTTGACATCACTGTGCTTAAAATTGGCTCAAAACATGATAAAGCAATGGAGAATGAGTAAGCAATGTCTCACACCTTCTTTAACATTAAGAAAAAGAGAACTTAAATTTAAATTGCTCTTCAAATTTGGAAGGCTAGAGAGTCTCAATCAAATTTTTAAAAGGAAACCTTTTAGATGTGAAAAACCAAAACTGTGCCCACTCTTTCAGAATATATTTAAGACTTTGGAGACTGACTGCTTGTGTGTCAGTCCCCTGTCTGAGATTTAACTTTGAGGTCGTAGGCAACCAGTTAAAGAGAAAACAGAATCAAGATAAAATCAACAAGGTATTTTTTTTTTCATTTTGTTTTGTTTTGGTTGGAACTAGGGGTACTCAACAACTGAGCTGCATCCCCAGCCCTTTTTATTTTTAAATTTTGAAACAGGGCCTCACTAAGTCACTGAACCTGGCCTCGAGTTTCCAATCCTCCTGTCTCAGCCTCCAGAGTTGCTGAGAACAGGTTTGCATCCCTGCACCTGGAACCAGGTAGTCTTGATGAACACTGGGCGAGGCTTCAATCCAACATCTGGTGCCTGTCTACCCACCCTGCTGTGATGCTGACCTAAATAAGCCAAGACCAGCTGGCCAACGCCTCAGCTAAACCTTGTCAAAAGGCCCAACCTTAACTCCCCAGGAATGGAAAGAGAGACACTGGTGTTCTTAGGCACGTCTCTGCAAAGTGCAACCACTGTATTTGTCATCTCTACTGACTACCAGGTTTTAGAAGACTCTTCATGGAATTCCAAAGTGTCAGGCAGTGGCCAAATCCAATGTTACAGAGAAGGATTCTAGAGCATTCTTGAACAAATGCTCAGAATGAAAAAGGCTCAATGACTTAAAGGGGTAGAAGGTTCTAGAGCATCTTTGCCAGAACGATAACCATGGAGTAAGCCCCAGGTAAGTCAGGGGCTACCTCTCCCCCACCACTTACAACACTGGCCTCAGGAGGTAGGGGAGAGCAGAGCACATCAGGGAGTTGACAAAAGAGCAGGAGGGCCCCAGACTTCTCTTGCCCCAGAGGCTGAGGAAGCCACACCCTGCCCTGCTCAGTAACATCTTCTCTCTGGTGCTGTCAGTGATGTGGGAGCCCACCGTTCAGGGAGTTGGGTCCTATTGACAATAGATTGGTTGGATGCCTACTATATAGTATTTGTTTTGTGAGAAAAAACCGTGAAATTCAAACCTATCCCTTAAGGAGCTCAGACTATAGTGGGAGACAAATAGGACCAGACACAGTGCAAATCCTCTAGATGAAGCTACGAGATCCAAAGTGCTCAATACTGTGAATAATTAATTTCCATGTGGAGGACACTCCTCATGTTGGGCTTTGTAGCCAGCTTCCTGTTGCTCAAGCGTCAATTTCCACTGAAGAGCTCCAGGTCCATCAGGTTTTCCGCGGGGGTAGCCTGTGTTCCCTGCCTTTCCTGAACCCTGTCTGGTAAACTCAACTGGGATCCAGAGGTTGTTTACAGAAGGGAGGCAAGCTGGGAGACCAGCTACGAGGCCAGAGATCTACAAGCCAGAAGCCAAATGGCTCCACATAAAGGGGCCAAGGAACGGATTTCTCGATCACCCAGAGGAAAGGACAAGTTGCAAGTTGAAATCAAAGACTTCATGTTCAGCAGGCAGATGATACTTTAAAACCTTTCTACTAAAAAGATTCTAGGTAGAGGGGACATGAGGCCCAAGGCAGCTTCTGAGCGTCTGGGAACATGTGGGGCTGAAATCAGCACCCCACCCCCAGCAACCCTCCACCATGTTCAGAGGGAGGGAGAGCAGCTGAGGCGTCTTCTGTGAAGCCTGCTTGCCCAGTGCCCCACCTCGGTCCCTGGCGATCCTCCCACACAAGCGCCTGTCCCTAGTGCTTCTGGCTTGCCACTGGCCTCAGTGCAGCAGGAAAGGGTGTGGCATTACTCATTTCCACTCTAGCACAAATTCAAATCCTGGCTCCATCAACTACCACTGGTGACATTGGCAAGTGACAGGGCCTATTTCCTCCTGTCAAAGGAGAATAAGGACACTACACCCACCTCCCAGGACTGAGGGAAGGTCAAATGAGTACATGCAGGCAAATCACTTAGGACAGTACCTGGCACGTCCTAAGCACCGTGTTACTGTTATGAAAGAATTTTCCTTGGGTTGCAGAGCGTTTGGGTGTCAAGCAGTTACACTTAAAGGAATTTCAGTATTGGCAAGGGAGAAAGTGAGTGATTTGGGAGGAGTTTCCATTGCCCCTGGAATCAAACCTGTGTGTATGTATTAACATCCTGACTGTAACCTCAGCATTAGGTTTTTCGTGTTCCTGTTTTTGCAGATACTCCCCTAAGAAATGAGCCAAGAACTAACCCTGATGGTGGGAACCCACCAGCTGACTGCTAAGAGAAAAAAAGTCAGGTCTCCTGTTGTCATGACCTCTGCCTCTGCCAGTACAGGACATGGATCCCTCTACCTGCACCCAGGTTGGAGGTCCTGACCTTCTCTCTCACTGACCCATGACTCTGGGACTCTAGAGTGTACCACACTGACACCACCATTGAGTCCTTTTTTTTTTTTTTTTTTGTACTAGGGATTGAATCCAGGTGTGCTTAACCACTGAGCCACAACCCAGTCCTATTTTGTATTTTATTTAGAGACAGGGTCTCACTGAGTTGCTTAGCACCTCACCATTGCTGAGGCTGGCTTTGAACTCTCTATCTTCCTGCCTCAGCCTCCTGAGCCACTGAGATTACAAGTGAATGCCACCAGGCCCAGCCCATTGAGTCCTCTTTAAAGGCTTTACAAACAGGTCAGCCCAATGTAATGCCAGGTGCTGACTTGAACTAGAGGACAACTATTTTACAGATGGTTAAATGAGGTTCCGAAAAATGAAATCAATGGTTCTCAAATGCTGGTCCAAGAACTGGCACCAGTCCTGTGGCGTTTTCACTGCTCTTCAGCAAAACTGGAAAAATATGAATAATGTAATGAGTTTTTATAAAGCCAAAATTATCAAATTTTTAAATTACGTGCTATCTTCCTGTCTATATCAGGAGAATGTCAAATGCCCATTCTTTTATAAAATGATACTGATAGGAGCTGGGATTTTAAACTATATCTTTTGAATACTTTTTCTTTCCATTATAGTATTTTAATTACTTTTAAATAACTTTAAAACAATTTTAATTTTAAATTTGATTTTAAATATCAGAATAATTAATTAACAAAATTTTTTTTTTAACTTTGCTGTTTTGCCCAGGCTGGCCTTGAGCTCCTGGGCTCCACTGATCCTCCTGCTCAGCCTCCTAAGTAGCTGGAATTATAGCACATACTATTGTTTCCAGCCCCCAAAATTATTGAACAATTATTTATAATTATTTTAAGTTAGATGCCATGTAGTATGTATACTTTGAAATATCTTCGAATGGAACTCAATACAAGATTAACTCTTCAGAGTATCTTATGCAGGATTAAAAACTCGAAATGTCACATGGATAGGGCAGGTAACAACTGAATGCAGAAGGCAGGGTGCATTTGCAGTTTCTGACCTGGGTCTCCGTCACAGGAGAAAGGAAAAGGGAATCTGTTGGCAAACCCCTAAGTGCAGCATTTGAGGGCGCATGTCTCCCTCTGCTGGCAACGGTGGTGGCAAAATGAGTCTTGAACTACAAATGGCAGTGGTGAGGTCTGAGATTGCGTGAAGCCCCATAAGAATGGTGCCCCCAAATCTACTCTCCCTCACAGGAACCTTGGCCTAATCAAAATGAGAGAACGAAGACTAAATAATTTGTGTCACCAGGAAATGATCAATAGAGATGCTGATTTACAAACCTTGGTAAATGAACAAAGAAATAAAGATAAATTTTCAGCAATTTGGCTATATGAAAATAATTCATTATTCATGTTTATGAACTGCTTATTCTATACAGTTATACAGAATCATATGGTAAAATAACCATAAAGGTTATGCCTACCAGCAAATAGGTCTGATTTATTTGGTCCCAACCCCAAAATTGTTTTTAAAATTCAAATTGTTGATATAACATAGATGCCTGCTCATATGGAAGTAGAATCAGGTAGTCTGACTTATTTGTCCCTTTGGAAGACCAAGATGAGGCTGCCCTCATGCTTTCGCTTGTTTCATTTATTCCTTTTTGCCTGTGTGCATTTATTTTGGGGAGACTGAACTCAGGGGCACTTAACCACTGAGCCACATCCCCACCCCTGTTTTGTATTTTATTTAGAGACGGGGTCTCCCTGAGTCACTTAGCACCTTGCTGTTGTTGAGGCTGGCTTTGAACTCCTGTCTCAGCTTTCCAAATCACTCATCTGGCTATCTCACCGGGCCCCTATCCACTTCTACTACTGTAAATCCAACTTTTGCCTTTCCTTAAAGCTTTATCTGCTGGTCTCTTCCAACAACAGGCTAAAAAATCAAGGCAAGTAGTTTTTTCTCCATTTATTGTTTTGCTCAGAATCTTCTAGCATTCATATATTCTCTCATATTGCTTATAGAGCATGTCTTATTTCCCATGTCAGATTTTAAGTTCTTTGACATTTAGGGGCATTTGACATTTAGTCTGTTTCAAAAAGATGCTATTAATATGGCTTCATGGTTTTGGGTTCGGGTTTAATATATATATATATATATATATATATATATATATATATATACACACACACACATATATATATATATATTTTTTTTTTTAAAGAGAGAGAGAGAAGTTTTTTTAATATTTATTTTTTAGTTTTCGGTGGACACAACATCTTTATTTTTATGTGGTGCTGAGGATGGAACCCAGCGCCCTGCGTGTGTTCCAGGCGAGCGCACTACCGCTTGAGCCACTTCCTCAGCCCAGGTTCGGCTATGTTATCATGTGCATAAGCTTCAGTTCCCTCACAAACTGGTCATAAATAGCACCTTGGTTACCAGCAGTCACAACAGGGAATCTGCCTGGATCCTGGCTGGTGGGATTCAGCTGCCTGCCCACCTTGCACCAGAAATAAGTGAATGAGCTAGGTGTGGTAGCCCATAATCCCATGGGTTCCAGAGGATGAAGGGGGAGGACTGCAAGGTCAAACAAGCCTCAGTAATTTGAGGCCCTTGGCATTTAGTGAGACCTTGCCTTAAAACAAAGAAGGGCTGGGGATGTGGCTCAGTGGTTAAGCAGCACTAGGTTCATTCAATCCCTGGTTCCGGGGGAAAAAAAGAAGTGAATGAAAAGGAAAACTAAATTTTATGGAGTTTGATCTAACTTGGGTGAGGCAGCTAAATTGCTTCTCCTGCAGTCCCACAGAAGCATCTGCAATTCATAGAAACAAATGCCAGGTGATATACATATGTAGATTTAGCTAGGTTGTCCTAATCAGAATCTCTTTCAGTGTCAAGTCTCAGGTTTTTGGTCAGCTTGCCGGTCAGAGGGTAGATTTTATTCTCAGCACCAGTAAATTCTGGAGCTCTTGTGTTTCAACTTCCCCTGCTTCACCTCAGTTTGATCAAACTACATGAAATTCATCTTTTTTTTTTAACAACATTTCCTGATTTTTAAAATATTTATTTTTTAGTTTTCAGAGACACAACATCTATATTATTTTTATGTGGTGCTGAGGATAGAACCCAGCGCCCCGCGCATGCTACCGCTTGAGCCACATCCCCAGCCCCTTGCTGATTTTTTTTGCAGCCAAATCCTTGTTTTCATTCCATCCTCAAAATAAACTTTATGTAGGCATTCAACTGTTATTTGTTGACAGAGCTTATGTTAATAAGTACACTCATACCAAATAATACATTAGCATTATCTGTATCTAAAGGACTAAAGAGATTAACTATGACCTGGTGGCGCTTTAAAAAGCTTGGATTACCAATGCAGGACAACTCCCGGTCACCTAGATCAGTGCTGTCCAATACAACTTCCTGAAATGCTGGGAATGCAAACAGTCTCTGACCAATAAAGTAGGCATTAGCTCTATGTGGCTAGTCAGTTCTTTAAATGCTGCTGGTGCGACTGAAATTGAATTTTCTCATTTAATTTTACTTATTTTGGGGGCGGTACTGGGGAATGAAACTCAGGGACTAGCGCGGGCTAGGCAAAAAGCTCGGCTCACTTAATTATATAGCTCTTCGCGGTGACTAGTTTTGGACAGCGCCGTTCCAGCACCGGCCCTGACCTCCAGCAATCTTTTTTTTTTTTTTTTTCTCTCTTTTTTTGCGAAGAAATTCTTTCTTGACAGAGTGACCCTGACTGATCCACTGAACACATCTTGGATGCCGACGCCCTTTTCTTCTTCAGCGGCTCCCGGGGAAACTTCGCCAAGGGCTGGCAGGAAGAACTGCGGCCATAGAAAACCCACCCTCTTGGGCAGTGGCACATCAAAGGACGTGAAATCATCCAACTAAAATATTCACTGCAGCACGGTCTCGGGGCTGTCGGGAAGGCCAGTAAAGCAAAAGACAGGGCAAAAAATGGGACCCGAGCCCGTCCTCCTTGGCTCCCTCCCACGCCGCCCGCGCGGCAGGGCCTGTCCTGGTCCCCACCCCCAACGGCGTCGGCACTGTTTACACGAGACGAACGACACCTCTTGCCGTGCAGGTTTCAGGCCGGCCAACCCCTGCCCCTCGAAACCCCGCCTCGAGGCCTGCCCACGCAGCCCAGAGCGCCAGGCCCCCTACAAAATGGCGGCGGGGCCTCAGCAACCAACCATAGAAACGCCCGCCCGCCGTAGAGAGCACGGGCCTCTAAGCGATGTCCCTTCCGGCGGAGGCAGGGAAAGTGCGTCTCCAAGGGCCCCTCTAGGAGAACAGCGCGCTATCTCTATGGTGCCGAGTCCTCCGAGCCGGGTCACGTGGCTGGCGACAGCCGTCGCGGAGGCGGGGGGAGGAGAAATGGGCGGGAGGCCGGGGGAATAGCTGGAGACCCGGAGAAGACGGGGTTGTCATGGAGCCGTGGGGCCGGGCTCGCGCATGCGCCACCTGACGCGCCGGGCCGGTCGTGGAGCAGCGACCCTGGCCCTAGGTGAGAAAGGGAGGGCTCGGCCCGGGGGAGGGGTCAGGGATGGCGCACCCCGCGAGGGTTTGGGCGCGGAGCGCCGGGAAAGCAGGTGGGAGTAGGGGAATGAGGAAGAAAAGCGGTTAGTCACAGGAGGGAGAACCGGGACCTTCGGGGGACGGAGGCCCGAATGTCGGGAGCAGAGGGACGCACCACCCTTGCCCCCATTAAGTTGGTTTTCCCGGGAGCGGCCGGCCTACGTGGGAAAGAGACTCGCGGGCTAGGAGGGGGCCGTTCGTGGGGAGGGGGCTTGTGCAAGAACAAGTGGGGTGAGTTCGTTAGGGCAGGTGGCCCGGGTCTGCCCCTGGGGGCCAGCGCTGGCAGGGAGCCTGGCGGACTTGGGTTGTGAGCAGAAGGCCCGGGAATGGGCAGGTGAGTGGGCGCGAGGGCTGCTAACAGGGTGAGGGTCCTGGACCCCTAGTTAGGAGCTGCGCTCTGGGTCCGGGACGCAGGTGTGCTGACCTCTCTGACGCCCTGCTGTTCCCCGTTTTGTTGGTTATTTCTCTTGAGTAGCCAGCTTGCTAGGCGTGATGCCAGGGGTAGGGGTGTGGGGAAGAAAGCAGCAGTGCCAAGTAAGGAGTTGGTGGTTAGTGAGTGGGCTGAGGGTAATTCTGGTCCCGGCCCAGGCCAAAGCCAGGCTCCTTGTTATTACCCAGGCGCTGGCAGTACGCATTGCCTGGGCGTTTGTCCTGGGTGACTGGTGGTATGCCAGTCACAGCACCGTCCTAGGGTCTGCCCAGTTCTGCCCTGCTGAGCTGGCAGGCTGGTGGATGCCTGGAGGGTGCACATGCTGTCTGGCACAGATGCAGTGTGGGCTGGTGCAAATGAATAGGTGGGCGCTGTTAGTGTGAACTCTTTTTGCAGGAGAGGATTAAAAGGAAGTTCGCTAATCTGATCCCTTTGAAAGGTGAAGATGGAGAATGCCACACCTGGTTTCAAACACAGGAAAATTTTATGGAATCGGATTTCAGGATCTTTGGCATGAATTTGCAGCCAGGTTGGAGAATGGGAATGAATGTAAAGGGGAAGATGAATTTTAGAGATTCAGGAAGATGGAGTTTTCCCCTCATTAAAACATACAGACATTCTCCCAGAATGGTGTATCTGAATATGCAGACTAGAAGAACACGGTTCCAGGGAAAACCTAGTAACATATTTATAATTCTGAGATTATTCATAGTTTTGTGGCTGTAAGTTCTTTATTTTGTATGGCCTTATCACTTTATTGTATTTAAGCTTCTGCTTGGGCTTTCACCTTACACCTCTCTGCACGCATGTTATACACGTGACACATTTTAAAAGCAACCTGAGCTCTCAGGAATGTTGCCAAGTATCTATAAAAGGAGAGAGACAGGGCTGCATGTCAGACCCTTTCTTTGTACCTCTTGGGTCTCCTTTGTATCATAAACTCGAATCTCTATAGATATTCTGGATTATACCAACTTTTAATTTGGTTGGTGGGTTTGTCCCCGAGGTTTCACCGAGAATAAAGAGTAGATTAGATATCTGTTTCCTGCATAGGACCAGACATGGAGGTTAGATCTGGAGGTGACCACGGTGTTTGGAAATGCAGAGTATTGCCCTTCCAGGATTTCACTGACAGCAAAGCTGCTCTGGCTGTCAGAGACTCAGCAGGACAGAGACTGGCTGGAATTTATTATTCTCTTGAACATCTCACATGCTCATTGTTGGAGGCTGTGGTTGCAAAGATGAAAAAACAACCCTTCGTCGAGGAGACAAATAATTAGACTCTAATGTAAGAAGTACAAAAATAGAAGTCAGCACTTGCTAGAATTTTATATCTATTTATATAAATTCATGTATTTGTTGATTAACTTTCCAATGTGAATTTTAGCATGTACTGTTGTCTGTGGGAACCTTTTGGACAATGTATTACATATACATCCATAAAATTCCCAATTAGGGTCTACTTAAATTAGCTTAAATTAACCCTTCTAATGCAGAGTAAGTACCTGGGGTCTGAGATGTTTGTGCAGCTGTTTCCCAGGCTGTACCAGGAAGCAGAGAGAGGAGAGCCAATAATCCAGTTTCAACTCCTCCTCAACTTGTGAGCATCTAACGTTAAAATAATATGCAGGAGAAAAAAAATCTGGCAACTTACTGAGGTTTTCAGGCTTTGAGATTTTAATGACCCCCAGTTTGAGAAGTGGTGGTAGGAAACCCTGTCACTCTGCTCCCTAGTTCAGGACTTCATGGGGTGCTGTGTACAGCTGGGTCTGATGTTCATGGCTCATGGATGCTTTGAAGTCAATTATACATTCTTTCCAACTGCCACCAACTCCCCAGGACCTAAATTTTTTTTTTTTTTTAAAGAGAGAGTGAGAGAGGAGAGAGAGACTGAGAGAGAGAAAGATTTTTTTTTAATATTTATTTTTTAGTTCTCGGCGGACACAACATCTTTGTTGGTATGTGGTGCTGAGGATCGAACCCGGGCCGCACGCATGCCAGGCAAGCGCGCTACCACTTGAGCCACATCCCCAGCCCCCCCTAAAATTTTAATACACTTTAACCTGTTTGTCAGTATTTCAGGATTTTGATTCTACAATCAATATTATCCTGCAAATTCTCAATGAGTCAGAATAAATCCCTGTGTGTTTTCTGTGGCTCCATTAGTCATGCTTTGACAATACGGTGGCAAGACCTCTTCCAGTGTCTTGTCTTGAGAACTGTAGAAGACTAAATTGGGATGCTTTCTCTAAAATACCTATAAAATAATTCCTGTTTAGTAAGATAATGTGAAATTTTGTCAGGTTCTTAAATAGTTGCCACTAACATGAGCTACCTTCCTACGCTGGATCAGCGGCCTAGTGAGACCCACGTCAGTCTGAAGACCCATCCACATGCTACATCTATGTCCATTTTGAAGAAGGCTTTTATTCATTTTTGGACAGTATTATTTAAGGAAAATTACACTGTGCACACTTGTTGGGTTTTATACAAAAGGATCCTGATTTAATTAGAGATACAATTTTACATTTTAGTCTGCTTTTTACACTGGGTTGTCCATGCTGTCAAACCTCGTAGCTGTCAAATCGACATTGCTTTTGCCTAGTGCTCTGCAAGATGTGACAGGGCCATTGTTCATCTTTTATGCACATAGGATTAAGCGTGTGACCTCTGAAAGAGTCTTGATTTGACATGAATTGAATGAGGAAGCCAGTCCCCTTAAATGAGTTAGGTATGAGGCAAAATAACTTTTACTTGAAATTGTTTTCAAACCAGTTTGTGTTCCCTTCAGCCCACATCCACTGAGGGTAAAAGTATGAGCCAGAGGGCTGCTCTTGTCTTATTTAACTTCACCGTGAGCCCTTCCTCTGGTGTTCCTCACTAGATCTTGTATCAGCAGAAGTGTCCAGGCGTGGCCCTTCACAGTGTTGTTCCAGGCACAGTGCTATTTGGGACTCAAGCTTCTCTCCACTAGTCCCATGGGATGGAGTGGTGAATAGACTTCGAATGGAAACATCGCCAGGCCTTGCTCACACCTACCAGATTCATTATTATCCCAGGTTTTTTCTGTTTTATTCCTGTGGTGTCCTTTGTGCACTTAACATTCCAGCCTTACACTTAACTCCCATTCTGCTGTAACTCAAATATTTGCTAACTGTTGAACGTTCTCAGTTCTGCTGACCCTTTGTAGGGCTGATTAGTCTCATTCTTGCACTGTTAGCCCAGTCCGGATACTCTGCGGACTAGCTGTATGTCACTGAGGCAAGCTTGGGTTTCTTCCCTGAGCTTTAGTCTTACATGTGACTTCTTCCTACCCACCATCTCTACTCACTTCAGTCTCTAGATGACCAAAACTGAACTAGCCTCGCCACACCTGCCCACTCCACCCAGCTCCCTGCTGTGCTCTTTTGGGGCTCGGGGCTCCCTAGCTTAGAAAATGGTACTCCCCACCTCATAATAACTGAGTCCCAGCAGGTCAGCCTGTTTGCCTTCTCGTCTCCTCCAGGACCCCCTCTGTAATGTTCCTGGACTGTCACGATAGCATCCGAATGATCTCATGCCACTCCGCCTGCCTCCCTCTCTCTCTCTCTGTCTCTCTCTCTCTCTCTCTCTCTTTCTCTCTCTCTGCTTTAGTCTCAGTCCTCATCGAAAACGCTTTTGAAAGCACAGATCTGATCACATTACTCTTCTGGTTGAAATACTTCAGTGATTTTCTGCTGCTGTTAAGTTAACCAGCCTTTGCAACATGGATTCCCAGGCCCTTCCTTTCTGTCCCCACCACTCCCTAGTGTCAGTCAAATTAGTGAGACCCTGTCTTAAAATAAATAAATAAAGGCAGGGGGTGTTGTTCAGTGTAGAGCACTCCTGGGCTCAATCCCCAGTCCAGTCACCCCTCCCTGTGATCTTGCTGCCGTTTAGCTCTGAGTAGGCCAAGCTGCTTGTTCCCTTAGGACTTTTGCCCAGAACACACCAGCATGCCCCACCTGTCCCCTTTTGCCTCGTTAACTCAGCCTTCCATCCCAGCTACCTGGCACTTCCTTAGTCCCCCAGACTACTAGTCCTGACCCTTCATTTCTCTTATCAAAGTAGTCATTACGTACAGGAGTCCTTGATTAATGTCTTCCTCTCTTTCTAGATCACAAGTCCAAGAAGAGAGTAAACATGTCTGTCCTATTCACTTTGTATCCCCAGTCCTAGTACAGTGCCTGGTTCTATATGAGCACTTGGTAGATATTTTTAAATGACTGACTGTAACTTATCTCAGTGTCAGCTTCCTTCTTTGTAAAATGGGATCACAACTGATGTAGACATTATGAAGCCCAAGTAAAATAACATTAATAGCAATACATGTTATGTACCTTTGTATTATATAAGCACTTTATTATGTATGATATTATTTGCATATAAAAATGGTTTATTTTTGTTGTTTATGGTGCAGGGGATTGTTGATTTTTATTTTTGTGATGCTGGGGATTGAACTCAGGGCCTTATTCATGGTAGGTAAGTACTTTACCACTGAGTTATACTACACCCCTAAAAAACACTTTTTAGCCCCAAAGTAGCATGCATATATAAACTGTTTTTACTCTGTTCAGTTCTTTATCCAAAGAACTGAGAATTATCGGTGAGAAACTACACTCTGGGCTGTGGCAGTAGGTCAGGAGCCTGCAGGTGCACACTAGGACAGCAAGCCCGCTGGCTGATGTTACCTCTCCTCAGGGAGGAGGAGGGTGACTTGATTTGGGTACCCATTCCAAAAGCCTAATCAAATGTGCCTTTGTTAGCAGTTACAAAGCTCCCACAGAATATTGTTTGTGTGCTTTGAATTTGTAATGTAGTTACACAGCAGCAGGAGGACTGTGGATCTCTTTTTGGGTGGAAACCATTCTGTTTAGTAAACTCGAAGCTTTTGTCCACTGAGAAGATATGGCCTATGTGGGCAAGGACTGTGTTCTTGACTCTTAACTTCATGCACCATTTGGATTACCTATTTCAGCTCTCTGGGCATTGACTTCTTATGTAACTGTTTTTCATAGAGCGATCCAGATGAAAAGAGTACCAGGAACTCGCTTTCAGCCTAATAAAACATGGAGAGGAAAATCCCATCCAGAGAGAGCCCCAGAAGACTCTCGGCCAAGCTAGGCAGAGGAACAGAGATGAAAAAAGGGACTCGTCAACTTGGCGTGGTGGCTGCAGAGTCAGATAAGGACTCTGGATTTTCAGGTTAAAAATATCTTATCCTTTCTACATGATAATGAATGATGTGCCTGAAAAATTTTCTCCCTAAAACTCATTTGTGTGATAAGAATGAGAAGCTTTAACACAAAGAATAATGACTATCTGTTCTCACAAAATGGTCATTCTGATTCCATATGGCAGAGTATCAGTCAAAGTCACTGTGGGATTAGTTCTGAAAGGATGATTTGACATCTTTTCTTCAACTTAGGCTTTCAACTTTATTTATGTTTTGCAGTGCTAAGGAAGGAACCCAGGGCCTCACACACGCTGGGCAAGCACTGTGCCTCCGAGCTACATCCCCAGCTCAAGACTCAATTTTAAATCTTACATTTCCAAGTATTACAAATGGTTACTGGAAAAGAAATACTTGAATGCTCATAATTCCATGGGGGTTAGCTCCTTTTTCATAGGAACAGATACATTTCAGGGAAAAAAATACTACTGCAAGTTATCACTGTGTAACAAATTTGAAATCTGCCAGTTTAAAAGTTGTACTGTCGGGCTACGAGGGGGATATGTCCTGGGAAACCCGTCCTTAGGTGATTTCATCACTGTGTGAATACCACAGAGTATACTTACACAAACCTAGATGGGGTAGCCTTCTACACACCCAGGCTGCACCACATATAGGTCTGTAATTGACCAAAGCATCATTATGTGGTGCATGACTACAATTTGTTAAGATAATTTTTTTGCTAAGAAAGTTATTTTACTATGCTTAAAAAGTCCGCTCCTCCCAACAATCTTTCCTTCCTCATATCTGTCATATGGTATTTGGTCTAGAGCTACCTGCCCAATACTACCTTCAGGCTATTAGACCAGAAAGTGGAACAGTTTTCTTTAATAGCTTATCCGAAAGGGCTAGCTGCGTCCCCTATGAATCTCTTAATTTTTGTGAGCTTCTTTTCATTTCCACGCCTGAGGGAGTGGCTTGAACTACCCTCAAATGTGAAATTGATATCAACATTTTTGGCTCAGGGGATGCCAAGGATTGATGCCAGAGTATTGGGGCTGAATTAGCATCCTGAGAGTGAAACCTCCTCTAGGGGAAGATTTATGTCACCCAAGTTCACAGAGACAAATTGATCAGTTTTGTTGATTTACTCATGTATAGTGAGAAATGCAACTGTTAGGAAAACTAGAACTTTCCCATCTTGAGATCGATGTGTTCTCACCTCGTAGTCATGCTGAATGAGAAGCCAAAGTATAAATAGACCATTACTCATAGAGGAGCAGAGACTGACCAAGGGATTAGAGTAAGAGGAATTGGTTGCTGCCCAGGGATAAAGCAGTCCAGGGTTCATAGCACTGTTTCAGAGTCTTGCCTCATTGTCAGGCTCGCCTGCAGCCATCATTAAAACACTGATCCTCAGATCCTCTTCTGGAGATGCTGATTCCGAGGGACTGGGGAAGGCCTTGGAATGTGGGGTTTGTAAAATAAGTATCTGTCATATAATCAGACAGGTTTGGGAAACTTTCCCCGTTTTCTTTTAACATCATGTTTGCTTTTTTGTCTGGTTTTCTTGTCATGAAGGTAATTCATACTCATTGAGAAGCTTAGAAACTTAGAAAAGTCAAAGAATAAACATTATCCACAGTTTTATTATCTGTAATTCTCAGTGCTATTGACTATATGGTACTTTTTCCAAAAACTTTAACTTCATTAAGCCAGTTCTTTAAAGAAGTCCTATATTATTCAGACATAGAGTGGTATTAAAAATAATCGAACTCATTATGTCCCCCCACATAGCCCCAGTGAATGCCTCCAGCCACTGCTGGGCCACAACCCCAGCCCTAATATCATTATTTCTAATACATTGTCCCATATTTGGTCAGTGGGAGACCCATCTGGGTAGCCCTTGTGTCTTTTTGACATTCCCATTAGTGTTTGAGCACCTCCTCGCTTTCTAGGACAATAAGCTGTCCAGGCTCATCTTGTCCCTTCCCTGTCAACGTCTTGGAATCAGCTGTTTCTCCAAGAGCCCCTGCTTTTGTGCTTCATGTGCAGAACAGCATTGAGAAGCAAGGTCCAGGTGTGGGGTGTACACATTGTATGGCTTAATAGTTGGTAACTAGAGCACATTTGGATTACTTGAAAATAAATTTACCTAGGAACAAGGTAAATCAGTTCAGTTGGATCAAGGGTAGGACCCAGATACCCATGATTTTTGAGAAGTATCACTGGAGAGTCTGAGTCGTGCCCCTGTTGATGAATGTCCTTCTAATCACAGTCTTTGCCATGCTGCAGAAAATGCAGTTGTTGACAGTTGCATTTATTTATCCATTTACGCTCCAGTCTTGCCTTATCAATATTCTGAGATTCTTATTTGGGGGGGTGGGTACTAGGGTTTGAACTCAGGGGCACTCCATCACTGAGCCACAGCTATTCTAAGATTCTTGATGAGCAATTCACATAATCCCAGACTCCTCAGTAGCAGGAAAAAAACAGTCTTTTGGTTTACGCCAGCAGGTATTTAAGTACATCCTTTTTGTATGGCGTTACATAGGGACCTGTGTTCTCTTTGGCTTGTAGAGCATCCTGCTTTCACTCATTGTGAAGGATTCCTGGTAAGTACAGCCAGTAAAGGAGGTGCTTAACAGGGTGGAAGGAACAACAGAGAAGAGAAACATTTAAACGTTGGCTTTGACAAACTAATCCAGAATTTTATAATTGGAAAATTCAGGAAGAAGCTATTTTAGTTCCAACATGGATATAAACTAGAGATTAACAGATTTTAACAGCTATCAACAACTGCATTTTCTGCAGCATGGCAAAGATTATGATTAGAAGGACATTCATCAACAGGGGCATGACTCAGAATCTCAGTGATACTTCTCAAAAATTATGGATGCTCACTTCTCAGCATCAGGTTCTTCAAAGCTATGAACTAACTTTGAAACCTTCAACTCATTTCTCTGTAGACCTGATGATTACTTTCACATGAACTCTAACTGACACAGGTTTTTGCCTTTAAGAGAAGAAGGAAGGGAGTTAAGAACAGTTCTGAATTTTGGGGGGAGGGATAATTATGGAGGTCATGGAAAATCCAATGAAAACTAAAGACCCCAGAAAAATGGACAAGAACGCCTGTCCCAGATGTTCCTTTTAATTTCAGGGGTTCCTATATCTCAGGAGCTGGGTTAAGAGCCCTAGCTTAGAGCCTGCATGAACTAACCATGCTTCTGCCCACCAGATGGGAGCTCAGAATGTCTGAGCTCCGCGGAGCAGATGGAGTCCGAGGACATGCTGAGCGCCTTAGGCTGGAGCGGAGAAGACAGGCCACGGCAGAGCTCCAAAGCTGCAAGCAATGCCTTCCCTACACTGTCCCCCATGGTCGTCATGAAGAACGTTCTGGTCAAACAGGTAAGGAGGATGGATGTGGCCTAAAATCTTTGCAGATGAAAGTTTCTGAGCTTCCTGTGTACAAACTCTCCTTCTCTGCCAAGGAGAGTTCAGAAGAGGCACTAGAACCATTCCAAGCTGTACTTTTCTGTCCTGGGTAGAGTTTGTTACCTTTCAATTGCTGACACTGTTTAAAAAGGAGCACAGGAGGCTGGTGATGTAGCTCCGTGGTAGAGCACTTGCTTAGCATGCCCAAGGCCCTGGATTTGATCCCTAGCACTGAAAAAAAAAAAAATGTACAAGAGTCATGATGTATAGTCTCATTTTTGAGACAGACTCAAAAAAATGAGGTGTTTTTGGTTTTTATTATTTATTTATTTATTTTCAGTACTGGAAATGGAACCCAAGGCTTCACACATGCAGAACAAATAAATAAGTGCCCTATCACTGTGCTATACCCCCAGACCTTTTCATTTTATTTTGAGGCAAAATCTTGCTAAATTGTCCAGGCTGGCTTTGAACTGGCAATTCTCTTGCCTCAGCCTCCCCAGTAACTGAGATTACAGGCTTGTGCTACTGTTCCCGACTTTATTTGTTTGTAGTTTATCCGTAGGGTTCTTAAGTGCTTTAGTCATACACAAAGGAACCAAGCCAAAATGTCATCACTTCACTGGTACATTCTCACATATGGCAGAGTCTAGGGCAGAAACAAAGTTGGATTTGTCCTGGGAATTTAGGGAGATGGGAATGTAAGACACGTTATTTGTTTTAGTAGAAGAGGCGATTCCCTGTCTCTCATGTCATATTTTGAGCATTTTCTTAGTGATCAGATCAAAGCCATGGCATCAGTGACCCGGCAGCTGTTCAGTTTGAGAATGGCTGTAACAATGGTCCACGTAGCTTTTTGTGGAGATGAAAAAGTTCAATTTGGGGATTTTTTGCATAACTATGCATATTATGTGATTATTGTCTAGATCTGAAAGAAAAGATTAGGATGAAAATCTAACATAAGATCCAGTATTTGAAACTGAGAATTCAATCATATAAATCTGCATAAGTTAGAGTAGAAAAGTTCAAGGAATGGAAAAGATTGGTGTAAACTAAAGGACACTTAAACTTACCCTTCTTACCCTGAACTATCTCACAGCTCTTGCATGGGGGCATTGATGAGTCTATTTAAAGATCATGAAGTTTGAAATCCGGCTTTAGCTTGATCTTTCCATCTGTGTCAGAGGTTAGAAGACCATGTCTGTGGCATGTCAGGAAGCCTTAGTGTCTTAACTGTTACCTGGTTATTTCTGAGGAACATAAACAAGGTAGCCCAGGGTGTTCTGAAAAGGAATTTTGCTTGGTAAACCATGTCTCAGCTGGAATCTCTTATTGAAAGGAAAAGAAAATAAAGACAGGAAGAAAGTGGAGCCCACCCGAGATCGTCCCGACCCCACCCAGGCTGCCCAGTGCTTTCTCCCCACTCATTTCTTCCCTGCCGCTCACTCTGGCTCCTGGTCACTCCTTGTGTGGCTGTGTTGTTAAGCCTTCTTTGTCGCAGGCTGGGCTGGTAGCTCCGGGAGTAAGTAGGCTTTTCCAGCAGAGCCACATTCTTCAGACAAAGAGACCTGCTGGCAAGGCTGCTGGGCTCTGTCAGGAGATGGGAGGCTTAGGGACAAGCTGGCCTCCTGGAGAGTCTAGGAGTTTTGTTTAGTTTTCGTTTCTAAACACTTTAGAATCCAGCACATTCCAAAAATAATAATATTATTTAAAAATCTCTGTATATTGTGTAATATTTTTTAAAATTTTTTTCTTTAGTTGTAGATAGACACAATATCTTTATTTTATTTATTTATTTTTATGTGGTACTGAGGATTGAACCCAGGGCCTCACATGTTCTAGGCAAGTGTCTCTGCCACCGAGCTACAACTCCAGCTCCCTGTTGTGTAATATTTTAACTATTGATTTTAGGAATTTTTCTTTTGAGGGTGATTCCATTTCTGCCAGGAAACAGTATGATCCTGCACAAGGTTAGGCACCATGGACTTCTGTTTCTTCATCTCGAACATGAAGGCTTAATGGGAAATGATTCTGAGGTCCTGTCCAAGTCTAAACTTTTGTTCTGTGTTCCCTTAGGTGTCTTCAATCTGAATAAGACAGTTTGTAAAAGCAGTAATTAGAGGATATTAACATCAACTTGAGGAAGAACAGTCCACGAAACTTATCTTGGAAAAGCAGTGCAGGGGATATTTGGGGAACAGCCTCGAGTTTTGATTCCAACTAAGCTGAATTAGGATGACCTTTCAGAAGACCCTGGGTTTTAGATGTCCTCAGTCAGAAAACTGGTTTCCAGGGCTCCAGAATGTGCGGTCCAGATGGTCCCATCCTTTGTACTGAAGAGGAGTTGTAGTTGGGCTAAAGTTCCTGTCCAACATGCAGGAGGCAGAAATGTGTACAGAATGCTGGAAAGGTGGTCCATAATGGCTCCAGATAAATCAGATGCCACCACATAACCCACCAAAGCTGGGAACCTCCAAGGCTCACCCTGCTGAGCTTCATCTGTACTGGGATCTTTGGACCAGATTGGAGCTAGATTGGCTTTCAAATATCAGAGACAAGTAGACATGTCCTTCTCTGTTAGTTTTCATCTGAATCAGTACTTTAATTAAAAATAAATGTACAGTTGAAGAGTAATATAATAAAGGTAAATCAGCCTTTGGTTAAGATGGGTCTTAGAGTTAGGCAGAGGAGGAATCCTCTGCATCACTTCGTAGCTTGGTGACTAAGCAAGTTATACCAACTTTCTAAGCCTCAGTTTTCTATTTATGAAGGGAAGTGGTAACTGATGGGGTTATTGTGGGGATTAAAGGAGGTGACACATTTAAAACATTGCTCACAGTGCCAGCCTGTTGTAGCCACCAGCACGTAGTAACTTTACTGTTTAAGTGGCTTTTTAAAGGGACCCAGAGATGTCTAATAGATCACAACACATGTGACCAAAGTTATTTCCGGGTATAGGAGGTTCCAGGCAGACCTAAATGAAGATTGTGGTGTAAAGTCACATTTAGTCTTGAGAGGAACACATTTTAACTTTCGTGAGGAAATTGGATATCCATATTTTTATTGTCTCAGCTACTTCACTGACCTACAATTTCTTTTTCTGAGTGGAAGAACAATAGATATTTCCTCAAGTTTTCCCTTAGGAAAGTTTTTAACTGTGTTCTGTCAGACACAAGTGGATATCCAAGCCCCTTTCCCAGCCGTGTGAGGGGTGCCCAGGCCATCTGAGTGTCCCGTTCCCCTCTGAGGAGCCGTGCGCCTCTGTCCCCAATAAGCTGCTGTCTTCCTTTGCTTGCAGGGCAGCAGCTCATCCCACCTCCAATCGTGGACCGTCCAGCCCTCCTTTGAAGTGATCTCAGCACAGCCACAGCTCTTCGTCCTTCACCCACCTGTGCCATCGCCAGTCAGCCCAAGTCACGCCAGCGAGAAAAAATCAGACTCCAGAAACTACTTGCCCATTCTGAATTCTTATACCAAAATAGCCCCCCACCCTGGCAAAAGGGGCCTTTCCCTCAGCCCAGAAGAAAGAGGAGCAAGTGGAATACAGAAGAAAATCTGTACCGAGAGACTGGGGCCTGGCTTGTCTTCCAGCGAGCCGTCCAAGACTGGCGCGGCCCCGTCCAGTCCCTCCGCTCCGGCCCCAGCCAGTGCCAAACTCGCTGAGGACTCGGCCCTGCAGGGTGTGCCCTCCCTGGTGGCAGGTGGAAGTCCACAGACTCTTCAACCAGTATCCAGCAGCCACGTGGCTAAAGCTCCCAGCCTGACCTTCGCGTCCCCCGCCAGTCCTGTCTGTGCCTCAGACAGTACTCTGCATGGCTTAGAGAGCAGCTCTCCCCTCTCGCCACTGTCAGCCCATTACAGCTCACCTCTGTGGGCTGCAGAGCACCTCTGCCGCAGCCCGGATCTCTTTTCAGAGCAGCAGCAGAGCAAACACAGGCGCTTTCAGAACACCCTGGTAGTCCTTCACAAATCTGGTTTGCTGGAGATCACTTTGAAAACCAAGGAGTTGATTCGTCAGAACCAGGCAACTCAGGTGGAACTAGATCAGTTGAAAGAGCAAACCCAGCTGTTCATAGAGGCCACCAAGAGCAGGGCTCCTCAGGCTTGGGCCAGGCTGCAGGCATCTCTGACGTCTGGGTCCAGTCATTCTGGCAGTGACCTAGAAACATTCTCTGATCACCCAGACATATAGCCCAGGAAGCATTTCTTCCAGAGATTTGAATGGTTCTTTTAATTCTTGCTGTTACCTGCACCTGTGTCCCCAAGCTTATTTAAGAACTCTTCCTTCTAAACTCACTCATGAAGCCACGTGCTCTCCCCTGGCTGCTGTTTGAACCTGTGGTCCATGCACAGGTTATGTATGTCTGCGCCATTGAGGACCTCCGATTCCAAGTGTCTTTTAGTCCCCTTTCCTTAGCCTACAAGCACATACCTGGATCACGGGGCAGAGCAGGGGAGATGATTGTGTGGGACTCTACTGTTACCTCCCTCCATCCCACTCGCTGCCAGATCAGGGGTGCTGTAACATGCATGAGCAGAGTGACACCTGTCGAGTCAGAGAGTAGGCAACACAAGGATGGCTTCATAGATCCTCCCTTGAGTGTCTTAGTCACAGAGAAGACAGAAAAATAAGAGGAGGTGTATTTGCCTCCCACAAGGCATCAAGCCAGCTGGGTGAGACCAAAAAGGCTTGAGGCACAGGCCACATCTGGTGCACGCAGTTAATCATGTAAAGCTTTGTTTTTTTAGACTTGAAAGTCAGGAGAAAGGGTAGGACAGTTTGACTCATACACTTTAATTACAAGCCAGATTTCGCTTAAATGAGTGGGCAAAACACTTCAGATGCTTAAGGTATGGAATAGGTTCAGTACCATCTGGAATTGTAGTTGATAATTTGCTTTTGTTTTACTTAGAGACTGAAGAAAATAGACAAGGCCAGCATCTCTTGGTCAGCAGCTGGATGATTCTGGTTACTCACTTCCTTAAAACAGTGCGACCTGCTTTGTATCTGAAAAGCTCAAGGGGAGCTTCAGTGGTTCCTGAGTGCTCTAAGTGACCCCTCTGCTGCCTCCTTCATTGGCTTTTTCCCCGTTTGTTCTTTGTTTTCGTAGGAGAGGGAAACAGTGATTTTGCTTGTAAACTTTGAATTAATAAAACCTTCCTGAGGTTGTGATAATGAGGCCACAAAAAGTTGGGAAGCATTCTTGTCCCCTTGCTTTTTGTGTCTCAAATTCCCTCTGTCTCCTGGTGTGATGAGCAAGTATGGAGCAGTCTGTGTCCCTTTTATGTGTAGAACGTTGGCAGCAAAGCCAGAGGCGTGATGTTGGTCAACATCTCGCTGTTACCTGCACCTGTGTCCCCAAGCTTATTTAAGAACTCTTCCTTCTAAACTCACTCATGAAGCCACGTGCTCACCCCCGGCTGCTGTTTGAACCTGTGGTCAAAAGGAGAATGGGCTGGGAAATTCCAGATGATGCACATTCTTTTCAGCCTCATATTAATAACTGGATGTCTAAGGAGTGGAATTTCAAAGATCATCTCCTCATTTAAAAATTTTATCCTCTTGAAAATTTTATTATTAACAAATTACCTTAATAAGTTCTTATGATCAGTTTCACTTTTTCTGCAAAGGAGATGTCCTTGAGGTGTACTAAGCCCACAAGTTCATGTAGTATTTACCAGGGAGTCATAATAACTTGACATAGTTTAGAAATGCTAAGGCTTCAGGTTGCCTAGTAATGTGGTCACAAATGCACGATTTAGGTATGACTGATTTATAAATAAGCAACTTGGTAAAATCTGATCAACATAAAACTATTACCTGCCGTTTGCTTTCTAAAAGAATTTCCCAAACCACAGCAAATGTGTCCCTGAGCAGACTCGGCTCCTTGTAACATTTTCCTCTTGGCCCAGTCGGTTGCCTCCTCTGAGTCTGTGTGGTGCTGTAGCCGCTCTGCTCTGCACCGTGCTAGGAAGCTTCCTATTTGGCAGCATATGTTTGGCAGCAAAGCTATAGAGACAGGTGCATTCTAACAGCCTGGGCTCCAGTCCTGAGTCTTACTGAGTGTCAGAAATCTGAAAACACTTGCTGAGAAACAAATGTATTCCATTGGAAAAGCCCTCTGTGGAGCTGTACACCTCTTGGACTCCTCTTCCTAGACTAAGGTTTACTGTTCCCTTCCTGTCACAGTAAAAGAGGAAGAAAGCCTTCATCGGTCCTTACTGTTGAGTGGCAGGGAGAGGTGGCCCTCACCTCCAGGTCCTCTCTGATCTTGCAGCTGGATCTGGCAGTCTCTGGGCGCTTAGCATGGGTGTCCTTTCCCTAGTTGAGCTGGAAGCAGACGAACCCAAGTAGGGAAGCTAGGTCTTGGAAGGAGAGATCCATTGAGGCCAGCAGCCAGACCAGCCAAGGGAGGAAGCTTGGAGATAACCAGAAGATCTCCGTGGGTCGCACCGGGCTGTGAGTACTGATGGCCTTGGTGCTGCATGATGCCCTTTGGTATGAAGTACGGAGGCACAGCTACTGTTTTCTAAAAGTGAGAAGCCAATTAGCTCAGACCAGCCCTTAAGAGAACTCTGGCAGGTTTTGTTGGCAATATTGAAACACATCTAGAAAAAGTTTCTGATTGAATTGGTTATGGGAATGGAGTTTAATGACATTTGTAATTTATTACACATTGCTTTTTATTGATTATAGTATTGTCTGACTTTTCTTCTCTATTATAATTCTTTAAGCAGCAAAGTAACTCATGCATATATTGAAGTGGTTTTCCAGCTATGAATTCTGTAGGTAGAAATTTATTTACCAAATGTGAATTCTTTTGAGAAAGTATGAAGTTATGTAGAAATTGACTGTGAAATGTCAGAGAAAAATAAAAGTCACTTACTTGAAATTATTAGGCCGTTTTGCTTTATAACTGCTTAAAAAATACTGAGTGAAATCTAGAGCAAATATTTGAATTGGGTTAAGTCAAACATAGATACTCATGCCATTTGAGAATATTGGGATCGGACCTTGAATATGTGGAAATTTCATTGTTCAGACTTTCACCAGTGTAAACTTAAAAGGAAATGCAGGCGGTCTTAAGGTAAGTGAGTGGCCTATTGTTCCCCAGGACTTGGAGGTTTATGCTGCAGTGTTTGGGAAGAGGGAGAGGAGAATCCAATCCAGCAATTTCTTCCTTTCTTTCTTTTTGAAATTTGTTCTTTTTAGATATACATGAGAATAGAGTGTATTTTGTGTGTGGGAGGCGGGTACCAGGAATTGAACCCAGGGGTGCTTAACCACCAAGCCACATCCCCAGCCCTTTTTATTATTTTATTTATCTTATTAGAGATAGGGTCTCACTGGGTTACTTAGGCCTTCACTAAGTTCTGTGGCTTGCTTTGAACTCCTGATCCTCCTGTCTTGGTCTCCTGACTTGCTAGGATTACAGGCGTGCGCCACCATGCCAGCAAGTAGAGTGTGTTTTGACATATTATACATACGTGGAGAACAACTTATTCTAATTAGGACCTCATTCTTGTGGTAGTACATGATGAGGGGATCACTGTGGTGCATTCCTATTGTGAACATAGGAAAGTTATGTCTGATTCTTTCTACTGTCTTTCCTGTCCCCCATCCCTTCGTTCCCCTTGGCAATGGCAATCCAGTGATTTCTTCCATCTGACCTGACATTTCACAAATAAAACTTTAAAATGACAAAACTACTCCAGTTGTACTCTGGGATAAGCCACAACCACGTCAGGTGGCGTTCTTCCCACAGCAGAGCGGACTAGCAAGTTATCTCAGGGCCTCCCTCGTCCTGCTCGCTTAGGCTCTGCTCCCTGTTGAGGCCCATCTAAAGGCTCTCCAAGGGAGAAATGGTGTCCCCCTGCTTCCTATGCCCGTTGGGAGCCCCTTTCTGGGGTTTTTAAGACACTGGGAATAAAAAAGCTTATCATCATTCAAAGGCCCAGAGGGTTGTCACAGCCTATAAGTCTTATAGCACTATTTCTGTTTTATGGAATTGTTTTAAGTGACTTATGACTGGAATAAAAATGGGTAAAGCCAGGCGTGGTAGCTCATCATCCCAGCAACTCTGGAGCTGAGGCAGTAGGATCACAAATTCAAGGCCAGCCTCAAAAACTTGGCAAGACCCTATCTCAAAAAGGACTGGGGTTGTAGCTCAGTGGCAGAACACCCCTGGGTTCAATCCCCAGTACAAAAAGAAATAAAAAAGGTAAAGATGACTAGAGAAGGTCCCTCTTGAAATAAGGAGAACCATCATTCCTAAGAAGTGAAATCCAGAGAAGCAAGAGAGGACAAAAACGAACTGCCGTAAGGCTTAGGAGGCCCCTGTTGCTTGAGCCTGCGACTCTGTGCCCATCCCCAGTGTGACTTGTGTGGAGACGCCTGTCCAGGGCTGCCTGTTTGTGAACATGTCTGTTTAAGCCACATCTTTGATGCTATCACCATGGATGATGGCCTGTGCGATGGCATCCAAAGAGCAGCATTCACATGTTGTATCTATGGTTCATTAACCGGTGACTTTGGTTAGGTCACTTAGCCTCTCTAGCTGTCCCCCCTCTCAGCTGAATAAAGAGCTGGTTATCTCTGGGGCTCTTCTCAATGCTAATGTTTCGTAAGGGCCGTAGCTGTGTTCCTGGTGAGCCACAAAATTAATATATTAAAAATTTAAAGAACCTGGGACACTTAAGAAGTTCCTGGTGCCCTGGATAAAATTAGTTTAGTGTTCTGCCGGATTTTTACCCAGTGATGTGTTACTCTGGGAGAAGCATTTTGCCAGTCTGCACTGGTTTTGCCTTTTTTAAAATTTTTGAACACGAATTCTCTAATGTCCAGGTGAAAGACTGCACTCAAAAGAATTCTTATTAGCCCAAGCCAGACATGGTGTTGCACCCCTGTAAGCCCAGATAGTTGGGAGGCTGAGGTAGGGGATCACAATTTGGAGGCCAGCCTGGGCAATTTAGCAAGACCCTGTCTCAAAATTTAAAAACAAGGGGGACTGAGGATTTAGCTCAGTCCATGAGGCCTTGGGTTCAACCCAAGTATCACCAAAATAAATTTTTTTTTAATAAAGCCCTAAAGGAGAATAATGTGGGTTTAGGCCACCACATGTCCTTTGCTGGTCTGCAAATAGTCCTGTCCTTTCATCTGCGATGAAGAACATGTCTGTTTTATCTTTGGAGAGCGTCCGTTGGCTTTTTATTCCCTCTCCCTGTGTCAGGATCCTTGCGTTGACACAATGGTATTTTCACATCAGTAGTCAGAGACAACAGATGTGGTGGTTCTTTGTGAGGTCTTTATTCTGGTCCCAGTCTCCAGTGTCACCTTTCATCCACATGGGTGATACGCTGGCCACGCAGTGCAGGCAGAATGGTCCAGACAGGCAACCATGCGATGCATCTGTCTCTTGCAGCCTTTATCTTCCTTATCAAAAGAGGAAGGGGACTGGGGTTGTGGCTCAGTGGTACAGCGCTGGCCTAGCATGCATGAGGCACTGGGTTCGATTCTCAGCACCACATAATTATAAGATAAAGATATTGTGTCCACCTAAAACTAAATATTAAAAAAAAAGGAGGGGAGTAGTCCTTGCTGTATGGTTGCCATCTTGAGGTCATCATGTGATACAAAAGTCCGTCTTAAAAGTGTTTTAAAATGGATCTGCACAGCCGATCGCGGAGTGTCGCAAGCCTATAATTCCAGTGACTCAGGAGGCTGAGACCAGAGGATCACAAATTTAAGGCCAGCCTCAGTAACTTAATGAGACCCTGCCCCAAAATAAAGAAAGTAAAAAATGATGCAGCTCGTTGGTAAAGCGCCCCTGGGTTCAATCCCAAGTACCAAAAAAAAAAAAAAAAAAATGTTCTGGCAGCAGGGGAGCCTCGGGTGATGGAATGCAAGTGAGAGCACTCGGCCTCTTGTTTGCTTGAAATAATGAAGTCTCTCTTCCACCAAGACCTCAGGCACAGTGAACTTGAAGAGAGTCGAGCCAGGAGGGTCCCTCTGCCTGACTTTCTGGGAGATGTTGAGGGGTCCACGTGTGACAGTGGCTCTTCCCTCGGAGCCCCTCCTCCTGCTCAGAGCACGTGCTTGATGAAGGATGGTTATGCAAGACTTAGAGAATTGCTTGAAAGAACAGGCTGCACGATTCCTGCCTCCAGTCGCAGCAGCTGGGATAGACGGCGAGAAAAGCCCGTGGAGCGCGGTGAGCAGCGGCGTGGGTGGAAGCCGCCAGGAAACCAAGGCAGTCAGCCAGCCCCGTGAGGCCAGGCGGGCTCAGCCACGGGTGTCCCAGCGTCTCGCCAGCCTGGCGGTAAAAATAGGTGCCTTTCATTTTCCTGAAGACTCACTTTCTCTCATGAATCAGTGGCCACAGAAGGAGGCTCACTCCTGGTGACCGTTCTCAGAGCAGAGGACAGCAGCCTCCCCATCTGGGAATAGCCCCCAGGCTCTGCTTGCTGGGTGGGCAGATGGCAGCCCTGGGCCTGGAGCCCGCCCTTCACATGGGCTGCGAGTGACAATCTAAACCCTGAAAAATCGGGACCTGCTACTACACTCTATGGAGATGGTAAACCGTGATCTGTCTCTGCAGAGGCCTAGATGAAATCCCCATCTCTCCTCATCTCTGCTGCAAATGAGCTGATTGTCCCCAGAGGAGCAGGGGAGAGTTCCCCCTTCACCTTCCTAGAGTTCTCTGGAATGAAGTGACCATAGATCCTTCAGGAGAAGGGGCATAGGGTTTGTTAGCATGCATGGGGGTAAATCACAGGACTGCCCTGGGGGTCCAGCGAGGCCCAGATGCCCTGTACCCTTCTGCATGGTGGGACAGGAACTAGGAAGACAGAGGCAAATCAGAGGAAGTGAGCCTCAGGAGGAAGGCATGGGCCAAGGGGACGGTCATTCCTCAATGATATTTCTTTGGAAGAATGAACAGGCCAGGGAGACAGCAGGAGCTCGTGACCTTCCTCAGTCTCTCTTCCTGGGACGTGAGGTGAGTTAGTGAAACCTCAGGGAGGGGACCAAAGACAAACGCACTCCTCTTTGGCAGGTCCAGGCTTTACACAGGAAATGCAAACGAGTGTTCACCTAACCAGAGCACACAGAAAGGGCAGGAGCCCACCACAACCAACAATGCTGAGCCCACAGCCTGGCCATGCAGTCACAGGTAAGGCCCAGGGCACACAAGTTCAAGAATGGTCCCCTACACTGTGGCAGGCCAAGAGGGACCAAGATCCAAGCCAAAGCTCTTGTTGAGGTGTTCATAGGCATATTGCACCTTTCAGCCTGTGATCATTTTATTCTTTTTACAAGCATCAGCTTTGTGGTGAGCATCTAGCTAGTAAATTACTAACATTGCTGATTATACCAGTCAGGTTGGGTCATAGTGACAATGTCACTTCTGTTCAACCCTGGCCCTATCAACCACAGGAGGGTGGGGAGAATACACACTGAATGGTAACTGTACTAGTCAGCTTTCTGTGGCTGTAACAAAATACCTGAGAGCAACAATTTAAAAGGAGGAAAGGTTTATTTTGGTTCACAGTTTCAGAGATTTCAGCCCATGTTTGCTTGGCCTGGTGGCTTTGGGCTTAGGTTAGAGGGAGCACCCCAGGGCAGAAGTGCATGGGAGGAAAGCTGCTCAGCTCACAGCAACCAGGAAGCTGAGAGAGTGTGAGAGGAAGGGGCAGGGGTCCCCATGTCTCCTTTGAGGACACATCTCCAGTGACCTACTTCCTCCACCTCCTGATGTTTACACTATTCCCCAGCAGAACCCCAGGCTGGGGATCGAGCCTTCAACACATGAGACCATGAGGATATTTAAGGTCCAAACCATCATAGTAACTGTCTCCGATTTTTTGTTTTAATTCAGGGGAAGGAAGGGTTCTGTAAATCTCACTTTGGGGACCTTTAAAAATCCCAAACATGTCTGTGGTCTTCATCACTCAGTTATTAACTGCTCCTCAAAAATGTGTGTTCCCGGGGCTGGGGATGTGGCTCAAGTGGTAGCGCGCTCGCCTGGCATGCGTGCGGCCCAGGTTCGATCCTCAGCACCACATACAAACAAAGATGTTGTGTCCGCCGAAAAATAAAAAATAAATATTAAAATTCTAAAAAAAAAAAAATGTGTGTTCCCAAACTCTTATCATCTCCACTTCTTCAAAGTTTTGATGATTCCCAAAGCTTAGCAACCACAGCATCGGCACTGTTACTTCAGGGTAACAAATACATTGTTTGTGTCCTAGGCATGAGCCTACCTGTAAGGTATCAAATGTGACTGACACAGACATGGTCCCTGCTTCTAGTCCTGCGGAATGGTAGTGATGACCATCAGTCAGTCATGTGCCCCTTTGATGATCTGGGTGTCACTAGATGGCCTCTGCATGGTAGGCAAGTGCTCTACCAGGGACCCACACCCCAATCTTCTCACAAGGCCTTAGGTATCCAAAGTCGGGTGTATTTGCCAGGACAAGGCGGTAACTCCTACTCCCTCCTACTTTTATCCCAGAGATCAGTGCTTTGATAACCCTTGGGTTAGCACACTTTGATGAGGGCGAGAGTCCTTACTGTCACATTACTAAATGGAGAACAGAAATATTGCAATAGGCACCATGTATGGATTAGTTGACCATCCACCCCACACCAGGCAAGCATACCTGGAGAGGGTGCTGGGAGGTGGACTTTCCTGCTTAGCCACTCACCCCTAGACCTCTGAGCTCACCCACAACAGCCCCTGCCTGCTGTCCCTGGGCTGGCCCCATTCTGCCAGCAGAAGCATTCGCAAGATCCTCTCCTGCCTTAGCCTGGTCCCCGCCCTGGCAGTACGCAATGTTAGTGCCCAGGACCTACACACATACTGTGCTCCCTGGCCTTGGAGCTCTGGCATCTGAGCCAGGAGCTGTGACCTGTGGGAAAAGTAGTGGTGCGGGACTATGCCTGGTACCCAAGGCGAGCTTCGGACCAGAGCTGCAGGCACTCTGCAAGGCCTCCAGAGGAGCCCAAGGCGTATTGAGATTTGAGCCGGGGCAGAGGCATGATGGTGAAATGGAAACATCCCAGCTTCATGCCTTGATCTGGTTTCTGTGTGATCCTAGCAAGTTACATAACCTCTCTGTTTCCTCATTTGTTGGGTTACTCTCTGTCAACACTAGAAGACTGTTGTGCCTTAATGGAAAGCATCTAGTGCAATACAGTGGCCCCACTCAATAAGCAGTGATCATAAAATTGTTCCGCACGGAAACGCTGCGGGTCAAGGTCCAAGGCCAGCATTCCACTTCGTATTTTCAGTTAGTGACCAGCAAATCAGCCAGCTCCCTGCCTGCTTCTGGCAACCTGCTGCGCCCAGAACAGAGCCCCTCCTAGGTGCACACCCTGCAGAATACCTGCCAAGCACGGTCAGCGGCTCTCCCAGCCTGTCCCAGGCCTCGCCCCTCTTTAGAGCTGCAGAGCCGATGGGTGGGGAGCCACAGAGGAATCAGGAATATTGACAGTCAGCCCTGGCCAGGATCCTTAAGCTCACACCTGGCCCAGCCTCCTAGCTGGTGAGTCAGTCTCCAGTCTCCTGCACACCTGTGTCAGGTGAGCATCTCAAACTCCCTTGGCAAATGTGCAAAGCTGGGACCTACAGCAATAGCTCTCTAGCATCACATTGGGATAGTCCCTGGAAGGGGGGTCATTCATATTCATGCTGTAAGTGTGGTCAGCAGCTTCACCATCACCTCGGAGCTTGTTAGAAATGCAGGGCCCCAGGCCCTTCTGCATTATTAACAAGATCCCATGATTCCCAGCATCCTCAGGTCATATCAGGAACATCAATACCAGCTTTACTAAATGCTGTGCATCGTCCAAGTCGTCACACCTCTCAGCTATTACACCCCTTTGACAAACAATGATATCACCTGCCATTCATTCAACAAATCCTTAGGAGTGACCATCTGAGAGGCTCTATGCTAGGGATTGGTGATTAAAAAAAAAAAAAAAAACAAAAAAAAACAGGTGCCACTCTGCTGGGGAAGAGCTCAGAGGCCAATGGGATAGAATTTCAACCTCATCACTTACTAGCTGTGTGTCCCTGGGCGCCTTTCTCAGCCTCTCTGAGTTTCCAGTTTCCTTTTCCGCAGAACAGGACTAATAGCCACACCGCACAGGGCTGTGGTCATGATTCAGTGAGCTTCCCTGAGCCAAGTCCTCACCAGGCCTGGATCTAGCATGAGCTCAATGACAGTCGCTATTGTGACAAGGAAAAAAAAAAAAAAAGCCCACGCGGTGGCAGAGAGGAGGGAATGTAGGGAAGACACCAGCTCGTGGCATCTGGGGAGGGGGCGATAGGGATCAGAGCGAGGTCGTGAGCTCGGAGAACCTTCCCGGAGGGGCTCAGGCCGGGGGCGCGCTCCAGGGACGCTGTGATGCACCGGCAGCACTGGGGACCGTGTGGCGGGTGTCTGCACTCACGGACGCCGGCTCCGGATCAGGCCGTTCTCCCTACTCTGCTGTCGCGGACAGGAGTCTCTCCAGTTCGTCTGCTACTGGCAACTTCAGATCGCGCCCTGTCCCCCGGACGCCCTTTGTGGCTCGGCGAGGCCACCCCGAAACAGTCCTCCAGTCCCGGGGAGCGGGGTAGGGCGGGCGGCATCTGGCGCCCCCTTCCGGTGGACCTGAGCCGCTGCAGCTGACCGCCCGCCCTGGAGGCTCGGTCCCTCCGCCTGGGCGGTGAAAGGACCCTGGCGCGCGGGTCCCAGGAATCGGGGTTCTGTGGTCCTCGGGGGTGCACCCTTGTTTCTGTAACTTAATTTCCGCTCCTGAAAGCGTTGCTAATGAACCACTCTCCCCGGGATCCGTCGCCCCTCCCGGCCTCTCGGTGTTCACGACCCGGCCCCGTGACTGTTCAGCCCGTGGGTACAATAGCCCTTCCCGGCTGCTGGTGGCCTCTGCGACTCCGCTCCAACAAAACCAAATTTTGTGTCATTTCCTCCCCCGTCTTTCCAGCTCTGAAATCACGTCCCCCACTGCTTCTCCTCTTGGCCACTGCGCCTGCCTTCTGCCTGCTGTCCACAGCACAAACACTAAGGGAAGGGGTCGGGAACTGGGGCTGGTGGCCCAGGACCTCAGCACACCCCGGCAGAGTCCACAGGAGAACTCAGCTCTCCCGAACTTGGCCTCTGGGGGCCACAAGCTTATCAGCCTTCAGGAGCCAACTAGGCAAGGGAAGGATGTGGGAAGCTCCGTGTGGGACGGTGGGGAGGCGTGGAGTCTGTGGCAAAGTAGAACCTGCGTGTCCTTTGGGGGGTCATGTCGATGACTCAGAACCACTGGGCACTGAGTCATTGACACGGGCATTACAGTGTGGTGACCTTTCCAGGATGCTGCTTACTGGTGGGGGACTTGTGAGTGCCCCTGCCCACTTCTGTCCACCAGAGGCCTCGTTTCTGCTCCTCTGCCGGCCCCTCTTCCTCCTACCCGCTGTGAAGAAGTTACCAGGCAGCCCCTCCGCCGCTCCCACGGGGGCTCTGCCCCCCCCCCCCCTTATGCCTGCGACGTCACCCTGTGCCTCTGTTGAAATCGTCATTCTCCACCGTCTCAGCGGCTGGCCCACCTGTCAGCCAACGGCCAGGAAGCAAAAGAAGGCAGCTTGGTTTCAAGGTGTTCAGCAACAAAGGCCTCAGCATTTGGAATTATTTTTAGGGAGATATTAGTGGTAGGTATTTCAGGCATGACAAGGAGGCCAGAAAAGGGGCGTTTGGGGACAGGAAAGGTAGGAGGAGGCCACACTGGGCGGCCCTCCTGTCTGGAAGGCTTCACTGTTCAGCTCGCCCAGCTCTGCTTTGCTAGGGTTCCAGCTCAGCTCCCGCTCCTGCCCCAGAGTTCTGCACCAACACTGTCCTCAGGAGGGAGGACGCAAGTGAGCCCCTCCTCCAGCCATCCGGTGACCTCTAGGAGGCTTCTCTTTCCCTAGATGATCTTGCCTGCAAGCCCACGATAGGGTCTCTGTGCCTCCCCTGCCTGGGTCTCCAGGGGGTGGGGATGGAGCCATGGCTGGCTAAGCTCTGCCTGACATGGTGGCTGGACCCCTCCTGCCCCACCCTGACCCTGCCTGGGAGGGTGCATCCAGAAGGAGCTTGAGCCTTTGCCCTGGCAAGCCTTCCTCCTTGAGCCCTGGGGAGGCTGCACTGTGCTCAGAACTCCAGACTCTCCTCCTCTGGAGAAGCTGCTCCACCCATGGCAACTTGCCCACAATCCCCAGTCAGGGAAGGACCCCAGCACACCTGCTTCTACCTGCAGAGGTACCACCAGAGGCCGAAACTGTCAGCTCTGTAGGGCAGAGGCTGAGCCTCATTCCTTTCTCTGTATCCCACAATGCCTGTTATGTTGTAGATGCTTAATAAATATGTTGAATGAATGAGTCAATGAATTAATGCATGAAATTTTCACTCCTTGTTACTTTTCAGAAAGGCATTTATTGGATGTTTACAGTGGGCCACAACAAAAACAGTCTAGTGTCTGGTGGAAAGGAGAGACTCAAGAAGGCATCCTTGGGGCTGGGGATGTGGCTCAAGCGGTAGCACGCTCACCTGGCATGCGTGTGGCCCGGGTTCGATCCTCAGCACCACATACCAACAAAGATGTTGTGTCCGCTGAAAACTGAAAAATAAATATTGGAATTCTCTCTCTCTCTCTCTCTCTCTCAAAAAAAAAAAATAAATAAAAAGAAGACATCCTTGGTTTGGAGCCCAGCTTGGCCATTAATTAACCACGAGGCTTTGGGAAAGTTATATAACCTCTCTGTGCCTGTTTCTTTTCCTGGAGAATAGTCATTATAATACAGCCTACCTGAATGGGCTGCTGTGAGGAATAAATAAATTAATATAGGCAAATTGTATGCATGATGAGCTCTTGGCATGTTGTGAATGCGCAGTAAATGTTGATCATTATTACTACTAGTAGTAGAATTACTGCATCAAAAACAATGTCCGTGCTCTACATGAGAGAGGGGAACCAGGATTCCTGTCTCCAAGAGAGCAACACAGTTGGGACACAAACCCACAGGATGGAGTAAGTCAGATGGCAGAGAGCTGTCAAGAGCAGGAGAAGCTGGCTGCGGTGGAACACACCTGTACTCCCAGTGGCTTAGAAGGCTGAGGCAGGAGTATCAGGAGTTCAAAGCCAGCCTCAGCAACAGCAAGGTGCTAAGCAACTCAGTGATACCCTGTCCCTAAATAAAATACAAAATAGGGCTGAGGTTGGGGCTCAGTGGTCGAGTGGCCCTGAGTTCAATCCCTGGTACAAAAAACAAAACAAGAGCAGGAGGAGTTTGGTCAGGAGCTTTGGCAGGAGGCTGGACCCTTTGAGGAGAAACCCCAGGGAGAAGAGCCATATGGAGAGCCCTGACCACAGGGGGAGGTACGCGGACCCCCAGGTTATAGAGAGGGGTGTCCACCGGACACAGAGGGAACTGCCTTGCCTGCTAGGAGTGGACATTGAACATAAGGTCACGCCCTAGACACCAGGCTTCCTGCTCTGTTCCTCTCTGCTCTGGGAGACCGTCCCTGCTGCTGAGGTGGTGCACAGAGGCAAGCACAGGGGTTTCTGCAGGTCCTTCTTTGGGTGCAGAGGGACTCGGGGATCTCAGCTGAGCTCTTCAGCAGCTCTGGGCTGACACCCTCAGAAGTGGTCTCCCCCCTGTAGGATCCTGTGGGTCATTCAGACAGCCTCCACACTGGTCTCACCCAAAAGGACACTGTGAGCCTGCATGTGTCTGGGTTTTGTGACAAGTGATCAGAGGGAGGAAGCAGGGTTCTTGGGAAATGCATCTGGGGACAGAATCTCCAAGTGTGGCTGCAGGGTATGTCCTCACACCCCATCATTCCCAAACAAATGCAATTTCCAGAAATCGTGGGCCTCTGCCTCCATGCAGCCTCCTTCCTCCACTCTGGGCCATAGCCCTGCTCCTGTGCATCCTGCCTGGCACAGAGGTGGCCTCCTCCAGGAAGTCTTCCAGCCCACAACAGTTGAGTGATGCTCTTCTCCAGGCTTCCGTAGCACCTGTCCTCCCAGCAGTGCCAGGCCACTGAATCCCTACTGTCTTCAATCCGGGGTCAGGCTCTGGGTCTTGTTCATCTTTGCCTTTCTGGTTTGCTCGGCTTGGAGTCAGCTTCCGTGACTGAGGAATGAGGAGTAGTGGGGCCAGCACTGTGCAGAGAGAGAGGGGCCAGGGCAGAAGCAGAGGCCCAAGAGCAGCTGATCCCGGGCTTCGTCCCCACCAGCAGGCTCGCCTGGCTGGCAGGCAGGTCCAAGTTCCTGCCTCCTATCTATTTTTTTTTTTTTTAAACATCACTTCGATTTATTTATTTATATTTTTTTTAAAGAGAGAATGAGAGAGGAGAGAGAGAGAATTTTTAATATTTATTTTTTAGTTCTCGGCGGACACAACATCTTTGTTGGTATGTGGTGCTGAGGATCGAACCCGGGCCGCACGCATGCCAGGCGAGCGCGCTACCGCTTGAGCCACATCCCCAGCCCCCTGCCTCCTATCTAAAGCAGGAGCACCTCTGCTCCCCTCCCAGCCCTCCTTTTCTCCCTGGAGGAGTGGCCACCTGCAAGCCTCCATGTGAGTGTGCCCAGAGGTGGGACAGAAGAGAGGAGGACTCTCATGAGCAAGGAGGTCATTTGGAGAGCTCAGGTTACAAAAAGGAGCGAGGGCATTTTGGGGACCAAATGCATGGACAGTGACAATGATAATCATGTTCCTAGGGAAGGAAACATGGTGCCTAGGACCTAGGATTGACTTGTCTCCGCAGAAGAGATGTGGGTTCAAGACTCCTTAAGGTTGCCCTGGGGTGAAGCAGTTCATCCTTAGCCTAATCCAGCCCCAGGACCTGGGCCCAAGCAGCGAGTGTCTCATCCAGCCTGGAGGGAGGGGCCAGGGGACCCCTGATTCCTACTGCTCAGGCAGATGGCTTGGGGGAGTCATAGAGAGTCATGCTGCCAAGTATGGCTTGCAGATGTCCCCTGAGCCACTCGAGGTGGCCAAGTGTTTAGTTAAGAATGATGCCATTGGCTGTCAACTGGTGGGTCAAGAACAGCAGCAAGTGCATTGGGTGGCTCTGAGCCCCAGAGTCACGATCCTCCCTCCACCCCAGTGCTCCTGACAGCCTGTCCTTGGGGGTCATCCTAATCCCCTGACTTAGCCTTCAGGGCTTCTTGGGCCTCTCCCCAGCACTCCTCCAGTCCTGCCTCCTGCCTGAGAAGTGCCTCTGACACCCTCTCCCTTCTTAGGAGCCACACTCCTGCCCCCACCAGACTCCTGTTACATCTCACTCAGACAGAGCATATGGGCGCCGTCAGTGCCCAGCCTGCAGGCTCTCCCACTCTATCCTCCCACGCTCCGCTTGCTGAATTCTCGCCCTGATCCTGCTACTCCCTTATTCGAAAACTTTGCTGGGTCCCCGCTGCCTGTCAAAATTGCCACAGATCCCTTAGCCTGGCTTAATAAGCCCTTTCTGCGGGCGTCCCCACTGCCAGTCTTCAGGCCCTCTCTGAGGTCCCCAGTGCTCTGGGGCTCCCAGCCTGTTCCCCCCGACACGGAAAATCCCTCTTTGTCCTTCTCCATCTGCTGAGATCTCGTCCGGCCTTTCAGGCCCTGCACAAACAGAACCCCCCAGCCCACTCCCAACTGTGTTCCCTCCCTCCTCTGAGCACTCCCAGGAGCCAATCCCAGGGTGAGTGTGCACCTGGAACACAGTTGTCTCAGTTGTTTTCTAGTCCCACAGGGTGCAGAGCATGGCCCTGGGCCCAGGAGGGAGGGATAAATGGTGGGAAAGGCAGGTGTGGCATCTGTTCTGGGGGTGCAGACAGCCCTGGGAGGCTCTGAGAATTAGCCACAGTTCCCTCTGGGGAACATCTGGGTGCTACCTCGCGGGTCGCCTGTCCGTGCGTGTTCAGGCAATGCAGACCATCACCATACGGGCCTGCGCTGAAGCTTCCACAGCCCAAAGAGAATCAGCTCTTTGCCATTGCAACTCCCACCCTTGCAGGGCTGCAGGCCTTTAGGATGCCCCAAAAGCCATCCATTCACCTGTTTAGCCTAACCCCTGTCCCTGCCCACCTCCACACCTTCCTAGCTGCTCCCGGGGCAGTAGCATAAGGTCTCCAGATGTCACAGGGGCTGTAGGGAAGGAGGACTTGACCAATCTGCCCGGCAGCCAGCTCCAGCTGGGATGGAAGAGCATCTGGATTGCCTTCCCCACTCTCCTCCCCGCCTGCCCTCTGACAGAGGCAGGGGAGCGGGAGGAAGAGGAAAAGGGAAATTCTCAGGTAAAACGTCCTATCTCTGGTCTCTGTGGGTCCACAAATCCCAGCCCTGCAGGCCTGCTGTCAATCAGAGCTAATTTTTTCCCTATTCACCAGCACAAAGCTGGCCCTGACTAGCCACAGCAGGCCCTGGTGGAGGACTGGAGCAGGGACCTGGGTTAGCTGCAGGACTGAGTGAGCTGAGGTCCTTGGGGAGAATCAGAGGCTCAGGGGTGGGTTACCTGGGGAATCTGGGCCTTGGTTATTTACCAACTGGGATAAAAGCATTTTTAATATTTATTTAAAATCTTTGAACAGCTAATATGGCTGCATCCATGTAGCCTAGTCCTGCCAGCCCTGTCCCAACCACAGTGCCCACACAATCATATCAAATCCAATTTAAAACCACATATTTTATTAATGTTCTTCATCAACAAATACAGGGCCATGTGCACAAGCGCTATTCAAGTCCCACACCTGGCAACCTCCCCACAGTCACCCCCACTGACCGGTGTTTCAGGAGTTGACCCCCCTGAGGGTCTCTTTTTGCCCTCTCCTGGGAAGCCAGGCCCCGTGGTGCTGAGCTCCCAGGAGGTGCACAGGGAAGAGCTGGCTTCCAAGATGGAGCTCCAGGGTGAATGAAATAAGTGATGAAAGAATGAATAAAGGCAGAAGGGAGCCAGGGTGGATTTTCCAGCCTCCCACCATCCCCGCCCCCTGCACCGCCTACATAGGGCCAGAACTGGGAACGAAGATGGCCCTGGTGACTTCTCCTTCAATGAAGCCTGGACTCCCCATTAGTCTGCCCTGCCACACCCCTTCCCTCAAAGTGGCCTGCCCTGATGACCACCAAAGATAGCAGAGTGACCATTTGTCAAAGGGTGGGAGTCAGTGTGCAGGGGGCAAGGAGTCCCTGACAGTAGGGATCTCATCGTCCTGTCCACCCCTGTATCACCAGAGCCTGACACTCGGCACATAGTTGGTGCTTGATAGATCCATATTGGATAAATGTGTGACTGAAACAATGAATAAAGGCAGAGGGGAGAAGCACTAGCTGCCAACATTAGGACATAGCCCTCTAGGGGGCATGAAGGCGGGGCCTGGGTCAAGTCCTCTGAGCTCTGCTCAAGAATTCAGTGTGGTACAGCAGGGTTGTGTCCCTGTGGCCACCCACTGGACACTGAAGGGTATGGACTTCAGTCTTCTGCCTGGATGGATGTCAGGTTGGCCTTGGGACCCAGTCAGGTGGGGGCACTTGTGTTGCACCCACTCCCTCATGTGTCCCAGAGATCTGGTTCTCTGGGTCCCAGAATGTGTAGCCGTGCCCCCATCCAGGGCCACTCAGCTGAGCAGGGAAGGTCTGGCAACTGCACCGTCATATTCTGGTCATCCTCATCCCCCAGTCTTCACTCCCCCAGGCTCCTCCCTCAGAGCTGGACATGACCTTCAGGCTTTTCTCTCCCCCATAACGTACCTGACCCTGACACCCTTCTGGGTCTCCCTGTCCTCCATGGCCAGCCCTCTAAACTAGAAACATCCTGGTAGTCCTCACCACAGTGGCTGTATTGGGCCTCAAAAGTTTGCATCATGATTTTTCAGCCCTCTCCTCTGCCCACCTCCCCCTCCATGAAAGCAAATATCTCACAGACACCTCTGCAGCTGTGGCCTCTGGGCCCAGCAGTCACAAAGAGACTCTCCGAGTGGGAAGGGATTTCTTGAGAAAAAAAATTCCTTGCACAGCATGTCTGACAGAGGCCTTCCTGGACCCCGCTAACCCTAACCCCGACCTCCAATGGCGGAGCTACTGCTTGCCCAGGTATCCATTCCAACACTGGCCATTCCAACACTGAAGCTTTAGCTGCTAGAATGTCCTTTATCCTGGACATAAATGAATGCATTGGCCCCTCCCTCCCTCCCCTAAACATTCTTCCTCTAGGTTCATAAGAGCACATCTCTCTCTCTCTCTCTCTCTCTCTCTCTCTCTCTCTCTCTCACACACACACACACACACACCACCCTTCTATTCAGGCATACAGGGCTGCACAGTCACATGCCTTCTTCATTCATTGGGTGACTCCTCTTTCCCTCTTCTTTCTCTCCCAACATCTGGCCAAACCCCAGGGGCTGGAGGAGTGCCGGGCAGGGAAGCCATTTGGTTGCTGTCTCCAGAGAAAGAGCTTTGAGCCTTGGGAGTGGGCACCAAGCCACTGTGCTCTTTGTCCCCACCCACAACCCCACAGAGGGGGTGACACATGCCCACCCCTCCCAACTTCCCTGGCAGTTGGCAGAGGGGATTTGGCTGCCTCTCGCCCATGGTAATTTTAGATATTTGCCAGCTTCCAGGTCTTGGGGAGCCCCACACCAGCAGCAAGAGTCACTCTCCACCCCCAAGATGAGGGGGAGTCTCCCACAGACAGAGTGAAGGCAGGAGAGGTGGTAGAGTGTGGGTGCACCAGGTACAGAGGGGAAAGAGGGCCCGGAGGAGGGTGAACGGAAGCAGAGACATCTGGTGAGAAGCCCAGCAGTGCCCGGTGGCCGTTCTTCCTGCCATGGCCCACCAGCTAGCGCTGTTCTCTAGGGGTTGAAGATCAGGGGCGGGTGCAAGGACCTTACCAGTTGGAGGTTGCGGTGGATCGTGGGTAGAGACAGATGTCATGGTCTTATGTTCAGAGGGAGAGAAATGATGGAGTGTCTGTCTGCTACTTGTCCTGCTGCTTAGAGCTCTCGCTTCCGACATTGAACATGGGGACCAGGAGGCCCAGCAGCCACCTCTTTCCGAAGACTTCCTGCAAGTTCTTGCGCCAAGGTCGGGCCCTCACTGCCACCCCCTTCCGAGCCTGGTGGCGGGTCTGCCCCCGGAGGATCAACAGCAGCTGGTGGCAGCAGAAGCCGGCGCAGGCGAGGCCGATGGCAAACCAGAGGTAGAGCATGAGGATGACGAACATTTCAGAACCGAGGACAGCTCCTGCGGAGGAGGGGAGACGACAGAGCCGCTTTACACCCAGGCCACGTACGGGAAAAGCGATCGGGCAGGCGCTTTCCGCGGAGAGGGAGAAAGGGAGATTAATGAGATTGCAACTACATTTTGTAGCTCTCGCCGCGCTGCAGCGGACTACAGGAAGGATGAACTAGTTGCCCCAACTTTTCCTTATGTTGATGGCTCCTGGGGGGAGGGGAGAGACCTGGGGATCTGGGGGGAGAACAGCTTGATAAGCTCAGAATGAGAACCCCCAGCTTCCCTGGGCAGTCCAGATGCTCTTACTGTCCCACCCCTCTTTTTCCTTTGAAGGGTAAGCTGAGGGCCCCTTAGAACGGATGCCCGAAGCTGTCTAGACTGCTCTCTCCCTTCAGGGCTGGGAACACTGTCCTGAAAGTGACAGCATGATGGAAAACAGGACCTAGTCATCAAAGGGGACAAGTCATGAGCTCAGCCCCAAAGGCAGGGAGCAGAGCGCGGACTTGGGAGAATAATGCAGTCATTAATATCAGCAAGAGGACAGTGTGGTCATCTGAACACTCTGCTAAAGCTGTCCAATCCGTCAGAGCTTGCTAAAGCTGGAAGAGGTCCCCAAGGTCATCAGTTTGACCCCCTACAGTGGGGCAACACCTCCCCTCAGGCCCTCTAAACCAAGCACTTTCTATTACTGCTTGTAAACATCCACTTAGTAAGAGATCCCAGTCTTCCCGAGGGTTCTGGGTGGGTGGTCCACACTGGGCTTGGATCTCCCATCTTGTGGACTCTCACAAGTTTTTGAACCTGTGTTGCGGTTTGTTCCTCTGCAAAATGGGCATGATAGTAATGATTCCCAGGGATGCAGGATTCAAGGAAATGATGTATGAAGGGGTCAGCCTTCTGGTTTACATGCAGCCCAGAATGTAAGGTCATTTCACAGAGGAGGTGACTTATATCCAAAAAGGGTTCGAGTTTAATTCCTAAGGCCACCAAGCCTTCTCCACCTTTCCAGGACTTGGGATCCTTCCTAGGCTGCAACTTTAGCAGTTATAGTAAAGACACCTACCTTGACCTCCCTGGCAGTCAGGATGGTGGGTCCAGTACAGAACTCAAAAGCCCTCCTTAGCCCTTTGCTCCCTGGAAGACAACCTCTTTGCCACCTTCTCCAGGGAGATTTTGGGTAGCAGCTCCAGGGAACACCTGTTCTACCCCTGTACCTCTCCCTTGTCTCTCCCCTGCCCTTCTACCAGCTCCCTTGTACAGGTTCACATCTTCCAAGGCCTCTCCAGGCTCTGATTTCCAGACTCCAGAGAATTGAGCTTTTGGTCCTTATCAGGTCTGAACAGTGTTGAACTTGGCAGCCAGGAAGAATGTGGGTCTGATTTGGGTTTGTTCATTAGCAGCCTTTTCTCCCCTCATCCCTTCGAACTTTGATTGCCTTTTTTTTTTTCTTTACAAAGTTGGAGACAAATTGGTCCAGCTGCCCAGGGGATAGAAAGCTTGCTCCAGCTGGCATTTAGAGCAGCCCCTCCACTGACATGGTGGCATCAGTGGGGCAGAGCTCACATGGAGCCATGCCATCCCCTGACCCACTTCTCCCTTGTCAGCACAGATGAGCTTGGACAGCCACGTGCAGGAGGGAGCACCCTGGGGCCCTGACACCCTTTGGGCTTGAGGGATGCTGATGGGCAAAGATGGCCCTCAACTGGGATGTAAGAACATCAGAGCTATCAAGCTCCGGCCTGCCTTGCATCTCAGCCCCAGGAACGAGTTTGGGCGGGTGGAAGCTGTTTTTCACAGGCTTTTTTTCTGGCACTAAAGCAAGGCATGAGGGAGAAACCTTGCCGCCTTCTCCTGGCCCCATGCAGCAGCTACAAAAGGCTATTCTGGGGACCTGCTTCCTTTCAAAGTGTTTGAAGGTCTCTAGCGTGACTGCTTCAGCTCCTCTCAACTATTTAATAATAGTTCCATTTCTTTTAGAAAATCATAGAATTTTCCTAAAGGGCCTAAAAGGTCCCATTTTCTGATCTCTCCTGTCCCTGACTCCCACCAGCCATCTTCACAAACCATCACCCAATGTCTTCTTGAATGCACTGGGGATAAGATGACGCCTCCCTCCCAAAGGGGCTTCTTCATCACCAAACAACAAAAGAGAAGCAGCCCCAGAGAGGCAGTGTGCTCTAGTGGAAAAGGTACAAGCTTTGGAGGCAACGGCTTGGAGTCCAAAGCTGTGTGGTTTTGAAGCAACTTCACCTGGCTGAGTGTTTCCTTCCTAAGCTTTAAAAATGACTTGATAATACCTCCCTCACAGACTGTCATGATGGGATGAAATGAGATGTGTGCCTGGTGGATGACACATAATAGGTGCTCAACAAACATAAGTTCTCTTTCCTCCTTCTGGACTTTCTGGTGGCCCCTATCCACTGACATACTCATCCAAATGCCACAATGCATGCTGGATAGTGTCCTCCTCATTTTCCAGATGAGAATGAGGTTCAGAGGGGTGATGCAACTTGTACTGGTACCACAAAGTCAAAAGAAACTTAAACTTATCTAGCTAGTCCTCTCTCTCTTAGACATTAGCTGAAGATTAGCAGCCAACTTCAGTTCAGAAGACCCCTTCCACCTTTAGTTCTCAGGGCCCCCAGTCACAGAATCCTGTGCTTTGATGGCAAATCCAACTCAGGGCTGGGGACAGCTCAACTCCTGTTAACCAAGGTGTGCCTTCTGACACTCCTGCCCTCCTCTCCTGAGCAGATGAGAGAGGGCTGGCTCTGGGAACTGGGGTAGAAAGGATGAGAAGAAGGAGATGGAACAGGGAAGTGTATGTGGAGGCGGGGGAGGAGAGATATAAGGTCAGCAAAGGAGGAAGACGAGATGGAGAGATGGACACGAGAATCTTAGTCTCCTTTCCTAGTGAGTGAATGGTGAGGAGGTGAAGGATAGTGGGACTCAGCAGCCGGATCAGGGACCTGGGACCCAAGGTGGACACTAACTGGCTCTGTCCTCCCAACAGATTAAAGCAAGAAGCCCTTCTTGCTTTCTCTCCTATCTCCTAAACCTAGCACATATGGACAGGCCTCAAGCCCAGATTTATCTCAAATCAAACCATTTCAAGATCCTCCTTCTGGAATCACCCATTTTTATGGTTGGTGAAACTACTTGGAAAAGGATGTGTAATCAGGTTCTTTGGCTTTCCTCATCTCCCCACCTGTCTGTGCTCACACTCCACCCCCCAACCCGCCCACCTACCCTCCCCCATCCTGGTTATTTCTGTCCTGGCAGCCTCCTTTGGCAGCACAGAAATCCAGAAGGCCCAAGACTCTGAGTTTTGGGCCCAGCTCAGTCACCAGTACTCCAGGCATTCCCCTGGCTGGGTCCTCTCTGTTTTCACTGCCAATGTCTCAGTAGTGCCATGCCTGGGAAGATCTGAGCTGCGGCCACAGAAGTCACTGAAATGATCATTTCCCCCAGAATGGATCAGAATTTTCTTTCTTTCTTTTCTTTTCTTTTCTTTCTTTCTTTCTTTTTCTTTTTTTTTTTTTTTTTGGTACCAGAGATTGAACTCAGAGGCACTTGACCACTGATCTACATCCCCAGCCCTATTTAGTATTTTATCTAGAGACAGGGTCTCACTGAGTTGCCTAGCACCTTGCCTCAGTGTTGCTGAGGCTGGCTTTGAACTCACGATCCTCCTGTCTCAGCCTCCTGAGCTGCTAGGATTACAGGCATGCACCACCAAACCTAGCTAATGATACGGCCATCAGATTTGTTGTTGCTGCTGCTGGGGACTGAAGCCAGGGCCTTGTGCATGCAAGGCAAACACTCTACCAACTGAGCTATATCCCCAAGCCCCAGAGTGAACAGAATTTTAAAGAATGTCCAACTTAGGCCAATCCAGGTACTTCAAGATAATCTTAAGATCTTAGTAGAAGTAGTGCCTTGTCACTCCCTGTTCCTGGAAGGTCAGTGTTTGGGAACATGTTCTATTTCCTGTGCTGCTGAGGGAGCCCTGGGCCAGAGATGTCTAATTAGTTGTAGTGGTAAGACACTGGGCAGGCCACTTAGTCCCACCTAAGTCTTAGTTTTTTCATCTGGGAAATGGAGTTAACACCATATTCACATGCACGAACACATGCGTGTGCACGCTACCAATTATGGGAACCAAATTGGGCAGAGTCACACACCAGGGTGGGCAGGGAGTGGATGGAAATACAGTAGGGGCAAATTTCAAGTCTGCATAAAGTAATAAGAACTGCCACCAGGAGCTGAGTGCCCCAGGGCCTGGCTCCAGGGAGCATTACTTGAGGCATGCCATCCAAACTACAGTCTTTGCCAGGATGCCCAGTGGGGCACGAGGGAGAGGACCCACATACCTGGTTCCTCAGATTCTACACCAGTCCCAAGCTCTGTAGTGTGGCTATGGAACCATTAAACATGGCTGCATCTCCAACCAGGGTGGCCCTCCTCTGAGCCACCCACAGGCTGCAGCACAGTCTGGTGGGGCCCACAGAGTAGGCAGGAGGATAGGGCTTAGCTGGTGTCAAGTTCAACCTTATTGTGGTTGGTTGGTAGCACCTCTGGAGGGCAAAGTCCCCGAGCAGGACTGGGGTCAGACAGAGAAAGGTGATGAGTGTGTCTGGCACAGAGCAGGTGTACTGCCTGGATGTGACATTCCTGAGCAAGTGGATGGTGTGATAGTGAGGAAGGCGGGAGCCTGTCAGATAACAGCATGCCCAGTTAATTTGAATTTCAGATAGACCCCAGGACATTTTCTTAGTTCTGTCTCGTGCAAAATTGGGGCATAATGATACTAAAAAGTCATTTATCTGAAAAGTTAATTTAGCTGGAAATCCTGTGTTCTTTGATTTGCTAAGTCTGGCACCCCCTGGAGTTGGGGTGAGGAGTCTTATTTGCTGAACTTGCCTGCCAAGGCCCACTCACCGGAGAAGAACTGGCTGATGGAAGTGGGCAGGAGCGTGAGGAAGGCCAGGGGATGGGCGAAAGAGATGGACAGGACAGCAGAGATGTAAGCCACTCCGGCCACCATGGAATAGAGGCAGGCAAGGGAGGTGTAGAGGCAGAACAGGACGAAGTTGCGCATGTTCCTGCTGCCGATGCAGTTGCCGGTGAAGAAACAGTGGTGGTCGTGCCGCAGCGTGACTCGGGCGCACACCCGGCAGAAGTGGGTGCTGGGCGGGGGGCACAGAGCCCTCTTGGATGAGGAACCCTGACAGGCGTCCAGGTCGTCCGGGGAGTTCTGGATGACCAGGACATAATTGCCCAGGGCGTTGGCGGAGAGAAATAGGAAAAGCGCCCCGTGGAGCAGGGCAGGCGAGAAGAGAGGGGCAGCCGCGGGGTCCTCGCGCATGCTGGGCAGGAAGAAGAAGAGTTGCAGCACGAAGGTCACCAAGGAGATGCACAGAAAATAGGCAGGGGCCACGACGTTGAGCAGCCTCAGGGCCAGCATCCTCGATTACATTCCTACGGAGCGCGGGATGAGAGAAAGACTGACTTACTGCGGTGGCCAGGGGGCGCCCTTGCGCGCTCCTAGCGTCTCCCGTCGGAAGGGCTGCATGCAAATCTACTCCCCCAACCCCAGTCCCGGGGGGGGGGGGGGGGGGGTCATCCTTCCCCATTTCTCTAACCCGGGACCAAGCAAGCCAGAGATCACGAGACCACAGCGGGCTCCTGGGGCCAGGCCCTACCTCGGGGAGGTTGCTCCCTCGAATTTTGAGCGACCTTAGGGCTCTGTCGCCACGGGGTCAGGCACAGAAGGGAAGGGCTTTTTCGTAGTCTGTAGGGACTGTGGGGAGGAAAGGGCTAGGGCTGCGCGCCGCAGGGCAGTGGAAACAGCCCAGGTTTGGGATTTTTGGTTCAGGCCTCCCCAGGAGAAGACAGAGAGGATTTGAGGCCGGGGGACAGAGGGAACCATTTGACCTACAGGAAGTCCTCCTTCACTTCCCCTTCTTCCGCCCCCCCCCCCGCCCCATCCGCACCTTGGGCAATACCCAGGGATCTCATTGGTTACCCAAGGCTCTTTGGAGGTATGTTTGTGTATGTGTGGGCCCGTGGCAGGGGTGTGAGTGACGGTACGTGTGATCTGTGTGCGCCTGGGTGTCTGTGTTTGTGTGTCTGTGTGTACACACACGCAATCACTGCTTCCTGGCTTTTTATTTAAAAATCGATTCAAACAATCGATACATTCACACGCGCACAGGCAGGCGCTGGGTGGGTTGGGGGCGCAGCGGGAATACTTCTGCTTGTGAGTCCTTCCTGCCCAGCCCATCTCTCGCACTCTGGCTATTTGTTTGCAAAAAGCGTTTTTCTTTGAGGCGACGAAATTAAAATCCCCCCTTCGCGCCCGCCTCTCGCCCTTCTGGCGGGAGACACCCAAACAATCCCCACGGCGCCGAAACCCTTTCGATGCCAAGCCCTCCCTGAGCGGACAAGTAGATTCTCGTGTCCCTTTCCTGGGATGGACACCCCTCCACCCTGACGAGCGCAGCTCCCACCACATCCCTGCCCCACCCCAGCCCCCGGACCCCCAGAGCCCGGGTTCCTGCTCAACTTCGGAAGGCACCGGGAAATAGCATTCTGCGCGCTGGAGAGAACTTTTCCGGGGGCTAAGGAATTGGACAGGAGGAGGCTCGAGAAAAGTTCTGGGAAGGCGGCTGCACCCAGGATGGATGGATGCCACGGGGCCTCGGTCCAGGCAGTCCCATCTGGATGGAGGGGACGGGTCACCTTGGAATCCTCTTTGCAGGTGATGGCGTCCCCCCTCCCCCGGGAGCCGCGGTAGTGGTGGGCAAGCGCAGGCCTCTCCGCAGCTGGGTGCAGCGCCGGGCGCGCTTGAGCCTGGTCGCTGGGGCGCGGTACCGCCCCCAGCCGTGCGCCTCCAGAGGCTGCGGCGGCGCTGCCCACCCCGGAGAGCCCTGGGTCCGGGGCTCCAGCGAAGCAAGTGTCTTCCCCGCGCCAGTCGCCAGGGGGGCGCGGGAGCAGCCTCCAGATGTGCCGCGGCGCTGAGAACGCAAGGACAGGGGCTGGGGAGTGAGGGGCGCTCCGCAGGCGGCCGCAGCGCGGGAGAAGGGGCGGCCCAGGGCGCCCCAGCGGCCTGGGGTGCAGGGAGCTGTCCGCTCAGCCCTGGCGCCCGCCTCGCCCGCCACGGAGGGCGGCACAGCGGAGCCCTGCCGAGGCAGGCAGCGCGGGAGGCTGCCGGCTTGTCGGCCACTGCCTTCCGGACGCCGGGGAAGCCGCCCCCCGCGCCACCGTCGCCACCGCCTCCGCCGCACCGCCGCAGAGGGGTGGGGAAATGAACTCACCGAGCTCTGGTCGCCGACAAGAGGAGCCCAGACGCCGGCTCGTGCCCGCCCAGAGGCTGCAAAGTTGTGGGCTCGGCCCGGCTGGCCCTCAGCCTTCTCACGCTTCGCTTCGGGGACTGGGCAGGTAGCGGGGCTGTGGGGAGGAGGGAACGGGCAGCTGCCGTCCTCCCACTTGGGCGCCAGCGAGTGGGGGCCAGGAGGCGGCGGGGATGGCAGCTGGCCCCCCCGCCCCGCCCCCTCCCTCCTCTCCTGGGGGCGGTGCTCTGGCCACCGTCTCAGCATCGTGGACTTGCCCCCCCTTCCTCCCCTCTTCTTGGTTCCCCTGGAGCGGGTTGGGGCGCCCTGCCTGACTTCAGCCGTGGTTGCAACTGGGAGATAGGAATTCATCCCTGATGTGGATGCTCCAGCCATCACCCAGTCCTTCTCTCCTTCCTTCTTCCCGGCTATGACCAGTAATCCTTCTCTCAGCTTGGGCTGAAGGGAACTTGGGGTGTTGATAGGCAGCTTACCAGGGCAACACCCAAGAAGTCAGCGTCATCTCCTCAGGAGGGCTGTGTACCAAGAGATTGCAAGGGGATCCCCTGGCCTGTCGGCTTGGGTTTGAATGTCCACCATTCACCGCTGTGTGATCCTAGATTCCAGGATCCTCATCTGGAGAATGGAGATGTGAGGATTAAACGGCAATAGATGTGAAAGCCCCTAAACAGAGCCTGTCTAGGGGAAGCACTGTGTCTTGGACCACAGTCATGGATAGTACTTCTCTGGATTTCCTGTGTACCAGGCACATAAGCTTTTAGCATAAGAGCCCTTCATCCGTCCTCTCAGTATGATCTGAGCAGCTGCATGAGGCCCATTCTGGGATGAGAAGGTTGGGATTCAGGAGCTAAGTCACTGCTCAAGGTCACACAGTAGGTGAGCGAACAGATTCTGGATTTGAACCCAGTTTTAGCACCAGTGCTGCTGCTCTCAGCCTCAACACAATCCAGCATCACCTTGGGACCCAGCAGCAGCTTTGATTTGGGGAACAGGAGGACAACAAGGGGGTTTATCCCACACAGAGCTCGAACCTGGAGCTGCTGCTTGGAGCCCCAGCCCCAACTCCCTGTTCTTTACCACCTTCCCCTTCTCGGACTCCAGTGTTTCTCAGATGGGTACTGTGTGGCATCAAGAGGGTAGTGACACATGTGTGCCAAGTGGGGGCACGGTCATAGAGAACACCTTAGAACACTGGATGACGCAGGGACGTTGGTGCCTGTGCTTGGACCATGATGGCTCACTTGGGTGCCCAGCTCCACTCCTCTGCACGCAGGCCAACCTGATACATGTTGATTGCTTTCTCAACTCGTTGATTAAAATAAGAGCAATCCCTTGAAGTGAGGGCCATATGCCGATCGGCTCATTCTCTATTTTTGAATCATCAGACACTGTTTTCTCTGGATTGTATCAGCACACATAAAAATAAAAAGGGGGCCAGGAAACCTTTTCATGTTCTGAAAGGCTCTTGCAGCCAGTGGAAGAACAGCATGCCAGGTGGTGGCCTCCGAGAATGGCCTCTGAGAATCCAGAAGCTCTGTGAGTTCCAGTGGCCACAGGACAGACACAAGGAGGCACAAGTGGCCTTTTTCCCTTCAGAGCAGCTTTGTGTGACAGGCATGGCTGTCTGGCCCCTTTCACAAGTGCTGCCTGCGTCTCGCACTGGCTTGGGAGGCAGAGGCACCTGGAGCGCTTGGTTTGGGCCATACTGATTGAAGATCTCCATTCCCTAAATACCTTGAGAGTCGGGTGGTATTTCTAATTTTATTTTGCATATGGGTGTGTGGTGGGAAGGTGTGTGTCTGAATTTGTGTGTGTGAGGGGAAGACAGAAAGAGAGGAGCTCAGCGAACGTGGGAAGATGTCAGTGGGGGAAGGGAACATTCAGGAGGGAGAAGATCCAGCCGTGCGAATACAAACAGACGAGGATACTTATTTATTTAGAAATATCGTTATCATCAGAAAAGGACATTCAAGCTGCAGCTCTAGAGCCTGTGGTCCCTCAGCCCCCTTTAAAGGAAGGAGCCAAATGTTTTTCTAAAATGAGTGCTTATCTCGGACCAAATCAATAGGGAGGCCATCTGAAACTTCATTTTGATTCTGGCTCCAACAGAATTAAGCAGCTGAAGAAGGAGCATTTTATGGCCATGTGAACCTGAGCGAGTCATTTAACCCCTCTGCTGTCTGTATTCTCACCCATAAAAATGGGCTTAATGGTGTTGCATGGTGGCAATGGTGATGAAATGGAATAATGTCGTTTATGTGCCCTGGGCTCTGTGGAAGATTGGACAGCGTTTTCGTTGGGCTCTTTATCCACAGGGCTGACTTCTCTTTCCAACTCAGATGAAACCTCTGGCCTCTATTGGAAATATTTTGGAGTCTCCTCGGGTTTGCCCAGGGTTGACCTGAGTAAAAGCGTACCGACGGATGAATCAGTACTGGTCTCTCTGCTGGGAAAAGCTGTACCCTGAGGTCTTTGAAATGTCCCATGAGGCCTTATTTGCTATTGATCTTGCATCCTGCCACTCCCCCCCTAACTACAGCCTCATTCTCCATTTACAGTGTCACAAGATAATTTATGAAGCGCGATCTCACTGCCCTCGTCGTATGTTCTCATAGTTCAGCTGTGACTGAACCTGCAGATGGTCCCAAGAGGGCAGGGACACAGATCAGCACCTGATTGCTGCTGAGCGTTTTTCCTGGAGATATGTGCCATGCATTTTTCTATTTCATGGTGTTGTCTGAATAAAACGAATTCCCTTCCAAGTGGCAACTCCGTTTTGCCACAAAATGTTGTATTCAAAGAAAGAAACTCCGTGAGCCAGCCAGCTTCTCCCACAGGTGAGGGGCCAACCCCGTGTCTGTCAGGCCCCATGGTTCCCTAGATGTTTGGGAGAGGGCTGCAGGGCTTGGGTTCATCCTCATGCTCTTATTTCAGATAGAGGTGAATGATAGACTTGGTCTCAGGTTAACGGGTGCTCTGAAATTAAGAGGGTACTAGACGTCCTCAGACAGGATGCTCTTTGTGGCTAACGGCAAATCATCGCCAGGGGCAACCACAAAGTGCTCCCCCAAGTCTCTGAAGGCTTAATAAGGCGCCATCCCTGCCTGCCTGGATTTGGAAAACACGTAAGGGCAGTTCATCATCTTAGCCCACCAAAGACATGGAAATTGGATTATCACAGAATTTCTATTTGGAGGTGGTAATTCACTTTGCCAACTATGTCTTCATTTGAACGATAATTACATTACTTTGCAGGTTACAAAGTATCTTCACAAAATTAAAAATTCCATTCCATTAGTCTCTCAACAGGTCTGTAGCTGGCTGGGGTTCAAAAATATTAAACCCATTTTTTCTTATGAGAAAACTGAGGTTTGGAGATTTGTTACATGTCAATTTGAAAGCCTTGCCTATGTTCGATTTAAGATGCAATTCGATATGCAAAGATCTCATGGATATTTAGCCTTTCTGAACGTGACATCTGCATAAAGGAAGCAGGCATGTAACATTCTCCTAGAATAAAAGACCTGCTGATCTCTCTTTATCTAAAACTGCTCTGCTCTTCACCCTGTGTCCCGTCTACTCTGCGATATTTGTCCCCAACACCACTTATCACCATCTGATACAGTGTATATTTATCTGCTTACCATTTGTCTCTCTTACTAGGATGCCAACTGTATGACAGCAGTATTCGGACTGTTCTTGCCACAGATGTATCCCCAGTGCCTATAACTGTGTCTGGAACTTAGTAGGTACTCAGTAAACACAGTAGGTATTGAACGAATGAACAGATGTACTAGGCAAAAGTGAACATATAAACCTGCAGCACATTGACCAAAAGCTCTCAAACACTCTGCTGTTTGTGGTGCTGAAAGGGAGTGTGAGGCTGGGTTCAGGAATGCTAAAAAGTCCTGAAGGTCATCCTGTGGGCGACAGGCAACCCCAGCAGTCTCCCTCATGGGGATGCACCAGGGTGGGAATCTTGGCCGTGCTCAGGCCATGGAAGAATGAATGCCATCTTTCCCCAATTAGCCCTGGTTTCCAGGGACCTCTTAGGCCATCCTGGTAGGGATGCTAAAGCCTGCGGACCAGCCTGCAGCTTTGCAGCAAGATTAATTGGCTCCTTCATCTCAGAGCACGCGGGAGGTTGAGAAAAGGAAAAAGGGGTGGAGGGAGGGAGAGGAGGAGGGAGGGAGGGGACGGAGAGGAGAAATGGGCGGCGGTAAAAGAGGGTGCTTGCTGACCCATGGTGGTTTATGGCTTCTTGAGAGGAAGCTCAGGAGGTGCGGGGTGGGGCGGGGGTGTCAGCTGTGGCTGGGGTGAGCCCAGCAACACCAAGTGTCCAGGATGGGAGGGATCCGGGCAGAAGGGTGACTTCTCAATTAGAGGAGGAGGGAGGGAAGACCAGGGGAGGGAGGTTTCCACAGTGTCCTTGGCTTTTTGGAGACCTCTTGGATATGTGGCAACCACAGAGCTGCAGGCAACACCGACTTCACACCCAGGACCACCCCTTCCTGCCTCCCTTCTACTCTACTTCCCCGTGCCCCACAGAGACTGCTCTGGGCCCAGGAGAGAGGTGGTTTGTTATTATGAAAAATAATAATAAGTTTTTGATATCCGCCGACCCAGACTTGAGCCTCTGTATTCTCATTCACTTGCTATGTGACCTTGAGCAAGTTCCTTAGCCTCTCTGAGCCTCAAATTCCTTGTCCGTTAAATGGGATCTTTAGGTGATTTGCAAAGTTCATTGTGAGTTTTAAGCGGCAAAGATTTCAGCTTGATCGATAGCTCCTGCACCTTCCACCAGACTGTAGCCTCCGTACTACTGCAATCCTACAGTCCCGTACCCCCACCTACCGCCCTCTGCTTATCTCAATTGCTTATTTGTTTGTTGATGGCGTCTTTCCATCTGTAAATATCTGTAGGCTCGTTTCTGCAGCCTGTACCCACACAGAGCCTGGCAATTTATTTATAAATTATAAATAAATAATAAATTCCAACTCAATACCCGACCTTTAAAACCCAGGCTCAGGAGAACAACGAGAAAAATGGGATACAACCAAAGATTCCTATTTCCTGACGCCTGTTATGTGCCAGGCCCATGGGGGCCCAGGTGCCTACACACAGGTTCTTTTATTTAATCGCTATAATTACTCTGCCTTGGGAAAGTCAGACTCTGCCCACTTTATATAGGCTCAGAGTAGTTAAGAGATTTGCTAAATTTGCAGAGCTTGCTGGCAGCAGGCATCAAGTCCAGGTCACTAAGCCAGGTGTGTGCACTTGCCTATAATCTCAGTTACTTGGGAGGCTGAGGCAGGAGGATCACAAGTTTTAGGCCAGCCACAGAAATTTAGTGAGACCTTGTCTCAAAAAAATAAAAAATAAAAATAAAAAGGACTGGAGGTAGCTCAGTGGCAAATCGATCCTGGGTTCAATCCCCAATAACGACAACAAAATCCGGGTCACTTGGTTCCAAAGCCCAGACCTCACACAGCACAGCGCCGTGTCTCTCACACATCAGCCTTCACACTGATATAGAAATAGCTAACCTATTTCCTTATGGAGAGATGATATGGAATGCTGATGTTGACCTCTTACACTTCAGGGTGAATTAACCAGTCAGCCTCTTTCCCTGTGCAACAGTGTGAGAGAAGGGACTTTTTACTGGAGAGGAGGAGGAAGAGTGGGATGGGATGGAGGGGCAGAGTTTAAAACAGCCCTGCAGTAGGGGATGGAAGTGTAGATGGGACAGAGGATGAAAAGGGAGTCCAAAAAAGAGAGTCCAGAGGGCCCAAATTGCCAACCTTCAGGTTTCAGCTCTACCCATCATTGTGTAATCTGGAAAAAAAATAGTTGTCTTGGTGCATTTTCTGTTGCTATAACAAAATGCCTGAGACTTGAAAATCAATAAAGAAGAGAGAATCATTTAGCTCATGGTTCTGGAGACCAGGAAATCCAAGAATCTGGTGCCAGCATCTGGTGAGGGCTTCTTGCTGCATCATGATCTGGTGGAGGGCATCTCACAGTGACAGAGCTGACTTTTACAACCAAGCCACTTTTTCAGCAACCCATGAGTTACTCACCTTTTCATCACTGTGACCAAAATACGTGCACAGACAACTTAGAGGAAGAAAAGTTTATTTGGGCTCATGGTTTCAGAGGTTCAGTGCATGGTTGGCCAACTCCCTGGCTCTGGGCCTGAGGTGAGGCAGAACATTGGGGTGGAAGGGCGTGGTGGAGGAAAGCTGCTCGGCTCCTGGCGGCCAGGAGGGGGGGAGAGGGAGAGAGAGAGAGAGAGAGGAGGGGCCAGGAATAAGACCGTCCCCCAGCCCCCCAGGGCATGTCCCCAGAGCCCTGCTTCCTGCAATCACGCCCCACCTGCCTACGGTTTCCACCTCTTCCCAGCGTCCATTTGAATTATTAACCCGTCAAATGGATTAATCCACTGATGCGGTCAGAGCCCTGGTGGTGGAATCACTTCCCCGTCTCTGGACGTTGCTGTGTCGGGGAACAAGGATCCCACACATGAGCCCTGGGGGGGCATTTCACATCCGAATCCTAACAGCCCCTAGTCCACACAGGGATGGATCCATTCCTGAAGGTGGGGGGACCCTCCTGACCCCCTGTCACCTCCCTCAGCCCCCACATGTCACCGAGGACCAAGATTCCAACATGTGGAATCTGGAAGACACGTTCAAACCCTGGCGCCAGGTGGTGTCTTTGGGTCTCAGTTTCCTGATTGGTGACACAGGGCTGATGACAGTTCCCACCTGGTGGGGTTGGTGACACAGGGCTGATGACAGTTCCCACCTGGTGGGGTTGTTGCGGAGGCTGACCAAGATAACAGCGCATCTGGAAGAGTGGCCGCACAGTAGGTTCTGAGAAAGGAGAGCTGTTGTAATTAATTATGATTAGGTTCTGTGGCATGTGACCAACCCAGGAGAACATGATTTAAACTAAATGGAGGGTACACTTGGCTCCCACATAAATGAAGTTTAAGGGAGGCCGCACAGGCCTGGCACTGAGGTTTTACGATCCTGTGAGACCTGGACTCTATCTCATTGCTCCCTCATCCTGAGTGTGTTGCCTCGTGGTCTAGAATGGCTGCTCCTATACCAGTCATTGTGTCCATATTCCATTCAGCCAAGAGAAGTATAGGAGAAAGGACAGGCCTCTCTTTTTAAGGACATTTCCTGAAGGTTGAGCACGACTTATGCACTTATTTCTCACATTGGCCAGAACTTAGTCACAGGGCCGCACCTTACTACATACAGGTCACTGTGTAACCGGCTAACAGTGGTGAGCTGTGCTGAGAAAGAGGAGGAGGGAAATGGATTTGATGGACCACCTTGTAGCTCTGCCCTCAGGGCTGAAGCTGGATTTTCCTGGAACTCCCAGCCTCTAGGAGTCTGGTTCCTCACTGGTCCACTGGGGGCCCTGCCCTCTGCCCTCCTCCACCTTCCCTCTGTTCTTAACCTTCCTCTTGGTGAGGCTCTAGAAGAGGCCCAGGAGAGGCAGCTCCAGGCCTCCAAGGCCTTGACTCTCCAGTGAATATGGACCGTGAGCGCTGGAGGAGGCTCTGCTCCGTGTCCACACCATCTGCCGAGTGTGGAAGGTCAAACGGCCCCGGATGAAAGGGAAAAGGGGAGACAGAAAAGACACACTTTAAATATCAAGATACTTGTAACTTTTTTTGTTGTTGGTTTTTGTTTTGTTTTTTGGTACTGAGGATTGAACTCAGGGGCACTCAACCACTGAGCCACATCCCCAGCCCTATTTTATATTTTATTTAGAGTCAGGGTCTCACTGAGTTCCTTAGCGCCTCACTTTTGCTGAGGCTGACTTTGAACTCGTGATCCTCCTGTCTCAGCCTCCAGAGCCACTGGGGTTACAGGTGTGTGCCACTGTGCCCAGCTAAAATAACTTATAATTTTTAAAAGTCATCTGAGTAATATATATTGTAAGAAAAGACAAAAAAAATTAATTAAAAGTGAAGCAATAATCTTTTAATTCTAAACCCAGAGATAAACATTATTAACATTTGGAACAGTGTTTCATTTATCCAGATTTTTTCTTCTTAATCACAAAATTGGGCTCACATCTTCAATCTCTTTTATCATCAACTGTTAAAATTCAGTGATAGTAAGACAATCCTTTCGTGTTGTTTAATACATATTCCCAACAATTTTTTTTGGGGGGGGTACTAGAGATTTAACCCAGGGTGCTTAACTACTGAGCCACATCCCAATCCTTTTTATTTAGTTAATTTTTAATTTTGAGACAGGGTCTGGCTAGGTTGCATAGGGCCTCACTAAGTTGCTGAGGCTAGCTTTGAACTTGTGATCCTCCTGCCTCGGCCTCCTGAGTTGCTGGATTACAGGTATTTGCCACCATGTCATGAATGGCTCCAACACAATTTTTAATGCTGGCCAGTGGGTCCCTCTTAGAGAAGTGACACAATTTAGTAGGGATACGCCAGGATTTGGCTCTGATCTTAGCATCTGGCCAAAATGAGCTTTCTGGCCTCATCTTCCCCTTTGGCTCCTAAAAGTTGGAATAGCCGAATTTATACTTCAGCCTCACCTCTGGGTCCCCTGGAGTTGATCAGTGATCCTGTGTCCATCCCATGGCCTTCGTGTGTAATAAGCATGGTGATCCCCAGGACACACATGGATGCACATGTGATGCACATGGATGCACACGTTGCAGTAGCCTTCTAGACGGAACTTGCAATGCTTATCTTCTTTTGCACTCTACCTAATGCAATTCTAGCAGACAACATAGAAACTGTTGTAACTTTTATGAACAGAAAGAAAGACTAAAACTTCTCAAGTGTTTAAATAGAGAAGGACGCACTGACGATAAATAAGAAATATTGAGAAAGTCCATGGGGCTTCATACCCTGAAGACATGTTGCACGCGTTATAAGGCAACACCAATACAGCCCTAAAATAATAAGATGAAGCAGAGGGAGAGACGATAGATTCTGTCTTAGTGTCTGTAGAATCGTTTGGGATGCCAACATTTATAATGCTAAGCAAAGTAGCTTATAAGACTGCATTCCCATTTTAGTTACTTTATTCTATTTGAGTCATAAGCCTTTCCAAAAAACAAAAGTCCCATTTGTAATTCTTTGCATCTTGTAAATATAAAAGAAAAACAGAATATCAACTTAACCAACCTCCTAATTTCAAAAGGAGACAAACCTTTAAAATCACATGTAATGTCTAGGGCAAGTCATATTTAATCCAACATGGGAAGGAAAATAAAGAATATGAGGTGCTGGTGTGGGGGTGCACACCTGTAACCCCAAGGGCTCGGGAGGCTGAGGCAGGAGGATAGTGAGTTCAAAGCCAGCCTCAGCAACTTAGCGAGGCACTAAACATCTGAGACCCTGTATCTAAATAAAAACACAAAATAGGGCTGGGGATGTGGCTCAGTGCCCCTGAGTTCAACTCCCAGTACCTGCCTCCCCCCAGAAAAGAATATAAAGAAAAGAAGAAATTATTAGAAAAAGCAAGGTTTCATATTCCTCCACCAGTATTAGTTGATGTTAGCATCAATTTATTTATTTTTATGTTTATTTTTTAGTTGTAGGTGGACACACTATCTTTGTTTCATTTTTTATGTGGTGCTGAGGATTGAACCCAGTGCCCCACGTGGGCTAGGTGAGCGCTCTGCCACTAAGTCACGACCCCAGCCCCAGCATCAATTTATTAACACCATGTTCACAACAGAAAGGCTCTAGCTGGGGCTAGTACTAAGGGAATATCATTCTTGCACTTCGATGTTAAAATGTTAAACGTTGACAGTGAAACTCACCAGTGAGACATTGTGATCAAAAATATTCTGATAAAGTTGTCAATGCACCGCGTGGTGAAGGCACCTGCTCTGTGCAGGTGATATCGGGCACTGGCCTGTGCCTCTGCTGAATATTGATCGGAGCCCTTGACCTTCTGGCATTTAACCAAAATGGGTATTGAGTGCCTCTCTCACTTTGCACCATTTCCAACTTCTCACTAGGACTAGTGACATTGCAATGAACGTCCTAGCACAAAAAACTTTGTGGAGTCTGTGGCCGTCTCCTTGGCTGCATTCCTACAAGTGCCCACCTGGGTTCCCAGGGTCCCTGTCGCCCAACCACCCTCCAGAAAGTTGGCACCAGCTTCCCCCCATATGAGGAGGGCCTGAGAGAGGAGCTTGAGCCTCGCTCCTTGCCAGCCCTGGGACCTGCGGTTTGCACCCCCAGGTGGTGGGCAGTTGGATGAGAGAGGGTCCTCCTCAGACCCCCTGGCTGAGATGGCAGCCGTCATTTATTTTGTGATTACTTCATTTCCGGCTTTGCCTAGACCCTTTAGGTACAACCTTGCATTTATTCCTTGAAATAGTGGTGCAAAGTCAACACCACTGGCCTCGTTTCACAGACAGAGAACCAAAGCTGAGGGAAGCTGAGAGGGTCGATGGCCCTGTTTAGCCCTGGTGGAGGCCCCCAGGCCAGGCCACAGGCTGCGGGCTTCTCCCTGCAGGTAAATGAAACTTGCTAAGTCTGGTCCCTGTAGCCCCCACTGTTTAGGCTCCCTTGGGACAAAATGACCCCAAGTCTCCTGCCAACATCAGGTTCCAGCCAAGGGTACAGGAAGGAAGAAGGCAGAGAGCCTGCAGGACCCGCCGTGAGGTGGCACTGGACATCCACGCACCCGTGTCCCCAGCTGAGTAGCTCAGACCTAACGATGCCAGGAGCAGGCTGAGGGTCCGTACTGACTCTCCCACCTGAGGAGGTCGACAGTTGACCTTGGGGGTGGAGGAAGCATTGACTAGGTGTCAGGGACTCTGTGTGCATTATCTCCTGTGAATCTCGAACTGCCCACGGAGATACCATCCAGTCTAACAGAGGGGAGGCAGGAGCTTAAGAAAACGTCCCAGAGCTCACCGCTGGTAAATGGTGACAGATTCACATAAGGACTTGGCTCAGAGTGGGTGTCTGGGGCAGGTGCATTGAGTGGATGGAAGGATGACGACTCTCCACACGAGTGGAGACAGATGGCCAGACCCTCTGTGGGAGCCAGGGACTCCATGCAGGGAGCAGGGGGGCAGGACTTGAGTCGCCACGGTGACAGGAGTCTTTTCTGATGCTTTCAGGCAAAAGAAGGTGTGTCTAGGGCTGCTTGGTACAGTGATCCTGGTTCTGCACTGTATGAATCTATGGGCATCATTTCACACCTAGGTATTTGAACGATCTTTATGACAGCTTTCCAGTAGATGGCGGTAAAGCATCTTGAGTTAAGGGTTCTGTGTCTGTGCAAAGGGTTTGGTGTCTGTGCAAATGCACTGTTGAGGCTGTTGGCAGGGCTGGTGACAGTGTCCACCAGCCTTCCAAGCTGTTGGGAGGTTGCCTGACAGCCCTTCCCGTTCCCATCCTACCTCTTGGTCACACTGGGGTGTCACAAACCCCACGCAGGGCTTCAGTTGGGCTGAGGAGTTCAGAGGAGAGACCCCCGAGACCCAGAAAGTCCCACCCGCAGCCTTTGTGGCCTGAAAGGTGACATTTACAACCAGAAGCCCTGGGTTAGAGTCCCAGCTCCTGCGATTCCTAGTAGGTGATCCTGGGCAAGTGACTTCAGAGTCCCGAGTGGCCTTTCTCTTCTGAAAAGGATGGGGTGATGATCCCTGCTCTGGCTCTGCGGCAGCCCGCGGAGGGCCTGCCACCAAGGAAACGCAGAGCTTGCCCAGGTGACCTGGGAGTGGGTGCAGTGCTGCTGCGGAAGGCGTGTGCAGCAGACCACAGTTCCAGCTTCGTCACCAGCCACCCCAGTCACCGTCTCACTGGGGATCACTCTCCTGGCTCTCCACCACCGCTCCATCCCCAGGGGTGCTTCTCTCCGTCCACATTCAGTGCAGTAAGGTGATCAGCTAAGGACCGTTTATTGAGCACCTACTGTGTGCTGTGCTAGTCTTTACCCTATATTGCTTATAGTCCTGAAATGGCAATAAAGTCTAAATGATTGACATCTATTTTTCTTTCTTTTTTTTTTTTAGTATGCAAGAACCCAGGGCCTCACACGTGCTAAGGACACAGCCCAGCCCTGCTGTCTTGCTTCTGAATCAGACTTATCCTTGCCCACTCTCCCCCTTTTTAGTCCCTAGGCCACTCCATGACTGGATGCTACCTTGGCCCCCATCATGGTAGATGCCCTCGAAGATCCAGAGCAGGACAAGCTTAACAGGACGTTTCCTGTCCTACTGGGAGCAGCCGGGGTCAGGAGATCTGAGGCAAACTCTCCATGGGTTTACTTGGGATTTTATTTGGATGGGAAGAGACAAGAAACCCAATCAGCAGGACTCCCCTGACAGAGACAGTGTTGACTTCTTACCTAATGCAGGTCCCGAGGCTAGCATTCCAGAGCGGACAGAGCCAATCTGCAGTGTCAGGAGGAACCCAGGCTCTCCTCCGTAGTTCCTTATTCCCTGAAATCTCAAGTTATGCTCCTTAAGCTCATAGTGAAGTAGCAGCACAGGGTTGGTCCTTCATAATATCAGGACCCAGTCTCCTTTTATATCATTTACCTACCCTTCATAGTATGCAGCTTCCAATGGATGGTTCAAAATGGAGGCTCAAGCTCCAGCCATCGAGTCAACATTCCACCAGCAGGAAGTAGGAAAGAAGGCATGAGCAAGGGCCTACCTTCTCCCGATTTAGGATCTTCCCTGGAAGTTACTCATGATACTTCCATTGGCCTCCCGTGGCTTGGGACTTAGTGACATGACCAAATCTAGCTGCAAAGACAGCTGGGATATGAATCTTTACTCCAGGTTACCCTACGCCTATCTAAAAATGGTGAGTCTAATTCCCAGGAAAGAAAAGGAGAGGGGTCATTGATGAACCGTGAGAATCCGCTACCACATCTTGTCTAAATTCACCAGGTCAACAACCCAATAGCGATAGCAGGACAGATTAAGAACTGTATAAATATCCAAATAGAGAAAGGGGGTAATTTCCTCTCTGCACACAAGTGACATTTGTGTTCTGTTGAAATTCTCATCTCTGCCAACATTCAATGCTGCAGCCCCCAGGATCTCAGTCCTGTGTCTGTGGCTCCCCTTCCCCAGCCCTGAGATCTCCTCTCCTGCAGCCGTCTTGGGTCCCTCTCTTCCCAGTGGAATCTGGCTCCAGCCCAGGGTCTGGGAGGGAGGGGGAGAGGCTGCGACAGTGGCAGCTGCACAGCAGGGAAGGCGCGGTTGCCTTGGTGAGCTGGGCAGAGAGGTTTCTACCACGCTGCTAAATGTGTCTTCCTGACCTGGCAGCCGCCTTCTCCTCACTTAGGAGACACCTCTCGAGGCTGGCGCTCCATCTGGCTCTGCTCCGTCCTTTACAACATTCAGGTCCCTTCCTGTAGGCAGGGGGCTGCAGCCCTCGGGCGCCCCAGCTGAGGTGGAGGGGCGGGGCACAGGTGTTTTTCCACCTGTCCTAGGCCAGCCCTGCACCTTTGGTCCCCTGGTTTCCCCTTGGACAGGTGAAGTCACTGGACCTGAGCTGCTAAGTCTTTGGTTCTGGTCACTCGGCTTGGCAGTGGCAGGCCTGGGACTGGAACCTGCTCTCTGACTCTGAAGCCCACCCAGGAGTGACCCGGCCCAGGTAGGATTCTGATGGCAGAACTTCCAGCCCGCTGTCCTACTGTGGAGAGGGAGTGGGGCAGGAGAATGAGCGCAGCCTGGCTGTCCCCGCCAACTTTCAGAGCTCAGTGTGGAGCAAGGAGAGAAAAACTGGCCCTGCTGGAAACGGAAGGGGGCTACAGACCCTGGCCCACGGCTGGCCACTGGAGACCAAGCACCCTGGCCCCTGGCCCCGTCTGCCCGCCACACGCCCAGGCAGCTTCCGCAGTAGCCCGAAACTGGTCTCCGGGGATGGCAGCTCTGCCCTCTCTCTAGTCTCTCCACGTCCAGAAAAATCAGCCCTCCACTCAGCACAGGAGGGAGGCTGGGTCCAGTGGCCTTCAGTTCCCCCATGTCTCCCCGGGTCCCCAGGTCCCCAGCCTGCGCTGCGTCAGTTCCATCATCCTGCACACTTGGTCCTAGGGTGACTAGCCCAGAGCAGTGTTGGGAGGGGTCTAAGAGGAAAGGGTGTCTAACAGGGCCGGCTCAGAGGAGTCCTACTGAGGAGGCCAGTAGAGGAGGACAATGGAGGAGGCCAGTCAGGGCAGCTGCTCACTTTCCCTCCAAGCTCCACCCCTCCCCTCTGGTTCCATTCAGCCCCTAGAAGGGACAGTCAGGGAGATGGTGGGAGGACAGTTAGGGGTTACGGCCACAAAGTCCAACCTTGGGGATTAGGAGCTGCGTCTTGTGAAGGCTTGTACACCTTCACTGTCTCCTATGGAGAACGCACACTTAAGCACACATGCACACTCACACACGCTCATATGCACACCCCAGTCCAAACTGCTGGGCAGAATTCTGCTAGGAGCAGAGTTCTGGAGTCAGACGCTGAACTCTCCAGACATTCTCCATTCTGGTTTTTAAATATCTTTTCTCGTTTTGAAGAGCCATCTGAGATTTGAACCTACGCAGGTGCCATGAGCCGGATGCCTTCTTCCTCCCCCTGGGTCCCAATCTCTTGTCCCCTCACCAGGAACCATTGCCACCATCCCTTCTGTCTTCTTCTAGAGCTGACCTGCACTTTCTCGCTGATGGGTGCTCCTCTCGGACTGCTGGGAGTTCGCGTGCCTGCCCAGCTCCTGCCCTTTCTAGTGGCTGTGCGTTGTCCCCCTGCGCAGATGTGCCATCGATCACGTACTGTGTCCCCCAGGATGATGTTCTCCCGTGAGGGTCCCCTTGTGCCCTTTAGCCCACGTGGGTGTGCACATCTGTCAGAACTGGGCATGATGGAAAGGCCTGCCTTGTGCCTCCCTTTCTCAATCTGTGGACGCAGCGACCCAGGGCAGTCAGCTTGCAGCCTGGCTGGACCGGGAGCAAGGAAGGCCTGCTGCGATCCCCGGCAGAGGAGAAGCAGCTGGACTGGGCAGGGGTGAGGGGTGAGGGCGCACCACGCAGGCCCAGGGGGAGGCTGAGCAGCCCTTCCTCAAGGAGGCCACCAAGGTGAAAGGGCAGCCTGGGAAGTCCCCTGCCTTTGTGATCCAGGCCACAGATTCAGGATCCCCGGCCAGCCAGTGTGGGTGTCACAGGGAGGACAGAGAAGCAGAAGACAGGGTGCTGGCGGGTGGGCAGCAGCTGCAGGGGGCAGCAGAGCTCTGGAGCAGCTTGGCTTTCCTGCTGAGTCATTGCCACCAAGCTCCAAGGGGGACAGGCCTGCTGCGAGAGAGGGGGAGAGAGGGAGAGAGCCAGCAGGAGCACACACTACACACACACACACACACACACACACACACACACACACACACACACACACACACGGCTTCCTGACAGCCCTGCAGACAAAGGAAGGGCAGCTCCTGGCCCCCAGCGGCTATTTCTCTACCCACTCCCCTCCCTCTCCCCATTCCCACCAGCTTTCTCCACCCCCAACCTGACCCAGGGGAACCCCATTTCCTGACCCCTCTGTCACCCTGCTCACCTGCACCTGCCTCCCCCTCTGCCAACTGCCCAGTGGCCTGGCTCTGCTGCTCTGAGGTGTGATGGGCTGGTGGACTGCCGTGCAGGAGGGCAAGGCTGGCCCCATGGGTGGGGGCGGGCAGAGGCCAGCTCAGGGATTGAACTCAAGGCCTTGTGCATGTGAGGCCAGGACCCTACCCACCGAGCTCCACCCCCAGCCCCTTCATCAAAGCCACTTTTTGTCTTAGTGCAAAATCCCGACACCCAGCCCTTGTCCAGGGCTCTCTGTGCCCTTCAGGGCATTCTTCTATTATTCCCTGGGCCCTGGTTCATGGAAAAGCCTGAACGTGGCAGGATTTAGGCAAGAAGTTTGTTGTTGGCACTGGGGATGGAACCAGAGCCCCGTGCCTGCCAGGTGAGCGTGCCACCACCCAGCTGCACCCCAGCCCTGCAAGAAACACTTCCGCTCTGTCCCTGATCAAGCCTTCACCTGCACTTTCAGGCCCCCTCTTCTGTCCCTGAACCATATTCCTGGAAAGTTTACCAGCTTATGGTCATCTTCAGTGACTTAAAATACAGGTTAGTTTAGTCCAGTTTACAAGATCATTATTGGTGGGCACAGTGGCACAGGCCTGTAATCCTAGTGACTTGGGAGGCTGAGACAGAAGGATTATGAATTAAAAGCCAGCCTCAGCAACTAGTAAGGCCCTAAGTAACTTGGTGAGACTCTGTCTCTTAATAAAATATAACAAAAAGGTCTGGGGATATGGCTCAGTGGTTAAGCACCCTTGGGTTCAATCCCCAGTACCAAAAGAAAAAAGAGTTGATTGTCATATGCAATTATAGGCCCCTGTCCCATGCTAACTAAAGCCAAGCCAGCGTGGGGTGGGAGGCAGGGGTCTCTCTTCCTTCCTGATCCTCAGTCCCCCATTTCAAGAGTGGAGGTTGGGCAGGATGGGGTCAGGATAAGAGCTGGAGGGGAGCAGAACAGGCCTTACTCTTGGGCCAGCTCTGCCCCTGGGGACAGGTTTCCAAGTCGGGTGCTTGGTTGAGCGGTGGGGGAGAGGACGATAGCTGGACTGTCCCAATACCTTCTCAGCTCTGGCGTCCCGAGGCCACCACTGAATTCCTCCCAACAGGAAACACCTGTGCTCTTGGCTGACCAAACAGGGCACCCTGGCCCCCCCTCCGCTGCCCCTGGCCTGCCTGGCTGCCTGGCTGCCTGTGTCATTCTTCTTCCCATCCAGTATCCCTTGGGCCATGGATGCCATCCTTCCCCTCACCAGTACCCACTCTCTGAGAGCAGCCCTCTCCTCCTTTCAGAAAAGGGAGGGAGAGCACCTGTGCAGGTGCAGAGGCCCCCTGCGCCTGGGAGTGACCCCCAATTGGCCTAAGGCTGTGTGATTTGAGATTCTTCATCATTTGAACGAGGGGCCACTCACTTTGATTTTATGCTGGGCCTCCCATGATCATGCAGCTGACAGCTCCGGGGGTGGAAATCTTCCTGTGGGCAGGAGAGAAGGACTTCCGTGACCTGGGGCAGCAGAGCTGGTCTGGAGCCCATTGAGTTCCCAGGAAGCTCCTCTCTCTTTAGACAGGTGCCACTTGACACCCCGCTGTCTCCTGCTGGACTTCCAGCGTCAACCTCCACGATGGGATCTGAACTAGTTAAACATTCTGCTGTGAACGGGAGCGAACTTCTACCTCCCAACCCTCCTGTCCCCAATAGGGACGGAGTCGACTCAGGGCGTGTTGACAACAACGAACCCACGTCTCAGGATTGTTTCATAGCCTGCTCCTCTTCACTGAATATCCTATAGGCACATTTTCATGTCTAAAATAGTCATCTGCAACCTAAGCTTCAGTGCACACTGAGGGGTGACACACCACCCCCAATTCCAATAATTTAAAGCAGTAATGATTTCTTGTTTCTCACTAGTCTCTGGGCTGAGAGAGGAACCTGGGCTCTGGGTTTAGCTGAGCCACTTCCTGCAGGTGTGACCTTGGCCAGGTTGTTGAACCTCAGTTTCCTCATGCGTACAGAGTTGCAAAGGTCAGCAGCCATGTCTCCCTCACCAGAGATGTTCTGAAGATTCAGTGAGAACCATGATAAAAGGATCTCCCCTATAGGGTTGTCATGAGCCTGGAAGAAGTAAACGCCGTAAAGTTTAAGGATCCGCTGTTACCATGAAAGCTGTCGTTATTTGGAAGTGCTCAGGGAAGGGGCGAAGCTAGTGAGCTAGTGCTCATTGCTGGGCCAGGAGGTGGTTGGCTCTCCAGCTCATCACCCTGTGAGGCACGCAGGGAGGCAGGGTTTCTGCTGGGAATAGAAAGATCTAGAAGAACACTGGGTACAGAGTGAAGAATATTAAATATTGCCCAGCCAAAGGGGAAATAAGGGCTGTTGAAAGAATCATGTCGCCACTGCAAAATGGCATTTGCTTCTTAGCCACGTTCTCGTACATACTAATAACGTGCTGGCAACGAAGTCGGGGTAACACACTGAGGAGGCCATTTGCCTGTCTCAGGAAACAGGAGGCAGAACCGAAGGAATATGCACAAGGGACAGGAGACACTGTCAGCAAGCCTGCATCTAGACCTGATGGCTTTCTGACCCCAAATATCTTATCTCCGTGCTTTCCGTTCCTTGAAGGGATCCTAACATGTAGAGATTTGTATGCTTGTGGTTTTTAAAAATGTAATATTTTTAAAAAGAATTTATTTTTTAGTTGTAGTTGGACCCACACCTTTATTTTATTTCCTTATATTTGGTGCTGAGGATCGAACCCAGGGCCTTGGACATGCCAGGCGAGTGCTCTACCGCTGAGCCACAACCCCAGCCCCAAATGTGATATTTAAAATAAGTAAATATTAAAAACACAACAAAAATCTATGTTTAAGAAATTAAACATTGCAGTACAGTTCGACTGTCCCTGGTGGACTTCCCTTTGCCTACTCCCACCTGCCGCGAGAGGTCACTGCTCTCCTGACTCCTGGGGTGGATGATGCCCTCAAACTCTGTTTTTCAAATATATAAATAAATCTGATTTTTTTTTAAAGCGTGCCTTGCAGAGATTTGAGTCGCCAGGGACAGTCTGGTGGCTTCTGCTCTGGGCTGTAGATAACTTTCAAAGAGGCTCCAGAAGAACCAGCAAGGAAACGAGGCTACAAAGAGTCCCTGTAACCAGTGACCCAGGGACAGTGTCACTTGGAAGAATGCACGTGCACTCAGACTCTCGGGGAAGAAGGGATGGCACAGGAACATACTGGGAAAAAGATGGCTGAATTTTTTCAAATTCTATGAAAAATACAAATCCATGGACCCGAAATTATGAATGAATGCCCAGCTTAAGGAAAAGCACAGCAAAGCATGTCAGATCTAAATTACCGAAAACCCATGATGAAAAGAAAAATGGTTAAGGTCTCTGGGGGAAAACACACAGACGTTCAGCGTGGGGAGATCTCATAATCTGACTGCTCTCTAGAAACAAGCTGGAAGATGATGGAACTCCATCTTTAACCACTGCAGGGAAAACCCTGTGCAGCTCGAATGCGGAATCCAGCTACGGCCTCAGTGTGTTGAAGGAGCCAGAGAAATATACCAGGTGGCACCTCAGTCTCCACAAACAAATCTATAGAAAGCACTGAAATGGTAAAAATAAAAGATGAAGTCCTCTCAATTTTGGGGGGGCCACCAGAGATTGAACCCAGGGGTGCTTAACCAATGAGACAGACACACTCCAAGCCCTTTTATTTTATTTTTTTAATAATTATTTTTTAGGTGTAGATGGACACCACGCAATGCCTTTATTTTTATGGGGTGCTGAGGATCGAACCCGGGTCCCGCCAGTGCTAGGGGAGCGCTCTACCGCTGAGCCACAATCCCAGCCCCCAAGCCCGTTTATTTTTTTGAGACAGGGTTTCCGCTGAGCTGCTTGAGGACCTCACTCAATTGCTGAGGCTGACTTTGAATTTTTTTTTTTTTTTTTTTTTAGTTGTAGGTGAACACAATGCCTTTATTTTCTTTGTTTATTTTTATGTAGTGCTAAGGATCGAACCCAGTGCCTCACACATGCTAGGCAAGTGCTCTACCACTGAGCCACAGTCCCAGCCCCTGACTTTGAATTCTTGATCCTCCTGCCTCAGCCTCCTGAGCCTCTGGGATGACCGGAGTGTGCCACCGTGCCTGCTGGCCTCTCAATTTTAAATGTATGTAAAATGCCTGTAAGTTTAAAGCAAAAGCAATAACAATTTACTTTGGAATTTATAATAAATGCAAGAAGCCAGGTGTGGTGGCATTTTCCTGTGGGGTCCCCATTACTCAAGAGGCTAAGGCAGGAGGATCAAAGCCTGGGCAACAAAATGATACCCTGTCACTGAATTAATGCAAGAAGTAAAAGAACAAAGGGGGAGAAAAGGAGCCACACTGTGGTGTCTCATAGGCGCAGTGGTCTCATATTAGGTGAAGGAAGACTGTGAGAAGGAAAGATGTGTATTGTGGACTTTAGAGCAACCACCAAAGGAAAAGTTGGGTGCCATGGTGCAGGCCAATAGTCCTGCTACTTAGAGGCTCAGGCAGGAGGATGGAGGTCAGCCTGGGCACTATAGTGGACCTTGTCTTAAAATTAAAAAAAGAAAAAAAAGTCAATGTTGGAGATGTGGCTTGGTGATAAATCATTTGCCTAGAATGCATGAGGCCCTAGGTTCAATCCCCAGCACTAGTTAAAGGGAAAAAAAAAAAAAAGGAAAGAAAACAGGAAAGGTGAATAACTAATAAGCCGACATAGTTAAAATGAAATCCTAAAAAATGCTCCATTAATACAATAAGTCAGGAAAAAAAGAGGACAAATAACATATGGCACAAAGAGAAAAAAATAGCAAGACAGTAGATTTAATCCCAACCATATAAATAATCACTTTAAATGTAAATGGTGGTGTTGGGCCTGGTGCTGCCCACCCGTAGTCCCAGGTACTTGGGAGGCTGAGGCAGGAGGCTCATCCAAACCCAGGATTTGGATGAGATTCAACAGGGCAACATAGTCAGATCCCTGCCTCAAAACAAAAAATAAAATACATCATCTATATAGATGGCCTTGAACTTGGATCCTCCTGCCTCTCAGCCTCCTGAGTACCTGGGATTACAGGCAGGCAGCACCACTCCAGCTAATTATTGAATATTTTTGTCACCCCCAAGAGGAATCTGTACCCACGAAGTCATCACTTCCCATTCTCTCCACCACGACTGTACCGCCACATCCAGCTCTCTATGACTAACCACTTTCTAGCTCTATGGATTTGCTTCTTATAGACAGTTGTAAAAAGGAATCAAGCAATATGTGGCCTTTTGTGTCTATGTTTTATTACTTAGCATAATATTTTCAAAATTTACCTATATTGTAGCAAATATCATTGCCTTTTCTTAAAATTAAAAATATTTTTTTTTGGGTGGGTACTGGGGATTGACCTCAGGAGCGCTTGGCCACTGAGCCACCTCCCAGCCCTATTTTGTATTTTATTTAGAGACAGGGTCTCACTGAGTTGCTTAGTACCTCACTTTTGCGGAGGCTGGTTTTGAACTCTGGATCCTCCTGCCTCAGCCTCTGAGCTGCTTAGATTATGGGCGTGTACCCCCACACCTGGCAACCACACTGTTTTGATTACTGAACTTTGTGGTAAAATTTGGAATTGAGATGTGTGAGTTCTCCAACTTTGTTCTTTTTGTTTTTCCTTAAGATTCTGTTGGCTCTTTGCATGCTTGCATGCATAATTTGAGAATCAGTTTATCAATTACTACAAAAAAGTGAGCTAGAATTCTGAAAGGGATGGACTGCACTGAATTTATAAGTCAGTTTGAGCACTAGCATGGTAAAATGTTAGGTTTTCCAATTCATCAACACGAGATGTCTTCCCATTTGTTTAGGTGTTTTTATTTCTTTGGACAATGTTTATAATTTTTAGTGCATAAATATTTTATTTTTTCCAATGTTGTTCTGAATGGAATTTTTTTTCCTAATTTCACTTTCAGATTTTTTATAATGGGTGTGGAGAAATACAACTGATTTTGTGTATTTATCTTGTATTCTGAAACTTTGCTGAACTTATTAATTCTAATAGGTGTGTGTGTGTAATATTTAACATTTTTATATATATACAAGAGCTAATATCATCTGCAGGTAGAGATCATTTTACTTCTTGCTTTCTAATCTGGTTGTCTTTTATTTCTTTTTCTTGTCTAATTGTCTCGGATATAACTGCCAATAAAATATTGACAGAATAGCAAGAACTTAACTTCCTTGTCCTGTTCTTGATTATTTGGGAAAAGCTTTCAATATTTCACTGTAAATATGGGGTTGGCTGCGTTTTTCACAGATGCCTGTTGTGAACTAGAATGTGTCTTCTTTCAAAAAATTCATGTATGGGGTCTGGGGTTGTGGCTCAGCAGTAGAGCGCTCGCCCAGCACGGGCGGGGTCGGGTTCGATCCTCAGCACCACATACAAACAAAGGTATTGTGTCCAACTTCAACTAAAAAATAAATATTAAAAAAATAAAGGTATTGTGTTGTGTCCATCTACATCTAAAAAAATTAAATTAAAAAAAAATTCACGTATGAACCCTCTAACCCCTAATGTGACGAAATTTGGATATAAGGCCTATGAGGAGATAAGGGGGTTCTTAATTTGGTAGGTACAGTGTCTTTATAAGAAGGAAGGGACATGGAGACCTCTCTCTCCACACTAGTGCAGAGGGAAGCCATGTGAGGTACAGTAAGTCAGGAAGAGAGGCCTTACCAGTAGCAAACTCTATCTCCTTGACCTTGATGATCAGCCTCCAGAACTGTGAGATCATAGATGTCTGGGGTATTTTTTTTTATTGTTTGTTTGTTTTTGTTGGTGGTGCTGGGGATTGAACCTTGGGTCTCATGCATGCTAGGCAAGCCCTCTACCACAGAGCCCCATTCCCAGCCCCTGGTATTTCGTTATAACAGCCCAAACTGACTAATACAATATCCTTTGTCACACTGGGGAAGTTCTCTTGTATTCCTAGTTTATTGAATGTTTTTTGTTATCATGAAAGGATATTACATTTATGTCAAATGCTTTTTCTGCAACAATTGGGATGATTGTGTGCTTCTTTTTCTCCAGTCTTTTAATATAATGTAGTACATTGACTATTTTCATGCATTGACCTATCTCTGTATTCCTGGGGTAACCCCCAAGTGGCCATGGCATATAAACCCTCAAATATGCTGCAGTTGGATTTGTTTTTCTCATATTTTGTGGAGGATTTTTGCATGTATTTTCATAAGGGATATGGGTCTGTCTTCTTTTCTGGTAACATCTTTGGTTTTGGTATCAGGGTGTTATAAGCCCCATAAAATGAATTAGGAAGCTTTCCTTCCCCTTGTATTTTTTTGAAAGAGTATGAGAAGGATTAGGGCTGATTCTTGGAATGTTTGGTAGAATTCCTTAGTGAAGCTAATTTTATTTATTTATTCAATCCCTTGTGTTTTTTATTTCTCTCGAATCAGTTTTGGTAAGACTGTGTGTGTAAGAATTCATTTAGGCTATCTAATTTGTTGGCATGCGTTTTAGTCAGCTTTTTGCTGATGTGACTAAAAGACCTGACAAGAACAATTTTAGGGGAGGAAAGGTTGATAGGGGCTCATGGTTTCAGAGTTCTCAGCCCATAATAGGCTGGCTCCATTCCTCCAGGCTCAAGGTGAGGCAGAACCTTACGGCAGAAGACTATGGAGGAGAGAAGCAGCTCCCATGATGATCAGAAAGCAGAGAGAGACACCACTCATCAGGTACAAAACATAGACCCCAAAGGCACACCCCCAGTGAACCACACCCTACCCAGCCACACCCTACCCACCTACAGCCACCTGTTAATCCCACCAGGGGATTAATTCACGGATTGGGTGAAGACTCTCATGACCCACTCATTTCTCCCTGAACCATCTTGCATTGTCTCACACCTGAGCTTTTGGGGAGGGATATCTCACATCCAAACCATAACAGCATGCAATTGTTCATAGTGTTCTCTTATTATCTCTTTGTTTTTTAAGGTCTGCAATAGTGTTGACACTTTAATCCCTGAGTTAAGCAATCTGAATCTTCTCTCCTGCCCTCCCATCTCATTCAGTACAGCTAATGGTTTGTCTGTCTTGTTGGTGTTTTCAAAGCATCTAGTTTTGGTTTCATTGGTTTTCTCTCGTGCCTCTTTTCTGTCTTCTATTTAATCTGTCTTTCTTCTTGCATTGGGTTTAGTTGGCTCTTCTTTTTTCTAGATTTTTAAGACAGGATGCTGCTATTGATTGGTGATCTTTGTTCTTGTCTGATGTTAGCATTTACAACTGTAAATCTTCCTCTGAGCACTACTTTCACTATAATCCATAGTTTTTATAGATCATATTAAAACATCTCAAAAGTATTTCTAGATTCCCTTTTGATTTCTGTTTTGACCCATTGGTTGTTTAAGGCTGTGTTACTTAATTTCCCCTATTTCATTCTGTTATTGATTTCTAATTTCATTTCATTGTGGTCAGAGAACATACTTTGTATAATTTCGGTCTTTTTAGATTTATTCAGACTTGTTTTGGGGCCTGATTTGTACTGGAGAATGTTTCCTATTCACTTGAGAAGAACATGTATCCTCTTCTTGTTTGGCAGAGTGTTCGTTAGCTGTCTGCTGGTTCTGATTGGTTTATGCTGCTGTTAAAATCTCTGGTAGTCTAGATGGTCTTCTCTAGCTGCTCTATTCATTACTAAAAGTGGAATATTAAAGCTCCCAACTATTATTGTCAAAATGTCTTTTATTTAACTTTGATTCTGTTTTAATTTCATATCATTTGGAGCTCTCTTGCAAGTTGTATATATCTGTACAATTGATGGGTTGATTCTCTTATCATTATATAATTTTTTAATCTCCTGTCAATTTTTGTCTTAAAATCTGTTTTTTTATGATATTAATATGGCCACTGCAGCTCTCTTGGATTGCTGTTTGCCTGTAGTATTCTTTCTATATTTTTACTTTCAACCTATCTGGGTCTTTAGATATAAAATGAGTCACTTGTAGGTAACCTATGGCTTAATCATTTTTAAAACTCCATTGGCAGGCTGGGGATGTGGCTCAAGCAGTAGCACGCTCACCTGGCATGCATGCGGCCCGGGTTCGATCCTCAGCACCACTTACAAACAAAGATCTTGTTTCTGCCGAAAACTAAAAAATAAATATTAAAAAAAACTCCATTGACATCTGCCTTTTTCAAAAATATATATTTTTTAGTTGTAAATGTACCTTTATTTTATTTATTTATATGTAGTGCTGAGAATCAAACCCAGTGCCTCACACATGCTAGGCAAGCACTCTACCATGAGCTACAACCCCAACCCTGATATCTGCCTTTTGATTAGAGAGTTTAACCCATTTATATTTAAAGTAATTATTGAAAAGCCATTTGGCTATTTAATTTTTGTATCATGCACACCATTTTTGTTCCTTTTTCCTGTCATTATTGCTTTCTTTTGTGTTAACTGGGTCTTAGTTTCTAGTGCACCACCTTAATTTCCTCATTTTTTATATTTTATATATATATATATATATATATATATATATATATATATATATATAATATTATATTCTTAATGATTGTCCTGAGACTTACACTTTCTATCTTAAATAAAAATCTAGTTTGGATTACTTTCAATAGTATGAAACAACTTTGCTCCTATATATCTCTGTACCCACCTTGATGTCCCATTATCACAAATTACATCTTTATACATTTTATGCCTATTGGTATAGTTTTACAATTTTTGTTTTATGCAATTGTCTTTTAAATCACCTGAGAAGGGGCTGGGATTGTGGCTCAGAGGTAGAGGGCTCGCCTAGCACTGGTGGGACCCAGGTTCAATCTCAGCACCACATAAAAATAAAGGCATTGTGTTGTGTCCATGTACACCTAAAAAAATAAATATTAAAAAAAATCACTTGGAAAAAAAGAAGAGTCACTAACCAAAAGTATATTAATACTGACGTTTATGTTTTCCTGTATATTTAAAAGTAAATATGCCTTATATAACATATATACCTTATATAAACTTTTAAATATATAAGAAAATATTTTTCAATATTAAAAATTCTTAAATTATTAAAAATATTAAAGATATTTAAAAATAAGTATTGTTTCACATGGAATAGAATTACCATAGACTGTCCTTCCATTTCAGCCTGAGGAATTTTTTATTAAATTTATTATTTCTTATAGGGCAGGTCTCCTAGTAATGAACTCTCTCAGTTTCTGTTTTCCTGGAATTGTCTTAATCTCTTTTTTTTTTATTTTTGAAGGATAGTTATGATGGATATAGAATTCTTAGTTGGTAGACTTTTCTTTTAGCATTTGAATTTGTCATGTATTACCTCCTGACTCCATGGCTTCCAGTGAGAAATTGGCTGTTAATCTTATTTATCTTTCCTTGCATTCTCTTTGGTTGCTTTCAAAATTCTCTCTTTGTCTTTATCTTCCAAAGGTTTGATTATAACATGTCTTAGTGTGGATCTCTTTAAGGTTACCCCATTTGGAGCTTCTTGGATAAATAGATCAATGTTTTTCATTAAATTTGGGAAGTGTTGGTTCAGTATTTCTTCAAGTGTTCTTTCTCGTCTCCTTCTAGAACTCTTTTTTTTAAGTTGATTGGGTATTATTGATTAATTAGTTTGTTAGTTAATTAATTAATTAATTAATTAATTTTGCTGTGCTCAGAATTGACCCAGAGCCTTCTATCTACTAGGCAAGTGCTCTACCATGGAGCCACACTGCCAGCTCCCTCTGGAACTCTTATAATGCATATGTTGCTCTGCCTGATGATGCCTACTGCTCTCTTAGGCTGCTTATATTTTTTGTGTTCTTTTTTCTTTATGCTCCTTAGGATGGATAATTTCCATTGATTTATCTTTAAGTTCACCAATTCTTTCTTCTGTCTGCTCAGATCTGCTATCGATTCCCTCTAGTGAGGGTTTTCATTTTAGTTTTGTGCTTTTCTACTCCAGAGCTTCTATTTAACTTTTTGACAATTTCTATTACTTTACTGATATTCTTCATGTGTGTGACATCATTTTCATGTTTTCTTTTAGTTCTTTATGCATATTTTAAATTGCTGATTTAACATCTTCCTATTTATTATTTAATTCTATCAATTGCCATTTTCCTTATGTATGGGTCATACTTTGTTGTTTCCTTTCATGCCTCATAATTTTTGGTTAAAAATGGACATTTTAATATTACAATGTACAACTTTCTGGAAGTCAGAGTCCTCCCACTTCCTAAAGTTCACTGTTTCTGCTTAGGGTAATGTTGTTGTTGTTTGTTTAGTGCCTTTTCTAGACTAGTTTTTTTCCCTTTCTTTCTCTCTCTTTCTTTATACTAGATGCTAGACAAGCACTTTGCTACTGAGCTATATCTCTTGCCCTTTTTATTTTTTTGATTTTCAAATGGGTTCTCACTAAGTCACCCAAGTTGGCCTCAAACTTGCAATTCTCCTGCCTCAGTTGTCTGAGCAGCTGTGACTACAGGCACTCTGCCCAGCTTGAATTATTTTTTTTAACTCTATATTTTGTGTGTGCCTATGGCCACTGAAATCTTGATTCTGTTAGCTTAAGATCAATTAGCGGTTGAATGGAGATTTTCTTAAACACTTGAGACAATAAAAGCAACAATCTCCCAGTCTTTGCAGATAGTTTCTGTGTTACTCTGTGTGTGTTTGTATGCACACATTTGCAAGCAAGTTGGGGCACACCTTCCAAATTCACCGGGCAGTTTCCAGCTCAACCTTTGTCTTCAGTTTCTTCTTGCATAGAGACTGAAGGTCATCCAGAGGTGAATGCAGAAGAGCCTCTTAAGGACATTCCTGAGCAGGCACTTAGCCCTGGACATGCACTTGACCTCTAGATTCCCAGGGATATGCCAGAGTGTTTCAAAATTCATATTTAAAATAGAACCTCACCAAGTGGAAGTCTCCCTGGAAAGGGATTCAGTGTGGACAAATAACGTTTAGAAGCTTTGAGCAGCTCATGGTTGGTGAGCAAGCTGAAGGAGAACAAGTGACATCTCAGAATCAACTGCCATGTCACAGTGATACTGACCCAAGTAGTCAAAAAGTGAGGAAGCAAACTTGAGGAAGGGAAGGAAAAAGTTTTCTGATATTATTTTCTAAACCGTGTGTTTCTTATGGGGCTGGGGTGTGAAGAGAAGGATTGCAGATTGAGGTACAGCAAAACCACCGTGAGCACCCGACTCTATCTCGGGCAGCCCTTCTCCCACCTTGAACTTGCAGTAGCAACAGTGGGGAAAATGACTTTTTGTGAAAACATTCTTGCACATTGTTTTAAGTGATATTGGGCCTTCATATTTTATTCCTCTTTCTCCAGTCTGGGACAGTTTAAGTAGCATTGGTGTTAACTACATCACTCATAAAATTCCTCTTTTTAAAAGATCACTTGCTTTACCATCTTTTCCAATTAATCAACCATATGCTGGTCCCAGCTGCCTCAGATAAAAGGGTTCTTATAAGTTCTGAATTTTTTATAGTAACCATATATTACCCTAATAATCATAAGAGCATTAAAATATTATTAAATTTGGGAAATAAACAGAAATCTGCAAGTGTTGATATGGAAAAAATTTTCAGTATAGCATTATTTATAATAAAAACAAGGTAGAAACTTAAGGGCTTAGTGTTCACAGGGGACTGGTTAAATATGGCACTTTCTATACCACAAAATACTATGCTATTAAAAATGTTTGGGAGCCAGGCACAGTGGTGCATGCCTATAATTCCAGTGACTTGGGAGGTTGAGGCAGGAGGATCACAAGTTTGAGGCCAGACTCAGCAACTTAGCAAGACCCTATCTCAAAATAAAAAAAAAAAAATAAAAAGGGCTGATGATGTAGCTCAGTTGTAAAATGCCTCTGGGTTCAATCCCCAGTACCAAAATAAAATAAAATGGGTATTAAAGGAGTAGAACTTTTATTTTTAATACATTCCTAAACAATCTAAAGATTTCACAACAAGGAAAATATTACTTTGATGCTAGATAATATATGTAGTTTTAAAATTAAAAACTTTATTCTCCAAAGCATCTCATTTCCCAGGGTTTTCTCTCATTTCTCAAACTTTTTGACTAAGCTCTTTTTGTTTATTTATATATATATTTTAATCTACTGTTATCCAATGCTCCAGGCAGCAGTAATAAACATATTTGCCTTTAAATGGCTATTGTTTATTTTGTTTTGTTTTGGTACCGGGGATTGAACCCAGGGGTGCTTAACCACTGAGCTACATCCCCAGCTTGTTAGGGGACGAATGCTCGAAGAAAATCTCTCTAGACAGAGTCTCATGCCCAGAAAGCAAAGTTTATTGACAGGAAAGGCCTGCCAGGCTGCCCAGTTAGGTGGCGCAGCAGCCAGCGTCAGTTGAATGGAGGTTTATGTACCTTTTAACAAGGAACAAGAGCAAGCTGGGACTGACCTTGGGTGCAGCAAGCCAGGATGGACCTTGGGTGCAGGTGGTTGAGTAACAGCAGATTTTGTATTTAGGGAGCTTGGAGGGGGGAGCGTTTTGGGAACAGGGTATCTTAAGTTCCTTTTCCTTGGCAGTTTATAAATTTCAGATTCAGGTTAAGATGTAGTTCTAGAATTAAAATGGAGTCACTAATGTCTAGGATACTCCATTATAGCCCCTTTTTAATTTTTTCCCCCCAGGGCTGAGGATGGAACCCAGGGCCTTGCGCGTGCTAGGCAAGCGCTCTGCCACTGAGCTAAATCCCCAACCCCCCTGTTTTTTAATTTTTTGAGACAGGGTCTTGCCACTAAGTTGCTTAGGGCCTTGCTAAATGGCTGAGGCTGGTTTTGAACTTTCAATCCTCCTGCCTCAGCCTCCTGAGCTGCTGGGATTACACCACCACGGCCAACCCTTCACGTATTTTTGAAATGCCAGGGCAGCTGTCTGAGTTCTGAGGCAGTTCCCAGTTAGGTGAGATCAAAGTGGGCCTCTTTAACTAGTCCATCAAACGAGTCAAAATAAATAATCACTTTTTTTTTTTAATTTAATGAGGTCAGTTCTGGTGTCTCCAGTACTGGTCCAGGGAATGCAGGCTGTTGTCATCAAGGTCACTGCTAAACAGGGAACAGGGTTTGGCACCAGGTAAATCAAAACACCAAAAGGCTCTCAGTAAGACTGAGGTTCGGCTGCTTGGGCCCCACCTGCCTTGACTAAGTGTTCCCCTAGTTATCTGTAGCTAACTAGTTTCCAGAATTCCAAAAAAGTTGATTCTTGTGTATTATTATTATTATTATTATTATTATTATTTTGCTAGTTTATTTGTTGCTTTTGCAGAGGAACAGATACTTTGACTTACCCATTGTACCGTTTCACAGATTTCTCACCAGACAGACTTTAGACTTAAATATAAAATGCAAAAAAAAAAAAAAAAAAAAAAACCCACATAGCTTTTAGAAGACAGTAAAAGAGAATATCTTCAAGTCCTCAGGGAAGGGAAATGTTTCATAATCATAATACACGGATTGCTCTCTTTCAAGAAAGAGATAGATAAATTTTTCTAAATTAAAATTTTAATAACTTGTTCACCCAGGAATTCCACAAAGACACCCAAAAAGCAGGCCACAAAGCAAGCACAGATTATTCCAACACCTGTAACTGATGAAAACTTTCTCCAAAAAATCCTTCAAATAAATTATTTTAAAAAATCACAGCGGGGGCTATACTTCAGTGGCAGAGCGCTTGCCTAGCACGTGTGAGGCCCTGGGTTCAATCCTCAGCACCACATACAAATGAATAAATAAAATAAAGGTATTATGGGAATTTTTAAAAATCACATATCCCAGTATAAAAAAAGGGTAAAAGCCATAAATAGGTGCTCCCAAGAACTAGTCCTCCTGACCATCAAATGAGTCCAGATTCTAGTCTGGCATGTAGGGAGCTTGTAAGTGGCCACTCTGTCCTGTCAAGTAAGACACTGAACAAACTGAAAAAAGCAACAACTATTCTTAGATCTGCAAGCAAATCACTGTTCCCAAGGTGGAGAGGCAGAAAGGTAGGTAGATAGATAATTAGAACTTACTGGAGCTGAAACCCACAAGCCCAAACCTCTGCAGGAACCAGAGGTGGGTGATAGATTTCAGGTTATTGTGCAAAATGAAATAATCCTGCCACAATCAGACAAATACTGGATGGCTCCACTCACATGAGGTAGTTAAAGCAGCCAAAATCATAAAGACGGAGAGTATGATGGTCTTCAGAGGCTTGGAGGAGTGGAGCGTGAGGAAATATTATTTAAGGGCTGCACAGTTTCACTTTTCCAATAAGAAAAGGTTTATGGAAGCCAGGCACGGTGGCACACTCCTATAATCCCAGCAACTAGGGAGGCTGAGGCAGGAGGATTGCAAATTTGAAGCCGGTCTCAGAAACTTAGCAAGACCCTGACTCAAAAAAAAAAAAAAAATGTAGCTCAGCTCAGCAGTAAAGTGCTCCTTGATTCAACCCCAGTACAAATAAATAAATATAAAAGAAAGAAAGAAAAAGGTTATGAAGGGGATAATTGTGATTGTTGCACTACATTATGAATGCATTTAATATCGCTTAACTGTACATTTAAAAGTGGTTAAGATAGTAAAATTTATGATATGCATTTTATTATGACAAGCAAAATAATAAATTTTTAAAAATTAAGTCTCTGGCCAGGACATTTAAGAAAAAAAGAGAGGAAACGCAAAATAAAAATATGAAAAAAATAAGAGGAAACATCACAACCCATCCTGGGGACATCACAAGGATAATAAAGTAATATTATGAACAACTTTATGCTCACAGATTTTATCCCTAGATGAGATCAATCAATCCCATGGAAGATGCAGTCTGGCAAAACTCACACACTTAAGAAATTAAAGAACAAAAGAAATTAAACCAATAACTGATAACCTTCCAAAACAGAAACATCAAGCTTAGATTGGTTCACTGGTGAATTCTAAAATATTAAAGGAAGAAATAATATGAATCCTCTATGATCACTTCCAGAAGATAGAAGCAGAAGGAATATTTTCTAATTCATTCTATAAAGCTAGCATTACCCTAACACTAAAACAAAAGATATTAAAAGAAAACTACAGACCAACATTTCTCATGAACATAGATGCAAAAATGCTCAATCAAATATTAGCAAATTAAGTCCCCCAATGTTTAAAACTATATACCACAGCCAAGTGTAATGAGTGGTATGAAAGTTTGTTTCAATATTCAAAAATCAATTAATAGAATCCAGCACATCCACATGATGAGGAAGAAAAAAAAATCACATGATTTTATCAGTAGATGCAGGTGTTAGTTTTCTGTTAATGTAACAAACACCTGAGATAATCAACTTATAGAGAGAAAAGGTTTATTTTCCCAGTATCTCCTTCAAAGTCACACCCTCAGGGACCCAACATCTTTTCCACCAAGGCCCCATCTCCTAAAGATTCCACCATTTCCCAATGGCATCACCCTAGGGATCAAGCCTTGTAACCCATGGGACATGGGGAGGACACTCAAGATCCAAACTCCAGTAATTCAGAAAAAGCACTTGGCAAAATCTAACACTGATTCATGACAAAAATAACTTTTGACAAACTAGGAACAGAGGGAACTTCCTCGACTTGATGAAGAACATTAACCGGTTACATATATAGTTACCATCACACATAACAGTGAGAGACTTAAAGCTGTCCCACTCAGACCAAGAACAATGGCAAGGATATCTCCCTCATCACTGCTTTTCAGTACTCCATGGGAAGTCCCAGTAAATGCAGTAACACAAGGAAAGGAAATAAAAATACGGAATGGAATTGTTCACAGATGACATGATGGTCTATGTGGAAAATGTGAAAGTATGGACCAGGAAAGGAAGGAAAGAAGACACAGAAAGAAAGAAAGAGCGGGGTGGAGGAAGGGGAAACTCACGGCTGGAACTAATAAGCCAGGCTGTAAAAGGCAAGAACAACATGCACAGGTGATGGCTTTTCTGTATACCAGCCATGAACAACGGGATTTGAAATTGAAAACACATGATCGTTTACATTCGTACTTACGATGGTTTTGACATGGAATGTCCTCCCAAAGCGCATGTGTTGAAAACTTTGTCCCCCGTGCAGCCATCCAGAGGTAGGGCTTTAGGGAAGTGATTGGACCAAGAGGGCTCTAAACACATAGTGGATTAATCCACTTGATGCATTTATATTTTGAATGGACACTGGGAGGAGGTGAAAACTGTAAGCAGACGAGGCGTGCCTAGAGGAAGTGGGTCATTAGAGGCAGGCCCTTGTGTTCCTGGCACCTCCTTTCCCTCACCTCTCTCCTTGCCAGGTACCATAAACTGAGCAGCTTTCTTCTGACACGTCCTTCTGCCATGATGTTCTGCCTCAGCTCAGGCACAAAGAGGCTGCTGACCATGGACTGAAACCTTTAAAACCACCAGCCAAAATAGATCTCTCCTTAAGTTGTTTATGTCAAGTATTTGGGTCACAGCCATGAAAAGCCAGCGAACGCAGTACTTGAAGAGATGAAATGCTTAGGCATAAAACTAACAAAATAGGCAAAGATCTATGGGAAGAACACCGTCAAACTCTGATGAAAGATGTCAAAGAAATACATAAATGGAGAGAGAGTCCATGTTCATGGATAAGAAGGATCAATATTCTCAAGACATTAGTTCCTCCCAAATGATTTGTAGATTCAAAGCAACTCCAATTAAAATCCAAAAAAAAACCTATTTGGTGAATATTGACAAATTGATTCTAAAGTTCACATGGAGAGTCAAAAGACCCAGAACAGCCAACTCATATTGAAAGAGAAGAACAAAGTTGGAGGACTGGCACTACCCAACTTCAAGACTCATTATAAATACTACAGTAGTCATGACAACGTATTGGCAAAAGAATAGACAAGTTCGTGAATGAGATGAACAGAGAGACCAGAAATAGACCTGAATAAACATGATCTTTGATAAAGGATCTGTGTTAGCTAGTTTTGCATCACTGTGACAAAATACCTGAGATAAACAGTTTTAGAGGAAAGAAAATTTATTTTGGCTCAAAGTTTCAGATATTTCAAGTCCATGGCTGGCTGGGCCCATTGCTTTGGGGCCTGTGGCAAGGCAGAACATCATGGCGTGGAGCACGTGGTGGAGCAGAGCTGCTCACCTCATGGCAACCAGGAAGCAAAGAGAGCAAGTGAGATAAGGGCCAGGTCTCAATATACTTCTCCAGAGCATTCCCTACTTCCTCCAACTAGGTCCTGCCTCCTGAAGTTACTACCCTCCACCTAGTAGGGACATCAGCTAGGGCCTACACCTTTAATACATGAACTCTTGAGGACACTTAAGATCCAAACCCTGACATTTCCCCTCTGGCCACCAAGGCCTCACGTCCACCTCATCGTGCACAATGCATTCAGTTCATCTCCATGCCTGCAGCCTTAACCACATTGCTCGAAGTCCAAGGTAAAAGTCTCCTCTGAGACTGAAGGCAAGCTTTTAGCTGTAAGCCCCTATAAAATGCAACACAAAGTTACATATTTCCAAGAGACAACAGCACAGGCCAAACATTTCCATTCTGAAAGGGAGGAATAGGAAAAGAGCAAGGAGTGATCAGACCAAAGCAAGACGAGAATCCAGCAGGGCAAACCTTAAATCCTACAGCTCCAAACTGGCCTCAGGATCACATGGTGGCATGGTGTGAGCTCCAAAGGGCTCAGGCAGCCCTGCTCCCATGTCCTTGCCAACTGCAGCCCACACAGCCTTTCTCTTAGACTGGCTCTGTCCGCTACCTACAGCTTTCCTCCATGGGCAGTCAACATTCCTGGCATCTCCGACTTCCTACATCTCGTTTTAGCTTCAGGTTCACTCCCACAGCATCACACATCCCTCTCCCAGAGGCTCTGCTGCCCCACCCTGCCTGGCCACCCAGGCTTTGCCCTGAGATCTCTGTGGAACCTCTGTGACCCCACACCTCTCGTGTCCTGGATGCCTGCAAAAACTTGTATCATGTGGACCATGCCAAGGTCTCTCACCTGTGTGAGCAGGAGCCAGACCCTCCTGGACCACAGATGCAGTCATTTCTGAGGACCTAGAGGGCTCCACCTGGGAAAATGAATCCCAGGGAAACAATTCCCTAAGTGGCCACTTGTGAGCAGGGTATCCCAGGGCTCCTCTCTCAAAGCAAAGTATTTGAAAGGAGTTTACACATTTATACCATTGAGATGGGTGGGGATCCTACTGATGCCTGAGCTGCTCTCAAGGTGTCTTTCCTATTGCACCATGCAAAGTACTGGACAGCTCCTTTCTCCTCCCTCTCCCTCTTCCTTCCTCCTCCCATTCCCATCCTCTTCCTCCTTCTCTTTCTTCTTCCACACTGGGAATTGAACTTAGGGGCATTTTACCCCAGCCCTTTTTTATTATCTTATATTTTGAGTCAGGGCATCAGTAGGTAATTTAGGGTCTTTCTAAATTGCTAAAGCTAGCTGGCCTCAAACTTGCAATCCCCCTGCTTCAGCCTCCTAAATTACTGGGATTACAGGAGGCTACCACACCTGGCTACCTGACTTCTTTATAAAGGCATTCATCTTATTAGCAACCACATCCTCCTTGGTTGCAATTTCAAGCTTGTACATTTTCTGGCCAAACTGTAAGTTTTTTGAGGCTTTCAACCCTGTTGTTATTCCCAATTTTTACTGTAAATGGATAAAAGCAATATCCATAACACTGCCTGGAAATTTCCTCCATCAGATTAATTAATCTGTCACCTTTAAAGCCAACCTCATGCAAACTCCAGGACATGGGCAAAATGTACACAAGCGCTTTGCCAGATGGAATATGAATGGCCTGTCCAGTTCCCAATAGAGCCCACATTTCCATCCAAGAGCATAGCCTTTACTATCTTCAGTTCTATCACCATTCTGGCCTTCTGATCACCCAATAGAATGACCGGTTAATCTCTGTTTATAGCTTTCTAGGGCTTCTCTACCCTGCTCCTCTAAGCTTTTCCAAATTCCTCCTGCAAACGGGTTTCAAAGGCTCTGGATCACATTGTCAGGTATAGTTATGGTGACAGCCCATTTCTTGGTACCGATTTTCTGTCTTGGTTTCGTATTGCTGTGACAAAATACCTAAAACAGACAATTTGGAAGGAGAGAAGGTTAATTTTGTCTCACAGTTTCAGAGGTTTCTTGATCCATTAGCTCTGTTGGTTTTGGACTGTGGCAACACAGAACAATACGTTGGGAAGCACTTGGTGGAGCAAAGCTCCTCACCTCATGGTGTCCAGGAAACAGAGAGCAAGGAGGGGACCAGGGTCCCAATATAGCCTTCAAGAGCATGTCCCCAGTGACCAGCTTCCTCCAACTAAACCCTACCCACCCGTGTCCACCACCTCCCAACAGCTTTACCAGCTCCAGACAAAGCTTTCCACACATGAGTTTTTAAGATGTTCTGGGACATTGAAGATCCAAACCAAAGACAACAAAGGAGAAAAGGATATCCAACAACTGGATATCTGCAAGGGGAAAAAATGAGTCTAAACTCAGACTTTTGAGTTCATTCAGAAATGAACTCAAAACGTCTCCACAGACCTGAATATAAAATGCAAAACTATAGGATAGATAGGTAGGTAGGTGGGTAGGTAGGTAGGTAGACAGACACAGATCACATTTATTCATAATTGACAAAACTTGGAAAGGTCTTGTGGTTCATCTAAACCATGGAATATTACTTTTTTAAGATATTTATTTTTCAGTTGTAGTTGGACACAATACACTTGTTTTATTTCTTTGTATGTGGTGCTGAGGATCGAACCAGGGCCTTGCACATTCGAGGCGAGCACTCTACTGCTGAGCCAAAACCTCAGCCCCCACCATGAAATATTATTTAGTGCTAAAAAGAAATAAGCTATCATACCATGAAAAGAGATGGAGGGAACTTAAATGCATATTACTAAGTGATGCATATTACTCCCAGAGGATAGGAGAAAAACCTAGATGACCTTGAATGTGGGGATGACTTTTTAGACACAACATTAAAGGCATGATCCATGGCAGAAATAATTGATAAACTAGAATTCATTAAAATTTAAAATGTCTTCCCCATAAAAGACAATGTCAAAAGGATAAGACATGTCACAGAAAGAGAAAATATTTGCAAAAGACACATCTGATAGAGGACTGTTACCCCAAATATGCAAAGAACTCTTAAAACTCAACAATAAGAAAATGAACAAACTAATTAAAAATGGGCAAAAGATTTAACAGACACCTCATCAAAGAAGATATACAGGTGGCAAATAAACAAATGAAGAGATCTTCCACAAGAAGTAGCTGCAAATTAAAACAGCAATGAGATGGCCATACACACCTATTAGGATTACTGAAATCCAAAACACTGACACCAACAAATGCTGGTGAGGATGTGGAGCCACAGGAACTCTCATTCATTGCTGGTGAGAGTGCAAACAGTACAACCACTGTGGAAGACTACTGAGCACTTTCTTACAAAAAAATTATTCTTACTACATAATTCAGCATTTTTATCCTTTACCAATAAAAAATATGACCACACAAAAACCTGTACAGGGATGGAGGGATAGACAGATAGATAGGTAGGTCGGTAGGTAGACAGACAGACACAGATCACATTTATTCATAATTGACTAAACTTGAAAAGAACTTGTAGTACATCTAAACCATGGAATATTATTTAGTGCCAAAAAGAAATCAGCTGTGATACCATGAAAAAGAGATGGAGGAATTTAAAATGCATATTACTAAGTGAAGGAGGCCAATCTGAAAAGAACATATGTTGTGGGATTCCAACTACATGACATTCTGAAAAAGGCAAAAGTATGGAGACAGTAAAAAGGTCAGTGGTTGCCAGATGTTAGTGGAGAAAGAAGGTGACTAGATAGAGCACAGAGGATTTTTAGGGCAATGAAACCATTTTGTTTGATACTACAATGGTGGATACATGTCATGCATCTGTCTAAATCAAACCCTACACTGACAGTGAACCCTAATATGCACACTGGGTAATCACAATGTGTTGGTGTAGGTTCACTGATTGTAACAAATGTACTACTCTGCTGGGGAGTCCTGGTAGGGGCAGTGGCTGTGCATCTGTGAGTGCATGGGGTGTGTGGGAAATCTCCATACTTCCTGCTCAATTTTCCTATTAACCTAAAACTGCTGTAAAACACAAGTTATTAATTTATAAAAGTCTACAGATGACCAATTGACCAAATGACTACAATATGACCATGTGCCTCATCTCATTGGTCATTCATAAAATGCATATAAAAACCCACAAAAGACACCACTCAAAGGGACCAAGAAGGTAACAAGTCCATCAATGCCAAACATTGAAAAGGAAGCAGACCATACAGAACTCCCATCCACCACTGGAGGACACGTGAATGGGTACAATCCCACTCTAGAAAACACCTCAGCATGAACTGGAAAAGCTGAAGATGCATGCACACCCAGCGATCCCCAAATTTCTCTCCTGATTTTCAGAAACTCAAAAACATGTGAGCCAGGAAGAGTGGCATTGTTTGGAAAATTGATCTTGGATTGTGTTTCTATAACCCAATACCCTGGACTATTTCAATAAATTGAAATTTCTTTCTTACAGTCTGGAGGCTGAGAAGCCCAAGGTCAAGGTATTAGCAGGCTTTTTCTCTGGCAGCGCTACTATCTTCTTCGTCTGGGTCCCTTCAAGGCTGCATCGGCACCTGGTGATAAAATGAGGGAGGAGCCCTAATCCCCTTGGAGAGTCCTCCCCTCCTTCCACAGTTCCTTTGGACATAAGTTTCAACGTGAGTTTTGGAGGGGACAAAAGCATCCAGACCATAGCAGTAACTGCATATAACCAAGTATCTACCCAGCAAGACCAATTAATTTATGGCAGAGTCAAACAACAGAGGGCCTCTAGAGCAGTGGCAGCCAATCAGTGCAACTGCAGACCATAACGTGGGTCAGTCTCCTAAGTGTGATAAGAAGCCCAACGTGAAAGTAGGGGCGTACACGACTCCTTTAATATACTCTTAAAAAACATATCACACCAAGCCATTCTGATTAGGGTGGAAAATAAGCTGTCAGAAGTAGAAAGCAAAGCCAGGCAGGGGTCCCTCCAAAGTCACGATGGGGCTGTGTCTCGCGGGAAGAGGGCTGGAGGAGAAAGGGGTGTGATTGGGAAACTACTTAGGGAAATGGGATCCGTTCTTTTTCTTGACTTGGGCTCTGGTTATACAATGTTTGCTTTATGATTATTCACTAGAGCATTCATTTGGGTTTTGTATATACTTTTCTGTATGTGTATCATTTTTCACAAAGTTCATAAAAGTTACAAAACAAAGAAAAGGTTCATTACTGAAAATAGGGATCCTTCTCCCAGGGGAATGGATGCAACAGAGCTGGTTCAAGAGCCTGGGTGGGCCTGAGTTCAAGGAGAGGGGATCCTCATTTTTGCGAGGAGGGTATGGGGGATGGAACTCAGGGTCACTTGATCACTGAACCACACCCCCAGCCCTATTTTGTGTTTTATTTGGAGACAGGATCTCACTGAGTTGCTTAGGGCCTCATGGTTGTTGAGACTGGCTTTGAATTCACCATCCTCCTGCCTCAGCCTCCCCAGCCACTGGGATTACAGGCATGTGCCCCTGCACCTGATGGGATCCTCATTTTTGGCTCAAGGGAAGGCCCTATTTCTGCTTCATGAATTTCAGCTTGTGGATGGAGGGGATCCCTTAGCTGCCATAAAATTTAATACAAGGACTCAAATATTCTTTAAGAACCCAACACTGCTGATAAGCAAGGGTCAAGAGAGAATTGAGGCTTCAAACCCCAGCCATGTCTGAAAATGCTCCATTGGCTCAACTCTGGGTAGAGAAGTCCTTCCTCCCAAGTATCTCCAGAGTTCTAGGACAAGAGTGTGCTTCCTTTGTGATGTCATCAGCACCTGTCTCGACCTCACCCACCAGAACTTTCCAATATTGATCATTGGTAGTGTCTCTAGGTGGTGGATGACAGTGACCTCCCCCAGTCTTGAATTTCCCTTCTTCCCGGAGAGAAGTACTGGACAAAGAGGCTGCTGCTGGCTAAGAGCTCAGACCCAATGGGGCCTTGGTGAGTGGAGCCCAGCCTGAGCCAGGGATCAGGGAGGGCAGGGAGGCCAGGGCCGGCCCAGGAGAGGGAGGCCAGGTTTCTCTGCTGTGCGGATGCCAGCTGATGACACGGTCCTCCATTTGCCCACCAATCTGGGGACGGCCGAGGTGAGAGCCGAGCCGTGTGCCTAGATCTAACCCAGAGCTCGGGAAATCCGTGTCTGGTTAGACGGAGGACACTGAAAACAAATGGTTTTCCATCCCAATACATTACCTGCTGCCTTTTGCACAGGAACTCAATTCCCTTCTGCCTGGAAAGGCAGGTTGGAGTGTATGATAGAACCCCGACTCCCCAAATGAGCCCACTTTCTTAGCCAGTCGTTATTTGGCTCTTGGCCACAAAGGATATCATAGAGTATCTGGACTGACCCTTAAAATATGAATGATTCCTGGGCTCTGCTTGAAAATACTCTCCCTGTTGGTGTCCTCAGTTCATATTCTGGATCCTAGAGCAGATCTACAGTTGGGCTCTTATCACCACTAGACCCACAGCCCCTGCTTCCCTCTGCCTGGCAGGCTGGTCCACACCAGGCCTTGAGGGGGATTGGGACACTCTTGCGTGGATCCCCTGCTCCTGAGCCTAAAATCATCAGCATGGAACTGAGGAGAAACAGAACCGGAGCACACCTAGGTGGCTCTCCCCAGGTTCCCACTTCTTTCCTCTCATTCGGAGTCTCCCTGAGCATCTCATCTGGGCAGTGCAGGAAGGCTGTCTAAAGACACGTAGGTGGTGCACATTTGTGTTTGGGTTGGGCCATTACAAGGAATTCTGCAATGACCACCTGGTGCATGCAGGTCTTTGTGAACCAAGGTGAGCATTTCTGATAAGATTTCTAGATCAAGGTCTCCAAGGGATCAGAACATTCTGGGCTGTGCTCTGGCCACTCTTACTGGACTGGCCTAGGACCTCAGACAATTTCACCCATCTGTTTTCCAAATCAGCCTACAGACAGACCCCTTCTCAACTCAGTAATCTAGGGGAACATTGACTTCACCCCCATAGTCACTTGTTAGACACTAGACATAACAAAAAGGAAACACAATCGGACTTTAAAAGAATTTATAATCTTGTAAGGGAGAAAGTAAACTTTAATAAATCAAAATCTGCTTTCTGATTCTATTTTTGTTGTTGTTGTTGTTTGGTACCAGGGATTGAACTCAGGGACACTCAACCACTGAGCCACCTCCCCAACCCTATTTTGTATTTTACTTAGAGACAGAGTCTCACTGAGTTACTTAGAGCATGGCTTTTGCTAAGGCTGTCTTTGAACTCTCGATCCTCCTGCCTCAGCCTCCTGAGTCGCTGGGATAACAGGAATGTGCCTCCATACCCAGCTGCTTTCTGGTTCTTAAAGAAAGGTATCATTTCAGATGACTGAATTTGCTAGATGTTGAAGGTTGTCTCTCCATAACATACAAATTGTATTTTAACCAATTTTTATTGAAATTACTTTCTAAATATATAATTGCTTCTCTTTCAAAATAAAATATTTAGTTGGTGATTTAACCTTAGTGATGCAGGGTGGTTGTTCTGAGTGTATTCCCAATATGACCCTATTTTACAACCACACCCTCCCAGCCTCTTGGAATGACCCTGCAATCCCTTACACTTGACTGTTGCTGATTCCACCTTACTCACTTTTTCATAAGTTCTTTCTCCTTCCAATATGCTCCTGCTCATCTGCTGTGGGCTTGGGGCTCACCATTAGGCGATTGGTTCAGCTGCTGTCACAGAGGTCAACAATGGTGGCTTTAAAGAGTGTTTTGTTCTCCCAAGGTGGATCAAACTCTAGGCTTCTAATCCAGGTCATCCTGAGCTCTCCTCCTTCCTGTCCTGTTGCTTGGCCAAACCCTTGGAAGTTGTCCTGGTTAGCATCATCAACGCTGCCCTCCCCTCCACCCCCATATCCACAAAGGAGAAAGGGGACATGGGGGGCAGGTGGCTCCCTGACAAGGATCACTTCTCCTTCATACCCACTGGCCAGGACTTAGTCCATGGCTATAACTGGCTGCAAGGGGGGATGGGACACATGGTCTCCAGCAGAGTAGCCATGGTGGCAGGTTGTAAGCTTTGGAGCTCTACTGCTAAAAGGAAGCAGGAAAGAGAGGATACTCGGGGGCTCAGCAGTCTCTGCCACACTGGATCTGTTGGAATTGTGTGTGGGGGTGGGCTCCAGGGGACAACAGCAGGTGCTCTCATGCAGACAAAGCTCTTGATTTTGTCAGACAGTTGCAACTGTGTGGGCTACTCAGAGTCCTTCTGTTTCTTTTATATTGTTCTGGATTGCGCTCCCAGACAAGTTTTGGAGGTTAACAACATCGTCATGATGACAATCCAGGCCAAAGGCTCTCCCATCCCAATCCACATGAGGGACAGCATGGAAAGTTTCCAGTGCCACAGAGGTTGAGAGCAAAGGCCAAAACCCTCTGTTATTCATTCCTACCCACCTTTACAGAGAACCTTCTACAAGCCAGACCCTTACCCGGGCGGTCAATGTTTAGTTGGCTGGACAATGGGAATCACCTTTTCACCACTTCCAGCCCTTTTGGCATTTGCAAGAGTTATCTTCCTCCTTCTCTGCATCCCGCTCTAGGGCATGCCCTGGGCGACTACCAGGTCTCAGGGGCTGGAGGCTCAGCAGCAGGTATTATCATGAGGGAGTAGAGAAGAGATTCTACTGTCCCGCTACAACAAAGACAGCAACAACCAGCATTTCCAAAACACTTACTTTGTATACGGTATCTTAGCGGCATCCTTTAAGGTTACTATTATTATTTTTCCCATTTTTTATTTGCAAATGAGGAAGCTTAGAGAGGTTAAGTTCCATATATAGGTGGCCCAGCTGGGACTGGAATCCAGGCAGCTAGAGTTCTTAACATACTCTTGCAAACTCTAGTTTGTCTTTGTACCCACCAGCCCTTCTAAAGAAGCATAATAAAAGGGTTAGAGCAGAGGGGCCTTAGACCCCAACCAGTCCAGTCCCCTCTGTTACAGAGGAGAGGGAAAAGTAAAAAGTGAGCTATCCCAGATGCATAGTCTTGTAACAGCTGAGCCGTGGCTAGAACTCAGCCTCCAGTGCTCTGTTGCCACTGCAGAATAGATGATCCAGGGGCTGGGGTTGTGGCTCAGTGGTAGAGCACTCGCTTAGCATGTGCAAGGCCCTGGGTTCTATCCTCAGCACCACATAAAAATAATCAAAATAAAGGTAATTGTGTCCAACTACAACTAAAAAAATAAATATTAAAAAAAAAAGAATAGATGATCCAAAGTCTTCCTGTGCTGTGAATGAAGAAATAAGTGAGTGGGTGGGTGAGTGAGGGCCTAAATGGATAGGCCTTGACAGATTTCATCTAGTGGCTCACCTTGGGTTCACATGGTGTGGCTGGACAGGAGCATGGCATGGGGAGACATAATCAGAGGGCCCCAGCAAGGTGGAAACGCATGGGGGAGGGGATCATGCTGCTGGTTATGGGAGAACTGCCCCATGAAAGCCTATCTAACTTTTGCCCCCCTACTCTAGTGTTTCACACCCTTGTGCTGCCCCCACCCCTTCCCTCTAGGTTTTTTAATCACACTGCTGACAACTCTGATTCTACCTTACCACTATAGAGCTGTTGGAAGGAAGTCACTTCGGGAGATTATTCAGTAGTGCTCCTGTTCCATCAGCATTGTAAGGGCAGTTCCAGATGTCTACTAAATAAATGTGTCTAGGCCCCTGCTGGGGAGACAGAGGCTGTTTGTAGCCTCTTATTTAGCATGCCGATCTTTGGGGTGCAAACCAGGGTCTTCTGTCTCCAGGGTCAAAACCAGACATCTTTAGCAGACTAGCCAGGTCTTTGATGAAACTAGAGACCCACTTGAGGAATATAGCCCCCGTCAAACTGGAAATGACCCAACTCACTCCCTTGGGCTTCCTGGGTGGGGCCGTAGCTAATTTGTAGGTCTTTCTTTTACTGAGGAGCCGGAACTGGATAGAGCCACGAGCCTGCCAGGAGGTGGTCCTTGGGCGGGGCACAGCGTTACCTTTGTGGGGTTGTCTTTTCTACCTTCTGGCTGAAGGGAATAGGAGGCCTCCGGAGGAGGAGAGTTTGGGGGATATGGTAGGTGAACTGGCAGCTGCTGAGGCTCAGAGCATCTGTCATTGCTGGAGCAAACTGCAGCAAGGGACCAGCAGTCTGGTGCGTTGGAGAAGGTAATTTGCAGATGGTTTCTGGTAGCAATAGAGTTTCCGTGGCTGAGCCTGAGTCTCTGCCTATGACACCCCAGCGACAGGTCAGAGCAGCCGTGGGGCGGGGCCAAGGTTGGCTCCTGCTGGGAGGAGCCGGGATGCCGCTCCCGCGGTGATGCGGAGGGGAATTTGCTGACAGTCCCTTGCCAGGTGGGGCTGGCTTCGCCAGGCCGCGAGGAGGAGGACCGGCTGGCCATCTCCTCCCAGGTAGGGAGCATGTTGCCTGTCACTGCACCCCGCAGCCCGAGCACCTTGCCTAGGGCTGCGGCCGCGGCGCGGAGCGCTCAGATGTGGTGAGCACGCGGGTGGTGCGAGCCAGGACAGCGGGGACCCGGAGCAGGGGCGAGAATCCGGGTCCCGGACGCGGGAGGGGGCGGGGAAGGGTGGCTAGAAGGGTGCTTCCCGGACCTCGCACCGGGAGGGTGGGGGCGGGGGAGACTGCGCCACAGCGCCTCACCACGCCGGCTGTCCCCCAGCTTGTGCCCAGGGAAGGGTGAACTGAGCCGCCCACCAAGGAGGGCCATTGCTTGGTAGACGCGTCTGTACCGGGTGGGGGGATGGAGGTGGGTGGGAGGCTTGTCTGGGGGTCCCCCGGCTCCTGATTGACAGCCAGGTGGGAATTACGACTCAGGATCACCCACCCCACCCAGGGATTCCCGGGGCTCTGCCGCCCACTCCCGGGGCTGGGATGGGAGGAGGCGGGCTACTCCACCCGCATGGATGTTGACAACGTCACTGATGTGCTGCTGCCCCGAGTGTGTGTGTGGGGGGGTCCTGTTCTGTGTTAGGTGGTCCTGGGTTCCCCGGCCCCCCAGGGCCAAAGGATGCCACCTTTCCCCCATGTACTTCCAAAGAAAAGGTTCTTTCATTCTCACCTTGGCCTTGAGAGAGAAGCTGGGTTTGAATGAAGGTCCTGGGGAAACTGAGGCCCAGAGGCATTAGAGTATGACCAAGGTCACTTAGCAGGTCCCACAGGGCTGCTTTCTCCCAGTGCCTTCTGGAAGGGCAGGGACTGTTGTCTCTCTATAGACCCTTGACTGCACCCCCAATCTGGCATACAGTCCCCAACCCTGTACACCTCCAGCATGAGGCTGGGGTGTGTCGTGGGTGTGAACATCATGAATGTCTGGGGACAGGAGAAAGTTCAGGAGGAATGCTCATCTGGGCAGAGGGGACAATGGGGTGGTGCTATCTATCCCTGTGGTTCAGAGAAAGAATGAGGGTTGGCATCTGGGACAGGAAAGCCAGAGGTGGGCAGCCTAGATCCCCAGCATTGATCCTGTGTGTCAGCCTTGATGGAGAGGCCCCGGAAAGTTCAGATGGACTTTCTTCTGGTGAGTTGCCTTCTCTGTTCTGCTGACTGTTGTCCCCAGGTATCATGGGCCCCATTGGATCTGTTGCTCTTCCATGTGAACTTTCCCTCAATTCACCTGTCCTCTTTCTCTCTGGGGCAGACACCATTCTCCAGAGGGAAACTGAGGCAGGGAGAGAGTGACACTGGATTAGACCGGGAGCCAGCTCTCATGGTTGAGGAAAGCGAGGCGCAGAGAGTGCAGCAGGTTGCTCTGGCCTCTCACCTGCACAACGGGCTCCTGACTCCCCAGCCGAGCACAGGGCAGACTGCAGACAGCTCCTCCAGGCTCCTACTTGTCTCCCCACAGTCCGGCTCTGACAGGTCCAACTATGTCTCCTGACAGGTGCAGGAGCCATAGGTGACAGCCGCAGCATTTTCTCCTCCTGTAAGATGTGCTTTCTAGTTAACTGGGGAGGAAGTAGCTTGAAGAGGGCCGTCAGAGTCACTGGGCTGTCCTCCCAGTGTGCTCCCGTGGTTTCCATGGGCCTGTTCAAGCCACAGACAGATTTCCTTCCTGCCCTGGCGCCCACAGTCGTGAACCCAGCTTGGGAGTGGGGACCCACAGCTGTCAGGGGCCCATGGGCATGGGGACCTTGGTTATCTCTCCGACAGTATGTTGGGGTAGGAGTTCTGACCAGCCTGTTATGAAAGTAATGCCTGGCTCACAAGTTGCTGCTTCTCAAAGACATCCCCTGATCGCAGAGCCCCTGAAACTGGTCCCCGATGACTCCACAGCATGCCTTGGATAAGGGTTGCTAAGAATCTCTGGGGTGATCTGTGGTCCCCAGAAAGCTCACAGAACCAGCTGCTTGTAGAGTGACAGTGTAGTGCTAGAAAATAGAGGGGCCCGCCATGTTAGAGAGAGACCATGTGTCTGTCTCCTCCTCTGGGGTCCCTTCCCCAGGAGGAAGGCTGGTGATGGGTGCCCCTCCTGTCTAGCAGAGTCTGGGCCAGAAGCCTTCCTTCTACCCTCAGATCCTGGGGGAGAATCGGACTTGGGCATCAGAGCAGAGGGCCTGTTCTGGACCCAGATTCCCTGTTGCCTGGCACTCTGCCCTCAGTTTCCCTACCTGACAGCCGGGTGTGAAGACACCTCCAGATGGGTGGGAGGGCTTTGGAAATTTATCAAGTGTTTTTCCCGGAGACTTTGGCCTACACGGAAGCCATCTGCTTCCTGCCTGAGTGGAGGAAACGTAGGTGCTCCCTCTTTGGAGGATGCTTTCTCCCTCCGTGGCCAGTCTAGAGCCTCTCCGTTGCTTGGAAGGCAGGCTGGCCCTCCCAACCCACTTCAAGCCCTGTTTCAGCTCTGGAGGGCTCCCCTTCCGCCGTCCTTAGTTAACATGTATAACAGGATTCCCACCATGACATGCTTTCCCACGAGCCTGGGTGCTCCTGCCAGCTCTAGTCCCATGAATTCTGCTCTGGCTCTTCCTGGGCGGCAGCTGGTGGGAGAAGCACAGAGAAAATGGACTTAATGTGCTGGCGCTCTTTGCACTGTGTCCAGGGTGGCACTCAGGCTACCGGCAGGCTCGCGCCGGGAAGGGAAGGCCGTTGAAAGTGCTTAGGGGAAGTGCTCAGAGTGGAGTGAGGTCAGCAGCTTTGAGTGCCCATCTTGCTGGAGGAGGGGCCCTGCACTCTCTCCTCCCCTCTCCCGGGAGGGCAGTGGTTTGTGCAGCTTACACATCAGCACACGTGGTGTCCGTGGGCTCTACAGCCTTGCTGTGAGTAGGCTGCTATTACTCCTGCAAGGCTGAGCCACAGGGGAAGCTGAGCTGAGGACATGGGGCCACTGAGATGAGAATGTGGGCAGCTCATGAGGTCTGATGTGTCCTTGTTCTAGATCTTCCTGGATTGCTCAGAGCCAACCAAGGGTGACTCTTAGCGGAACACCCTGAGGCCAGAACTCTGTATCCTGTGTATCTAGGGCAGGATATGCACCTAAGCTGCCATGTTCCAGCTGGTTCCAAGACAGACAGAGAGACAAGAGGGGAGGGGGCACCCGATGATCATCTCCTGCCTCCTCCTAGTCATTAGTGATGTTCCCCAAAGGGAAATGGAAGAATGGACCCATTTAGAAAAATTAGGACTAGGACCCAAGTGTCCTGGGTGCCCAGTTCTGCTTTATGCACCCTTCCACTCTGCTGTCTTACGTGAGCATCCTCAGGAGACTGAAAGGGCTGGGAAGAGCTTCAGCACAGCCTGAGTCTGTGGGGCCTTCATTCCTGCCAAGTCAGAGCCTCTGGTGTCCTCAGAGGATCAGAGGCAGAAAGGCCAGGCCAGCTTCTAGTGGGAAGCCTACTTGTCCCTTCCTATCACTGAGTGACCTGACCCATGGAGGTGGCCCTGGAGACGGGAGCCTGCTCACTGTGACTGTCTTTTCAGAATAGTGCCCAGGTGGAGGAACACTGGCCTCAGACCCTGGGGCCCTGAAAAAGATTCAGGGAAGCAACATGGTCCTGTGGCCAATTAATCAGGGAGATGAGTTCTTATTGGATTTTTGCTCACGAGACCTGATCATCTCGGGGTATCTGGGTGGCAGTGAACTAGAAAGAGAGGACAACTGGAGACTCACCTAAGGACCTGTGGGGGAGATCAGCCATGCATGATGGGCCTGGGGGACCCATCCCACAGGGACACACTACCTGGGGGCACTTCAGAGCTGGGTTCCCCTGCTTTGTTACCTGTTCGTTTTCCTGCCACGAATCTTCCATTTGCAGCGTGGTGAAGTATGCTCACTGCATGGGGCTGCTGGGAGGACGGATGGGAGGGAGAAGGAAAATACCCAGGGTAGCCCTTGGTGACTGAGTCCCCTTTCCATTGACTTGCCTCTTTATCTCTAGTGGCCAGCCATCCAGGGCCCTCTAGGATGGCTGGCCATGCTTTGGGGCCCCCGCAAGGTGTCCAACAATGGCTGACGGTTAAATTTTCTATAGGCACTGTTAGAACTGACTTTTCCTTTCAAAAAAAGCTTCAGGTCCCTGAGGACCTGGCTAAAGGGAGCTGGACCCAGACCCAGAGTGAAAGAGGTCCTTCAGGACAACCAAGGCACCTCTGCTGGCCAGGGAGCCCCTCTGGGCCCAGGACCACATGTGCTCAGGTCTGTAAAGTAGGCCAGGCCTGGGGAGGCCTTGTCAGGCACCAGGGCAGCCTGAACCAGAGAGCCTGGGCTGGGACGTTGGTACCGCTCAGCCTCCTCATGGGCCTTGTCATTACTCTTGAATACTTTTAAGGACAGTAGGACAGAGGTGGAGCAGGTCAAAGTAGCCCACTTGGCAGAGGAGGAAATCGAGGCTCTGAGAGGTTGTAGGAGTCACAACACACACACACACACACACACACACACACACACACACACACACTTGAAGTCAGCTCCAGCCCTCTGGGCCCAGTGGGGCCATCAGGGAGCTGTCCTCCCCAGCACCACAGACACATCCTGCGCTCACCTCAGTTGCTGTTGGTGGTGGTTTTGCTGAAGTTGCTTAAGACAGAAGGACTCGGAAGTGAAGGTCGCGTTTCTCCCCTTCCCCTCCACTCTGGGCAGGGTGCCCAGAGCTGGGTCTGCTGAAGGACAGCTGTGTCACTAGAGCAGGGAAACGGAAAGATAAGATTCTGCCCCACCCCCACTGGAGCAGAGGATGGAGACCCAGGCTCCGTGCCCCCTACTCCAGGGTGGCTCCTCGAGGCCTGTGGAGCTGCCAGGGTGCAGGGGACTGGAGGTGAGGCACAGGTCCCAGGCCCTGGTCACTGTGTGGCAAGTGGAGGAGCAGGAGGATCCTCAGTCCCAGCCCTCACCAGCGGGACTGGGCAAGAAACCAACAATAGAGGAAGGAAGGAGATTTGGGAGAGCAGGCTTTCTGACCCTGGCCTTAGCCAGGAGCTGGGGAGCCCAGTGACCCTGTCTACTGAGCCATCTTTGAGCCCAGCTCTGTCCTGGTCCCTCTTCACTGGCTCCCCAAGGATCATCGGGATCAAGCCCAAAGTACCTTTCCAGTGAGGCCCCCTCTTGTACCCTCTGCTGTTGCTCAGAGGTGCTTTGTGGGTGAGGAGGGGGACATGTCTGATCACCTTTAAATTTTTACAAAATAACACTTCTTTTTTTCTGTCCCTGATCACTCCCAGCTCAGCTAAAAAGCATGATTCTGGCAAACTGGATTTTATCAAAAAGAGATTGTTTTCCACCCCATGCCCAGAATTGCCCCGTGCAATTCCTTCTCCTGTTCTAGACCTTGTCCCCATCCCCATCCTTGTCTTTTCTGTCCCTGTTCCCTCAAAGCCAACTCAAATGCCTCCTCCATGAAGCCCTCCCATGATCTCGGCCAGGAGAGGTCTCAGAGGTCTTTAGTGCACTTCTCACGTCCAGTCTGTCCCTTCTGCTAGACATCCTCTCATCCCCCAAGTGTTCGCTGAGTGCCAGTCACACACTTGCCCTCGGTAATTCATGGGGAAGGGGGAGGCAGGTTGGTGAGGAAATGGATAATGACAGCAGCTTGAGAATAACAGTAATATTCTATAATAATGGCAGTGCCAAGTGCCAGGGGACATTCTGGAGCTAGGAAAACTGAAATGTGCGTACTTTAGGACCCACAGCTTCATGTCTGGGTGTATAATTTTTACCTAGAGAAACTCATGCATGTGTATAAGGAGACAGTTCCAAGGATATCTGGGGCAGCAATACTTGAAGTGCAAAAAAGAGGTCTCAACCACAGTGGCTGTGACATCTGCCATAATGAAATGGACAACAAAACTGGATATTATGCCCCAGTTAAAATAGGTACAATGGGGGATTTTATTGCATGTAAATTATGCCTTGATGAAGCTGATACATCCTGCACACGTGCACGTGTGCATGCATATGTCTGCGTGCATGCACACACACACTTATTTCTCTGTATCAACATCAGTAAATCTCAAAAACAATGTTGCCCCAAAAAAGGAAATTGCAGAGTAATCATTAGATTTTAACAAAAATTATAAAATGATATTGTGCGATTTATGGAGACAAACATGTTGTAGTACCTACCAAGTGTGTGCTTGTGATAGTATTTTTGCTGTGTAGAGCTTTGCGGTACTGGGGAGGGAACCCAGGGCCTCACACGTGCTAAGCCAGCACTGCACCACTCAGCCACACCCCCAGCCCTTGTGGTGGTCTCTGGAGAGAGAAGATGCTGAGATGGAAAGAGGAAAAGGGAGAGATTTCTGATTTGTCAGGAACGCTTCATTTAACAACAACAACAAAAAAGATCTGAAACAAAAATGATAGGATGTGAACATGTGTGAATCTGGTTGGTTTTATTCTTTTACCTTTTTTGTGTTTAAAAAAATTTAAAAAGTAACTCAGATGTCCATGGAAAAAGAAGTGGCTTTTCACCAGGGAGTCGGGGAAGGCCTTGTTCAGGAGGAGGTGACAGCTGTGGGTTGAAGGATGGGTAGGTGGGTTTAGCTGGGGCGGGGAGGGAGTGAAGGGCTGGGTGTTGCAAGCCAGGGGACTTGGGGTGGGCCCTTCACACTCTTGAAATGTTTGTTGAATGACTGCTTATCAAGCCGCCCCTCCCTGCCACCTTCTCATCCCCATCTCTGACTTCAACACCTCTATTTCTGAGCTGTGAACATAGTAAATGAGGCCCTGGAGAAAATATCTTGTATAATGTGATGACTTTTTTTTTTTTTTAATCTAGATAAACCAATGAGGATTGGGGAAGGATTGAGGCAAATAGATAAAATTGGATATTAAACAGCCACTGATACAGAGAAAACAGGATCCTTGGAGGATACTGTGTTCAACCATAGGCAAATTCAGTTGAAAGCTAGATGGAATGGTGGTTTTCTGGAATCATGTAAATCATCAGTTTAGGCCTCAGTGGCACGCATCTGTAATCCCAGCAGCCTGGGAGGCTGAGGCAGGAGGATCTCGAGTTCAAAGCCAGCCTCAGCAATGACAAGGCTCTAAGCAACTCAGTGAGACCCTGTCTCTAAATAAAATACAAACTAAGGCTAGGGATGTGGTTCAGTGATCGAGTGTCCCTGAGTTCAATCCCTGGTACCCCTCCCCACAAAAAAACCCATCAGTCTGACCCCAGAAGAACTGAAAAACTCAAAACAGACCAATTGTTGTGGAAGAAACCGAGTTTTCATAAAATTCTTCTCCAAAAAACCCAAGTTTAGACAGATTCTAATTTCTTTCAAGTCTTTTAATTTCTGCTATTTCTATCTCCTAGTTTCTATCAGACCTTCAAGTAACAGTTAATTGCAGTTTTATTTCAACTGCACTGACCACAACACATCACAGAAGAGGAAAAATTTCCAATTATTCTGTGCAGCCAGCCCCACATTGATACTAAAGCTTGGCAAAAATAGGAGAAAAAAGAGAAAATTTCCAAGGAAAATCTCACATGTATGAATATTGGTGCTAAATTCATAGATTAAATAATAATAAATAGAATTGTGCAGCATTATATTTAAAAAATGAATGCAGAAAAGCAAGTGGAAATATGTTCCACAAATATATTCAATGTTAGAAAAACTGTTAATATAATTAAGCAAACTAATAGTGAAAAGATGAAAATCATGTAAATAGCTCCATAAATGCTAAAACAATGCCTAAAAGGTATTTGATAAAATTCAATGTATATCCTTGATTGTAACTTTTTTTGGGGGGGGTACCAACGATTGAACCCAGGGGTGCTTAACCACTGAGCCACATCTCCAGCCCTTTTATATATTTTATTTAGAGACAGAGTCTCACCAAGTTGCTTAGGGCCTTGCCAAGTTGCTGCGGCTGGATTTGAACTCACAATCCTCCTGCCTCAGCCTTTCAAGCCACTGGGATTACAGGTGTGAGTTGATTTTAACTTTTATATTTAATAAAATGTAGACATTGTTTAACACAATGGTGTGTGTTTGTAGATTATAAATACATATAAGGAAATAAGGATCACCTTTACCTTAATTCTCTAATCTACTCTAGAAGTCCAAGCCAACACACATTTTGAAAATATAAGTTATAAAAGAGAGGCAGGGCAGGGGTATTTTAGTGGTGAGCCTTGGTTTAGCATATGCAAGTCCTTGGGTCAATTGTTAGGACCAAAAAAGAAAAGGCAAATTTATCAAAATTTAATAAGGATAAGGATTTAATTTAATGAGAATTTAATAAGGATTTGGCCACTTGAAAAAAAAAGATTGTCAACTGAAAATTTTAGTAGAAATTATTCAGGAAAACATTAAAATGACTGGTAGTAAATACTAGAGATGAAAATGCATAGCATTTCTATACAGAAACATCAGCCTCTTTTGAAATAGAATGGAAGCTGGGCTCAGTGGTACACACCTGTAGTCCCAGTGACCCAGGAGACTGAGATAGGAGGACCACAAATTTGAGGCCAGCCTCAGCAACTTAGAACTAAACACCTTTGTGAGGCCCTGTCTCAAAAATAAAAGATAAAAAGGGGTGGGGATGTGGCTAAATGGTTAAGCGCTTCTGGGTTTGATCCCCAGTACCAAAAAGAAGGAGGAGGAGGAGGGAGAGAAGGAGAGGAAGGAAGGAAGGAAGGAAGGAAGGAAGGAAGGAAGGAAAGAAGGGAATGGGAAAAAAAAAAACATTTACAATATCAGTAAAAGTGGCTAAAAATATCTAGAACTTAGTAGCCGTAGTAGCATCTCTCACATTTCTGCTGTTCACACCTGGTTCCCTGCACCTGAGGTATGGCCTCACATATGCTAGTAGATGGTTGTTGAATGATGGAACCAGCTCACAGATCCGAGGAGCAGAGTGCATTCAACATGTGGTGACCACAATAGTCATTGCCCATGGCAGTAGGCCCCCTTCTACATCCTTTACCTGAAGCCTAACATGATTTCTCCTGGGAAGGTTCTGCTCTGGGGCTGGAGGGGTCTGTGAATAGGTATTAGGTCCGATTGGTCTACAGTGTCCTTGTAGATCTGTCTGGTTATTCTAATCCTTGCTGGAAGTGAGGTGTTGAAATCTACAGCCCTGTGTCGTTGTTTGTCTCTTCCTTCAATTCGGTTCCTATTTGCTCTGTTATTTGGGTGCTGTTAGGTACATGTATGTGTATCTTATGATGATCTTATCTCTCTGGTGACCGGACCCTTTATCATTTGTCCCTTGTAGCAGTTTTTGACTCTAAGTATGGTCACCCTGGCCATCTCGTTACTGTCTTAGTCCACTCTGTGCCCCTATAACACAATACCCGAGATTAGATCATTTATAATGAACAGAAATGTACTTGGCTCGCTGCTCTGCAGGCTGAAAAGTCTAAGATCAAGTGGCTGCTCCGTCTGTCTGCTCCTGGCCTCCTTGCTGTGTCATAGTCGGATAGAAGGAATCAGAGGGAGAGGAAGTGCTCGCAGAGAGGAAGGGGAGCTGAACTCCCTTTTATAACAAGCCCACACCCATGAGACTGCCAGTGATCATTCTAATCAACCCATCAGTCCAATCAGTTCTTCGTGGGGGGCTGGGGACTGAGCTCTGGGCCTCTCTTGTGCTTGCGAGTGCTCAACCACGGAGCCCTTGCCCTGATCTAACCCGTTCTTAAAGGTGCCATCTCACAGTGCTGCTGCGTTGGGGGTTAAGTTTCCAACGCTTGATCTCTGGGGCACCCGTCTGAGCCACAGCATGGCGACCATCTACTTATGGCATATTGTCCCCTTTCAGCCCAGGTGTGTATTTCCATCTAAGGTTAGCCTCTTTTGGGCAGCCTATAGTTGCATTTTTCAATATCTTTTATTACCTGTTATAACTCATTCAATCCACATCTTAACCCTCTGCAGATGGTAGGTTTATTATCTCCATTTTTAAATAGGGACACTGAGGAACAGGAAAGTTAGGTAACTTATCCTAGATCCAGCAAGGTTGGAGTCTGAATTAGGCACCTGACTCTGAGTTCAGACTCTTTGCTTCCATCCTGCTATGTAGTTAAATTGGAATTTTGACTTGAGGGAGGGAGGACAGGAAGTGGGTTACTCAAAAAATGAAGACAACCGGTCAACTGTCCAGCTAGCCCCTTGGGGGAAGCAATATAAGTGGGGCCCTGCAACCTTCCTTGCACCAGTATGAATTCTAGATACAGCCAAGATTGAAAAATAAGAGAGAAGGAAAAAACCCTAATGATACCAGTGGGAAATATGGGCAAATATTTTTATGATCCTTGAGCAGCAAAGGAAGTCCAGACTTCAAAACCTCTGCAGGAGAAGTCTGGTGCGTTTGACTATGGAAAAATCTGAAATATCTGCAAGCAAAATATGTCATAAATTAGGTCAAGAAGAGACAAATGACCATTTACAATATATGTGGCCAAAATTAATTGCATTAATTCAGGAAAATTTCTAAAGAACAGGAAGATAAATTAGAAAGGATGTGAATAGTTCACAGAAAAATAAAAGCTAAAGGCAGTCAATCCAAAAACATGAAAATATGTCTGCCATTTCTAACAATTAAAGAATAACAAACTGAGACAGAGTGTCTGTTTCAACTTTGATATTGGAAAAGATTAAAATTGGATAATGTGTGACACAGTCAAGGGTGGAGAGAAACAGGCACCTTCCTACATCGTTGGTGCAATGCAAACGGATTCACCTTTTTTTGGAGAGCAATTTGGCACTATCAATCAGAATTTTAGATCCACATAACCATTGATCTAAGGATTCGTCCCTATAGGTAATTCTGCAGATGTTTTTTTGTGCACCAAATTGCAAAACAATCTAAATATCCATCAACAAGGATAGATTTACAAAAAGTGTAGGGCATTGCCGGTCATGGTTGCACACGCCTGTAATCCCAGTGGCTGGGGAGGCTGAGGCAGGAGGATTGTGAGTTCAAAACCAGACTCTGCAACAGCAATGTGCTAAGCAACTCAGTGAGACTCTGTCTCTAAATAAAATACAAAACAGGGCTGGGGATGTGGTTCAGTGGTTGAGTGCACCTGAGTTCAATCCCCAGTACCAAAAATAAATAAATAAAAAGGATAGGGCCTTGGTTCAATGGAACACTATGAGCAATTAAAAAAACAAAGTGCTCTGTCTAGTTAGGCACATAGAGATGTGATGTATATCAACAAACCAAACAAAGATAGAATACCAGGAATGTGTTCCTGGGTGGATTAAAATAAAGACGTAGGCATAGATCTGTGTGAGTCCATATTTGGGGAAATCGTGAAGAAACCTGAAACAGGAGGCTTGACATTGTTTGTGTTGGGGACTGATCAGAGCTCTGGAGTGGTGGGGACAAAGGTGCTGCATTTCATTTTCATGGTTTATTATTTGGAAAGGCTTTTTCTGTAGTCATGTCATTTTTCAGAATTAAAAAAGGATATTTGAGAAGAAACCAATCATAAAACCAAGTTTTGCATAGTGCTGGGGATGGAACCCAGGGCCCCATGCAGGCTGGGCAAGTGACCTCTGACCTCTACCTGGGCCTGAGCTTCCTCTTTGAATTGGCTGCTTGGTGGATTCATCTCTTCTCACATTGGCGATTTTAGATCAGGGTCCAAGAGATCATCTCTAATCTTCATTTTGTCCAGGAGGAAAAGGAGACCCAGAGAGGCTTCAGCAGGCCACCATGGGGCCCTGCAAGTCTGTCTGCAGACACTGGGCTCCCATGACACTGCTCTCAGGAAAGGGGCCAATGACCCACTCACCTGCATTATGAGACCTCCATCCTAGGTCTGGGGATGGGGTCAGTGGTGGAGCAGTGCTGGCCGGGCATGCATCAGGTCCTGGCTTCCGTCCGCTACCAAAAAACAAAATAACCTTCATCCTTGGACTTAGGTCTGCCTTTTCTGACATGTGCATTGAGTATGACTTTCTGTGCATCTGTGTGTGGAAATTTGTTAAAATGCAGATTCTAGGGCACCTTCCAGGACATTCAGTCTCAGGGGCCAGGGTGCGGCCGTACCTCCTAAGTCTGAAGAAGGTGACGGCTGTGTCCCCCTGTTACCTGCCTCAGCTCAGCGCTGCTGGTTTTTTCTGTGCATCTAGGCTGAAGCTCCATCCACTGCAAGGGAAAGTGGGGTGTTCCTGCTCATGGGAGTCAAGTGATAGTTGGTGCTTGGGCTGCCTTGGACTCCCCTTAGATTGCTCCATCCATGGTCTAACCCCGGCCCATCCCGGGCTTACGTTCAGCTGGGATGAGTGGCAGCCATTCTCTAGCTCACTCATTCCAGGGGTGGACACTCACTGGCCTGGATTGGAGGTGGGCAACCTGATGGTCATGGGTGCCTCAGAGGTGCCCCTGAGGCCATCGGAGCTGCCTGGGAGGATGCTGACAAGCTTGCTGGAGTGGGGAGGGGCCTGGCTTGCTTGGGCTTGGGGAGGAGCTGCACAGAGGCCAGGGCGGACTGGGATCCATGCCTGCCTGACCTGAGAGTGTCCCATTGTCCCTGCACCACAGAGCCTTGGAAGAGCCACTTTTGTGGTCCAGAATCTGCGGGACGCTGCTGGGTCACTTGGAAGCACCTTTTCTTAGGGGCCAGTCAATAAGAAGAAGCCCTGGTAACAGTCCATCGGTCTGAGTCCCTCCTCACCTGCTGCTCCAGGTAGGCTCTCCTCCCATCCCGCCATGTAGAGCACCAGCTCTGGAAGAGTGGCCGACCTGGGTGGCCCATGGCTCTCTAACACCAGGGTAAAGGCCTCCCCAAGTCCTCCTAAACCCACAGCCTGACAGGAGGGGGCATGAAAGGCTTCTCCCTGTCCCCCCAGGACACTGACCACAGCCCAGCCATGAGCAGACCTAGGTATAGGGTTGGTTCTGGATCTGCTGGATGTGGGGGGTAGCTCCGGTTTCCTGTGCATCTCCTGGGACTTCACATGCAGTAAGCTAGACTCCAGAGGCCTGGAAGGGGTGGTTCAGATGCTCTCTGGCCCTCAGCAAAACCCCCAGGCTGAGCTCCTAGCTGGATCCCCTGTGTGGTTCTTGTCCAGCTACACTGATGTGGGGCAGGCCCAGGACCCAGCTGGACACTGCTCTCCCAGGAATTTCCTGCCTCCTGATAGTTATTTCCCGGAGAAAGGATTAAGACAGATGGTATCTTTATAAACTGTTGGAGCTGAAAAGGATCTTAGTGATATAATCCAATCCTAATCCCTTCTACTTCTCAGGCGATACTTACATCCATAGTGTAGTTCCAAATGTTGTGGCTGAACATCTGCGAGGAATCAGGTGTAATCTTTTCACAATGAAAGCCTCTGCTTTCAGACAGCCCTTCTCCTCCCCGCCAGGGCCTCACCAGCCTCTGCTCCAGTCTCCTTTCCCTTCTCCTCCATTTACCCGATCACTTCTAGCAACTCACACCCCTAGGCAGAGGTGCCGCAGCATCCAAAGTTAAAAGTATTAAAGCCATGTTAGCATCTAAGTGAGTCTTTCTTCCTAGTTTAGGTAAGTATATATGTTAATGAGTACATCTTTGAGAAAGAATTAGATAGTCCAGGAGGCTTATACGGGGAAGCTGTAACTGTGATAAGATTTCTCCATTTGAGAGTGTCTAAAATCTTTCTTATGTGAGAGAAGAAGTTTTCCTGTATGGGCTGTTGGCCAAGAACATAGCAGTCGTTGCTATTATCAATAAAAGCCATCTTAGACATAGTTCTCTCTGCAGAGAGAAGTGCTTCATGTTACCATCTCCCTTATAATTTCCTGGTCCTTTCTCAGGAGAGCCTCCAGGGAAGGAGGCTTGGCCATAAGCTGCACTTCACTTCCCTCAGACCTTGGTTCCTCCAGTGTAGACGGCTCTGAGAAACCACTTTGAATAGTGGTTAAGAGCTCAGAATTCTGGAACCGGAGGGGTTCACACCCCAGTTCCACCACCACCAACTTTACCAGCTTGGTGGCATCTCTTCCTCTTTATTCCATCTCTTTATCTGTAATACAGGGATAACAATAGTGACCTAGAGTCCCTGTGAGAATTAAATAGGTTAACATCTGTAAGGTGCTTGAAACAGTGTCTAGCACCTAGTCAGCGCGTAACAGCTTAATGCCAATCATTACAAAAGCCCGTTCCCTCCCAACCATGTCCCTCTGCCTGATGAACCTCCCCAAACCACAGCAGAGTCATCCCACTCCCCTCCTCTGCAACCCCCCTGGCTCCCTGTGGCCTCTGTAATGACTGTGCCCTAATCTGCCTGCCCCTTAAGGATCTTGAAGGTGCTCATATAAGGAATCAGTAAAGCTTACTGAGAAGGAGCTTTTCCACCTCCAGTGGGGTAAATTGAGATCCTAAGGAGTGGGAGTGCAGCCACCTGCAGCCCCACAGCTGTGGGTTTGCTTAGGCTCCTCCGCCCCCCTGACCACAGCCCGGCCATGAGCAGACCTAGGTATAGGGTTGGTTCTGGATCTGCTGAATGTGGGGGGTAGCTCTGGTTTCCTGTGCATCTCCTGGGACTGCAAATGCAGTTAGCTGGACTTCAGCCCTGTCCATACTGAAGGGAAGAGAGGACACCTGGCCACTGCCCAGATGGGCAGGGACTGCAGCCCTCTCTGATGCGTTCAGGCCATCAGGCAGACATGAAGTCATCCTCTTTGTCCCACACTGGGAGATGGCCAGAACTTGGCTCCCCCAGCTCCCCTGAGAAGCCTGAGGCTGATGGAGGCCACACACGATCTAGCACCTTGGACAGAGAACTCAGGCTCCACCTGTGCATGCTGGCTGGTCTGCAGCTTGCTGGGAATACCATGAAGGATAGAGGCTGGGCGAGAGTGGGAAAGACCACATCCAAAACCAGGCTTCTGCTCCAGCAGGGAAACCTCGGGCATGTCAGCGACGTTCTTTGAGTCTCTACTTTTCCATCTGTAAAATGGGGAGGATAGCTGGGCACAGTGGTGCGTGCCTGTAATCCCAGAGGCTCAGGAGGCTGAGATGGGAGGATCACGAGTTTAAAGCCAGCCTCAGCAACAGTGAGGCACTAAGAAACTCAGTGCGACCCTGTCTCTAAATAAAATACAAAATAGGGCTGAGGATGTGACTCAGAGGTCAGGTGCCCGTGAGTTCGATCCCCGGTATCTCCCCCATGAAAAGTATAAGGATGATTCCCACACAACAGGGTAGGGTCAATGCAAGGCCAAAATGGAATAAAATGTGCAAAGTGGCTGCACAGCGCCTGCCTGGGTTGGGTCCTCGGTGATTTGCTTTTATTTTTATCAGATTCTCCGAGTTGTTCTTCCTGCCTGCTGCGCCCCACACACCTCTCACTCTCCTTAGGTGCAGTTTTCCTCTCAGCCTCCACTTTTCCAAGATGAAAGGAAGTTGGGGTGGTTTTTGGCAGGGGAGGGGAAGGGCAGCAGCCAATCTCCCCAGACTCCTGGCAAGGGCGCAAGGCGCAGCAGGAAGCAGCACTGCGCTGTCAGGTTCTCGGTTCGCTCAGGGATGTTTCTCTGGGAGGCTCCGGGGCTGCCAAATCCCGGGAGCCGAGTGCCGGGAACCAGCTGCTTCCTGCAGGCTGCCATTTGCCTCCCCACTTGGATAGGTTGTTGGGACTCCGCACTGCGCTGTACTAGACCCCAGGCTCTCAGCCGCATGGACACCCTGTGCACCCCGCCCTCCCAGGGCCTACGTTCCAGGGGCGCACAGCCTAAACTCTGCGTGGATGACCTATGTCAGAAAGAGATGCAGAGACGCAGGGCTGCCGCGGGAGCTGCGGAGCTAGCCAAGGTAGTGTCACCAGGACAGGCTGCCCCGAAAATGAGACATCTGAGACATCATGGCTCCCTTGGGAATCCCTGACAGGCCTCAGAATCAAGGCCAAGTGACTTTCATGGGACCCTAGGACAGCAGCAAGATCCAGAAGCCCTTCGAGTCCCAGCCTAGACATGCCTTTTCTCTAATACCTTCGATGGCTCCCCACTTCCTACATGATTAACTGCAAATCCGTGGGCCTGGTGTAGGGTCTCATGGTCTGGTCCCAGTTGTTAGCTCATCAGACCCTTCTCACTGCAGCTCGGCAGCCAAGCCAATCGGCCTGTCACTTCACCATATGTCACTCTCTGCTTCCCTCCTCCACTCATTTGGGATTGTCCTCTCCCGCTGGTTTCTGGAAATGTCGAAATCCCTCCACCCTCACCTTTCTCCCTGACCCTGAGGCTGTGGCCTCAGTCTCTGAGCCTCTGCTCCTGCCTTTCCCAATGCAGGGGTCTTCCCACCTCAGGTGCAGCCTGAGCTTGGCCATCCAGTCTCCCCGCCCGCCAGCAGTGGCCTGGGCAGGGCCTGGGCTCCTCCACCTCCAGCAGGGATAGTGTTCATGAACTTTGGGTGACATGTGCCTGTGCTCAAAGGCCCTGGGACACTGAGACGGGTGGGAGGAGCCTTCAACACACTCAGAGAACTCAGTCAGAGGGGGAGGGCGGCAGGAAAGGAGAGGTGAGCGGGAAGGGGAGGGAAATGAACTTGGAAGGAACAGAGATATCCCCACCATATTTTTTTTCCAGGCAGAGAAACAATCACAGACAGGACGGGTCTTTCTTCTCCCTCAGAAATAGCAACCACTTCCTTAAGCATCCCAGGACAGTGCTTTATTGAGTCTAACTAGAATACTCTTGCTACAGTGAGTGATTTTCCCTGGCTCCATCTTGTGGATCAGGGTGTCTTTCCTGATGTCCATGCAAGGACAACAGGAGGCTGGCCCTGGGTGGGGTATGGGGCCACCATAGGTCCTGAGATTGTGCTGTCCCAGCCGTGCTTGGCTCAGCCTCCTCCGGGGATAACCATCACCAGCAAATCTGTAAGCTGAGGTCCCACCACCGCAGCACATGTCCTAGGCTCTCTGTGAGGCCATGTGAGCCAGACCCATGGCCTCTGCCCTCTGCCCTCCACCCATGGCTGGAGCAGCTGCACTCAGAGGTCCCCTGGTGCAGTCAGGGGGACTCCTGCCCTACTTAGGCAGATGGGGCCAGAACCCAGGGACACCTGGCCTTGCTCCATGTCTGCAGGGTGGCGTGTTTCCACCCAGGGACTGGTCTCCTGGGGGCACGGGGACCTGAATGCAGTCTGGCCCAGGACTTGTCCTGCCCTGTCCCCCCTTCTCAGCTCTCCTGGAGTGTCCTTCCCCTGCCCACCCCCACATGGTTAGAGGCCCCATGTCCCCCGAGTGATAAGCACAGCTGTACTGGCTCAGATCTCTCTCAGCAGCAGCTGCTCCCATCTCGGGGTCAAGGTGAGGTTCAAGTGCCCGAGCTCACGGAGCGATAGCCAAGCATCTGGCAGCTGGAGCCCTCGTGGGCACTCAGCCACTGCTCTAGAGAGGAGGCCCCTCCAGGCAGGCTCCCCAGACTCCCCAGGGCTGAGGCAGGTGCTCCTCTGAGCCCCCAGACCCTCGGGAGTCTGCATGCCTAGGCTGAGCCTGAGGCATGACCTTTCCAGTCTAGAAAGCCCGGCTGCCCACTCCAAGGCCTGGCGTGGGCCAAGGGGGCTGCAGTGGAGCCTCCACCTCGTCGTGGGGTGATTCTCCAAACACGCTCCCCTGTCCTGCGGGATTGGCACCACCCAGGACTCGTTAGCATTCAGACGCAGGTTCCACCCCAGAACCACGGCAGCAGAACCTCAGGTGGACCCCGCTGTCCAGGGGGGAACAGGCCCCGCAGGGAAGCTGACCCTCCGGAGTGTGAGGGGCAGGGCCGAGTGTTTCCAAGTAACTCCCCTCAGCCAACCCCAAGGAGGAGCCATGGTGATGCCCTCGGGGACCGGGGTCTCTGCCCTGCTGAAGGTTTTCAGTGAGGCCCTCAGCGGGGCCCCATGACATGGCTGAACTGTGAGGACATTTTGCTGACAGGGCAGCTGCAGTGGGGACTGTCCTGCAGACACCTAGATGCCCCTCCTCCAGCTGGCCCGGGGCCAGGGATGCTGCTGCTCCCATCTGGCCTGCAGCCTGCTCCTCCCCCACTGCCACTGCCCCCTCCAAGGCCCAGGGTCCACTTCTGGAATGGCAGGGCTGAGGGGACCCCAGAGCTCACTGACTGCACACACATGTGAACACACACACACTCTCAGAAACACACAGAGATGTACAGATACATAGACAGACACAGTCTACATGTGCTTATGTGAATTCATAAATACACATGCACCCCAACACAACCCCAAACCCAGATCATAGCATAGATTATAGCACAGCCAAATCCCCTCTGAAACACACACACACATACACCCACCCACCCACACACACACACACCCACACACACACACACACAAAAACCCCACATTGACGCAAACACACAGACTACCACACTGGTGTCCCGTCTGGGTGGCTTGAAACAGTAGACGTGTTCTCTCACGGTTCCAGAGCTAGAAGCTGGAAGTCAAGATGTTGACAGGCTGTGTTCCCTCTGTGGGCTCGGGGGGGTCTGCTGGGCCTCTTTCCTGCCTTCTGGTGGCTGCTAGCCACTACTGAGTGTGGCTGGGCTTGTAGCTGCATCATTCTAACTCTGCTCTGTCGTCACATAGTCTCCTCATAAGGACCCCAGTCGTTGGATTTGGGGCCACCCAAACCTATGAGCTCATTTTAACTGATTTCTTCTGCAAAGACCCTTTTTCCCAACAAGAGCACATTCTGTGGTTGCACATGAACATGCTTTTTGGAGGGAAACACAAGCCCCAAGCACATATGGAGGTAGAAGGCAAACTCATAGATGCACACACACACACACACACACACACACATCTTGCAGATGAAGCTCAGATTTGGAGAGGAGAGTCCCGCAGTGTCAGAACCGCCTCCGCCCCGTGCCCCCAGCACCAAGCAGCCACCTATCCAGCAGGTGCACTAGGGCTGCTGTCGGGTGAGGTCTGGTTTGCTGGTGGAGTGTCAACTCTCGTGTGTACAGAATTCATAAAGGGATGCAGAGAGTCGGTGAAGGCGAGTCTCCTGTGTCTGCACCACCCCTTCCCCTCCCATAACCCTCCCACAACGTACCCCTGAAGGCAGCCCCTGCAGCAGTCTCCTGCGTACCCTCCAGAGAAGATCCAGACGAGGGCACACAGGGTGGGGCTCCCCCAGGAGCCCCGGCTTTCTTCTCTTCACTGTGCATTTATTACTCCCTGGTTTTCTGGGGTCTCCCCATCTTCCTGTGCACGCACTGATTGCAGGACCATCGGTTGCTCCCTTTGTGGCCCCAGTTTCTAGCTCGGTGCTGGCACACACAGGACTTCCCTTAGGCCCGCTCCCTCTAGACCTCAGTGAGCCTGAGTGTGACCAGGGTTCAGGCGTTGGCCACAGAGCCTGGGTGGGCCCAAGTGCACCCTGGCAGCAGAGGGAGATGAGGTGGGATGGCACCAGCAGTGCCCTGTTTGCCCCGCCTGGGGGTCCCCTGCACCGGCAGCCCTCATCCCCTGTAGCTGGGGCTGGCTCTGGGGCGGGGCCCTTGGCCGCTGCTGCATCCTGTGATCCCCTCCCTTTCCCTCCCATCCTCCCTCCCCAGTCTTCCCCTCTCGACCCCTGCAGAGGAGCCTGGCAGCGGGGGGCTGGGGAGAGAACCACACCGCCGGCATCTTAGCCCACGGGCCTGCTGCTGGGGAGCTGAGCAGTGCCCAGTCCTGCCTGCTGAAGGCTCAGGTTGCCACGGAGATGGGAATTACAGCAATAACTCGGGGTCATGCTGGAGGCTGCCGCTGCTCCCAGTGGTGGTGACTGTGCGTGCTCCTCAACACTCAGGGATGACATGTGCCACATTTTTCTTTCTTGAAATCAAGACAGAAATGGATGCCTCAGTCCAGGATCTCACCATGCCCTTGGCTTCAGGCCAAGCCCCGAAGGGTGACAAAGGGGGTGGTGAGACTGGAAGTCCACAGAAGTGTTAGCCCCCCCCCCTACCTGGCTGTGGAAGGAAGGACTTGGGGCAGAGCACAAGGAAGACCCCCTCCAGGATCCCTGGGTGTGACATCGTGGGGCCCATGAGTGCCACCAACCCCACTGCTCATCTGTCCTAGATTGGGTTTAATGCGCCTCCTCTGTGACCTCTTCTCACACCTGTGTGCTGTCATGTCCTTTTGGCCAGGCCTTCCTCATCCCCTTCTAGAATGGGCTTGAAAGGAAGGGACACATCTTGTTCCCTTGTGCACTCACGACCTGGTGGAGGACTAGGAAAGAATGAGTGGGGGCCGCGGAAGTCGAGGGGTTGGAGAGATTGCTGAGACCGGGGGTGATCTGAGAAGGTCCCCCATAAAGGGAGGAAGAGAGGGGCCACAGGAAGCCAAGGCCTTTGAGGGACAAGGGGACATCAGTCTGCTGGGGGGTGGGAGGCAGGATAAGGGGTCCTGGGGACAGGAGAGCCTCCCCTTGGCCCAGCCTCTGAGAGCTCAGATGCCAACGGGAACCAGGAGCAGGTGAGGACACAGGCCTCAGCTTCAGACCCCACCCCTGCCTCACCACTGCTAGCTGTGTGACCCTGGGCAGGCTGCTTGCCCAAGCTGGGCCTCAGTGACCTTATTTGTAAAATGGGGACCATTGACACCCCTGCCCTGGCAGGGTGTAGGGTTGGCTGAGATGATGATCGCAAACGCGCTTTGTCACCTGGAAGAAATCTCGTATCAGGCCCTCAGTTGGGTGCTTCAGAGATGGCCCAGAGGTCAGGCCCAGGGTAGTACCCCCATCCCGACCCAGGAGGCTCCTGTTTCTCCTGTTTCCTTCCCCATGGGAGTCCAGGCATGGACCTCCCCAAGTCAAAACAGGGACTCAGTGGCCACCATCACCCACAGACCTCTTGGAGGTGCTGAGCAGGAGGCAGGGAGACTGGCCTCTACCAGCCTGGTGAGAGCTGTGTTGGGGAGGCCACCAAGCCCCCTCTGATCACCGAGCTGGATCCTGTTGTTACCGCTGTTGACCGGTGACGAGTCCTTGCTTCCCCGATGTTGAAGAATAACACCAAAGAAGCACGCCGAGGCAAGGTCAGAGTAGAAATTAGAAGTTTATTAAAGGACAGCAGAAAAGACTTCTCCCGGAGAAAGAAGGGGACCCAAGAGGTGGAATCCGTGGAAGTGCAGTTGTCTCCCCTTTTTATAGTTTTGGTGATGGAATGTGGGTTGAAAGGCCCGAGGGGTGGGACACAGGTGGGCCAAAGAAGTCATCTGGGCAGGAAGGACTTCATTTAACACTTCTTTGGGATGGCTATCTCCAAATCTGTTGGGGGCTGTTCATTAACATTTTGGGGGGATGGACTTTGGCCTAGGGCCTTTCTGGACTTCATTAACATTCCATGAGTTGTCCTGTGTTTCCAGAATCATTCTCAGCATGGCCTCCATTTTAGATTTCACTGGGTATTAGACCCGATTTACCTAACAACACTGACTACCTAACTTTAAATCTGGCTTCACTGTTGCTGTGGTCAGCTGCCTGGGAATGGTTAAGACAGGCCTCTGGCATTTGGGCAGACCTCCAGGGGCCTGGTGGCCACCTTGGCCCTGGTGGTGCAAGGTTAAGCTCCGTCTCCCTGCACCTGACCCCGTGGGTCCCTGAGGTGGGGAGGAGGTGGCTTCAGAATCAGGCCTTGGTCTCTCAGAGTAGGCAGGCTGCACACAGGTGACTGGGCTGCCATCGCAGGGAGGGCCCTGCACCCTACCCAGAGGCAGATCTGCGTGGGAGCTGGTCGGAGTAAGGACACTTGAGGGAGGTGGGCATGGAGAAGGGAGGAGGAAAGCTGATTATACGTGTGCCTAGAAATATCAAGCCTTCCTTCAAAAACAGGCTCTCTTTCCAATTAAATATAATAATACACTTTCATATTAGTTTTTCAAATTCAGAAAAAAATTTAAAAACCGTTGAAAGAACATGGTATAATTTTAGATTTTACATTTTTTCTTTATTCCTTTTACATTTTTTTAAAAAAAGCAAGCAAGATCCTGTAGTTTAACAGCACCACATCTTGCTGTTTTACTTACTATCTTGCCCATATAATACAAGGAGGGTGTCACTCCTTCTCCCAGTGTGTCCCTGGGTCACTGCCCAGCTCCCTGATGTCCTTGAGGTCTCTCCACTTCCTGCCCCCAGCGTGTGGGCACTGTCATGGTTGTGCGTGGCCTCAGAGCCATGGGCAGAGGGCACAGCAGGCAGGGTCTAGAGGACAAGAGGAGGACAGGTGCCCCAGACATTGTCCCAGAGGTGAGACGGGTGGGGTGGGGAAGAAGCCGGCTCCCTCAGCTTCTAGCCTCAGCCCTAGTGGCCACCGCAGTCCAGCCCCTCGGTCATGTGGGACTGAGAGGCCCTGATAGTATAGATCGGGAGCCCACCTTCCTGTACCCAGAGTGCACCTCTGGAGTAGGCAGAGGTGCTGTCCCCATTGTGCCTTCAGGGCCACGTGACGTAGTTGAGCCAGACACGTAGATTCCAGCCCTGCCTCCATTCCATTCCAGCTGGGTGACTTCACTTCTTTGAGCCTCACTTTCTCTACCTGTAAAATGAGGATTGGGATTCCCGCTTCTTAGGCTACTGCCGCGTACGTTACTTTGAGGATAAATGATGTTCAGTAGGATGACCATAAGAAGGTACTGGGCCACACCTGGACCATCACAAATGTCCACCTCCTCTCTGTAAGGGTCCGGCAACGTCGGAGGAAGAGACCACCAAGAGACCGACTCATGAAAAAGCAAAAGGGGGTTTATTGAGGATCTAATCCAGCGCCCTGGGGCTCCAGGCTCACTCAAGACGGGAGAGCGGCCAAGAGCCCCGAGCAGGGGTTGAGCAGTGCTTAAGTACAATTTTGGGGGAGGGCAGGAACTTTACATACGTCACAGTCCCCTTTAACAAATCATTATACACCTCGGGAAAATCAAACAACAATTCCTGAACATGATTAGTCCATTCATTGGTGGGAACAGGTCGGGTGGGGGTGATAGGTCAATCCTAAGGAGGGGATACATTTAAACTGATTGGTTTGGGCCCTGAATGCCTAAGTGCCAAGCTGCACAGGGTCCTAGGTTATTAAACAACTAAATGGTCAGGGGGAATATCTTCTGGGCAGTCCCGGGAATTGTCCTAACAGCTACAGGAATTTCAGATTTTGGGTGTAGCATAGGAACTTAACAATACCTGGTCCTTTACATTTTAACTCAGGCTTTGCAGCTTAGAAGCAGCTTTACAATGCCTGGTCCTTTACATTTTAACTCAGGCTTTGCAGCTTAGAAACTTTACCCTTTCACTCTCCTTCCCCTTTCTTCTGAGAGTGTCTCAGGATCTGCACCCACTCAAGCCTGGAGCATGGTTCCATTTTCTCAGCCAGAATGTTCTTTTCTTTACTATGTTGGCTGGAGCCTGGGAGATTCTGTGGGCATTGGTGTTCTGTGCCTTGAGGACATTACATGTCACAGTGATCCAGAGGTGGCTGTGGAGTCAGTGCCCCTGGGCTCAGCCCTGTCTCCCCTGCCCACCAGGTCCTTGACCTCACAAGTTTCTTAACTTCTCTGGTCTAAGATTCCTCCTCCATTAGATGCAAGAATAGTAGAATCTACCTGGTCTTTGCATAGGAAACAAAACCACTCTAAGAATTTTAAGCAAAACCAAAATGTAATACATGAAAATTACATGCTTTCAATATCACCTGGAGGTCAGAGTCTGGGTCTTCAGAACAGTGACAAGCCACTCCTCACCCCATCAGGAGGCCATTACTGGAACCACAGAGCTCACACTGCAACCCAGGAATCAGAAAACATCTGTGACTTTAGTCACAATTGCTTCTCATGCCCGTGCTCCCTGGGAGCAGAGCCTGGGCACTGAGTGCCACAGAGAACCTCCTCCTTGTTCACTGTGGCTTGTCAGCAGAACACAGCCCAACCCCGAGCCCCAGGAAGCTGGCCTCTTCCTCCTCCCCACCACCACCCCCCACCTCAGTCTACAGCACGTCTCCCTGATGGAACCCGACCTGTATGCAGAACCCCAGGGAGTGTTAGAAAAGAAGCTCTTCACTCTCCAGCTTTGCAGTAGGAAGTCACACTAGAAAGAGTGGCCACAGATGCTAAGGGCCGTCAGTCCTAACCAACACACAACCCGAGAGGTGTGTTCACCCAACTTATTAAGAAGCTTGACTTAGTGCTTAGCACATAGGACTCACTCAGTAAATGTCAGCTGCCATTCTTATGCTTATAATAGAGCTACAAACACCAGTGAGCACTGTCTGGCCCTGCCCACAAGCTCTGGCAGAGAAGCCATTGTTGGGATGCCTTGGTCTGAGTGGCACTGTCCACGGTGCTGATTCTCCTCCTGGACCCAGGCTGGCTCACATAGAGGGCCCTGCGGCAAGGGGGAAGCCCAGGCCTCTCTCCCAGGCTTAGGCTTGGGAAGACATCTGGGGGCTTGTGATGGAAGGCTGGCCTCAACCCTAGGAAATCGGTCGCAATGCAATAGCTAACATTTGTGGTGCTCACAGTTTACCCAGCCAGTCTCCATGCACTCTCTCCTTTAAGCCTCAAAATCACCTGGGACAGGCAGAACAGACATCATGATATCCATGTTGTAGAAGAGAAGACTGAGAATCAGGAGGTTAAGTAGCAACTAGTAAATAATAGAACCAGATTCGCATGCAATCTCCTGACCCAAAATTGTGCTGCCCCCCCTCCACTCCAGGCTGTGACCTGGGGACAGAGATTTGGAAACCAGGAATGTGCTAGGGGTAGGCAAAAACTCAGGACTCAGGTACTCTCCACACACTCCACAGATGTGTACAGATCACCACATTTATTCCTTTCCACACCAGAATACGGGTCTGGATAAAGAACCGTGTGTCTGTCTCTCCTTGAGGCCTCTGTGCTCCCATGCTGGTCTCTGTGGGAAAACCATGGGAAGCTTAAGAAACAGCACAGTCCCTGCTGTCAAAGACCCCACAGGTTGTCAGGGAACTGGCTGCATGGGGAAAGGAGAGGGTCGTACCAGGAATTGGCAACAAAAAACAAGTATGTAAAGAAGGAGGTGGAGATAAGGGGCTGGTGCCAAGAAGTGGCGAGGTTGGTGGCTTCTGCAATAATGGCAGAAATGGAAGAGCTGGGAGATCCCAGGGAAGAGGTGGACACCACAGTCAGCTCCCTCGGACCCAGAGCCAGTGCGGGGGATGGAAAGTGAGGGGAACAAAAGAACCAGTCTCTCTCCTGGCCTGCCCCTCTGCAGCTGGGCTCAAGGGCACCAGGATGCCATTGTTTATGCCCACATCTCCCCATCCTTCCCTGTGTCCCTGCTTTCAGTGCTGGGCATCAAACCCAGGACCTTGTGCACACCAGGCAAGTGCTCCACCACTGAGCTACATCCCTGACCCCACCCTCTCACCTTATAGAGAGTCAGTAAATTTGGGGGGGGGTCTTTATAAACTCCTATATAGACGCACATAACTGTTGAAATCTTAGGCTGGTGGTCCTCGATCTTAGGCTGGTGGTCCTCAGTCTTGGCTGCACCCGAGAACTGACTGAGGGGTCTCACTCTTCATGTCTGAGAGGGGTGAGTATCAGCTGATTTCAGGGCCCTGCCAGACTGAGGGGTCCTAACAGCCCTGAGCACAGGGATCCAGAAAAGTCAAGTTCTCACCCCTTCTGCAGCCTTAGGCAGGTCTCTGAGCTGCTGGGAATTCACTTTATTCATATGTGAAGTTGGGCAGAGCTTGGCTGTGGAGCTTGGGGATGGTTTGGAGCAAGGAAAGGGCTCACTGATACTTAGAGGATTCATGACCATCAACAAGGCAGGTGTGGGAGGCCATGAACCAGAACCTCTCAGGCCAGTAAAACCCTGCCTACCCCTCCCAGTACAGCTCCCAGCAGCCACAGGGAGTGTAAGTTGATGTCCTGGAGTGGGGGGGATGGGGAGCAGATCCAGAGAAGAGGAGGAGGCAAGGGGTGCCCTGGCCAGGACCTCCTGCTTGTGGAAGTCCAGAACCACAGGAGATACTCCTTCTCATTGTTAACAAACAGATGACGCTTCGTTGAAGATACTGAGAGGGCCAGATGGTCAGGGGGTGGAGCTCACGGGCCCTGGGCAGTGCTGGGAGAAGAAGCCTAATGGCCCTAGGTCCAGTCTGGATCCCTGGCTGGGCCCACCATGCTCCCAGTGTGTGAAAGGCTTGGAAGGCTGTGCCCCTGAACCAGGCCTCAAGCCAGCTCTTCCCCTTCCTCTGCCCTCACCCAGCACTGCCTTGCAGCAGAGGCTCCAGGGTCCAGGGGGACAGCAAAGCTGCCTGGGTTTGAGGGTCAACTCCACCACTTACTGGCACTATGACCTTGGCCTGGTTGTTTAACCTTGTGGGCCTTAATTTTCTCCTTCATCTCGGGATGATTCTAGTGCCCTAGGATCTTTATGATGATTAAGTGAAGTCATTTTTAAATGGAAAACGTGTAGTCCACAGTGAATGCTCAGTAAAGTCTTCACTATTGATAAAACCAGCCCCTCCGCAGGGCCCTCCATATTCTGGAACCATCCTGGAGACTTGAGCACTTGGCCTTCAGATGTCCAGCTGATCTGGAAGGAGAAGGAGAGGGCAAAGTGTTGGCCTGTAGCTAGTTAGAACAGCAGTTGGAGGAAACCAGGCAAGGCCTGGAAGCCTGGTAGCCAGGGCCAATGGGCTGGGAAGTCAGAAAAATAGCAAGTTCTTCTTGAAGCTTTCACCCAATTGCAAGGAAAGCTTAGCTCAAGCCCAGAGCTACAAAGCATCCAGCTTTGGGCATGAGAGTCCAACTGGTGCAGAAATGGGAAAGAGGAAGGCCACAGGCTCTGTCATTCCATGAGATTTGCAGCTCTGGAGGAGATCTGAGGATCCTGACCCACCAACCAACATCAGCCTCATCCCCCTGCCCCTCCTAGGCCCCAAAGCAAGACTGACATTTGTTTTTTGGGCCCAGAAAGAACAGAGACAATGGCTGCCTGGTGGCTACAGTTTGAGAGACAGCAGACTGTCTATCCCATCTCCACAGCTGTCCTTCTACCTGCCCCAGAAGAGAGTGGGTGGGAGGAAGGAGCCTAGGGATCATCCAGTCACCAACATCTCACAAATACGCTGATGACGGTGACGATGGCCCTGGCTAATCTTGTGCACTTGTGTATTTCTCAAGCATTGTTCAGAGGACTTTATATGAATTATCTTATTTCCTCTCCATGTTAACCCTGGGAGACAGTATTATTATCACTCTCACTTTCCAGATCTGGGATCTGAAGTTCAGGGGGGTGAAATCACTCTCCATGGTCATACAGCTAGCAAGGGTGGGTGTAAGACTGAAGTCCACACAGCCTGACTTCAGACAGCCCAATTCTCCCCACTGCTTCTCCCAAAAGCCTTTGTCCCCTGTTGTGAAGATGATACCCAAAGAGAGACATTCTCTGACCCCGCCACTTCAGGCCATGTTGGTGCCCCTGTCTTGTGTACCTGAAGCACCCTCGGGTTTCTGGTTTTCTTTTTCCTGTGCTCTTAGCTCTTCCTTCAGGAAGAAGGCAGGTCTGGGGATGGCGCAGGGTGCAGAGGAAGGCTGGGTGCTGCTCGGGGTTTCCATGGTAACAGCTTCCCTTATTACCATCTCTGCCTGCTGCCTGAGAGAGCTAAAAGGGGTAGTGAGGTGGGAGAGGGTGAAATCCTCTTTTCCTCTCCCTCCCTCACCTGCCCTGAAGCCTGGTGGCCAGGCTGGACTGAAACCCTGCACCCCACCAACTTGCTGGACTGACTCCCTACCTCCCATGCTGACGGCCCTCCCAGGCAGAATGGTAGCCTGGGCCAACAGCCATCCTCTCCCCTCTCCCTCTCCTAAGGGCTCTGAACTCCCTGAGGAAGACCTCATAGGTCTACACAGATCCTGGCAAGAGTAGATACTCAATAAGTTCTTGTTGAACAGATCGATGGATGGACAGACAGATGGACAGACAGACAGATGGACAGACAAACCAGTGACCCATCCTACACTTCCTCCAAATGCTATGCTCCATCTCCCCTCTGTCTTTACCAACGTGGGTCTGTCTGTCCACCCGCCCCTCCCCCCCCCACGGCACAGTGCTCACACCTGCACCTTCCCATCTCAGCTTGGAGATCACTTCGCCAAAATTCAAAAATTTTGCTCTTCAAAAGACATCATCAGGAAACGAAAAGACAAGTAGCCGACTGGAAGGATCAGTTTGCAAAACTTGCATCTGCCAAAGGGTGGGCTTCTGAGCACCAACAGCAGAGAGAGGTTCTGTGGAATGAAGCTGCCCAATAAGGACTTCCTTTGGGTCCTTAAGTTTGATGGTCTCTTCACCACATTTGTTCTTTTACAGCAACCCGACAGCTGAGTGGCGCTTCCACTCCTGACTTGGACCTTTCCAGGGAAAACCGACAGGTAGGGAAAGTCTCTCCACAAGTTGCATCACCGGCTGCCTTGGCGCGGGCTCCCCCTGGTGGCCACTGGCGGGACTGTAGGTGACAGCTGGAGCTGATGTAGACAGGCTCAGGTGACTGCTTCAAGGCGCCTGTTCCCAGGCAGCGCCCGGTTGCTATATTCTGATGCTTGGGAAGAAGGCTTACCACTTAGAGTGCACATGTTCAATGCAAAATTTTATAAGTTTCCATTTGGCTAACCATGTTAGTGAGTTCATCAGCGACCTGGGGTAGAGACAATAAGCCCCGGTGCAGCCTCCGCTGCTCCCTAGAAGAGAGGAGCAGGAAGTGGGACAACTTAGAAAGATGGGCAGCAGGAGACTCCCTGTTCTTGTTAGATGCCAATCCAAAAAGTAGGGATGCAAGAAGTTTTCTTGTTCTCCTCCCTTTACCAGGACTCATCTCATTGTACCCTCCATCTCTATTTTTGTGAGTGAGCCCAAGGACACCCAGGTTCCCAGACCACCTTCCCTCCCTCTCCACCCCCACCTCCCCATCCTCCCCAACTCCCGAGATCATTGCACTCTGTCCCCGGAAATCCACATCCGCTTCTCTCTTCCCCTAATGCTCCTGTCTTGGATCCGTGGGGGTCAGCCTAGGTAGACCACTGACCCCCTTCACTATGGTCATTGACTGCTGCCCTGGTCACTGGCCCCCACCTTGAGCCCCTCTCTTCCCTCTGCGTCTCTCCTTCTGTGATCGGGGCCCTGGCCCCTGAGAGACATCTGGATGCTGGTAGCCTCGGTTGCACACTTGTGTCTCCTTTCTCTTCTGAGCTGCACACTCGGCATCCATCTGCCCGTTCCACGTCTCCCCAGCATGAGCCCCTGACCACCCACCCGCCCTCAGCTCTCCTCGCCCTGCTATTCTCGTCTTTTCTATCAATGACTGCAATTCCATTTTTCCAGGCTTAGGCTAGAAACCTTAGGCATCTTTGATTCCTCTATTCCCTCAAATTCTCCATCCAGTGTGGACCAGCACATCTTCAGGCTCCAGGTTCCGTGTATCTGACCCTTCCCACCACCTCCGCTGCGCCAGCCCAGCTCAGGCTGCTGTTTTCTGCCTGGACCCTGACTGCCCTCTCTGTGTCTGTTGGGACCTCCCTGCCCTCTCTGTTCTCAGCCAAAGTGATGCCTTTAAAACCTAGGTTACTCTCATGCCACTCCTCGGCTCAACGCCGCCCCCATCCGTCTCCCCTGTCCATCCACAGGTCTGTCTGTCTTCCCTCAACTCCCTGGGCCAGCTCTCACCCAGGGCCTTTGTCTCTGCCTGATGTGGGCTTTTCAACACCCTTTCTGTCCTCCAGACCTCGGTCAAGGGCCACCCTCTAGCCAGGCCTTCACTGACCCCTCCCTGCCCCTTCCTCCCCACTAGATTCCTACAAGGAAGGGCTTTTTATCTCTTGGGTTCACTGTGAATCACCAGCCTCAGGTCTGGCCCAAAGCAGTTGCTCATCAAATATTTGAAGGAAGGAATGAGGAGGCTTCTCCTCTTGAATGGGAATAATGAGGCTCCAGGGGAAGGGGAGGCCTGGAGCCAAAATAAAAGCTCCTGAGAGTGCAGAGCAGTCCTGCAGATTGGTTCAGGCAACGATCGGGTGCCTCCGGTTTCACCCACCCTTTTCCACACTCTTATCCGTGGCTGGAAAGTACGGATGCCTGTGACCACCCCTCTGCATTTGAGTCTTACCAAGAGGCCCAGCCTCTCTGGATGGGCTGTGGACCCGGGTAGGTGCTGCCCCGGTTCCCAGGCAGGTTTGTAAGATATAGGGACCTTTCCCAAGTCACTGTTCGGTGTTGGGCACACTGCATCCTTCAGGCCCAGAAACTGGATCAGAGAATTGCAAAGGATAGAGGTGATCGACAGCAAGCCCCATCTGCTTGGGCATCCTGTGAACATGTGGTGTGTTTTCCAACTTGAACTTTTCCACTCTGGGGTCTGAGCTTGCCTTGGTGAAATGCATCACTTTCTATATAAGCAGAGCTTCACCAAGGAGTGATAAGGAGACCCCTTGGGATTTGCATTTTACAACTCTTTTTCTTAAGGGATCAAGCTGGTACACAATAACTCCCCCAGGGCCCTTGAGCTATTCTGTCATCTGGGTTGGAGGCAGCAGCTAGCTAACAGGACAAGGCCTGTGCCATCTTACGGGCTGCACTTCCTGCTTGCCCAGCATTTCCAGGCTTGGAACTGGTCCCCGGCTCTGATGTGCCCCAGGCCCAGCGTGTCCAGTATACTCAGGGATCATGACCCCAGTTCCCCCAGCATGCCCCTGTGTCTTGCAGAGTGAGCCACAGTCTTTGTGTGGGAAGGGAAGACCCCTGTGCTGCCCAGGGAGCCGACCAGGATGTCCGCCCCAATGGAGCCCCTGAGCAGCCACGAGAGGGTACGCAACATGACCTACAGCGAGTGCTTCCAGTCTCGGAGCACCGTCCTCCAGGGGCAGCCGTTTGGGGGGATCCCCACTGTGCTGTTCCTCAACGTCATCTTGTGGATGGTGAGTCTGGGTGCTAGGGGGGCGCACGGTGAGGTGGCCGCTGGCCTGGGCTGTTGAACTGAGGATACAGCAGGGGCCCCCTGTTGTCCAGTGGATGCTAGCCAGGGATGCGGGCTACCCGGATGTCATCCTACCTGGGGTGGCTCAGACGGGCGAACCTCAGGGGAGAATGCAACAGAGCAGGCAGAATTCCTGGAGTTACCGTCAATGCTTCGTTGTCCAAAGTCCATCTGGTGGCCACCCCTTGGGCCTGGCTTCCTTCCCCTTGCTGAGGACTTTACCACTGCTCTCCACACACTAACAACTTTTAGCACCCACTCCATTTCAGGAAGCTGCAGGGTACCAGGAATGTGGGGCTCACAGGGCTCCATCCCTGACAGAACTCACCATCTGGTGGGGGAGCATCCTGGGGACTTCAGGGATAGGAATGCAGGGGACTGCCCAGGGGAAGGGTCCCCTTATTGCTTTTCCCGTCCTGTAGCTCGTCCTCGTGGTTTATTCCTTCCTCCGGAAGGCTGCGTGGGACTACGGGCGCCTGGCTCTGCTGATCCACAATGACAGGTGAGGAGGGCTGGGGTCACAGTGGGTGAGCTCCTTGCGCCCTCGGGAGGGAATGTGCTGTGGAAACCAAGATGCGGCTGTGCCCTGGGCTGGCGCTGCAGCAGGTGGTCCTGTCCCTGTTCTGCCCCTCCTTGCAGGAAGGGGACTTGGTGGGCAGCCATCTCTGGGCACAGGGCCACCTTTTTTCTCTGGTCTCAGACTGTCATGTGGCTAATTCCCAAGGTGCCTGGTGCCCCTGGCCACAGGAGTGATGCGGTCTGTACCCAGAGATCAGGTTTGAAGCCTGCCTTCTCCTGGGTAGGAGTGGCCAGCAGCCCACAGCCCAGGGAGAGGAGAGGAAGCAGAAGAGATGTCTGAGGGCTTTTTTCTCAATTCCATGTTCCTGTCACCCTTTCTGCCTGGCAGCCTGACCTCGCTGATCTATGGGGAGCAGAGTGAGAAGTCATCGCCCTCAGAGATTTCCTTGGAGATGGAGCGCAGGGACAAGGTGAGTGCCGAGAGCCAGCTGGCGGCAAGGATCCTGGCCCTGGGCAGGTGGTCACAGTGAGGGCAGGAGGGAGCAGGACTGGGCAGAGGATTGCAGCCAGCCGGACTCCACCACTCCGCAGTATAACCTTGGCCCATTCCTCAGCCTTCCCAGATTCCTCAGAAAAGTGGACCATACCTTTCCCCAGGTGCCAAGAAGTCTCAGCCTGTTATAATACCTGAGATTTTTTAAAATGAATTTTTCTTCTTTTCTCAAACCTCTCTTCTCCCTGCCCTTCGCCCCACCCCCAAGGACTCACCTCCCATGTCACGTAGAAGATTCTAGCAGTCAGGAGGCAGCTCCCACTGTCCCCCCCTTCCCCGGGGGTCCCATGTTCTCCTTCCTTTCCTTCCTGTGGAACCAGTCCACCACCTGAACGTGTCCGTACTTCCAGCCGGGTGCCAGGGAGCACCCGCAGTGCGCCAGCCCCTGGTCTGGGAATGGGGAGCCAGCAGGGAACACCACAGACCACGTCCCACCTCTGGCAGGTCCTTCCAGGCTGCAGACACCCAGCCAGATGCATGTGGGGAGGGAATGGGTGTGCATCGGAAAAGCCTGGAACCATCTGGCAGCCATAGGAGGGAGCTGTGTGCAGCTGGCAGCCAGGGATGGACTCGGCAGAAGGAGACATCTGAGTGGAGACCTGGTCAGTGGGAGGGAGCCAAGAGGACTTCTGGTGCCCTTCACAGCTCCAGCTGCCTGTATCCCCCCAGCCCACCTCAGCTGGCCTCCTCGCCACCACCCACAACCCCGCCCATGGGGCGTTTACCCTCTCATTCCTCCTGAGCCCCAAGGCTACAGTGGTCCTCTGCACAGAGTCCAATAGCCTTTCCTTATCTTACCCCACGTCAGAATGCCCGGGTCCTACAAGCTTCTTCCTCCTTCCGGTTGCTTCTGTGATATCATGCTTTGGGGGTTTCTTCCCCCTCTGTCTCCTTTGCAGGCTCCTCCTCCACACCTGGAGTCCCCCCAGCTGATCCCAAACCTCCTCCTTCTCACCCTCTCCTGAGCAATGACATCCACACTCACAGCTTCCTGGGCTGTCGCCACACTGAGACCTCTATCTCCATCTCATTCTGTCTCCCGATGGCCTTGAAAATGGCCCCCCCTGGATACTGTCCAGGCATTTGGAATTCAGTATGCCCAAAACATTCCACAGTAAGCCTCCGCCCACCAGTTCCTAGTCTCTGTCCGAGATCCTCCCGACATCTGCTTCTCTCACTTTCCCCTCCGGGCCCCTGCTGTGATCCATTGGCCCACCCTGTTCGGTAGCTTTTTCCTTCCAGTGTTTCTCTCCGTCCCTCCGTCCCTCCGGCTGCCCCCACCCAGACTTCAACCAGTCTCTCTTTGGATGGCCAGAGCAGCTCAACCACCCTTAGGTCCTACTTCCCCCTACTCATCCATTTCCCACCTGCATCCTAGTCATCCCCACGAAGGGGGACACGGAATGCCCTGTGTGACTCCTCAGTATCGTCCTGATGCTCTGGCAGTAAGTTGCAGGTGCCTTGCCCTGGCCTGGTGCTTTGGTCTGTTTCCCCCCTGTCCAGCCTGTCTCTCTTCTCAACACCCCCAGCCCCAGCCACATCAGTCACCCTTTAAGCCTCAAGAGAGCGTCGTCCCTCCATGCTCTCCCCTCGCCCTTTCCCAGGTGGCTGTCCTTTGTCACCCCATCCTTTGTTTAGATTTCAGCCCAGGCAGCAAATCCCCAGGGACCCAGGCCTTTTGATGTCTGCACATAGAAAATGCAGGTTTTCTTTAACTTCCGTAACTCTGTCTAGCATGACCGGCTTCTGCACCAGCAAGCAGTCCTGAATGTCTGCCCACCCCAGTGAGATCAGGCAGGAGCTTGGCCTTGCTTCCCACCAGGCCCCAAATCCAATCCAGCCAGCTGCAGGATTCACCTCAGATACAGGATTGTTGCTTGTGCTAAGCCAGATGGCAGAACCATATTCCTGCCCCGATCGCCCCTGCAAGATACCAGGCCCTCTACTTGCCTGGATCTGTCCCATTCAAACTATGAAGCCTCAGATAAGTTACTTCATTTCTTGGAGGCCTCAAGGTGGAGCGAGGACATTACACCTGCCTTACAAGGTGTTAATACCTTAAGACGCATCATTTTTTTTGCTTTGTGTTGTTCTTACAATGACCAAAAAGGACTATTTTTTTTTTAAATATCTGAGATGGTAAGCCAATATGGCAGCAGTGCAGAGGAGAGCAATTCAATTAAACCAGGAGAGAGGGGGAGCCGCTGGGTGGTTTATGCCTTCAGAGGGATATAGGGGACCATGTGTTTGCACGCGTGTGTGCATGTGTGCACGCACACGTAAACATACTGGAGAGACAGATGTATCCACCCGCCCAGGCTCCCCACCTACACAATTTCAAGGGCACATCAGACACTCTTCTCGCACATCCTCTGCCTTTCCATGGACCATCTATCTGTCCTCTGTGTATGACAATTCATGTCCTCGCAGGTGCCTTGGATGCACCTGTGCACCTGTTGTGGAAGAGGCAGAAACACCCTTTCCTTCCCGGGAAGGTGTGTTCTCGACTGTTCGTGTAATGAGGGCCACATCTTGCTTCCAGGGTGGGCAGTGGACAAGGACTCTCCATGTTGGGGGAGGGGTGCCTGGACCTCTCAGCCCACATCTTATCTAGCTGTCACCCCCTCTCTGGGGACATTCACTATCACTGCTGTGCCCTTTTCATTGCCCTGACTCATACCAGGGTATCTGCCTTATTGTGGCTCCCCAGAACATGGCTGGGAAAATGGTGTCCCTGCAGTGGACACCCCCATGATTGGCCAGTCAACCTGACACAGGGAGAGGACCTGGAAGGTGGCCTTATGTGAGGGAGCAGAGGATTTTCTTCTGTTTCTATGACTTTTGACTGCCCTTGTTGCTTCCTTTTGGGAAAATCCCCTTCCAGAAGACTGTATCTGATACCACTGGTTACTGGTGACGGACGAGTCCTGCTCCCTCACAGTTGAAGTTTAACATTAGAGAAGCAGGCCGAGGCAGGCATAGGAAGCAGGGTTTGCTTAAAAAGGGGGTAACATAGACTCCTCCCGGAAGAGAGAAGGGGGCCATTGTTGGTATCCTGGTATCCCAAGAAGTGAGGGTTTTTTGCCCTTTTTTGTGTGTCTCAGGCTTCCTTTGTTCTCCTGCTCTCTCCCCCTTATCTCTCTCCTTCCTGCTGATGTGAGTAGGCCCAGGAGAGCTCAGGTGGGGTGGCCAAAAGGTGAGAAGCAGATGAATGGGGGAAGGGCCAGATGGAGCAGCCCAGGACACATTAATTAACTACTTTTAAAACTCCAGGAAGGGAGGGACAATTCCTGGGACAGGTTAACTTGGCATCAGGTTGTAGCAGGGGCAGGTTATCTTGGTAAGGGTGGAGGAAGGGCTCTGAAGGCATTTCATTCCCTCAGGGGGCAGTCTGCAACCTCCCAGACCCCCTCCAATTGGCCTCTTTGATCCAGCCTGACTCGATTTACCTGTCTATACTGACTGCCTGTCTAAATCTGGCTTCACCTCCAGTGGGTCTGCCTGGCCACCTAAATGGGCCCATGAAGGGTTGTCGCCTGGTCTGAAGTGTTGATGGGCCCCTGGGGTCCCAGAGGGAAACATGGCCCCTGGAGGGCCGACTTCCAGAAGGAAGCAAGGAAGGACAGACGGAAAGCTGCAGACGAACTCCTAAGAGGCCCTTCTCCTCTCCGTCCTGGGCCCTCCTTTCAAGTCCCGTTCCCGGTATCAGGATGACAGGGGTGTCCACTCGCTTCTGGGTGGACACTTCCCTCAGCAGTCACCCCTAATTCCCTGGAGGGAGGAGGCCCTTACTGGACACAGCTGCGCCTGCCCAGGACCACCCATGGCTGCCTGGGCCCTGGGCAGACGGGCAGGGCCTGGCTCCTCTCACTGTTCTCTCCTCTCCTTTCCCCAGGGCTTCTGCTCCTGGCTCTTCAACAGCTTGACCATGAAGTAAGTGCCTACGCTCTGAGCCTGGGACGGCCCTGCCTTGGGGTTGGGAGGGTGGAGATGTGGATTGGCCCCCCTGGCGGGATGCCAGGCCTGAGCTCTGACCCCCAACCCACCCCAGCTCCTGCCTCCCCAGATGCAGGTGGAGGTCACTTTCCCAGGTGACAACTGATGAATGGGAATGGACACAGCCCACTGCCTATGTCACCTGAGTCCTCAGGAAGGACCTTGTATAAGAGCTGAGCCATGATTCCCATGCATATAAAATGATTCTATGAACCCCATGCCAGGAGACCCTTTCCACATGCTATTTGCCTGTTTTCTGTGCACACCATGCATCATTTTTATCAAGAGGAAGCAAACACACTGAGAGAAGGGTGGACAGACTCCCTCCCTCTGTGCCCTCGAGACATCTGCTTTCTTGATTCCCCACACCAGCCCGGCACTTCAGCCGAGCAGTTGCTGACCAGGACTTTATTCCCTTGGTGCCTGTATAAGCATGCACAGGCAAGCGCATGCACACGCAAAAGCACAGACACACTCCCCAGGCAAGCCCGTGTGCACACAGCCCCACCTGCTTGTGCTCAGAGCCCTGCAAAATCCTGGCTCTACTGAATATCTCCTCCCATCCGTCCTGCCCAGCCTGTCCTTCAAACCCCTATTCCAGGGTACTTCCTTACCTGGTGACGCCAGGGCACAGCTTTGCTGTTCCTGGCGGCCACAGGCACTGGGGCTTCTCTGCAGAGGCGGGCATGACTCTTTCTTCATGCACCACCTCCACGCCCACCAGTCATGGTTAGCCTCTCAGGGTTTGCTGTCACAAGACCCCCGCCCCAGGGCACTTCTGTTTCTCCAGACCTAAAAGGCCCTTGGGGTGCACAGGGAACCCCAACTGGGCCTAGGACCAGTGGCCTCTGGTATTTGACCTCCAGCTCCCCTGCTGGGGACTCCCCGTGGCCTTGGCCTGCAGCATTCCTTCCCCATCCGTCATATTCCCAGGGAAGCAAAGCAGCTCCTTTGTGAGTGGGTCAAACACCAGCCTCTCTACTTGTAGCTACCTGTGGGTGAGTAGGGGGAGACTTTTATATTGGCCCCCCTCTCTCTCTCCCTCTCCTTTTCCCGCCACTCTCTAGTTTTGCTTGGTGAATTTGTTAGACATGCACAAGCCAAGTTAAGTAAGTTTTCATTAAGAGGAACATGAAAGTCTGCCTCCAGTCTTCCACAGAAGTAACCCCTGTCAACAGTTTCATATCACCTTTTATGTGCATTCACTGTTTTTTTAATTTTTAAAATAACTGACAATGTGTATTGGTCCATTTCTAGTTACTCTGATGAAATACTTAAGGCTAGATAATTTGGTAGAGAAAAGAGGTCTCTTGTGCTTAATGGTCTGGAGTTCCAGGGCATGTCACCAGCATCACCGTGGCTTATGGTGAATGTCACCTGCCAAAACAAGATTCCACTGCAAGACAGGAAGCCAGAGAGCAAGTCAGGAGTCAGGTTCAGCCCCTCTTTCTTTCTTTCATTTTTAAAATTTTTATTTATTTGTTTAGTGGTGCTGAGCACCCAACTCACCCTCCTGTATGCTAACCATGTGCCCTACCACTGAGCCACACGCCCTGCCCTAAGCTCAGGCTCTTACAACAACTCACTCTTGCAAGAACTAACTTCAGGGTCCCACAGAACTACCTTCTGAAAGCAGGGCCCCCAAAATGACCCAAGGGGACCTCCCATTAGGTCCTGTGTCTTAAAGGTCCCATCACCTATTAACATTGCTACAGCGGAGAACAAGTATTGCCGCAGTCTGGCTGGGCACAATTCAGGAGCCACTTGTCAAAAGAAACGAACTTTATTTTTAGAACACACATGCTGCACCACAGGAGCTCTTCAGGAATTCCCTCAGAGCCCAACTGCCACCACCGGCTTCCGCCACCCCCCCAGCTCTTGAGGCTGATTGGCTGGGTCGTGTGGGCGGAGCCAAATAAAAGTCCCCCAATGAGCAGCTCCTTGGTCTGAAAGGGAGGGGAAACAGCCCAATGAGCATCACCGCAGAGGAGCCAATCAGCTGGCAGCTGGAAGTTTGCTGGGGCCCCCTTTAAGTTTGCTGGGGCCCCTTCGGCTGTGGCTCTCAACAAAGTATCTCACCCAGGACCCCTTGGGGGACAAATCACATCAAACCATGGCAGTGTGTATGGACATTTGGAGCTCGTTTCCCTCGAGGCCGTGTCGGCTGGTTCTAGGTTCCTGAGCTTAGCAAATTTGTGACTGAGAGGTCAGGCTTGATGGCAAAATGGCCAGTCCCTTGCATGGGTCAGAGGGAAGGAAAATTGGGATGAAGGCGTCCACCCATGCTGACCACATCCTCTGGTGTGGGAGAAAAGGAACCCCTGGAGGTGGCCTGGATTTTCCCCACTGCCCACTGACATGTCACAGGGTGAGACAGTGTCCGTGTCGTGGGGAAGCAGGACACAGGTGAAACCTAACAGACACCACGTGGTGGGTGTCTGCGACTCTGTAGTGTGCCTGAGTGTGGAATGAAAGACTGAGTCACCCAGCTGTTGCCCATCTGCATGTGCGTACCCGGACCTGCAGGTCAGCGGGGAGGCCAGTGCGCACAGCTGAGCGTGTGCTTCCCCCATTCCCGCCCCACCACGAGTCCTATCAGAGAGACCCCTCCACAGGGGACACCTCTCTCCTATCGTGGCAGGAGGCAGGAAGGGGGAGCATTGCACCCGCATCCCATAGCAAACAGTGTCATAGATGACAGTGAAAGCATTCACTGAGCAGGGGCAGGTCAGCCAGAGTTCCAGGGCTCACAGCCCGTGCAGTCTACCTGGAGAAACAGGTGAATGAGACTCTTTCCTCATTCACAATAGAGAGGCTATAATTTGCCATGCAAAGGGGTATTTGGGGAAAAGAGGTTGAAATCTAACTGTGGGGCTCAAAAAGTGTAGTTTTGCACTGGGTCTTGAAGGATGGGAAGAAATGAGTAGAGGGCACATTAGAAATAAAGGTGCAGTGGCACACGCCTATAATCCCAGTGGCTCAGGAGGCTGAGGCAGGAGGACTGCAGGTTCAAGGCCAGCCTCAGTAATTTTAGCAAGACTATAAGCAACCTAGTTGAAATCATGTCTCAAAATAAAAAATAAATAAATAAAAAGGGCTGGGGATGTGACTCAGTGGTTGAGCACACTTGGGTTCAATCCCTGGTACCAAAAAATAAATAAAGGACTCTGTGAGCAAAGGGGCAGAGATACATAGGGAGTGTCTGGAAATGGTAAATCTTTTGGTGGGATACAGGAAGAGGGCGAGGAGAAGGTTGTACCAGAAGGATCAGCTGGGATTGTGACTGCCATACCAAGAAGCTTGGGCCTTGATCTAGTTGCAGTAGAGACCCAGTTACTGTTTTTGAGCTGGAAATCCAAGATGAGATCTGTATGGGAGTATATTTAGGGTTGAAAACGCCCAAAGTCAAGGCGAGCAGCTAAGGAGGCTATTCCAGTGATCCAGGAAGGATGTGATGGTGGCCCAGACTGGGGCAGTGACCAGTGACACAATGGCGGAGAGGACAGGGGGAGGGAGGTGGTGGGGCTGCAGTCGATTGGTGAAGAAGGATGGGAGAGAGGAATTAAGGTCTGACTTCCTGGGAGGTCAGGAACACTGTAGGCAAGAGAGGAAACAGTGGCCAGAGCAAGCCCGTGAATGCGCCAACAGGCTTTTGAGAACAAAGCTCACCTTGTTCAAGAGGTGGGTGAGGAGGGAATGGAGATGTTGAGAGAACTAGAGGGGAAGCCGGGCAGGGCATGGATGCTTGAGGAGCCGTTTGGCTTATTTTTAGAGGAAGCAGTGTGCCCTTGAGCCTGGTTGTAGGTAAAGGGAAGATGTGTGTGTAGGTGTAGAGAGAGTGGGATGGTAAAGAGGAAGAGAAGGGCCATCGAGACAGCAAGTCTCCAGAAAGGAGAGAGAGGAAGAGATGGGAGCAGCGACGGAGAATTAATGGTGCATGGTAGCAAGGGCAAGTGTCACAGTGGGTGGCACTTTAAAGAATGGGCCCAGTGGCGAGGGCAGGAACTCCTGGCCCTCTGCTCTCCACCTGGAGACTCTCTCGGACCTCCCACTCCTCAGAATTTTCTGTGGAAAGACAAATCCCCGGCCTGCAGCAAGACACCTGCTGTGCCCCCCGCCCAGCCTTCCCAGGGTCCTCAGCCACCCATTCCTGGGGCTTAATCCTCCAGTTCAGCAGAAGGAAGTGTTTTAGCTGCTCAGAAATAAATAATTTTTTTTAAAAAAATCAGGAGCTCTAAATAATTCCATAAATGGAATGATTGAAGATGTTCTTTTCATCATAATGTTTAAAAATAAATCTGAACTCTGGACTGGATGCTAGACGCTTCGTACAACCCACCCGTCTGACAGAGAGGCCAGGGTGGGAGTCCAGGGTGCATGCACCCATGGAGTGGGGGGCCCAGAGGGGGCTGGACACGAACGAGAGCTCTGTAGATGGAGGCCACTGTTGCCAGTATGTTAAACAGATGGGAAAGGCTTACGACGAAATGTGAAGCTGAAGAGCAGTTCATCAGATGCTCTGACCATAAGCAGCCTGTTTGGGTTGCTAAGGACACAGTACCGCAGACTGAGCAAGTCAGAAAGGAAAGAGATTCACTCTGCCTCCTAGTTCTGGTCCAAGGTCAGAGGACAAGGGACTGCATCTGGTGATGGCCTTCCTGCTGGCAAGAATCCCAAGGCTACACAGGGCATCACATGGCAACAGACAGGGAGCAGGTGTGCTCGTGTGTGTCTGCGTGCGTGTGTGTGTGTGTGTGTGTGTGTGTGTGTGTGTGCGCTGTGGTCTCTTTCCTTGCAAAGCCACCAGGATCCAACCATGGGGCTCTACCCTGATGGCCTTATTTAATCTTTATCACTCCCACCTCCGAACACCAGAGCAGGGTAAAGCTTCACCCTCTTACCACCTCACCATGGGGACAAGTCTGCAAGGGGCTAGTCCCTGTTCAAACCATCGCAGTCACCAAGGAAAACCAGCACAACAGGAAACCAAAGGAAATTAACCAAAATCCTGAATAGTCACTGTTTTAAGTTTGATGAGATTGTCAGCAAATTATTTTCTTAGTATTTCCCAAAGTTATCATGAGCATGTGTTGCTTTTATGTTTTTTAACCAAAGCGTAACACACACACACACGCACACACACACACACATACACACAAATGCACAAAAATTAAATATGCAGCTCATTATACAGTGCAACGCCTACGCCACCAGGACCACCCTGATCCAGAATCAGAACACCCAGAAGCCCCCTCCTGCTCCTTTCCAATCCCCTGTCTCCTCCCTCCTCTCTGAGGGTCGCTGGTATTCTGACTTCTCACTGTATAGTTTAGTATTACCCTTTTTTGAACTTAATATATTAAATCATACAGTAGCTGTTGTTTGTAGGTGGTGTCTTTCACGCAGCGTTGTGTCTGTGAGGTTCAGCTACGGGTGATTCATTTTTAACAGCGTATAGTGTTTCACTGTGTGTGTGTAACAATTCTTGTGTCCATCCCATCTCTGAGAGACATTTAAGATGTTTCTAGTTGGGAATGTCACAAATGTCACACATCTGTGATGTTCTTACACATGTCTCTGGAGCACATGTCATGTGTTTCTGTAGGGTATAAACCTAGGAGTGGAGCTGTGGGATCCCAGGTTGTGCGTGTGTAGAATTTCCATAGATAAGGCCGACCTGCGGTCTCCAGGGTCTTCAGTGCACATCTGCTACAGGGCCCCTCTCTCTGTAAAACCCAGTGACATGCACTTAGGGACACCAGATGCCTAGAGAAGAAGGGCAGTGTTCCCCCAGGAAAAGAAAAAGGGGCTGTTGGAAGTGTAGGTGAGGGGCAGAGGGCTTGCCTCGCGTGCACAAGGCCCTGGGTGGGACCCTGTGGGAAAGGAGGGGTGGGGAGAAGGCAAGGAAAGCAGAAACCTAGGGGGAGTGGGACGGTCATCCTCCTGCGGCGCTCGCCTGAGCTGTGGCTCCTAAGGAACAGCCTCCATCTGTGTCTCTTCCAGGAACCAGGATCTGATTAACAAGTGTGGGGACGACGCGCGCATCTACATGATGTTCCAGTACCACCTCATCATCTTTGTGCTCATCCTCTGCCTCCCCTCCTTGGGTGTCATTCTGCCCATCAACTACACTGGCACTGTCCTGGGTAGGCGGGGCTCAGCAGGCCGGGGGCCCTGGGCCACTAGACCCAAGGGGCAGCCTGGCAGGCGGGACAGAGACTGAGCCTTGGGGGATAGAGACCTGGATTTTAACCGTCCTCTGGAAGGTGGCTGCTGGGTGACCCGAACAAGCTGTGCTTCTGTGCTCCCCGGGGAGACAGGAGATGGGTCCTTCTTTGTTTGAGCCAGGACCCGGCATGGAGCCCGTGTGGAGGGTCAGCTGAGTCCGGAACCAAGTGTTTACCCGTGATCCCACACACCCCTAGATAGGTGTTCATGGAGGCCTCTCAGGACACGTGACCACTTCAGAAGTCCCTGTACTTGACCTAACCCTGGGACCCCTCCGCCAATCCTGCCCCATGGACACAGCATGGTCACCCCAGCATCTGTCTCAGAGGTTCTCTGCTCACACTCAGCCTGTGGGGCTAAATAGCATCCATAGGGAGGGCTTGGCTTCAAAGCCCTTCAAAATCTTGGCTCCCTTGGATTTGCTCCCCAGAAAATAACTTTGCTCAAGCTAACAGTTTATTTAACCTTCTATTTGGCAAATCAGTCTTCCCAGGCCTCAGTTTCCTTGCTGTCTTGGGCATTGGGAGATAATGTCAAGTGCCTAGCACGGCACCTGATACCCAGCAGGGGCTCAGGGGAGAGCAGCAGCAGTTCCCTTAGAACTACAGGACAGACAGAGCTGTAGGGAGGACGAACAACCAGCTAGTGTCTAACAGCACCTGAAATGCCCAGGTGTCAGCCACCTGTCCCTGGATGCCTCCGTTTTCATCTCTTTCTTAGACAGATGTGGACCTTGGTAGGGGGTGGCACATAAGAGTGTCCGTGACACCAGATCCCACCATGAGCATGAATAACACAACTCCCGTCTTTCCAGGTTCTCCAGATTCTAAGAGCTGCTTGCTATGTGGGCAATGAGAGTATAATGCAGGATTTTTAGATACATTTTGCAAAACTTGAAGGTGTCTGCAATGACAACCTAACATGTTTAGCCAGAAGGAGTTACTGTGTTCAAAGGAGGCAGCATCCCATTGTTTGGGGGGAGGGGTTCTTGTGATTGTTGCCTGGGTTGCTGATCTCATCTCTTGCTGGTGGCTGGACAGTTGGTTCCTTTGACAAGCATTTACTTGGTGTCTATTATGTGCCAGTGTGGCCTTGGGATGCCCCCAAAATATCTGGTCCTGATTTATGCATAAGAGCTTCCATCAGCACTGCCTGGGGGGGAGGATATTTGTGTTGGAAACTGGGAACGAACCCTGGAGAATCAGTAGGAAGAAGGGATGTCGGCAGGCACCTCTAGGCCCTGGGCGTTCATCGGGGAACCTTGAATTCTGCACTCTGCCTCCAGAGGCTGAAGAGCTGGGCCGGAGGTGAGCACCTTTCTTCTCTTTCAGACTGGAATAGCCATTTCGCACGGACCACCATTGTCAATGTCTCCACAGAGTAGGTACCTGATCTTCTGACCTCCCATTCTCCTGGCTGGGCACTGAGGGGAGGGGAGGGCCAGTGTGTCCGTCCACAAGAGGGGCACCACGGTGCTAGCAAGAGAGGCCTGGTGTCCTTGGAATCCAGATCCCAAGTGGGACACCACAAGTCACAGTCTCTTGGTGGGCAGGGCTCTGTGCCCCAACATCTCTCTTTGTCATAAGTGGAACTACCCAAAGTGGCCACTCGTGAGGCCTGAAGGACTTTAGTATGTCCAGCTCCCAAGAGGCAGAGACCCTCTTGGTCTAAGATGTGGCCTCCCTGATCATTCGGGGTTCAATTCCGCCCTCGTCAGATGGAGTGAACCCTGAACCTGTCAGTCTCCCCCTCCAGTCCATGGAGAGACTAAGAGATCACGTGGTGGTTGGCACCTACCTCTGCCACCCGCTGACCCTGGGCCTCGGGCTCTGGAGTCTCATAAGAATATGCACCTACAAAACTCTGGCCCGTTCTGGACCTGGCTCCGAGTGAGCACTTGACAGTGTCAGCCCTTCCTCCAGAGCCAGGCCCCTTTAGGGTGTCTGAGAGTGGGGACTCCAAGAAGTTGGTCTGGAGGGTCTGAGGACATAGTGGTGGCTGGAGGGGGTCTGGGAGCACTTGTCAGAAGGGCTAGAGTGGCCGGGGGGCCAGGATGGGAGGAGCTGGGCGGAAGCTGCTTAGCAGCCAGTGTGAGCAGTTTCATGGCTCAGCAAACAGGTGGGCAGGGCTGGGCAGGAGGGGCGAGCGGGGCGGGGAGCAGGCCCGTGGGGATCTGGGGACACTGTGGTGGTGGGTCTGGGGACATGGGGGGGTCTGGGGACTCTATGGTGGTGGTTCTGGGGACACTGTGGTGGAGGGGGTATGTCTGGAGATACTGTGGTGGGGGTGATCTAGGGACTTTATGGGGGAGTCTGGGGATAGTGTGGTAGTGAGGTCTGGGGACACTGTGGGGGTGTCTGGAGACACTTTGGGGGGTCTGGGGATACTGTGTGGAGGGGTCAGGGGACACTGGGAGTGTCCGGGGAGACTGTGGTGGTCTGGGGTCACTGGGAGTGTCTGGGGAGACCATGGTGGTCTGGGGAGCCCGTGGTGGCCTGGGGACACAGGGCTGGGGCCGTGGCCAGCTCTCACGGCCTTCTCCCTGCGCAGGAGCAGGCTCCTGTGGCTGCACAGCCTCTTCGCCTTCGTCTACTTTCTCACCAACTTCCTCTTCATGGCTCACCACTGCTTGGGCTTTGTGCCCAAGAAGAACCAACAGGTGAGCAGGTGAAGAGCCCCTCCCCACTGGCCCTTCCAGGCCGGCCTCAGAGAAGGCCCAGCTGGGCGCACCCCAGGGGACTGACCTCCTGAGCAGGCGCACACCCCTCCTCTCCTCGAAGCCGGGTGGCCTGGGCCTGCTCCTCGCCCCGCTTGCCCCTCCTGCCTGGCCCGGCCCACCTGTTTGCTGAGCCACTGAAACTGCTCACACCTGCTGCTAAGCAGCTTCTGCCCAGCTCCTCCCTCCCTGGCCCCTTGGCCACTCTAGCCCTTCTCCAAGGCCCCTGGACCCCGCATCCACAAACCAAAGAGTAACAAACACTGGGATGCACAGGAGCCTCCATCCTTAGTGGTCAGGGTCCCCTGCTGCCCACTCCAGCTGTGCCCAGGACTTTCCTTCCCCTCTCTGAGGTCACAGGCCTCCCCAGTCTCCTTGCAGAGTCTTGCTGTGTTCGTTTTTTGTTACTGTTCACCTGAGATCATCGACTTAAAAAAGAAGAAAGGTTTATGTAGCTCACTGCTTTAGAAGTTCCAATCCATGGTCAGCAGGTCCCGTGGCTTTGGGCTTGGGTCCAGGCAGCATGTCGTGGTGGGAGCATGTAGCAGAAAAGGCTGTTCACCACGTGGTAGCGGGGAAACAAAAAGAAGAGGAGCCTGGAGTCCCAGTGTCACCTCCTGTGACTAAGACTTCCCACTTATCCCCACTTCTTAAAGGTTTCCACTGGCCCCCGATAGCACCAAGCCTTTAGCACATGCAGGACATTCCCTAGCCAAGCTAGAGCACCTGCCCTTGTCCCAGCTCCCCTGTCCCTTCTAATTTTAGGGGGTTCCATGGTGATGTGAGACTTTCTGCTGGAATTGGGGAGGGGGTTTGCAGGGAGATCTGGATTCACTGTGGAGCTGCCTATGCTCTGACCCTCCCCCGGGCCCTGTCTGCAGGTTTCTCCCTTTCCCTCCCTCCAATCAGCCATCTGTGGCAGGGGCCCAACAGCTGTGGCCCAGAGAATGAGAGAGGCACAGTTTGCTGACCTCGGGGCTGTGGGCTCAGCTGGCACACCAAGGCAAAGAAACTGGCTCTTGCTTACTTAGCGAGGAGGTCCTTGGCATCAGGCCGCCTGGTGTGAGCAGAAGGCCTGCTCCCTGGGACTCTGGGTCACCCAGAAACCAGACATCTGGAGTTCCTGTGCAAGCTGAGTCTTCTCTGTCCATTTGCCCTCCCACCTAGGTCACTAGGACACTAATGATCACCTATGTGCCCACGGACATCCAAGACCCAGAGATGGTTAGCAAGCATTTCCAGTAAGTGGGGTGCATTGCCTCCACCCATATCCCTACCTGGGTCCTCCTGTGGGTCTGAGTTAGTTAGCTGGTGGCCTTCCCTGCCCTCGGCTTAGAATCAACTTTCCAGAATAGAGAGAAGCCCCAGGGCTGGAGCCGGGTTTCAGAAGCCAGGGACTTCCTGCATGGCTGGGTAGGAAGTAGGAGGTTTTTTGTTTTGTTTTGTTTTGTTTCGGGCGGGGGGGGGGGGGTATACCAGGGATTGAACTCAGAGGCACACAACTACCCATCCACATCCCCAGCCCTATTTTGTATTTTATTTAGAGACAGGATCTCACTGAGTTGCTTAGAGCCTCACTTTTTATTTTTAAATATCTTCTTCGTAATTTTATTTATTTATTTTTATGTGCTGCTGAGGATCAAACCCAGCGCCTCACTCGTGAGAGGCAAGCGCTCCACCGCTGAGCCACAACCCCAGCCCCAGTGCCTCACTTTTTGCTGGGGCTGGCTTTGAACTTGCCAGCCTCCTGCCTCAGTCCCGAACCTCTGGGATTACAGGCGTGCGCCTGCGCACCTAGTTAGAGATGTTGATTTTCCTTTTGCTTATGGCTCCAGCTACTGAGTCCAAGGAGACCCAGCGCCATAGGTGCCCAGGGCTCAGCATCTTGAGACCTCTTTGGTGACTTCAAGTTCCTATCCCCAGATACCCTGTCCTCTGAGTCCTCTGAGTCCACTATCTTTCATGAGCAGCTCTTTCCTGGTCCTCAGTGGTTGAGGCTCTGCCCTGAGCCACATTCTGGGCCATGTAGGAAGGTTGTGGTAATCCTCCGATTACCAGAATTCAAACCCCAAAAGTAGTTTGGCCTTAGAAGGGAGAATGAATTCTCCCACCAGAAAAAGTGGGCATGCCAGGCAGCTGGGCCGTGTGCACCCTGTGGGCGGCCATGCTGGGCAGGGTGAGGGCAGCACCTCCTAGCCCCCCAGCTGGCTCAGCATCTGTGTGTGTGTCTGCAGTGAGGCCTATCCAGGCTGCGTGGTGACCAGGGTCCACTTCTGCTATGACGTCAGGACGCTGATCGACTTGGATGATCAGAGGTGAGGCTGCAGCAGCTCCTGTCGGAATCTGGGCTGGGGTGCGGAGGAGGACGGGCCTCCACTGACGGGAAGCTCTTCCCCCATGGCCCACCTCTGACAGGCGCCATGCCATGCGGGGCCGGCTCTACTACACGGCCAAGGCCAAGAAGACTGGGGGCAAGATCATGATCAGGATTCATCCCTGCTCCCGCCTGTGCTTCTGCAGGTGCTGCACCTGCTTCAAGGAGGTAACCAGCAGGGGTGTCAGGTGGCAGGGAGGGGCCAGAGCCCTGGTCCAGGCTGTCCCTTGCTCATACCCTTGGGTCCCCCAGGCCCTGTTGGGGTCTGCCCCAGTGTTCTGGTGCTCCCTGGAGGAACTGGCTCTTGTCTCCCTTCCGCTACTGGACAGAGGTCCAGCGAGAACACCGAAGGCTTCCAAAGAGATAGGGGAGACACCTGTCCCTGCTTTGTCCCCCAATCACGGGTTTTGAGACTTGGACTCCTGCTTCAGGGCAGAACTGGACCCCCAACCAGACCAGAAAGACTCCCCCTCCCCTGACAAAGCTGCACGTTGTACTCTGTGCTCCAGCTAAGTCTGGAGCACCCCTCTGCCCCCGCTGCACCCCCCTGTCCCGGGGCCTCAGGCAGGGGGTGCAAGGCAGAGCCAGCCCCTGGTGTTCTAGAGGTGACTTGGAACCCTGCTCCTGGGTGCCTTCCTGGGATTCTGGCCCCCGGCTCTGAGGGCTGCCTCTGGCCCCAGGTAGATGCAGAGCAGTATTACAGTGAGCTGGAGGAGCAGCTGACGGACGAGTTCAACGCCGAGCTCAACCGCGTCCGGCTGAAGCGTCTCGACCTGATCTTCGTCACCTTCCAGGACTCCAGGATGGCAAAGAAGTAAGTGCCACACGGTAGCCTCAGCCCCAGCCCAGCCCTGAGGAGAGCCCCCCAGCTCCCACATTCTGACCTGACTGCCCTGCTCCTCACAGGGGCCACTATCTTGATTTCCAGGGCTTGGCCCTTCCCATGTCCCCCAGCTCCCAGGGCTCTTTAGGGGTGCCTAGGCACTGGGCTCCTTACTCCACGTGTCCTCATTTCAGTACAGAGGTGGTCACCATAGCCTTTGCCTCTTCTGGGTCTTGCCGAGAATGACAACCATTTTACCCTCTCTGTAAACACATCACCCTCTCCCTCACCGCTACGGGTTGGGAGAGATGAGCCCGCCTTGCCCTTTCTCCTCTCTGCCATAGGCATCCTGGTATTCATAGCCCTGTAGCCACCCCCAGAGCCACCCCGCTCTTCTGTCCTAGCCTCTGGCAGTCCCACCTCATTAAGAAGTGAACTAAGTTCATTCTGGAATGTTGCGGAAGGATCCTCAGGATTGGGCTAACTAGAAGGGAAGTCCAGAATCAGTCTCTGAAGAATTGTGGGGGCCCTGCTCTTCTGGTGGGAGCCTGATAATGTAAGGCACTTCATCCCCACCCACCCCGGCCCTACAAAAGAATAATGGATCATCTTAGATTTTAGTTACAAATAATGGCACACAATTTTACAAATTGCTTACACTCTGAAACTTCTTGTCTGATTTTGTTATTGCTATCTGCCCTGTCCACCTCCCAGATGGTTGACAAGGATCATATACATTCATTCATTCATTCATACATACATACATACATACATACATACATATATAAAGTCTATTCAAGGTGTGTGTTATATAAATCAATATATCTCTTATAATGAAGTGCCTTACATTATAAGATAACCCTGTTCATTTCCTGAGACATTGCCACTTGATAGAGAGGATCCAAGGCTTCATGACAATAGAATTGGAGTTAGAAAGTCAAAGATGAGGCTTAGTGCCAGTACCTGCCCCCTTTTGGATATATCTTGAGGCACCTCACTTTAGGAAGCTGTGCAATTGAGATTCTGTTAATCACCAAAGATCACCAAAGAGCATAGTGCCAGGCACACAGGAAGAATTCAATAATCAGGAGTTATTGTCATTAATATAAGGCTCAAACTAATAGCCTCCTATCAACCTCAAAGGAAGACCAGTCCTCTGTGTTGCTGAGGGGAAGGCAGGAGCTGAGAACTGTGTCCCTCCCTCCCTCTCCTGAACAGTCTAGGCCCTCTCAGATGCCCCTACCCTCGGATACTGGGCCTTAGAAACTATCCACTGGGTTACTGGGCCTTAGAAACTATCCTAGGAGACATATCCAAGGCTTTGAGATCCCCCCAGGAAGTGGAGTGCCCACCTGTGGGACTGCCACAGTGACCCTGGGACCCTGGTCTGTGGCCTTCCTAAGCTCAACCTCCCATCCCCAGACCTGGGTCTCCTCCTCTTCTTCCATCTCTGCAGCGTCCTGGAGGATTACAAGTACATCTATTGTGGTGTGTACCCCCAGCAGTCCTCAGTGACCACCGTCGTCAAATCCTACCGCTGGAGGGTCATTCATGCTCCACACCCCAAAGACATTATTTGGTAAGCCTCCGCTGACCTTCCCCTCTCCTCTGAGCTCTCCTGAGACTGCAGACGACAACAGGAGAGAGCCTTCTCTCCCCGCCTTATGGCCCAGCAGACTCTCCCCGAGGAACAGCCCAGCACTGTCCAAATACAGTCCCTGCCAAGCTGTGCCGGGTACTTCCTGAGCACCACGAGGCTCTGCCCACCCAGCACCCAACCCTTGGGGGAATTGTTTTTTCCTGCAGAAAGAACTCAAGTCTATTTTTTGCACACATGAAATATGTCCTAAGCCTTTATAAGTGGTGTGACTCAGGGGAAGGCTGAAGGGCCCGTGGCACACAGGTGTGTGCCCAGGAGGCTGAATTAGACCAGGCAGCCCAGGTCCAGAGCTGGCATGCTGGAAAGAGCTCGTGAGCTCTCTCCAAGGGCTCGGACCACGGTCCTAAGTGACTTCCCTGCTCCATCCCTCCCTAGGAAACACCTGTCCATCCGCCGCTTCAATTGGTGGGCCCGCTTCATCGCAATCAACACCTTCCTCTTCTTCCTCTTCTTCTTCCTCACCACGCCTGCCATCATCATCAACACCATCGACATGTACAACGTCACCCGCCCCATCGAGAAGCTGCAGGTGCCTCCTCTGCTCAGGCCAGGCCTGGGGGCCCCAGGGAGATCCAGGAAGAACTCAGGCGAGGATAGGATGGTGGGCCCACTGGGACGGGGCCACAGAGCCCACACACGGCCAACATGGTGGAGGTGGAGTGGCCAGTGGTGGGGTAGTTTCCGGTGTTGTAAAGGAGATGAATGTGGGTCATTGCTCATCTTAGAGTTAGAGGCTGGAGAGGAAATGGAGAGTGGAGGAGCCACAGGCAGGTCCCTGGGGTGAGTACAGGGGGACAGAGGGTCCCACCAGTGTGGGCTTGGAGGGCCCCATTACAGGAGGTCACTGTGGGCCATGGAGTGTTCAGAAGCCATGACAGGTGTGAAGAGCTGTCTTCTCTCTAGGTTTCTAGCACTGAAAGTTCCTGATAGGTTTGAAGGTGAGAAAGAGTAAGAAAGTCCCCACACAGCTCTTGAAGACAAGGGAGACCTTCAGACCTGTCTCCAACTCCCTCACTTCCAGATACCTTCCCTCCAGGCTGGGAGTCCAGTAGGAGGCCTCTTTGAAGTTAAAGGATGCCTCCAACTGGGAGGGCAGATCCTAAGTTCTTAGCACTGGCCTGATGCCAAGTCCTAGGGCCGCCATGCTTTTTTAGTGAACCAGAAGTCTGGTCCTTCCATGTTATCCCCTCCATGTTCCCAGCAAAACACACACACACACACACACACAAACAAACACACACACACACAGAGTCAAGCCACACCACTTCTTTGCTTACTTTGTCAACTCCACAGCAGGCCTCAGACCTCACACACGCTGGGTTCCCTCCGCTCTCCTTGGGGACGCCCCATCCCACTCTCCCTGCATTCTGGGGCTACTCAAGCACATCACAGGAAGGCAGCGTTGTCTCTCTGAGCTGTGAGACATGAGTGAGAGCTTGGTGAATCGCTAGGGGAAGCTCAGGCTGCCTCTCCAGTGATCTCAGCACAGAAGGCCCTGCCCGCTGGGAACTCCACTTGACCTTGGGGTGTCAGCCCCTGCCTCCCCACCCCCCCCAGCCAAGAGAACTCCTGGCCAGGAAGGCACTTGAGAAAGCGGGGCCGCTGCACGCCCTCCGAGACAGCAGCCTGCTCTTGGATTGAGCTGGAGGTGGAGAGCAGGGGTTAGGGGGAGGCTGGGGGCTGTTAGGGGAAGGGACTTGGTGCACTGATGTCTCTGCTGCCCTCCTCCCGTCTGCTCCTCCAGAGCCCAATTGTGACCCAGTTCTTCCCCTCCGTGCTGCTCTGGGCCTTCACAGTGATGATGCCCCTGATGGTCTACTTCTCTGCCTTCCTTGAGGCCCACTGGACCAGGTGAGCACAGAGCCTCCTCTCCTAGCCCAGCTCTTGACTCCAGCCTCTTCCCCTTCCTGATTCCCCACCGGCCTGGTACTCATTCCTCCATGGACTCAAAGAATGATAATCGATAATGGGATGGTTTGGATACCGGAAACCATCCCAAAGACCAACAGGTGTTTTCTTTATGAAAAGGTGTGCTGGGTTGTGTCTGGGGCTCTGACCTTGAGGATGCTGAGATACAGTCACCATCTAAGGGATATGAGGCCCAAACAAAGTTCCTCCTTGGGCTGCTCCCTCAGCCCCCAGCCATGTACTGAGGGGATGGAGCTGTAGACACGAGCTAAACAGTGTCAGGAACTTTAGACAGAAAGCCCAGGATGAAAAGCCTTGCCAAACACCAGGGAAGCAGTTGCGGATGTAACCAAGGGGCCCAGGGATGCACTCAGACTGTGGATACCTTTGGCCCACACAGTGTCAATGCTTTGAACATTGGAGATTTTCCATTTGTTCTTCTGCTTCCATGGTAGTATCTAGTTGGGTACAAGTATTTGCCATATCCCGAGTAAGTGGCACTGCTTTGGCTTGAAAGCTATGTAGGTCTCAAAAGTTATTCCCACCAAATATGGTGGTGCACGCCTGTAATCCCAGCGGCTTGGGGGCTGAGGCAGGAGGATCCTAAGTTCCAAGCCAGCCTTAGCAATTTAGCGAGGCCCTAAGTAGCCCAGTGAGACCCTGTCTCTAAATAAAATATTTAAAAAGGCTTGGGATGTGGCTCAGTGGTTAAGCACCCTTGGTGGGGTTCAACGATCCCTGGTACCAAAAAAAATACTCCATGCACCAAAAGTTCCTGACATTTACCAGACGTAAGCCAGAGGTTTGCCCTAACAGAAATTTTTATAGGCCTTTCCTCTGCCAAGAACAAGGTTTATATTGATTAATAAAATCCTCAGGGACTCTGAGGATCATCAGAAATGTCTCTTTGATACAGAGATGTCAAATGTATGGCACCTACGGCTTTCCTCCCCTTCCTCTTCCTGTGCCTGGGGCAGACATCACTGGGGCCCTCCTCTGTAATTAGATCTTTGGTTCTTATTAGGTCTCACCCACTGATGGACATCTCTCTTGGTTCTCTCCTAGATCAAGTCAGAATCTGATCATAGTGCACAAGTGCTATGTCTTTCTGGTGTTCATGGTGGTCATCCTGCCCTCTATGGGACTGACCAGGTACCTCACTCCCAATGACCCCTCCCCTCCCAGAGGTAGCCCAGGGTCAAGAAGGAAGAGGGCCAGGTGACCGGCCAGCTAGAATCAAGCCAAGAGTCTTTGGGGATTGGCAGAGGGAAGCCAGATAAAGGAGTTGAGCCCTGGGCTTTAGCTCACAGACTTGCTAACTAAAGGGCTGGCCTTCTTCATGCTTCTAGTTTGGATGTCTTCTTCCGTTGGCTCTTCGACATCTACTATCTAGAGCACGCCACCATCAGGTTCCAGTGAGTACTCCCACACACTTCCCGGGGCTTCTTGTGTCCACCCTGGGGTGGGGGGTGTGTATCCGTCTCTGAATCCAGCACCTGCATCACTCACAGGGCTGTGAATAGCACGTGAACTCTCACTAGGCAGCCTTGGAACTTTCCTGGGCTGTGACCTCTTTGGCAATCTGGTGACATCCAGGGATCCCTTCTTGGAATGATGTTTTTGAAATCACTGTAGATTTATAGGGTGTTGCCCCCTCCCAAAATGTACAGGGTAGGGTCCCATGTGCCCTTCACCCACTTTTCTCTAATGGTAGCATTTTGCATGATGATAGTGCAATATATAAAAACAGGAGAGTGACTCTGGTACAATCCACAGAGCCTATTCAGACCTGTCCAATTTACTCTGCATGATATCTCCAAGCGTGCCAAGTACAGGGATTGCAAAGAAAACCAATTATACTGAAATACGAATATCAGGCCAAGCACAGTGGCACACACCTGTAATCCCAGGAACTCAGGAGGTTGAGGCAAAAAGATTGTAAGTTCAAAGCCAGCCTCAGCAACTTAGTGAGGCCCTAAGCAAAATTAAAAAAAATTAAAAGGGCTGGGGATGTGGCTCAGTAGTTAAGTACCCCTGGGTTCAAGCCCTGATACAAGAAAAATGAAAAGAGAAAGGAAGGAAGGGAAGGAGGGAGGGAGGGAGGGATTCTGAAGATGTTCTGAAATGAGTGGGGACTCAGATTCTCTCTTTTCAAGGAAGTTGATATAAATGTGCCGACAGGGACCCTGGGAAGTCACAGAGATGCTTGGATCTCCACATTTTAAAATATCCTGATGACTATATTTCAGTACGATGGTTTTCTTTGCAGTGCATGGGTTTTGCACACTGAAGTCACCCATTCAGAGAAGTTGGGTGGCTCCCAGGTAAAGTTGGACAGTTCCCTCAAGGACGTCTCTGCAGCCAGGAGACTTTTAACCATGTGTCACTTAACAATGTGTCTAAATCATCATTTTGAAATGGTGATGAGCACAAATGGTATTGTATGATGTCAGCTGTGACTGCGATGCAATTTCAGTTGGAGACAAAGTCACACGGTGGCTGACAGTCCTGCGATGTGTGGCCCACAACCTTAATTGAAGGAAATACTGAATTTCAGTTACAGATTAATGAAAATAAAGATGTCATTTCCCCCCACCCATAGTCCCCCAGAATTCAGACTCTGTGAGCCCAGCTCACATTCCAGCTTTGGAGCAAGCCAGGGCATTCATGTCCTTGCACACTCAAATGCAACTCTGAAGGCCACAGCCCCCCCAGGGGACATGACCTGTGGGACCTCCGTTGTATACACAATTTGGAGTTGGTCCAAATGTCGTGTGGCCACACCTGACAGGAAACTGGTCACCCCCGCCACCCACCCTCCATTTTTCTCTCTCTCTCCTCCTCCCTCTCAACTCCTGCCGTCCCTGGCTCCTCACTGTCTTCCGCTCTCCCCGCTGCCCAGATGTGTGTTCCTGCCAGACAATGGCGCCTTCTTCGTCAACTACGTGATCACGGCGGCCCTGCTCGGCACAGGCATGGAGCTGCTGCGTCTGGGGTCCCTCTTCATGTACAGCACTCGCCTCTTCTTTTCCAGATCGGAGCCCGAGAGAGCCCACATCAGGAAGGTGAGGCCCAGCCCTTCCCTGAGCACAGCCCTTCGTTTCTCTTGGGAGGGGACCAGGATGGGGCCCCTGCTGGGAGCGCCCAAGGACAGGTGGCTGCTTCTTGGCCCCCAGGGCTGGCAGGGAGTGCTGCCTCGGCCTGAGCTGCCGGCTGGCTCCCAGGAGGAGCCAGAGATGCAGTCAAGCCAAGGGGGCCAGGAGACCTCAAGGTGACCCCTGCCTTCTGCCCTAGAACCAAGCCATGGACTTCCAGTTTGGGCGGGAGTACGCATGGATGCTGAACGTCTTCAGCGTGGTGATGGCGTATAGCATCACTTGCCCGATCATCGTCCCTTTTGGTGAGTTGTCTCTGCAGCACACCCGGGGCTGCTCACTCTCAGACTGGAGGAGGAATGGAGCCCCACATCAGGCCACCTCCTGGAGCAGGAAGGGACCTGGGACAGCCCGTGGTGGGGAGGCACCGGGGCCGGGGCTGAGGTCAGCTGTCTGTTTTGCGGGCAGAGCATTTGTTGAATGAATGCTTGAGTGGTTGGCTGGGTGAAACTGGCAGGATGGGTTCTGGGGCTCAGGGGCAGCTGCTAGCTCTGGAGGTCGGTCTCCCGGGGCCTGCCTTTGCTCTTGCTGCTCTGACAGCTCGGAATTGGGCCTCTCAGACCTGTGGAGACCTCACGGGAGCACAGGTCTTGACTGTGAAACAGCCACTGACTGTGTCTCCATCTTTTGCCCCTCCCCCAGGGCTTCTCTACCTGTGCATGAAACACCTGACGGACCGTTACAACATGTACTACTCCTTCGCACCCACCAAACTCAACGAGCAGATCCACATGGCCGCCGTCTACCAGGCCATCTTTGCTCCGCTCTTGGGTCTATTCTGGATGCTCTTCTTCTCCATCCTGCGAGTAGGTGGGTGCCCAGCCTGCACGGCGATCCCGCCTCGGCCTGCCCCACTCCGCTGTGGGTCCCTCGCCATCAACTCTGTTAGAGGACGAAAGCTCAGGGAGAGCCAGGCGTGGCCAAGTCCAGTGCCTCCTCTGGGCCTGCAGGGTCTTGGCAGAGCCTTGAGGATCGGTATGGATTTCGGTTTAGGCAAGAAACATCCTTCAATCCAAGCGGACAGGAAAATGGGATAGTAGCTGTTGGGGGCTCAATTCTCGTGACATTTCTTCTGGGATCCTATAAGGTGCCAGGGTTATGGGTTTGCCAGAACCCTGGACGGGTAGTCAGATCTGCGATGGCAGCCAGCCTGTCCCCGACTCTACTGTTACACAGGGCAGCCCGGAGACACCTTCATGGAAGTCCCCACAAACCACAGACTGGGCTCCCTCGGCTCTCTCCCCTTTGACTCACCAGGCCACTGCCCGCCTTCAGGTCACTTGACCTTCACCTTTCCCTGGGGTGGAGAAGGGAGAGGCAGTGTTCCCTTTGCTCTCTGTCACAGTGGCATCTGAGAGCCTCCTACCCTGTCATTAGTGTGGCTTAGCCTTTTGTCATCACCCCCCACCTCTGACCCCTGCCCGTTTCTTGTCCTGCTTCCTTTTTCTGACTATCTAGAACTATTTCTAAGGGCAAAAAGATACAAGTTTATTACAAAAAATAGAAAAAATATAAAGGCCCAAACCTAAATCCCCCATCATCTCATCCCAGCCCCATGTCTCCTGCAACCAGGCCTCCTCCTGGGCTCGCTCTTGGGGATCAGAATGAAATGAGAGGGAGGGAGTGTGTTGGTCATCGTGACCGCCCTGTTACAGCCTTCCGTCCCGAATCCTGAGTTTTCCCCTGAACGTTATGTCTGAGCCTTTTCCTGTGTTATTAAGAGACGGCGTGAACACCTGCCTTTCGGTGGCTGCCTTGGGGCTGCTGGTTGCCAGCCCTCCATTGGGGGATGGGGAGGGGTTTTGTCATTTTGTATTCTTGCACAGCCACTGGGGTCAGCGTCACCTTTGACTGGGAAGGGCCACTTTCCATATTTACCTAGTTAGAAAAGAAAAGGAACCATTCAAAAGGAACTAGATACTCCCATGTGGAATACAAATGACTTTTGATTTCTGGATGGCTGTTCAATGCCATCATGCTCAATCTGGGCTCACATGGAGACGTGGAGTCACGGGTAGTGGCAGAAATGATAACTCCCAGATACTTCCCAGGGAGCATGGAGAAGGGAGTGTGACTGGTCAAGTGGAGAGGTAGCTGACTGATCAAGAAGGACTCAGGAAGGACATGCTTAATGAGTTGATATGGATACTTAGTCAATCAAAACCTTTTTTTTTTTTTTTTTTTTGGTACTGGGGACTGAACCCAGGGGTGTTTTACCTCTAAGCCACATCCCCAGCCCCTTTTTGAATTTCATTTACAGATAGGGTCTCGCTATGTTGCTTAGTGCCTCGCTAAGCTGCAGAGGCTGGCTTTGAACTTGCAATCTTCCTGCCTCAGCCTCCCAAGCCGCTGGGATTATAGAATCAAAACATTTTTTTCCATGGAATCCACAAGATACCAAATTCTGAACTGGCCAAAGAGAACAGAGGGGTGGTGTCATCAAAACTCATTGATTCTCAGAGAATTGGGCAGGGTCTCTGCCCCTAGCTCAGAGCCCCTCAGGAGGTACTGGGATGATTCCCAGCTAGGTGCCAACCATCTCGGCCGAGACGTCCACCCAGAGCCCCACTGCGCTACGCTCACCCCGGTATCTTCTTTCCGGCAGGTTCCCTCCACAACATCACCTTCTTTTCCCTGACCACCCTTATCGTTTCCATGCTAATTGCCTTTTTTGGCGTTTTTCTGGGGAAGCTCCGGACAGTCCATGACTATGAGGTGAGTTCCTGCCTGCCCTTCCTCCTGGGTTCTCCCAGTCCCCACGGACAGGGCTCTGAGACTCCTTCCTGGCCCAGTCACAAGGGCACCACATGGCAGGAGGGTCGAGCCTCTCTCCGGGACTGGGGTGTGTGTGCCCACGCTTGCCTGGCGCTACTCGCTCAGGCTGGGTCCCCTGCAGAAGACACTGCCCTCTCTTTTGCCACCTGCGGGCACCTCCTCCAACCGCAGACAGCCGCTGGCCCGCCCCTCCTACCACGTGAGTCCACTGTCACCTCTGGGCCATCAGCACCATCCCAAGGGTTGAGAGAGAGGGCGGAACAAAGGCAGGTGAGGGTGGGGCGGTGGATGGGACCATGACCTGGGCAGGACGGAGAGTCATCCCACCTTTTAGAATCCCAGGCTAGGAGCTGGGGGCTCTCTGTTTGGAGATGGCGGCCATGATTCCTCTGGCCCAGTCTAGGCCACATAGGAAAAGGGAGCCAGCCCATGTCCTCTCCGAGCCCTGCCAGCCACTCTGTCTATATCAGCATTTCCCAAAGTGACTGTCTGCCCAGGGAATTGGAATAATGATAATTCACAGATACTTTCCAGGGATCATGGTAAGAGAGGTGGCGGACGGTCAAGAATGACCCGTTTAACGGGCCGATGTGGATACTCAGTCAATGTTACGTAGGTTTTGTTACGTGTTACGTAGGTTTTGTTCCGTATTTATTTTTCCAGTTAACTTTCTGCTTATGACTCCTGGAGCAGAGTTTGTTTATAACAGCAAACTGTTTCCTTTTCAAATGAATGTAACCTAAAGAAAAGAAAGTCCGTTCTCATGGCTGACGCCCTGCTGAGTTGGCAGAGGGAGCTTCTGTGAGGCATTTCCCTTGGCTTCTGGTGTCTGTGTCTGAGGCTCTGGACACAGGCACCTCCTGTCCTCTTGCCTGGCCCCCCTGCCCCGATGCTGGCCAGAGTGTCATGCTAGGGGAGGGCCAGAGTGAAGGACAATGCCCCCTCCCATCTTTCTATTACCACAGTGTCACAGGATCTGGTTGCCCGTGTCACTCTACAGAGGGCAGGTGGCAGAGAACATGGACTGGATGAGCTTAGGACTCCTTCCAAACACAATAGAGGGGCATCCTAACCCCTAACTGGGGTCCCATCTTTGAACCTCAATTTCAATTCTGCTTACTTCCCCTTTTATGATCCTTGGGAAGAGAACACTCCAGAAGGGACTCCTGGCATCCTAATCTTCTCCCTGTCCCCTTGGGCTTCCATCCTTCCCTCTGGGCTAAAGTTCTGGAAAGAACAGTGTGGCCAGAGGCCCAGGCCCAGGCTTCTTGGATGTGGGGAGTAAGGCAGCAAAGAGCAGCCCCCACTGACCCTCCGTCTCTCTCCCTGTGGCAGTCCGAGGAGGAGATCGAGACAGTGTTTGACATGGAGCCAAGCAGCACGTCCTCCACGCCCACATCCCTTGTGAGTCACCCCTTTCACCCTGGGGCCAGGCAAGGAGGGCGGTACCTGCAGGGGTGGCCTACTCCAGTGATGTTGGGGGGCACCAGCTTAGTGCCCATCCTGGGTATTGGGGAGGAGGAGCCGGGGCCTCTGGGTTCCCTCCTCTGACGCAGCAGGACTCGGCCCAGGTCCAAATGCTGCCGTGGCCCTGGCTGAAGAGCCGGGATATGAGAAGATCCAGCAATTACTCGACATTCCCTAGAAGGCACCCAGAGAGGAGGCAGCCAGAGAGGATGTACTGGGTCAGGGGGACCCCGATCTCAGAGACCTCATTCGTGTAGACCCAGGGGCATGCTGGGGCTCGGCCTCAGGACCCAAGGCTGCCTCCAGGGCACAGGTGCCAGGCAGAGCGGCGCAGACAGAGCTGCAGGGAGCTATTGGAGGATGCACCAAATGGTAAGGCAGGAACAGCACCAGATGAGTGAGCCCTGGAAGAGCTGAGGCTAGACTCAGAGGCAGGCGCCAAGGGGCTGGGTGTGAGCTCCCACGCCCACATGGCTGGGCCTGAGCAAGCAAGAGCTCTCATCCACATCCCAGCCACATGTGCGCTTGCAGAGCCACTGAGGTGTGCGCTGAGCCTGGGTACCAGGTTGTCCATTCCTAGGTGCTGGGCACCTCGGAGGAGCACTGAAGAAGGGTGCCAGCTGGCCTGGGCACTTGGGAAAGCTGGCACATTTCATGTCACTCCAGGAATGGAAGGAGGGTTGCTGGGGGAAACAGGGAGCGAGGAAAGCATTGGAGGAAGAAGAGCATCCTGTACCAAAGCCAGAGAGAGACTCTGGAGTGTGCAGGGAGATGGAAGGCAGCTTTCAGCATAGTGGACTGAAGAGTGAGCCCTGTGGGCAGGGCCTGTAGGAGATGAGGCTTTCTCTAGTGGTCAGCAGAGCTGGGTAAAAGTGCATAGACAGAAACTGAGACAGCGGTGACACCCACCCATCTGCACACAGAGCTGCCAGGACTCCAGGTTTGCCTCACTCCAAACAAAGCCTACAGACAGGGACAAACTCCTCCGAGAGGAGGCCAGAAGGAGAGCAAGACTCCAGAGCAGGAAAGTCCTTCTCCCCTGGGCCCTTCCAATAGAAGCACGCTCATTCTGTAGGCAGTTATCAAAATCTTAGGAACCTGGGGTTCCACCATTTTCTGAATGTCTTTTTTTTTTTTTTTTTGAGAGAGAGAGAGAGAGAATTTTTTAATATTTTTAGTTTTTGGTGGACACAACATCTTTATTCATATGTGGTACTGAGAATAGAACTCAGGGCCGCGCGCATTCCAGGCGAGCGCGCTACCGCTTGAGCCACATCCCCAGCCCTTGATCTTTTGATAAACCCAGACAATAAGAGGTCTTCTTCCCAAAGGAAGCTTCAAAAGGTCAAAACAAAATTGGGAGGTGCTAGGGCCTCCCACATACTAGGCAAGGGTTCTACCACTGAGCTACACCCCAAGCCCCAACAGGTCAATTAATAGAGACCATAGGACATTAATCAAGGAAGTGGCAAAACAAAGTTCAGTAAGACTATAAATCCTGTGTTGGTTTTTTTAAAAATCATTATCAGGCTGGAGATATAGCTCAGTAGTAGAGGGTAGAGTGGTACCAGGCCCAAGGTTCAATGCCCAGTATTACAAAAAAAAAAAAAATTACCAGAATTTGTTATTTACTTACTTATTTATTTTTTGAGACAGGCTCGCGCTCTGTTGCCCAGGCTGGTCTTCAACTTCAGGCTCAAGTTACCTCCTGCCTCAGCCTCCTGAATAGCTGGGACTACAGGCACTCGCCACTGCTCCTGGCTTAGAATTTTTTAATCTTTCATTATGACAAAATTGTAGATAATTATGGGATAAAACAGATAAGCAAGAATAAATAAGGAAATAAAAAGTTCATATTCTTACCGCCCAGAGTTGATCACTCATACCCTGGTGTATATTCTTCCTAATATTTATATACATATATATGTTTGTATCTCTTCTAGATAATTATGATCATATATATGTAACTGGTTATATAGTTTTGCTAAAATTACATAATACTCTACGTATGGTTTTATAACCGTATTTTAGTTAACAAACACTATCTTGCCACGTATGTACATTTTTATCTCTTCAAATATCCAATCCATATTCAAATTGCCCTAATACTTCCAGAAATATCTTTTACAACTTGTCCAAACCAAGACTCAATCCAGTACCTGTGCTAGATTAATCTGACACCTGTACACCTGGTTGTCTTGTCCCTTTTACTTTAGGACAGTCCCTTTTTAGGATTTGTTGGAGACACCAAGTTAGTAGTCCTGCAGTGGTCCCACCTTTGGGATTTTCTCGCTGTATCTTCATGTTCCCTTGTGGAAGATTCCACTATCTTCCACCTTCCTTGAAAACTAGAAGTTCCATTGAGGGCCTCATAGGCTCAAGTTCAACATGGGGGCTAGAATGCATTCGGGGTGTGCTGTGCCTCACCCCAGGAACATCTCCTTTATGCCCATCTACTATGCTGGAAGGACCCCCTGACTTTTGTCATCATCTATGGAGTTTAGTTTAGCACAAGCCCCACAGAGGTTATTTGGTTTCACTGAAAATAAACACCTATGGAAAGGATTAACTCTATCCCATAATTACCTATTTTCAAAGTAAGGGCGACAAATCACTCTATTCCCTGGTACTAATTTTCTAATCTGCTGCACTCTTGGGCATTCCTGGGGCAGTTCCTGGGTTTGACATGTCCCATAACCCAGGTCTCCGATGGCCCTCGGTTTCAAATTCCGACTCCCAGGTCAACCCCTGACCCACCCAAAGGAGTTCCGGATGGTCTATACTGTTTTATAAAGTGCACTAGATTCTCCAGATCCTAGCTCAGGGGAGCCCCTGTCATCTCCTCTGGTTCAGCCTGATTGAGAACCGAGAATGAATGGAGCTTGTTTAGAAGGAACAGTGGGCTGAGAGTTAGGTCACATGCCCCTGAACTAGCCTGGGAGATCAAGGGTGTTCATGATAGCAAGGGCAGCTAGGTGGGAGGGGTGGGCTGGCCGCAGGCTGCAGGCTGCCGGGGAGGAAGGAAGGATTGGTGGCTTGGAGGAGCAGAGGTGACAGGTGGAGCTGAGGGAAGAGGGTGTGCCCCAGGCCTTGCTTCCTTGTGACCTTGCCCCCATCTCCCCTCTCTATCCCAAGCAGCTCTATGTGGCCGCTGTACTGCAAGAGCCGGAACTGAACCTGACCCCAGCCTCCTCCCCAGCCCAGCACACCTACGGCACCATGAACAGCCAGCAGGAAGAGGGAGAAGAGGAGAGCGGTTTGAGGGGCTTTGCAAGGGAGCTGGACTCTGCCCAGTTTCAGGAAGGGCTGGAACTGGAGGGCCAGAGCCAGTACCACTGATGAAGACTCCAGTCAGGGGCCGGGGGACACCTGGCACGGGGAGGCAGGAGGGCAGCCCGGACCTCCCCACTCCCTCCCACAGACTTTGGGAAGCTCCAGGTGGAGACATCTGCTGCCTGGCCACAGCCACATGGAGACCCTGACCTGCTGACCGATTAGAACGGGAGGCTCTGGGCAGTGCCAAGGGGATCCCAGGATGGGATGGAGAAGGCCAATGCCAAGCCTTGGGAGAGATGGCTGAAACCCAGGACACGGACTGAGTGGTGGGTACCTTCTGGGGTCGAGATGGAGAAGGCGTGTATAAGGGAGGAGGCAGGAAGAAGCCTGCCCAGGCTCCCTGGGGTCTCCATTGCCCCTGCTCCAGCTGCCCTTCAGGGAGCTTCTGCTGTTCCACTCCCAAAAGAGGCAAAGGTATGTGCACTGGGTGTCACCCGGACTCTGGAGCATCTCAGCACAGGAGGATGAGGGGATCTGTAAAGTCTCTGCACTTACAGCCCCAAGCAGGGGACAGCCGAGACTACAGACCTGAGCGGAGGTGACCGAGCCCCTTTCTGTTCCTCTGCCCTTGTGAGATGTCCCTAGGAGCGACAGGTTGGAGGCCCTTTTTCTACTCCTGCTAGGGTAGCTGGGACAAGGTTCCCCGGGCTCATTAAACCAGACCTGTGTGCATCCTGGCGAAGGGAGCCATGGCAAGTTCTTGAGGGTGGTGATAAGGGGGTGGGGAGGGGCAGCGTCAGAATTCAAGGAGGGGAGCTCTTACCCCCAAACTCCGGAGCAGTGGGAAATGGTCACATCTCCCCAAACCCTGGGACTGAGTAAGAAGATCCCCAAAGCCAAAGAGATGGCCACTCAGTGTTTCCCCTGCCTCTCATCCATCTTGAGTCCTGGGTCCCCAGCTTGGCCAAGATGGGTGACAACTAAGGGTAAGAAATCCAGTTTTCAAAATGAAGGCACTGGCCATCCCCTGCCCTCCAAGTAGGATCCTAAGTGACCTCCAGTGTGACCTGGCTAAGACACTGCAGACAAGGGTGAGGAGGGATGAGGGGTGCATCTCTCCATGGAGAAGCCTCTTCTGACCTCCCAGAGCTGCCTCCCGCTGAGGCTTGGAGGAACTGAATCCTGAACAATGCTGGTGACCCTCAGCACCTCTGCCACCATCCTGGGGGAGGGGGCAGGAGTAAAGGCCTCTGCCTCTTGGCATGCTGCCATCAGGATTACCATGCCATCAGCATTGCTCAGCCAGGGTCCTGAGTAATGACCAGGCCCTTCTGGGGCCTAGTAAACCACACAAGCCAAGTTGCATGGGGTCTGCAAGCTCCTGAGCCTCTTGAGCCCCCTCCTCCATAAGTCCGGCTCCCTCCCTTCTTCCAGCCTGCTGCAAGTGGGCCCAGGTCCCCCTCACCTCAGTATATCCACCGTCCCAGGCACATGGCTCCCTGAATGCAGATCACATAGGCCCATCCCTACTCTGACTTTGCCCAGCTTCAAGCCTCACCCCAGGTGAGAAACAGCCACTCGAGGGACCTAGAGCACTATTTTCCCAGGGCTTAGCCCTGACTTTGGCACGGAAGATCCTTCCAGAGAGCTTGGGTCATCTGGGGAGGAAGCGATCTTCCATCCCTTCTCCAGCTTGGAATAAAGGAAAAGGTATACCCATCCAGGCCCCAAGCACCCAGATCCCACAGGAACCTCTCCCCTGGAATGTCACCCACCAAGGAGGGGAAAGCACCCTCCTGTGGCAGAGTGGTCCAGCCCAGTAGGGAGCTCTGCCCACAGTGGGAAATGACTGGCACCAGGCCCTACCTGCCCTGGCTAGTGGCTATTTGATATGTACGGGGTGTGGGGTGCTGACAGAGGCTGGCCTGGGGCCTGTCCTTCCCTGGGCACTGGGCCTGCCCCTGGCCCTGCAGCCCTGCTGGACTGTTGCTGCTGGTCCTGCGGCCGGGCCTTCCCTCTTCCCCCACTCCCCTGAAGTCCATGGAAGCATCGTGTGGGAAGGGCTCTGCAAACAACGTGGCAGGCGGCTGGGGACTTCCATCTAAATCTGAGTCAAGTACTGGTGTGACTGTTGAGGAAGTGCCAGACTCTACTTGCTTCTCTACTTTTCCTGGAGACCCAGGGCCATGGAGAAGGCCCTGCTGAGCATACTGGACCTCAACCTCCCATGGTCACTGACTGGGGACCGAGGGGTCCTTCAGCTCCTCACATGCATACCACATCCAGGCCCTCCCTGAGAACCTCCCCTCTCCCACCTCCCCTCCCAGCCCACACCCGTCTTGGCCTGTCTTCCACCATCCCACCCTCCCCACCCCAATCCATCCATATAATCCTTTCTGGAGGGAGCTGCCTCTTGGGGACTTGGTGTGGCCTAGAGCCTCCCAGAGGGGCCTCCCCAGGCCTTGAGCAGCCCCAGCCCTGCCTGCCTGTCCCTCAGTTGCCTCTGGAAGCAAAGTGCCTATCAGCAGCATTTCGTCCTCTAGGGGCCCTGGAGGGGTTGTGGACTAACCTTGGCCACCACCACTAAAGGAATGTGCCAGAATGCTGAACCTTCTTGTTATCAATGCTGTGACTGTGCCTTGAATAAACAAGTCCTCCCAACCTCTGCCGGCCTGCGCCTCTGCATCTGGGCCAAGCCAGCAGGGCCCTCCTCTACCTGCAAGGAACCAGAGCTCCTGCGGGATAACCCCAGGGCCTCCGAGCCCATGCACCACGCCTCCCTGCATGGCTTTGCCCCTGGGGCCAGGCCTGCCCCTCAGCAATCCTCTCACCCCTGGGGCCTTCCTTCCCTGGCGCTGACCCCAGAGGAAGGCCAGGCAATGGCTGCCTTCTGCTGGAGGGATGGGGAATGGCTCAGCCTCCCCCTGCTGTGCAGAGGTGAGAGAACTCTGGCCTTGAGTCATCCAGGAAACCCTAAGGGCAGCCTCACTGGAGCAACAGAAGCCCCAGATGAATGCTAGGCCCTGTGAGGGGACAATTGGCCTGTGCCAGAGGAGGGACTAGATTTCAGGTGGAGGCCCCATGAAGAGTGACAGGGCTCAGGTCTACACCTAGCAAGAGACAAGGGGGTCAAAAAGAGGTTGGGCATCAGGGAGGTGTGGGGGGCAAGCTGGGTCAGGCCTGGGCAGGACAAGAAATGCAAAGGCTGTCACATCTGTGGCACGGAGGAGCAAACGGGTCTCTACCCAAGGAAAATGTCTCTGGGCAGGAGACTCTGGTTCTGGCCTTTCCTTCATCTAGCTGATGACCCTAGGCTGGTTACCTCACAGAGAAAGTCGGGGTAGGAGACCAGACACAGTGTGCACCCCAGCAATCCCAGCTGCTCCGGAGGCAGAGGCAGGAGGGTGCAGTTTGAAGGACAGACTGGGCCACTTAGACGCTGTGCAATACTATATGATTTTTTTTCTTTTTAAAGACAGGGTCTCATTAAGTTTCTCAGGGCCTTGCTAAGTTGCTGAGGCTGGCTTTAAACTTATGATCCCTCTGCCACAGCCACCCGAGCTGCTGGGATCACTGGCATGAACCACGGTGCCCAGCTTTACAAAAAACTCAGTGGTCGTGTGCTCCCGGCTTCAATCCCCAGTACTTGAAAGAGAAAAAGAAAGAAGGGCTAGGAGTCCATGCTCTGCCCTATTTCTGAAGAGAGCGGAGTCCCCCTGTCAGGGTCAAGGAGGCTTCCTTCCCACTGCTGCTGTGGGGACAGAGGATGAGTCCAGGGGTGGCTGCCTGAAGACTGTACCCCACTGCCCTCATTGTGCCACTTCTTAGGCTCTCATTGTCCATCAGTGGGTGTGGGGCAGAGATCATCCTCCTCTTTCCTCTCCCCTGAAAAAACAATTATTTTTCAAGTCAAACCAGATGAAACCCACCAGGGCTGCTGAATGCAGGGGACAGAGTGGCATAGATTCCTGCCTGGGTTTAGGGGGCTAATGGCCGCTGCAGGAAAGGGCCCTTCTCCTGGGGTCTATGCTGCCTCTGAGGGTCTCCTCCCAGGGGCCAGCAGCCTCCAGGGGCCCCAGATGGCAGGCCTTGGGCCATCCCTTGGTTTAGCTGCCCTGTCAGGGGACTCAGGCAGAGACAGACATACAGACAAGATGTGGAGCCCAAAATAGGGGGTACCCAGGGAAGGCTGGCCCCTCTGCTCAGCCATCCAGGGAGGCTGGGAGGCCTACAAAGCAGACAGGATGACTGGCATGGGTCTGTGGGAGAGGCACGGTGCCAGGGAGGCCAACAGGGCTGTGTCTACGGGACACTAGAGTACCAGTCTGAGCACCATGCAGGACACTGCCAGGTTGGGGAGGTAGTAGGAGTGCCCGGGGCTCCCAGAGCTGCCACCTGGAGCCCAAGCAAGGGCGGCCAAGAGGACCCCCAGGGCAGCTCCCGGCCACTCTCCCAAAGTCGTGGCACTGGAGCCGTGGTACTCAGGCCTGTCCTGGGTGGTGGTGCTGGCCCGTAGTGCTCTCTGGAAGGCCTGGAGAGCATGGAGGCTGGAGGGCTGGTTCACAGAAAGACAAGCTCCTGGGTTCGCTCAACAGAGCCTGTTTTCTGAAAATGTGATGGTCCCTCGCCTTGACAACGAGCAGGCCAAGCCTCCGTGGCTGGGTCCTTCAGCCCAGCTGCAAGTGGGAGTCTCCGGAAATTCTTAAACCCAATGCCCAGACCCCATCCCCGAACAAACCAAAATTTCTGGGGTGGTGCCCCGTCACCTCCATTTTTACAGATGTCCCTCAGCCGGCTGAATTGTGCAGGGAGAGGTAAAGAGGCTCAGCGTCTCACCAGCTGGGGCACAACTTCTGTCATAATAATCTTTCTTTTCAAAAGTGTGATTACTGTTTGGGACACACCGGGCCTCAGGGGGCCCTCTGACTGACTACCTTGTCACCTGCAGTAGCAGTGTGGAGAATCTCCTCTTCCTTCAAACACAGATGCCAAAGTGGCTTTCATGCCCATTTCTATGCAATAGAAGCTTCAAGTGCAATAAACAGATTATATAAGGGGCCATCAGGGAGGAGTGAGTGCTTTGAAGAAAGGACAAAGCAGGATGAGGGCAGGGAGTGACTGGAGATGAGGAGGATCCAAGATGAACTCCAGGAGAATAGAGGGACCACACACAGGTCCCAAAGGGCAGTGAGGAGCCAGAGTGGCCGAAGCAGCATGAAGATGGGAAGGAGAGGGTCAGGGTGAGGCCTGAGAGCAGCAGGCTTTGTAGCCTTGGTCCAGCTCCAGGTTTTACCAGTGATGTAGGAAGCTACTGGAAGATTCTGAGCAGGGGAGTGGCAAAATCCTCTTATGTTTTTAATTTTTTTTCCAGTGTTGCAAAATACACAAAATATTTACTGTCTTAACCATTTTAAATATACAGTTCCATGGGATTAAATGCATTTATAATGTGCAACTCATCCCCAATCATCTCCATGAGTTTTCCTCTTGGAAGCAATGACTCCTGGAGATTGTCATCCTCTGTCCCCACAGGGAGGAGGCCTGTGAGAGCTTGAGGAGGCCCAGCATGAGTGGGTGTGGGGAGCTGTCCTTGGGCAGCTACTCTGCAATCTCTGGAGCTGGGGGTAAGGGACAGACCAGGATGAGGCAGAGAATAAGGAGAATTGAATTTTTCCTAGGGACCAAGGATTCCTAGCTGGATTAGGTGTGGAATCTAAGGGAAAGAAATAAAGATGAACCCCAGTTTTCTGGGTAAGCAGTGGTTTATGAGGTAGAGAAGCAGGTAGAAGGAGCAGGTTGGGGTGAGGTGGGAGGGATGCCAAGAGTCCCGTTTGGTCGTGTTGCATTTGAGGTGCCCATGAGGAGGTCGAGGAGTGGCTGGATAACAGGGTCAAGCTGGAAACATAAAGCTCTGGATCATCAGGTCCTGGCTGGTGGTAGTGCAGGGCGCTGGCTGAGACCCTAAGCGAGCAAACACAGGTGAGGAGGCCTGAGGGAAACAGGGAAGGAGCATCGGCCAGGACCTGGGGCTCCTGGAGGGACTCAGGAAGCAAGGAGGGGTCCCTAGTCTAGCCACACCCGACTGTAACTCGAGACACAGACTGGTGTAGACAAGCCAGTTACGTGAAGCCATGAAAGAACATGAAGTTGTGTTTTAAAAGTCTTGGTTGGGTTCAGTGGCGCACACCTGTAATCCCAGCAGCTTGGGAGGCTGAGGCCGGAGGATCACAAGTTCAAAGCCAGCCTCAGCAAAAGTGAGGCACTAAGCAACTCAGTGAGACCCTGTCTCTAAATAAAATACAAAATAGGTCTGGGGCTGTGGCTCAGTGGTCCAGTGGCCCCGAGTTCAATCTCCAGTAACCCCGCCCCCCCAAAAAAAAGTCTTCATCAGGAAGACGAGGCAGGGGGATCTTAAGCTGCTCACTGTCGCTGCTGGCTGGGGTACGCGGAGCTTCACCCGTCTTGATTTTTGCAATTGTTAGCATTTTTCTATTTAAAAAAAAAAAACAGGGTTTAAAAGTAAAGGAGTGATCAACGCTTTTTAGTGCTGCTGAGCACAGAGCAAGGTGAGGACTTGGGCCACGAATCAGGCAAGAGAGGGCCGCTGGAGACCTTGACCGTGGCAGACGGAGTGGAGAGAAAGCATGGCTGGAACAGGCTCTCTCCTGGGAAGTGGGGAAATGAAGGCGGGAAGCGGGGAGACCACTCTTTTGAAGGGTTTTGACATCAAAAGAGTAAAGGAAGCAGTTGCTGGGGGGGAAAGGGGGCTGGCTTTGGAGATGCGGGCTCAAGGAAGGGGAAGGATCCTGCAGCGTCTGGGCGGATGGTAAGGCTGAGACCCAGAACAGAGGCGGGAAGGACCCATGGTACACATGCTCAGAACGGTGGTCTGTGTGGAGGTGGGAGCCCTAGGTCTGGGGTAGCCAGGTCATCCCAGTCACCTGAGTGCATGTCAAACCCCAGGACCTTAGGCCGGGCATAGACGCCCGAGTCTGAGCTGGCCTTAGGTCAGGCAGTGATGAGGCCCCGTCTGCTGGAGCCTGCGGGGCTGGAGATCCAATGCGGCAGCCACTGGCCCTGCAGGTCCTGCACCTGAGATTAGCAAAAATGATGCCTCAGCTGGGGGCCGGCAGGACACTATGGGCACCAGCCCCCACTGTGCAGGCTGAGGACTGCTGGCCGCTGGCCCGGGAGTAGCCCCCTCTGGCCAATCCCAGACGAACTGGGAGGCCCGGAGCCTGCTCCTGTGATGGCCACTCAGTGCTGCTCCCCCTCCCCATGCCCCAGGTCAGTCTTGCCCATCTCCTTCCAAAACCCTAACCCATGGACCGCTCCACACTATGGACTCTGGTGGCTGCAGGTTGTAACTGACCAACCAAAACGCGCAGCAGAAGACACGTTCATATCTGTTTCTGATAAAATTCCAATTGGACGATCCTGATGAGAGGGGACCCTCTCCAAGCAGCGATTCAGGAACCAGACTCCTTTCACCAGATGGCTCTGTCCCCTTCAGCACATGGTCCTCAAAGTCACTGTGAGGTCTGCTTCGAACTGGCAAGGGTTGACAGAGCAGGAGGAGCACGTGGGGGATTGGAGGGGACACACCAAGAAGTGGCAGCCCCACACATTGCTCATTGACACAGCTGTCCCCTTCCTGCCTGGTTGCAAGGGAGGCTGGGCAGTGTCGCCCAGTTGTAAGCACAGGAGAGACAGGGTTTGGTGGCCTGCCAGTCGGTCTGAAGCCCAAACCAGCAGCTCCATCTCCACCACGGCCTTCCAGCCTCCCCAGCCTCTGCCTTATGTTCCACCCTCTCTGACCTTGGCTCCACTAACCACGCCCCCCCCCCCCCCCAGGACATGCTAGGTCCCATGCCCTGCAGCTGCATTTAGAGCAGGCAGGGCCCAAGAAGAGACCAGTCCCTGAAGGTCAGACAGGCAAACAGGACACGTTTATTCCTCGAGAGTTTACAGGACCACAGCAGAGAGCAAAAGGGTCGTAGAGGTGGCCAGCAGCGGCAGAGGGCCCTTCCCGCTGCTTCCTCTTCCACCCACCTGCCTAAGTCCTGGCACTCCACGGGCATTAAATATGGCAGCTGTGGGGCCCCAGCCCGAGCAGGTGAGCAGAAAGGAGGTGGGGAGATATGGCAGCCCTGCTGAAGCTGGGAGTGGAGGAAAAGCCACTGTGACTCGGTGGCCCCTCCTCCTTGACCTTCCCAGCCCCTCCCAGTCCTGTTCCCTGATGCTGTTCCCTGCAGCATCAGGGAATTCCCGCCAGGAGTGCCCAGGGAGGGCCCGGATGTTCTGCCAAAGGAAAACTACTCTCTCTGGGGGTATCTGAGCAGTTGAGAGCCAGAGGAGCCCCAGGGTGGAGCAGGCATCCCCTTCCCAAGGCACCCACTACTTGCTCCACTGCTGGGACACATCTGTCCCTAAGTCTGAAACAAACACCCAGAGGCAGGCAGGAGAGCAGCCCAGGCCTGGGCAGCAGGGGTCAGTGCTGGAGCTCAGCCACTGGTCCTAGGGCAGACACAGAGAGGCTCTCCGAGCTCCTTCCCAGCCCCACGCCACCTCTGCCCCCCAAACTCTCTCCTTCTCATGGGGCAAGAGGGGGGTGCCAGGGAGGTCAAAAGGCAGGCGGGGAGGAGGCTGCGGGGAGGAGGGGAACCCAGAAGCCCCTTCCTGCTATGCTCCTGCCCCATCACCTCTCCAGTCTGGCCAAGGGGACAAGGACGGAGATGCAGGGAGGCCTGGAGGAGCCAAGGCTACAGTGGACACAGACCAACAGGCAGAGAACTGGGGCTGCCTCTGGGCAGGGGGGCTCCTTTTACTCGCCGTCCCAGCCCCGGCTCATGGCCGCCACCACAAGCCCGTAGAGCTGGCTCCAGGCGGCCCGCATGGCCGGTGTGAAGGCCGGGCCCAGGCACTTCTCCAGCATGTAGAGCAGGGACTCACCCACCGTCTGCAGAGGCAAGGGGCGCCTAGTCATTCCAAAAGGCAGGAAGGCACTGCTCCACTGCACAGATGAGAAAACCGAGGCCAAGGACTGGGAAGGGTTCCTGGCCTCCTTCTCTCCTGCACAGGGCTGATGCTTCTTAAGGAGGGTCCCATCCCAGTCCTTGGGAACCACATTGTGCCCACCTTCTCCCCAAATGTGACACATTACATCAAAGAGAACCTTCCACTCCACTCCTAGCTTTGCAACCACCCACGAGGGGATCAAGGCATTTCCTGGCTCCGAACCGACCAAGTCATTGCCCCTGAGCCTCAGTTTTCCTCCCCGCAAGGCATCAGTCATAGAGTTGAGGGTCTAGGCTGCGGAGCCAGATAGACCTGCGTCCAGATTCTGACCACCACTGAAGGGCTGGGTGACCCTGAGCCAGTTGCATAACCTCTCTCAGCCTCAGTTGCTATATCAATTAAACAGGCAAATTAAAAGCTCCAAATCCTGAGCTTGTTGAGATTCAGTGGGATAATCTATAAAAAGCACAGTATTTGCAAACACTAAGCCTTTGGCCATAATAATGCTCTCATTTGTTATTATTAATCAAATACGGTTTATTACTCACAGGCCAGCTTGGACCTACCAGCCCCTTCTGAACACCCAGCTGGATGCCAGATGTGGGTGATTCCAACCACACCGTGTGGATCAGAACTGCCTATTTGAGCTCTACCCTAAGAAACTAGAAATCGTTGCTTTAAGCTAGTGCTTTTTGGGGTGGTTTGATACCCAGCAGTGGAATGCTGAACCAACCAAAAATGCCCAAAGGCTTGTAAACTTTATAGTTCTAAAAAGAAAAGAAAACTGTATCAGAGAAGAGAACTTGGAGGCTCAGAGAGGCCAAGCCAGCGTCAGAGTCACACAGCAGATAATATCTGATGTGGGCCACCAGAACCGGTCATCTGAATGGAAGGGCATGGGCGGAGAGAACAGGTGCTAGGGGAGGACTGGAAAGAGGAAGAGCCCCTTTACCCACCGAGAAGGAGCTGAGCTTCACGCCCACTGCCCGGTGCTTCCTGCCCAGGCCGGCAAGGTACTCCTCCAGGGACGACAGGTCCTCCACATTGGTCACTGCAGTGTCAATCACAAGCATCACCTGCCAAGGCAGAGACAGCAGTGACAGAGAGGCCCGACCAACCCTACTGCACATGACCACAACCCAGAACCCGGGGTCCCAACCAGAGGGCAGTGAGGGCTGCAGGGCCTCGGTTTTCCAGGACCAGGGGGACCTGGTAGCCTGTGTCCCCGTCAGCAGGAACTCAGCGGGCAGGTACACCCCTGAAGGAAGTCCCCCTCCTCCTCCTCCAAGGATCTCAAGTCCCTAAAGTGCCTGCTGGACGGTGCTGTCTGCCCGGGACGAGGGGAAACTGAGGCCCTTGAGGAGCCTTTAGGAAACCCCAACCCGGTTTCCATGGGCAGGAGTGCGTCAGTCCCCCTGATGGGGCGGGGTGGACAAGGTCAAGGGCAATGACAGGCTGGGACCAGCTGGCTAAGCACCGATTCAGGGAGGAGGGGAGCCATCACAGCAGTCACATCGAGCCCAGGGCGGAAGTCATCCTCCTTGTCCCAAGCCCCTCCTCCTCTGCTGGATCCTGGTGGCCACTGAGCCCCTGCCCCCTGCCCCTCACCTTCCTGATGTGGTCCAGGAACTCCGGGGAGGACAGGCAGTCCTCCGGGCTGGAGAACTGGCGGCCGTTGTACTGGAAGAGGGGCAGCAGCTCCGGCTCCAGGGCAAACAGCCTGCCGGGGGGGGGGGGTGTCAGGGGAACAGGGGTCAGGCATCGGGTGTGTCCAGCAAGCACCAGTGACCTGGCTGGCCAGCAGCGAAGCTGAGCTTCAGTGGCGGCCACCAACCACAGCATACCTTCCCTCCTGGCACTGCCAGCCTTGCCAATGCCCTCCTCACCTCTCCCCAGACCCTGAAGGGCATCCCTGAGAGGACAGTAGTCCCCAGACCTGTTACACTACCTGGCACACAGTGGCCCCTCCATTAATATTAAGGAGGAGGTTTGGGACAGGAAGGCATCCACAAGTAAGAAACCTGGAGCTACCTTGAGGAAGGGACCTCCCCCCACCCCTGCACTTGGGTTAGAACTTCTCAGTCTCATCAAGTCTGAGGAAGCTCTGAGTACCAATGATTCTAGCAAAAACAAAATCCTTACTCTTACAGAACACTGAGTACTTCACAGGTGGTTGACTTGTAATTTTGTATCCCTCATAATTTTAAGCAGTAAGTGCCTTAGACCAATTCTACAAAGGAGGAAACAGAATCCCAGAGAGGCTAACAACCTGCTAAAGTCACACAGCTTGAAAGTAGTGGAGCCACAGCAGATGCCAGCGGGAGGGAAAAATGATCTTGGGGAAATCCAGGAGGCACAACCAGAAGCTATCAGCCTTATTCTGGAGGGTTCATGCTTTTGTGTAATTCTTGCAGCTCTGTTATGTATTGACTGCGTCTGAGGGGGTTGGAAGTGGGTTGCAAAACTTGGTCAGAAGTTTTGGGCTGGCCGATGAAGCCAAGTTTCCTGAAAAACCCGGATGTAGAGAGTGTGGCCCCACTGGTGATGGTAGAGGGGTTCCAGAGAGAGACCCAAGGTGAGGCTGAAAATTAGCTTTCTCTGCCCCCTAGGACCTGCACACCCCCTACCCTTCTTCCTGGTGGTGAGAATTGGGTGTTTGTCACCCCTACTCTGGAGGTTTTCGGGTCCTAACCTGGTCCTTTCCCAGAAAGGTTTATCCTGCCGGTTGCTGGGAGTGCGCACTCCTGGGGCCCCGTTGCAGGAGCTCGCCCTGCCTGCCAGGCGCCTGGCACACCCTACCCACACCGGCCTTCGGGATGCTCCAGTCTCCTCCTACCGACGGCGGTAAGCACCCCTGCTGTCCCCACCCAAGAAACACTCAGGAAGTGCAGGGTCGAGGAGGGGACACAGCACGGGACCAGCTTCCGCCCACCCAGGTGTAACCAGAGAGATTCCAGTGGAGGATCCCACCTGTCGCCAGCGAGGCCAGCTGAGAGCAGGGTGTGCTGCGCTGGCTCCTAAGATGCGCCCATGCCCCAGAGAAGAGCAGAAAAGGGTGCGCCACCCGTCGCCGCGCGCTGCGCTCTTCTGGCGCACATCTGGCAGGCCCCCCAGAGCCACCGCAGTGGGCCGGCTTTTCCTCCTCCGATCCCATTGCAGCTGCCTTGAAATCGCTCCTGGCGCGGCACCCCTTCGCCCACCCGCACCCCCGGGGCGCTCCGGCAGCTCCCACCTGGCGAACAGGACCGTGCCATGCTCCAGCGGGCTGCGGCTCACCGCCCTCCAGCTTTGCCGGATCAGCTCGGGCTCTGGGCGCTCCATGCTTTCTCCGGGACGCGAGGCGCAGCGCTGGGACCCTCGGGGCTCGGGCGCCGTCACCGCACGTGCCACGCCATCTCCGCGGCCACGCGGGCCCCTGCGCCTACGGCCCCTTGCCTCTGCCGGGCGGGGCCCAACAGCCGCTCCTCGCCTGGCCCGGAGCCAAGAGAAGATGCCCGCAGTCCTGCTGGCGCTTCCGGGGACCCCGCTGGGCTGCTGCGCCCTGCACCCAGCAGCTCTAGAGCCGCCCTTTAAAGCAACCGCGGCCCGGTCCCCCTCCTGTCCATCAGGCGCACACTCCCTCTGCCACCGCCTTGGCCAGGGACGACCTGGAGGCCTTGGGAATGTCCAGGTTTAGAGCCGAACAAATCATTCAGGCTCTCTTGGCCTCAGCTTGTCACTCGGAAACTAGTGAGACTAGTTACTACATAGGGCGAGGAGCCCCAAAAAGACTGCGTTAAATTTGATTCTTCCTCTTAGTAAGCTTGTGGCCACCTCTCCAACAAGCCCCATTCCAATGTGGCCTGGAGACTGGAGTTTGTTGCTTTCTGAGCACATGGTCTTTGCTCAAATCGTGCCCATTTACTGTTTCTTTCTGTCAGGATGTGGAGCCAGTGGGCACCAGGTCATCTACCTTATGACTAGGCTGTCTGGGTGTCCAAGTTCTGAGTCTGACAGGGGCACCTTGGGAACTACTAGAGCTTTCAGCTTAGGAGTAGACCACAGCCATTTCCATCCAGACCCAGATTTTCCTGAGACCCCCATTTCTGGAAATCTTTGAGTTGTGTTTGCAATCCCAGTCAGGGCAGTAGACGCATTACAGATGTAGAAGGGGTTCAGCTCTACCATTCATTCCATGGCTCCACGGATCATTAAAAATCACGACTTTTTTTTTTTCGAATAGTACTAGTCCAGGTCAAACTCTCATGCCAACCCCTCAAGGTGTGCCCTGGCCACCTGTCCAAACCAAACTTTTCAACCATGAAAATTCCTTCAGCTGCCCAGACCCAGCAGCCTAGGTTAGGGAGAACAGGCCTATTTTCATCCTCATCTTACTTTTCATAAATGTTGAGTATCTGAGCTGCTCTCCTCTCACTCTGCCCCCATCTCTGGGCCTTAGTTCCAGCGGCTGTACCATAGGGGGGTTGGGTGGCAAGGTCTCCAAAGGCCACCTCCTTTGATCCCATGGATCCCAGACAGTTACGAAGATTAGTTATGAACAGGTTATGGCTTCATGGCCAGCCCTATGCTAGACATGAGTGCTAAAAACTTCTAAAACTTCTGATCCTGAATCAGGACTAAGGGACTAGGACTAGTCCTGATCCAGGCCAAGCCCCTTGAGGCCATCTGGCTGCTCCCCCTCCTCCAGGGCAGAGTTTGGGTACACACTCTTCCCCATCTTCCCAGTATCTCCCTGCGCAGGAGCAGGAGAGCAAGGCTTTGGGGCAGCCTGGAGTCTTAAAGAGTTTGAGGGGTCCCCACACAAGAGTACAAAGGGACTAAGGCTGAAGGAAGGAGGAACCAAATTTCCAACCTGGGATCCCATAGCTCTGTAGGAACAGAAAACCATGTGGAAAGGCCATATGAGACTTTGGTGACCTTTGCCCTTTAGTGCTCAGGTGTCTGGTGCTCTGTGAAGGCACCTGCTCTACCCAGCTTGCACTCCCTATCAACAGTCCACCCCCCTCCCTCGGATAGGGTCAGCAGTCTGATGAGCTCACAGGGAAGTGGTAGAGTGGGCCCAAACCCACGGCTCTCCTCTGCTTTCCTAGAGCTACAAGGCAGGGAAGAGGGCCAAGTGTACTCCAATCTCTGCTTCCCTTGGAGAAGGGCCTAAGAATCAGGTGTGGCTGAAGGAGCCCAAGTGGCGTGTCCCATCCAGGACATGTAGTGACTAAACTCGCTTCTGAGGGGCTGGAACTCTCCTCCCTGTGGGGCACCTGCGGAGATGCACGTAGGCTGTAGCCTGGATGAGCGTTCAAGTGCTTTTCTTCAGCCAGCACTGTCGCTGAGAGCAATGTATCATTAGTAACAGCAAAGTGCTAGTTTTGAGCACCAGTGACACTGTGCTCGTTAACTCTGCATCCTCACAACAGTCAATGGAGCCAGTTGAGGAAAGGAGGCAAAGAGGTTAAGTAACCAGCCCGAGGTCACTTAGGGCCAGCACTTGACCACAGGGGGACCCCCGGCCCATCCTCTCCACTGTTCCCTCACCAAGACCAAGAGCAGTGTCCATGGTTCAGACCAAGTCAAAGCCCCTGGGTCTGGGTCAGAGGTGTGCTAGAATCAGCTCTGACAGGGCTTAGAAAGCCAGATGCCTACATCTCTTTCCAACTTCTCATTCAGTGACATCAAGTTGGTAGCTTGAAATAGGCCGAGGTGGGAGAATTGGAAATTGGCAAATGTTACAATCAGGGCTTCTCGTAGCTCAGAGAAAACTTGCTGTTAATCATCTACCACCACTGGTCTGGGCACACCTGGGGAACCAGGAGAAACCTGTTCCAAGCAGAGCTGCAGATGCGCTACACAGAATGTACACAGGAACGCACTGAGTCGGGACACCTCACCTCAGGGCATCCAGCGCTGCCAGAGTGCTCTCAGGAGGTGCTGCCAGTCCAAGCTGGAGAAGCCAAGAATGCCCAATTTGTTGCTAATCCTGCCTCTACTATTTCCTAGCTGTAGGACCTCAAGCAGGGAATTTAATCTCTCCCAGGTAGAATGGAGACAAGAACACCATTGACTTCACCAGGCCTTTAAGAGGAATCAATGTCACAGGTGTGTCAAGATTCCATGAACTGGGGCTGGGGATGTGGCTCAAGTGGTAGCGCGCTCGCCTGGCATGTGTGCGGCCCGGGTTCGATCCTCAGCACCACATACAAACAAAGATGTTGTGTCCGCCGAGAACTAAAAAATAAATATTAAAAACATTCTCTCTCTCTCTCTCTCTCCCACTCTCTCTTAAAAAAAAAAAAAAAGATTCCATGAACTGGCTGGGCGTGGTGGGGCACGCCTGTAATCCCAGAAGCTCAGGAAGCTGAGGCAGGAGGAGCAAAGCCAGCCTCGGCAAAAGCAAGGTGTAAACAACTCAGTGAGACCCTGTCTCTAAATAAAATGCAAAAAAGGGCTGAAGTTGTAGCTCATGTTAAGCACCCCTGGGTTCAATCCTTGGTACCAAAAAATAAAATAAAAAATCCATAAACTAAGCTGTGCCACTCTAAGTATTGAATCTGTTTCTGACCTGTCTGTCCCAGGCATTTTCCATCTCCTGAGGATCTGCACGATCTGCCCTCCTCCCCAGCCTGCCTCCAACCACTCTTGGTCCTGAGGGGAGCAGTCAGAAGAACGCAGAAGACCCCCCAACTTCCCCCATGTGGTAACACTCCCTCCTATCTCCTCCAACACATAAGTCAACTCTCACATCCTTCAGATCCCTCATGTCATTCCAGATGACAAGATCTCATCAGGACAGAGCCTCTGTTAAGAAAATGGCAAATTGCTACAATGCTGGGCCACTCAGAAGGGGACAAAGGGCTATACCGTCTGGGCAGTCAAACAAGAAAAAAATACAAGGTCAGCTTCCTACTTATCTTAGAATAAGTCAACTGAAATAGCCAACATTATTCAAGTAATTATGTACCGGGGAAGGCCCAAGTGCCCTGGCTGGCCAGAGCCTCTGCTGGGATGAGAAGGGCCTCAGACATGACAACGTTGAGACGGTTCTTGCCCTCCACACCTTCTTCTCTTCTTAAGGAGGCCCCTCTGGCAGCCAGAGGGAAAGTCAGGTTCAGATAAATACAAGAACGACAAGCAACATGGCATTCAGAACAAGAGCTATTTATTACAAAAGGAACCGCTTATGGTTCCACTTTTCTTTTTTTTTTAAAAATAAAACATGGCTCAAGATGCTGGCTCCAGGTTGGGCTTACTGACAAATGTCTCCTCCTCCACCTGCAGCCTGAGATATGTCACCTTTCTGCCAGTTCCCAAGGCTGCAGCCCACATTCAGAGCAGCACCTGAGCCCCTTGCAGCTGTACCACTCCATGTGGCCTTGTCCCCAGAGAAGTGTTTGCCAGCATGGGTGTGGAGAAAAAGGAGTGGGAGGGAGCCCTCTTTCTTCCATCCTTGGTAAGCAGCGCAAGAGACTGAGGGAACTTTTGTCCCCAGTGTGACCAAATTAGGAAGGAGGGTGGGTGGGTGCTAGCTGAGCTCTCTCCTCGTTTCCCCTCACCCAGAGGTCACCCTGTTGGCTTCTTCAAATGCCTCCCTTCCAACAAGTTCTTCTTGGGAAATGAGAAGGCAAAAGGGAAAAGAAGCCACCTCCTAGATGTCATCATGGGTCACCATCTTGGCTAAGAGCCAACAGATTCCTGCATCCAAATCTCTGAGACCCCATCCAGATGGTGCCCACACCCAGCTCAGGAGAAGCCAACTCCACCTGTGAGGAGGAGGGCGCAAGGGCCAGAGCTCATCCATTCTGCTCTCCTCCCCTGGCAGAAATGCAATTTAGCAGGCGACCCAGACTCTGCACACAGGCCACACTTCCTGCTGGGGAGTCAAAAGGGCTGCAGCCGTGGGAGAGGGAGGTCATGGGGCCTCAGATCTAATTAGCCACTCGGCCTTGCTTTCCACGTGGCTGCATTTCCTCTATTAACATTAATGATGCTTGGTCTGAATGTCCACGCATGGCCCAGAAACTTCCCTCCCCACCACTCAAGAGGTAGCACAGTCTGTCCCTGAGACCAATTTCCAGTCTCCGTGGCAACCATCTCCTGAAGATGCTTTAAAGAGCTCTGACCCTGTCAGAGTTGTTGGGAGCTACTGCAAGGGAAGATGAAACATGGCAGAGATTCATCATTAAACCCTGAAACATCAAACTCCTCTGAGACAAAATAAACATTTTTGTCTTGTACTGAGAGGAGGGAGGCAGGCTGAAGGGCTGGCCTTGGGTTGGATTGGTTCTGACCCAAAAGTTTTCCTAATCCCTCTGGGGAGAGAAGTGGAAGGAGAGGCTCTGAGCTCCTCAGCTGGGCTTCAAAGTAATAGACGCTAGAGCCGTCGTGCATCTGCAGGAGTTCTGGGTTTGGGGATAGGAGATCAGTGAAGCAGTGAACAGGAAAAGGGAAGCACCAATAGCCAAAGAGGGTATCAACAGGGGAGGTCTGGAGAGGCCAAGAGGTCCAGCAGGAACAGGAACGTCATGGTCCAGATGGGCCAGAGCAGCCCCTGCCTTGGCATTCCACTAGACAGAGCCACAGACCCTGCTCTCCCTTTCATCTGTCTTAGCAGTTATGAAGGGTTCCCAAGGGCTTTCCCGGTGATCAGGAGAGAGTGGCTGTCCTGGTCCTTGTGGCCAAGACAGGTATAGAAGGAAAGGGACAGACAGTGAGAAGCACCCTCTGGAGAACGGGCCAAGAGACATGGAGCTGCCAAGGACAGGGTGGGGTTCTTCCCATCAACCTCAGTGTGACATTCTCAGAGAAAGGGGAACAGGGCTGAAGCCCAGTGCCATGCACACTGCAGGCAGAAGTTCAGCCACCTGTGGTCACAGAGGACACTCAAGGAGGCAGCAGGGAGCAGCCCTCCAGTGCAGTACACTTGCTCTCCTCAGCTGGACTTGTTTGCTTATGGGAAGGAGGGTAGTGCGGCTTCAACGGTCCCATCTGCTATGCCCCTGGTGACATCCCCAGGGGTCAGTCCCTGAGGCCCTCTTGCAGGTCAGAGGCTTTCTAAGGGATCTTAGAAACCCAAACCAAACCAAATCCAATGTGAACAAATACCAGAAAATATTACTGTAGCCCTGGACTATTTCTTAAGAGTTTATGACTCTCAGCTGTCCACAGTTACACGGTCCATATTCCACAGGGGTTTGGACAAGTGTGCATCTCACACACACACTCCCACACTCACACCCACCCTCATGCATGCTCATCCTCCCTTGTGTTGCACACTTGGAGAACTGGGCCTAGGAGACACTGTCCTCTGTAGTGCTGCAGACAGGCTGTGGCTCATTTTAGTGTTGAGTTTAATCCGGGTTCGCTCCCAGAGCTCGGTCCTGGCAGGCAGCAGAACTCTCCAGGCTCCTGAGGCAGTGCTCCCGCAGCCGAAGGGTCCAGGGACTGGCTCACAGCTGGTGTCCCCCAGAAGTTCCTGGATCCAGGCTGGGGTCCTTGCAGTGGCCTCAAAAGTCCCATGATTCCAGCCACCTTAGTCCTGCCATTGGACTCTCGGGGTCCTGGGCTAAGGGACCAACCATCCCATAAGCCAGAGGGTGGAAGAGGTAGAAGCTGTGAGAGAAGCAGAGAGAGGCAGTGGACATCCCAGACCAAGCTGAGGAGCCTGACGCCAGCTGTTCCTGCTGGAGCTCCCGGTCTCTGCCAACAGCAGTCCTTCTCTCTCAGTACCCCATCAGTGTGAGCTCACCATGCGGGCAAACTCTGGCATGACCTGAGAGCTTAGCAACAAGGAAGGAAAGGGCTCTTCCCCACAGGCCTGGGACAGGGACCCAGCTTGGGGTCTGGCTGCGAGATGTGTGGCTCAGAGCAGATGTTAACATGTGTTAACCCTCTGAGGCAGGCATGTGCTTATAGATCACAGTTCCTACTACAACCAGGCAGTGACTTCACAGGGAATCTGTCTCACCAGGAAGTGGGGAAAGAGGACTTTCCAACCTACTACCTCCTTCCAATGATTCTGAGCTACATCTCCCACATCCCCCTTCCCATTTGCTCCCTTTCTCTCACCCCACCAAGAGCTGTTCAGCAGAGAGACAGGCTATCCCTTCCAGGAATGCTAGGATTGTGCCAAAGCTGGGAACCACCGGCAAAGGACTGAGTCCCAGCCTCTCCTACCTCACTGAACATCAGACTCACCCAGGGGACTTTAGAAATAGTGACCAATTGTCTCACGAACTCTGGGGACAGGACCCAGCCATGGGAACACCTTAAAAGCATCCCAGGATGTTCTCAGTGCGTCCAGGGCTGAAGTACCAGTAACGCGTACAAGTGTGCACACCTGTAGGCAGCTCCCAGGAGCAGGCTCAGGATTCCCAAGGCGTGTACGCCCCTGGCCAGGCAAGAGGAAGCCAAAGCCCAGGCACAGAGTCGCAGGAGGGTGTCCCACAGAATGCCTAATGGAGAGAAGACAAACTCAGCCCAGCCCAGCAGAGAACAACTTCTGAGGTGCGGCAGGAAGGAACCACCCCACACTAGGGAGCAGAGATCCGCCCAGTTCTGCTGCTTCACAGCAGCCGCTCCCCCTTCCCAAACCCCTTCCTTTTCACCCAGACGGGCAGTGCTGACCTGTCAACATGCTGGAGAAGAGCATGGCTGGGAAGTAGTGGTGGAAGTAGAGGATCCGGCCCATCAGGAAGAACGGGAAGTAATGGAGCACCCACCCGAGCAGCACCTGGCCACCTCCTCGCAGCAGGATCTTGGTCAGCCCTGGGCCCCAAGCAGCACAGCCCAGTCAGGAAACAGGGAGGAAAGACAGCCTGGGCACAGTTCAGCTCTGCCCTCCTCACCCTGTGACTCTGAATAAGTACAGTGCCTCACCAGGCCTTCCTTCCCTCAGGTGCAGCAACCCAAACAACCTGATGGCAGCCAGAGAGAGGAGCAACTGGGTCGAGAGCCTGGCCAGAGCCCAGCCTGGAAAGGCCTTGGCACCACGGTAGGGGTGTGGCATGCCAGCAGGGGGCCTGATCTGGTGTCTGGGCAGGAGGAAACCTGCCTCTAAAGAAACCCAATCTTGCCGACCTACAGACCCAATCCTCCCCTCCCTGCCTCCACAGACACAGACCCTTGCAGCAGCAAACAGGGATGGAAGTGAGGGGAGAGAGAGGATGGTACCTGACACCATAACTTCTGAGGTGCAGCAGGAAGGAACCACCCCACACCCCACAGGGAGATGCAGGGTGAAAGGGCCTGTGTGGTGTCTCGGATGCTGAGGTCCATGCCTGACAGCTAAAGCAACCAGGAGCAGCACCAGGACAGGAACCCACTGCCGGCCTATCTGAGGTACGGCAGAAAGGAGCCACCCCACGCCAGGGAGCAGAGATCCCACTAGAGGACAGGGCCACGGAGCAAGCAGGGGCAGAGTAGAGAAGAAGGGCAGCTTTGGCTATAGCATAGAGGTAAAAATGAAGGCTCTGAAGTTGGACTGCTAGGGTTTGAACCTCAGCACTATTATTCCTGGGGCAAGTTCCCTAATCTCACTATGCCTCAGTTTCCTAATCCGTAGAATGGGGTAATAATACACTACACCCCAGAGTGTTGGGAGGATACAGTGTTGAAACGGCAGTGGGTGTCTGGTGACTAGGCTTTCAAAAGACAAGAAGGGAAAGCATGAGTGGTGAGGGCAAGGGACACTCCCCGCCCCCAGCAGGCAGGCCCTCTGTTAGGTGGGGCAGGGAGAACCCAGCAACCTGACCTTCCACCTCAGCAGGCAGCTGTGCCCCTCTCTGTATGGCGATGGCAGCAATGCTCCCTGAGAGGAGGTAGAGGGCAATGCTCACCAGATTCAGCCACCAGATCACCTGCATGGAGATGAAAACCAGAGGATGAGAGGAAAGGAGCAGCTCTCCACAGGCAAGTGTAGGAGGCCCTGAGCCAAGAACATCTGGGCACTCACCGGATTGCCAAGCAGATAGACTCGGAAGTCTGTGTCATTTGCCCCTGAGAAGCGTAGGCCCTGTGGAACAGAGCACAGCTTGCTGATCCAGGGCCCAGCTAATCCCCAGCCACCCATTCGAGGGCGGAGAAGACTGTTCACCCTTCACAGACAGGTAGCCCAGACAGGAGGTCAGAACATGCAAATTCCACCCGAGTTCCCTGGGGAGCTGGAGTCAGCATCAGGGCAGAAAACGGAGCCCAGCTCTGGCCCACGCATCCCAGGAGAGGCCTCCCTGTGCCACCCCAGCACACCCTAGCCCTGTGCAGTCGAGTCTCTTTCTGGGCTCCATTTCCTGGAGGAGCTCCAGCCATGGGCCATACCTGGTAGTTGATGGGCCAATGCCAGGGTTTGGATGTGAACTCATTGTCCTTGGGTTTAAGGCCATTGTTCCCCTGCAGGAAGATAGCAAAGAAAAGCTGGTCAATAAGGAGATCTGGAAGGCTGAGAGAAATGTGAGGCTCAGCTATCTTGGATATAAGCCAAGTGTCAAGAGCAATCCTCCCTCTCTCCTCTCCCTCCCATGCAGGGAAGAGTCAGGTGCCCATCTGCAGCCACTGTCCACTGCCTACAATAACTGCCATAATATTCTTCCCCGAATAAACAAGCTCCACTTGCCATCAGAGGCCATCAGACCCTCTACGCTAGAGAGAAAGAAGGGGAAGAGGAATGAGGGACTTGTCTCCATTAGGCACACAAAATACACCCGTTGCCAAGTCAAGGACAGTGTCAGGAGGGCAGGTTGGGGAATATAAATCAGAGCTTATTTATTCAATTTCAAACAGAAAAGCAGAGACTCTGAGGCGTGTCTGGACCTGGAAAAGGTTCTTTTAGCCTAGTGTTTCCCACAGTCTTTTCACCCCTCACCACCAGGAGCCTTTTTAGACATTTTCCCCCAAATGCCCCCCGCGACATTTTAATAGCTTAGCCATACTGTACGTCTGTTTATGTGCTACTATATGAATACCTGGGCAAGACTCTGCTTTCCTCTCCAAGCTGATATTTTATCCACTGGGAGAGAAATCACTCTCAAGTGCACACTTCAGCCTGAAGGACCTAAATTTGGCCTCTCTAATTCAGCAGCCAAGAATATCCAACAACTTGTCCCACCATGGCAAAATCAGGCCTTCACTAAAATGGAAGGGAACAGGGTCAGGACCCTGGACATTAGGCACCAGGGCTGGGTAGCCTCTTTATCAGCACAAACTGAGAAGACACCATGGAAGGGGAGCCAGGCACTCCGACTTAGGTTGGCATTCCAAGTCTTGCCACCCTTGACACTTGGGGCCAGATGAGCCTCTGTCTTGGGAGCTGTCCTGTGCATTCCAGGATGTTCAGCACCCCTGGCCTCTACTCACAGGGTGCCAGCAGCACTCCCATATCCCAACCCTCAGTTATGTCTGCCAAAAATTTCTCCTAATGTTGCCAAATATTCACAAGCAGGTTCTGAACTGAGAACCACCAATCTAGCCCAAGAAGTTTTGGTTCAATGAACTATCACCCAGAGCCTTACTCATTCAACTCTTTGAGGGCTTGGAAATAGTTTATGAGTCTTTATATGGTGATTAGGTGGCTCCTATAGGGTCAAAGTACCATGGCGGGTGTCAGACCCAAAGAGGCAGCTATCCCACCCCTCAATCACTATGGCCATCCAAAAAGCCTTGAAACCCTAGAGAAGTGACTGAGGAAACTCAGCTCCTTCAGACAGTCAGCTGAGTCCCAAACTCAGGAACTCCAGTCAGAACTGTAACTAGTCAAGGGATCCTATTTACTACATCAAACTCAGAGAAATCCATTTCCTTTACTAAATCAAGAGATGGAAGGAGGGAAAATCTATAACTAACAGAGGTATATATGTTTATAAGTTGTCTTTCAAGTTGCAAATCCAGAAGGCTTACTCCATCTAACCTCATCAGATAAGCCAGTCTTCTCACTCAGATCTCAGCTGGCAGAAAACCAGACACACAGACACACAGACACAAGCAAACACACACACCCCTACAGTTTCTGTAGCCTGAACTCACTGTTTTGGTCTCTCCCTGACTCTTCATTGGTTAAATAAGAGAACTCTCTTGCATCCTTTTTCTTCTTCGATAATGAAAGAATGAATGAAACTTTTTAGACTTCCTCATTTACTCTTAAAATTCTTTCCAGACTTAGACTGATATTCTTACTGACAGGCACATATTTAAAAGAGCTATGTCATCAGGCCACAATGACAGTTACAAGCAAAGAGTCAGAGAGGAAGTGACCCAGAGATGGCTTAATGTCAACTCATCACCTCTCCATGTGCAAGATGACAAAATCTGAATTTTAAAAGTTTAATCTGGTAAAATAAGTCAACTATGTTTACTGAGCAGTGCTGACATAATCACTTCTGGCAAAGTCCACTTGACAGTGGGTCACAGGGAAAGATAACAGCCCTATACCTCCCAGCTCAGTGGGTGGCTGAGGACCTGCCATCTCACTTGAGATATGGTGGTTCCTAGGTATCACTCCTGCAGGACTCAGGTTTCTCAGAAACCAGAGCAAGGGGGTCTCCCAGGGAGCACCAGAACTACAGGGAGGTCTCCCCAATTCACGGGGGAAATTTAAGCTAGTGGGCAGAATTTTCCCAATTTAAAGGTTTCCTCTCTCAATTTTCCTTAAACGTGCTGTCAGCTAGCAATGACAGAGTGCAAATAATGAGTCTTAAGAAACCTTAACAAGAGTCAGCCATGCCCCCTAAATAGTTTCTGTCCAGGAATATGGGTGGAATTATATGCTTAACATCCACAACAAATTCAAATTAGCTATTCATTATAACAGATCCTAATCTCTTATGGAGTGAACTATCAGTGTCTCATGATCTTCAACCAAGAGACTATGGCTTTCAGGAGTCCTGCCACTGGTACTGATTTGCAAATCAGTACAGGGAGAGAAGTATCACAGTAACTGACACTGACTCTGAAAGCCTACTACCCTAGCTTTGAAGCCAGGATCCACTTTTGACACAGAGCTCTGTAACCATGGACAAGTTCCTTAACCTTTCTGGGTTTCTGTTCCCTGTTGTATAAATTGAGAATGACAATAATCTCCACAGGATTCTAATCAGTTTTAAGTGAGTTAATGTATGTACAGTGCTTAAAATAGTGCCTGGAACATAAGAGCTACACAAATGCTCCCTGATATTAAGGTTGTTGTCATCACCATCATCACCACCACACCACCTTCCTCATAAGGGAAATGTGATTTGTGATAAGGGAAATGCCTGTGAAGATGAAGCAAACCAGTAGATGAAGACACTTTCAAAGTCCTCCACAAGGGGGCAGTGGATCTACATCATGGTTACTGCTCTGTGCTCCAAATCTGTGGCTGCTCCAAAGTACTTAGAGAATAAAAAGGGACCACAATACCCGGATCATGACCATGTGGGACTCCAGCAAGATCTCAGGAAAACTGGGCTGCAGCACATCCAGGCTGATATTTGGCACTAGGAAGAAAAACACATTCTCTCTTCACTGTCCATCCACAGTGTCCACATTCCCATCAGGAATCTGCAGCCTTCTTGACAAGCTGACCAGTAGGTGACAGTGTTAAGGATCATTTATTCAGCTTACTTTGAGCATGCATGAGGCATTCTGAGAAATACAAAGGAAAAGAACCACAAGGCCCGCTTCTGTGGTGTTCCAACAGCTCTCAGCGCGCCACTCCTCAGGACCTCCTGTCAGACCTGAGTGAGGACAGGGCCCAGGTCTGCCTCACTGCCAACAGAGCCACAGGACCCCACACAGTTCCTGGCAAACTCAGTAAAGAGCTGCTTCATGAGTCTGATTAGCTAAGGTGGTAAGGATGGGATGGGAAGTACAGGGAGGGGAACTTCAGCACAAGCCTGAAGGGGAGTTCAGGAAACAGACGATGGACCCAAACACTCAGTGAGCTAAAGCTGAAGCTGAGATGGAGAAGACAAATAGAGCTGGGAGCAAAGGTGAGGGATCAGATCAAGGCTGTAGCCAGGGGCTTCTCTCAGTGGCAGGCCGATGTAGGAGAGGAGGAGCTCTGCCCAGGCAAAATGGGCGAGGACCAGCTGCTCCCAGCCTAGAGGGTGCAGAGGTACTCTCCAGGGCAGAGACAGAAAAGCCCAGAGGGAGACAGAGGGTCCTGCAGGAAGTCACTGGTCACCTTAGGGAGAGGAGTTTAAGGAGGAAATGGATGAGAAGAAAAAGGAGTTAGAAGGATTGGTATACACAACTCTCAGGAAGACATTCCAGTGAAAAAGGAAGAAGTGGCAACAATAAGATGAAACAGTAGCAGAATCTATGAAGGTTTATTTCTCTGTAAGGTAACTGTTCATTCAGAGCCAGCTGGGAAGTTACCTCACTCACATTTGGGATTGATATGGTCCTCCACATTCCAGATGGAGTTGAGGGTGTCTTTTAGATATGGTGTGCAGGTAACTTCCAGCTGCTCCCAGCCCCTGTGAAGAGTAGTCAAAGATGTCTCTCAAAAGACCCTCACCCCTCACCCTACCCCACAGCACGTCCACTGCTCTTAAACCTGTGGAACCCCTCTCTTTTCAAGCCAGGGGCCATTATTTTCTCAATCTTACACTTCCATATTCCACAACGCTCCTAGGACTGGGCTAGGACATATCACTCCCATTTTATGAAAAGACAGACCCGGAGAGTTATTATCACAAGCCAGATGTACAGATGTTCAGCTGTCAGAGCACATAAAATACCAAGGCTACCCTGGAGCTCTGTGCTCTGTAGTATACTTGATCCTCTTCTCCTTCCATCTATAGCAAGGAGAAGCAACCTGAGGCGAACACTGATCATGGGAAATGGAAGCTCTGGCATTCTCCCTGAAGCATAAAAGAAAAAGCCCGAGCTCGATCGGGACTTCAGCACTCTGGAGACTTACCACTTGGGCAGAACCTTTCCTGAGGAGCCCAGGACACAACCTGTGACCAGATGAATGAGGCGAATTCGACTTCTCAGCACTTTTATCCGGTTCCCAAATTTTCTGTTAATAACCTCAATCCGCCAGAAATCATTTGAGTCCCCTGTCCCATTCTGCCACATAAACCAAGAAAAGAATACAAAATAAGATGACTTTAGAGAAGAAGTGTCAGAAAGGGAAATGGCCCCCCTTTAAACTGCCACCATATTACAAAGGTCAAACACCAAATCAGCCTCAGTGACTGAAGCAGGAAAGGGAAAAGGCGATAGAAATACCCCAAGTGACTGACATTGCCTCACACTCATGTGTAAAACTAGAGCAGCATGTTCCACTCCTGGAACCAGAAGTCCAATCCTTCAATTCACAGGGCTAGAGTTTAAGCACTCAATAGATATTTTTGCCCTTAAACCCAATTCAAGACTAAATTTGCCCTGAGTCAACAGAAGCAAATCATAAACCATTTGCATTCATTATCTTGGCACGTGGACAGTCACTCATGTAAGCCAGAAAGGCCTGGCCTGGATGCTGTACCTTGGAAATTAAGACAGTGGCATTAAATTGTCCTCAAGAAATTCCCACAAGAAAAATGATAAGGACAGTCAGAGTTGTGACTAGTACAGTGTGGGATGAGCAAGTAGGAAGTTTGGGAGATCCACCTTAATGAACCCATGGAATCTTTACCAAAGCACCAATGATGATGGAAAAAAAAAATGTAACCCACGGAGCTACCTTTTGTGGGTGGGAGCAGTACTAGGGATTGAACTTCTCTGGCATTGAGCTACACCCTCAGCCCTCTTTATTTTGAGATAAGGCCTTGCTAAATTGCACGGGCTGGCCTTGAACTTGAAACCCTCCTGCCTCAGCCTGCTGTAATCTGTAGCTCAGATTAAAGGCATGTGACATCACACCTGGCACTCAGAGAACTTTATTAAGTCCATCTCCCTGAGGCAGTTAATATAAAAGCTGTGTGGATAATATCCCTCTGTAGACCAGGGAAGAGATCCTTAAAAATAAACCCAGTGAGAATTTGGGACCTGAGGTAGGATACCTGCACCATCCCCACTTAATCTACTCCCATTACAATTTTTGTAAAGTGGGGATTTGTGGACAATCAGAGGGCTTTAAATAACTAATTTATTTAGCTTTCTATAACAAACTCTTACTGTTATTCATAAGTAACAATGAATCTATATCTAATCATTTCTATGTAAGAAAACTTTGCAAGGCTCCTTCTGCTATTCTATACACTGTTGCTAGAAAACCATTTATGAAAAACTCACTTCATGAGGCCACAGGCAGGTCTTGGCTTCTATGTTTAATGTAATTTTAAGAGACCCAAATAGCATTCATATTTAACATTTACTGGGAATCAGGAAATGATAGTTATCATATGAGAATAGAATGGAAACAAGCAGACTTCAGAGGCTGCTCTGCTCACAGCAAACCTAGACAAAAAGTTCTCAAATGTTAAGATAGTTCATGCACAGCCAGCAATCCTTAGGAATTCCAGAAGTCTTGGGTGTCCTGACAGGCCTCCCTGAGCCAAGCCACACAACTTTTGACATCCTGCTCACACCCCAGCTGCTCACTTACTATGCCATAGCCGGTGACCTGATAGTGCTTCCGGGTCAGGGGGGCCTCATGATAGTGACTGTGCAAGTTCCGAGAGGTCCTAGGAGTGAGAAGAGAGAAGAGCTGTTACCTGAAGAGATGGGCAATGTTTCCTCCTTTACTGAGAATATATCTGTGAGGACAGAAAAATTAGCACCTGAACTATTAATTCCAACATATCAGGAACTTGTTGCCCATTCACTCACAAGAAACATCCAGAAAATTGGAGAAGAGGAGCTCAAACTGAGAAGGAGAAATGGTAGGAGCACTGGACTATGTGCCAAGAAAGGGGATAAACTCTGGGTGTCAGCAGGGCGGGTGGTGACTTTCAAACACTTGGTTGCTTTGAAGCACTTAGCCTGCCTGCTTAGGAGGTGGGTCTGGGGAAGAGAAAATCAACTTGATCTACACACGCCTGAGGTGGGCTACCTGCCCCATCCCCACTTAATCTACTCCCATTACAATTTTTGTAAAGTGGGGATTTGTGGACAATCAGAGGGCTTTTATTAACTAATTTATTTAGCTTTCTATAACAAACTCTTACTGTTATTCATAAGTAATGAATGTTCATTATAAAATTTTTGAAAATTTGCAAAAATAAAATTTACAATCATAAAAATTTAAAGGATGTAAAATCCAACTGACAAGAGAGAAACTACTGGCAATTGCTTTCGTGTGTGTGTGTGGCAATTGCTTTCGTGTGTGTGTGTGTGTGAGTTGTGTGTGTGTGTGTGTGTGTGCGTTGCACACGCACGCATGCATGTGTGTATCATCCCTGATTTCTTAAAAATCTATATCTAATCATTTCTATGTATGAAATTTTCGCAAGGCTGCTTCTGCTATTATTATTTTTCTTTGTTCTTATACATAGTGCTCTATTTCCTTGAGTGATTTATTTTTGTGTATATTTATGTATTTTGAATACACTGTTGTTAGAAAACCATTTATGGGAACAGATTGCAGTGTCTTTTCCAAAGGAGAATTTGCATTTAGCCAGTCTAAGGTCACGTTCATTAAATTCATTGCTTGAATGATTTTGAGACCACCCATGTGACATGAAGATCACCCACATGAAGATCAACTGGTAGTTACTTCTCAGGAACTGCCCAACCCTCAATACTCTGCTGGGTACCAAAGTCACTCTTCCTGGGGACAAGTGAATAGTAGATTTACCCTTAGCCTATGCCTCTTAGGGTTCCAGATTTGGGGGGACATCACTTAATTTTGTTTTTTGATATGCTAGGGATTAAACCCAGGGCCTCATACTAGGCAAGTGCTCTATCACTGAGCTACATCCTTAACCTAATAAATTTACCACTTTGGAAGAGACTAGAACTTTGACTTTCAAACCTTTTTCAAGGGGTAGTCAAAACAAAAGATCAAAATGAAAGACCAAAACTCAGAACTAGAGGATCAAGGTGAAGTGCCTTCAGGGCCCTACTTATTTTTCTGGATTCCAACTTTCACTTAGATTTTGGCTTAGGAAGTCTTTAATATCTTGTCAGATATTTTATGCTTTTAAGAAGTAGTTTTTATATTTTCCCTGCATTTTTAGCCACTTCAGTGAGAACACTAGTGAAATAAACGAGCTTGTCATACTCTCAGAATTTGATGCTTACATTTTCTAAAAGTGGCCAATTAAGAGGAAGTTTTGGACAACTCAAACTTTTTCTCCCAGGAAAAGGGAAACTGAAAGGTGCCCTCAGAGGTCAAAGCTCCCCACAGCCAACACAGGCAGCGGCTGACCCGCCTTATGCCTTACCTTCGTAGCTGGTTCTTCTCATTCTAGCACCTAGCATTCTAGCATTCTAGCACCGCAGCTTCACTCCCTGTCACAGCCTCAGCCAAACCTGACTTTCCTGTATTTTATTTCGTAAAAAAACTCCTATCCCACTCATTACCTAAACAGCAAGTTCACTTAACTCTTTGTGTTCCAGTCGAACGATGTCTCCATGTCTCACGAACTCCACTGGGAATGAAGGGTCTAGGGGATCTGCTGAGAAGAAACAAGCATTGATACGGGTCATTCACTCACCAGGCCAGTATCGACGGAGGGCCCGCAGGAAAGCAGTGCCAGAGGTACTAAGAGTGCCGTGGGACCAAAGAATAGGGAGCCCAATCGCCTCAGATGATCAGAGAAGGACGTCCCAGAGATGATGCTTGAAAACACTCTTAAAGGGGAGAATTTCACCAAGTGAACAAGTCAGGGAAAGGCACAGAGCTAAGAAAGAACAAACTCATGTGACCAACAGCACGTGGCTTCATGCAGTTAGAAGTGTAGGCAGGCAGGGAGTGGGCACAGGAGACAGGGTGGAACGAGTGGTGCCAGGCTGTGTACAGACAAGCCAGGTAACATGGCCTTCATCTGGCAGGCCTTTATCTGAAGCCCCCACGGGAACTTAGGCTGGGAAGCTAAATAACAAGATTTTCTTTTATAAGTAATAAAATAGTCTTCCAAAAATTAATTCCATGAAAATCACCATCTCTCTTCAAAATCAAATCTTATCTCTGATAATAGACTTGCTAAGTGTGAGGTGAAGAAAACGATGAAAGAAAAGGACTACTTCTGTGTCATGTGGAAATCAAGACTGATCAGGATCTGGAAGGCCATAAGGAAAAGGCGCTGGCAGTCATCAGAGCAATGCAGACTGTACTCTTGCAAATTTCCGTTCCACACAGTGAAACCAATACTCTATGAATAGCTCAAGGTCAGGAAAGATAAATTTGCCAATGCAAATTACTGGCTCTCAAGAGAATTAGAGAACTTGACTGCACAGATGCCCATTGCTCAGCTGCCCTTTAGGGACTCCTAAGATTAATTAGCAAGATGACAAATCAAGGAAGCCAAATAGAGAGGGAAGTTTTATTTCATATAGGCAGTGTGTGTGTGTGGGGGGGGCATTTACATTCATCAACACAAAGACCTTAGGCTATTAAGTTCCCAGAAAATCCTAGCTGTTTAGTCAAAATGGAATAAAAGACAAGGGATGTCCAAAAGATTTGGTTCAGATCCACATGTATGGCCTTTCCTCCTAACTCTTTACTGTGGACCAGGTATGTTGGCCTGATGCATCAAAACACAATCAATGGCCAGGCGCGGTGGTGCATCACTGTAATCTCAGTGGCTAGGGAGGCTGGGGCAGGAGGATCGCAAGTTCAAAGCCAGCCTCAGCAAAAAGCATGGCACTAATAAGCAACTCAGTGAGACCCTGTCTCTAAATAAAACACAAAATAGGGGGTGCTGGGCCTGTAGCTCAGTGGTAAAGCGCTTGCCTCACTTGTGTGAGGAACTGGGTTCGATCCCCTGCACCACATAAAAAATAAAGATACTGTGTGTCCATCTACAACTAAAAAATCATTTAAAAAAATACAAAATAGAGGATGTGGCTCAGTGGCTGAGACCTGCTGAGTTCAATCCCTGGTACCAAAAAAACCAAAAAAAAAAACTCTCTCTCTCTCTCTCTCTCTCTCTCTCTCTCTCTCTACTAGTATTATAAGAATATAAATTATGGTGTCATTTTTTATTATTGAGGATACAAATATATAGGATGCAAAGAGAGTGGTTGTGTATGACATGTTTCTAGTCTAAAAAACTGAGGCAATAAAGGGAGAGAGAAAAAGAAAATGGATTTAGATGAGCAGCTGTCCATTTTTCCACAAAGGCTCATGAGCAGCTGGCCAAGAATAGGCTACACAGGTGTTGTCTGTTGAGTTTCAGGGAATGCCTGTGACACAGGAGATTGACATGAGGATGGGCTCAGAAGGCACCACGAATATGCCCTCTGTTCTGAGCTGTGGCAGAAGGCAGCCTGCAGGTAGCTAGTTACCGGACCAAAGAGAGGAAGAGCCAACTATAGCTCTTACTCTGGCCCTAAAGCCTGGAGGGCTCCATTCAGAGCTACTCTGCCTAGACCTTGTAGCAGATCAGCAAGCTTCCAGTGCTATCCCAGGCACCTGCCTAGACTAGCCCAGCAGTAGAGCTGGAAGGTGGGGTCTGCACAGCTTGGTGTGCTCTATGTTAGAAATGAGAGCAGCTGCCAGGTACCCTGGCTTGGGGCTGGCTACTCACCAGCTTCTGGTGTGGCATGCTCAGATAACCTCTTCCTAGATGAAGTCTGAGCCCTGTCCCTGCTCAATGACTTCAAAATAACAGTGCTACAAGTGTTTATCTGTTTTACTCACTGCTTATCCCCTGCGCCTACAACTGTGTTTCAAAACACAGTAGAAGCTCAATTGATAACTGCTGAAAGAATAACTGAGATCAGTAAAGATGCTGTCAAAGATGCTTGGGGAAGCCCATCTCAGTACCATTTTTCTGGAAGCAAGAAAAATGTTGAAGACTCAGAGTAAGTAATAATAATACAAGAAGCACCCATTCCCAAGCACATTACCTGAGTTTGTATTGTGTTTCTTGATGATCCACAAGTTGTTGTAGTCCTTGTGCAAATAGGTGGTGACCTGGATGGGAGTGGGACAGAGGAGGAGGTGGGAAGAGAATACCATCACTATAACAGAGCTGGCCGGGACAATCCCCAGCAAACCAGCACATTACCTAAGTCTCTTTCAGAATCTCCCAGCCAGCAGCCCAAGTGCCATGTTTCCCAACAGACTCAGGGGCAGCATTGCTGAGTGAGATTCTTCTTCTTCCTTCTGGATTTAGAGGCTCTGTCCCTCTAGAACATTTGAATTCATTTTTGTATATCATTCTGTGTGTTATCATTAAAGTCCTATCCTTCTAGAGGGAGGAACCATAATACCTGTATAACAGTCTCCAGGAAAGATGAGTACATTTTAAAAAGGAATTCATAGCTGAGTGCAGTGGTACACATCTGTAATCGTAGCAATTCAGGAGGCTGAGGCAGCAGGATCACAAGTTTGAGGCCAGCCTCAGCAATATAGTGAGACCCTGTGTCACAATAAAAAATAAAAGGGCTAGGGATGTGGCTGAGTGGTTGAAGTACTCCTGGGTTCAATCTCTGGTACCAAGAAAAAAAATGCACAAAAAGTAATCCATACCATGCCTCAAACTTTCTAAGTAAAAATTCCATGCCATTGTATTTTCTATAATGTAGACAAATGAAACCAAAAAGCTCCATAAATATCTCATCCTAGAGTCAAGGCCATTTTGTACACAATGATTTTAAAAAATAAAATGTGTGAGCGCTCACTTGCCTATTTATAATGCTGCAGCTAATCTAACAATAATATGGAAATAGTATAAATATCTAATAATAGAGGAATAGTTAACATGACACTATGTCTATGGGATAGAACATTATACACCCATAAAAAAATCTTTCAAGTGTTCTTTCAGCAGGATGGGAAAAGGCTCAAGAAATGGTGATGCTGAAGATAACTATCATTTATCACCAGACTATTCTAAGCAATGGACAAATCTTACCTTGTTTAATCATTATTATAACTCTATGCCGTAGGTGCTATGGCATTCTCCATGTTACTTACGAGGAAACAGACTGAATCATTGGTTCAGCATAGTCACAGAGTTTATGCATTAGGGAGATAGGATTGAAATCAGGTTCCCAAGACAGAGACTAAACCCATACAATTATGCCAGCCAACTACGTAAACAAGTACAGACACACCCGGAAATGATTGAAATACAGGCATTTCTTCTATGATGAGAGCTTTTATAACCCCAGTTGGATACAACATGATCACTTTACTTGCAAAGAAATATGGAGCTAGAATTTATGGAAAAAAATATTTGCATGTATTAAGGCTGCTTTTGCTTTGTTCCTCAGAAAAAAATTAATGATAATGATAGTAAGAACTTACAAGAGGCTAAAAGTTTTGATGGTAACAAATTAAGCCATACAGAGACCATCCAGCTTGGATTTGCTCATGGGTATCAAGGTTCTCTAGGGCTCACACACATAATCCATGGCTGTGTGTGGTAGGGAATGCTTTTTATTTGTTTCCTTTTATAAAAACCATTAGCATTAAAATTCCTGCAGGAAAAAAGATCTCTTTATTGTGAGTATAGTTCCTGGCCATTTTCCCATTGAAACATTTGTTTTATAGTAGATTTTATTTTTTTTATGACATGAGATTTCCTTGGAACCTAGCTATCCAATTATAGCAGAATACTGTATATCAAAATATTTGAATAAATACAGATCTGGGATATGTACAGCTTTTGTTTCCTTTTTTATGCTTTTCCATATTTCTCAATTTTATTTTAGAAATGTTATGCTTTAAAAACATTTTAAAATTTGAGACCTACAGACATTAACAAGACGTTAAACTGAAGGGCAGGTTACTTAGTCCAATCCCCTCAGCTTCAGATGAAGCAATAGGTGGAGAATGGCTAAGTGATCCTGTAAAGACCAAGCCAGATCTCTTGCTCGTGCCCCAACACGTTCTCTCTACACCACTGCTATGGCTTGAATCTGGAATGTCCCCCTACAGCTCATGTGTTGAAGCCTTGGCCCCTAGTGCAGCCATATCCAAAGGTGGGGTTTCAGGGAAGTGATGGATCATGAGGACTCCGAGGTCACCAGTGGATTAATCTGTAGATAGGTGAATGGACCCTGGGAGGAGGCAGAAACTGCAGGCAAGTGGGGCATGGCTGGAGAAAGTAGATCACTGGGAGTGTGTCCTTGGGGACTGTATCTTATCCCTGGTCCCTTTCCCTACCCACCCCTACTTCTTGGCCACCATGAGCTGCGAAGCTTTCCTCCACCATGCCCTCCTACCCATGATGTTCTGCCTCACCTCAGGCCCAGAGCAATGGAGCCAGCCATTGACTATGGACTGGAACCTCTGAAACCATGAACCAAAAGAAACCTTTCCTCCTCCGAGTCGTCTGCGTCAGGAATTTTGGTGACAGCAACAAAAAACTGACTAACACAACTGCCACCATGGTTTCACACCTACACATGTGGGCTCCAAGTGTGCAACACCAGCTTAATAGGGTCTTTCAGAACGTGGCCCTTCTCTCCCTTGGCACAGTATAGATGTTCCTGGCCACAACATCTGTAACTTCATTACCTTCTACATGACATCTGCAGTAGGGAATCAACATGGAATGACATAGCTATGGTTTTCTGCCCTGGCTGGGGATTAGAAATATGTGGGGAGCTTAACACCAAAACAAAAATGCACAATGAATGTCCCACCCCCACCTCGAACAATTAAACTCTGTGGTAGAGCCCAGGGGTCAGAATATTTTAAGAACTCTCCAGTTGATTCTAAAGTGCAGCCAAGGTTGGGGACCACTTGTTCAGAGAAAAGCAGAGAATCAGGAATGAGAAAAATGATCCCAATACCTTGGGTCAACTTCCTAGTAACAAAAAAGAAAAGATAATAAAGCACTTTGAGTAGTAAATTGTTTTGCAAAGTGAAGAAATTGGTCATTTTGTACAAAGAGAATTTCATTTGCAAGCTACTTGGAGTAACAGCCTCCACTTTCCATCTCCCATTTGCTCCTTAAGTCACTGCCTCTGAAACTTCTGCTCTCACCCCTCCTCTGTCACAGGCCTCTTCTGCCACCAGAAGCCCCCCTCTCTCGGGCCTCACCCTTTCTGATGTCCGACAGCAGCTGCACCACTGGTTCTCTCCTCTTTCTGGAGACCTCCCTCTCCTCCTGGCACTCTGCTCTACTCTTCCTCTTACCTCCTCATTCTCTCCTTTCTTCTTGGCCTCTACTACTGGCTCTGTTCCAAGCAGCTTTGAACATTGCCTTAAATGATGGACCCTCACCAGGGTCCCTTCATGGGCCCCCTCCTAAACTCTTTTGGGCAATGTTCCCTGTGTTAACGCCCACATGCTGCATGCTCCTGGGATAAGCCTCAAACCTAAAACACACAAACCGGCGCTCCTATCCCCACAGCCAGCCCTCCTCCCCCTCCCTTCCTGACTCTGTGACACAGCATCAACACACATGCACCAGGACGTGCAAACTACATACCTGAGCACAGCTCTTGGCCATCACACCTATGAAGTGTTTCCTGAATCTATTCCTGCCTCTGCCCCCTGCTCTTTTTGCCTCTAGTCACCATCCTCTTTCATAATCATCACTTCCAAACTAGTTCCTCATCATCTATCCCATTCCCGCTACAGTTTTCTTCCTATCTTTCTAACCTAGCTATCTAACAATTTCTTGACATCATTTAACAACTTCCATGCCTTCCCAGTGTCTATGGAAGAGACAACAGAGGCCTCCTCTCATCTGGCCCCACCAAACTTTCCAATATCCCTGCTCTCCCTCTTGGAACCGTTTCAATCAGGGGAAATGACATGAACAAAGGACGAGAAGAAAGTGAATGGCAGTCCCATCACGGCAAACCATTCAGCTTTGCTGCAGAACAAGTCCACAGAAGCCCACTCACCTGCTGCTGGCGGGCGCCCACGCCCTCGGGGTACAGATGCCTGTGCGAGTGCAGATAACCAATGGCCATCCGGAAGTTCTTCACAGTGATCACAGAGCCGTAGGCCAGGTCTGGGAGGAAGGGAGACAGAAGATGGAAGAGCAGCACTGTGTGAGGCTTCTAGGAGCAAAATATCAAGGACCAAGAGATGGGAAGAAGTACGCCCTCCCAACTTCCAATGAAAAGGGACATCACTGCAGAGGGTGCACAGGACTCCTGCGCCCTCTACGAGACTCTGCCGGGCCTGGGGCTGCCTGACACAGGCACAGCTGCCTTCTCACCCTCATAGGACCAATTTCAGAGGGACTTCCCACTGGGTCTCACATGTGCCCTGCCCTCCCCATCCTCCTGAGCACTTCAAAAGCAGCTGGGTATTGACAACTTGCTACTTACAATAGCAAGTACATGGTCAAGGCTTGTACATGTATTCAATGGAATAAAAAAGAAGTATTTCATGTCTTTGTCTCGAACGTTCTCCAACACATAACATTATGACAGACTGTGCCTTTTGAATCTAGTAGCATGTGAAATAACTGTTTAGTGATGCTTTGGATTTTTGAACTGTGAATAAAAACACTGTAAAATAAACTGCTTCCCCAAGAGCATCCCCTCCTCCTACTGAGAAGTCTCTTTTCCTTATTTTGGTCCCTCTTCTCAATTCCCTGTCATCTGGCTGCCCCACCATTCACCACTGCACTGAAACAGTTCCCTCATTCCACCTACTCATTCAGTCCCTCATCAGCATGTGCTGGTTACAGAGAAGATCCTAAGGTAGAGGAGGCTGGCCGTAGCCCCAAAAGAGCCCTGTCTAAAGAGCAGACAGCTTCACACATTGACAAGTACAGGGCAAACAGGCAAGCTCTCCAGCAAAGGTATGACAATACGTGACCTGGTAGGAGCCCAGAGCAGGCTAGGATGAATTCTTTCCCAGGCAGTAAAAAGAGGACCACCTGATAGAAGTGATGACAGCTAAGCCAGGGCTTTTAAATAACAAGTGGGAATTTGCTAAACTCCATAGCTCCATTTTCCTAATTTCTCATGGAGGTCAACACCTCTGTCCCTGCACACGGCTGACCACCTTTGCTTCTTGAAAGACTCTGTTCCCCTTTCTTAATTCCACATCCCTTCACAGACTGGTCCTCTGCAGTCCTTCTCCCATTCCTCTTCCTCTTGTACTTCCTGGTGATTGTTCTCTTTCTCTTTTGAGCTTCCATACAGATCACAGTCACTGTTGCAGCATCAATTCCCCTCTGCTTGGCTGGTTCCTCTTTGAATGCATCAGCCCAAGCCCACTGGCCTCACTGCAGATTTCTGCTCAAAAGTCAACCCCTCTGATATCTGCCCTTCCGTTATAGGCTGATATGAGGCGTCCCCCCAAAAAGCTAACATGTAAGAGAAAGCAGGAATGTCCAGAGGTGGAAATGATTAGATTAAGGCAGCTGTGACCTAATCAGTGGATTAATCCATTTGGTGTATTTTTTAAAAATTTGAAAGGCCTACTGGGTGGTAACCATAGGCAGGTGGGGTGTGGCTGAAGGAGGTAGGTCACTGGGGACACGCTCTTGAGGATTATATTTTGACCCTGGTACTTTGCACTCTCTCTGCTTCTTGGCTGCCATGAGCTGAGCAGCCTTCCTCCACCGAGCCCTTCTTCCATGATGTTCTTCCTCACCTCAGGCCAGAGCAGTGGAGTCAGCCAACCATGCACTGAAACTTCTGAAACCCAAATTAAGCTTTTCCTCCTCTAAGTTGTTCTTGTCAAGTGGCAAAAACCTGACCACACACTTCCAAACCAACTTTTTCTCCTGCCTACTTCTCATTCCTTCCACAGTCTTAGAGGGCCTATTGTGCCCTGGGCGCTGTGTAAAGGACTAAAGAGACCAAAATGAGTAAGACATAGTCCCTACCTCCAAGAAGCAGTCACCTGCACTCAAGTCCTCAGTGACATATTTCTTTCTCTCCTTCCATGTCCAGTCTTCCTTGCATGTTCCCATTTGCCTCCCCTGTGGCTGTCACCATCACACCAAGCTCATGTCCCTGTCCCTAGAGGACATCCCCTGTCTCTGATCCCATACCCTCCCCAGCCATCCTACTCTTCCAGTGGTGTCATCGTCCAGCTGCTCAGCCTTGCTGGTGTTCCCCTATTTAAAGACCTCCAGCAGCTCTCTGATACCTCATTGGAACATCTCAAACCCTCACAATGTGGGTCCAACCTACTTTCACAAACTTACATTCCAGTACCTTTCAGCACACAACCTGGGCCTAGAGCTTCACCCCGTCCTCAGCTTTGATCATGCCATCGCTTCAGTCTGACAGGGGCCCTTCCTCTCCTGTTCACTGACTGAAAGCTCCCCACCCTTCCAGGGCCCAACTCCAAGTCAACCCACTCTATGCAGCGCAGATCCACTCTAGCTGCCTAGCAGCAGTGACCTCTCATACCCTTCAATTCCAGCACTCTGGGTTCCCTTTTAGTGCTCAGAACATACTGATTACTCAGCCTTACTGTGTGGAACCCTCTACCCCAGGCACTGTCTCTGGAGAGTGAGTGCCTGCGAATGACCCAACTGTGAACAATCAAGTGGATGGAGTCTCAGAACACTGCAGTGGAAACAACAGCTGTCCCTAGGGGCCTTGTTCTGTCACCAAATTCTCTCACTAGCCTTCCCACAGAGCTGGTTCTGACAGCCACAAAGAAGTTACTTGTTAGGGTCAAATAGCTTGCTGCAAGGGAGCACATCCTGATGTGCTCTCTTGAGAATGAGTACCAGCCTACTGGTCTTGGCTCGCTCTGCCATCTTTGAGCTAAAATAACATAAGCTTGATCAGACTTGTCTTTTCCAATTCAATTCCCAGGAAATGGCTCTGCCCTTCCTCTGTGCAGAGACCCAGAACACTCACGTTCAGGGATGGAAGCGTTATAAAGGTTGTTCCCTGAAAGCCGGGCCTGGAAGGCGGAACTGAAGAAGCCATCGCCAGGACCACTGTGAGAGAGGAAGAGGAAAGAGTCAGGTTGATGGAGTGAAAATGGTGATTTCCCAGGAGGCCTTAGTTAATTTAAAAGAAATACAATTAGACTGGCAATGTGGTATCATGGGACAGTTGTGGGTGACGAAGTCAGAAAAACTGGGTCCAATCCCAACTCAGCCACTTACTAGCTGGATGACTTAGGCAATATAACTAACCTTGCCTAGCCTGAGCTCATTTATAAATTGGAAATTTTAAAAAACAAAAGAACTCACAAATGATTATGATTAAATGAGATCATGGATACAAAATGCTAAACACAGTTCCTGGGAACTGTTGCTGCTGGTATTTAATTATTATTATCCTCACCCCCACTACACCCCCTTATAACACCCATCTTTGATAAGGTCAAGGGCCTCTATTAGAGATAAAAAGAAACTTGGCTATTAGGAAATTTTTCTTCCTGGCCTTTCCAAGCCCTTGGGACACCCAAAGGAGAGAATATGGGGGCAAAGAAATAAAAAAAAATCCCTGCCCCCCACCCACCATCCTAACCACAGCCCTGGGAAATCATGCAGCTCACTCATGGTCTTAGGAGCCAGGGGAAGACCAAAAGCAAGATGCCAGAAGGGCTCTGGCTGTACCTTTTATTCAGCACTGTGATGTGAACAGCAAAAATGGCCACGTAGAGCGCCAGGGGCAGCACTATAAGGCACAGGATGCGAGCAGTCAGGTGTTTTCCCACAGTCACCTGCAACAGAGGCCAGTGCAGGGTGAGGACATATGGGACCCCATTATTCTTTATACCTTCCGTGGCATTACATAAGTGTTTTTAATGTATAAGCCATAACCCTAAAAAAGGCCAGCAGAAAAGAAGAGTAAGTGGAAACCCTAAACCTTTCTTTCTATAACCCACCCACCTCCAAACCCTGTTCTCGCTGCACCTCCAAGCCCTACACCAGGACCCTGGATGGTTACAGAAAAGGTGCAGCCACTGCACACCAAGGCCCTCCGCCGTCTGTCACACTGGACCCCCTGCACTTTCCCAATATTGCCTGGACTGTGCCAGCCCCACCACTTAGCCAGCTGTCCTCTGCCCGAACTCCAGCCTTGGCTTCCTTCCAGAGGCCTCCTGGAGCACCTGTGACTGGGTGGTGCCCTCCTCTATGCGCTCACAGCACTTACCAGCTGGCCCGATTACTTCTTTCCCTCTCCTCTCTTTGGATTCCAGAGGGCAGAAACTGTGTTTCAGCTATCTGTACCTTCCTAGCATCTCACATTCAGTGGATAGTGTCTATGTATTTTCTGAATGAATAACTAGTTTGCTGAGAGTTGGGTTCAGAGGTGATGAAGAAGCACCTGCAGCAAAGTAGTTGAGGCCTGGATTCAGCTTAAGTATGAGCCCAGGTCTCCCTATTACTACCTGTATGACCATGGGAAAGCCATGACCTCTTTAGTTCTCCATTTATTCATTTGTAAAACCAGGGTGATAACTACTCAACTCATAGAATTGTTATGAGGGGTAAATGATATAATGAAAGTAAGGCATTTCTCATAGTACAAGCACCAAAGCAGCCCTTTATAAATGATGATATTATACTAAGCCCTAAATGCCTTCCCAGCCTCCCTATGTGAAGACCTGGATCCAAAAGGAGAAACTGAGAGTTCAGAAAGTCATTCTATCCATTTTAACTGAGGTCTCAAGTAGTCAGTATCTGCCACACACTTGACATGAGCCCAGCTGGACAGATCCCCTGGTTGGGTAGTTGTAGAACATTTAAAAGACATTACAGGAACAAATGCCAAAAGAGAATGTGAAGGGTGTTAGTCCATCCTCTTCTTTATGCCGCCCCAGCTCTCGTACCAGGCCCACTCCCTGATGCCCTGCTGTCTACAGAGGGCAGTCGGGTCTAGTCCAGCTGGGGCCCAGGACACAGTGGCTCCCTAACCTGTGGCAGGGACAGACCACTGGGAATGATGCTGGGGAGCAAAGACATTCTACAAGCACTTGGGTTCTCACCAATGAAAGACTAAGGTCTCCAAACAGGTGCCAAAGGTCTGAAATGGTGTTCAACCCCACCTGCACGATGATAAAGAGGCCAACAAACTTGACCCCTAAAGCACCAGCAAGACTGATGCCAGTCAGGCTGAGCCAGGACCACCAGGAGGCAGAGAAAGGCCTGGAAACCAAGACACAAGAGTTTAGTTTGGCAGCTAGAACCAAGCTCAAAAACAAGAGCAGCAGTGGGACAAAGCTAGGGCTATGAGGAGGCCCAGCTCCATGGATGTGGTCTGTGAAATCCCTAAACTGCAGACAAACCAGTGTGAGAGTGAGCAGGGTATTTTTCTAGCAAGATGGTCCAGGGTGTTCCTGGCCAAGTGTAGGGCATAAGATACACAGTAGGCTTTTTTCACTAGTAACCAACCAAGCAGAATTAAAGGAAAATCCAAAGAAGTCCACAGGATTCTGTCATCTGGGGACCTGTGAAAGTCAGCATTTATTGAGTGCTTACTATGTGTCAGGTACCATTCAAGTCCTACACACATATGAACTCTTCTCCCCACAACCCCATGAGGAAGAACCAGTTATTATCCTTTTTTAATACACAAGAACATCAAGGTACAGAGAGGTTAAGAAATACAGCCAACAAGCAGTAGAATCTGGCATTTAGTTCCAATGTTGATGCTCTTAACCATTTTGTTGGCTGAAGCCAATGCCTCAGTACCTCTGCATCTTCATACCTCCAGTCCTTAGCATAGTACCCAGTGTATAGTATCCATTCAAGAAATGGCACATGGAAACGGGGGTGGTAGAAACAGAAGATAACTCAAAGCCAGAGTGAGCTGATAGGCACTGGCTCAGGTGTGATTAGCATAATGTGGCTTAATGAGTCTGGTCATGGGTGAAACATGCTGACTTCTGGAAAAGCCTAGGAGGGGCCAGTTCTTTTGTTTGAATAAGAACTCCCTGGGAGTTCTATTCTACTCTCCTGAGACAGAAGGATGATCTAGAAAAGATTATTTTGCAAGTAGATCAGATCAGCTTTAGAACTGACCAGGGCCTGAAAGGATCCTATTGTCTGGTACAGAACATTCATCATTAGGTCAGGACTGGATACATGCCCTGAGGGTAGGGAAACAATTCTATGCAGCATCTACCCTGGTGCCCCACTCCCAGGATGGAGAATTGAAGGATACATTGTCCTACATCTCTTAACCAGCCTTGGTGCTAAAGGCATGCTCAGCAGAGTAAGGGAAGCTATTAAGACTCTTCTATAACATCCATAAACCCCTACCCACTGTACCCACACTGAAAACCTAGTAATAATGTTCTTTAAAAAGATAATTATATTTTCTCAATTTTACATCAAGCAAATATAAAAGCATTTATAAACAATTTTTAAATGTATTTATATTATCTCTAATGGACGATCTAAATTTAAAAACAAACAAATGAAAAGTATGCTTTCTTAAACTCAGCTTCAAGACAAGTTCTTTGGGCACCCACTCTTGTCGGGCTCTTATCAAACTTCTGGGGCTGCCAGTTTCTGACCCTCCCCTCCCAAAGATGGTGTTTCTGACCTGTCGGCGCAGGAGTTGTACTTGACCATGCTCAGCATGGCAGCCATGATGAAGAACATCAGGATGGGGTCAAGGAGGATGTACTGGGACAGAGTGAGGCATCCTGTGTCTGAAAAACATGAGCTCACAGGTCAAAATACAGTCAAGACAGTGATCCCCCTGAAAACCAAAACCCCAACAGTAGAAATCAGTCTCCCTTGCCTAATTGCCATGAGCCTTTGGGTAGGCAAGACTGGTTGGACCACTGAGTCACCACGGGATCAACAGAGAGGTAGGAGGCCATAGCTCTGGGGCATACAAAACCCCATGATGAGAAGCAGTATCTGATACTGCCTCTAGGCCCTCAGCCCAAAGAGGATTATGTCATATACTCACTATAGCCCTGAGACAAGTCTTCCCCATTTCCACCACCAAAAAAAGGTCTGCCACCTTGCTCACTTAGATGTAAGATAAATATATCTATGAAAGAATCTTAGCATTTTATACAAAATTGCTGTTAGGGATTGATTCCCCACACAGGTGTCAGAGTGGGTTGTTTTTTTTTTTTTTGTCGTTGTTATTTGTTTTTTTAACTCACCTCTCATTACATCATGCCTCTGCTTAAACCTTCCAATGTCTTCACATTTCACACAGACTAACAAATTCTCATGATGGCTACCAAAGACTGCATATCTGCCTCCCTGTCTAACCTGTTCATCTCCACACTCTGCCTCACTCACTCCACCCTCGCCACAACAACCTTTTTTGTTGTTCCTTGATTCCACTAAGCCTGGCCCCTATGTGAACACTCTTCCCTCAAAATTCTGCATGACCCTATCCTTCGGTTCACTCAGGTCTGCCAGGGCTACCTTCCCAGGGAGTTCTCCACCACCCACCCTACCTAAAACAGTACTGACCTCCATTACTCTAGCCTTAGTCTACACTGCACTGACTACTTAAGATGTTCCAATAATCCACTTGCTTATTTATCTGTCCCTCTGAAGAGTAAACTCCACAACAGCAATGTTTCCTCAGTATATTCATGGAGGCCATGCTAAGTGGCCTGGCATAGGGTAGGTGCTTGAGAAATAGGTGTTGATGACAAATGAAGAAATGACTTAATGACAAATAACTGAAGAAGATATTAAAGATACAAGGAAAAAACCACCAATCCTCTATAGAAAGATACTATAATCTTGAAATACATCCATCAAAAACAAAGGTATACACCTGTCAAAACCAACCCCTAAAATATCTACCTAAATTGGTCTGGACTTCCTTAAATATTAACCAAGTCTTGAATTCACTTTCAGAAGAACCAAGCTAGCAACAAGATTGACTTCCACAACTCTCAACTTATCCACGTGAGGAACCACAAAAAATATTTAAGTTTCTACTGCTGTCTCCTGCCACACAACTACTTCTGCCTTTGCATTTAGTTGTGATTAGTTTAGGGAACACAAACTAATCTGAGTATTAATCTAAGAGAAGCAAAATTGAAATATAAGCTTCCTTTAAACATATACACATGTTCAAAGACAAATTTGTCTTATTATCCAAATTCAAATGCAGACTTGGAGAGAGTCTACCCATGCCAACACTTCCCTCCATTAATATAAAGGCTCACTACACAGAAGTACTTACATATGTATTACTAGTGAATAAAATGAAATTGGCAATATAATTTACCCAATTCTAAAATTACTTAAGAACTGGGCCCACAGATGGGATTCTGGTATGTACTGAGCCTCACAGTGAGGCAGTCCCCTTCCCAGAACACATGGGACGAAACAACTTACCAAAGGTGAGAAGGGCGGCAGTGAGCAGTGCTGCTGGGAACGACTTGGACAGATCCAACACAGTGAGGTAAGCAAAGGGGACCAGCCAGGAACCAAGGAACGCACAGAACTGCGGAGGGAACACAGTGGTTCTCAGACAAGGTATGATAACCATTAGGGGCCTACTTGTTATACCTACTGTGGAACAAACAAATGATTGAAGACAGAGGACACTGATGAAAGGATGACTTTGGCGACCTAAAAATCAACTAAAAAGCCTATAAATAAGAAAGGGGAGATGTAACAGTGAAGAGTCAAATCCAGCAACATACGTGTTTCCACAGAGTGACACTGCACACTGGCATGGCAGCAGCCAAGTTCAGTCAGGACAGTGACAGGACTGCCTTAGCACTGCTAGCTAGGACCTTGAGAGTCGTGGCTTACCTCCACCTCCCCATCTCCTGTTGGGGAAATAAGAAGTCCTACTGCACAGGTTTACTTTGAAGATTAAATGATCTAAAGGTTTATTATTGCACAGAAAGTACTTGGCAAATATTAGATTCTATCTCAAAACTGGGGTACAAGTTGAGAAAGACCTCTCTCAAGACATCTTAATATTTTAGAGAATTCTAATATTACTTCTGTAATATCTCTCCTGATTCTTTTCTTCAATTACAACAGACACCACTCTTTAACCTACAAGATGTACTTTGATTTTGGAAAAAAGATTGCTCAGCACTTTCATATCTAGAAGATTGTTTTTTGTTTTGTTGTTGTTATAGTTGTTTATTTAAATCTCCAGACCTCTTTCATCCCCCTACCTGCCTACCAACAGCAAATTGATAAACCCAGAGAAATGGTCAACTCATTTGGGTCTTCACCTTTGTAAACAGAAAATAATATGCCTGAGTGTGAAAGAGAATGAATGAGGCTGTTGAATTTGGCCTTCTCAATTTCCATAGCAAGCCCACCGTGAGTCAGGCCTATCTCCAATTATCTCTGCTACAACATGTTCAAGAGTCACTGCAGGACACAATCATTTAAGAACATGAACCTGCAGATTAGGAAAGTAAGAAACACTTATTTAATCTTCAGAGTAAATCTGTGAAGTAGGAATTCTTATTTTCATGAATATGCCTAAAATTGTCATGGGCAAAGAAGCAAAAACCTAGTGATAGGGTGTGGGGATGCCAGAATCTTCACAAAAGGCTTGCACAGGTAGTCAAGACCAGAGCAGCTGTGGCTGCAGAGGGGAAGGACATGCCACCTGCCACTGCAGAGGCCAGGGTAGGGATGCAGAAGACTCCTGACTGGGTCCTGGCTGCTCTCCAACCTGAGCTCTGATGCTGCATACAGGCAGCTCCACAGGTGACAGTGAGTGCTTGCTCCTATGGAATCTGTGTTGTCCGTGGCCTCCCTCCCTTCTTCCCACCTCAGTTCTGAGTCGCCTCTCCTCTCCCTGCTGCTTCTATGAGTGCCCCTTTATCTACACCTGCCACCACTCTGGGGCTTCCAACTGTAGCTTTTCTGACCGAGCACGGGCCCAGGATTCAGTCAGTCCATATAAAGTCAGGAGGACTCACTCCTCTCATTCCCATGTAGCTGTGATGCTCATATTTGTCCCCAGGCTTCTGGAACAAAAAGGTACCATCATATCCACTCAGGTAGCCAGCAAGACCTATCAGCATCTGAGAAAAGAACAAAAAGATGAGAGACCTTGGGACATGATTCCTGTCCCCTGAATTTCCCTCCGGCTGCACCCGCAGCCTTTGCCTTCCCTTGACAACTGTCCACAGAGGAGTGGCCAAGATCACATTTTCTCCTGCAGCTGCTGCAGAATAAAGAATTCTCTGTCTGTTGAGCTCACTGCTTGAAACAAATCCTCTCTTATGTTATGGCAAGTTCTTGGAAAATAGTGTAGACTAAATACTGAGGAAGGAAAAAGTTCCCACAGTGTGAAGGGCAGGGCCAGCGCGGGGCTCTCACATTCAGCCTTTGTCATTTGTTAGGAAATGGCATCTGTGCAGGGAGGTCATGGGCGGACGCTGATTCCCGGTAGATTGGTTTATTGAAAGGAAACTCAAGTTCCAAGTCATGATGAGGAGGGAGAAAAGTGAGCAAGTAGCTACACACCAGGAATAAGGAGAAGGGAAGAAAATATGAGAGGAATGAAGATAGACATTTCCCCAGGGGAGAAAAGAAAAAAATGCCAGTTTCCCATCTGCAAATGGAGCTACAATAGCACCTCTTTTATCAGGTTGTCTGGGGTTTACATGAGACAGGACATCACCGCTCTTCTCTTTATTGTTCTTGTGTTGTAAAGCGGATGGGAAGAGGCATGACATTTTCTGTCCTTTCCCAATTTCAAAATAAGCCACTTGTCCTACCTCTTTCTCCACCCCTGCTTCCTGCAGGGACCTTCACCTGGTCTCTAGCCTATGCTCTCAAATGCCCCACGCCCACCTGTCACAGATCACTACTCTTGCCCCTGTCTCTGCCTTCATCCCAAGCACTGCTTGCTCCAGGATCACTTCACCCTTCAGCATGGGCCAATTCCGGCCCTTGGTGTCTAGGATCTGGTTCTCCAGCAAGGAGAGGCGCCAGAGTGCATGCCAGGGCTGACCCACGGGCCTTCTCAGAGATGCTTGTTTTTAAAAGAATAAAGGAATCTAATTGTAGAATTTCTAATTTAAAAACACATAAGAGGAACAGGTCAAAGAAAGTGTATGCAGGAGTGGGAGAAGAAAAGAAGTTTTCTTCCATGTGGGCAGTCAGCTCTTCTAAGCTATTTCTGCTTTGTGCAATATACTCCTTCTATTCTTTTATTGTTTTAAAAATTGAAATAAAGTTTACTTAATATAAAATTCACCACTTTAGCATAACCAATCGGTGGCTTTACATATATTTACAAGGTTGTACAATCATACCAGTAACTAATTCCAGAACACTTCACCACCCAAGAAGAAACCTCATACTCATCTGCAATTGCTCCCTAATCCTCCCTCCCCTCAGACCTGGCAATCACTAACTGACTTTCAGTCTATATGAATTTGTCTATTTTAGATATTTCATAATATAATATACAGCCTTTTGTGTCTGCCTTCATATATTCAGCATGACATTTTCTTTTTTTAATACTTTTTGTTCAATGGACCTTTTTATTTTTTTTAATTTATTTGTATGTGGTGCTGAGAATCGATCGAACTCAGTGCCTCACACATGCTAGGCAAGCACGCACGCTACCACTGAGCCACAACCCCAGCCCTTAGTATGACATTTTCAAGGTTCCATGTTGTAGCATGTATCAGAACTTTATTCCTCCTCATGACTCAGTAATATTCCATCGCAGAGATATAACTCATGTGTTTATCTCTCTACTAGTGGAGAGACTCTCTCTCTCTTTCTGAGCCCAGAGGATCCCTAAAACCATCTATGATTTCATATGAAAGTTGCTGATCTGGAATGTCAGGGAATTCTGTCAGAAAAGTCTAAAGTCCAAGAATTAAGTTCAAAATCAACACCTGGCTCCAAGACCTAGGAACCACCCGAGGAAAGCTGCTATTCGCCATGCTGCTCACCTTTCCCAGAGGCGGGTGCACGTCAAAGAAGAAGGTGCGGTTGATATAGTAACTTCCCATTTTTCCAAAGTGAGTCTCATCCCAACTAAAGGAAAAACAGAATGCCTTAATAACACATAGTTAAAATCACAGTTAAGACTAAAGACAATGAGTTTCAAGCATTAACAAGAAAATGTGGATTTAAAAAATATTTGTGATACAAGTGATTTGAGAAAGCAGGGCATTAAGGTGGTTATTAACCTTCATTTTGAGAGATAGGAGAAAGGTTAGCAAATATTTATCAACCAGTGACTATAAATTTAAGTTAAATATATACTTATTCAGTATTTTGAGTTTTTATCTATTTATTTTAAAAAGGGTAGAGTTGTCCTGTATGGGAAGGTTTGTATGTATGAGTTTTCTTCTGAGTCTGTGACCTTATGACTCTGAGACTCTCTGCTACTGAAATGTACATTACATGTACTATGCCATTGGGCAACTGGTCACAGAGAGCCGTCATACCATGACGGCCACAGGACTCTGACTTTGCTCAGCGACCTTGAGATGAGCAATCTGCTGGGCTCTGACTGACCTTGTGGAAAAACTGAGCATTTTTAGTATGAACATATCTAAAACTTGTCCTCACTGCATAAGTTATTTTATAAGTGAATCTAATACATTTGCTTTTACAAATGTGAAGTTTTGTTCTTCTATACACCACATAAGCTTTTTTATATCCTACATGAGGACTTTAAGCCACGTCACAGCCACATCACCCAGGAGAGCCTGGCCACTTCTGTTCATTATTCTCTTCCTGAAGCTCAAAGGAGGGGTTGTTCTCTAGTGACTGTCCCACCCAGGCCAGCTTCCATGAGCAATCACTACCAACCTAATACATCAGGGGCAAACTGCTTTTCCAAAAATTTATAATAATATATATATATATATATATATATATATATATATATATATACACACACACACATACATACATATATATTTTTAACTCGGTAGGCCCACCCAGTAAATGGAAAGGGCATACACATGCTTTTGCTAAGTACGCTGACATTAGATGAGGACAGTGGCATAGTCACTCCAGAGGCCAAGGCAGAATGAGTTCAAGTCTCAGCGAGTCAGGGAGGGAGGCTTTAAGCAACCTAGTGAGGCCCTGTCTCAAAATAAAAAATTAAAGGGCTGAGGATGTAGCTCAGTGGTAAAGCACCCTGGACTCAACTCCCAGAATGGGGGGGGGGGATCCTGCCAGAGACAGTGGGAGGAGGGAGAAAACAAACTCTGAGCAGTGTAACAAAACAGATTCGCAGAGAGAAGAGAGAGATGCAGCCACAGCTCCAACACTGACTAATGGTGTGACAAGATCACACACTTGCTCCAGCCCTCTTTCCTCCCTCAGTACCGCCATGCCCCACACTCCCAGGGAGCTATGAGGACTCAACTCAGATAATGCATGTGAAAGAAACCTGTGGACTGGAAGCTATCACACATCCCAGGTACTATTTCTTTCTTTCTTTTTTTGGTACCAGGGATTGAACCTAGGAGCGCTGAACCACTGAGCCACATCCCCAGACTATTTATGTTACTTTATTTTTTATTTCTGAGACAGGGTCTCACTAAGTTGCTCTGGGCTTCACTAAATTGCTGAGGCTGGCTTTGCACTTGCAATCCTCCTGCCTCAGCCTCTAGAGTTCTTGGGATTACAGGTGTGTGCCACCATGCCCTGCTTGTGGTTTGAAGCTGGTTTGGGAACAGACTGACAAAGGGGCATGAGACTTTCACTTCAGAAGCTTGCCAACAAAATCAGCAGTAACATCCACATTGCCTCTTGGCTTTCTTTCACTGCTTGTGCTGGGAGAGACAGTTCTCCATGACTGTCGTGCTCCTACAGGCCTCGCAGGATATACTGAGAAGGCAAGGCCCTGACCCATCTGTACCCAGGCCATTTCTCCTGGTCTATATTGACAGCAAGCAACCCTGGGGAAGCACTAAGCTCTCCTCTGGGACAGAGAGTAGCCTGCTTACTGCCTGCTGTAAAACGGGGGACTCCCCAGCTCAGTAATGTTCACCAGGTGGGTACAGCCACCACACAGCAAGCACTCATCCACACGCATGGCACCACATGGGACTCTGGGGGGTGGGGTCGAGGCCAACATGTTGATGCTCACTCGTTCTGCTTGCTGTGCCATGAGAAATAAAGTTCTTTGCCTCTGATCCAGGACTTTGACTTCTGCCAATGTCCAGATAACAGTGACAGATTAACTTGTGAGTTTTTAAGTCAGCTAAAAAAATATCCTAGCTCCTGACAGTTTGGGAGGTCAAACATAGGATAATGAGACACACACCTTTCTGAAAAATCATGGCCTGAGTTAGGAATATGAGAAATCTTCTAGAACCTGTAGCGAATGTTCTTGCCCAAATGGTGGGCAGTGGGAGTAGTAAGAATCCTCACTGTCCCCTTACTAAAGAAGCTGACTGGGGAGAGGCAGGGTTAAGATGGTGCCTGAAAGTTCTCTGGGTTATTACTCAGTCTCCTCTAGGCAAAAGAAAGAAGAGTTGTGATCATGACAGTAGAGTGACAAGCCTAGCAGCCCTGTCAAAGGGCAATATGAAGTGACTGCTGAGTCAAGAAGTCTCCAAAGCATCAATAAATGATTCAGCAGAAGGTCATGCTATTCAACACAGAACTTCCATTAAAATGACAATATTGAAGATCCTTGGGCAAGCTGTGTACTCAAGCCAAAAGTAAATATGCCTTGCATACTGGCTCTGTGTCACCCTCTCCCTTTATGTGCTCTGGTTCCTCCCCCTCTACCACAACCTCAGCTGCTTTAAAGAGTAAGATGATTAAAGGCAGGGCCAAAGTTTCCATGACCCCAAAGGAAACAGAAGGCCACACACACCCATCCTGGAATGCTGAGGACCTCCAGGAAGCCCTCCAAATTCAGGAAGCCCTCTATTGTATAGGAGTCACATCTCCCGCCAGCCAGTCCCATGGCTGGAGGAACAGGAGGGGGTGCAAGGCTCAGGGTTTACAAAGGCACTAAGGATTGTAGGGACAGCCACTAGTTAGTTGTGCAGCAACTAAAAGAAAGGGGTCCCCAAACCCAAGGAAGGGCTCACCAGACACTAGGAAAAACAGTGAGGAAAATGTAAGGGGTTAAGGAAGAAAAGAAGGGCCCAGGAGGAAAGAACCTCTCTCTCTGCCCCTCATATCCAGCACCCCACACTCTGGGAAGTGGCATAATCTCAGGGTGGTGCCTGATGCAGGCCTATTAGACTCATTACCTCAAGGTGTGGGGTAGGGGTGGGAAGAAGTGCCTGAATTCAACTGACAGGGCTTGAATTCCCCATAGAGAAAGAAAGTTAGAGTGACCTTGTGGTTAAGCTCTTTGTGCCACTTCAATATGGCATCCACTGCTGAGTGTATAGACTATATTGATCCCACAAGTGTCAAAGAGGATTATCCCATTCAAGGACTGCTGTGTGTAGAGAGGTGATCCTGTCTGTATCCTCCTAGTTGTCCAGGAGAAAGAAAGAAAACTCTGGGAAAGGGAAATCAGCTTTAAAAACTGGCTGGCTGGTGGAATACTGATTCGCCAGGACAACAGCCCCACCTGCTGGACAAATGCACCAAGTACATCTGTTTTTAAAGGGGCAGCTATTAACATACTGAACTCCTTGAAATGAGTATCCAGTTCTCTCTGGCTTGACATTCCTACTTTGGAGAAGGTTCACTTGGAATTTAAAGCTAACAAGGGAAGGGCTCTGTGTCCTATGAAAATGGTACATACAGGAGGATAGCCAGCCTGGAGGCACCTCAGTTTTACATTAAAGGGGCAAAGAAACCATTTCCCACTCCTCTCCCTAAAGCATGGCAACTAGCTCAGGGGAACCCTTGATTCACCGAGGTTCCCCAAAATGCTTGTGCCAGGGCTGGGGCTGTACTCAGTGGCAGAGCACTTGCCTAGCACAGATGAGGCACTGGGTTCAATCCTCAGCATCACATAAAAAGTAAATAAATAAAATAAAGTTATAAAAAATATATTTTAAAAATATTTTTAAAAAATGCTTGGGCCTGGTTCACTGATGGTTAGGCTGTTAAAAGCTGATGATATCCATTGAGGAGCAGCAATCATTCAGCCCCAGTGACAACTCTGGACGGCCAACTTGATACACCAGTTGGAAGACTCAATGCTGAGAGGTTAAAGACATTTCTCCATGAAACCGAAAACTAGGGGAGCAAACTGCGGCTGTCTACTGATGGACAGCCTGGATCATTTACTCATGCAGGTGCCCACAGTCAGGGCCAGTATGCTGACAGGACTATGCAATCAAGCTGTTGATCAAGCCTGCACCAGCTGAACTACAGCCATGGCCACCTGGATTTATCAATGAACTGGGTGTGAAAATGTATTTGCCATCATGAACTAAGCACAAAATAAAGGACCACAGGTGTTGAAAACCATCCTGCATGCCACACTCCTGCCAAAAGTTGGCCTGCCTGTCTTGCAGTGAAGGAAGCCAGAATGCTTGGGGCATTGACCTTGCCTGCTCCCAGGAACTTTGTTCCCTTCTTGGAACTATCACTGGTACCTCACTGCTGCTGGTACTTCTTCAGGTCCAGTGATGTGGCTGTTTTAGTCCAGCCATCTGACTCTGTGGACCTTGAAACTATGTCATGTTTTCAGCTTTCCAAACCATCTACAGTCTGACAGTGGATCGATTTTTTGACACAATGGCCACCCAACAATGGGTCAATAGACAAGGTATATTTCATAGATAACCACTTTCCCTATTATCCACAGGCATCTGATATTGTCAAGCATTTTATAGTCTCCTCAGAGATTTATGACTCCATCACCTCCTTTTGGCCTGTACAGTCTGGTCATCTAATGCAGTCCTTCTCAGAAAGGTTCATCTCCTCTTGGTCACCAACTGGGTAATGATCAGGAAAAGGGGTGGAGTTATATAAACCTATTTGGAAAAACTGAAATTTCTCTGAGCATGATTTGTTTGTCTTTCTCCTCAGAGAAGCCCCAGATCAGCTGGGGAGGGTGGAGAAGGGTCTACAGGATTCAAACTTAATTCTAGTTTAGTCACCTGGATGGTCTTGCTGGAGTGACACCATCGAAGAGCATGAACATAATGACCACTTGATTCAGTTCTCTGCTCTTCAAGTGGCTCACATGTGCCATGTAGAAATATAATGAGTCTCTCTAAATTTTCTAACAATGCTCATATCAGAAATGTCTAGATATTGGTAAAGGATAAATGGGGAAAAGGTGATGGGACACACAAATTATGTGCAGTGGTAGGAAATAAACAAACCAAGACGCTAGGGAAGGAACACCTTAGATCTCTGGAGATATAAAGTGAAGTGAAACGATGCTCTTTGTGCCCAAGTCCAGCAACAAAACCTGGAAAAAAGACTCAGATGGTCCACCTAAGTCAGGTGATAGCTGAAGCTGACAATCTGACCTGTGGCTGAGTTTCATGCTATGAAAATAGGAAAACTCATGTGGATGTGACTATTGATGTACCTGATGACATCCACACTTTCCTCGTATGTGTGCAAATACATAGAAAAGAACAACCTTCTGTCAATCTGATACCAATCATATGCTTCCCCTGATGTACTAGGGGCCTTGGATTATGCCTTGTACAAAGACTAAGACTGCAACTATTTAGTGACACTTCCCATATGGCTTAACTAGATCAACATAATAGTGATCTAAATCAAATCTGATGGTGATACAAATAAAATTTAACAAAGTTCTGAACTGAGTGACCTGTGCCCCTTCAGGTAGTATGTTAAGGAGATAAGGAGGAATGAGCCACAAATGTCTTTCCATTGGGCATGGAAGTCAGACTTTTTTTTATGTGGGAGTGGGTATTGTCATTATTGACAGAAACAACAAATATTAGAGGTCAATTTAAACTCCTAAACACAGATCATAATGGACAGGCCTTAGAACTACATCTCAGTTGTCTAAAATAAGACTCAATGGTCCCCTGATCAATTCACTGGTGGCTGAAAGACCAGGACCCTGGAGGCCATAGTTGAGGTAAATACTGAAGGCTGGCCTCATCCTGCTTCTTGGAGTCCCATGAATGCTGTATGAAACAGATTAAAGAGATTTGATTTGGCCCCTGCCTCTGTCATCTGTTGCATATTTATGTGAAAATCTAATAAAAGCCAAGACAGTGTAGAATTGAGGGGTGAGAAGACCATTGGGAAAGAGTCGACCATCCATGTTTCATGCACCCACAAGTCTTGCTATGTATACCAAGAATGCAAGACCGTACTTGTGCTTGACAGGGTCATTTCTCAGGGTTTTATTTGCAACAAACAATCTGGAAAGAAAAGATAACATCTCTCTCCTGGACAAAGAGTAGGCTTGCTCACTGCCTGTGATAACACAGAAGATTCCCCAAGCTTGCTAGCCTTGATGCAACCCATGGTGTTATGCAGCCCATAGCGTCACCCTGTGGGACCTGGAGAGCAAAGGAAACTGACTCCATTATGCTGATACTCTTCCTGCTTTCTGTAATAGTCTTTTATCTCTAACGCAAGAGCATCACATCTTCTGCCAGCAGTCACCAAACAAAAACGTGTCATGGCTAATTCATTAATGTCAAAGTAGGGCAACCCTGACAGTTTTCTATATGGCTTTTTGGTCAGTAGGTTACATTTCTGACATTCTCTGCTAATTTTCTCTTTAGTAATACTGAGAAAACATGCTGTCACTTGGCCAGACAAATCAACCCTTTTCAGATCATATAAAACTTCTCCTTCTAATTAACAACTTTGTAAGCATCTGTGTCATAAAAAATAAAACTTTCAAGAAAATAAATCTTTTCTCACAGGACAACCCAGACCTACCTCCTAGAATACTTGTCACCACCCCTCGACACTGATGTGCAGGATTTAAGTACCCAGTAAGGAATGTTCCTTTCTGCTGATGCCTGCACATCCTGCAGATGAGGAACTCAGGCCTTGGGAATTCTATACCAAGAATTTCCAATTCTTTGTAAAGATCAGAGCACCTTTACAGTTTGAGAATGAAGTGAAACATTCCAGCATTACCAATGAGGACTGCTTCTTCAGATCCCACTGTCCCCCATCGGAGCAAACCCATTCCACCCAGACTGTACCTCGCTGCAAATCAACCCACTAGTTCTCCCTCCACAGTGGACCCACTGATCCTCCTGTGAATCCCGCCTCCTCCGTACCCCCGGGCCAATCAGAGGGCGGCGTCTCTCCTCCCGGTTGCCATAGTGCCCGCCGAGTCCCTCCCATCACTCACCAGATGTGCGCCGGCTGGTCCAAGCGGTGGAAGCGGGTGGCAAAGGACAGCAGCGTCACCAGGGCCAGCAGGGCCCACCGGCCGACCGCCTTAAAGAGCCGCGAGGCCCTAGCAGGCCGTTTGGGGTTTCGTGCTGCAGTCTCAGCAGCCACGTCCCGACCCACGACCCTAGCAGCCTGGGACCCGCAGCGGCCCCTCCGGAATCGCAGCTCGGACCCTGCCAGGCCTCCGCCTAGGGCCGGCGGCATCCTCCCCCTCCTCAGGATCACCCTTCGGCCCAGAGGCACGCTTTGTCTTGTCAGCCGGCCCGCTGAGGAGTCATTAGAGGGCGGCTCGGGGTGCCCTGGGAAATGTAGTTCCCGCCGCTGGTAGCGAAACGCAGGGCCCCGGCCTCTGGGTGGGGCGGGAAGCGTGGTGGCCGCCCGGGCCACTAGGAGGCGGCAAGAGGCGCAGAGCATAATGGGAGGACGCGAAGACTGGGACCTGTTCATGAAACTGCAACTCCCAGCAGCACTGGGAGCGAGAGCAGGGGCGGCGGAGGGACGGCGGGGCGGAGCCAGCCAAAGACGGCAGGGAAGTCCATTCCAGCCCGACCTCGCTTTACCCAGACGAGGGCCAAGGTCTAACTCGTAAGGGTCTCACAGGGCCTCAATCGTCGGCCAGTCCCGGGAGCGAACTTTCTCAGCTGGAAGAGGGAGTCTCCCGAAGTGCGAGATGCAAGCTGGGAAGGTCTGTGCCAAGCTCTGGGGGAGCGGGTCGTCTAATTAGTAAACGTGGATTAAAGCTGGGGGCGGGGCCAAGGGTGCGCCTCTTTGCCCCGCCCACGGCTCCCACAACGACTCCCGGCGAGCCTTTCGTCGCGCCGGACACTCTCTGCGCCTGCGCGCTGCCCGCTAGGCCATTGGGCCAGACAAGTTAGGGCTGGTGGAGGCGCTCCTGGAGGAGCCTGCGCGGCGAAGCCCGCTCACACCGCTTTCTGTTCTCGTCCTCCTTGTCCGTAACTACGCGGACGTCTTCTAGGGCTTCCAAAGGACGACCCTCGTTTCCCCGTTCCACGCTTTCTGCGTGTTCCTCTCTCCGCTGGTCATCCTAACAATTGACTGATGGCCTTCAAGGAAAGTTTGCATTTTAAGAGCACCAAGGGAGAGGGGAGCGGTGGCACTTGAAGCCTTCATAGTTTGGGGAGCTTCCCAGCTTTAACCTGCATTTCCCCCGAGCCTTCATAGACCCCCCATATCACCTTCTGATAAAACGGGCTGAGAATATGTTTTATAAGCGACTCACGTGAGTCTTGAGGGCTCTGAAGTTTGAGAACTGCTGTTACAGCTCCTTAGGGAAGGTGGCCCATCAGCTGGGACGTCACCTTGATAATGTATAGCCCTCCCGCTCCCAAATGGAATTTTAGGAGTCTTTAAAAACCATGTCTAAGAGATGGCTTTAAAACAGCTGAGGGTGTAACAGCATTCACCTAGCGTGTATGAGGCCTTGCGTAGGATCTCCAGTACCGCAACATAAATAAAAATTTGCCAGAGTGATTGGAAGGCATCTTTGAATTCCTGAATTCTTCCAGAAGTGCTGGTGAAATGGACACTCTACTTGAGCTTAACATTTAGCTGTACAAGTGCAAAAATGAACAAGGAATAATTAACAGTAGTACCCCTTTATCTGTTTTCTCTTCCCATGGTTTGTTATCTGGTCAGCTGTGGTCCAAAAATATTAAAGTGGAAAATTCCATAAATAAACAATTCATAAGTTTAAATAGCAGTCCTTGCTGAATGTTGTGTGGAGATCTCACCATCCTGCCTGTAGTGTAGTGAGTCCTTGCTTTGTTCTGCATATCCAGGCCTTGTAGGCTACCTGTTGTTGGTCACTTTCTAGCTGTCTTGGTTACCAGGTAGGCTTCAGAGGTTCAGCCGTACCTTTGTTCAAATAATGCTTATTTTACTTAATAATGGCCCCCAAACTGAAGAGTAGCAATGTTGGAATTTTATCACAGTATGCTATTATAAGTATTCTATTTCATTATAATCAGTGTTAATCTTTTACTGTGCCTAATTTATAACTGACCCTTAGGTATGTATTTATGTATAAGAAAAAAAAACATAGTATATATAGGATTTGGTACCACATGTGGCTTTCAGCTACAGTAAAGGTCTTGGAACATATCCCTCAAACAATAAGGGGGTACTACTGTATATAGTTATCACTAGTAAGAGAAAGTGCAGAAGTTTCCTACTTATGGCTCATAGTGGAGGGCAGTGGAATTTACTGTGACTTTGGTCATCCTTAATACATGTCAAAGGTGTAACATTCAGTCATTAGGTGAGGCATTTCTTCAGTGATTCTAACCTCAAGTCTGATTCTCTAGTAGTTAATCCCTCACAGCAGTCCCTGTTTGTTGTTCCTGGAGGCCCCTCCAGCCTAGCTAGATAAGGAAAGGAATGCATCTCCAAATAAAATCTAATTGTGGCTGCCCGACTTCTTTGCAAAAGACACTTTTTGCCTATCACCTGCTCTCTATGCCAGGACCATCTTTGCCATACCCACAAAAGGTACTTAGAAGACAGGCTGGTACTCCTAGGCTTGGGAACCACTTTGGGAGAGCTTGGGTACCCACTTGTGTCCTTGCCCACCTAGAAGAGTGCATTGGTAGTGTAGGGATGAGGAAAGCAGGTTCAGATAGAAGTTTGGGGTACTGGGGTGGCAGAAGGGAGAGGAAACTTTGGTAAATGTCTGTAATCTGAGAGGTAGTAGACGGGTGATCTGAAAAACTTTACCATTTTCTCCCAGCCATATGAATATGTCTTTGGGAAGATTCATGAGTATTAATCACTGGTTACTCTTTCTTGGATCCCACTTTAAAATGCTGGTTATGCAAACAGCACCAGGGAAATTAAATTTGAGTTTCTTAAACCTCAGAAGAAAGGCCACACACTTTAGTTTTCTTTAGGAGCCTGAAGTTAGCAAAAATGAGAAAAATAGGCCAGGCATGAGCCATGGCAGAACACAAGCCCACAGTTATACAAAATCATCTAACACAAAGACTTATTTTATTTATAAAGTGCTAAAAATTTCATTTACACACAAAGATGGATATCCACCCCCACCCCAGGGGGCTGGGGATTGAACCCAGGGCCTTGCACCTGCTAGGTAAGCACCTACCACTGACCCCAGCCCCACACATAGGCATTTTGTAGACATGATAGGATGTCAAAATACAATATGTAAAAAATGCTGGCAGCACAATACTCTGTAAATTGTCAGTTGTTCCCCTTCATGATCAGTCTGTGATCTCAGATCTGTGGCTTACTGCTGTACCTGACATTTTGAGGAAGTATTGTACTGCTTATCTCTAGACTGGAAAAGATCAAAACCCAAATTTTGAAGTATGGTGTCCAAACCGAATACATATCTCTTTTACACCACTGTAAATTTGAGAAATCATTAAGTTGAACCACTGTTAAGTCAGGAACTATCTGTAGATCAACAGAAAATCTGAGAGCCAGATGGGACCTCCGAGCTGTTAGTTGCTACCTCACCTTTAGGGTGAATGGGCACATCTGCCAGCTATTTTTATAAGGCCATTTGGGAGTCAAAGTCTGGAGGGTGGGGATTAAAGGATATAGAAACCAAAGCATCAAAAAATCAGAATTCCTGGTCTTTTTGCCACTGCTGGCAGGGATCTCTGCCATCTTTTAGGGTGACTCTTTGTTTTACAGGCAAAGGAACTGAAGACTAGAGAAGGAAGGGATTTGTCCAAGGTCATGCAGGGCTGGGTCCTGCACTGGGTCTGGACCCCAGATATGCCAACTCCCTGCCCTCTGTGCCACACAAACTGCTGCCTCAAAGCCAGGCCACATTTTCTGCACAAAATACCAAACCTAGATCCACGAGGAACAAAACAAACTTCCCACAAGTTGGAAAGAGATGAACTTTGTGACCAGAGTCAAAGTTCCCTGAAGCCTGTTTAACCCAGCTTCCCCATTGGCTCATGGGACCAGCCCTTTCAGGGTTACTCCTCGTGCCCTGCAGCTCTGTGAGAGGGGACATTCCTTGGAAAGTCAAGGATCACCACAGAACCATGACAGAGTCTGGCAAGGTAAGGCAGGCCCCTGAAGTCTGCTGTCCCCGTGGTGGCTACTCAGACCTCAGGGACTCATGCCAACACAGTTGGGAGCCAAGGGACCTTATACAGCTCCCAGGGCCTCTGACCCAGTGAGCTCTAAATCGGCCCTAGGTTGCCCAAACACAGGCCTCAGGAAGGAGGCCTGGTGGTACCGGAAGAAGCAGTGGTGGCTCAAGAGACCCTCTCCTGGGGGGTGGAAACCTGTTGAACCTGGGTTAATACACACCCTTGTCCTCTCTCTTCAGCCCATCCTCTATTCCTATTTCCGAAGCTCCTGCTCATGGAGAGTTCGAATTGGTAAGAGCTGAGTGCCTTGTTGGGGGTCAGGTGGGGGAGAAGCCTCAGGTACGAAGCTGACCTGGGACAGAAGAGGTACTCTGTCAGACAGGACTTCACCCCTAGCAACCAGTATCCCTAGGCTCCTGGATGCCCTATCCCTGAATGACACCTCCACCCAGGAAGTCCAACAAGAACACACTGTGGGTGGGAGGAAGGGGGTTGTTTTTCTTCTTGGCACCGCTGCTTGCCCCACACTGTCCTCTAAAGCCCCTTAGCAACCATGCTTAAAACAGGTTGATAAATCCAGAGGTCCCTGGTAACCAGCAGAGGAACAGCTGGCCTCCCTGGTTCTTATTTGACATGGCAAATTAAATGTAGCTATCAGTGGCTTGGAGGGAGCAGAACTAGGGCCCTCTGGCTTAGTCCTGCACTGGCCCCTCCCTCCTCTAGCTTAACACAGCCCCTGACCAAAGTCATTCTTACAGCAGCTCTATTCATGACCTCTGCACTAAGTGCTTTTGTGTGCACAATTTCCTTTCATTCTGAAAGCCCGTAGGAGGGAGAAATTTATTGTCCCTGTTGTACAGATAAAGAAATGAGGCCCAGGAAGATAAATAACTTGCATCATGCAGCAACTAAGAAACCAAGCTGGCATTTGAACCACACAGTCTGGCTCCACAGTCCATCTGGTGGTGTTCATGCTGGGGATGCACCCAGGGCATGGGGCATGCTAAGCCCGTGAGCTACACCCCAGCCAAAAGCCCTGCTTTTAACTACTACAGTATGCTGCTTGTCAGATGGGGAAACAGCAGCGAGTGGCCCATTAAATTACTTGCCCAGGGCCATACAGCCACCTAATGAAGGTGATAAAATTTGAACCCAAGCAGCCTGGCCCCAGAGCCTGGCCGTAACTACAAAGCACAAAGCACTGTGTGACATAGCCTCTGCCCCCATTCCAGCTTGATTGGTGTCTGTGGAGTCAGTAAGCAGGAGGACCAGGGGCCAGGAGAAACCTTTCCTGCAAGTAGATGTCCCCTTCTCTGGGCCCTCGAGCCTGTGGCCTAGCTAAGCCAGAAGCAGAGCAGGAGGAGCGTTGTCTCTTTAGGGCCTTTATGCTTGGCCTCTCCACTTGACCTCAGCCACTTTCACTCTCCAGAGTGGAGCTGACCAGCACCAAAAAGGAACTTGGCCTATCACAAACTGTCCTCACACGTCACATCTTCCTCTCCTTGCTCCTTGGCACTTGCCAGAGACCAGCCATGACCATATTTTAATAGCCAAGCACACATGCGCGTACACGCCTGCACTCTTCTCCACTAGGGCTGGCCCTGGTATTTTTACCACCACCTTGCCAGATGGAAGGAAACCTGGCCCCTGGAGTCACTGCAAATGTTCCAAGACCACCAGAGAGCCTGGTGCCATCCTGGAATCTATAGTAAATGAGAACAGAGAGAATGGATTGGAAAGAGATTCTTCTCTAAATAGAAAACAAGCGTCAGTGGCCTGTGTGTGCTCTGTGTGGTCCTCTGAGCAACTTTCCTTTGCCCCTAGATGCCCTCTTGAGGGAAAATTGCATGTCTCCAACAAATCTGCCCCACTGCCACTGTTTAAAGCCTCAGAAGGGGACAGAGAAACAAGTCACATCCCTGCTGTCCCCAGAAACCACAGGGTGCCATGGCACACACCTTCATAGCACTATCCATGGGGCTTGAAGGCCTTGTTGCAAGGTCCAGAGGGTGAGGGCTCTAAGAGTTCAGGGGTGAGAAAGGTGGAGCCTCACACACCCAGGAAGAGTAGTGGTGGTAACAGGGAAAGCTGGACAGAAGGGGATAGTGCCAGGCTGTGTCTCTGCCATCCAGCAGTGTGGAGAAACCTCCCTGTTGGCAGCCTCATGTTACCCTTGGAGGGCTCTTTCTTTGATAATGTAGCAAGAAACTATCCCCTGACTCTCCTATCTGTGGTCTCTCCTAGCTTTGGCTTTGAAAGGCATTGACTATGAGATTATGCCCATCCATCTCACAAAGGATGGGGGGCAACAGGTAAGGAGGCTGCCCCTAGACCACAATGTGGGAATTAAACTGTAAAGAGACTAGATAGGGGGTCTGCCCCAATAAGTACACCTATGTCACATGGTCCCTATGGCTGGAAGGTGTTGTTGGCTGTCCCTTATGGGGCAAGATGGCAAACTGTGCAGCAAAAGGGACCCATAAGACAGGTCCAAGCTGCAGGCTCAATACTACAACCTTCATTCTCCAATGCCTGACTGTGGGGGGCAAGTGGGTCCTTGCCCCATAGTGGGTCCCCTGGATGGATGGATAGGGTAGGAGCTGCCTTGGAAGTCACAGTGTGAGATGCAGGGAAAGTCACATAGTCAGGCCATTGGGGAAAAGCCTAAAGCTCAGGAGCTGTTGGGGTTTCAGATAATGCACAGATCCCTCAGGGTTTAGCCTGGGCTTGGGAGCTAGGGTCTCCCCAGAGAACTGGGGGTATGGACAGATGGCAGGCCTGGGGTTTACCCACTTGCTTTGTCCTGCTCTAGCCAACTCAAGTCAGGCCATCTATCCAACTGGGTCCTTGTTTCCACAGTTTTCTAAGGAATTCCAGGCACTGAATCCCATGAAGCAGGTGCCAGCCCTGAAGATTGATGGAGTCACCATTGGCCAGTCAGTGAGTACAGGGCTTGGGGGAGGTGCATCACAAGAGCAGTATCCTGAATGAGAGGACATGATGTCTCTTTCTCACTTCTGTGTGTCCAAGGAGCCTAGCACATATAGGAGCCTGACAAACGTTTGTCAAAGGGAGAGAGGTTGGGGAGGTGAGGAGAGAGCTGAGCATGTGAGAAACCAAATCGGTCCAAAAAGCTTTCCAGGGCTCTAGCTGAGGAGGTAAAGGAAGTGGTGGTGGCATTGGAGAAGGAGGAGGAGTTTGTGGGCCCTCTACCCTCTGGTCCAGACGTCCCAGGCTCTCTCCCTGACTCTTGTCCTCTCTGGACAGCTGGCCATCATTGAGTACCTGGAGGAAACTCGGCCCACTCCACCACTCCTGCCTCAGGACCCAAAGAAGAGGGCCAGCGTGCGCATGATTTCTGACCTCATCGCTGCGGGCATCCAGCCCCTGCAGGTGAGGCCCTTGCACACCTCTCATGCTCGCCCTCTCACACACTGACTGGTGAGCCCTCGGTGGGGTGTCTAGCTTGGAAGTGGGTAGCAGGAAAACAGAGAAGGACTCTCAGGGACTTTGACCTAGATCACAAGGCTGAAGCAGGCAGGAATCCCAGAAATCCTCCACCGAACTGTGTTCCAAGAAGCCCTTGGTTTCCAAGGATTCATCTAGAGGGGCTCAATGTGGGGAAGGGGCTGGGTGGTGGGCTCAGGTCCAGGCCTCTGGCTTTAACCTGAGCAGCCTCCTCTCAGCCGTGCTATGTCATATACAGACACATCTCATTTTACTGCTCTTGGTTTCCTTGAGTTCTGCAGATTCGTTTTTTTTTTTTCTACAAGTTGAAAGTTTGAGGCAATATTCTTTGATCAAGTCTATCAATGCCATTTTTCTAACAGCTCATTCAATGTTAGCATTTGTAGCAACAAAGTATTTTTCAATTTAAGATGTGTACATTCTTTAGACATACTGCTGCTGCATACTTAATAGACTACAGTATCATGTAAACAAAACTTTTATAAGCACTGGGAAACCAAAAAATCAATGTGACTTGCTTTATTGCCACATTTACTTTATTGCAGTTCCATCCCTATTATCACAAAATAAATAAGTAAATAAAACTGTTCATCTGTGCTAACTCCTGACTTTGGGAGGAAATAGCCCCAGAAAGTTGGAGCCAAGCCTACAGCATTTCCAAAGATGCTGTACTGGGATTCTCATAAGGTTTTTGTTTTTGTTTTTTAAAGTTTTCACAGGTAAAACAGAAAAGTAAGTATTAAAACTGATTTTCTGCTGAGTGTGGTGGTGCATGCCTATAATCCCAGCTGCTTACACAAGACTGAGAATGGAGATCCCATGTTCATGGCCAGCTTATGAAACTTGGCAAGATACTTTTTTTTTTAAAGGGCTGAGACTGGAACTCAGCAGTAGAGCACTTGCCTTGCATGTATGAGGTACTGGGTTCGAACCTCAGCACCACATAAAAATAAATAAATAAAATAAAGGTATTATGTCCAGGCTGGGGTTGTAGCTCAGTGGTAGAGCACTCACCTAGCATGGTGAGGCACTGGGTTTGATCCTCAGCACCACATAAAGATAAATAAATAAAAATACAGGCATTGTGTCCACCTACAACTAAAAAAAAAAATTTAAAAAGGTACTATGTTCATCTACAACTAAAAAATGTATATTAAAAAGGGGCTATAGCTCTGTAGTAGAGCACTGACTAAAATGTGCAAGGCCCTGGGTTCCATCCCTATTACCACAAAATAAATAGGTAAATAAAACTGTTCATCTGTGCTAACTCCTGACTTTTTGAGGAAATAGCCCCAGAAAGTTGGAGTGACAGCCAAGTGACACAGCGAATAACAGCAGAACAGGGACCAAGGCCAGGACCTCAGTGTACCTGTGCCCCACTCCCATGTCATCTTGCTGTTTTAATGAAGGGGATCACAGCAGACAGAATTCTGTTCTACTGATGAGGATACTGAAGTCCAGAAGTAAAGTGGCTCCAGGGGTACAGAGTTAAAAATCTCTGGAAGCCAGTTCTGTGCCCTTCCCCCACCCAGCCCCTCCCTCCTTACATGGCCCATGTGAGAGAGAAGCACTGGGTGTAAGACAAATAGGCCTCAGGTTATGGCTACACCTGCCACTACCAAGGCAGTGTCCTTTGTCCCTACTCTTGCTCATCTCTGCCAGAATCACATGGCTTCCAGACTATGAGCAGCCTGAGAAGGTGTGCTGGGATGGCTGCCTCCAGGAGCAAATAGGAACTGAGCTTCTCTGAGCAGGGTGTGGCTGAGGGGAAGACCCAAGCCAGCTCCCAAAGCAGACACAGATTTTTCTTGGGCTACACAGAACCTGTCTGTCCTGAAGGAAATGGGACAGGAGAACCAGCTGCCCTGGGCCCAGAAGGCCATCATTTCTGGCTTTGATGGTGAGTTCTCACTCCTGTGAGCTGCCCCAAAGTGACCACTTAGAGAAGTAACCCTGGAGCACAGGGCCCTGGGCACCTGAACCAGGCTGCCAGGCTGCTTCTGTCTCAACAGTGGTGTGGGAGGAGGCAAGCCCAGCTTCTGTTTTACTGCTTTTCCTTCCCCATTCAAGAAACCAAGACCACAGAGCGCCAGCCAGTTAATGTGGGAGCAGCTGCCTTGGCCAGCTGCAGGTCTTGCCCATCTGGTCAGTGAGATGGCAGCTGGACTTGAGGGGCCCAGGGAAATATCAGCCTGTCCCTAGAAACTCTCCAGTCCTGACTGCCTCATTCCCTCCAACACCCATGCCACAACCTGTCACTCAGACAGCCACCCATTTTTATAACTTTGGAGATAAGGCCCAAAAGGCTGATGTCCCATCTCTGTGCCCAGAGTAAAATTGCTCTTGTGGCCTCCCCACAGCTCTGGAGCGGGTCCTGCAGAGCACAGCGGGGAAGTACTGTGTGGGAGACCAGGTGAGTGTCCTCAGACCTGCCCTCAGCAGCCTCCCCCTCATGCTGACCCTAGGTTTTCACTCTCCCATGTGGACTCATCCATCTCCTCCTGCTCTGGGCAGGGAGCTTCCTGCGGGGAGCTCTACTCACCCGCTAAGAGGACTGAGGGGTCCAAGCCAGAAGACCACACCTCAGAGAGGAGAGAAGGGCCAGGCCACAGATGAGGGACTAGGCTATTTGATGGATTCCTTCTCTCCTAATTCTGAGATTCTAGGATTCAGGTACCTGACTCCCACAGGCTCAGGCCCTGGACCTGTGCTAGTTCTGGTTCCTAAGCGCCTGGTGGGGGTGGTTTAACAAGCACAGTAACAGCCATCAAACCCTCAAGCTTTCTTTGGCTACCCACAGAGTCACTGCAGTATAGCCTAGAATAAGTGCTGCCATTCTGGGGGACAGAGCCAGGCAGATCCTGGGGAGATAGGGTGAGTGGGGTGGTAGGGATGGCTGGGAAAACTGAAGCAGATGGGAACATCAAGGGCTGACCCCTCTAAGGGCTGACCCCTCTAGTGCAGTAATAGAACACACCCAGCAAGTCTGAGGTTTTCATCCTGATGTGAACCCGCCTGACCTTCTTTCAGGTGTCTATGGCTGATCTGTGCTTAGCGCCTCAGGTGGCAAATGCTGAAAGGTAAGAGAGCTCCCCCACTCTTCCTTCTCCTGGTTCTGCCCAGTCGGGCCTTCTACTTTAGCTACTGAAGTAGCATCTAATGCAAACCCCTCTTCAATTGACCAGGCAACCACTGCCACACCGCAACAGTCCCCTCAGCCTTGGAAAGACAGGGTGGAAGAAATCAATGAAATGCCCTTACCATGCCCACTGCACTGTATTGACAGCTCGTCCTTTTAGGAGGAGGTGGCTCACCTTACGGACACCCTGTTGTCTCTAGACATGTTGTCTGTGCCCAGCAAAAAAAAGGTCAACCTCTGCTTTCCTTCAGTGGCGCTTCCATAGAGCATGAATAGGTTCCTCTCTGGAAGGCATCATGCTAGGTACTAAGGACATGAAATATGTGACTCATTCCCTATTTGTGATATATAAATGCCTAGCACTGGACTTTATACATAATAGGTTCTCAATGATTTCTTAGATAGGAATACTAGGTAACAGAGATGCCAAATGATACTACACCAGACCTACCCATACCCAGAGAGCTACCCATGATGGGCTGCCTCCTTGTCCTTCCCTGGCCAGCCCCATGGACTCCATCCAGCCCTACCTCTCTGCTTTCCTCACTTACCCATAGGGCAGTCTCCCCATGTCCCTAGAAACCCTGACTTACAAGGTGTTTCTCTGCCACAGGTTCAAGGTGGATCTCACCCCTTATCCTACCATCAGCCGCATCAACAAGACACTGCTGGCCTTGGAGGCCTTCCGGGTGTCTCACCCCTGCCGGCAGCCAGATACACCTGCTGAGCTGAGGGCCTAGCTCCCAGACCTTGCCACATTGGCACACAGACAGGGAGGGCACACAGGAGTGGATACTGGGTGGGCTTAACAGGCCTAGAAATAAGTCTTAACTGGGCAGAAGAGCCTTTAGCCCTTGAACTTCAACGCTAGACCTGGTGCTGCCTCCCCCACAAACCTTGTTGTACTTCAGTCTTCTCATCTGTCAAGTGTCAGGAGGTGGGTGGGCAGAAATGTTATCTGCTGTTTATGTCACAGGGCAGTCACAAAGCCAAAATAAGAATATGGATTAAAATGCCACAGTTACCAAAGTACCCTCAGACAGCCTTACTGAACTGACTTAGAGAGTGCCCCAACTGGAATTTGGCCATTAACTGCAGCCCAGGCCTCCAGTTTATTAAGACTGAGCGGGGCGGGGCGGGGGGTTGGTTAATGGCAGAGTGCTTGCTAGCACACACGAAGCACTGGGTTCGATCCTCAGCACCACATAAAAAATGAAATAAAGATATTGTGTCCACCTACAACTAAAAAATAAATATTAAAAAAAAAAGACTGAGCTGGATTCCAGAATTTGAACATTCCCCCAGCTGGAACACCCATGGGCTCAAGAGGGGAAGTTAGTCAGCCACTTGCCTACCCTGTGGCAGGCCTGACCCTGAAACTCAAAGGCATAAGCCCAAACTGCTGCTGGAGAGAATCAGGATCCAGGGAGAGAACTGAGCAGGAAGGAAGGCACCTAGCTACCAACAGGAGTAGGAGCGGTACCATCACTGAATGTTCTGCTTCCATACCCAGAAGCCAGCTGGTGCTCTCAACCCAGGCCCTCACCTTCAGGGGCAGAATTCTCTGGACCCAGTTCCAGGGTTAGGGATTTGGGTAAATCCAGCCATGAGTGGTCTTACAAACAGGAGATAGGCTACACGGGCAGTGTGAACTGTCACTATGGTCAACTTGAGCTTAGGAAACCAGCTACGTGATATGGGCAGCCAGTCAGAATGAATTCGCATCCTCCTTCCCGTGATCGGAGAGGCTCTGCCGGTCACTTTCGTAGTGACCTAGATATTGCCCCTATCCTCGAAGTAGCAGAATGTGTCTTCAGACAGGCGTGTAGCCCCATGGATTGAGCTGTGCTCACCTGTTCCTTTGTGATATTACTCCTTTGCCCTGTTTGGGATAGAATGTTCCTTGGAAACATCCTTTGTGTGTCCCCTTCTCTTGCCCTGCCTTTGGGTGTGGCCTTCCTAGATGTCACTCAACCTGCTGACAGCAGACATCACAAAGCTAGACTCAACCCCCTGAAACCTAACCCCTGCCTCATTTGAACGGTTTCTCCTCAATAAAAGGGTTCAGCATGTGCTGGCGCTCGCTCTTTCTATAGACTGAGGAGCCGACACAGGACCCCAAAGAAAAAGGTATGTCTGTCTCTTGTGTGGTTATTTCGTGCAGCCCAGTTTCCCTGGAGTGACCCTGAGTGTTTTTTGTGGTGAGGAATGCGACAAGGTGACAATTCATGTTAGGCTGTGCTAGAGAGAGCATGTCCCCATCCTTGGCAGTGCTCACAAAGAACCAGGATCAATTCTTGGCAGAGACATTGTAGGAAGATCAACGACTGGAGGCAAAACAAGATGACTTTTAATGACCCACACCTGAGATTCCATTTCTCCTGCATGGCTGAGTTTGAACAGGGAACTAAGGTCTACACGACTATTTCAAATGGAAGCCACCTTTCTCAACCATGTGTCCCTTTTCTGCAGCCCAATCCTAGGACACCTAGTTCTCCTTTCTCATCCTGAGTTCTTTTGTGGCCTTTCCTCTCAAAAAACCTTGGTTCCAAGCTCCAGAATAACCAAAGTGGGCCATTCTGTTTCCCAAGGCAGGTTTGTCCCTGCAAAGCCAGAGAGAAGTAGAAGAAGGTAGGCAAAACAGTGGTGCCTCCAGTACTGCCTGCTGCCATCTGGACCCTTATAGATTACTGCATCCTTGCCTGACTGACAGGACCTGCCTGATTATTTGTTTTTTTTTTAATATTTATTTTTCAGTTTTCGGCAGATACAACATCTTTTGTTGGTATGTGGTGCTGAGGATCGAACCCGGGCCATACATGTGCCAGGCAAGCGCGCTACCGCTTGAGCCACATCCCCAGCCCCTGCCTGATTATTTGGTAAAGGACTAATTTCATCCCAGAAACCAGGGATTGTCACCTCCTGATATTAGGATGACTGAAATTGATGGTGATTAAAATTCCTGTGGATTTTGAAGGGAAATTGAGCTCATAGGAAAGGGGGAGACCCCCTACTTCAGGCATATTCCTACCACTCCCATGGCAGCATGGCTCCCTGGACCCAGAGAGACAGTGGGAGCACTGCATAGAGGAGCAGCAAGCCAGCCTCAGGTCAGCCTGGCCAGATGGGCTGCTGCCACCACTTTCCTAGGAGTAAGGCAGGTGGCCCAGCCCCTCACTAACAGGTGCCTTTGTGAGCCCAACTCATCCAAAAAGATTTCCAGCCTGGCTCAGGCTAGCAGGTGCTCCCACTGCACTCCTCTTCCCAGCCTCATCTGTAGGCAACAGGAAAGTTCAAGAGACTTCTGGGAAGCAAGATAACTAGTTAGAATCCACAGGTAGGACAGAAACACAGCCTGAGACCACTCCCTGTTCCCTGTATGATTCTGGAGAAACTAGGTTGGAGGGGGCAACCTGCAATTGTCCCAGAAGGAAACAGTCTGGTTTCCTGCTCCATCTAGCAGTAGACTTCACCAACAGGGAGGAACCCTCCAAGGTGACTCTCAAAGCTGGGAGCCAGAATGTGTGCAGGTGTGATGTGGACCTATGACAGACATGGACCCTGTGGTTGCTGACTTTTTGTCCCTCCGCTAACTCCTTAAAGTGTGACTGGCTCTAACTTTATTGCTCTACTGGGCGTTTTATTGTCTATCTTCTTGTGTGTTTGTTCCAAGATGACTTCCGGAAGCTGACTCAGGTCTCCTCCTAGATAGCATGAAGACATTAACCTGTTCATCCTGGGGCTCCTTCAGCCATCCCCAAACTGGTAGCAAGACCTTTATGGATTTTAAGGAAATCTAAATTGGGTAAAAAGGATACAGTCTCCTTTATCAAACAGTATTTAAAAACCATCCCTCATCTAAAGCACAAAACTCAGTTTACATATTCTTCTCATAGTCCAGGTCTTATTTCAACAGAAATTTTCTGATATACATTAAATATAATGTGAAAAATCAGTCCCAGGTTGGGGACTGGTAAAGAACAAATTTTATAGCTTTTACTCTGGACTCAGCATGAAATCATCAGAGATCCTTGGAGTCACTGACATTTCAGTGAGACACTCTATATTATTTTTTAGATATTTATTTTTTATGTGTAGATGGACACAACACAGTGCCTTTATTTTTATGTGGTGCTGAGATCCTTGGAGTCACTGACATTTCAGTGAGACACCCTGTATTAATCAAGAGTTCTCCAGAGAAACAGCACCAGTAGGCTACATGGGGGAGGTTGGAGGTGTGTATGTTACATGGAATTTACTTATGCAGTTATAGAAGCCAAGAAGTCCCATTGTCTGCCATCTGCATGCTAGAGACCCAGGAAAATGGGTGACAATTATAATTGAGTCCAAAAGCCTGAGAATCAGGAGTCACTGGTGAAGGGTCAGAGAAAATGAGATGAGCCATTCAAGCTGAAGAGTGAGGCAGGAAAAAGAGAGGGTGAATTCCTCCTTTCTCTACCTTTTTTTTTTCCAGGCCCCAGTGGATTGGATAATGCCCACCCACATTGGGGAGGACAATCTACCTTATTGAATCCATCATTCAAACACAAACTTCATCAGAGACATTCTCACAGGCACACCCAAGATGATGTTTAATCTGGGTATTCCGTAGCCTTGTCAAGTTGATATAAAATTAACTATCACATCCTCCTGTCTTATCTTACGCCCTCCTAACCCAGACAAATCTGTCCTTCCCCACAAAAACAGAAATGTGTCTAAGCCAAAGAAACTCACACTCCAGGTTCCTTTGAGGTGACTCAAAATGCTGGGTTCTTGCAGGGATCAATTATATGCACTATCTAGAGAAAATGACTAAACCTTTCAGGTAAGACAGGGAAGTTCTGCTCAGTGGCCATAGCAACCCAAACTGGTCTCAAGGCCAGGGCTAGGAACCATTCTTGTCTCCCTCTTCACCCAGGGCCAAGGAGAGAGCCTCAGCAGTGACTTTTCTGGATTTGGAGTATCTTCCCTGGATTTGGAGACTGGGGCTGTGAGGAAGTTAGAATTGCAGAGAAAACAGGACCAGGAAGGCCACCACTCAGGATCAACTAAGGGATGGAAAAGGTGTTGGGGGGAGGTTATGGATGAATAGAAGTACTGGTGTCACTGGATGGCCACAGATCAGGAGAGAGGAGCCCTCTGTCTGGTCTCTGGGCCTGCAGTGTCGAGTCAGAGTGAAGCTATCTTGTGTTTTCAGCCCTGGGGCCTCTCCTGGAGCCCAGGTTATCATGTGGCTGTCTTGCTATTCAGGAATGTGGAGACCTGAGTTTTGCTTGTTTCATCCCTACCCTTCAGGAAACCGTCCTCCAGAGACCCAGGCATGGTTAATTGAGAGGAACCCTTTTCTCTAGTCCCGTAGGAACTTTGCTGAGAAATTCCCTGCAGAGTTCCTCAAGCTCTTCTGAGGTTGAGCTCCTGACCTACCTATTATCTCATTATCAAGCAGTATGACTAGCCTCACTCCATAAATGCACATTAAATTCAAAGATGTCCTTCCTGTACAATTGTGGCTGACTCTCCCTTCCCGAATGTCTGTCTCCTCCCATGCTCTTCTAATTCCTCTTTTGGGGGCTTAGAATAAAATAAAGGAACAAATTTTTTCCTACATGCATAGACTTTTCTCTAGTGGTCAGATCAAATGGCTTAGCAATAATTAAGCTTTCACAAACTTTTTTTTTAAGTTGTAGATGGACACAATACCTTTTTATTTTATTTATTTATATGTGGTGCTGAGGATCGAACCCAGTGCCTCACATGCTAGGCAAGCACTCTACCACTGAGCTACAACCCTAGCTCCTCCACAAATGGTTTTAAAAACAACCTCCTCTGTGACTCCTTCAGGTCTTCAAATAAATTCTTATATTTGGGTGTCAACCAAAGACCTTCTTAGTCTGTTATGCCACTATAACAAAATAACCAAGATTGGATATTTTTTTAAAGAGCAGAGATTTATTTTCTCACAGTTCTGGAGGCTAGGAAGTCCAAGATCAGGACAGCTGGTTCAGTGTCTGGTGAGGGCTTGGTCTCTTTCCAGATTAGTGCCTTCAGTGTGATACTAAAAGAGGCAGAAGGATAAAAAGGGCTTAAATAGTTCCTCCAGCTTCCTTTTTTAAGGTACTGATCACCTCCCAAAGGACCCACCTCTCTTAATCCTGTTGCTTTAGGGATTAAGTTTCAACCTGAATTTTGAAATAGTAAAGGCAATCACCTTTTCAGGGGACATTTTTCAATAGTAGCTTCTCTCAAAAGGCTGAGTGAGTGGTCAAAGTCCTTCTTCATTTCTATATCACTTGTCAGATCTGTGAGGGACATTCAGCAGACCCCTGATATGCAGTCTTCCTAGAGTGGGAGTGGCCACAGTAGATGAAGAGCAGATGTTGGAGTGGCCTGATCCTGTATCGGATGTGCAAGGTCTTCCAACTGGATGGAAGTAATAAGACACAGCAAATGCTTTGGAAGGAGTAAAGCAGGAAGGAGGTGCTGCCAGGAGACACCTGAGAACAAATCAAAAAGCACAGGAATTGTTTTCCACAGGCGTTTTACATAGTTATTAAGGAAAGTGATAAACTTATTAGATAAGCAGGTAAATACACATGTTCATATGATAAATATTTGTTTTATTGGCTCCTCTTGATTGCATGGCCACAGGTGCCATTCTGCTATGGGAGAATACTCTGAACTTAGAGCACTGTCGTGATTAAGCCTGAACTATGTGGGTTAAAGAACATCAAGGCTGAGTATTAAGAGCTATAATTCGTGAGCTGCCTTATATAATGCTGGGCTGTCAAAGTCAAGGATTTGACCATTATGAAAGCTTTTAAAAGTTAAAAAATAATCTTAATTCTGTCATATATTAGAGTGACATAATAGACCCAGTGTCCCAACCATGACTTTGAAGATCCTTAGCTACATGTAAGCTGCCTAGGCATTTTATTGTTGGCTATGGTGTACTTTCATAGGCAGATTATATTCATTTAACTCACAGTTATTTCATATCTTTCCTTATACTTCAGCCTCTAGGATATGTTGCAAATGAAAGCAGAGAATGACCTGACAGGCTCATCTTAGAGTCACAGATAGCACTGAACAAAGTATTGAAATGGCATCCTGCCCTGCTCAGATGAGTCCTTGCTTTGTAATGAGGCGCCAGGAATGTAAAGAGGCAGTGTTTTAAAAGATGTCAAGATATGTTATGGCTTCATACTTGCAAATAAAAACAGGATGAATTAAATATCCCCAGACTATGTTAATGAATAACCTGGTATTCAAAGTACTGGTGCCAAGTTTGAAGAGTATGTTTGTTCATGTGGAGATGAACATCACTAGGGACCAAATCCTGACTAAAATTCAATGTTCTATTCATCATAACTATAAACCCAATTTTTTACAAACCTAGCTTCCAGTTTTTTCTTTTCTTTTCTTTTTTAGTTGTCAATGGATCTTTATTTTATTTATTGATATGTGGTGCGGAGGATCGAACCTGGTGCCTCACACATGCTAGGCAAGCGCTCTGCCACTGAGCCACCACCCCAGCTCTCCCAGTTCTTAATATTCTGCCCTGAATTTAAATGAAGACAAAAAATCTATCATTAATCTTCATCCTCTTTCAAAATTTACATAATCTGATAGGTTATAAAGGAATTCACAGAATAGCTTTCCTTGTGAGATGAAGAGGAAAGAGAAAAGAGTTTGATGTAAATCAAGTAAAAACACAACTCAAATGTTCCAGGTGCACAGTGAAAAAGTTTATTTATGACAGATTTCAAAACTCAGAAGAGAAGACAAAGAAATGCACAAAAGCATCACAAAACTGTTACATAATATAAAAACACTGAGAACTGAGCTATTTAAAGAACCATAGCTCAGGATCATCACTGTATCACAGCAACACACTCAATGCCACAGGGTGATAAAATATGGTATTGTAAAAGAAAAACCTCTCAGCAGGACACAAGACTCAAATACAATTTGGTACAGAGTTCTTAACGTGGAAATTATAGGAAATATTGACAGCATTTCTCATGAGGGTGACATGTAAAACAAGTTGATAAATGATTAGTTAGGATACTTTTATATAAAAAAGACAAAACTGTGATACAGATTTCCTTCCAGACCCCTTTTGTAAAGTCAGCATCAGTGAATGATGTAGCACAGTACGGAAAGAACATCTTCATGGTTGCCAATTGCTTAAATATTTATCAGGAAAACATGATCGCTTTTCAATCAACTGATAGATCTGAGTGATGGCACGAAAGCAGGACCTCCAGAAACGTGAGCTACATGCTGTGCAGCAGTGGTTTAGGAAATCTTCAAGCACCTCCCTGCACTCCCATCATCCATTCCCAGTCTGCTTTCTTCCAGTCCATCACTCTGACTACATGCATTTGTAAATGCTTTTGGTTTTTTTTACAAAGCATCCCAGCGTTTCCTCTGGGAATTTCAAAACGCTTCCCATTGTTATTAAGGAAATATGGATACACCAGAGTCATGGGTCATGGGATTGCTTTCTCCAGATTTGACTTGTTCTTTAACATAACTAAATGGAAATAACTCAACTGGATTAAATAAAAGCTAATTCACTTATGGGATAATAATTTCAAAAAGGAACACAATAGTATTTTTAACAGAGAATTTCTTAGTAAAATGTACTATTCAGGACATGAGAGAAGGAATTAAGATAATGATTTCCAGATGATTCCTGGCCTGAACCTAAGAATCAACAATGACAATCAATAACAAGGAGCATTACGGACGAGGCATTTCAACCCTGAGTGATGAGGAGAGTTCAGGAAGAGCCCCTTAAGTTGACAGTGAACTGTGGGCTCTTTGGCAATACTATGTACTATGATATTTCAACCCAAACTTCAGAATTCTTCATGAACCTGTATCAGAACTTTAGAAAATATGCTTTGTCCCTGAAAGTCATTTCACCTAATTTTTCATCCTCAAATAAGCCAAAACTATCTTCTTAAAATGATACAAAAAACTGAAATTTCATCTAGTAGCCTATGTGTCTAGAATTCTAGGGCACCTTTTCATCATATCTTAGGATGAAAAAAAGCCATGACGGTATCTGTGGCACAAATGCCTTGGGCTTAGAAGAATTCAAGGTACATAAAACAGAAATCAGATGATGAGTTCAAACCAGTGGCCAGGACTACAGATAACGTCACAGCCAGTGTCTTGCCCTTGGACTTGGTTTGTGAGGAATGACAATTTATAAATGAGCCATACCATCTATACTATTGCAGTCTGTAGACTATTCATTGTATTTCCTTAGCTTGGAGATAAGGGATTCAAATAGGAGAGGTTCTATGTAACCTTCTTGGTTCAAGCAGGAACAATGAGACACTTCAGAGGGAACAGTGATTCTGAAACCTGCTTAACAAAGTTTCTCTTTGGGTCACAAATTCTGCCCTAACCTCACCACCTAAATAATGGGATGTACTTGGGAATGCCCAGAAGTGCTAGATGGATTAGACAGAGCAAAAGACAGCCACTGACCGTCACCTGACACACACAGCCAAAGCAGTACTCGCCTGTCTCCTCCCATTCCCATAGAGGTCACCAGAGGCAGAGCACTGGATCAGTGGAAAGCAAACACCCAGGTGTGAGTGATTTTCTTTTATACCAGGGATCAAACCCGGGGTCACTTAACCACTGAGCCACATCCCCAGCACTTCTTTTTTATGTTTTATTTTGAATCAGGGTCTCACTAAATTATTGAAGTTAGTTTCAAATTTGCAATCCTCCTGGGATTACAGACGTGTGCCACCGCACCTGGTATCTCATGACTGATTTTCAATACTCATTCCCTACTTCCTCCCTGAGCACAATCACAATGAATACAAGGATTTGCCCTCTGTCAAACAGTCTTCACAAGCCTACCTCCTAAAACAGCAACGGAGTTACCTTCCTTCCTTCCACCAGACAGGTTGGCTTTCTATCTTCAACCACCTTGACTCTGCAGGGGTGGTAGGCTTCTTTATTGAGACAAATTTTGGTTTCTAGGCATTCTTCACTTTGGGCAATGTGGAAAGAAACTTAAAGAGGTTGCTGTGGATCTTTTAGCCCCAGGAAAAAACTATTAAGTAGAAAGTTTAATGGGGGAAGAATGAGAGTAGCCTGCTGTACTAGGTACCCTGTGTCTGCCCATCCAACACAGGCTAACCATGCCCCTTCGGTTGGCCTGTGGGGGTCTATGTGTTACCCAAACCCCCTCCTGTAGTTCTAGGCTCATCTGTGATGTTGGTCAAATGACCATCCCCTTCTTGGCCATATTCAGACCACATCTGGAACTGACTCCTCTCAGCCTCTCTCTAATTCTACCATTTTTCCATGGCACTAAATGCTTTTAAATCCCAAAGAACAGAGAGATGAAATGAATCCTCACGTCAGGATTACACTTAGCAGAGGAGACCTACTAGGTGGTCCTGTTGGAAAAGTCAGCAAATTGGGCTTGGGAATCCCCCAGAAAGCACAAGAAAACCAGGAAAGCTCCTGGCTTAGAGAATAATTCCAGTGAATGAAATGCAACTCAAACATTCAATGAATCCCAGGATATATTTCATAGCTCTGCTCTCCCTCCTGTTTTATCCTGATAGCACTCCTTTTGATCAATTTAAAAGGCAGTTCTCAAGCCACAAGAAACTGTTTACCTTGCACCCCTGCCACCCTCTGCTAGAACTAGTCTTTCATGTAAATACAGAGTCCCTCAGCTCCATACCTTACAACCACAGACTGAGGCTAAAGGCAACTTTTTTGCAGAAAAGTGGTCTTTAAAAATAAAATATAAAAACACAGACTTTAGGGCTTGGGTTTCACCTAATTCTCTCAAAGAGGGAGAAAATTAGGTGGGGCTTATCAAAATACAAAATTTGTATACTATGAATTTCACAATATATAATCCCATTGATTAATAAAAGGCAGCACGCTTATGAATTTAACTCTTCTATATCCCTACTAAAATGAAATAATACTTTTTTTTAAAAGTTCATTTTGTTTTCCTAAATAGATTAAAATATTTTAAAAAGCATACAAATCAATTAATTAAAAATTAAGCATAGTCTAATTTCAAGTTGCTACCTACTTTAGTGATAAAGGAGGATTGAGTTTGAATTTCAGAGTCCTGAGGGTGTATCATAAAGCAATAGAGATTAGAATCAAGTCTTTCTAGAGCAGCCTCCCAATTACCCTCACACTGAAATGCCAGTTAGAGGGAATGGTGGCAGAAATCATAGCCTGAGGGAAGGCAGAAAGACAGCATGAATTTTGAAAGATGAAAAAGAAAAAGAACCATTATTGTGAAGGCCACGTCTCAGGTAATTCAGGTTGAATGAAACAGGTCTGCTAAAAACCAGGGGCACCCTGACACAGGAGAGCTGGTGCTCTCTATGCAGGGAACATTCTCTAACTTGTCAAAAGCACAAAAAGTTAGAATCATCTTTCTTTAAAATTAGCACTTTATGATTTTAAGATCTACATGGCATGTATGTGTGTTTATATTTATTTTTTGTTTACTGAAGTTTTTCATAGTAAAATGTTGGAAAATCAACTTTAAATAGAACTTCCTTTCCAAATGCCCCATCTATCAACAAAGTAGGAAAATGAAACGGACTGAAAAAATTTTAGAACTCAACTATTCTGTGTGGAGAATTCCAAGATCTGCCCTACAGACTTTCTTCCAAACTGTTTGTTAATATTTACTTGAGCTCCGGAGAATAGAGTGAGAGTGACAGCCAGGGATCTTCATTTCACTGTTTGATAAACATGGATAAGGACAGCCTGAGGAAGTGGCCACCTTTTAGAATTCGCTGGGCTGTGGGTTCTCAAGTAATTTTACCTGTGCTTTAGTAAATAACTTTTGTCTCTAAAGTTCAATTATTCCAAAAATTTAATATGAGAATAGTAAATGCATTAGACTGTGAGATTATCTTCTTTTAGCTATTTGTGCTAATGAAACCAAGAAACACTATGGAGGAAAAAACAGTAAGGAATGCCCAGGACTTCAAAATGACCAGACAATAGCAGGCACATAGAGGTGATGAAAACAAGTCCCCCAGGGTTCCCTGATACAACAGAACCAGGATTCCAAAGAAAATAAGCAAAGAGACTCTTGTGACAAAAATAAAAAAATAAAAGGTGCATGTTATCCCTGGGAGCTTGCTACCTGTGACCTGATAGCTCCATATTTGAGATAAAGTCATAGATTGATAATAAACAGGAAAAAATAAGCAAGGCTTTCAACGACTGAAAAACAGCTCAGTAGAAAATTATTTTACAAAGACCATATTTGATTAGCTAAGGCATGATTCAACTTCATGATGAAAGAGTGGCCACAAAGCTATGTAACGAATGACCCATGACATATTTGCTCTCCACTGCCCAAACAGTCACTAAAATAATTTCTTACAAGATATATAAATGTTGGCCAGTGTGATCCTCTACAAAACACATTTGCAGTGATACAATAATGGAGGTATGATGCCACTCAAGAGAACGGAATGCCATGGCAATCCACAACACCCTATCCTACTTTCGGCTTTGCTCCCAGGAGAACAGAGGCTTAGGACTCATGGTCCTTTGTTCCTGACACAGACACTATTACAGACCTACTGGGAGGAGTCTTGCTGTTCAAGTGACCACTCCTGTAGGAGGATAGGCTTGGGGTGAGGAACCCACACAACAAAGGAATGAGCCAAAGAAAACATCATGAAAAGGTGTCAGAGGAGGCAAAGGACTTTGAAATCCTGGAATCACAGTGATTGGCTAGTCACTGATTGGCTAGTCAATTCCTCTGCACTCAATTCCCAGAGAACAAGTAGGCTCCCTCGCCATTTAGAACTCCTCACAGGAGTGCTGGACTGCACCTACACGTGGGGCAGGCTGCAGTCATCCATCTCTGAAGGGGCAGACGCCTCCCAGAGCATCACAGGACTGACCTGTAGGAATGAACATAGTCACCTCCCAAATTCTCCTACAATCATTTTTAACTCTATTGAAGAGGTGGCCTCAGTGGCTCAGAACAGATGGGAAAGCCTTCTGAGAAACAGAAGAAACTGTTTCAAAGGCAAAAATGAAATGTGCTTAAAAAATAAATAAATAAATAAATCTAATTATTCAAAATTCAACGGGAGTAACAGACTTCACACAGGAACAAGAAACAAAGAGGAACAGATGACTGCTGGAGTCCTGGCCTCACCCTGTTCTCCTTCTTCCCCAGAGGCCCTGGCACCCGGAGGCTGCCCGCTGCAGCACCACAGCACTCTGGCATTCGTAGGCCTCGGGGTGAACAGAGTGAGGAAGGCTGTCACCAGATGCAAGCTTTGGTCAGGTAAAGAACATGTACAATCAGCAGCAGTCCCTTTCCTAAGGGACTTTGAACACCAAAAGCTTTTAGCCCTCAATACAAAAAACCCTAAATCCAGAAACTTTGAAAATCTGATTGGGTTTCACTGCATTTAATTCCAAACCAAACAAACAAACAAAAAATGTGGTGGGGGAATCTGGAGTGTTTTTTTTTTTTTTTCTTTTTTAAACCTCTCTCTGATGATATCCCTCTTTCTTGGATTAAATTTTTTAAAAATTGAGTAACACTAGAATTTCAAGGGTGGATTCCAAGATCAATTCAGTATCTAATTTCCACCCTTTCTCCATCAACTGCCAGTGGCCTTGGTAAGGGAAAGTAGCTCTTGGAACAGAAAGTGATAGAGCCCATTTTTTCCTCCCAGAAGATCTTAGGTTACACTGATCATCACTTTAGATTGCATGAAAGTTCTTGCTGTATGGCAAAAACACAGACTTAGGAAAGAGAAAAAAGGAGGGGTCTAGCCATCAGGAATAATAGTACCCCTCCAAGGCAGTGAGGTCTCGCAGCCTGTGCTAGAGAACAAGAATACCCAGCAGGCAGGAATATGGCAGTGGTGAGAGGATGGACAGAGCTTTCTCTGTCCAAGACACTGGGCTCCTTCATGGGCAATGTGCTTTTCCCTCTTCTGGCACCTTAAAAAGTAAAATGGGTGGGTGCCACTGAACACACTGGCATATAGGCTCTCAAGAGGAGCAAGCAGCAACCTGACTGATAAACCTTGTACCAACACCAATCTATTTGTAAAAGACATCATCCTACTTCCTTTGAGGCTTTTCCTGATAGGTGCCTTCAAAGAGGGATTTGCTGGCATCTGAAGCAACAAGAGCATGAGTCAGGGACCACAGAACAGGGGACTACACCACCACCTGCAGAAGCCAAGAAGGGGAAAAAGCTACACGGGGTCAACAGTCAGGCATGCCAGGCAGGACGTGAGGCTCAGGAGCCTCCCGCGGAACTTTCAGCTCTTGTCTATCTAAAACAAGAGGCTCCGGCTGGCAGCCTGCGTCAGCCAGCAAATACAGCCTGCCCTCTGTCTCAGCAGTCCTTCAGCTAGTATAGTAGATGTGGAAGTAGAGAGTCTTGTTGCGTAGCAGAGAGTAGGAGTTGTCAAACTTGAGCAGGTAGATACCCTCACCAGGGTAGTCATGGCTGCCAGCCTGCACATCTCGGTGGCTGTCCCGCCGGTACACAGGCATGACTTCCCCATAGCGACCCCGTAGGGAACTCCTGGAACCTCTCTCCACATCTCCCACTGGGACAGGTTCTGCAGAAGCAAACAGCAGTATTTGGATATGAGTTCAGAGATGAACACATCCTACTGGATGGTGAGATGATGAGCCAGGTAACCTCATGATTTCAGTGAGAAGGGGAGGTGCCTTTGGCTTCCTATTATAGGGAACTGAAAAATGTCTGGTGATTTTTTTTTTTTTTTTTTTTTTTTTTTTGGTCAAAACAGTGACTACTGAGTGACACTGGCATTTAGTGCTCCAGGGTGCAGGAGTGCTAAAGTCAGGCTACCGCTATAACAAAGTAGTGACCCATCCCAAATGCCAATAATGTCTACACTGAGAAACAGTGAGTTAGCCTGATGAGCTCCAAACGTGTCTGGGTATTTCTGGGGGGTAGAATGACATATTTAGATGGGAATATCAAGAAATTCTTTCATTCAGTAGGTGAAAGGACTAGCCAACATGAGTAGGAAATGCAGATAAACATGTTGTACAGAGAGACCCCAAAACTTCCACTTGGTTTCCTAAAAAGCAGCAAATAAGACATAAGGTTCTTCTCTAAGTACCTGTAGATTTCCTTGCAGACGCAAAGAAGCAAGCTAAGGAACTGATTTTAAGATTCTATAAAAAACTACAAAAAACAGCTAAAGCTTAGAATCTACTCTTAGATTACCTCCCCCCTCAAAATATCTCAGGGCCATCGTGAGTAAGCACTACAAGTAACAGCTAGAATGGAGCAGAGACTACTTTTTTCTTTTTCTTCTTCTTCTTGTACACGGTACTGGGGATTGAATCCAAGGGCACTCTACCAGTGAGCTACACACTAGCCCTTTTTATTTTTTTTATTTTGAGACATGGTCTCACTAAGTTGTCCAGGCTAACCTTGAACTCCCAGCTTTCTGAGTAGCTGGGATTACAGGTGTGCAGCACCACACCCAGCTCAGATACTACTTGTAAACTGCTCTAGCCATGAAGTGAGCAGTCAGACAGCTAAGACAGTTTACATGGAAGAAAAAAAGGGTACATTTAGCAAATTCACTCATTTTGGCTCCATGTTAAGAATAAATAGCCCTAAAATAAGAGAGAAATGCAACATAACTTCAGGTTTCCACGTGATGTGAAAAACCCAGCTTCTACATACAGAAGCAGTGACTCCTCTCTCTCTGCTCCAACCCTATAGCCACCCCCAGAAAAAAGGTTGAGGAAACAATTAGGTACTGATTAAAAGGAAAGAAAATTTCAGCTAATGCCTCAATACCAACCCTACTGGACTGTTCTCTGAGGGTCTGACTTTGGCCCGCACCTTTTAACTTTAGCTTGTGATGCTGGATTCTGTGCCCACAGTGCTGCTGGATCCCTTCACACCTGCATTCTAAGGAGGACTGCTACAACCCAAGAAGTAGTCACTAGAAGTCAGGCTAAGGTAGAAATGAAAACTGCAAATTATGTTAAAATTAAATTTACCTTCAATTTCCTCCTCCTCTTCTTCTTCTTCATCCTCTTCCTCACTGGAATCACTGACCTGCACAGTTATATCAGTGCTGGTTACAGGGGTCCAGTCAAAATAAACTCCAAAGCCAATATCATAGTCATCAGTTGCAAACTCCCAGCAGACACGCTTCCCCTCTGGATGAGTGGGTACCCGGATGGTCACCACCTCACCCCGTTTCACCACCAGACGGCTGTTCTTCTCTTTGCCCAGCTTGCTTTTGAATTCCTTCACCTTGGCAAAGGTCCAGATGCATGGAGGAGCCATCAGAGGTGGGGAAACTGAAAGGACAGGAAGTATGCTATTGGAAAACTGTGGAGAAATGCTCCCACACCCAGCATTTTGCTTAGGGAGGTTGCCACAAAGACATTCTTGCTATTGGCTTCTCTCACTTCTTTTCATAAGTCATTTTCTTCCCTTCCACCTGCCTACCTTTCTTTACATGTCTATTAGAAATTTAAAAAAACATTTTCTGTATTTCTAGAGGTCTTACCTCTCCTGTGGTCCCCCAGAAGATCTGCAGATTCCAAATCAGCTGAAAGAATATCAATAGCTCCTGTATGCTCAGACTGGATCATAACAATGTCTCCAGACCTTTGTGGAACTCGGTACTTGGCCATCTGCACATCAGAACTCTGGTTAAAGGACACACTGAAGTGGCAGATTCCAATTAACCTCTTTCTAAATGAAAGTGAGCCCCCCCTCCCCTACTTCTCCCAGTACCCCAATTTGAAGCTTAACATGCTATTCAATATTCCTTTTTTTCCAAGTTCAAGTTGCTAATAAATTCTTCTTTTTCTAATTTTTTTTTAAGTATGAGTAATTGAACCCAGGAGTCACACGTGCTAGGCAAGTGCTCTACCACTGAGTTATATCCCCAGTCCTTTTATTCTATGTTTTTATTTTGATACGGGGCCTTGAAAGGTTGCCCAGGCTAACCCAGAGCTTGCCATCCTCCTGCCTCAGCCTCCCAAGTAGCTGGGATAGACACCACACCATGCTAAATTCTACTTTAAAAGAAAAATGTTCCTTGGGTTAAGGATTCTTTCTTGTTCTTTCCTACATTTTGCAATTTTACAGAAGTCTTTTTGCTCCATACCCTTTCACAATTCTTCCCCACAAACATCCTCTCAGCTTGCTCCTGCCTTTGGCATCCAGTGTTCTGGGCCATGCCTGGTCTCACCTTAGCCTGCATAGCACTGTCTGTGGCTTCTCTCATGCCAGTGCTCCCATCATCTAGCTCAACTCCCACTCTGCCACACAGCCTCTGGCTACAAGATTTACTTCTACACTGAGGCTATGTCCCACTCAAGGGTTACTTCTATATGACTATCAGCCAGTTCATCAAAATGCTGCATAGAGAAACTGATTTCCAGTCTCAGTCTGTTCCCCCTCCCTCTCATTTTCACTCTCCCTCTCTTCTTCCCTCCCTCTCCTTCATCTACACCTCAAGCTCTCACCCTCAACATTACTATGTTCTATAAACAATTTCATCTTAGAGCAGCCCCAGGATTTGCATTTGAAGAGTGCACTTGCTGCCCGATACCTGACATGTATGGACGAATACAAATGGCACTTGATACCCAAAGCCCTCGATAACCCCTACAGTAGCCTACTCTCTCTCTATGCTGGGTTTCCCTTCAAATCACTCAGACTGTTTCATGGTATTATGCCTTATTCCCTTCTCCAGCTGGGACACACCTACTGAAATCTACACCTACTGCCCACTGGGGAAAGTGCAGCAGCGAGTCAGCAATACAGTTAGGAAGCTGGAATTGTATTTGTGAGAAAGAAATAAATCAAGTTTACAGTGCATCCAGGCTAGGTTTTCACAGTATCTGTTTTGGCAGAATAAGCAATCCAGTTATTATCTCCATTGCTAGATGAAGTGAATCAGACTTTGACTAGTGTGCTAAAGGAATCCTTCCTTTTCCAAAAGGTTGAACAACAGATTTCATTTGTAACTCATTTAGCTGCATAGCCATAGCCTCAGTTTCCTCATTTGATAAAGGGGGTCACAATGGTATCCATCTTGCAAGGCTGTTCTCAGAATAAATAGTGTTATAGATAAAAAACTTATGTAAACTATAAAGCATTATACAAATGTTATTATAATGCTTGCTGCTTTTATTAAATAGTGATTATTATTATAATATCTATGCTAATAATAATACATACAATCCCCACCATCCATATCTCTATGGCAAGAAGACCTCTGTGGCAAGAGGACCACCGCTTATCAACACCACTTTTACAGAATCTTTACCATAAATACTAAGTAAAACTTCCACAGAAAAGTGAAACTAAAATAGTCCAATGCCAAGGTCCTTCACATCAAGAGGATTTTAGAGAACACTGAACACTTAACATTTCTTCCAAAACTTCAGTTTTTGAAAAGGTACCTATTATGTGCTAATACAATAACAGGCCCTGTGGGAGATACAGATAATCATTCACAAAACAATTAAGAGTGAAATGCTATAAAGGGAACAAAGAGAGAATTCTGGAAGCAAGGTCACTATGGTTTCTAACTCCAACCCTTCCATTATGTATCTAAATTTTGGTGCCCCAAACTCCTCTGTATGAGAGCGAGCCAGAATATGCTCCCTACCTGGTTGCGGACGTGGGCCTGGTCTGCAGGCAGCAAATGCTGTTCCACCAAAGCTGGAGCCTTGGAGGGATTGGTTGCTCCCTGCAGATCTTCTGTGGCATCCTTACTCACTGGACATACCATCTGTGGCCTCCCAGAAGAAGAGAGCATGTCAATTCAAGGGCTCTTCAGAAAGGCACAACAGTCTTGGAGAAACTCTGAAATAAAACAGGGTTCAAAGGACACCCCACCTCCACTCTCTGCCTTCTGCATTTAGGTCCATTGTCACTTCAGTTCCCCGCTGCCAGGGGCTGAACTGGCCCACAGTAAGGCATTGACCACGAGTGGGCACATGGACTGACAAAGCTGGGTCCCAGGCTCTGAGAACCATAGAAAACAGCTCCGTCATCTGACATGGATTCCCAGTCTGATTTTCTTTGTTGGTGTTATTTCTATTATTTATTTTAACAGACAAATAAAAATTGTACATATTTATGTGTAAAATATTATACACACACACACACACACACACACACAAACACTGTGGAATGATCAAATGAGGCTAATTAATACACTCATCACCTCACATAATTTTTTGTGTGTGAGAACATTTAAAATCTATTAGCAATTTTTAAGTATAAAAAATTATTATTAACCATAGTCACCATAGTATGCAAAGATCTCCAGGACTTACTCCCCCCATCTCACTGAAGCCTTGAACCCTTTGACTAGCCCCTCCCTATTCTATCCTATGCCCTGACCTGTGCATAACCACCATCCTACTCTCCGCTTTCATGAGTCTGACTATTCCTCACTCTGGGACGTACTCCACACGATTTCAACAGATAGAATGAGTTTGGTTCTACACAGTCACCAGAAGGAAGCAAGGGGTGGGAGGCCTGCCTAAGTCAGAGGCTGATGAACAGCAGTGCCAGATGATCTGCAAGGCCGTCCCTCCACAGTTACCTCAGGGGCAAAGTCTTTCAGCAGCTCTGTTTCATACCCAGGATATCCCAGTTCACTGCCAGAGGCAATTGCTTTTTTTTTTTTTTTTTTTTTGCTGGGGATCAAACCCAGTGCCTCCTGCATAACCAGCAACTACTCTCCCACGAAGCCGCATCCCAGCCTTTCCTTTTAAGCCCAATAATCAACTATCCTAATGACTGAAAACACAGCTATGTGAATAATTGATTTTGAAGAGGCAAAGGAATGATTCATGCGTCCCTCCATTTCTCTGGCTTCAGAGAGACTAGAATATGAATTAAGTATCAGGGCTGGAGCACAATACCCCAGGTCTTTTGAAAATCTGTTGCCAATAAAAAGTGACATGGCAGGTTGGGGTGTGACTCAGTGGTAGAGTGCTCGCCTAGCATGCATGAAGCACTGGGTTCAATCCTCAGCACCACATAAAAATAAAATAAAGATATTGTGTCCACCTAAAACTAAAATATAAATTTTTTTCAAACTGACATGGCTTTTTAGAGCAACAGTTATTAAGGATAGTTTGGGGATTCCTGCGGTCCTTAGGACCCTTCAGGGAGTCTGTAAAATCAAATACAACTAAAATCTGTGTTTTCATACTAATAATAAAATATTATTTCCTTTTAACTCTTACTGTCAAGAGTGGGCAGGGGAATTTTCCAGAGACATCTGACATTGCAACTTGAAGCAGAGATGAGAATCTAATTGGGCTTTTATTAAATCCAGGCATTAAAGAGATTTACAATGTCTACATTACTGTTACTTTGGAAATTAAGCTGCTTTTCTTTTAAAACGTGTTATTTAAACTAATACATATAAAGTTAAAAACTTTGTTGTTTTTAAGTGAATGAATAATTATTTTCTAATTTTTCATTTTAATTTCTAATATAGTAAATATTGACAGATAAAACTTGTCAGGTCGATGAAGGTGACTTAGGAACAAAGCACCAAGCAGCCCGCATGTGAAAGAAACACCCATCAGGCACTGAGGGAACTGCAGGGTCTCCTGGCCAACCCTGGATCTCAGCCAGTTCCCCCCACCAACTCCAGTGGGACAAGGGACTCTAAGAGCCCCTTTTCCTGTCCCAAGCCCTCCCTTCCTGCCCTAAGCCCCATCAAATTCCAGTCCTGTGGATCCCCTAGGCGGTTTCTCCGCAGACCCTCTTATCTGCTCTGTGGGTCTGACAGAGTTCCGCCCAGGAGTAGGATCTCAATAAATCCTCATAAGAGGCTTTTAAATCTGCCTCCTTTTGGTCACCACCATGGCCTGACCTTACAAAACTCACATAAAAAAAAGTTCTTTGGGATCCACAATAATATTTTAAAGTGTAAATATTTGATGCCCTATTTTAGGGCAACATTCTTTATTTCTTCTTTTCTCCTTTGTTAATGTAAACAAGAAAAGTAATTCTTAGTTTATAAATTATCTCTTCTTCAGATAAACAGAGCCATCTTTTGGATTATCCAAGGCCTTCCACCTATATCAGAGCAATCAAGAGAATCAGGCTTGCTTGAGTGATCCAGTGTAAGTTTTAAATTGGTCTGTGAGTTTATTTTAATACTTTTTAAAATACTTTTAATTAAACCCAGTAAACTTTTAGTCTGTTTCTGCTTCTTCTGTCCCCTCTTCTAGAAGGCAAGCCTAATGTCAGGGTCTGGGCCTCCTTCCTTCTGAATGCACAGCATGTAAAAGCAAGCCCCGCCCCCGAGCACTCTCACCTCATCTCCTAGAATCCCTAGTTTGTAGAAGGTTACTCCAGCAACTTCGGCCTCTGAATCTTTGATGCTCCTCAGTCACATCCAACACTCTTACTCCTCTCCGCTCCTGCTGTATCCTCTGCCTGCAGTAGTCTTCCTCTAGCTCACTTATGGCTGCCTTCTTCCTTCAGCTTTCTGCACCACTATTCCATTCTATGAGGTTCCCTAGATATAGGGTGTGAAATGGCTCTTCCTTCCCTGACCCTTTCACTCTTCATACCCTTACCCTGATTCATGTTTCTTCACTTAGTACTGCCTGACATACTATGTAACATATTTTATTGATTGCAAGATACACATTAGTTTATTGTGTAAATATTTTGTTAATATTTATTTTTTAGTTGTAGTTGGACACAATATCTTTATTTTATTTATTTATTTTTATCTAGTGCTGAGGATGGAACCCAGGGCCTTGCACGTGCTAGGCGAGCACTCTACAGCTAAGCCACAACCCCATCCCTCAGTTTTTGGGTTTTTTTTTTTTTTTTTTTTTTTTTTTTTAGTTTTTGGGTTTTAACAGAACTGAAATATAGGATCTCTTAAAAACTGATGATGTCTTAAAAGTGCCATAGGTCTAGACTAACACTGAGTTCTCCCACAGGAGGGCTGTGTGTGCTTCTCCCAGTGCAGGAACCTTACCAGCCTGAGACACCCTGAAATTAATTTCTCTTTAAGGATTTTGTTTATACCACATGAGCAGAGTGAATTAGACAACAAACTGATGACTATGATTTGTGATTCATATTCTCAGGGAAGGTATTTTTCCTCCCCTTAAACAATGCCAAGTTTGAGACATTCATATTTTCTTGCTGAGCTTTTCTGTGTCTCTATCTTTTAATTGAAGATGCAGGCTGTTGGTGTCCCTATTAGACTCTCTTTTTTGGTGGTACATCAGATAACAGCACATCTTACAGGTGAGATGACAACTCAGATTCTATGAAGCATGCTACATATTTGTTTTCTGTCTGCATCCCCCACTACAGTATAAGATCTGTGAGGCCAGTGAGTTGGACTGTTTTGTTCATTTGTAGTACCTTCAATACCAGGTATATAGTAGATGCTCAACAAATATTTAGTGAATGAATAAATAGTACACAACCCAAAATATTTGTTGAATTAATAAATGAATATGCTAGCTGGGCACAGTGGTGCATGCCTGTAATCCCCATGGCAGGAGGTGTCTGAGGCAGGAGAATTGCTGAGGTCAAAGCCAGCCTCAGCAACTCAGTGAGGCTCTAAGCAACTCATTGAGATCCTGTCTATAAAACACAAAAAACGAGCTGGGGATGTGGCTCAATGGTTGAGTGCCGGTGGGTACAATCCTTGGTACGAAAAAAAAAATTTTTAAATTAATTAATAAGCTAATTTTAACTTGGGAACAAAAAAGGAATTCTGGATCATATTACCATTTATAATATGGGATGGGGGGACTACACGAGTCAATCTGAATCATTTCCTTGATCTTTTTTTTTAATTTTTAATATTTATTTTTCAGTTTTCGGCGCACACAACATTTTTGTTTGTATGTGGTGCTGAGGATCAAACCCAGGTCACACGCATGCCAGGCGAGCGCGCTACTGCTTGAGCCATATCCCCAGCCCCATTTCCTTGATCTTACTGTGGCATCTAAAATTGAGTGTCAGGCTGGGGGTACAGCTCAATGGTAGAGGGCTTGCTAGCATGTGCAAGGCCCTGTGTTCAATTCCCAGGATCTCAAAAATAAAATAAAACTAAGTCTTTGCCTTTGAATATGTTATTTTGAACATATGGTTCTACTTATAAATTTTTTTAAAACTGGACATGCAACAGCCACATAAATTTATGTTCACATTAGCATTTTATGTCCTGGAGGATTACTGAAGGGTATTTTGGGAAAGAAAAATTGCAAATCACTTGATGGTGGTGATAAGTCACGTAGAGGAAAAATCTCCAAGTTAATTTAAGCTTTTCGGTTTGTGCTGAACTGGAACAGGGAGGACAGCCCAAAGGGTGGGGAGAGCCTGGCCAGCCTCACTAAAACGACAGAGAGTTTTGTTGCTTCCATTTCCTGTAGACACAAAATACAAGCACTAAGCTTCCAGCATCAGACCTGCTGGATTTTTTTCTTGACTCCCAAGATTTTAAATTAAATTTCCTTTGGTCTAAGAATGTTCTGTTTCTACTTCAAAAAATATATTTATTTTTAGGAGGATAAAACCATTCTGTGCCAAAATCTACCCTCCAAAGAGCCTTCAAATCAACATATGCAAAAAAGGAACAGAGGCAGGAAGATAGAAAGGAGTGGGGGGGGGGGGGCTTGATGAGAATGTGAACTGTCTCACATAACCAAAGCCTGGAGGAAGGTTGTTATATACAATAATTTAGCAGCTCTAAGCACAGAACTCAAAACCTCTATTCCTGGGACTGGGATTGTGGCTCAGTGGTAGAGCACTTGCCTCGCACGTGTGAAGCACTGGGTTCAATCCTCAGCACCACATAAAAATAAATAAACAAAATAAAGGTATTGTCCATCTATAACTAAAAAGAAAATATATACATATATACATACATAAAACCCTCTATTCCTGGTATGAGGATAAGCTATAGTTAAAAAAAAAAAGTAGGTATTTATTTCATTAGGGTTGAAGATTAAATGAGATAATACACTTTAACAGCTGGTATAATATTTAGCAAATAGGAATATTTGATATTTTGATATTATCATTACTATTATTATCATTATTACAGATAAATGTTTAATAAAGTATGAGTATTATTATCACCAACTATATTATAATATTAACCAAATTATTTCATACACAAAAAAAGAAAAAACTTATAAATATAACTCAAAAAGTTAAGAGATTTTTAAAATGCCTTTTGTGTGGGGCATGGACACCACAGATTTTAAATAACATACCATGAAACTATCAATTGGACTACAATATCCACTAGCTCTGTGTTCATCAATTATTAGAGTCACTAATTACTCCATTCATGTTTGGTTTTCTCTCATTCTAGACTTCAGAATTCTGCTATACACTCTGATATCAGTGATGGTGGGTAAATGTGATGGACAGGGAAGGAAATTATAACCTACAGTAACCTAGAGGTTATCATAATGGTTTAATTTGAAAATTACATGACAAAAAAATCGCCTTTAATTGTCTGTGTACACACACACATAGTTTAGGTTAAAAAAAAACTACATTCTCTCACAAGTCCACCTGGAGTCTATTTCAAGTGTTTTCATGCTTGAATAAAGTCTTCAGGAGCAGATTAACAACAACATGACACTAGATTATTTGTTGGTTTTATTCTATGAGAGTAAAAGAAAAATTTATAATAGATCTGACATTGTCCCCAGGCCCATTTAAGGCTGATTAATTACTTGTCATACCTCTTAAACTGCTGTCTGCTTCTTTCACCAATTCACCAATTTATTCTCAGAAGACAAAACTTCTGAATGCACTTTATCCAAAACAGTTTTTTTTCCCTACCTGTGGGGCGAGGGATGGGGTGCTAGATCAGAGATGGCCTTGGTGATTTCTAGATCTTCATTCTCTAGAAAATAATGGAAACAAAGAATCAATATCTGAGAGGGAACCCAATTATAATTATCTGTAACTTTAAAAAAATACTAGCAGTTTCAACCAAAAATATTTTGGGCATAAACTTTATATTCTCAGAGTCTCAGAACAAAAATGACTCAAGACATCACATCAAAGTATTCTCAAACCATCAAAACCCATTCATAAAAAAAGATAAGTCATTTTGCAAAACAAGTCCCCACAAAATTAATCCTAATTCAAGAATCATAATTCTCATAAAGTAGGCAGAACACAGAAGGCAGACTGGAATGTACAATGAAATGAACTGAATTCAGTGTCAAATTACAGAGTGTCACTTCTACATTCAGGTTACTGTATCCAATGTCAAGTAAGGGACTTTTGTGATTTAATTCATTTATTCATTCACCCATGATTTCTTGAATGAGTAGGTACCCTCAATAAATATACAAGTGAGGGCTAGGGATATAGTTCAGTTGGTAGCATGCTTGCCTCATATACACAAGGTCCTGGGTTCAAACCTCAGCATCATTAAAAGAAAGAAAGAAAGAAAGATATAAGTGAAATGCATAATGAGGGTCATGCTCCCAAGCTCTGGACAAGCTTGGTGTTACTGTTGCCATCTTGCAGGTAAGAAAACTAAGGGGGAGAGACTGTGCTCTTAAACATCAGGTGTTACTTAGTTTTGTGGTTTACTTGTTCAGCCTTTCCCTGTACACTCAGATAAAATCTGGTTTTCTACATTTAGATAGCCATTAGTTCAGTGCCCTCTGGTCAAGACAGAAAGAAACTGAAGCCCCAAGACCACTTTCTAATACAAAAATGAAATGTTTTTGATTTGGGTGGTACGGGGGATCAAACCAGGGACATTCTGCCACTGAACTACATCCCTAGCATTTTTTTTTTTTTTTGAGACACAGTCTCACTAAGTTGTCCAGGCTGGCCTTGAACTTGCAACCTTCCTGCCTCAGCCTCCTGAGTACAGGATTACAGGTGTGTGCCACTGTGCCCAATTAAAATAAAACTTAATGAGGTAAACCTCAAACACTGAGAATGTCATAAAAGTGAAAATGACAGGCAAATACTTGTGATCCAACCTTAATCTAGTCTCTATTTCTTGTATACAAATAGCCCTATATTTCTTTCTTGTCCATTTACAGTCTCGAGGGTAGAAACATCTTGAGCTCAGGCTACCCCATTTTCCTCTCAACAAAAGAACTGAGTCTAAGATGCTTGTCAGCTATTCCCCAGTTTCTGCCACTCTGTGAACAGACCCAATTCCCTGAAGGATAATGAGAATAGAAAGTTCTTCCCTATGCTGACTTAAGTGAAAACTGCTTCCTAATAAATTTACTCTGTAATCACTCCTCCCCACAACACCCTTTCAAAATATTTGTAGTCTGCCGTCACACTTCTCATAGGTTCCTTCTACCGGGGCTGGCCATCTCCATATCACAAGGCCTCTACTATGCAGGTCCTGTTTCATTGCTCCACTTCATTTGTTCCACTCAAAGTAAGGAGCTAAAACAAACAGCCATTTCAGATGTGCTCTAACCCATGCAGGGTACACCAGCAATAACCTCTTACTAAAGACACAATATTTTTTGGTATAACACCCCATCCAAGCACTAGATTTTTTTAACTGCTAATTTACTCTGTTGGCCTACATAAGTCAATCAAAGTTTCAGGGTTTCTAAAATCAACTTTTTCAAGCCCACTCCAACTTATGTTCTATTTTTGAGATACACTTTTGGAAAATAACTGACTTATTAACTTAAATTCAGAACTTTATATACCCATCTTATTTATTTCAAATTAAATTTTTGAAATTATACCCATAATGCTTTGTTCATTGTATAACAAATTAAATATTGATTAAAAAAATTTTGCATCTGCCCTTCCAAACTTTGTCCTTTAAAAAACTTTTTAAATATACAAGTAATCCAAAATTCACAATAGAAAAATCAGGAAATACTGATAAACAAAATAGCCACAGAAACACCAATAACTAAAACTCCACTAACCAAAGATAGCTACTATAAACAATTTGATGTATATCCTTTCAAAAATTTATTTACATATTTATACATATAAACACATAGGTAACAGTTGGCATTATGTATGTATATGTGTGTGTGTATGTGTGTGTGTGTGTGTGTGTGTGTGTGTAAGGGCTATCTCATCGTTTTAAACAGCTGCACCTTCCACCTACTAGTTTTGGCAATCAATCATGATCATTGTCTAAAACTGATAGATAATTTCATTAGAATCTGGTAAACTGTTTTTTCAATTCTAGCAAGCACTTATTTATTGTAATTCTTATATTAAAAAATAAACTTCTCCTCATCAACTATTTGGCTGTTATAAAATACTCATAAAAGAAAAGTAGGATGAAGAATTGATTCTAGGAGCCAGGCACAGTGGTAAATGCCTATAATCCCAATAGCTCAGGAGGCTGAGGCAGGATGATGGCAAGTTTGAGGCCAGCCTCAGCAACTTAGCAAGGCCCTAAGCAACTCAGTGACAAACCCTGTCTTAAAATTGAAAATAAATAATAAGGGTTGGGGGTGTAGCTCAATGGGAGAGTGCTTGCCTCACATTGTGAGGCACTGGGTTTGATCCTCAGCACCACATAAAAATAAATAAATACAGCTAAATTGTGTGTGTGTGTGTGTGTGTATACATCTTCAGTCATATGTATGTATGTATGTATATATATGTGTGTGTGTATATATATATATATATATATATATATATATATATATATATACATACATACACACACACACACACACACATACATATGACTGAAGATGTAGCCCAGTGGTAAAGCACCTCCAGGTTCAATCTCTAGTACCAAAAAGAGAAAAAAAATAAAGAAAAAAGAATTGATTCTACACCAACTATCAAAATACTGAGTTAGATTCATAGGTGAAGAATGATTATTTTTTAAAGTGCCATTAGAAATGTGGATTTTAACATATTTTATGTGTTTCAAGATTTCCTAGCTTTTGCCTATGGGAGCTCCTTAAAATTGGCTCTTATGTCCCTTTAACATGACTCAAGTAGTCTTGCTTAAAGCACAAGTTCCAGGCTCCTCTTATAAATGCCGTGCCCCAAACCTGGAATCAATCATTTCTCATGTGTCCTATTTTTGTTCATGTGACTCAGCATTTAGAAACTCCACCCTCATGCTGGGGATATAGCTCAGTTGGTAGAGTATTTGCCTCCCACAAGGCCCTGGGTTCAATCCCCAGCACCACAAGAAGGAAAAAAGAAAAAGAAAATCTACACTCATAAATGGCTAGATGCCGTTATGGGGGGAATGGGTTAATTATCCTGGGGATGGGTTAGTTATCATGGGAGTGGGTTTCTGATAAAAGGATGAGTTCAGTCACCTTCCCCATCGCTTATGTGTTCACTTCAGTTTCCTGCCATGAGATGACACAGCAAAAAGACTCTCACAAGAAATGACTTTGAATTTCCCAGCTTCCAGAAGTGTTTAAAATCTTTTGTTCTTTATAAATTACCCAGTCTCATATATTGTTATTGTTAGACCAGGATGAAAGAAAAGACCACTGACTCCAATTAAAATCAAATTAAAACAAGCTTATTATTTTGACCAGCCGGGCTGCCTCTCCCAACAAAAACCTCGGGAACAAGACAGCCCAGCAGCTTTCTTGCAGCCCAGCTTTATAGCCCAGAAAGTTACACAAAGGGGGGTTACAGATAACAAAACTTTGATGAGCATAACACAAATGGTAGTTTACATTTTTGCTGGCCCCGGCATCAGAATTTATGAAGGTCATTAGAGCCTCAGTGTCTAATAGAGAAATCTTTAATTATGTTACTCAGGGATGGATAATCATACCAGCAAACACCAAGCCTACCTGAGTAGGTTAGGAATATCTGTAGGCCTTAAACAAAACTTCTGTCTCTGGCAGCTCCTCTTGATAGTCTCTTTTTATAGTTATCAGGCAATTCTGTCTGAGCATCCTTCTTTGTAGCCTCCAGTCTTACTTATTTTGGGAGGCTAACATAAGGTGTATACCTTAAATAATAATAATAGTAATAATAATAATAATTATTATTATTATTATTTTAAATGTCCTGGAATGGCTGTGTTTTGGTTTTAACTGTCTTTGCTAATTGTTTAAGATGAAGCAGTCAAACTGACTTTTGTTTCTATCTATTGTTAACAGTCAGCTGAGTTTTTATGGGAGTCATTCCTGGGGAAACTTGAGAGCAGCTTCTCAGTTCTGCTAGTGTCATTTGTGCTAGGATGGGTCCAGGTCTTGCTTGACCATGTGGCTTCCCTTGGAAGCATCAGGGATGTCTCCCTCTCCGATGACCCTCCTCTTTATAGCAAATGCACTGATTGGCTTTCTGTTCTCCAGTGGTCTCATTAATCTCCCTGATCGGGAGGTTATGTGGCCCAGAGTTGCAAAGCTCTTTAGAGAAGTCCCCTGTTCCCTGGATTCAGATTGACTCAGAGGGCAAGAGCCAAATATTGGTTTTCTTGGCCCTTTTAATTTAACTTTAATTTTAAAACATAATCTTAAACATCCAGAAAATAAATTTTAACAGCCTTATATTAAGAGTACTGGGCTTTAATGTCTATAACTTTACAATTATTTATCTTTTTTATTTAATTGGGGTCTGTATTATCCTATCTATCTTGTAGGTGATGACTTGTTATCTTAAATTAACCCAGGTTATGTTCTTAAGGGAGGTTTATTGCTTTGCTAACAAAGGAGAAACAGTTCTTAAAGCAACACCTCTGCAAAACACAGGGACTCTTTAGATCATTTATAAGGAAATTACAAAATAAAATTAACAAGAGTAAAAACATATTTAGTTCGTGTAATGGCTATCCTGAATTTTGGCTGGGTTACACATTATATCCCCTGTTTGAGATCCTAGTAAACTTGACAGAAAAAAAAAAAACTTTTGAACATAACTTTATTTTTTTTTTAATATTTATTTTTTAGATTTCGGCGGACATAGCATCTTTGTTTGTATGTGGTGCTAAGGATCGAACTGGGCCGCATGCATGCCAGGTGAGCATTCTACCGCTTGAGCCACATCCCCAGCCCTGAACATAACTTTAAATGTACTGAAATCTGGCCTACTGCTTTCATAGTCATTCTCACACGTAGTAAGATGGGACACAGAGCCTATTCTCAGGTAAGGCAGGGCTCTTCATAAATCTTAAGTGCTCTAGTTCTGAAGCTGATCTTTGCTTTTTAAACATCATTTTACAAAGCTTACATAAATTGTTGCTCAAGTTTACATGAATATTAGCTAACACAATATAATATCACATCTAAAACATGAATTAAAGAAAGGCTGAAAATTTTTAACCTTTTGTGGAAAGGTAGCAAAATACTTTGTGCTTTACAATATTAACCTTTACATAGATTAGGCTCTTATTAACTTAAAAATACATTTAAATTGTTCCCCAATGTAAAAAGTAATATAAAACTTTACATATCTTATTGATAACAGGTAAATAAATCCCCAATATGTTTTTTTAATCTTAAAATTACCATACAACTTTAGAAGCTTGATACAATGCTTTTTTAAAGCTTCTACCTTACAGACTTGTATACCTGGAAGATATGAGCCCATTAATAGCATCACAATTATATTGATGTTTTAATATTAACCAAGTTTAGCTTTTAAAGAAATGACAGTACAATACTCTAAAATAACAGTTCTTATTTAACCAGTTGTTTAATTTTTATGGTTGCTTGCTCTAGAAAAAAAGAAATAAAATTTAATAAACACAATGGTATGGGTAAACTCATGTTTTAAGAAATTTTTTTTTTAAAGAGAGAGAGAATTTTAATATTTTTTTTAGTTTTCGGCGGACACAACATCCTTGTTTGTATGTGGTGCTGAGGATCGAACCCGGGCCACACGCATGCCAGGCAAGCGTGCTACCACTTGAGCCACATCCCCAGCCCAAGAAATTTTTGTCTTTTTTTACACATGACTGATTGTAAAAACAAACTTATACAGACCTTAGTAAATCAATCAGATATCTAACAAAAGTACTCATGAATGAGTAATCCCATATCAAATTTACTTTACTTATTTTAACAAAATATTAGACAAGTGTATTGAACAGCGTAAGCCATTATTTTTCCTTGTTGAAGGAAAGTCCTAGAACCAAGGCATATTAGACATTTTGTAGACATTAATATTTTATTAGTTTTTTTGACCACCTAGAAAAACTTATAAGCTTAAATTTAAAAACATTTATTTTAAATCTGTTTACCCAATTTAAATTGAACCATTTAAATCACATGAATTAAAGATCTTTGGATCCATTTTTGAAAATTTTTTATGAGCGCTCCTTATATCTGTTAATTTGTATATCATATATAGGATATACAGACATATGTACAAATAGACATAAAACACATAACTCAAGTGTGCACACATAACACAGTAGTAAAGGCCTTGTGGCTTATCGCAGGTGAAATCTCCATTGCAATGTTTAAAAATTCCACAGTTGATCAAAGATAGAACTGATCAGAAAAACATTAACCTAGGTCTATAGGATCAAAATCATGAGCTCAAAAAAATACAGAATCTAAGAAAAAGCAAGAGTCCTAAAAAAAATATGACCAGCCAGTAATTAGTAAATACCATACAATTTACTTTTTTTCCCCCTTAGGCCTCAGATCAGTCTCCTACTGAGCTTGCAGGCTTCTTTCATTTGCATTTCAACATAAGTTCTGGCTGAGGTCTGAAAGAGCAGAAAAAACTGCTATTCTGAGCAGACACCTCATGCCTAAGACATTTTAACCATAAGTCATAATTTTCAGGTTCAGATGTTGATGATACAAGTTCATGTTATGATACAAATTTAAGATACAATTCACAAAATTTTATACCTTTACATCTTATTTTGTCAAAGGAAAAATTTTTCTACACTAGAAAAACTTGCTCACACAAAACTGAAAATAGGATCTCACTTGATAATATAAAAGCTACCATCAGAAGAAATCTCTTCAGGATCATTAAGCTACTTTCTTTGCTCTGAAGTTCCTAAAGAGAACCACACACTACCATCTATATCCAAAATTAAGCTTTAAAATTTTTTAAGACTGTTGCTATTCAACATCTTAATAAGCCAGAACAACCCCCAATCCAACACTTTCCTTTTCCAGGTCCTACACACTGAAGGGAAGAGATACCATACTATGATTTACTATCCTTGTCCAAATTAACACACTGGTATACACAGTGACATCTTCCCAGCTACCCAATTTAAAAATTGGTGAAAAAACCTGAATGATTGGGAGTTACTTGCCAACTTGGAAGTAGAGTTCTTTAGTTTTCCATCATAAGTATTTAAGTTCTCTGGCATGAATTATGTGAAATTATAAACTAAATAATTACCTAAACCCAACTTTTAACTGCAAGATAGTGCAATGCTTCGAAAACCCATTCAGATACCAGATTTTTACAATAAAACATCATCTTTTAGAGACACATTCAGCCAAGATCATTCCCAAGAAACAATCTATAATACAACACATTACTGCCCATGTCTTAAAGGGCCAGAAACAGATATAAACAAAGATTTAATAAAAATTTAATTTAATAAAAAGAAATACAACAACAAACAGACAGAAAGGAGCTCCAAACTATGGCCGTCAGACAGGAACCTTTAAAACAGAGCAGATAAGAGAAAAAAAATCTCCCCAAGTTTTTAACTTCTATTTGACTCCTACACCAGTGGCACCATAGATGTCCCCACGAGTGGACCAGATGTTTTCACAGAGGGGCAACCTGAAATGTAAAATCAAGTGACTTTACTGAATTTAGTGTCCCCTTTTTCTTTTTTCTTTTTGTTTAAGTAGACAGAGGTGGCATAATCCTTACAGTGCAGGGAAGGAAGGTGGGAGTTCCCCGAAGCAAAAGGAGCTTCAGCAGCTGCTGGGAGTCCCTCAGTCCCTCCTTTTACTTACAGGATTAGCTCCTCTGGTTCGGTTCCACCCCAGGCATGCTCAAATATCTCCTAACTTTTCAGTAGTCAACTCTCAAAAAATTAACCTTACATATTCGGCATGCAGTTGTTTGGAGTGATAGGCTTCCCCAAGAAGGGACCGTCCTTTAGAGTTCCCCCTGAGGTGTCAAAATTTATAACTGAAAGTTTGGTTCCTGACCTTGAAGCCAATTAACACCAATTTAATAATGAGGACAGGGTTTTGAGAAAAAGAAAAAAGGGAGGTTTATTGCTTTGCTAACAAAGGAGAAACACAGGGGACTCTGCCCCAAAGATTGTGAGTCTCTTGATCTGGAGGGACAAGGGGTTTTAAAAGAGTTTCACTTGTTAATCTGGAAGATACTCAGTTCTTAGAACCCTAGCAGGCATTTCCCTCTGCAGTGGGTGTGCTCCAGGCAGCCAACTAGGGACTTCTCTAATCCTGCTTAACACAGCAAGGATAAAATTTATCCAAGTTCCTTAAAACACAGTTCAAAGGGCTGTCAGGCTAACTTGCTTTATTACCTATTTTCATGTCCAATTTCCTTAAGTTTTTACTACAGAAGTCACACAAAAAAGGCAGGAAAAAAAAAATACAGAACACAGAACAAAATACAAGAAAACAGAAACCCGGCACTGAAACTGAAAAACATAGGAGCAATGCAACATCTTGCTAAAGCACCTGGGGTAGGAGCATGTTCGTGCCCGTCGGCACCTCTCTACCCTTCCAGAGGAATTCCCTACAGAACAGTACAGAGGACAGAATGATATCTCATTACTATCCCGGACAGGAGTACATGCATGTGAGCCTCGCCAGGCCACTTCTCTATCTTCAGAAGAGATCTCCCTTAACTGATTACCAGATATTATAAAGGCACCACTTACCTATGGAGGCCTCCTCCACCAGATGCTTGCTAATTGTATTAGGGTGGCAGTTCACTGCAGTACTCCGAGTACCGAAGGCTCACTCCGAGGCCTTGGAAAGTCTCAAGCGCACCCCTTAGAGTGGCTCTCAAGCCGGGAGCCCCAGAGAGAAGGCCGGCTTTAGAATTTCTGGCAGTCTGGTCTTGAGGTCTGGTCTGGCAGGGTCATCTCGCTGGGGCCTCCAAAATGTTAGACCAGGATGCAAGAAAAGACCACTGACTCCAATTAAAATCAAATTAAAGCAAGCTTATTACTTCAGCCAGCCAGGCTGCCTCTCCCAACAAAAACTGTGGGAACAAGACAGCCCCACAGCTTTCTTACAGCCCAGCTTTATAGCCCATAAAGTTACACAAAGGGGGGTTACAGATAACAAAACTTTGACGAGCATAACACAAAGGCTAGTTTACATTTTTGCTGGCCCCGGCATCAGAATTTATGAAGGTCATTAAAGCCTCAGAGAGGGTCGTTATCTGGCCAGGGAAGACCAAGATTTATGAGGCCTCACTAAAGTTTCAGAGGGGGCTGCTAACTGGTCAGAAAGAGCCAGGCATGGGTGAGTTCAAGGCACGAGCAGGCATTCCAAGCAAGTTCAGAATTTGCAGTAATTTATAGTAAAGCCAAAACTATCTTTTCATGGCTTTGTGGCGAGATGGCTCCCAATTTTAAGAAAAAATCAGGCTGGGTCTATCAGTTATAGCAAAACAAAACATACTTAATACACACACACACACACACACAAAAAAAATAATGCTGTTGGGCTGGGGCTGTAGCTCAGTGGTAGAGCACTTGTGTAGCATGTGTGAGGCACTGGGTTCCATTCTCAACACCATATATAAAAAATAAAATAAAGTCCATTGACAACTAAAAAAATATTTGTAAAAATTAATAAATAAAAGAATGCTGTTTATAAGAGACTTGCTTTAAACATAAGAACACACATAGGCTGAAAGTGAAAGGATGAGAAGATATCTCCATATAAATGGTAATCAAAAAAAGAACACAGGTGGCTATATGATATCAGAAATAATAGGTTTCAAGTCAAAATTTGCAAGAAGGCTAGGATTGTGGCTCAGTGGTAGAGTGCTTCCCCAGCGTGCGTGAGACACTGGGTTTGATCCTGGCATCACATAAAAATGAACCAAATAAAGGTATTGTGTCAATCTACAACTAAAAAAATCTTTTAAAAAAATTGCCAAGAGACAAAAAAAGATCATTATTTAATGAGAAAGGGGTCAATGTATCAAGAGGACATAGAAATTATAAATAAATTTGCATAAACACACACACACACACACACACATCAGAGCACCCAAAGGTATAAAGCAAATATAAATGGTCATGAAGGAAGAAATGGATAGCAATATAACAACAGTAAGAAGCTTCAATACATCACTTTCAACAATGGATGAATCAACCAGACAGAAAATAAATAAGGATACATTGCACTTGAACTACAGTTCAGATCAAATGGACCTAATAAATACATATAGAACTTTCCATCTAAAAGCAGCAGTACAGGGCTGGGAGTGTTGCTCAGTGGTAGAGTGCTTGCCTATCACGTGTGTGGCACTGGTTCGATCCTCAGCACCACATAAAAATAAATAAATAAAATAAAGGGACTGTGTGCATGTATAACTAAAAAAAATATTTTTTAAAAAAAGCAGCAGTATACAAATTCTCTGGTGCACATAGAACATTCTCCAAGATAGTCTACATGCTGACCCACAAAACAAATCTTCACAAACTTAAGACAGAAATCACATCAAGGATTGTTTCTGTCCTCAATGGCATGAAAATAGAAATTAATAACAGGAGAAATTTTGGAAAATGCACAAACATGTGGAAATTAAACACACTACTGAATTATAAATGATTCAGAGAAGAAATCACAAGGGAAATTTTAAAAATATCTTGAGACAAACAATAAAGGAAACACAACATACCAAAACCTACGGGGTGCAGGAAAGCAGTTGTAAGAGGAATTTATAGTAAAATATGTCTACATTTAAAAAGACAGACCTCCAGCCAGGCACAGTGGCACACCTGTAATCCCAGAGGCTCCAGAAGCTGGGGCAGGAGGATTGCAAGTTCAAAGCCAACCACAGCAAAAGCAAGGCACTAAGCAACTGAGACCCTATCTCTAAATAAAATACAAAATAGGGTTGGGAGTGGCTCAGTGATTGAGTGCCCAAGTTCAATTCCCAGTACCTCTCCCAACCCTGCAAAAAAAAAAAAAAAAAAAAAAAAGACCTTAAATAAATAACTAACGTTCCTTGCTATTTTTAAAACTGGAATGCTTGATTATGGGAGATTATGCCCCTACCCATAGACATTAGTATTATTTCCATTCTATTAATTTTACAAATTGTGTTACAATGTCTTGTGTATATTTTGTATTCCTGCCAGGTGTCTTTGAAATATATTCCTCGAAGTGGAATTTTTGGACCAAATTCTTTTCCACAGGAATCATCCATCAATTTACATTCATAACAGCAATGTACAAATGCCTGTTTCCCCACAACCTCCACAGAGTACGCTGTCAAACTTTTCAAAAATTGACAGAAATTGATATGTGAGGAATGATATCTTAACTTTGTTTTTGTTTTGTTTAAGACAGGTTCTCTAAATATTACTCAGGCTGATCTCAAACCCCTAGGCTCAAGTGATCCTCTCCTGCCTCAGCCTCCTGAGTGGCTGGGACTATAGGTGCATGCCACCATACCCTATTTGAAATTCCTTGTCAAGGGAGGGGTCTACATATTAAGACTTTTATACACGTTGCCCAATTTCTCTCCAAATTTCACTTCTATTAGCAGTGAGTAAGTGTGACCATTTCCCACATTCTCATTAACACTAGGTAAATCATTTCTGTATAATTTTTGCCAATGAGACAGAACATGAGACATTACTATTTTAATTTGCAATCTGATAGTTCATATGGTCAAAACAAACTTTTATGCATTTAAAATCAATTGTCTTTTTTTGTTAAAAAATGAATTCATTCCATACATAACATTTAACTTCCTTCATTCAACAATAATACTCATGCATTTGAAACAGACCATACAAAAAAATAGACAATAGAATCTCTCCTTTAGATATCACTCTATCAAATATTTTGGCAAAGCCTAAATGTACTGTACACACACAAACCACATCAAAAGGGGAAACATGAGTTAATGACCCTGCCTAAATTCAACAGAATTTTACTGGGCCTCTGTGTCAGACACTGTGTTCCATGCTTCAAATACAGAATTAAACTAGACCCAATTATGCTCTCAAATAACTCAGTCTAGTGAGAAGATAAACTCATATAAACAGACCATTATAATATATGCATGGTATCCTTTAGAAAATTATGTGCTAGATATCACAGAATAGATAATTAACTAACTTAGGACAGAAAGGTATCAAAGGAGGTTTAAGATGACAAATATAATGTCTTAAAGAATAGGTAGGACTTGGCCAAGTCCAGTGGAAAGCACATGGAAGGCACATTTTGGGCCCCTGCTATGTGTCTCAGACTGAGCAAAAGCAAGGAACACACACAAACATCATGGCAGTGGAGTATGGCTAGAAGCCATAGTGCTAGTGCCGATAGATAAGCAGAAATCCCATTAACTGAACTCAATTCTTAGTGAATTCCTAAAAAGTGACTGATTGAGTGCTAGGCATTAGAATACACTAACACAGACTCAGTTCAGGCCCTCATGAAGTTCTCAATCTAGCAGGGAAGGCTTGCAAAGACCCTTTATTCCACAGGTGATGGAGACTTTTAAGCCAGGAAATTACATAGCCAAATGTATATATTTTGGTACAATTCTGTGGCAGCCATAGGTAGGGTAGACTTTAACAGATCAGACAGAGGGCCCCTGCAGAAGTCCACATGAGAGACAGAGTGGACCTAACTAGTAATTATGGTTGTGACTAGAGAAGACATGATTTGAAAATAATCAGGCTGTCAAATTTCATTTTTTAATTTGTTCTAATTAGTTATACATGACTGTAGAATGCATTTTGACACATCATGCATAAATGGAGGATAACTTCTCATTCTTCTGGTTGTACATGATGTAGCATTACATCAGTGGTGTAATCATACATGAACACAGGGTAATAATATCCTACTATTATTCCTACTCCCAAATCCCCTCCCCTCTCTTCACTCACCTATTTCTAATCCAATGTACCTCTATTCTTCCATAGCACCCACCATTATTGTGAATTAATATCCACATATCAGAGAAAATATTCAGCCTTTGGTTCTTTGGAATTGCCTTAGTCAATTTTGTTTTTAATATGCCCATGCTGGCACTTAACTCCTTATTTTCCTTACTAAATGTTCAGAAACCAAAGGTAAGATAATTAAGAACCTTAATGAGAATATGTTTCAAGTTTTGTGGTCTACATATTCTGTATAATACTCTCTTCCCCTTTGGGATAACTGGTACATGTGTCCATTTCTAGCCACTGACATCCCTCAAAGATGATACACAATTACATCACAGATTCTTTCATAACTCCAGATACAATAATCATGTCACCCTATTGCCTTTCAATAGTCAACCTTCTCTTCTTTGAGGAGCATAGATATCATAAAAAGTACACAGTGAAATTCAAAAGGGAAGATCTTCTCATCCCAGTACCCAGAAGTCAGGGAACAGTCACATGATATAAAATATTCCCACCTGGAATTTGAAACAGAGTAGCATGAGGGAGAGACAGAATTCTAGTGACAGCCAGAGTCCTGACCAAATTGTTCTTGATGTTAGCCTCTACTCCTCTAGCCTTTAAGCAATTTGGTGAGTATTCTTTATCCTTCTAATAAATCTTTCTGCTTAAGGCAGCCAATATTATCTTCTATTGTTTGTAACAAGAACTCTGACCAAACTTTCTGGATAGAATTGGTCTGGGTCCAACCAGGCATGGTGGCACATGCCTGTAATCCCAACAGCTCGGGAGGCTGAGACAGGAGGATCATAAGTTCAAAGCCACCCTTAGCAATGGCAAGGTATTAAGCAATTCATTGAGACCCTGTCTCTAAATAAGATACAAAATAGGGCTGGGGATTTGGCTCAGTGGTTGTATGCCCCTGAGTTCAATCCCCAGTACCAAAAAAGAGAATTGGTCTGGGTCCAGAGATCTAAGAGTACTTTAGTGTCCTATCTTCATTCTGATTATTTTTATTATAAACATAACTTAGTGATCATGTATTATATGCTGTTTACTTTCTAAGCATTTTGTAAATGTCATCTTATTGAATATCCACAGATACTCACTCAATTACATTGCCTATAGTTAATAGTACCTTTTTTTATAGTTTAAGAAACTGAGACCAGAAAAATTAGACAACTTGCCCAAGACAACCAGCAAACAGGAAGAGTATATGAACACAGGCAGTTTAAGTCCAAAGCCAGCACTTTTACTAACTACATTATACAATGATTCCTTATAAATATAAAACATTTTTGTGGTAAAATATAACACGTGTACAGAAAATAACACAAAAGAATACAGCTCAACAAATTATCAGATATCTGCATATCCACCACCCAGGCCAAGAAACACCATTCCTAGCACCGCAGAAGCCCACACATGACCTTCCCAATCAGTACTCAGCCCTGTCCTTCTTAAGGTAAGCATCACCCTAACAATGGGAACCATTTCCTTGTTTTTCATTATAGTTAAGTCACCTAACTATGTATTTCAAACAGTATTACTTCATCTGCCTGCTTTCTGGACTCAATCAAAAGGGAAATGATACAGAATGTTTCCTTTGGACCTGGCTTATTTCACTCAACTTTAAGTTTGAAAGATTCATGCATACTGTCATAGGCAGGTTCATTCACTTTCATTGCTGAACAACATAATTTGTCAATCTATTGTTGATATGTGGGTTATTTTTAGTTTGGGGCTATTCTGAGTAATGCTGCTGTGAATATTTTTGTACATGTCTCTTGGTTACGATGCATGAATTTATATTGGGTATAAACACATGAGTAAAATGACTGTCACAAAAATTGGAATGTTTAAAAGTTTCACAGATAATGCCAAACTATTTTCTAAAGAGGATACATCAAATGAATACTCCCACTGGCAGTGAAGGATCATTCTCATTACTTGTATCTGTTCTGTCACCTAGTCACATTAATATTTTTTATTTGGGATATTTTGAAGGGTAAATGTTTATTTCATTTATATTTCACTGATAATTTACATTTCTTGGTCACTGGGATTTTTTTCAGTTTGTTTATTGTTAAAAGATATTGTTTTAAACATCAAAAATGGCACCAAAATATGAGCCTTAAGACATCTTTACAACTGAAGAATACTATACTGAGGGCTGGGGTGTGGCTCAGTGGTAGGGCACTTGCCTCATACCTGTGAGGCACTGGGTTCCATCCTCAGCACCACATAAAATAAATAAATAAAATTAAGGTATTGTGTCTGAATACCACTCAAAAAAATTTTTTAAAAATACTCTGCTGATGTTTACAATTAATTTCTGACAACTGAAAAGTTATTAGTGATGCTGCTAATAATCAAATACTTCATTAGCTGAATGCAATTTATTCAATTAAAAAAGCAAAGTTTCCCCTCCCTTTCTTAGTCTCAAACCAAACCAAACCAATCATTTTTCACCTAGAAAGAACACTAATTTAAACAAATTTTAGCCAGTTTTAAATAAAACCCAGCATGCTCTAAAACATGGGAAAACAAGGTTGCCCAAAGTGAATATGATACTTGAAAAGATAAAACTCTCTGGCTGGATATGTTGCAAAAAGAGAAAAGTGCTTATGTCTTTCTAGCCATTTCTTCTCTCAGAGGCCTTGCTGCACCCTCAAGAGCTACTTGAGAAGGGTGGTGTGCAGGCCCAGTCATGCGGGCAGTTCAGGGCCAAGCATGTTGCAGTTAGTCGGCTTCACTCCTCAGCTGTCCTCCCTATGACTTTTAGCAGTTTTTGTTTTAGGCCATCACACAGTAGGTTTCTTTTTCCAACTGAAAACTAAGCAGATGTGTTTGAACACGGTAACACAGTACTAGTCACGGCGCTAAGTGTTCATGCTCCAAGTCCCCATGGGTGCCTCACAACATCCTGATGGAGAGCAGACATGTTCACTCAGATTCTTCAGGTAAGTGCCTATCTAATTTTCCTGCCCATTTTGACTATCAGATTGTGGTTCTTTTATTATTTAAAGGAGTTTTGAGGAATTTTTTGCTGTCATTTTGCAGTGCTGGGGATTGAACCCAGGGCCTTACACACTTTAGACAAGAGGTCTATCACTGAGCCATACCTAGACCCTTCTTTATAGTTTTGGTTATATATCTTTTGTCAATTATATGTATTATAATTAACTGCTCCCACTCTGAGACTTACATTTTCACTTTTAATAGTGTTCTTGATGAACCAAAGTTCTCTAATATGTAGTCTAAATGTATCAATTTTATCCTATCAGTCTTTATGTGTCCCATTTAAGAAGTCTTTCACTACACTGCAATCCTGAAAATATTCTATTTATCTTCTTGGAGTTTATTGTACAGGCATACCTTGGAGATATTGCAGCCTAAGTTCCAGACTATCAGAAACTATCACAATAAAGCAAGTCACACATATTTTTTGGTTTTCCAGTTCATACAAAAGTTATGATTACAATATACTGTAGTCTATTAAGTGTGCACTAGTATCATGGCTAAAATCCAATGTAAATGTCTTAATTTAAAAATACTTTATTGCTAGCCAGTTGCTTTTGCCATGCCTGTGTGTCCAGCAACTCAGGAGATTGAGGCAGGCAGATGGCAAGTTCAGGGTCATCTGGGGTAACTTATCAAGATTTTGTCTCAAAATACAATAAAATTTAAAAAGGACTGGGGACATAGCTCCATAGTAGAGCACATGCCTAACATACACAAGGCCCTGAGTTCAATCCTCAGTTACTCCCCCTCAACACACACAAAAAAACTGATAAAAATGTTAACAATTATCCAAGCCTTCTGGGAGTTGTAATCCTCTTCTTGGTGGAGGGTCTTCTCAATGTCAATGACTGCTGAGTGACCAGAGTGGTCGTTCCTGAGGGGGGGGGGGCTATAGCAATTTCTTAAAATAAAACAATAACGTCTGCTGTAGCAGTTCACACTTCTTCCACAAAAGATTTCTCTGTAACATGCAATGCTACTTGATAGCATTTTACCCACAGTAGAACTTCTTTCAAAACTGTAGTCAATCCTTCAAACCCTAATGCTGCCTTATTAACTAAATTTATCTAATATTCTAGATTTTTTTGTCATTTCAACAGTATTCACAGCATTGTCACCTGCGGTAGATCCCAACTCAAGATCCCCTGTTCCACCTGTAAGAAAGAATTCCGCTTCTATTAAAGTCATCATGAGATTGCAGCAATTCGGACACATTTTCAGATCCATTTCTAATTCTAGTTCTCATTATTTCCACTACATTTGTGGTCAGTTACTTCCTCCACTGAAGTTTTGTACCCCTGGAAGTCTTCCTTGAGGACTGGAATCAACTTATTCCAAACTCCTACTAATGCTGATGTTTTGATCTCCTCCCAAGAATCAAATGTTCTTATGGCATCTAGAAATGTTGAATCCCTTCCAGCATGTTTTTGATTTTACTATGCCCAGATCCATCTGAGGAAACACTATCTATGGTACTATCTATGTATTTCTTAAATAATAAGACCTAAAAGGTTAAATTACTCCTTCATTCAGGAGCTTCACTATGAATGTTGTACTAGAAGTCATGAAAATACATTAATCTCATTCTACATCTCCACCAGAGTTCATGAGTGACCAAGTATGCCATCAATAAGCGGTGATATTTTGAAAGGAATCTTTTTCTGAGCAGGTTTCAACAGTGGACTTAAACTATTCAGTAAGCCATGTTGCAAACAGATGTGCTGTCATCCAGGCTTTGTTCCATTTTCAGAGGGAGAATGAGCAGAGTAGACTGTCCTAGAATTTGCAGAATGGTAAATGATGACTCCCTTCAACTAAAAGTCACCAGCTGCATTAGCTCCTACAAGGGTATTCAGCCTGTCCTGTGAATCCAGGCACTGACTTCTCCTCTCTAGCTGTGAGAGCCTGGATGGCATCTTCTTCCAACATGAGGCTGTCACACATTGAAAATCTGTTGTTTTTTAGTGGACACTTCATCAATTATCTTACCTGGAAAACTTGCTGAAGCTTCTAAATCATTAGCATTTTCTGCTTTGCTTTGCATTTTTTGTTAAGGCAATGATGTCTTTCCTTAAACCCTACAATCCACCCTCTGCTACCCTCAAACTTCTTCTGCAGCTACCTCACCTCTCTCTCAGCCACCACAGAATTGAAAAGAGTTAGGGCATTACTCTAGGTTACACTTTGGCTTAAGGAAATGCTGTGGCTGATTTGATTTATCCAAAATACTAAAACTTTCTCCACATCAGCAGTAATGTTGTTTTCCTTTCTTGTCACTCATGTGTTGCCCCAAAGTAGCACTCTTTAAGTTCCTTCAAGAACTTTTACTTTGCATTCATAAATTGGCTAACAAGAGGCCTTGCTTTCAGTCTAACTTAGCTTTCTACATGACTTCTTAAGCAATCATTTCTAGCTTTTGATTCAAAATGAGAGATGTGGGATTCTTCCTTAATTGAACACTCAGAGGTCACTATAGGGCTAATTCATCTATAAGAAGCAACTCCTCATCCATTAAAGTATTATCCTGAGATTGCAGCAATTTCAGGCACATCTTCAGATTTGACTGGATAATTTTAACACTGTGTGTCCAGAGATTACAGAGACATGGGAGAGGGAGAGATAGGGGATCAGCTGGTTGGGAACAGTTTGAACACACACATTTATCATAAGATCGTTGTATTATATGGGTGAAGTTCATGGTGCCCCAAAACAACTTACATATCAACATCAAAGATCACTGATTACAGATCATCATTAACAGATATAACAATAATGAAAAAGTTTGAGGGCTGGGTTATAGCTCAGTGGTAGAGTGCTTTGCCTAGATGTGGGAAGCACTGGGTTCAATCCTTGGCACCACATAAAAATTAAAAAATTTTAAAAAGTATTGTGTCCATCTACAACTAAAAAAATATTTTTAAAAAAGTTTGAAATCTTGTAGAATTACAAAAATGTGACACAGTAACATGAAGCAAGCACATGATACGAGAAAAAAGTGGCACTTACGGCTGCTCCATCCAGGATTATCACAAACCTTCAATTTAAAAAAAATGCAATTATCTGTGAAGTGCAATAAAACAAAGTATGCCTAAACTGCCACTCACATTTTGATCGATAATCCATCTAACCTTGATTTTTTGTATATGATGTGAAGAGGTGAAGATCAAGTTTCCTTTCTTTCTTTGCTCTTAGGATATTCAATTATCCCAGCAATGTTTACCATCTTTTCCCCCATTGTTCTATGATATAATCTTCATTGCAAATCACTCATATGAATTTGGGTGCTTCTACTTTGCAGATATATTGCTAGGGCTTATCTGACTCTACAGGAGATTTTAAATAACTCTTGATATCTGATAAAGCAAATATTTCCATGTTCTTCTTACTCAGGAGTATCTTCTCTATTTGCAGACTTTGTTTCTACATATATTTTGGAAACAACTAGTCAAATTTCATTACTTTAAAAAAAAAGCTCTCTGGGATTATTGTTGGGATTGCATTTTATCTGTGAATCAAGTTGAGAAATAAATGATATCTTCACAATATTGAGTCTTCTACTCTAGTAATATGTTATAGCCTTCCATTTATTCCTTAATTTCTCTCAATAACATAATCTTCTGTATAGGGTTTTGCACAGGTATTTGAACGTCCTTGTTGCTCTATGGTAAATGCTATGGTTTGAAAATGAGTTGTCTCTCTCTAAAGATTCATGTGTAAGGAACGTGGTCCCCAGAATGGAGGCATTACAAAACCTGTGAACCTTTATGAGGTCAGGCCTAGTGGGAGGCCTTAGGTCACTGGGGTCATGCTCTTAGAAGACCCTTTATTATATTTTATTTGAAGACAGGATCTCACTAAGTTGCTTAGGGCCTCACTAAGTTGCTGAGGCTGGCTTTGAATTTGTGATCCTCCTACCTCAGCCTCCAGAGCTGCTGGGATTACAGGTGTGTGGCACCATGTACAACTACCGAGAGTTTTTAATCACAATGGATGTTAATTTTATTACCTTCTTTTGTGTCTACCAAGTGGATCATAACTTTTCTCCTGTAGTGTATTCAAATGGTGATTTACATTTTTAAAAAATTAAAACAACTTGCATTCCCAGAAAAACTCAACTTGGTCATTTGCATTTCTGAATTCATTCTCTTAATGTTTAGTTGATGACTCTTTGCACCTATGCTCAAGTGATATTAAATTGTCATTTTCCTTTCATCTGGAACATTAACTCTGTGTGAAGGATTTATTCTTCCAGTAAAAATCCTGTTTTTTATTATCTAAATAGCTTTTTTTCACTTAATTTTTTAAGACTTTTAACTGAAAAAAAATATTCTATATTGGCGAGTCTTTTCTTTCAGTAAAGATAATCTAGACTTCACTATTCTGTGCAGAATAGGTATCACTCTACCATTCCTTTAAAAGCAAACTGTCGTTCCACTCTTTTATTTATTTATTTTTTGAACCAAGGATTGAACCAGAGGTGCTTAACCACTGAACCACATGCCCAGCCCTTTTTATTTTTGATTTTGAGACAGAGTCTCACTATGTTGCTGAGGCTGGTCTTGAACTTGTGACCCTGCTGACTCAGCTCCCACCACTGGGATTACTAGTGTGTACCACCACACCCAGTACACTCTGATTACTTTTTTTTTTAATTTATTTTTAATATTTATTTTTTAGTTCTTGGCGGACACAACATCTTTGTTGGTATGTGGTGCTGAGGATCGAACCCGGGGCCGCACGCATGCCAGGTGAGCGCGCTACCGCTTGAGCCACATCCCCAGCCCCTGATTACTTTTAATATTTCTTTTTGTTCTGGTTTTACAACAGTTTTAACTTGTAACACCAAAATCTAGTACCCCTATGGATCCATTTTCACTGTTGCTTCTTTTAATTTTTGTTGATGGTGTCTCTTCATTTTGTATGTCTGGTCTTTTGTTTATTTGTTTTATTTCTTTTCATTTTTTTATATACTCTCCAAAACTGTTCTTCCAAAATCATGTGTAGAAATCATTTGAAGTCCAGAATGATCCATTAGAGAGAATTTCTCTCTGCTTCTACCAAACATCTGGGGAGATTAGCACTTTTCAGTCACCTTAATCCATGAATTCATTTGTTTTTGAAGCTGAGCTACAGTTCCAGCAATGGTCTTGTAATAGTCAGCTTTCCTTTACTATAACAAATACATGAATAACAAAAATTAAAAAAAAAACAAGAAAACAAAAAAACAAATACATGAGATAATCAACTTATAAAGAGAAAAGGCTTATTTTGGCCAGTCCATATTGCCTCATTGCTTTCGGCAAGGCAGCACATTATAGGGGCAGCAGGTGTTTAAAGAAAAACCACTCACCTCCTGGAGGCAAAAGAGAGAAGAGGAAAGAACTTGGGTCCTACCATCACCTTTGAGAGCATGCCTTCCTACAGTGACCCAAAAATCTCCCATTAGTCCCTAGCTTTTAAGTGTTCTGCCATCTCCCCTCAGCTTCATGCTTACAACTAAGCCTTTAATACATGGGTCTTAAGATCCAAATGATAGCAGCCCCAATTCAAGGTCATGGCCTTTCATGGTCCTAATCCAGAGAAAATGGATGTCACTAGGTTTTCCCCAACTTGATGAGTACTCGATGTTAATTCCTATCACCACAGTCCAAAGAAGCACTTTTCAGTCTTGCTGCTTGGCCTCCGCACTCAGAAATAATAGACTCTCATCTTTGGAACTCTACCACTATTTACTTTCACATGGATCATGGCCTGGAAATTCTTCATTATGCTGCTATCTCTCAAGTAACTTCGAGCAGATGTTTGAGTTTCATCCATATTTTCTAGTTGTCCTCAGTGAGAGAAATGGTCCCAATGACCTAGCCTGCCATCACTAAAAAAAAAAAAAGCCCATATTGCCTCTTCACCTTTTTGAATTTGAAGATCTTAAGAAATATAACAAAAACAAAATAGATGATTAAAATTGTTTGCCTTCCCCTCTTATTAACAGTATCAGTTTATCTACATAGGTTCTAGTCTCCTTTGACTTATCTTGTCACTCAGGTCATATATGATGAAGATTTTAATAAGATTGAAGTTTTAAATGGAAATGAAATTAGCACAAAAATAACAGAAGATAGCAGTAGATTTGAACATGATAAAGCCAGTCCCCAAGGATATTTACAACCTTTATTTCATTTAAAAAATCATCTGAGACAAAAAGGCCCAGAAAAGGTCAATACCTGATAAGCAGAAAAGCAACAGGGACACATAGAAAAAATTCCACTCCAAAACATAAGCACAGGGCTGGGGATGTGGCTCAAGCGGTAGCACACTCGCCTGTCATGCGTGCGGCCCGGGTTCGATCCTCAGCACCACATACAAACAAAAATGTTGTGTCCACCGAAAACTGAAAAATAAATATTAAAATTCTCTCTCTCTCTCTAAAAAAAAAAAAACCAAAAAACATAAGCACAGTGAGGAATCCCATGGAATGTTTGTGTGTATAAATACATACATATTTTTTCTGGATAGGGAATTATCCCTGTTATTCAAAATTCAAAAAGCATAAAAGTATACAATGAAACTTTCACCATGGGCTGGATTGTGTGGCTCAGTGGCATAGTGCTTGCTTCGCATGTATAAGGCACTGGGTTCAATCCTCAGTACCACACAAAATAAATAAATAAATGTGCCCATCTACAACTAAAAAAAAATATTTTAGAAAAATAAAAAAAAAAACCTTTCACCAGTGTCAATGCCTATCTCCAAAAACAATCAATGTTCCAGAGATACTTTATGCATATAAAAATGTATATGTATATGCACACACATGCATGTTCTTTTTCACTAATATTGAGCATAGACACACTACTGTGCACTTCTGCTTTTGTCTCAGACTCTTTCAATAACTGTACATGAAAAGCTACCTCATTCTTTTCTATAGCTGATTAATATTTCATCAGATGGATAACCAATTTACTTTACCCAGTTCTCTGACAGACATTTATGTTTGTTCTAATCCATTATTCTTGTATGCATGTCATTAAATTATAGTATGAATAAATCACAAACCTATAGGACTGATTCCTGGAAGGAATAGGTCAATGGGAAATACATTCTAATTTTGATAAATCTTTTTTTTCCTTTTCTTTTTTTTTTTTTTTTTTTTGGCGGGGGGTGGGGGGACTGGGGATCAAACCCAGGGCTTTGCAAATTCGAGGCAAATGCTTACATCTCAGCACCTATTTTTGATAAATCTTGACAGATTGGCCTCTATAGCACCAATTTACAGTCTCACCAGCAAGAAAGTGTTATGAGTTAAGTTAAACATTTTTAAAATGTTAAGAGCTACTTCTCATAGTATCTTAACAGTTTAATATGTATAGGCAAAAAAAGGAGAAAATAAAATATTGCTTTTTAAGATTAAAGGAATGCCCTAAATTATATAAGAACTGCTGGTAAAACAACTTGTAATTGGATTCAGAGAGACAGGAAGTAAAAAAAGGAGAAAGAAAAACACAAATTTATTTCCAGAAATATGAAATATGGGAGGCACAATCATATTTGAGAGTGAGCAAGCAACTTTAAGCAGGTTTTTAGGTTTCCTAGTTTGATTTTGTGAAATTTAAAAAAACTACAAAGAAGAAAAGGCCATTTTTTTTATAGTATAACTTCTAATATATCAGCCAAATATAAGCCAATTCTACAAGTACTCTTAGAACAGCAAAACCAAGTCAGGTTTTACAAATTTAGATGGTATATATGAACATGTTATTTTTTTTATTTTAATGAACATGTTTATTTTCTAAGTCATTTTAAAGAATATTTTTATTTCTAAATGATTAAAAAAGATCAATCCATCAAACTAATAATTTCATGGATATTATTTAGAACAAAATAAAAATTTGAGTCAAGTTAAAAAAAGTAAACAAGTAATATTGAAATAATAATTTCTAATATGAGAAATGCATTCCCATGGCTACTAACTAGCCAAGATCTTGGAAACAGTGATCAGAGAAGGAAAAATGGAGATCAAGAATAATAATTTAGGGGCTGGGGATGTGGCTCAAGCAGTAGCGCGCTCGCCTGGCATGCGTGCGGCCGGGGTTTAATCCTCAGCACCACATACAAACAAAGATGTTGTGTCGGCCAAAAACTAAAAAAAAAAAAAAATTAAAAATTCTCTCTCTCTCTATCGCTCTATCTCTCTCACTCTCCCTTAAAAAAAAATAATAATTTATAATAAATGGCAAAGATGAGGCAGAAAAAAAGAAATTTTATTAAAATAATTATTTTATATTTGGCAATCGTTTAAGTGTGAGTTTTCATGTTCCCAGAGTATGGTTTTGGTTATTCTGATCATGCCACAGATTTCAGCTTACTGTGTGTTTTGTATTTTCTCTATAAAGACAACCAAAAGACAGATTTTCTTCCAAACCATTTGAATATCAGGTCGAGGTTCTTTAGAACAGGTCTCAGAGGACTTACCCTTCACTAAATGAGCTGCAAGGAGATAATTAGCCTGGGATTTTTTTTTTTTTATTCCAATGCAGAGGAACCAAAAGCAGGCTATGTAGTTACAGACTCAAGAGGCTTAAATAAAAACAAATTGGCTAAGTTTATGTGTCAACTTAATCCATTGACCATGTGATCCAATTTCTCCCCAGCCTTTAAGAAGGGGCATGCTCCTGAATGGTCATTCAGATTACATTTCTTGGATTGGACTACATGGACCAAATTATGACATGACTAATCAATTAACACTGTAAAAATAATACCACTACTAGAAAAAATAGCCATACAAAATTTTAATGTTCTGAAATAAAATCACAATAGAAAACTAATAAAGGCTCTTCAGCATAAACTTCTACCTTTCTGCACCATCCAATATAGTAACTACTAATTTTTAAATTAATTAATTTCCACTGAAATGGCCACAGATACAGAATATTTCTAACATTGCAAAAAGACTTAACTGCTCTTAGACCTACATTAGATCCAGAAACAAAATTACCTGATCTATTTCCAGTCCTTAATATCTAAATGCACTGATAACTCTTGGGGTCATGTATACCAAACTAAGTTCTTTCTTCCTTAACAGACTTTGCATTTTATTTTCCCCAAAGTTCTCTAGACTTAACAAATTACCTGCTCTGAAATGATGCAACATGTGTGCCTCAGAGAGTTTCATGACATAAAGAATGATTTCCCTTCTCCCTTTGGGAACTGGAGGACCCAGATGCCCCAAATAAAAAACTATTAAAAACAATTATAGTTCATAAAACAATAAGAACACCATGACCACTGCAGTTAGTTCATAAGAACATAAACCCATTTCCTTTTCACCAAAACTTCAGCTAACAAACATGAAGACCCTCTGCAGAGAACAATTTTTAAAAACAAGTTATAGTTACTTTGGATATGACAAATTCCTGCTTTGAAAGAATAATATACTTTGAAAAAAACAAAATCCTTAATTCAATAACAAGTGACTATCTAACCTCATTTTTTTTACTGATGTTTTCTAATAGAAGATAAAGAAAAAACCTCTTGCAATTTCATTTCTTAGCTCTCCACTGCTTACCAGATCATTTTCCAGTGCAAAGGGCAGAAGGATCCAGACAAACTTCTAATTTTAAAGTTTTTTAGGTTTACTCCCAAGTCTATAAAATTCTGATCCAAGCTAAATGCAGCCTTTCCACAGTGTGTCGGAAACCCAGTTTAACTCTGACCTGGGATTTTCTCAAAAGGAACACGACTGACATTTGGAGCCGAATTCTCATTGCGGAGACAGTCATGTGCTTTGCAGGATGACAGCAACATCTCTGGCCTATACTCACCAGATGTCAATAATAGGTGCCCCCAGTTTGACAACCAAAAATGTTTCCAGACATTGCCACATGTTCTCTAGGGGTGCAAAATCATTCCTGGTTGAGAACTACTGCTCTAACCCAAGAAGCATTCTTTTCTTTTTTTTTTTTTTTTGGGGGGGGGTACTGGGGATTGAACTCAGGGGCACTCGACCACTGAACCACATCCCCAGCCCTATTTTTTTTTTTAAAGAGAGTGAGAGAGACAGAGAGAGAGAATTTTAATACTCATTCATTCATTTATTTATTTAGTTTTAGGCGGACACAACATCTCTGTTTGTATGCGGTGCTGAGGATCGAACCCGGGCCGCACGCATGCCAGGCGAGCACGCTACCGCTTGAGCCACATCCCCAGCCCCCCAAGAAGCATTCTTGGCTTATCTCAGCCCTAATTTCCCCACATTCATGGATGCTCCTTCAAATTTTTCTGCTGGCACTTTCTTTCACTATCCAACTTAGCCAACATTTACAGAAGGAGCCTCTAAGATAAGTCATCAAGGGTTCCAGGAGAAAAAATAGGCAAGACAGATTACATACCTTCTTTCAAGGAGATGGCTTAGGAGACTAGTACATGAAGAACTTTAATTAAAGACACCCAATCATATAACATAACTGTACATTTTTTTAACTATGGAATTCTCATCTCACCAAACTAAAAATACCTTGAGGGTAAAAATTATATTTTTTCCTGAAATGCCAATACTCGGTGGACAACAACAACAACAAAAAAAAAACAACTGCAAATTTCAACATCACAGGTGGCAATTTCATATAGTCAGTAAAAATTCTAAAGCTAACTTGGATAAGTTAAGTTACCCTCCCTTGTGTATACTTTGTTCCTCTATAAAATGGTAAGAAAATGATGGTTGAAAGAAATAAATCAGATAGTAACAAGTAACTCTTTTTCTGTATTCTGGCACAGAGTAAGCATTCAATATATATAAGCTATCATTTCTATTATTAGCAATAAATCTTACCTCAAAAGGAAGAGCTTAACCTGGACTGCAATAATAAATCCCTACATGACATAAACAGAAATCAACTGTCACATTACTTTCTGAGGAAAAGCAGAAAGTAAAAGCATTTCTGCCAATGCCCTTGAAGGAAGACATGAACGCAAGAACCAGTCAGGGGAGGGAGGAACCATACTCAAAAACAAATCCACTGTCTTCAAATATATACTTAATATCTTTCTATTTAAAATGTGAGTTGAGCTGAGGGTATAGCTCAGGGGTAGAGCATTTGTCTAGCATGTGGGAAGGCCCGTGGGTTCAATCCCCAGCACCATAAAAAATAAAATATGATATGATTGTCATAAACACATGAGAACCTAAAAGAAAAGTTATAACATGTTCAATTTGTAAATACTGGCGCACACACACAGAGGTGTTTATGAGACATACACTTTTTTTTCAGTGCTGGGGATTGAACCCAGTGGCTCTATTACTGAGCTACATCCCCCCACCAAAGGCACAGACAGAGGTTTATTTAGAAAAGTAGATACTTATCCAAGGGGTAAGGGGAATAATCTCAAGAGAGAGAGAGAGAGAGACCCCTTTGGGGTAAAGCAAGGAAAACATATTCAAGAGAGAATGAAGGCTATCTCCAAAGGGAGATACAATCCCCAGCTCTTTTTGAGACACAGTCTCACTAAGTTCCCCATGCTGTTGAATTTGGCATCCTCCTACCTCAGCCTCCCCAATCACTGGGATTACAGAAATTTGACCAGGGCCAGAAAGACATAGCCTTTATAGGTGCTTGTTTACTTAATATTTCTTTTAGAAATTAGCTTAGAATTTCTTCCCCAGCCCCCCATGGGAGGAATAAACAAACTTTAGATATGGCAAAGGGGAGTAAGGGGAGTAAGGGGATGGGAGGAGGCATGGGGGTAGGAAAGAGGGTGCAATGAGATGGACATCATTTCCCTAAGTACATGTATGAAGACACAAATGGTATGACTCTACTTTGTGTATAACTAGAGACATGAAAAATTGTGACTATATGTGTAATATGAATTGAAATGCATTCTGCTCTCATACATAACAAATCAGAATAAATAAAATTTTAAAAAAGAAATAAAATTTTCAAGGAAATTTTTTAAAATTACTGAAAAAAAAAAAAAAAGAATTTCTTCCCCTCACTCCCCAGCACTAGGGAATGAAAAACAGGGCCTCACGCTGCTGGGCAAGTGCTCTACCAACATGTGACAACCCCACCCCTGCTTAGAATTTCTATGGCTTTAATACTAAATATATGCCACTAATTTTTAATTTAACATAAAGCACAAAAAGTTCAAAATTTTAAAAGGCAAAAATTGTTAGATGTTTTATCTGTTGTTGCTGTTGCTGTTGTTTGGGGGGGGGGGGGGTTTCTACCTCAGATTGAACCCAGGGCACTTAACCACTGAGCTACATCCCCAGCCATTTTTTTGTATTTTTATTTAGAGACAGGGCCTAGTTAAGTCTCTGAGGCTGGCTTTGAACTTGTGATCCTCCTGCCTCAGCCTCCCAAGCCGCTGGGATTACAGGCATGCACCACCATCCTGGCTGTTAGATGTTTTAAATTAAAAAAAAAAAAAAAAAGTTGGGTGGTTCACAGGTATGGGTGCATGTGTTTGGGTAAAGTAACATTATGAGATGGGAAACATCTGGGGTACAAGTAGGAAAGCCACCACCATTTAAAAGAGATACATCCAGGAATATCTCCTCTGGCAGCACTGAGAGTTTAGCTGAGCAAAAACGGGCTTTAGTCTCATAATGGATAACGGAATGTAGTGGGTACCTTGGGCTTCATATTAAGTGTGTTAGACTCAAGGCCTCATACAATCCTCCCAAGGATCCTAACTATCAGTACCAACTATCTTACAAACACTATCAGTACCCACATCTTACAGAGAATGAAAGTGAGAAAGAGAAGTTAAGGGACTTGCCCAAGTTTACTTAAGGAGGGAGGAACTATACTCCAATCTAGGCTCCACAGATGTGCCTCAACCACTGTACTTCATGGTGTCACTTTAACTTCAAGCCTGGAAAATGATTTATTTACTGCTTGGCGCGCCCAGTTCTCTCCCCTCTCCCCTTCTGTATTTCAGAAACCATCCATCCTTTTAGATGCATTTGGTGTGGTGATCCCCAGACTGAAAGGTAAAAGTGGAATACATTGTCCCTTTCATCTTTGCACAGTGAAGTAACCCAAACGGAGCAACTTGCTTGGGTGGAAATGGACAGTCCTGAACGAGAGCATGAGAGTCTTGGGGAATGGGGGAGATCGCCAAAATTCCTACTGCAGCCTGTGTGCGGCCTTTGCTTTGACTACTGTGTTCTTTGCAGACCTCAGCGCCTACCTGTTCGGTCCCGCTCCCGCCCGAGGGAAGGAGGGGGCGGCGGAGGGCACGGATGGACCGGGGGCCTGAGTGCACCTAGGCGAGCGCGAAAGGGACGCTGCCAACCCGGATGAGGGAGAAGCGCGTGGAAAGACAGGGGCAGGACACAGACCTGGGGTCGGCTGAGGAGACAGAAGCGGGAGGCGGCAGCCCAGGTGCGTGGGCCCACGGAGACGCTAGCAAACCCCGGCCGCAGCTCGAGGGGCGCCAGCAGAGCAACCCTGTCACTGCCACCTGGGCTGGTCTGAAAGGAAGCGCGGCAGGAACCGAGGCATTTCGAAACGGAGAACAAAATAACCTCGAGCGCCCTCAGGGCCCGGGTGGCTGCGGCGGCGGGGACAAGGTCGCGCCTCAGGGGAAGCGGGCCCCGCGCCCGAAGGGGCTGCGGAGGTGGGTCCGCGCGGCCCGGGACCCCGGGCAGAGCGCCGCAGAGGCTCGCGCCGAAATGCGGGGCCCGGGGCGGGCGGCACCCACCCGCCAGCGCCCTGGCAATGCGTACCTGCGGCGGCCGCCAGGCTCCCCTCCACTCCGGAGCTGTCCCCGACGCCGCCCGCCGACCCTCGGCGGGCTGCGGGGCTCCAGAAGCCCGGCCCCTCAGCCGCCTGCCGGTTCGACATCTGCAGCCCGCGCCCGGAGCGTCTCCGCCACCAGCCGCCGGCGGCTCCGGAAACAGCCGAAGGCCGCGCGAGCGCGCTGGCTGCGAGCCGAGAAGAGCCGAGGGAGCCTGGGGCCGGAAGAAGCGGCGCCGCGACCGCGGAAAGAGCGCACCGGCCCCGAAGCGGCCCCAGGAGTCTGGCCCGCGGAGGCTGGCGACGCGGACGCGAGGAGAGCTACTGGCTGCCTTTGATCGCCAATTTTTAAAATCTGGGATCGGTTAGAATCAACAAAACGTGAGGAAGATTCAGGAAGACACTGCCGGAAATCGTAGTATCCATAGAGACGCTGTCGGAAGTTGAGGTTGCTAGGAGGCCTAGGCGCGTCCATTGAACTGCGTAATGGAGAAAGTCCCAGAAGATTATGATTCTAGTCCTGATGAAAATGAGAAGTCAGAGCCTGAGAGGCCTGAACTTCGTAAATTGTCTGAAAATGCCGAACCAGACACCAAGACAGAGGCAGGCTACGAGCTATCCCCAGAAAATGACCAAGTGCCACTGCCACTAGAAACTGAGAAAGAGGAAGAGTCAGAGATTGCAAAGAAAGTGCAGCCAAAACCAACCTGGACGTCTGAGGAAGAAATTCCTAAGGAGATCGAGGTAGAGCCATCTAGCCAGACTGATTTAGGGATTCCCCAAGTGTTAAAGTCAGAGTCATTGAGAGAGATGGGAGACGAGCTTTACAAGGATTTGGAGGCACCAGACCTAGAGCCACAAGAAGACGCTAAATCAGATGTTACAGAGGATGTACTCACAGAATCAGCTTCAGAAATAGATATTCAGTTACCAGCGGAAACCAAGTCTGAGGTTCCGGGGACCACAATCAATATGACAGGATTAGAGTTACTAAAGGAGTCTGAACAGGAGGTTCCAGAGGAATCACTTAGAGAGCAGAAGAAGGAAACAGATCTAGAACCTCCAGAGCAGTCCAAACTAGATTTTTCAAATGAGAAACCAAAGAAATCAGTTGAAGAGACAGATCTACAGCCAACAAAGATGACCAAACCAGAGATTCCAGAGGAGACACAAAGAAAGTCAACTGAGCAGACTAAACCAGAGTTTCCAGACCAGAAATCAAGAAAGTCTACTGAGGAAGCAGATCTAAAACCTCCAGAAGAGACTAAACTAGAGGTTCCAGAAGAGATGCAACAAATGTCAACTGAGGAGAAAGTTCCAGAGCGACTAGACGAGGTCAAATCTGAGCTTCCTGAGGAAGAATTAAGAAAAACAAATAATGAAACAAATCTAAAGCCATCAGAAAAGACTACATCACAAGTTCCTAAGGAAACAAAAAGAAAGTCAACTGAGGAAAAGATTCCAGAGACAGCAGAAGAGACTGGTCTAGTATTACAACATGAGGTCAAACCAAATGTTCAAGAGGAGACACAAAAACAGTCAATTCGGGAAAAAGTTCTAGAACTATCAAAGAATACCAAACCAACAGATCATAAAGAGAAGCGGAGAAAATCAAGCAAGAATATAGGACTTGCTCCATCAGAGAAGTCTGAATCATGGGAAACACCAAGGGAGTCAACTGAGGAGAAAGGTCTAGAGCCACCAGAGCAGTCTAAATCAAAGTTTCCAAAGAAGGAACCAAGAAAATCAATTGAGGAAACAGGCCAAATGCCACCAAAGAAGACCAAACCTAAAGTTCAAGACAAGACACAAATGGAGCCAACTGAGGAGAAAAATCTAAAGTTACCAGATGAAATCAAACCAAGAGAGAAACATACAGAATTATTCAAGGAAGAAGAGCCAGCACCAATCAAATCTAAGTATTCTATGGATAAGGATCAGCTAGAATACCCCAAGTTTCAAACCATAAAAGTGTCAGTAGAAGAAACTGACACAACTTTTAAAAAAGACTATGCATCTAGACCTCTCATACAAAGTGAAATGGAATCAACTAGTACAAATTATGAGCATCTCTCAAAACTTCCAAAACTGCTTCATCTTGTTGATATCTTAGACCTCCCAGAGACTCAGACAGGCTTAAGAAAGGCCTTTAGTGAAAAGAAAATTACAGATTCAGGCCAAGAATTGAAAGAAACAGCACCTAAAGATAAAACATCCCAGCCAAAAAAAAAGGAAACTGCATTACAATTCGAATATCTTAAATGGAGCCCAGAGAAAGTTGCAGAATGGATTAGCCAGCTAGGCTTCCCTCAATACAAGGTAACAAAAATAACACTTTTAAAAATCATATGCTCTCATCCTACCTCATACTTCCTCTACCCTGACCTGAGGTCTTTCCTCTTCTTCACTAGGAGTACAGAAAAGTCCTGGACTCTGGGGAAGGTAATCTGGAGTGTACGTGTGTGTGTGTGTGTGTGTGTGTGTGTGTGTGTGTGTGTGTTTCTGAGGATCAAACCCAGGGCCTTTCATGTGCTAAGCACACTACCACTGAGCTCCACCCTTGCCACTGATATATATTTGTATTTTAGGAGAGGAAGGGAGGGTCATGTTTGTTTTTTCAAAAGTTAGGTGCTGTGGCATGCACCTGTAGTCCTCACACTTGGGAGGCTGACATAGAAACATCACTTGAGTCCAAGAGTTCAAGACCAGCTTGGGCAACAACATAATAAGGGTCCATCTTAAAAACATGAATAAGCCAGTCGCAGCAGCTCATGCCTATAATCCCAGGGACTTGGGAGGCTTAGGCAGGAGGATCACAAGTTTGAGGCCATCTGGGCAACTTAGCATGACCCTATCTCAAAATTAAAAAGGGGGTAATGATATAATTTAGTGGGGGAGGACCTCTGAGTTCAATCCCAAGTACCTAGTATGTGTACCTCATATACAAACAGTAATAATAATAATAATTAGTAATAAATCGTATGTTTTTCCTCTTTATTCCAGTGATTATATTTCTTTGCAGTCTTTGAAAAAAGACCAAGAAATTTGCATAGGCCTCTTTTCATTAAAAAACAAAAACCTATATTTTAAAATAGATTTTGTCCAAGGTAGACTTTCTGGTACTTTGTCAAGTTGTTTTAGTGGCAACTCCCTTACCTTGAACTTTTACTGTTAAATTCTTGTGTATGCCCCAAATATGTCAAGTACCATGAGCACTTAAGAGTAGTGAGTTAGTCAATTAACCCAAAATAGCTTTAGCAAAAACATAGTGTTAAGTCTCTTAATTTACTAATTCCAACTAAGATTTTAGGCTGCCACAAAACATCACAAGATCTGAAATCTTTACCTCTTGTACTTAAAAATGTAATTGAAACCAGCTACTCAGGAGGCTTGAGGCAGGAGGATTGGAAGTTCAAGGCAACTTAGCTTGACTCTGTTTCAAAATAAAATTAAAAGGACTGGTGATATAGTTTTGTGGTGGAGCACTTGCCTAACATGTGTGAGGCCTTGGATTCCATCTCCAGTACTGGGGGGAAAAAAAAAAAAAAAAGGCAAGGAGACCTGAAGAATCATTGGTTGTAGCATGCCCCACCCCCCAAAAAATTTAATTAGCCTGAAATTTTATCAAGAGCTTAAACAGAAAATATGTTGTACTATTAGATTACAAAATGAATTTAATTTTTTTCTCATTATAGGGCTAGAGACTAACATGATTCCATTCTGTCCTTCATCCTTCTCTCCCTCCCTCCTTTTTCTTCCTCCTAGCTGCAGAACATTTTTAAGTGTTGTTCTTTTTGTACTGACAGGAGTGTTTTACCACAAACTTCATTAGTGGCCGAAAACTCATCCATGTAAATTGCTCAAACCTCCCTCAGATGGGGATAACAGATTTTGAGGACATGAAGGTGAGTTGTATACAAAGTGTCCCTGAGGAGCACTGTACCAATGCTACCATGAATCCCAGACAAACCTCCTTTTCTTTTGATCCTATTTCTGACCATAGTGTCATTGTCCTCCCACCCTCCCAGGCTCACAGTGATTGCTTCCTCTCTGTCCTTTGATCCCTACAAACATCCCAAGAACTGTCAGTTTCTCCTGTGGCATTTCAGCTGGCTGATTCTCTCCATCCCTGATTTTCAGGCCCTATTGCCTCATACCTTGTACACTGAAGTAGCCTGTCACTTTGAGCCTCTCTCCTTAGGCTCTTTGGATTCAAGGGATCTGTCTTTAGACCTTCAATGTCCAACCACTCATATATTATTTGGAAATCTTCTTTGGATCCCGTCTGTCTGTTTACCCCATAGTCCCAACTCCGTAGTTTAGGATTCAAGGCCCTCCACAAGTTTTCTCCAACCACATTCGCTCCCCACCACTCCTCTAGTGAATCTTTGCTGAACCTGCCACGCTCTCTCAGTTCACACTCCTGTCTGGTGCATGCCTCCCTCTGTGTCTTTGCTCAGATCCTCTTCTCCTGTTTTACTAATATGAATCCTAATCTTACTTCAAGACCAATTTCTCATTCTCATCTCCCCAAGAAGTCTTTTCTGACCTTGCCATCCCATATAATCCCTCTTCTCAAACTCTCATAACACTTTGTCTCTGATACCCACTTAGCATTTATGTAACACCACATGTGTTTTGTCTGCTTTGCTGCCTAACATTGAAACAAGTTACTTTAACCTCCCTGGGCCTCATCTCTCCAACACCACTAGTCCATGATCACTCTCCTTTCCTTACTATTACCTTACATGGGCTGGGGCTGTATGTAGATCAGTGGCAGAGCGCTTGCCTAGCACGTGTAAGGCACTGGATTTGATCCTTAGCACCGTGTAAAAAAATAAACTAATAAATTAAAGGCATGCTGTTTATCTACCACTACAAAATTTTTTTAAAAAATATTACCTTCCTGAGCTGGGGATATAGCTCAGTTGGTAGAGTGCTTGCCTTGCATGTACCAGGCTCTGGATTCAATCCCCAGCACCAAAATAAATAAATAAATAGATAAAGAAATATTACCTTCCATTTGTAGTGTTTACAATATATAAAGCATCACATACATAATCTTAATTGTAAACTTTGCACTAGCAGCCCCACCCCAACATAACAGGATTCACACTCTTCAACCATGCCCATAAATGCTGTACCTCAGTGATTGCCAAACATGGATAGTCTTCAGAATCCAAGATTTTTTTAAAAAATATTCTTTTTAGTTGTAGTTGGACACAATACCTTTATTTATTTGTTTGTTTGTTTGTTTTTATGTGGTGCTAAGGATTGAATCTTGCACGTGCTAGGCAAGCGCTCTATTGCAGAGCTACAATCCCAGCCCCATTTTTTTTTTTTTGAAAGGTAGATTTCTAGGCTCCACCCTCCAGAGGTTTTAATTCATTAGGCCTGGTTCAGGCTGTGGAATCAGTTTTCTAGGATCTTTCAGAATTTAGAACTATGTAATTCCATAAGATATATGGTTCCAAAAATAAGAAAATTACACTTATTACTATTCAAGTCCTTTTACTGGCACTGAGATATAAGAAAAAAATTTTTTTAATTATTAAACACAAGCCTTGAATTCTGCTAATAGCTATCCTTTGCCAAGTGGTTACTATGTGTTGGGCACCATACATATGTTATTTCACCTAATCCTCATTTTTCAGAAGAGAAAACTGAGGTAAAGCAATTTACAAGAGTTTATTCAGATGATAAGTTTAAGAGACAATATTCAAATCCATTTTATGTGACTCCCCAATCCATGTCCTATTTAAATCACTCCTATACTGCCTCTCTAAATGAACACTCTTATAACCATGAAATTTCATGTACAAAATATGAGAAGGACTACTTATATATGGTATTTCCAACCATGCCCTCACATAGTTACCAAATACTGTCAGATTAAAATCTTATTATTTTTATGTTCAAAGATAATACAGCTATAATTATAAGATCTTATTTCTACCTGTAATGAATTTTCCTAAATAAGGAACAGAATTAACAAAAATAGTAATTTGTAATCCAAACTCCTAAAACACTTAAAGCTCTTTATCATGAGAGAGCTTTTTTTTTCTTATACTGCAGAGGATCAAACCCAGGGCCTTGTACAACAACCTGATCACTTGCTTAATGTGATGACAGCCAGGTTTCCTTACTCTAAAGTTACTGTGTTTCCCTCTGAGCAAGCATTCTACCTCTGAGCTCTATCTCCAGCCCTTTTTGTTTTATTTTGAGACAGGGTCTCACTGAATTGCCCAGGCTAGCCTTGAATATGCAATCCTCCTTCCTCAGCCTCCTTGTAGCTGGCACCAACATGTCCATCTAAGAAAGCATTTTTAAGAGTCAAATTCATATTACTTAATATTCCAATCCCAAAAGTACAGTATCAATGTGCAATAATATTTTTTTTTATTTTTATTTTTTTTAATATTTATTTATTTTTAGTTCTTGGCGGACACAACATCTTTGTTGGTATGTGGTGCTGAGGATCGAACCTGGGCCGCACGCATGCCAGGCGAGCGCGCTACCGCTTGAGCCACATCCCCAGCCCCAATGTGCAATAATAAAAATCCTAAAATTCTTCTGGTCTTGTAAGCAAAGGAGAGGTCTTAAAAATCTTCTGAAATCTTCAAAAGTAAATGATGAACACCCTTATTTGTCCTTAGATCCCAAAAGTTTGAATAAGCAAACTTCATCATAATACTTGTTTTCAAAGTCACCAGACAAATTTGGCCTCTCCATGAGGTGACTAGAATAACATAAAGAGCAGTACATTCAGGGCTGGGTCTGGGGCTCAGTGATAGAGTGCTTTCTTCGTATGTGTAAGGCACTGGGTTCGATACTCAACACCACATAAAAACAAATAAATAAAATAAAGATATTGTGTCCATCTACAACTAAGAAAATATTTTTTAAAAAGTCAGTACATTCAGAGGTATATTGCATAAACTTTGCTTGACAGTTAAATCCACATGAAAAAGTAAATTCTACTCTAAGACAAGGGTGACTTCCTAGAGATCATTCATGCATTTACGTATGCTGTAGTCACCTTTCTTACTTATAGAAGAAACATTTTTTTGTTTGTTTTGCTGTGCCATGAACCCAAATCCAAGGCTTTGAGAGTGTTAGTAAGCTCTCTGCCACTGAGCTAAAACATTACCAACCTCTATAGAAAGCATTTTTAATCCCACTATTGTAATTATAGCAACCAATATATTCACAATTTACCTGATAACTCTTAAATAAGTCAGTTTTATTTATTCTAGGGACATGCCAGACAAAAGAGAATTACCCTTGCTTTTTTGTTTGTTTGGTTTCTAAAAAAAAAATTCATTTTTCTTAGAAAATTTTTCTCAAAATACATACTACTTACTGCATCAAGTAAACAAGAAATCTGATCAATATTTGGAGATAAACATAGATGAGTTGCTAATTCATTTTGAATGCATGATTTTGTATTCTAAAGTATAGCCTCATAAATTTCAGTCTCTCAGTAATTTTTCTGCATTTGGCCTTGTTATGAATTATTTAAGCAGCACAAATTCATACCATTGTCAGAAATTGAGATTTCTAAACAGACATGTGTCCTTTTTTAAAAAAAAAATATTTTAATTTGTAAATAATTTCAATGTAACAGAACAGTTGCAAAGATAGTATAGAGAGTTCCTGTATACTTTAACCTTGCTTCCCCTAATGTTAACATCTTATGCAACTATAGTGTATTTATTAAAACTAAGAATATAGCATTGACATAGTACTTTATTATTAAACAATAGACTTTATTCTTATTTCCACAGTTTTTCCACTGATGGATAATTTTATTTCTAGGATCTAGTCTGGGATATTACATTGGACTTAGCTGTCAAGTTTCCTTGGTCTTTTCTAATTTGATAGTTTGTTGATCTGTTTTTCATGAACTTGACACTTGAAGATCAGTGATAAGATATTATGTAAATTTCCTTCAATTTTAGTTTCTCTGATCTTTCCCATGATTAGACTAAAATTATGGATTTGGGGGAAGACTACCAAAGAAGTGATAAGCCCTTCTCATCATATCAGGGCTACATGATATCAACATGATTTATTACTGGAAACTTAACCTGATCACTTGTTTAATGTGGTGACAGCCAGATTTCCTTACTATAAAGTTACTGTGTTTCCCTTTTATATCTGCTCTTTAGAAGCAAGTTACTAATTCCAGCCCATATTTAAGGAGAGAAGAGTTAGGCTCCATCTTTTAGAGTGAGGAGTATCAAAAATTTATGAAAATACAGTGAAACTACCACATCGATAAATATATTGGAGAGGATAGTCTGAAGCTATGCAAACATCCGCTTTTCAGAGTTTTGCCTACTAATCTTAGCATTCATCAATGGGTCTTGCCTGCTAAATTACTACTATGTTGTTTTAGTGATAATTTTCTATTTTCCTCCTTTCTTCAATGTAGTTAGAATTATTCTGAAGTTCTTCACATTTAATTGTCCCTTTCCCCTCAGTTTTTATCTCTTCATTTATATTAGTTTGGATTAATGGACATTTATTCTTTGGGTTACAAGCCAATACTGTTATGTATTTTGTTGCTCAAATTATTCCATTTCCTTTTTTTTTTAATTGGGAGCTCTTTTAAATTAGTTCCTGTGTCCTTTTGACATGCCCCATTAAAAAAAAAAAAAAAGTATCTCCCTACTTTCTGGCACTACTATTAGCTTCAGGAACATCCTACATTTTCCTTGCTGCAGCCCTACAATCAACCATGTCTTGGCCCTGGTTGCTTTTATCAGAGAAGAGTGTTTAGAAACTAAAATATGAGCACTAGTTGTGCTTGTTCCTACCGGAGTGTCATGCTTCTAGGTACTTTCAGTAGAAAGATCTTAGAAGTATATGTATACATACTAACCTCTGTGTACACAAATATCTATCTTATTTCTGTATATATATATATATATATATATATGTATTATATAATACAATAAGTATTCATATTGATCTAACTCCAGTTCAACATAAAAAGATTTATTTTAGCCTTTTCTTATCTCCTTCCTACCTCCAAACCCATTTGTTTATTTGTAATTTATTTTCTGACAGTGAAAAACCTGATTTATCTATAAATATGTATTCTGTGAGAAATTTACCAAATAGAGTACAGTGTTTGTGTATAGTTTTGTCTTTAGTCTTACATTATCTAGACAAAGCACTATTTTCCAAAGTTAAAGTTATTTAGATTTGCTCCATTCTCCCCCACTCCTTGCAGGTAAATTATGTCTAAGTTTGTAATATAGTTAGATTTATTTGTCCACAGTCTATATGCCATCTTGGAGTTTACCCAAGGGATTTTGCATACACTAAAGTCATTGTTTGTCAAGTATAGTTCTATGGGTTTGACAAATGCATAGGGCCATGTATTCACCACCAGAAAACCGTATACCCTAAAACTTCTCTGTATCCCCTTTGTATTTGGCCTATCCTTCTATCTCAAACCCTCAAAAACACTGATCTGTTTGTCCATATAATTGTGCCTTTTTTAAAATATCCCTAAATGGAACCAAATAATATATAGCCTTTGGATCTGGCTTTTTTCCCTTAGCACAATGCATTTCAGATTAATCTATGTTGTTACAGGAATCAACAAGCAAATTTTAAAGAGACTATACAACTGCATGATGACTCATATTTGAACCATGACAATTAAGTCTTTAGGTTTAAAGTAAATTATAGTTCCAATTAGGCAAATGTGCATATAAGGTAACCAAACAGTGCACAATAAATTGATAATGTTGAAGCAAAACTATTAATAGTTTGCAAATAAAAGCAAAAATAACAGCCTTTGAAACCATGACCAATAGAAAATATAGTGATGATATATTAATAATAGAATCTTCTTGAACATTACTGGCATTACAAATATTTGCTTAAAGTCATGTGAAATAGGTGCTCTGCAGAGATGCCAAGCATTGAGTGTGTGTCATTATCATGAATGTGGAATTAAGACTCCTTAGAAAACTCTTAATAATGTTCATGACTACCTATTTCTAATAATCCTTATTAATTTCAAGTATATTACTAGTAAGTTGCTTTAAGTCTTAGGCAAAAATAAAGTCTATTGCTTGTTATTTGTTCATCAGAACCAAAGAAAGAACTCATTTTTAGATATAGTCCATCAGAGAATCCTCATTGTCTATTGATGAACCTCAAACATACTTTTAGAATCACTGAATTGATGGTTAGATTGTATTCCTAATTCCAAAGTGACACTTCCATGGGGCTGGGGATGTGGCTCAAGCGGTAGCGTGCTTGCCTGGCATGCGTGCGGCCCGGGTTCGATCCTCAGCACCACATACCAACAAAGATGTCGTGTCCACCGAGAACTAAAAAATAAATATTAAAAATTCTCTCTCTCTCTCTCTCTCTCCTCTCTCACTCTCTCTTTAAAAAAAAAAAAAAACCAAAAAAACAAAGTGACACTTCCACACTTTATAACACTTTTAATTAAGCATATACTCAATGCTTGACAATAAGTTTGTGAATGTTTTTTCATTTTTTAATTTTCCCACGGAAATCGCTTAAGAGATTAGTATTCAAGGGGCTAGGAAACTGCATAAAACTTTTATTTAATTGTATTTTCAAGTCAGTCTCATTAAAAATATTATCCTTGCATTTCAGGTGATTTCTCAGCATACACGGGAGCTACTGGGAATTGAAGAGCCATTATTCAGCCGCTCCATCAGGCTTCCCGCTCGGGACAACATTGGCCTATTTTTAGAGCAAAAAGGTCATACTGGGGTAAAATCTGACTCCTTGACCTTCTCTGAATTTGTCAAAACAAGAAGATTATGTGATTATGATCCAGAAATAACTGCCTCTGAAGAGAATAAGGCTGTTAACATTGTACATAACTATAGAAGAAAGGTATTTCACTCACATTGAAAGATCAGACATAATTACTTAGGAGAAGAGGTGTGGCCTTTTTTATTTTTCTTCTCTTCTTTTTCATTAAGGATCAGAGTCAGAACTGCTGGCTCCATTCCTAGGTCTTCTGTGATTCCCAGCACCTTCCCTTTATTTGTGTTTCAATTTAGCCCCTCCTTAAAACAAAGATAGCAATTCTTCTTGGATAATTGTAAGAATTCCTGATACATTCTAATAATACACCTGGGTAGTAGGAACATGCTGGAGGAACTATAACTAAAAATAAAATCTGCCAGCCCAGATAATCCTTTCCATGAATGTAGAAAAGAAGCCATTTTAGTACTGAATAAGCATAGGCAAGCTGTCAAAGATATTGCAAAGTCAAAAATAACTCACTCTTTAAGACAGCAAGACAGATTATAATCTATTACATGCATGTTAATTATCCATATCTAATGGAAAAATAAAAATTCTCATATCTTGATCACAAATAGGAAGTTACTACTTGGAGCCAGGCCCCCAGGTTAACCTCCCACAGAGGTCTCAATACTCAGACATTTCAAAAAAGATGGCTCCAAGGCCTCCAAAAGAACTCTCCTGGAGTATAAAACTGACAAGAGGGTTATTTACCTTTTTAAAAGATTTACATATATCTTCAAATCAAAGGATTTGCAATCGTGTTTTCTAAAGGAAATACCTTAGGAAAGATGATGGGGGAAGGTTCTCTTCCTATAAGCATCATAGAAAAAAAAAGTAAGATTTGTTTTTTGTTTTTTTAGATTTGTATATATTCTTCTAAAACAACATGACTTACAGAGGTACCACTGACTATGAACAAGGTTTGGGGTTTACTTCAAGGTTCTTATATGTGGAAACTTCTAGATCTTTATAAAATGAAATTCAGGCTAGAATCTACTTATGACTAGACTTCTCAAAAGATATTATTAAATACTTCTTGCCTGAATGATTCCTGTTCCTTTCCAGTTTTTATTAATTGCTCAAAACATTACAATGATCTTGACGTATCATATATTATACATTTGATTCAAATGGGGTATGAATTCTTATTTTTCCCACGTGTACAGATTGCATGATCACATTGGTTGTACAGCCACTTTTATACATACTGCCATACTAGTGTCTGTTGTATTCTGCTTCCTTTCCAGTTTTATAGACATATCTGCTCTTTCTCTCCTGATCTCACTTCTTAATCCTAAGAACCTCCAAAGTGCTAATACTATTTAGAAAGGCAATGATGTATTTTTTTATAGTTCCCTACATCTAAACAAATAGTAAAAGGAATATTTCTTTTTTTCCTACTGATATGAGAAACAGTGCCTCAAATTAACATGCATGCTAAACATTGATGTTTGATGATGAACCTAATTTTTCTCAAAATAAATTAAGAAGTTTTATCAGAAACCATTCTAGAACCATACCTTTGGATTTGCCTGACTCACAGGTATACAAAAAATAAAAGTAAGCAATTAAGACCAAGGTGATTTTCATACATAGTAAATGGTTTTGCTAGAAGCACTTTAGCATTTGGGAAAAGGGAGTTCTGTTTAGCAATAGAATATAGTAGGTGAGTCTTGATGATGTCACTGCTATTGTTTTCAACTCTGTCATAATTTACAAAATGTATTGACCTAATAAAAATCTATTTGGAAACTATTGATATTGAGCCATACCATAAGGTTTATATAAAAAGCTCTGCATTGGTTTACTCTTAAAGGAAAAATATTTGGAGAAGACTAAGTTGGCTTGCAGGGAGGAGTTGGAACAACGGGCATCATTGGCAGACTGCATAACAATGAATTGATTCCTGCAGAAATAAAATTGTTACTGTTCATTTTTGTCAAAAAAATAAAAATAATTTACAAAATGTATTTGTAAAACATAAAGGAAATAAACAAATTTGCACCAAGGAAATAAGATCTCAGTTATTTTTAGCCATTTAATATAAATGTGAGGTCTTTTGTTTTTGTTTATTGGTATTGGGGATCAAACCCAGGCCTCACACATGTTAAGTGTTCTTCCACTGAGCTACATTCATAGCCCTGCCAGTTATTTTTAAAATGGTTTTATGGTTTAAAATGGTTCAAATAGAAACAATTTTAAATAAGATAGTATCAGAACAGTCAGATATAACTGAAATAAGCATGGATAAGTCATAATTTAAGATTGTTTACCAAGTTTTATGGCTTGAATGTGAAGTATCCTCTAAAAGTTCCTATGTTAATGCAGGAATATCCGAGGTGAAATGATCAGAGTATGGGAGCTGTGGCCTGATCAGTCCATCCTAGTTTGAATGGACTAGCTGGTTGTTAACTGTGGGTGGGTGGGGTGTGGTTGGAGGAGGTGGGTCACTGGGGGCATGCCCTAGAGAAGGATTCAGCTTCCCTGTGCCACTTGTCTCTGCTTCCTGGTTTCCATAAATGGAGTGACACTCCCCCACTATGCCCTTCCACCAAGATGATCTTTCTCACCTTGGGCCCAAAGCAATGGAGCCAGGCCACCATGGACTGAATCTCTGAAACTGTGAGCCAAAATAAACTTTTACTCTTCTAAATTGTTCTTGTCAGGTATTTTGGTTGCAGCAATGAAAAGCTGACTACTACAGAAGCATTACCATGGAAGTGATAGGAAAAATCAAGTCGTTTGCCACCTATATACTATTACAGGAAAAGAAACTGCAATATGTAATTGTCCAATAATGAATTTAGCTTTTAGAAAATTAATAATTTGCATTAACAAAGCTTTTTTGGGGAAGCAGTTTATATAAGTGTGTTAGGTTGTGTAGTTTGATTTGGTTGCTTCTGAAAGCTAGACATACCCAAGCATATTGATATGTAGGATCTCTTGTTTTATTTTGCATTTGAAAGAGCCACTAGTACAATTTTCAAACAGGGATTGCAGTCACATAACTCCCCTATCAATTGTGATAATTAGGGCCTAACCATTGTAGAGCAATCTGTGATGAAAAAAAAAATCCTGATTCCTGAGGTCACTTATTGGGATGGAGAGTCCAAGAGATCCACAGGCTCTTCTTCTTTCTTTGGAGCGATGCCGAATGAATCATAGTACAGGTAGGTCAGGTGGTCTTGGAGAACAGTATTGGTGGAGTGATACTGGCTAAAGGGAGTTTCCCTGAGTTGCACAGCAGTCAGATCAAACCAAGGAAAAGGCCTGGGGTGGGAAAAAATAGGTTATTTTTATTTAATGTCAGTATATTTTATTTGGCATTAAGCACATGACTGTGAGGAAAAAATTTCTAGACTTAAGGATTTCTCAACAGAAACTTCATATCTGAAAAGCAAACAAAACAGAATATCCAAGGACTATGGAATAGCCACAAAAGATGGAACATACACATAACGATAATACTAGAAGGGGAAGAAAGAAAAGAACAGAATATTTGAAACAATAAGGACAGAATTTCCCCAACTAAATGTTAGATACCAAATTAGAGATCCAGGAAGCAATCTGAGAATACCAAACAGGATAGTACCAATAAAATAAAAAATAAAAATTGAAAACTAAATCTAGACATATTTTCAAACTTAAAAAAAAACAGAAGATAAAGAAAAAAACTTTAAAAAAAAAAACAGAATATAAAGAACAATTCCTAAAAAAGCCACAGGAGAAAATGCCTTACCTAGAGAAAACAAGATAAAAATTGAACTGACGTTTCCCCAGGAACCATCCACACATGAAGATAAAGAAGTGAATTAAGTGCCAAGGAAGAGAACAATGAGTAGGTCTCACTAGTGTTGACAGAAAAAACCACCCATCTAGAAGTCTGGGTCCTTCCAAAGTTAAAGAAATAAAGACTTCAACAAACAAAACAAGAATTGAGGGAATTTGTTGCCAGTAGAGTTGTCTTGCAAGGAATGTTCAAAGAAGGAAAATTATACTTGTATCTATGTAAAGAAAGGAAGAGCATTGAAGAAGGAATAGTGAAGGTAAAATGAAACCCTTCATTTTTCTTATTTTTAGTTGATCTAACAGATAACAATTTGTTCAAAATAATAGCAAGTCACGTGTGTGTGTGTGTGTGTGTGTGTGTGTGTGTGTATGAAATGAGTGCCAGCAATGATACAGGAACTGGAGGGAAGAATCAGGATTATATTATTACAAAGTACTCATACTACCTGTGAAATGGCACAGTATTTAAAGTTGTCCTTAAATTAGTTTAAATGTCTAGTGCAAGGTTGTTCGTAAGGTTAACATACAAGTCATTCTCTTTCCTAGACAGCAGAATCTTGATCCATTTTCTGTCATTATAATCACATACTACAGACTCCCTAACTTGATTTATAGATTCAGTACAGTCCCATTCAAAATCCTAGCAAATTGTTTTATGTGTATTGGCAAATTAATTTTAAGGTTTATATGAAAGGTCAGACTCACAATAGCTAACTCAGTATCAATGGAAAACAAGTCAGAGAATCCATACCACCTGACTGAAGACATATTATAAAACCACATAATCAAAATAGTTAATGATCAATGAGACAAATAGAGAACCTAGAAATAGATCCACATAAATATACGATATAGTTAGCTATTCTTAACGAAAGTCCAAAAGCAATACAATAGAGAAAATATGGTTTTCAATAAATGATGCTAGAACAATGAGACATACAGAAAAAGAAAATCTAGACATAGAACTTATACCCTTTACAAAAATTAATTCAAAATACATGATAGATATGGGACTGGGGCTGTAGCTCAGTGACAGAGTATTTGCCTAGCACATGTGAGACACTGGGTTCAATCCTTAGCACCATATAAAAAAATAAACAAAAATAAAGGCATGATGTCCATCTACAACTACAAAAATGTTTTTTAAAAATACATGATAGATTTAAGTGCAAAATACAGAACTACAAAATTCCTAAAAGAAAACAAGAAAAATTCAAATGGGTTTGGCATGACTTAAATTGTAACATGAAAGGTATGATCCATGAAAGAAAGAATTGATAAACTGGATCTAATTAAAATTTAAAATTTCTGCTCTGAAATACACTGTCAAGAAAACAAACACAAGCCTGGAACTGCAGTGCATGCCCATAATCCCAGTGGCTCAGGAGACTAAGGCAGGAAAATCACAAGTTCAAAGCCACCCTCAGCAATAAAATTAAAAAATTTTTAAATGTCTTGGGCTGGGGTTTTGACTTGGTGGTAGCATGCTTGCCTAGCATGCGTGAGGCACTGGGTTCAATTCTCAGTACCACATACAAATAAAGATCCATCAAAAAATAAAAATATTTTAAAAAAATAAAATGTCTCAAAACAAAGAGGAGATATACAATTAAAAAGTATAATTCACCAAGGATATATTAAAATTTGTAAACTTATTTATCATAGCATGACTTCAAATTTTATAAAGCAAAGATGATTACAAATGTGAAGTGAATTTAAACTACAATTGCAATGGAAATATTAATATGCTGTGCCTCTGTAACAGAACATCTGACAAAGAATATAGCACATTATTTCTCCAGTTTTAATGTGCATAAGTATCACCTGGGATCTAGTAAAAATGCAGACTGTGAGTCCATAGGCCTGGGGTGCCAGGTTCTGCATTTCCAAATAAACTTCCAGGCAACCGACAGATGCCAGTAGTTTGGGGAGCAAAGAGTAACAGATTTGACTAACACAGGAACTTTGTGCCCAAAATACAGTCATTATTTCAAAGGCAAACAGCACATAGATGAAGAGGTTAGATGAAAATTTTCTTAGTTCTTCCTATTTCTATTATAATAATCTGAAATGAAATTAAATGAGCCATACATATTTGAAAAATTAAGAAAGAGAACCACAAAAATAAACTAAAAGAAATGAGGAACTAATTATTAAAAGTACTTGAATTAGTCAGGTGTGGTGGGGCAGACCTGTAATCTCAATTACTGGAGAGGCTAAGGCAGGAGGACCACAAGTTCAAGGACTGAACAAATTACTCAGAGATCTTGTCTCAATGACAACATTAAACATCACTGATTCATTTCCCAGTTAATTAGTCACAGCTAATATTAATAGCAGTTATCATTGAAAAAAGGGATTTGAGGTATGGGACAATATCACTTTTAGTTTACAGTTTATATGCTTTTTTGCCACAAACATATTAGTTTTGTTATTTTTTAAAAAGTCCACATAAAAGAATAAATGTGTAAAACAGTTAAGATTATTTTGAAAAATATTAATGAAGGGAACTTTCTCTACCAGATAAAGAACACATCTACACATGGCACACTGCAGTGTCTAATTGTGGTATGGGTATAGGAAAACAAAACCACAGTTCTGGAGAGTGTACAAATATGCCCATAAATATATCACAATTTAGAAAATAAAAGTGATATTTCAAATTGATAAGAAAAGGGTTTTAGGACAATTGGCTTTCCAAAGTGAATAAAAGATTAAAAATCTCAAGTTGAAGATTTAAATATTTTTAAAAATCAAGTACTTAGAGAAAATTAAGAGTTATCTTAGGATAAGAAGGATCTTTATAACTTGAAACTATGAAACAATAAAGTGATTTGACAAATTTTATTACAAAAATTAGAATATTTTAAATAGCAAAAGATACCAAAAAACAATAGCAACAACAATGACCAGGAAAAATATTTCCAGTACACAGAATAGGGAGTTACTATTCCTACTAAAATCTCCTACAAAGCAAGTAAAACAGTCAAAACAAAAGTAGGCAAAGAACATAAAATGAGGCTGAGAGAAAACACAAGAGCAAAAATTCATAAGCTGAAAAGGGAATGAAGAAGAAATAACTATGAGCCTACATGGGAATGCTGACTCCTGTGTCAGCAGTAGCAAAAGCCACTGTCCATTTACATCAAAAGCCCTCAAAAGACTTAGGAAATGGGATCAAGTACATCTAGAAGTAGGGGTAAGAGGGGACTAAAAGCAGGATACTGGTTGAAAAACTTAAAAAGAAGAATATGCCTAGTTACTACTATGCTGCACCATCAGGATTCACCCCTCCCCATTCCTGACATTTTTGTTTTCTTTTTTTTTTTTCTCTAGAGAGGGTCAAACAGAAAGTCTTTGGGCAGGGAGTAAATAAATATGCATTGTTTAGTGTTGAGGGAAGAGATATCATGTTGAAAAAAGAGAAAATAATAAAGTAAAAAAAAATTATATATATATATATATATATATATATACAGTGAATAAAACACGCCCCCCCCCAACAAATTTCACACACACAAATTTCTCTAACCTGGATTCCAAAAAGCTGATCGCCAAGTATATCTCTTCTAGGTAGGAGAGTGGAAGAAGTCTGACTCACCAAGAGAAAAGTCTAAAGATACCAATATTCAGGGTTTCCCAAGGAAACAACTGACCAAATCGGTCTATTCTAAAGATCACTGTGATGATAAAAGTTTCTAAACAATTGTGTGTATGTGTGTGTGTGTGGGACCTGGGGCCTCATGACTACTAGGCAAGTACTCTACTACTGAGTTATACACCACACCTCCAATCCACTTTTTAGTATCCAGGATCTTGAATATGAACAAACTATCAAGATTCCCCATTTATTTGAAGAAAGTTTCTAAAATGATAGAGACAAAACAATTGATTAGAAAACAACTTGAAAGAAACAGACTACTCAGAGAAGAGAAAAACAACAATAGTTGATATTCTCAAAGGGCATATTGCAAAATGAAATGACAGCAGGTGCTACATAAAATAGGAATATTTAGAGAATAAAACAACTTTTAAACGTAAAATAAGATAGCAAACATGAAAATATTCTGCTATTAGGGAGGAAGAGCAGGAAGCAAAGATTAACATTAAACAGAGACATGAGGTGGGAGGGAAAGGGAGAGAAAAGGGAAATTGCATGGAAATGAAGGGAGACCCTCATTGCTATACAAAATTACATATAAGAGGTTGTGAGGGGAATGGGAAAATAAACAAGGAGAGAAATGAATTACAGTAGATGGGGTAGAGAGAGAAGATGGGAGGGGAGGGGAGGGGAGGGGGGATAGTAGGGGATAGGAAAGGTAGCAGAATACAACAGTTACTAATAGGGCATTATGTAAAATTGTGGATGTGTAACCGACGTGATTCTGCAATCTGCATTTGGGGTAAAATTGGGAGTTCATAACCCACTTCAATCTAATGTATGAAATATGATATGTCAAGAGCTTTGTAATGTTGTGAACAACCAATAAAAAAAATAAAAAAAAGAGAAAATATTCTGCTATTAAAATACAACAGAAAAGCTGGGCAGTGACACATGCCTGTAATCCCAGCAGTTCTGGAAGCTGAGACAGGAGGATCAGGAGTTCAAAGCCATTCTCAGCCACGGCAAGGTGCTTAGCACTCAGTGAGACCCTGTCTCTACAAAATAGGGCTAGGGATGTGGCTCCAAGGTTGAGTGCCCCTGAGTTCAATCCCGGCTTACCCCCCCCACCAAAAAAAAAAAAAAAAAAAAAAGACAGGAAAAAACAAGATAATTGAGGAAATCTCTTAGAAAGCAGAGGAAAAAAATATACCAAAGATAGGAAAGATGAAAATCAGAAGATCCATCCAAGAAGTCCAACATTTGAGTAATAAAAATGCCACAAAGGGAAAATAGAGAAACTGGAGAGGGGACAAAATTATGAGACATAATTAGAAAAAACAGAAGAATTTAGTTTGCAAAATCCCAATGAATATGCTGTTGGTGGTGGTTATCTTTTCTTTGTTTTTGTGGGTGGCAGAGTCATGAGTATTTGTTTTACAATAAATCATTAAACTATATTTATAGCTTTATGGAATAGTTAGTTATTCTATGTATGTGTTATATTTCACAATTTTTTTAAGTTAAAGGGAGAAAGGTCCACCAAGTGTTCAACAGTGAATTAAAATAGACCCACTGTGTGAGTCAGCTTTTTGTTACTGTGACCAAAATACTTGAAATGATCAATTTTGAGAAAGAAATGTTTATTTGGGGCTCAGGGTTTCAGAGGTCTCAGTCCATGGTTGGCCAACTCCATTAATTTGGGCCCAAGAAAGTCATCATGGCAGAAGGGTGTGGTAGAGGGAAGCTGCTCAGCTTATGGCATATGGGAAACAGAGAGAGCCAGGGAGGAACCAGGGACAAAATATAATCCTCCAAGGGCATGCCCATAGTGACCTGCTTTTCCCATCCACACCCCACCTGCCTACCATTACCACCCAGGAATCCATTCAAAGGAATAATCCATCAACTAATTAGGTTATGGGCCTCATAATCTAATCATTTTACCTCTGAACATCCATGAGCTTTTTCAGGGGACATCTCACATCCAAACCATAATACTCACATTATGGCACATAATAAAATCTCAAGATACTGAGGTAAAAAGAGCTTATCAGCTTCCAAATCAGAAAGAAACAGATTTCAGACAAAGGATCAAGAATTAGAGTGGTATTGTAACTCTCAACAGCAATTCTGGATGCTCAAAGACAATGGAGCAATGCCTCAAAATTCTGCGGGAAAATTATTTTCAACCTAGAATTCTGTATTTGGCTATGTTCTCAGTGAAACATTAGGCAAGAAAAAAACATTTTAAGATACAAAATATCTCTAAAAGTTATTTTTGGTGTACCCTTTTCTTTAGGAAGATACAACAAGGTATGTTTTACTAATATAATAAATCAACTATCACAGAAGTCAAGTGGTGTTCAAGAAACAAAATAACAAAGAGATGAAAGAAATTCCCAGGATAATAGAGATTATAAAAATAGAGATTAACCCAAGACAATAGAGAAGAAAAATCCTCAATCTGAAAGCATATCACACCCTAGAGAATAAACTGCCCATCGGTGATTAACTGAAATCCAAAAGAAAGAGGGAAGAATCAAGGATTACTTCCAGGGTTCTGGTTTGAACAACCTGATGAAGCACTATGTAATTAGGTAAGAAACCCTAAATGAGCAGGGTATAAGAGCAGGTGTGTCTTTGGACATGTTGCGTTGCAACAGAGAGGGAGAGTATGCACTTACCAACAGCATTGACACAGAGTTATGAGCTATCAGAACAAAGATGGCAACCTAAGTTCCCAAAGAGATCACCCAGGAACAAATGTAGAGCGAAAAGAAAATAGGGCCTAGGAGAGCCCTAAAAACTCCCAGACTTCAGGATGGGAGAGAGGAAGTCAACAAAAGGAGAGATCAGAGAGATAAGAAGAAAATAAGGAGAATGTGAGTGTATGGTTTAGATATGAGGTGTCCCCCAAAAGCTCATGTGTGTCAATGCAAGAATTTTCAAAGATGAAATAATTAGATTATGAGAGCTATAACCTGAGCAATCCACTGATATGGATTAACTGAGTGATAACTGTAGGCAGGTAGGCTGTGGATGGAGGAGGTAGGTCATTGGAGGTTGCCTTTGAGGTTTATTTTTTGTCCCTGGTGAGCGGAGCTCTCTCTCTGCTACCTGATTGCCATATCTTGAGCTCCCTTCCTCCTCCATGCCCTCCTGCAGGGATGTTCTGCCTCACTTCAATCCAGAGCAATGGAGTTGGCCATTAATAGACTGAGACCTCTGAAACCATGAACCCCAAATAAACTTTTCCTCCTCTACATTGTTCTTGTCAGGTCTTTTGGTCACAGCTACAACAGGTACACTAAAACAGTGGGGAACCCTGAAAAACAAAAGATATTGCTTCAAGAAGGATGACATGCTTAATAGTCAAAGAGGAAAAGGAGTTAAAATTGTACAGTGAATTTCATGACAGGGAAGTCACTAATCATAAGAGCAACAATTTTTACTATGTGATATCAAAGATTAAAAAGATTGATTTTAGAGTTATCAAGCTATAGAGAAATAGCACCCTTGTTTTGTTGGTGGAAATGTTTTTATAAGCAATTTGGGAATATCTGTCAAACAGGAAACATATGATATCTAACCCAGAAACTTATACACATACTTTTCCAACAGAAATCCTGGGTCAAGTGTGAAAAATAAGTACAGGAATGTTCAAATCAGCCCTTTGTACAAAAGTTGAGGCAGAAGGAAATAACTATATCAATATCAAGTGGATATAGGAGTGAACAAATTTAATAAATGTTTCTAATGGATGCCTATGCAACTGCTCATAAATGAAGCAGATATGGTTGTGCTAACATGGGATGGGATGAAAAAGCAGTATATGTAGTTCCCATGTTTCTGACACCATTCACAGGAATGAATATGCATGCACTATTATAATGGCAATATAAATGTGTTTGTAAATACATAGGTAGGTAACAAGACAAAAATAAAAACAGAGGTAAAATTTGTGAAATGGGATTGGGGCAAATGAGTCTTTTACTTTGCTACCAATCAAATTTTTTACAAGAATGTATTATTTTATCAATTTTTAAAAAGAACATGAAAGGATAAAAGAGCATCTACTAAGCCAAGAATATGGGAGAACTAGAATGGTTGGCTGGCTGACATCTTACCTTCTATGAAGCAAGTTCTTGACATAGGATTTGCTGATGACATGTGGTAGCTGAAATTCTGGGCAGGATTCTTCATGTTTCATACAGTCTTTGAAGTGAACAGAAAGAAATAGTTGATTCAAAAGCTGCAGTGCTTGTCGGCAATCCACATTGCTTTCTGTGCACATGTTTAGGGCTGCATAGATTAATCCCTCCAGCCATTTGATATTGAGGATTATTCCCCCTACACATCAATGAGAAGGTAAATACCAATCAGCACCACCAAAAATGAGTTACAGGGATCCTAGGAGAAACCCCAGACACTGATTATAAGCCACAGGTTGGTAATAAGGACCTGGAGATGAGCAAACACTCTTCCCTCCAATAGGTAACAGCTCAATTTTCCCTTTATAACATCATGTGTTGACCATACAAAGGAGGACAGATGACTAATGTAGACATTGCAAATGAGGCAAAAGTTTATCCAGAATGATCCTTGCCAATAATGGAAGGTACTGGAGAAAATTTTAGATTAGAATATGGGAAAGACATTTTAGTTCCAGATACTGCATTCTCTTGTTTATTTCCTCTGGTTATTTCCACTTCATCTTTAAGAGTACAGATAACCAGCCTTCTCAATATTTCCTAATAATGGCTGCTTTTTATCATCAAACACTGATCTAATTCCAAACCTAAAGGACTGAGAATATATCTAAGTTGTGCTCTCCACAACAATCACGCCATCCAGGGATTTAATGAGATCGGAATAGGCAAGGGAAAGGCAATTTCAAAAGAACACCATAAATATAGTGAATCGTTACCATCAGGACTGTAGGGGCAGGTAGCCCGAAGAATCACAGGATCTTGGAGAGCAGCTGTGATTTCCTTATTGGCTCCCCAGATCTTCTCAAAATCCTCAACACAATGATACTGAGGTCGCAAGATGTTGGTGTGGTTCAATAATAGTTTCAACCTGGAAGGCACCAAAACTGGGAATGCAATGCCATTTATGCCAAAGACTGGGATAAATAAATATATAATCTATTGCATTCACACCCAACACCAGCAAACAGGCTTTCCTACATAGCACTGCTCAGAGGCAAATGCAGGTCTGGGTCTGCAATGAGGGCACTAATTAGTTGGATTGTTCATCCATCCATCTAACAAACACTAATTGAATGTTTTCATGTGCCAGGCACTAGGCTAGACACTAGGAGTAGAAAAATAATATTTGATACATATTTGTAGTAACTTACCTCTCATGTTGTTGACTGTTAGTTTCTCTTCTCATTGATGCACAGAGGAATATCATTCAACTTCAAGTAGTGGGAGACAATGTGCTCCTACAAATTCTCAACATTCACACAGCAAACAAATATCTCACCCACAAACACTATTTGTGGGAAACTGGGGAAGACACAATTAGAAAGGCTGGCTGGGTCTTTCAGCAGATCAAGCTGCCTTATTTTATTATTAGGAATGACCAACTCCAAGAGGGAAGCAGTAGTCAGAGATAAGAAAACAGTAGTTCTGCCAATTCTGTTCTTGTCCTAACGAGATACCTGGGTATTGGGATGGCTGCTACAAAGCTGAACACAATGCAGGCCTTTTCAAGACTGGTTTGAATTTGTATGCAGATATGAGGCAGCTGAGATGGCAAGCAGCAGAGGAATATCACGTTGGCCCAACCCACCAGACCAGAATTATGGTAAAAGCACTGGACCCCCAGCTTCTGGAACTCGGCTGAGAAGGATAAAGGAAGACAGAAAAAGAGCACAGTACAAGGAGTTTGACCTGAGCATCAGTTATGGGGAGAGGATGATCACTATTTTATCTCAGTAAATCAACCCAAGACTTGCTGCCACACATATCAGAAGACACTCCTATCTGTCTTCTTCGAGCTACACAGCCAGGCCCTAAGCCCGTTGCTAAAGCAGCCAGTGCTACTGCAGCAACATTTGAGATGCTAATACAATTCACTTTTATCTTACTTTTACACCAAATGCTAGAATTCTTCAAAAAGTTTTAAGGAAGAAAAAAAATCTCTCGGCTTCAGTTTACTGAAGATTTACAATGGGCCAGAGAATTTACTTTATGTACATTCCTTAAGGTAATCCTCATAAGGACCTTCTGAGGCAGAGCCCAGTTGTATTCCTATATTATAGAAGAGGAAACTCAGACTTCAGAATGCCGTGTGACTTGCCCAAAGTTATACAGCTCAGTATCTTGAGTTGGTGGGTAAGACTAGGAGAGTAGAAAAGTATAGAGCAAATGCTGGGAAGAGTTTGAAAAGATTTAACGAGTTCATAATGTAAGTATACACAACTTAATAGGATATTTATCAATACAGAGAAATGTGATAATTCATGGAGTACATAAAAACACTCACTGGTAGTCAATCATTTGATTGTATTTCCTGCAATACAAATTTTCAAAAGTGAGAATTTAAAGCATACACTTACATCTGGCACATATTTTAAGTGTCATTGAAAAAAAGGATATGTGGGGAATGAGATTGACCAAATTATATTGTGCCTGCATATATGTATGAATATTCAACAAGGAATCCAACTAGTATGCATAATTATAATGCACTGACAAACTTTTTAAAAAGAAAATATGAGAGACACTGGAGAGGTGACTTCTTATTTTAACAACCAAGAATACATGACAGAAATGATGCTGAGGTTATCCAGATACTCATGATCCTGGAAAACAGATAGGACAAAGAGAAAGTTTAGAAAGGAGGTGCATGCATCATTCTTTCATGAGTCGTTCTAATTCCTTACACTTGCATAGAAGCTGATGCTGAGCATTTTGAATCTTTGCTTCCTTACACAACACACAGAGGAATTTTTTTAAGAGAGAGAGAGAGAGAGAGAGAGAGAGAGAGAGAGAGAGAGAGAGAGAGAATTTTTAAAAATTTATTTTTCAGTTTTCAGTGGACATAACATCTTTATTTTATTTTATGTGGTGCTTAGGATAGAACCCAGCACCCCACGCATGCCTGCCAGTGCGTTACCGCTTGAGCCACATCCCCAGCCCACACAGAGGAATTTTTAAACTAATTTTATTACTAGTAAACATATTGCTTCCCAAAGAATATATGTACTATATTGAAATATCATATTTACTAATTCTACCACTGGGTCTAGGAAATATGCCTTAATCTGGCACAATCGAGCACACCTGTAATCCCAGGGACTCAGGAGGCAGAGGCAGGATGGTTGTTGCAAGTTTGAGGTCAACTTCTACCACTTAATGAGATCCTATCTCAAAATAAAAAATGGGCTGGGGATGTAGTTCAGGTATAGAGCGCTCCTAGGTTCAATACCCCATACTGAAAAAACAGAAAGAAAGAAATACACCTTGAGTAACAAGACTTTTTAAAAAAGTTTCCTTTCTATAGAAAGAACATTTACAAATCAGTAAGAAAAACATAGGCACTCTAACTTGAAAAATGGGCCAATACCGAAAAAAGATGAAATAGCAATAAACTTACAAAAAAAATTTAAATTCCTCTAGTGATCAATTAAAAACAGGAAAAATTGAAAAGGCATATTAGAATGGCAATGTTAAAATGATTCCCAGCATTGACAGTGGCATAATAAAGCAATTTTTATACATTGCTGATAAAAATTTACACCTGAACAAGATTTTTTGAGTTAATTTGAAAAAAAAAGTATTAGAAATCCCTTAACAAATAAACATATACTTACCACATGACTCAGCCATTTCACTCTCAAGTATTTACCAAAGAAAAATGAAAGTAAGGAATGGGAATATAAAGTTTGCCCAGCTCCACAAAAAGAAAGAAAAAAGAAAGTAGTGCACATGAACACTTACATTAAAAATGTTCATAGTGGCAGCTGGGGCTATAGTTCAGTTGGTAGAGTGCTTACCTTGCACCCCCCAAAAAATGTTCATAGTGGCTTTATATGTGATAGCCAAAAACTAAATAATCTATATTAACAGGTGAATAAACTATGCAATATTAATACAATTAAATGATACTCAGAATAGTGGCTTTATATGTGATAGCCAAAAACTAAATAATCTATATTAACAGGTGAATAAACTATGCAATATTAATACAATTAAATGATACTCAGAAGTAAAAAGGATATTGATACATGAAAGACATAGTTATATCTCAAAATAATTATGTAGAGTAAAAGAAACCAGACCAAAACAAATGCAAACTGTATGATTCCATTAATACAAAAAAAAATTCTAGAGAATACAAACTAATCAATCTGTAGAGACAGAAATCATTGTCATTAAATTCTTGGGTGGGGAGCTGCAGGGATATAGAGATTCATGAAGGGCAAGAGGCAACTTTTGAGAGTATGCTCATTATCTTTAGTGTGTTGATGGCTTCACAGGTATACTATTATAGTTTGGATATGAGGTGTCCCCCAAACACTCCTGTGTTAATGCAGGAATGATCAGAGGTGAAATGATTAGATCACAAGTTCTATGACCCAATCTGTGGACTAATCCATTTGATGGACTAATAATTTGAATGGACTAAGTGGGTGTCAACTGTATGCAGGTGGGGTGTGCCTGGAGGATTTATATTTCCTTGGTGCCTCACCTGCTTCCCCTGCCTGCCCCCACCCTCTCCTTCCCAGCTGCCATGAAGTGAGCAGCTTTCCTGGGCCACACCCTACCACCATGATGTCTTGGTCTCACCTTGGGCCCAGAGTAATGAGCCAGAAGACCATGAACTGAACCTCAGAAACCATGAACTCAAAATAAACTTTTCCACTTCTAAGTTGGTCTTGTTAAGTATTTTGGTCACAGTGACATAAAACTAACATATGTACATAGGTCAAAACATTAAATTATGGGCTGGGGATGTGGCTCAAGCAGTAGTGTGCTCGCCCGGCATGCATGCAGCCCGAGTTCCATCCTCAGCACCACAAAAAAACAAAGATGTTGTGTCCGCTGAACAACTGGAAGAATAAATATTAAAATTTCTCTCTCTCTCTCTCTCTCTCTCTCTCTCTCTCTCTCTTTAAAACAACAACAACAAAAAACAAACATTAAATTATATGCTATGTATGTAGTTTATTGTATGCAAATAACATCTTAATAACATTATACCCTCATGTTGATCTAGAAATAACTGACAACCCTGAGAAGAAGATTACAGGTACTTATTATTTTCTTCTTTCCAATATTTTTATTTCAAAATAAAACATAACTTTCAAAAATTATGTACAAGGAAGTTCAACTAAATATTTATGGCACAGTTATATAAATTACAGTATATCCCATACTTTGGAATGCTATACAATCTTAAACTCATATTTATATTAATCTATTTACTGAGATAAATAAATTTTAAATCCTGACACAAAAATAGAGAAAGGTAGAATGGGTATGGAGGATCTGGCACTCCTAGCCACTGCCCAGACACACACCTTGGCATCTAAATGTCCAGACCCCAGAGGCAGTAAGCATACCTTGCCCAGAAGACACAGGGAGTGCTCACAGGGACAGTGGAAGGATTTTAAATCATTACTGTGAAGTGATACAGAAATATGCTTATGACACATTAAATTTAAAAGGCATAATACAAACAGGTAGGCACAGTATCAACGTTATGGTTTAGATCTGACGTGTCCTGCAAAAGCTGGTATGTGAGACAACGCAAGAATTTTCACAGGTGAAAGGATTAGATAATGAGAGCTGTAACATAATCAGTGGATTAATTCACTAGTATGGATTAACTGGGTGGTAGTTATAGGCAGGTAGGGTGTAGATGAAGGAGGTAGGTCACTGAGGGCGTGCCTTTGGGGTTTGTATTTTGTCCCTGTTGAGTGGAGCCCTCTTTCTGCTTCTTGTTTGCCTAATCCTGAGATGCTTTCCTCTGTCCTTCCGCCATAATGTTCATCCTTACCTTCCGCCCAGAGCAATGGAGTTGGCCATCTATGGATTGAGATCTCTGAAACTGCAATAAAATAGACCCTTTCTCTTTGACACAGCAATAGAGCTGACTAAAACAATAACTGAGATAATTAGAGAAATCAAAAGGGAAGAAAGCTGGGCTGGAAATATAGCTCAGTTGGTCGAGTGCTTGACTTCATGTACAAAGGCCTGTGTTCAATCCCCAACAGAACAAAAAGAAAAGGGCAGGGACAAGAAAACTGATAACCCTGATAAGAAGATTACAGGTAGTTATTATTTTCTTCCTTCTAATATTTTATAATATACATTATTTATGTTGTTTTATTTTTCAGGTTTTATTATTGAAAGATGATTTAGATACAGTGCCACACAGATCTGAAGTATATGTTTTGAACAGTTGTAAAAATGCATACATTCATATAATTCATACTTCTCTCAAGATGTAAAATATTTCTGTCTCCCCAGAAATTCCTCCAGGCCCTTTCTCAGTCTTTCTTGCCAGAAGTAATCATTGTTATTATTTTTTTTTCTTGCAGTACTAGGGATTGAACCCAAGGTCTTGCACATGGTAGGTAAACAGTCTACCACTAGGGTTGGGGATGTGGCTCAATCGGTAGCACGCTTGCCTGGCATGTGTGCGGCCCGGGTTAGATCCTCAGCACCACATACAAACAAAGATGTTGTGTCTTCTCTCTCTCTCTCTCTCTCTCTCTCTCTCTCTCTCTCTCTCTCTCAAAAAAAAAAAAAAAAAAGAAAAGAAAAAAGAAAACCAACAGTCTACCACTAAGCTATATTCATAATTCCTCCTTGCTCTTATTTCTATCACACAGGTTAGTAAATGGAATTATTATTAAACATTTTTTGAAATCCAGTAAATGTTATTTTAAAAAACTACCAGGCCAACTGCAAATATTTGAAACTGTTTAACACCCACCAGAATTTACCTAGTTGAGTTAGAAGATTTGAACTTTATATGGAAAGCTTCCCTGAATCCAGAAGATAATTCACCACCAAGGACACAGGCAGGAGAGGCTGATATAAAACAGTTCAGTGGAGAAAAAGGTTGTTTTAAACCACGTGTTTAAAAGCCGTCTTTCTAGCTTTTGGAGCTAGCAAACTAAGCACTCTGGTGCTGTACACAAGAATTCCCCGTTTAAAGGGACTTTCAAAATGGCTTTGTCATCATCTAACCAGCACATCTAAACTCCACTGTCTAACACACATTGCTCACCCAGGACCTCTGGCCTCCGGGTGGAGATCCGCAGACTTGCAGCAGGGATGGGGACAAGTTGTAGCAGTGTACGAGCCAGCTGCTTCCCGAGACGGCCACCTCCAATGATGCCAACCTTTAGGTTCCTGTTGTCATCCATGTCCACATCACCTGATTTAGTTGAGGGAGAGCTGGAATTTTGATTCTTTTGTAATAATTCTCTGGAGAATGAACAGACAAACGTACATAAATATATGTACACACGGTAGCTCTTCCTGTCAACCTCTAATGTTTGTTGCTTTCATTTTCTCAGAAGCCTAGTGGCACCTTAGGTACTTCAGAGAGAAAGCATTTTAATCATGTGCCATTTACCCAGCTTTACTAACAAATTAAATGTTCCATCTGAATGAGTTTTCCAAGGGACCAAAACTAGATTAAAACCTTTTAAAATGAACATCTTTTGGTTACATGCATTATGTGTTTTCCTGCCTTCTTAAATACAAGTCTGAATATTTAATCATTTCATTGACTTTGGGCCATCACTGTGAACAGCCAATCTTGTACCTTATACCATAGCATGTGACGCATGTGGACCTACTCCTTTTTGTTTTCAGGGCTGACAGCTGTCAAATTTTTCTAATCATGATAAAGAACAAATAACAAGCAATTAACCATTTTAGCTATTTTTAAGTGTATAGTACAATTAACAATAAGCACACTATTGTGCAACAAATCTCTAGAAAGAGACAGGAGGATCATAAGTTCAAAGCCAGCCTCAGCAATTTAGCAAGACACTTAGCAAATCAGTGAGCTCCTTTCTCTAAATAAAATACAAAAAGGGGCTGGGCATGTGGCTCAGTGGCCAAGTGCCCCTGAGTTCAATCCCTGGTAGCAAAAAAACAAAAACGAAAACCTAAAACTACATATCCATTGAATAACAACTCCTTGTTTCCCCTGCCCCCAACTTTTGGCAACTACATTCTACTTTCTGTTTCTGTTTCTGCTTTAGATGCCTCACTGAAGTGTAATTATGCAGTATTTATCTTTTTGCAACTGGCTTATTTCACTTAGCATAATGTCTTCAAGTTTCATCCATGTTGTAGCATAAAAATTTTTTAGGGCTGAATAATATTCTGCTGTGTTATATAACACAATTTCTTTATCTCTTCATCACCAGTGGACACTTAGATTGCTTCCACATCTTGACTACCATGAATGATCCTGCAATGAACGAATGTGCAAATATCTTGCTGAGATTCTGTTTCTAATTTTCTTGGATATATACCCAGAAATGGATTTTTGGATCATATGTCAATTCTGTTTTTAAAATTTTAAGGACCCTCCATATTCTCCTCTACACCATTTTACATTCTCACCAACAGTGCACAAGAGTTCCAATTTCTCCACATCCTCACCAAAACTCACTTGTTTCATTTTCTAATTACAGCCATTCTAACAGACATTCTAATAGGATAGTTCATTGTGAATTTGATTTGCATTTTCCCAATGATTAGTGATATGAGAATCTTTTTATATACCTGTTGTCCATTTCATGTGTGTGTGTACATATGTATGAAGTATATATACAGTGAAATATACACAAGTAATGTGTTTGACTTCATTCTTTAATAGGTGGATAACCAATTTCCCCAAAACTGTTGGTTGAAGAGATTATCCCTGTTGTGTAGATTTGGCATAGGATCACTTGACTATATTATGTGGTTTATTTCTGGGGTATTTTGTTTTCATCAGTCTATTGGCCAACTTTATGCAAGTACCAAGCTGTTTTGATCACTATAGCTCAGTAATGTGTTTTGAAATCAAGAAGTGTGAGGCCTACAGCTTTTTTATTTTCTAACTTTCTCAAGATGGTTTTGGCTATTCTTTTGAGATTCCATATAAATTATTGTATGCTTTTATTCTATTTTTACCAAAAAAATGCCATTGGGGTGCTGGGGATGTGGCTCAAGCGGTAGCGCGATCGCCTGGCATGCGTGCGGCCCGGGTTCGATCCTCAGCACCACATACCAACAAAGATGTTGTGTCCGCCGAGAACTAAGAAATAAATATTTTTAAAAAATTCTCTCTCTCTCTCTCTCTCTCTCTCTCTCTCTCTCTCTCTCTCTCTCCTCTCTCACTCTCTCTTTAAAAAAAAAAAAAGAAACTTAATTGTCACTGTGACAGTTTTGAGAGATGGAACCTTTGGAAATTGATTGGGTTATGAGGGCTCCACCCTCATGAATTGATAAATGCCATTACCACGGTAGTAGGCTAGTTATTATAGGAGTGGTTTTGTTTTACGGCACTGGGATTGAACCCAGAAACACTCTTCTACTGAGCTACAGCCCTTTAAATTTTTTATTTTTGAGACAGGCTCTTGCTAATTTGTAGAGGCTGGCTCACAATCCTCCTGAGCTGGTCTCCTGAGTTGCTGAGATTACAGGCATGTGCCACTGTACCTGGAGCAGGAGTGGCTTTGTTATAAAGCAGCCCTCTTATGTACATGCTCTCTTGCTTCCAGTCTCTCTCTCTCTCCCTCTCTCTCTCTTTCTCTCTCTCTCTCAGTCTCTCACCATGTGGACTGTGAGAAATAAATGTTTTTTCTTTATAATTTATAAACTCTGTGGTATTGTTATAGCAGAAAAAAAGAACTAAGACAAGGTGTTATGTGAAGTTGTTGATTTGAGATCTCTTTTTCTTTTTTTTTTTAGTTGTAGTTGCACATTTATTTATTTTTATGTGGTGCTTAGGATTGAACCCAGTGCCTCACATGTACCAGACAAGAGCTCTACCACTGAGCCACAACCCCAGCCCCCTCTCTTCTTTTTTAATGTAAAAATTTAGACCTATAAACTTCCCTTAGTATTCCTTATGCTGTTATGCTGTGTCCTATTGTTTTTTTTTTATGGATCCAAATATTTTTTTATTCACGTGATTTACACGGTTTAATTTAAATTAGGTAAACAGCTGTTGAGGATTATTTTAAAATGTGGCTAACAGATCTGTTTGTTTACTTTCACCTTTCCTTTTCATTATATCTAATTCTATTCAGGATACTAAATTGTTTTGAAAATTGCTTTTTTTTAGTGCCTGCTGGAATGTTACATAATTTTTTTTTAGCCATCATTGCCAGAATTCCTATCTTCATCCCAGTGCCAGTGAAGACAAAGATAGAGGATGACTGAAAACCAAACTACAGCTTCTGTGATAGCTATCACAACAAACTGTATAAACTGATGCATCAATGAATAATAACTCAACAAGTGATGCTCAATCAAGGAGTCTATTTACTTTGGGAGGAAATGGACATATTAATGGATTCCTCTGCTTTGAACTGCTTGAAGAACTTGCTTGGACTATGTATCACTTGTATACATTGTGAACTATCTGTTGGTGCATCGAATTGTGGTAGTGCCGGGGTATCTTTGCTCATGGTGTCATCAGTGGTACAGTTTTTCCAAAAGGGGCCGTCAATTGGCTTGGTGTCGTGGCATTTTGTGTCCTCCCCTTTCTGCTTGTAGCAGGTTATCCACAAGTATGGCTAAATAATGCTGGGCCGGTAGTCAATGACAGGTAAGATCCAATTGCAATGGTACCAACCTAAGACAGGAGGCTGACGCCTTGAGGTCAGCTTATCCGATGATGGGTAAGGACCATATGTAGTATTGGACAACCTAAGACAGGCATGGTCCCTAAGCCATATACTTGTTGTTTAAAAACAAAAGGGGGAGATGTTGAGAGCCACAACCAAGTCAAGATGGTGCCTGGCATTTTGCCAGAAGGAATGGTTGAGGGGTAGCGCCACCGAGCCATTAAGATGATAATGGTTGAGTTGAGCTGTGTATAATTATTGGGATGATGATTGATTGCTGTAACTGGATGATGCTAAATTGAAACAAGCTGGGTATTCAGTTGTTTATATAAACCTCTGCTGTCTGGCAATAAGGCGGCTCCTGCTACCTTGGGTGCCCGCTACTTTTGAGTTCTCTCGGAGTTCCCATTGAGTTCCCGTGGAGTTTGCCTGAGTTCTGGAATAAAGTTCGTTCCTGCTTGAATCTACAAGTGGCTCTTGACCTCCCGGTTATTTGTGCCCAGCTAGACTGCGGCACAGGAGTTGTATTTTGAGAGAGGCATTTAGAACAGTTAGCTTAAAGGGGCTGAGGCTGGCACTCAGTGGCAGGGCACTTGTCTAGCATGTGTGAGGCACTGGGTTCCATTCTCATCATGTGTCCATTGACAACTTTAAAAAAAAAAAAAAAAAAAACAGCTTAAAACACTAAATACCGCCCTCCAAACAGGCATCCCAGCCGGCTATAGGCAGACTGCAGGTGGGCAGAGGCCATGGGTCCAGGGAGCTGGGGCCTCCAGACCTGCCACCTCCCTGCCCGCACTCCCCATGGCCCCAGGGAATTCCACCTAGGAGCTAGTCCTGGGCTCCCCTTCCCGGCATTCGCGCCACCTCACCGGGGCAGGGAAGGTGCTCCATGCCTCCCCCTCTCCAAGCCTGTTTGCCCATTTAAAACCCGGGTTGATGGGCAACTCGGGAGTGCACAGCCAGCCGCTGCCAGGGCGGTGGAGCTCGGAGGCAGACCCGCCGGACTCCAAGGATCCCTCTTCCCATCTTTCGGAAACCTCGCCTCTGCCCTTGGCCTCGCCCTGGCTGTGTCCCCACCAGGCCTGCCTCTACACTCCGCCCACCAGGCTCCACTTCCTGTCCTATTAGTTTTGATGTCATGTTTCCATTTTCATTTTTCAAGATATTTTCTAATTTCCCTTTTTGTGTGTCTGTGTGTGGTGCTGGGGACTGAACCCAGGACTTTGTGCATGTGAGGCAAGTACCCTACCAACTGAGCTATATCCCCAGCACTTCCCTTTTCTTTTCTGAGCCATTAATGAGTATGTTAATTTCCACATTTTTGTGAATTTTCCTATTTTCCTTTGGCTACTCTTTTCTAGATTATTTGTTTTAGGTCAGCCTTTTCATCACCGTGACCAAAAGATCTATTGATTGAAAAGACCAATTATAAGTTTATTTAGGGTTTACCATTTCAGAGGTTTCAGTCCTTAAATGGCTTACTCCATTGCTCTAGACCCAAGGTGAGGTAGAACATCATGGCAGAGGGGCGTGGCAGAGGAATGGCTTAGGATTTGACAGCAAGGAGGCAGGGAGAGCACTCACCAGGAACAAAATAAAAACCTCAAAGGCACATGCCTAGCGACCAGCATATCCTACCTGCCTACAGTTACCACCCAGTTAATCTGTATCAGTTGATCAATCCATTGATTCGGATACAACTTTCATAATCTAATCATTTCACCTGTTTAAATTCTTCCATTGTCTCACACATGAGCTTTTGGGGGACACCTCTAAACCGTAACAATTTCATTGTGGTAAAAGATTCCTGATATGATTTTAATATTAGATGTGTTTAGACTTATTTTGTGGCCCGACAGTGATCTATCCTGGAGAATGTTCCATGTGTACTTCAGAATATATTGTTTCCTACTGTCAAGTAGAGTGCTGTGCATTTGTTTGTTAGATCCCAACTGGATTCCACCCCTTTATATACTTATTTGGTCTCCTATCTGGTTGTTATAGCTTTATTGAAAATGGAGAGTTGAAATCTCCTACTATTATTTGTTTGTTCTGTTTTTGGTGCTTGGGATCCAACCCAGGGCCTTGTACATGCAAGGCAAGCACTCTACCAACTGAGCTATATCCCCAGCCCCTCCTACTATTATTGAGTACCTTCAATTCTGACAATATTTACCAATATCTGACATATACTTGGATGCTTTGATACTAAGGGCATATATATTTACATTTGTTATATCTTCCTGGTGAATTTGTTTTTTTTTATCATAATAAATAAGTCATTCTTTGTCCCTCATGCCAGTTTTTGACAAAGTATTGCTGATACAAATATGGCCCGGTTTCTTTTGGTTACCATTGGTATGGAATATCTATTTCTATCTTTTTAATTTCAGACTGTGTGTCCTTGTCTCTCCATTCAGCAACTCTGTGTCTTTTGATTGGAGAGTTTACTCCATTTATATATAAAATAATTGCTGATAGGGAAGGACTTTTGCTATTTTGTGAATTGCTTTCTGCTTTATCTTGTAGCTATTTTGTTCCTCTTTTTCTCTTGCTGCTTTCCTTTGTGTTTCATTTTTGTAATGATATGTTTTAATTCCCTTATCATTTTCTTTTGTTTATCTTCCATGGGGATTTTCTTTATGGTTACCACAGAGAAAGACATAAGAATCCTAGGTATAATAACTTATTTTAAACCGATATGGTTTTACTTTAATCACATATAAAAACTCTATTTCTTTACACTTCCCCTCACCCATTTTGTTATTGTTGTCACAAATTATACCTTTTTATATTTTGTATCCATTAACATAATCAGTTGTTTCATGCTTTCACAATTCTATATCAGAATTAGAAATTATTTATATAACCACCTATTACAATATTGAAGGCTATGTATTTGCATTTATATTTAACTTTACCAGAGAGATCATTTTTATATACTTTCCTGTTGCTATCTAGCATCTTTTCATTTTAACGTTAAGGACTCTCTTTACCATTTCTTGTAAGGTTTATCCATCAGTGATGAACACCCTGATCTTTTATCTGGGAAGGTATTTTTTCTCCTCAATGTTTGAAGGAGTTAGACTAGATAAGGTATTTTCAGTTGGCTGTTTTTTCTTACACACTTTTAATATATCAAATCACTCTTTCTGGCCTGTAATGTTTTTGTTGAGAAATAGTCTTTTGGAAGCTCCCTTGTATATGAATTGTCTTTTTTCTGTGTTCAATGTTCTTTGATAGTTTGAATATGGTGTGTTTGTATGGGCTTCTTTAGATTACAAGTTAGAGTTCTTTGAGCTTCTTGAATTTAGACTTTCTTCAAGTTTTGGAAGTTTAGGGCTCGTATTTCTTCAAATAGGTTCTCATCTCCTTTTGAAATCCCCATCATGCATCTATTGACCTGATAAATGGTGTCCTCTATCTTCATCTCTCTTCTCCTCCTTTCTCCTCCTCTCTGCTTCTTTCTTTCTTCTGATTTCATAATGTTAATCATCCTACTTTGAGTTCACCAATCCTTCTGTTCGGTTAAGTCTAATGTTGAACTTCTCTGGTGAATTGTCTCATTTCAGCATTCTGTTCTTCAGCTCAAGATTTTAATACTTTCTTTTTGGTGATATTCTCATTTGTTCAAGTGTTCTTTTTCTGATTTCATTTAGTTGTTCATCTGAGTTCTATAAATCCTTGTGCTTTTTATTTATTTTTTTTTAAAGATTGCTATTTTGAATTGTTAGGTAATTTGTAGATCTGCTTCTTTAGGGTTGGTTTCCAGAGATTATTTGTTCCATTGATTGGGCCATGTTTTCTTGTTTCTTCATATATCTTGTTATTTTTTGCTGGGATTTGAGAATGTGAAAAACATCCACCTCTCTCAATCTTTATAGATTGGTTACATACTGGGGGAGAATTGTACCAATTGTCCAAAAGGAGATCCTGAGGACTTCTTTCTCTCTCTCTCTCTCTCTCTCTCTCTTTCTCTTATGTCTCACCAGGATACTGCACATTCTCTATTCTACAAGAAACCACTGAGCTCTTCTTGGTTCTCATTCAAAGTATGTTGACCCCCATCAGGCAATCTTTCAGGCAACCCTGAAAAGTTAGAATGTTGAATATACATTTCACTTTTCTAAGGTAAAATCCCTAAATTGGGTGTTTTCTCCTGATCATACCAAGTTGTAGTGGTTTGAGAAAGGCTATCTCAAGTCAAGTGCAACCATTTTTTCTTTACTCTTTCCATGTAGCTGTTATTTGCTTTACATTTTCCTGGAGTCCACCAACTTATTAACTGGTTTCAAAAGTTCTCATAAAGCCTTTTTAGATATTTTTTTTTTGTTAAGTGTCTCTGTGGAATTATGAGGTCTTGGGCTTCTTATTCCTCTGTCTCCCTGACATCACCCGCAGACAGCTGTCAATTTTCACTATTGTTAAGATGAGTGAACCCCTGTCCTTCCATATATGTACTCTTTCTACTTTGCTATTTCAGTTTTGCACATACCTGTGAAATCAGGTAACATTTTTATAAAAATGTTATGATTTATTAAAATAAATGACTTATAAAAGCAAAACAGACCTGAGAAATTGAGGATGAAGGATTTGAGTCTAAACTTTTCAGAGACTGACTTAGTATTGGTCCTGGATGCCTTTTTTTTTTTTGACCCAAGATTAACAAAGTCTACCCTCTGAATACATAGAGTATTACTTTTATTTTTATTCACTATCTTATATTTGTTCTGTACTTCTGTAAAACCTAGAGTCTTAAAGCCTTAGTGTTTCCATATAAGCATCATAAGCCATATTCTATGGAAAGCTTCTCTCCTGGTGAAAGAGAACACTTTCTCTTAATGTCTGGCCAAATCTAAAATGCCTCCTGGAAAGTCCATATATTGGTTTCTCAACAGTTATCTTGGGTATAACCAACTTTATCAGTATCCTTGTTAGCCAATCAGCAAATTCACTGAGCGGCGGCTTCCTGCTCTATTTATAAATATGATCAATTCAAATGAAGTAGTCCACTATTAGGTCAGCTTCCAAAGAAAGAATTGACTCTATTTGCAGCCAATAGACAAGGAAAGGCTAGTCATTAACAGCTGTGGAAAATAAACTGGTGGTCCTGCTGTAAAAATGAATGATCATTATTTCACCAACTGAAAGGAAAATTGCACTAATCCATGTCTTATTATGCCAGGAGACCCCGGTATGAATTTTTCTGGTCCTTTCAGACCCGGAGCGATTGAGTGCAGGTTGGAAAAGGTAAGAAAACAATCCTCCTACCAAATTTATTTTCCAATATAAAAAAGGTTAAGTCACTTGGATTCTTAGCAGTGAGATCTGATCTATCTTCCTGAACTTGGAGACCTAGCTTACCTCAAATTATAGAATACTTTGCAGAAGAAAGTTGCATGGGCACAGGCCTCAATCATCAGTCCCCGAGAACGACCCTGCAAATACAGCCAGAAACGATCTTCCTCTGGAATCTCACTAGCAAACTGTAGGGATTCAAGGTTCTCTAGCATGTCCATTTTCAAGCCACCATCTCCTGCAGTGACAGATACCAATCAAGATGGCTTCCTACCATGGAAAAACAGAGGTCTATGCAGGAGAGCTTGTCTTATGGTATGTGTACCTAGGGTAAAGTTCTCATGATAGGCTACAGCACCTCTTTCTCCAATACTGAATCTGGAGTTCATATTGTTAAGTATGGATCCCCCTGAGGATTCTTTATCACTGGCTGCCCATGAATCCTATATTCATGAAAAATTTGAACAGAAACCCAAAGTAATTTGCTTCCCATAGGCTACAGGCATTTTTTTCAGCAAGTGAATATATATTAGCAATGGATTTCAGAGGTGTTCATGGGCAGGATCTTCTCCCTTCCATTCCCTAGGTTTCAGAAATAGGACTGGACACATAGGATCTTATTTCAAGGAAATCCTCCCTTTAACTAAACTTTCTGTGTTCCCCATAGGGTAGAAAAGAACCCAAACTAAAAACCACTGGTCCCTTATCTAGGGCAGAGACATCTAGATTTTAGAAAATAAACTTGTAGATGTTTAATTCATCTATATACAGCTCTCACCAACCCAACTGAGATGGACTCTGCTCCTCAGTACTTCTGGTCCAGGCAGATAACTAATACATATCTAAGTAGAATTACTTAAGAAAGTTTGTCATTATGACTCCTTAACTACCAGAGTACTTCAGTCTCCGAGTCTTAAAGGGGCCAGTCCCACCTGCAGGTTTTCCTGACCTGAACATGAAGACCTAAGTTCCTTTCCCTACTTCTAGGAGTACTAAAACAGATCAGTATAGGACTCTTTTTTTCCCCAACAGAAGAGCCTGGATTTCTAGTTGTTTTTCCCCCCGAGACTTGAGTATCATATAGATCTTAGCGTTACTTGAGTTACTTTTGCAAGCCTGTCTTTTGTTCAAGAAATCACAGGTCAATTTTATAGCAATAGTGATCATGAGATGAGGACTTAAAAGCACTCAAGTCTCTAGTACTCTTGTTAAATTTAAAACCAAAAACTTTTGAGGTGAAATTAACATAAAATTAGCCATTTTAAAGTGAATAATTCAGTGGTACATTCAGAATATTATACAATTACCTCTATCTAATTCCAAAACATGTTCATATCCACAAAAGGAAACCCTATTCACATTAAGCAATTTCTGCCCATCTCTCCCCAACCCCAGTCCCTGGAACCATCAAGCTGCTTTCTATGGATTTACTTATTCCAGATATTTCATATTAAATAAAATCATATAATACATGACCTCTTACATCAGGTTTCTCTAATCTCTTTTAGGAAGGTTGCTATGTCATACTCCCAATCTCATTAAAAGCCAACTCCCTGGCACCTGAAGTAAGGAACATGATAGTTATTAAATTTAAGAAAACACTTCCTTACATCAAAAACAGTGGATAGGGCATTCTAATGTTGCAAGTGATCTTTCTAACTTCAACAGAAAGTGAAGCTCAAAACCTCCCACAGCAGTATAGCGCAGCATATGTTCAACAGAACAGATATAATTTCTAGGCCTGTTTTTACTTGTACATTCTCAAAAATAGGGATTCATTTGTAGCTTTGTAATGTCAATGTGGCTAGGACTAACTATTTTTTCCAGAATTCTCTTCATTGTTCATATCCACGAAAGGAAACCCTATTTACATTAAGCAATTTCTGCCCATATTTCGGGTTAGAGTGAACCACATGAGCTACTTCTGTCCAAAATCTTAAGGATGTAAATGAAACCCGCAACCAGTTTGTATTTCAGCTTGTAAGGCTGAAAGGCAGGCTCTTCCGTAGTCCACTCACATGGTTGCTTATCTGCTGGCTACCTTGGTGTATGGCAGCAGATGGACTTAAAACTGCTAAACCTTTTTCTGGATCCTCCTTCAGCTGCTTATTCCTGGGAGAGGTGTTTTTCAGCTCCATGACAAAGGCCACCAGCTTCTCGTTCAGGATACCTACTCCAAGGCTGGAGGCAGTGAGAAGAGAGATGGGTCCTAGTCTATTCTCATGGTTTTAGCTTGTCCCTGCTCTCCATCACTTTATCTCCATCTTCCCTTCCCAACTGTCTGCCCTGTGAATTTTAAGTTCTACCACCAGACATGAAGACAACTGCCTTACATAGACTGTCTATCTAGCTACCATAAGAATAAGATCAAATCCCTCTAACAAATTAAAATATAGATTAGATAGATAATGTGTATATATACTCCTAGTAGTTCTGCTTTTCAATTCTAATGATACACTAGGTAATAAAGTTACCAACGTTTATCTGAAGATGAACCAATAACTTTAGCACAATCTAGCAAATTAGATTCTTATTTCTTCAACAGCAAGGATCATTAGAAAAGGAATTAAATACGAAGTTACCTGGAATTGCAAAGATTACCAAAGGGAGGAGCAAAAGTTGGAGGCTGTCCCCCTTAAAGCAGGGTTTCTCAACAATGGCATTACTTACATTTGGGGCAAGATAATTCCTTGTTGTGGGGGGCTGTCCTATGCATTAGATGCCAGTAGCACCACCAAGTATGGCAATGAAAAATGTCTTCAGACATTGCCCAATGTTTCCTGAGGGGCAAACTTCCTCCAACAGAGAACCATGTCACCGTAAAGCATGCTCTGTGCCTCTGTAGGCGCATGGTGTCTTTTCCTCCTACCACTTCTCCCACTCCAGACACAGGAGTACAGAACTCTACAGGGTTACAGATTATCATACCCCCACTTCACAGATGAAGATGAGTCCAGAGAGAAATGGATTCACTCAGCACCACATAACTTGTCAGTGGCAGAGCTGGAAAAGAAGTTAGATCTTGTGGTCACTCAGCTTAGTGCTTTTTCTGTTACCATACAGCCCTGCTTTGCCATAAGCACCATTACTCTATAACCTGACATGTGTTCACAGGCAGCTGAATGAAATCACGGACACAGACAAGACACTGAGTAATTATTTCACCATTCAGCATAAAACAACTGGGCAGGGAAGAAAAGGCACAAAGGACGAAAAAGCTTTATTAGGAGTGTAGGCATGTATGAAAACCCAGGTCAGTCAAACAGGCTGATATTGGTTCAGGGCAGAAAACAGCATCACCGAACATTCTGTCAAAAGTCAAGTGTGAAAATAAAACCTCCATTTAAATATCCTCAGAGAAATGCTGCTGAGTTTAGCCTAGGTGAAACTCTCTGGACACTTCTGGGAAGATAATGAGATTTTTGCCTAAAGGGAAAACTCCAGCACTGCTGAATCTGAGCTCCGCATAAGGTGGTGGGTCTGGGATAGTAAAAGATAAGGGCGATATCTCATCAAGGTCATCTCAGTATGCCGGTGAGAGAGGAATCCTAAGTTTTTTGGGGAAAAGTAGACTGGGACAGCAGAGGGGTTTTAGCTGAAGAAACACAATATCTTAGCAACATCTGACATAATGAAGAAGGGTTGCACAGCCTGGTTTGAGTGTGTCTCCAGCAGGTCCTGAGCAGTACTGGCCCCACTTCCAGAGGCCCCTGGAATGCAGCCAATTTGGTTCTGTTCTATCTTCCTTCAGAGCAGAACTGCAAACATCCCGCACTAGGTTCTGGACCATAATTAGCTAAGAGGAAATGAAGCAGCTATCCTGTGACACCTATACCTCTTATTCTAGGAGAGTTCCTTTCAAGAATGGTCACTTTTCTTAGACCAAGAGAGATCTTACCCAATATGGACTCCCACCTTCACATGAGCACCAGGTGGAGAGTATCTTTCTCACAAGTCAAAGAGTTAAATTGTGGCCTTTAGATAACATCCCTTGTACAGAAGATCAGTCTGAAGCTCTCTGTGTCCAGGTGCTGATTTCTGTCCCAAGATTAGTAGGCACTGCCTGTTGAATGATGGGGCCAAGTGATGTGATGCTGTAACTCTCCCAAAGAAGCGGACTCTCTACTTTCAGAGGCAGAAAGGAAGAAATGAGGCAGGTTTCAGGGTAGCTAATGCCCTTTAATTCTTCCATCGAATTTGCTATAGAGAGAGCAAAGAATGAAGGTGTGTGATCAGTTTTCACTTATCCCCACAGGAGGCAGAGATCAGAATGCAAATTATAGGGCTGGGTTGTGGCTCAGTGGTAGAGCGTTTGCCTAGAATGCATGAGGCACTAGGTTCAAGTCTCAGCACCACATAAAAATAAAATAAAGGTATTGTGTAAAAAAAAAAAAAAAAAAAAAAAAAAAAAAAAAAACGAGCTATATCCCTAATGGCCCTATTTAAAAATAAAAAAGAATGCAAATTACATAAGAAAAAGGAAAGTAAGGATTGGATTGGGAGTAATTGGAAATTTTTTTTACTATGTGGGGGAGTTCATTTATTCAGAGATGGATTAAATATCTATTCTGTATTTTATAGAATGCCTGATTTAAGGCATTTATCCTGGTTCTGTCCTCCTCAGGACCAAAATTTACTAGTTTTAGCTGACCTTAGCACAGGTATCAAAGTATGTAATAGGAAATGAAGTTCCACATTAACAAAAAATTCAGTAATTTCATGCTATGAGAGATAATCAGCTATACTCCCCAAATACTTACAATCTATTTTACCCACTTCTTATTTCGAATAGGTAGATCATATCCATCCAAGAAGACTGCCCAAACCTTGGGAACATACAGTTGACACTACTTTGTGAACTATCTGTCTCCTAGGACAACTGGAGGGGAAAGTGCAGCTGCTCACCGAGCTGCTGAGAATGGTATCGATCTTCTCTTCCTCTGCGGATCCTTTATCTACCTTGCTCCTGTATGCTAGCAACTGCTGACGATCCTTCAGGTCTCGGCAGGTCTACACAGCAAAACAAACAATACAAACCCCCAATTAGTCTTCTCTATGAAGGACTGCCTCTTTTTGTGTCTTATTCAATATGGACTCCCACCTTCACATGAGCACCAGGTGGAGAGTATCTTTCTCATAAGTCAAAGAGTTAAATTGTGGATCCTCAAGGATCCAGGAAAGGCCAAGAGACGGCAGTGGGATAACAGCTAGGGGATCAAGTACCCACAGTACTTTATATTGGATTGAAGTCTACAGAGTCTAAGTAACTTGAATCAATTCTGAGTTCTCCAAATGCAACAAATTATAAAAGCACAGAGAAACCTGTTAGAGGGCTGATCTCCAACTAACGCTTGCCAGAGTATTTTCTCCTAAAGGAGAAAATCTGATAAAAGCATCTCAGGATCTAGGACACAGAAAATTATAATCCCCCAATCTTCACCAAGGATCAAATTTGGGGTTTTCATTTCTTAGGACTCACATCAATGACGACATCATGGCACTTGAACTTAGTAGCTAAGTTTAATTTTGTGTCCACATCTTCTACCAAATTGACATACTCCTGTAATATCTGTGGGAAGAGATACTTCTGATTAATAATTCCCATAGAACACAGAACTCCACAGGTAGAAAATAAAATGTCTGAAAGAAGGTAAAGAGTTCAATATTAAATATCTACCCTTTCCATCAACACACATAGGATTAGTTCTGCAGCAGAAAATGAGGTGATATTAGATACCACTTCTCTGAAGCCCCAAGAAAGAAGGGAAGAGCACATTCCTCCTTATCCTAAAGTCAGATATGAATGCTGGCAAGGCACAGCACTAGAGAAGATCCAATGCTCTGACTACTGCTTCTATTTTTAGGATGAAATTTTTGTGTGTGTGTGGTGCTGGAGATTGAACCCATGGCCTTACGCATGCAGGGCGAGCTCTCTACCAACTGAGCTATATCCCCAGCCCAAGGATAAATTTTTTTTATTGGTACATTATAAATATACAAAATGGAATACACTATGTCATATTCATACATGTATATAATTTGATTAATCTCATTCCCCAGTACCTTCCCTTCTTACTGCCTACTGCTTCTTGATACTCATTGATCAATATCATTTTGAATCATTTGAATAGTATATCAGTTCTTCACATGGCTAAACACAGTAGATGCTGCTAATAGATGACAGTCTACAGAGTTACTTCTAAGGGGGAAGAGACTGTTCTTTCCTGGCCTTACCTATTTTTCAAGATCTAGTGCAGCCACTGTATGCCAATGAGGGAAATCAGAACAGGCCAACTATCCATTACTGAATAGCAAGAGGCTAAAAGTTGAGTCTCCCAGAGTATCCTGTATTCAAATCTCTTTATAAGCCATTACCTGGACAGGGGCACTGTTCTTGTGCAAAATTTCCACAACTCGATGAAAACCGATGGGTGCTCTCTTCTTGGTGTAACCCAGCCAGTTCTGAAAAAGGAAGATGGGAGGCAGCAGAGGTAGAATAGTGAACACACTCTGAGCTAGTAGTCTCTCAATGTTTTATGGACAAGCCAGAATAACATGGTGGGGAGGTGAACAGATTACTATGAGGGATAGAGAAATGGTAAGAGTTTAATTTTTCTGAGAAATCAAAGGATTTTAGGGAGTAGAAGAAAGTCAGAGATATAAATTCTTAGATCTATAAACACTAATGCAGGAAAAAAAATGTAAAATACTACCAAATAGAATGAGTAAAATTCTGACTTCTATATCATTACATGTATGTATAAATGTTCATTTGTAAACTCATGGAGGAAAGGTCAGGAAACCTACTGATAAGATTTTTAATAGTGTTTGCCTTAATGAAGGGACTGAGGTAGAAGCTGGTACACACTGAAAAAGAAGCCACTCTAAAGCATGCACTCTACCACTGAACTACACCCCTAGCCTTCTTACTCTTTATATATACTTTCATGTAGTATTTGATTTTGATATAGGTACATTTTACTTTGGTAGTTAAAAGTAACCAATTCATTGACAAGAAGGAAAATCAGAAAATTCTGAAATCCATAAGGAAAAAAACCCTGATATTGGGGCTGGGGATGTGGCTCAAGCGGTAGCGCGCTCGCCTGGTATGCGTGCGACCCGGGTTCGATCCTCAGCACCACATACCAACAAAGATGTTGTGTCCGCCGAGAACTAAAAAATAAATATTAAAAAAAAAATTCTTAAAAAAAAAAAAACCCTGATATTTAAAATGTAAACCAATTTGTATTAAATAATAAAAGACCCCCAATAGCCAAAACAGTCCAAGAAAAATAAATTTGAAGGCATCACAAGTCCTGATTTCAAATTATAATCTAAAAATATAATAATCAAAACAATATGTGTCTGACAAACACATAGACTAGTAGAACAGAAAAGAGAATCCAGAAATAAAACCAAGAGTATGTGGTCAACTAATTTCCAACAAGGGCAGCAAGAGGATGCTGCCCTTGTTGGAAATGATGCTGGGGAACCTGAATTTCCACAAGTAAAAAAAATGAAATGGACTCTTACCTTATGCTATATATAAAACTCAACTTAAAATGGACAAAAGACCTAAATATAAGACTTGAAATCATAAAACTCCTAGAAGAAAACATAAGGAAAAAAGTCCTTGACACTGGCCTTGGCAAAGAATTTTCAGATATCATGTCAAAAGCTCAGGCTATAAAAGCAAAAATAAATAAAAGGGACTACATTAAACTAAAAAACTTCTGCAAAACAAAGCAAACAATCAAAATAAAAAGGCAACTGATGAATTGGGAGAAAACATTTGCAAACCATATGTCTGATAAAGGGTTGATATGTAAACTTTTATAAAAAATTCAACAACTCAATAGCAGAAATACAAATAACCCAATTTAAAAATGGGCAATTGACCTGAATAGACATTTCTCCAAAGATGTACAAAACAGCCAGCAGGTATCTGACCAGTATTCACTAATCATCAGGAAAATGCAAATCAATAACACTGTATCATCTCACACCTGCCAACATGGCCATGATCAAAAAATCAAGCAGTAGTAAGTGTTGGTGAGGGTGTGTAGAAAGGGAATGTGTGTCCACTGTTGTAGGAATAAAGACTGGTGCAGCCATTATGGAAAACAGTATGACGGTTCCTAAAGAAATCAAAACTAAAACTATCATATGATGCAGTAATCCCTCTTTTAGGTGTACGCCAAAGATAATAAACTCACCACCTCATAAAGACGCCTGTACGTCCTCCTCCATTACAGCATTATCCATAACAACCAAGATATGAAAAAAAAAAGTAAGCGTTCATCACTGGACAAATGGATAAAGAACTGATGTATATGGGTGTATACACATGTAAACAATGCGAGAGCGCTCAATCTTAACGAGATTCTGTCATTTGTAACTGCCTGGATGAACCCAGGGGACAATATGCTAAATGAAACAAGCCAGACACATAGAGAAAAATACTGCAAGATCTTACTTATATGTGTAATCTGAAAAAAAAAAAAAGTCAAATATATAGAAATGGAGATCGGTGATTTCAAACTACAGAGGAAGTGCAGGCTAGAGGGTACAAAGTCACAATAATGGAGGATAAATAAATCTAGAAAGCCAAGGTACAACATGAGGACTAAAGTTAATAGTATTATGTTGTATATTAGAAATTTGCTAAGAGTGGATTTGAGGAACTATTCCACATATATATAAAATGGCAACTGTGAGATGGATGTTAATTGGGTTGACTATAATCATTTCACTATGTATATCAAAACCCCATGTGTCACTCCTTAATGTATATAATAATTATCAAAAAATGTAAACTAGTAAAGAAATTACAACCAAAAACAATACATGGTCCTTAATTAGCTCCAAATAGCATGTAAATACAAAAACAGCTATAAATAAATAAATTAAATTCAGACTATATTATTTAATTATGGACTATATATACACATGGCAAATATATGTGATATTATTATTGTATGAGTGTCAATTTTCTGGAGACAGAGACTATTTTCTGGAGTTAATGCTTAAGTATTTAAGAAAGAAGTGTCATGAAGTCTGCAATTTACCTTCACATGGTTCAGGAAAAAATCTATGTATATAGAAGAAAAAGCTAGCTGGTATGGCAAAAAATGTTGATAAATTATTGAAGTGGTAAAGACCACGTATATTCTCTTTTTTTAGGTTTGAAATTTTAGAAAATAAAAGGTTGGAGGGAAAAAGTTCAAAAAGTAACTTGAGCCAGGTATGGTGGTACATACCTATAAGTGCAGCACCTTGGGGTGGCAGAGGCAGGAGGATTTTGAGTTCAAAACCAGCCTTAGCAACTTTAAGAGGCCCTAAGCAGCTTAGTGAAACCCTATCTCTATATAAAAAATGAAAAGGGCTGAGGATGTGGCTCAATGGTTAAATGCCCTTGGATTCAATCCCTGGTACCAAAAAAATAAAAAATAAAAAGTTACTAGGACTTACAAAATGATACGATAACCCTTCTTTCTCCCAAGGCCTTAGCAGTATAAAGCAATTCCAGGACACCTACCTTTGTGGTGAAGAGGGCATCTACGTCATGCCAGGCTCGAAGTTTGGCACGAGCAGCCAGGGCTGTCAGCACATACTGTTTGTCTGGGATCTAAAAATCAAAGAGCAGGAAAAATTAAGGGAAAATAGAAATGTATTGGGGCTGGGGATGTGGCTCAAGCAGTAGCGCGCTCCCCTGGCACGTGTTCGATCCTCAGCACCACATACAAATAAAGATGTTGTGTCCGCTGAGAACTAAAAAATAAATATTAAAAAATTCTCTCTCTCTCTCTCTCTTTAAAAAAAAATTTCTCTCTCTCTTTCTCTCTTAAAAAAAAAATGTATCTATAGAGGTGCTTGAGAATTTTAGAAAAGAAAAATATACCATGGTATGGATTCTACCCCTTAAAGTCAATAAATTTTTCAGGTCAACAAGAATCTCTTAACTTCCAAGGCCCAGCACGATTATATACCATTTGGTTCAAGTTCTCTCATTTCCCATAAATTCATTCCCTTTTACCTTTAACCTTGAGCATCAAAGAACTTGGTGTACAGGGTTATCAAGCAAATCCACTCCATGTAGTTATTCTGATATGACTTTTATATAAAACACAGATCAATATGTACCTACCTTAAATGTCTTCTTCAGGTTGATAGGACTGCTGAATGTCCCCTAGGATTAAAGTGGAAAAAGCAACTTTAATGAGATCACTCAATCTCCCATTTTCCTTTCTACTACAGACTCTCTACAGCTCATTTTATAACCATTTAAACCCAGAAACTAATTCACAAGAAAAACTCCAGAGGACTTAATGAAATTATTACAACCTAGTTTATCAAGGAACTGGATTAAAAAGGAAGGTGCTCTTTCCAACTTTCTGCTAATCCAAATAGAAGCTGGGCACGGTGGTGAACACCTGTAATCAGAGCAGCTCAGGAGGCTGAGACAGGAAGATTGCAAGTTCAAGGCCAACCTCAGGAACTTAATGAGACCCTGTCTCAAAAATAAAAAGGGATGGAAATATATAACACAGTGGTAAAGCATCCCCAGGTTTAATCCACAGAGCCAAAACAAACAAACAACAAAATCAAATAAGGGGGAAATATCCACTTGTGATCATTAAGTCCAAATCTCTTCAAAAACATTTTTAAGAAGGATTGACAGCTACCTGACATGCTGCTGTGGCTCTCCATACCATGGCAATCCACTGGAAATTATGGGCCTTTGAAGAGACTGCTATGGGAATCAGCACCAGAGACAAAACATGCTATGCTAGGTTCCCTCTTGGCTCACCCTTGTTGAGGGCCAAGAAAGCTTCCAGGTAGACTTCTGATAACTACATGCATTCACTATTATAAGAATGCATCAAAATACTGGATTTGAACTATGTTCTTCTTGGACAATGAGAGTTTGTGGGTCTTTCTTTCACGTTTTGCCTGTACCTCAGCCTCCATGTAGTGATAGAAGCAGGAGTAGAAAAGCGTTGTCACTAGTGGCATGTTGAGGATGGAAGCTTTGCGTGGGTGCTTTCGGAAGATCTCAGTCTGTCCTGCTGACTCTAGATGCCGATCATTTGCCTGTGATGGAGTGAGACATGTGAAAAAAACACAATGTCTATGGAGCAGAGGGAGGGAAACCTTTAATACTATAGCAGTTGTGTTTCCCACCCTAGGAATGAAGCAAAAAAAGAGAAAAAGAAGAAATTGCTTAGGATATCCCAAAGGGCAGTTAAACTCTATTAAAAAAAAACATGGATCTAAGCTGAATAAAAAGATTACAGAAGAGGTGATAACATGGGAGTTTCAGAATGAAGAGCAAATACTTTCATGTCAGCAAGAGAAGAAAAAGAATGCCTAAGAACAATCGAGGAAGGGGCTATAGTGTACAGAAAGGAAATAAAAGGCTTTTAGAGACTGTAACAGGAAATGACAAATAAGTGCAGAGCATAAGAGTCTCCTAGATGCTGAATGGCATTTAGCCTGGGCACTAAAGCAGAACAGAGATGAGGAGTCTAACCTCAATAATGATTTGACGTTCCAGGAGCGTGTAATGGTCTTGTATGTGTGCAGAATCTTCTGCTGAAAATGGCAAACTGGTAGAGGGCCAGAAGGTTAGTACCTCTTTCTCTATGCAAAAAAGAAATACACTCAACTCAACCAAATTATCACTGTGAGCACAGAGGCTCACGGTGCTTTACAAATCTGTTCTCAATTCACCTTTAGAACACCTCTTTAAGGAAGAGAGAAAGCAGAAAACAGAGTAGACCTTTGGCTTACATTTTTGTATTTAAGATTTTGCCAATTCAAGAGGAATTCTTAAAAGTCCAAAAACATAATCATTAGCGATTCTGATGTGGAATGAATAAGAATCCTCACCTTTTGGAAGTTGGATGTTTGGGGCGTAAATCACAAAGCTAGTAAGTGAACCTAGCCAACTGCCCATCATCCACATCCCAATAAACCTCTGTAACACAGGTCACTGCTTAATTCCACTTAAAGGGCACTTAAATTTGTCACCCATTTTTTTATTGCAGAGTAATAACAATAAATTACATAGCACAGTTATAGGTTTGTAGATTAGCAAAGATTACAAAGATCTACCCAAATGTCAAAGGTCCCATCTTCAAAACCATGTTTTTATATACGAAAAAGTTGAGGGTCAGTGTCTTACCTGAAAGTCATGTGGCACACCAATGGGTAAGGCCAGGAATAGAAGCCAGATTTTAAACTCTCAGTTCATAGATCTACCCTTTAGAAAGTGCTGCCTTACTCCCGACTCCACTCACTCCAGGAAGAATTATGAAATTCAATTACACTATCCCAGATAAGTGTGAGCCACAGTGAATTTTTTATAAGAGATAAAGGGAGACAGCAATAGGTTTGTTACGGCACTACTCTGACTTTTCTGTTTTCCAGAGGCCATTTGACACAGCTCAGTATTTGGTAAAATTAAAGATTCCACTAACATGCAAATTTCTAAATGTGAAATCTGGAAATCATGTCACAAGAGGAATGGCTGAAACAACTGTGAACACTGAACCTGGAAAAGTGAGAACTAGTGGTAGACGTAAATCTGACTTGAAAGACAGAGTTAAGCAAGTTTTAGCTTAACACATGGGAGCACTTTCCAATAATGAGGTGTCCAACAATAAAATGAACTACTTCTAACAACAGAGCATGCCAGCACAGGAACAATATTATTTCAAGGATTTATGTTCTAGATGAAAGCTTATACTTGGATTTTGGGGTTTCAAGGACCAGTAACACACCTCCCAAAAATACATGAGGTCTACAAGTCCATAAAGAGTTATGACCTTTTTATTACATAAGATCATCTAAAAAAATTACAACCATTTTACTACCAAAAAAGGAGGGGAGAGGTGGGAACAAAATCCAAGAATAAAAGACAGTATCTCAAATAAACTTAGGTGTAGGGAAAAACTCTCTACATTGTCTTTATTTTCCTCACTTTCCCATAAAACAGGAAAAACACTTGGGGAACTAATATTTGGGATCCACTGAATAAGATGACCTTTGGTGCAACCCCGTGGGGTTCACTATCAGCTTTTCCCTCCCTACCTATCCATTCCACCCTCTTATTCTCTTCATTCCCTTTATATAAAAGTATACATACATTCCTCTCCCATACTTACCCAATGCAGGTCTTAAGAAATTCTTTTCGTTTCTCAGGGTCCTGAATGTTCAAATGCTCTCGATAATGAGATAGCTACAAAAAAAAAACAGAGAAAAGCTTGGAGCCATATTGTCTCCTTTGAAGAGGCAGGTAGCCGAATAAGTGGACTTTCCATGCTTAAAAAAACAAAACAAAACAAAAAATTAAAACCAAATTCTTCATTCTTAGAGATCCATCTGGGTGCTAATGGTTATGCATGTGTTGGGAGAGTGATACAAAATCATTAATGGCAAAAGTGGTACAAAATCATTAGTATGTTCATCTCTACCTGAACTGTCCAATATGGCAGCCACAAGCCACATTTGGTTTAAAATTTAAATTAAGTAAGTTAAAAATTCAGGTCCTTAGTTGCCTTATCTGCTTTGTAAGCACTCAAAAGGTACAGGCACTAGCAGCTAACATATTGGACAGAAGAAATATAGACTATTTCCATCATCACAGGAAATTTCTATTGGACAGTGTTGATCTATAATGAAGCACTAAGTAGATAGAGCACCTAGCTTTAGCTGAAGTTTGGCTCTAGACTTCATAATGCAACCAATAATGGCTATTTCCTTCAGTCTTAGCTTTTGAAAGGCCAAAATGCTAAATGTTTATTTCTAGAATCCTTAACCAATTATGTGATTAATTACGTAAGTGATCAACCACTTAAGTATGATTGTAAAATATCTAACAATTAACACCATCAGTAACACAAATAGTGTGTGTTACCTGATTCACTGTTCACAGCTAACTACTCATATTCGTATTTAAATACTATAGGTTCTACATGTAATTCCAAAAGAAAATCTCTTCATGTATTTTCTATTTTGAAATTCTAAAAAGCAGCCTGATTAGGGCTGAGGAAACAGCTCCATGATAAAATTCCTGTTTAACATGCACAATGCCAAGGGTACACTCCCCTGTACCACAAAAAACAAACAGTCCCTGATGTATTTGTTATTATGAGTTAAGTGATTTATTTGTTATTATGAATTAAGTGATACAATAATCATTAGAGTTGTGATAGCTGAAATTTTACACATAATCATTAACTTTCCAGGGCTGTGGCTGTGGCTCAGTGGTAGTGCACTTGCCCAGCATGCAGGAAATACTGGGTTCAATTCTCAGCACCACATACAAATAAACAAAATAAAGGTTCATCAACAACTAAAAAAAAAAAATGTTAAAAAAATAATCATTAACCTTCCAAGAAGTGAAAAATAAATAGATTGACATGAAAAATAAATTGATAAAAACATACAAAAATTAAGAGCGTGCTCGCCTGCCATGCTTGAGGCACTGGGTTCGATCCTCAGCACCACATAAAAATAAAATAAAGATATTGGGTCCACCTAAAAGCTAAAAAATAAATATTTTTAAAAATGTAAATGATGATATAAGACAAAATAATAGAAATCATTTTATGTCATAATTTAGTCTGAAAAATATTTGGTACACAGAATTCTTAATATTGAAGGAAGTATCTTTAAGAACCACAGTTAATTTTTTGTTAATCAATTCCATTTCTTCTTAAGTTTTTCAAGAAAAAATTCTACTTGAGAAATCTTTATGTTCTAGGAGAATGGACTAAAGGTAGATTATCAGTTTTGCCACTTCAAAAGTGTACAAAGTTGGAAAAAGCTAAATTTACATACAATAACATGCATGATTAATCATCTTCAATTCAATACAATGAGGATATAAATTTTAGGTAAAAATTCTATATAAAAACACATTTATTCTCATAATCAAACTTCAAAAAAACCAAACTTTATAAGAGTGTTATATATAAAGAAAATTCTTCATAGTCTTATGTTTTTTTAATTTATTTTTTTAGTTGTAGTTGGACACACTACCTTTATTTATCTCTCTTTATGTGGTTTTTGAGGATCTAACCTAGGGCCTAGCATGTGCTACGCGAGCACTCTACCACTGAGCCACAACCCCAGCCTTCTTATGGGTTTTTAGTTTTTTTTTTTTTTTTTTTGGTACTGGGAATTGAACCCAGGGGTATTTTACCACTAGGCTACCTCCCCAGCCCTTTTTTAATTTTTAATTTTGGGACAGGGTCTTGCTAAGTTTCTAAGGCTGGCCTCAAATTTTTGATCCTCCTGCCTCAGCCTCCAGAGTAGCTGGGATTACAGATGTGTGCCATTGCACATAGCTCCTCATGGTTTTGAGCTTATAAAGATTAAAAACAGAAACAAAAAGCTCTTCATATGATTACTACAGACTGCCAATAATTTTTTGTAGATTAAGATAAAAGAGGGCTGGAGATGTGGCTCAAGCCGTAGCGCGTTCGCCTGGCATGCGTGCGGCCCGGGTTCGATCCTCAGCACCACATACAAACAAAGATGTTGTGTCTGCTGAATACTAAAAAATAAATACTAAAAAAATTTAAAAAAAAAAAAAAAAGATAAAAGATATTTCAAATTTTCCCATGGCTTGAATTTTAGTACAGGTTCCTTTTAGAAAATATTGGACAAACATTTTCCTGAATTCTGCTGTGTAAAGGTTAATAATGTTATTAAATGTGCTAGATAAGTGTCACTGACATCATCACAGATATGCAGTACAATGATAAAGGAATAATCCTGCTATCAACATTGCTAAGAAATTCTATTCCTGCACTATAATATCAAACTTTAAAAAATGGTTCACTAAAGTTTTAATAATACAATTAGGTTTTTGGTAAAATTTCAGATTTGTTTTTGTATTTCAGTTCATTCTATGATTGTCAAAATCTGCCAAAGAAACCAATTATCACACTTGGCAATCACTCAGCCAAGATATATACCTATCTTTCTTCTTCCTTTTTTTTGGAATCAGAGATTGAACCCAGGTGCACTTAACCACTAAGCCACATTCCCCAGTCCTTTTTAAACTTTTTATTTCGCAATAGGGTCTCCCTAAGTTGCTTAGGGCCTTGCCAAGTTGCTAAGGCTGGCTTTGAACTTGTGATCCTCCTGCCTCAGCCTTCCAAGCTGCTGGGATTACAGATATGTGCCAACACACCTGGCTCTATACATAAGATAAGCCCTTTCTTTCTTCTTGACCTACATATGGCTTTTTATTCTTAGCTTCCAATATCTTTAGTCTTAGAAGCCAAAACCCATCCTTATTAGAATAAATTATTCTCCATATATGTGTAATATGTCAAAATACACTTCACCATCATATTCATCTAAAAAGAAGAAATAAAAAAAATTTTAAAAGACATATTTTCAAGGGGGAAAAAAAAAAAGGAAGCCAAACCCTAAAAGTTCCTACAAACAAGGACTTGAAAACAAATTACAAATTGCTCAGTCCAGTATTCATTCACTTTAAATCTGTTTTAAAGATTTAAGCCCGGGCTGGGGATGTGGCTCAAGCGGTAACGCATATGCCAAGTGAGCCACTGCACACAGCCACTGCACTGGGTTCGATCCTCAGCACCTCATAAAATAAAATAAAGAAGTTGTGTCCACCAAAAACTAACAAATATTAAAAAAAATTCCCTCTCTCTTCTTTCTATCTTTAAAAAAAAAAAGATTTAAGAGCATGGAAAAAGAAAGCAATATATCATTTGGTTTAAGTTTTCAGGTTTCCTAGATGCCTTTCTCTTCTGGATATTACCAATATCAAAGGAAAGGACAGTCTGGGATCTTGGAAACTGGGTTTTGGCTTAGATGTCTATTAGATAGGTCCCCAACTGAAATAAAGGCCACACTTACCGCAAGCTCTTCTGTTCTATCTAGGAACCTGGGAAGAAGCAGAAGGGAGCAGGGCATTTTTATCTATTGATATGTGGCATACAACCTCAAAAAATAGGGTGAATGTTCTACACATAAGATAAACCTTTCTACCTCCAGCAACCCCTTCAAAACACTTGGTGGTTCATATATCAGTTTTCCTGTTTTTTTCTAGTTGTATGAAATGTAAGGACAAGAAGGCACTACAGGGCAATAAGAGCTTAAACCCAAAAAAAAAAAAAAAAAAAAAAAAAAAAAAAAAAGAGCTTAAACCAAACCTACTCTGGCCCAAAGTAACCTTGTTTATTTTTGAAATATTAAATAAATCTATTAAAACAATCTTGGAGATTGTTTAAAGATATATTCTTTATTGTTCTTTTTCATGTACAGAGTACAATATATTTGGTCTCCCTCATGTCTTCTGAATCCTCCTGACTCTGAAGAGACAGCCTCCATGCTTTAGCATGGAGGTGATACTTGATAAGGCTTCTTTCAAAGGAAGGCAGAAAGAGTCAGAAATTAGCCTACCTCCAGGAACTCTTCTTTTGCAAATTCCTGGTTAACCATCTGTAATCTTGACCTTAATCAGGTAACCTGCTTTCCCCACCTTAGTTTTCAGTGCAGTTCATTATTGTTCTGGAGTTTCTGGGTAACCAGAATTATCTTGAGCCACAGAGCCTAAATAGGTTTCCAACCCCTTCCCTGATATTGAAGAAAGGATAAAATGTCCATGCATTTTAATCCAAGCCAGGAAATTAGTCGCAATAACTAGAAGGAAAACATGACAAAAGATCACCTCCCACCCTCCTTTACCTCCAGCAGATATTGCCTATCTCTCACCAATCAGAAACCTACCTAGCCTCAGGGGCCCAACTCAAATCCTAATCACTGCCTTGAGACTATGCTTGGGTATCCTGACTGAAAGTCCTGTTTTCTTCTCTTCTACTGAATTTCTCATTAGCATCACTTAGGGCTGACTAATAAAAGACACATTTAATCTAGGTCTTTTATTTTTAAAAAATCTTAATGAATAGGCATTATGCTAAATGCTAAGTCTCAAAACTAAATCAGTCTTCATGACTCTATGGGTAGGTATCATCGTCTTCACTTTATAGGTGTGAACATTGACACATGGAGAAGTCTAGAAACTTGCTCCAGGCTACTCTATAAGCTAAATAATAGAGCTTAAATTCATGCCAGATATGTCAGACTCTACAGCTTGGTTCTTAACCATCCTGCTGTAATGTCATGTACCCCAGTACATGGGGTTAAGCCATCATATTTCAATATCTTGTCTTAACTGTTTCCAGAAAAATGACAGTGTCTTCCATTTCTTAGTATCCCTCAGCATACTTTTTAAAAGTACTTAGTAAACTTTATTGAACAGAGAATCATCAGTTCTTACTTGAAGAGGTCTAAAAGCAGCTTTTGATCCCCTATTTCCTTAAGGAAGTGAATGAAATGTCTCAGGGCAATCTGTCGCACCTCCAGCTCTCGGAAGAGTATTTCTGGCAGAAAGGAAGAAACAGTTAGATGGAGACAAGAGGAAAGCTTATTACTCAAGTGTGAAATTGGCCTCCCTATTCACACCTTCCAAACATTCTCTCCTCAGAGGCAAGCAAAAACTAAGAATGGCCTATTCCTAAATTTCAACCCTATCAAAGCCTCTATGGTCCACATTAACTCAGAGCTTTTGAATCAGCTTTTCAACTCTCATCAACCCACAGAGCAGGCATTTAGCATGGATTTTTACTTCCTCAAACACACAGTCATCCACAATCTGTCCAATAAATAGAGGGGGCTTTGTCATTAATGTAGTAACCCTAAAGGATGCCCTCAGAGATGTGATGTGTGTTCCGAGTGACAGCCACATAAGCTGTCTCTAAAACAGACTTGATAATGGTGAATTCTGGCATGAAAGCCGCATGCCATTCTCTCCTAAAGGTGGCATACACTTTGCTGAGTAAAGATGTCCAACAAATCACGCTCACCTTTGCTCAGTGTCCTCTTCAAGAAGATCAAAACCTAGAGGGAAAAGAACAAAGAATGAGCAATATTTCAAACACAAAGCCCTTCCCCCATCACCTAATGTGAATGAAGTCAGCAACTGGGGAATCTCTACAGACACAGACAATAGACCTCTCATTGGGATTGGAAGGAAAGGTGATGGATATCTGGGACTGAACTGTGCCTCGGGAGACCCCTTGTGGTGCCCACAGCAGCTGAGAGATACCTCCCTGGTCTCACATCTCTCCTCTCTCAGATTATTTTACATATTTATTTTTTAAAGGATATTATTTGAGTATTTTTAAAGGAGAAACTTTATAATTTTTTATAACAATTTTTGTATGTGGTGCTGAGGATTAAACCCAGTGCCTCACGCGTGCTAGGCAAGCACTCTACCACTGAGTCACAACCTCAGCCTTATTTTCTTATATATATTATATAAAGTAGCCAATTTTTTTGATTTGGGGGTTACAATAAAGAGTTCCACACACAATGGTTGTCCCACCATCTGAGCCTTGGAGCAGAAACTGTTGAAAATCCTATACCTCAGGGGAACTCCAGAATTTTTACTTGATATTTAAACCCAAAATGGTAAAGTCTATTTTGACAGGATTTTCAGAAATCAATGGAAACAACAAAATCTCACAACTTACTGCAGTAATGACGTTTCCATCATGCATGCTTACTGCCTCTTCTAGGAGTTGTAGCTTGTCCTGTAAGGAGCGGAATCTTTCTAGTGAACAGACCTGGTCACATAAGAACACAATTAGTACATAAGGAAAAAAAAAAACAAAACAGTGTCCTATTTTCCTTTGTCATTTTAATAGTAAGAAATGAGCAATAATGAAAGCAAATGTCCCCAAGGAGAGCCTCTATATTTACACTATGATCCCCAGTACTCTGTGAGATAGGAGACTCCTACATCCTCTTGTGTCCAGCCCAATGCCCTATAAAATGCTAATGAAGCCTTGACAAAATCAACAGAACACTTGCTGTTTAATAATGTGTAATTTATACACAATAAAGTCTATCTTACTCAAGTATATAGTTCAGTGAGTTCTAAAAGGATGTGCAATCACATTACTACTACCACAACAAAGTCAAAATATTTCCATCACCCCAAAAGGTCCCTCGTTCACTCTGACATCCCCATTCCCTGGCAACCACTTTCCTGTTTTCAGCTAATGTGAGTTTGCCTTTCCTAGAAATGTTACAAAAATAAAATCATATATTTACTCTTCTGTGACTGGCTTCTCTCACTCAATATTATGTTTCAGAGATAAAGCTGTGTGTTGTATTGAGTATCACTAGTTTCTTCCTGTTTAGGCTAGTTGTTTTCACGTGTGAATATACCACAACTTCTTTATCCATTTACCTGCCAATGGATACTGGTTTCCATTTGGGGGGCTTATTTTTAAAAAGCTGTTATGAAAATTTGTGCCCAAGTCTTTGTATGAACATACATTTAATTTGCCTTGAACTATAAATATCTAGGAGTGAAATTACTGGGTCATACAATAAGTATATGTTAAGAAGAAACCACAAGGCTGGGCATAGTGGCACGCACTGTCATCCCACTGGCTTGGGAGGCTGAGGCAGGAGAATCACAAGTTCAAGGCCAGCCTCAGCAATTTAGCAAGACCCTAAGCAACTTAGCAAGACCCTGTCTCAAATTAAAAAATAAAAAAGGCTGGGGAAGTGGCTCAGTAATAAAACGCCTCTAAGTTCAAACCCTGGTACAAAAAAAAGAAAGAAAGAAATCAACAGACTATTTTCTGAAGTAACTTTACAACTTTACGTTCTCACCAGTCATATATGAGTCTTGTTCTTCTGTATCTTCCCAACCCTTAATATGCATAGTCTTTCTAAATTTAGCCATTCTACTGGGGATTTAGTAGTATTTTATGGTTCAAACTCACATTTTTAAAAAATATTTTTTAGTTGATGTAACTTTATTTTTTTTATTTATTTATAGTGGTGCTGAGGATCGAACCCAGTGCCTCACACATGCTAGGCAAGTACTCTGCAACTGAACCACACTCCTAGCCCTAATTCAAATTTTTTTGATAACTATAATGCTGACCATCTTTCACGTTCTTCGGGTCATTCATGTTATCTTTTTTTTTAATATATTTTTAGTTGTAAATGAACACAATACCTTTATCTTACTTATTTACGTACATATGGTGCTGAGGATCAAACCCAGTGCCTCACACATACTAGGAAAGTGCTCTATCACTGAGCTACAGCACCAGCCCCTCATTTTTTGAGATGTATCTGGTCTAATCTTGTGGCAATTTTTTATTGGACTATCCTAGATAAAAGTCCTTTATAATATGTTAATTTTACAAATATTTATTCCTAGTAATGGTTAAGTCTTTTCATGTTTTAATACTGTTTTCAAAAAACCAAAGTTTATAATCTTGATGAAGTTCCATTTATTTTTTTCCTTTATGGTCTTCTGTGTTGTAAGGAATGAATCTTTGCCTAATTCAAGATCGTAAAAAATTTCACCTCTACAGATTTAGCACTTACATTAAGATCTATGAGTCATTTGATACATTAATGATTACAATCTAATTCTCCCATAATTAATCTACAGATTCAATGCCATTCAAATCAAACTCCCAGCAGCTTTTTTGTAGACACTGACAAACTGATACAAAAATCTACATGAAAACATAAATGATCTAGAATAACCAAAACAACTTTGGAAGCAAAGAACAAAGTTGAAGATTGAAAGCTTCAGAAGAGTTAAAGTATCCAATTTCAATACTTACTACAAAGTTAAAATAATCAAGACTGTGGTAATTACACAAGAATAGACTTATCAATGAACTAGAATAAAGAGTCCAGAAATAAATGTACACACATATGGTCAATTGATTTTCAAAAAAAGTATTGAGGCTGTTCAATGAGGATTGGTTTTTCTTTTTTCTTTTTAATCTTTATTTTATTTATTTTTATATGGTGCTGAGGATCGAACCCAGCGCCTCGCAAGTGCAAGGCAAGCATTCTACCACTAAACCACAACCCCAGCCCAATTATTGGTTTTTGAACAAACAGTGCCAGAAAAAAATGGGGAACTATATGGAAAAAAAATGAACCTCAACCTTTATTTCACACCATATACAAAAATTAACACAACAGATCATAGAAAACTTAAAAGATTATTCTCACTCTCAAAGTATTTTTTCCTATCATCCACCTCCATTTACTTTCTACTCTTGTCAAAGCAACACTAAACCCTGGATAAAGTCAAAGATTGTACAACTAATTTTCAACCTTAGTGGATTTATTTTCCTCCTCAACATCACTTCATTTAGCAAATGGAAACTGAAAAGAGAGGTCAAGATATCCTTCCTGAGGGAACAAGATATCCAGCTTACCAAAGAATCCTACCAGAATTCTCTCTAGTGCCCTCACCTTGCCCTTCCGGAGGCGTCGTACTGTGTCACTGGGGCTCCATTCATTGCTGTAATCCTGGAATATTAGCAACACATGAATTCCAGGAAGTTAAGGAATCAGAATTATCAGTATACCAGCTCCTCACCTCAAACTCTGTCTTTGTCTCTCCATAAACTGTTTCTAAGGGGAAAACAGTTTATGGGAGAAAACCAACGAGTAAAATGAAAAACTGGGATGGTGCTGTTTAGAGTTTCTGAAGTAACTAGAGCAGGGACATTGTAGGCAGGAAGAGATGGATCAGACAGGGAAGAACCACAGGCATGGTAACCCTATGCCTACTGGTTCAGGATTTTAACCCCTAGATGCAGTTACAGTCAAGTGTTGAGCTCTTAATAATTAATACCTTTGGCCAGAGAAAGACAGAAGTTTGAGACATGTTCCTTTTTTTATCTTAGAATATAGTTTCTTCCTATGAATCAATTTGCATTTTTACACATTTCATAAGAATATGAGCTCCACCAAGCTTCCAGATTACAGAGAGATCAACGAGTGTCAAAGTTTAGCCTTCAAAATTCAGCACAGCTGAGCATGGTGGCACACATCTATAATTCCAGAAGCTTGGGAAGCTGAGGCAGGAGGATTGCGAGTTCAAAGCCAGCCTCAGCAACTTAGCAAGGCCCTAAGCAACTCAGCAAGACCCTATCTCTAAATAAAATACAAAGAAGGGATAGGGATGTGGCTCAATGGTTAAGTGATCCTGGGTTCAATCCCCAGTACACACACACACACACACACACACACACACAAAGTCAGCATAATGGATAAGGAAAGTATGCTAGGACTGAGTTGAAAAATACAGATTTTTGAGTCAAAGTTCCACCTTTCCCCATCTGTGAGACCCCAAGAAAGCACTACTGTTAAGAAACCCAGTTTTCTTATCTATAATATGGAGTTAGAAAGATGGAGGAGAGGTGTTAAAATACAGTCATGTGCTATAGAATGATATAAATAACAATGGATTGCATAGGCAAAGGTGATCCCATATGACTGTATAATGAAACTGAAAAGTTCCTACTGCCTTATAAGTACTTACACTATACCTTTTCTATGTTTAAATATGTTTAAAGGACTGAGGGTATAGCTCAGTGTTAGAGTGCTTGCCTAACATGCAGGAAGCCCTGGGTTCAATCCCCAGCATTGAAAAAAAGAAATAAGAAGAAGAACAAGATACATTTGGATACACAAATACTTAACCACTGTGCTACAGTTTCCTACAGTATTTAGTATAGTAACATGCTTTACAACTTTAAACTCTAGACCCAATTGACTATACCATACAGCCTAGGTGTATAATACACTGTTACCATTGAAGTTTGTGTAAGCACACCTTACAATATTTGCACAATGGTGATATCACCTAACAATGCATTTCTCAGAACATGTACTGTCATTAAGCAACATATAACCATAATATCTGCTCGAAGAGTTGGGGAAGTTAAGCAAGGTAACATAGGTCAAGGTACTTTATATTGTGTACAGCCACATCAATATTAAAAATAACTCACCCTATACTCCCCCTTGGGCCTCCCCAGTTCTGGAGCATAGCTTTTGGCAGGTGTGTCCGACAGAGCTGAAAAAGAATAGGCAGCTGATTCAAAAAGGCACCCTGAGTCCTGTTTCTAGTTATTCCTTTCCTCTGCTGTTTCCTATCACACACATATTTTCAGACTTGTAGCCTCCCAAGCTATCTTTATGGCCAAAAGTAGATCTCAGTTCTTCCCCAAGACAAAACCCCTAAGAAGTTATCTGTTGTCTCTATAGCTTGAATGACTTCTATCTCCTTACTTAGCACCAAAAAATTTCTCTAGGGGCTGGGGTTGTGGCTCAGTGGCAGAGTGCTTGCCTCGCACATGTGAGGCACTGGGTTCAATCATAAGCACCATATAAAAATAAGTAAACAAAATAAAGATATTGTGTCTATGTATAACTAAAAATATTTTTTTAAAAAATTCTCTAATAATGGTGGTAGATTCAGAAAAAAGTTCAGCTGGTTATCTAATTACCACCTGTCCCTACATCCCTATCAGACTGAATGCCAGATCAGAAACATTTCCCACAGCAATCAAGAGATATACCTTACCATCAGAAAGGGACTGGAAACTTCCAGGTCTAGTTCTACCTAAAGGTAAAGAACACAAAAAAGAAGAGGTCAACAGAATTCAAGTCGCAGCCTTCTAGATTTAGTTAAGGATGCAGTGTAGAATCTTATTACACGGTATTGAAATTTAAGACTTAAAAAAGCTTTTACTTGACTTCAGAAACTCAAGCTGCTATTTCAAGAAAAAAAGGAGGAGGAAAAAAGTTTTAACTTTGGTAAAACATACATAAGAATAAAATTTACTTTTCTAACCACTTTTAACTATGTAATTCAGTAGCATTAAGTACCTTCATATTTAATGATATTGCCATTATCACTAAAACTTTTCATCATCCTAAACTGAGACTCTGTGTCCTTAAACAATAACTCTCCATTCTTCTCAGTCCTGGCCATTGATAACCACCTTCTACTTTGGGTCTCTACGAATCTTCCTATTCGAGGGACTTCCTGTAAATTAAGTCAGACAATATTTGTCCTTTTATGTCTTTCTCATTTTTTTAGCATAATGTCTTTAAGGTTCATCCATATTTTAGCAAGTATCAGAATTTCTTGTCTTTTTAAGGTTGAGTATTCCACTGAATTATGGATATCATATTTTGTTTATATATTCTTCCCTCAATGGACACAGGGACATTTTTAATCTTTGGCTATCATGAATAATGCTACAAACATTAGTGCAGAAATACCTATTCAAATCCCTGCTTTCAATTCTTTTTGGCATATACCTAAAAGTGAAACTACTGAGTCACATAGAAAAACTATGTTTAATTTTTTTGAGGAACCGCCATACTATCTTCTACACTGGCTACACCATTTAATATTCCCAATAGTACTGGCACAAGGGACAAGGAGAAATTTTGATACAGGCAAATTTCTTCAATGTCTCTCACAGGATTAATGTCAATTTTGTTCATCATATTATACAAATATAGTCCAATGCCTGTGAATTTCTTATTTCTCCCACTCTTAATATTCAGCTGCCAGATCCAAAAATTCATTGTCCTTCAATAATTTTTTTTCCCCAGAGTAAATGGAAAATATAGCCTGAATATTTTTCTGACAAAAGAAAAAACTTCCCTATCCCATTAACCATCACTCTACCTCTAAAGAAGCTGCTCAGGGAGTAGGTAGAAGTAGGTTTGGGTAGTTGTGCATAGGAGAAGCTGTTTCGGTTCTTTAGCTGTTCACGTCCCTCATGGCTTGACCCACTATTACCAGCAGTCTCTTTGATGGACCATGAGATACCTGCAAGACAGTAAGAACTAAACCAACCTAAAATAAATGCTTGACATCTATTATGGTCTGGATCTAGAATGTCCCCCAAAGACCCATGTACTGAAGCTTGATCCCTAATGCAGCAATGTTCAGAGGTAAATCTTCTTTTGGGAAGGTGATTTAATCAAGGGCTCCAAACTCATCACTGGATTAATCCACTGATTGGTTCATAATTTAAAGACATTACTGTGAGGCTAGGGAAACTGTAGGAGGGAGGGTCTAGTTGGGGGAAGTAGGTCACTGGGGGCATGCCCTAGAAGGGTGTATCTTATCCCTAGCTCCTTCTCTCTCCCTCTCTCTGCTTCCTGGTTACAATGAGCTGAGCAGCTCTGCTCTGCCATGCCCTTTGCCATGATGTTCTGCCTTTCACAGGCCCAGAAACAATGAAGCCATCTGACTATGGCTACACCATTTAATACTGTGAGCCAAAATAAAACTTTCTGGTACACTAAATTGATTTTCTCCCAGTGACAAAAAGCTGATTAACCATATCTGATATTCAACAAACTCTAAAAGCTTTTCATTACAGGTTCTTGGCCAGCATGGGGCAGGACAAAAAGACAGAATCTAATAAACTAATCCACACAAAAATGGGCAAAGGACATGAATAATGGGTCACAGAAAAGAAATTTAAATGACTTTTAAATGTATTAAAAAGACGCTCTACTTCCTTTTTTCTGGTACTAAAGAATGAACCTAGATGCCTCTACCACTGACCACATCCCCAGCACTTTTTATTTTTTTGAATTTTGAGACAGTTTTTCACTATGTTGCTGAGGATGGCCTTGGATACTATCCCCCTGTCTCAGCCTCCCAAGTCACTGGGTTACAGGCACATGCCATCATGCCCAGCTTCTACTTCATTCTTAATAAAAAGTATTATAAATTAAGAGCACAATGTGATACCATTGGTCTCCTATAAGATGGGTAAAATGAAAAAGTTTTATCATGCTCTATGATAGAAAGGCTGTGGGGAAAACAGGAACCCTCTTAATACTCTGGTGGGTGTACAGCTAGTACAACCCTTATGAAAGGTAATTTGGCATTATATATTCAATAATGATGCAGATATCCCACAATAGTAATTCTACTTTAAGAACTGATTTTTCATTTACTCATATATGGTCAGAATTAAAGATTATTGACAGGAATAAGGTTGGAAACAATCTAAAGTTCATTGACAGTGGACTGGTTAAATATATTATGGTAATCCATACAACATAATACTATGCTACTGCTTAAAAAATTAAGAGAATGAGAAAGCTCTTCACATACTGATATGAAAACAATCTCTAAACTTTTATCACATAAAAAGAGTAAGGTTGGGCTAGTGAGTATAGCTTAGTGGTAGAGCACTTGTCTAGCACACATAAGGCCCTGAGTTTGATCCCCAGCACTGCAAAAACAAAATAAAAAACAAAAAGAGCAAGATATTTAAAACTGCTATTGCTTGGATAAACAGAAGGGTAAAAATAAATATTCCTATAAGCATTTCCAATTATAAAAATAATCTTTATATAGTTACAAAATAAGCAAGCAACATTGATTGTTTTCTGGAAGGCAGGGACAGAGAATGAAGACCATTCTTAACAATGTAGAAGGGAAACTGTTAATGTATACCTTTCTTTCTTTTTTTTTTTTTTTTTACTTTTATGGTAGTCAGGTACAGTGGCACACTCCTATAATGTCACCTACTTGGGGGGCTAAAACAAGACGATCCCAAGTCTGAGACCAGCCTGGGCAACTCAGTAAGACCCTGTCTAAAAATAAAAAGGATCAGTGATATAGCTCAGTGGTAAAGCATGCCTGGGTTCAATCCCCAGTATTGAAAGAAAAAAAAGTGTTACAGTATCCCCCTTTACTTACCTATCTATCTATCTGTCTATCTATTTATTTATTGTTTATGGATGCTGGGCAATAAACTTGGGGCACTTTACCAATAAATCACATCCCCATCCCTTTCTATGTTACTCTTTAAAATTCTGAGACAGGGTCTTGCTAAGTTGCTTAGGGCCTCACTAAGTTGCTGAGGCTAGCTTTGAACTTGTAATCCTCCTGCCTCAGCCTCCTGAGTGTCCAGGATTACAGGTATGTGCCCCTGCCACCCAGATATCCCCTGTTTAAACAACAACAACAACAACAAAAAACCACTTTTGGTTAAAAATCAGATAGGCCAGGCACAGTGGTGCACACCTGTAATCCCAATGACTTGGGACGCTGAGACAGGAGAATCGAGAGTTCAAAGCCAGCCTCAGCAACTGTGAAGCACTAAGCAACTCACTGAGACCCTGTCTTTAAATAAAACCCCAAAATAGGGTTGGGGATGTGGCTCAATGGTTGAGTACCACTGAGTTCAATCCCCAGTTCCAAAAAAAAAAAAAAAAATCAGATGGACTCTGCCAAGGTGTTAAGTAGTATTATACAACAGTTAAGCAGTAAGACTTGGTGGCTAAGGAAGTTGGTTCCACCAATTAATTATGAATATTTAAGTTAAGGGTTGCCAAATGTGACTATATATTAGAATCACCTATAATACTGATTAAAAATTGTGACCCAGGAGCTGGGGATGTAGCTCAATGATAGAGCATAAGACCCTGAGTTCAATCCCTAGCACACACACCAAAAATAGTGATATTCCCTTTCCCCCAAAAAAACCTATAGAATCAGAATCTCTGGGGCAAAGCCTAGGAATCTGCCATTTTAATAAGCATCCCAGTAAGTCTGAAATAGCCATGTGGAAACTACTGCTCTATCTTTTCCTGATGTTAAAATTTCCAAGTATGTTCATCTGATAACTGTCTAACCTCATTCCCTTTAGTGACCAGCATTAATGAGAAAAACAAGTGGCAGCATCACTAATGACCAGAACTCAGAATGTCAGCACTCTCCGAGGACCTCTTCTACTTACTTCCCACAGGCTCCCCACTCCAGCTGACTCGCTCCAGGTCGTCGTCATCATCATCATCCACGAAATCTCGAAGGCTATTCACGGCCCTCTTTGATTCCTTTAACTACAGAGGGACATTAGATGGGACGATCGTCACTTGCCACTCCTCTCTTTGATAACTAGGAAGGCTGAACACATAAAACTTAAAGATGGCCAACAGTTTCACTGTCTGCAATCTAAAGTCTAGCATACAGAAAACAAATTATGTTCTAGCCAACATTGCAGTCCAGAGGCAGAAGAGTTAGGATGAATCACAGTTACTTTTGAGTCCTAATCAATTCTTGACAACTTTCAGTGTAAACTTGAGTGAATTTATTTACCTCTCCAAAACTGAGTTTGTTTCTCCATTTGTAAAAAAGACACAATAAAATGAATTTTCCAGTATAGGACATCTTTCAAGAGTAAAGTAACAAGGTGCAAGTGGTGCACACCTGCAATCCCAGCTCCTCAGGAAGCTGTGGCACAAGGACAACTTGAGCCCAGGAATATGAGACCAACCTGAGAGATCCCATCTCAAAAAAATTATAAGTGATATCATATGAATAAAAGACCTGAAGTTCTTGGGGAGGGGGGGAAAACTAAAAGGAATGAATCATCTCACGAAGGTAAAGTAAGTTGGGTGTGGTAGGCACAGCTGTAATCCCAGCAGCCCAGGAGGATTACAAATTTGAGGCCATACTCGCCAACTTAGTGAGATAATGTCTCAAAACTTTAAAAGGGCTGGAGATGCAGCTCAGTATTAGGGCATACTTGGGTTCAATTCCTAGTAGAACAAAAAAAAGAAAAAGAAAATAAGAAGAGCAGAAAGTCAGTTTTTACAATCTTTCTTGAGAAGATTTCTCTAGGAAGGTCATTATAGTTTGAATCTTCAATGTCCCCCAACAGCCTTTGTGTTAAAGGCCTGGACCCCAGAGTGTTACTACTGAGAGGTGGAAGAACCTTTGAGAGGTGGGATCTAGTGGGAGGTCCTTGGATCACTGGGGTCATACTGTCCAATGAAACCATGGGACCCTACCCGTTCCTATTCCTTTCCTCACCCCCTGGCCATGAAGGAGTGGTTCTGCCCCACCACATGTCTGGGCCATGCCTCATCACAGACACAGAGCAATGGAGCCAACCAATCATACTCTTTGAACCTCTAAAACTCAAAATGAACCTATTTCTTTATAAGTTGATTATTTATTTTGTTGTAGTGGGGAAAAAGTTGACAAACACAAAAGTTCTTTCTGAAAATCTGACCCAAAACATTTCTGAACTGAATGGACACATGGTCAAAAGCTGGGCTACCCAGGATGCAAGAGGAAGGAGTAGTATCATGGAGGTGAATGCGACCTTCAGCAATTATTTGTGGAAACCTACCTGTGAGAGCTCATCATCTTCATCATCAAAGGTGAAAGCCTTGAACTTGGAGCTGTTCCAATACTCCTCCTCATCACCTTTAGTCCGATTCATCTGGAGCAAGAAGACAGATGTATGTACTTTTCTGAATCCTTCCCAGAAAAGCTCCAAGTTTTCCTTCCAAAAGCTCCAAAAGGTTCACTTTATTCAAGATACTCTCTGAGGTGTTATAAGGGGTATAAAAATAGTTTGACAGTATCATCCTAAAAGACCACAAAAACCAGGCATGGTGGTGCATATCTGTAATTCCAGTGGCTTAGGAGGCTGAGGCAGGAGAATTGCGAGTTCAACAACAGCCTCAGCAACTTTGAGAGGCCCTAAGCAACTCAGTGAGACTCTGTCTCAAAATTTTAAAAAAGGGCAGGGGTGTAGCTCAGTGGTTAAGTGCCTCTGGATTCAATCTCTGGTACAAAAAAAAAAAATCCTACAACAGAACTGGGGAATTCAGCACAGCAATGTATAAAGGACAAAGCACAAGGCAGGTAAATTCTACAAGAATTCATCACAAACTTTGCTGAAGACACAAAAATCAATGAAAGGACAAACAAAACATAGTAACTATATTCAACATATATCTAGCAAGTGTCACTACTGAGGCACTGTTCTAGGCTCTACTGTGAATCAAAATGACAAGAATCTCCCTCTCACATGTGCTTTTTAAATGCTTGAAAGATGGTAAAGCAATTTAAAAAAGCAGAGCTATCTTGCCTTCAAATCATGATTATTTTATTAACAACTTGGCCAAAATTTAGGAAACGAGAGCATGGCTAAGAAAAGAAAAGACATAAAGAACTGGTCGAAGGACCACAAGTCACTCTCATAACTATTCTAAAATTAGAGTTCATCCTGCAAAAACAAGTTTGTCCTAGAATTACAAACTAAACTATTAAGGCCAACAGGATTACAGTGAAAACTATGCTTTAAACCAAGAAAAGAGACCAAAACTTCCACAGCAACAAAACTAACTCCAAAGGCTACACAGCATCAAATTCTAGAGGAAAAATTTACTGTTCCTTTTATTTCAATAGCACCTTTCTCAATAAAAACTTTATAAACATTCATCACAGGAGCCCTCCTGAGGCTTCTGATGGCGCTTAACATACTATACTCTTACTGCCTGACTGTTTTCCACTCAGGGGATACAGGGATGTAAAAGATAACGGTAGGAACTTTCTACTCTCATCCCTTCTCAAGACAGGTATCACAAATTGAACTTCCTGAACACAGAACTGGCTTAAAAATCCTTTTTCTGGACTTAATTCTAGGGAGTCAAAACCCAATACAAAAGCTGGCAGACATAATGAAATCATCCATTATGGTAGTGCAAGTACAGGTGATATAATCAGGCAATCTTGAATTCAAATCTTAGTATTTGATACTGAACAAACAAGGACAACGACTTCACTGTCAAGTCTTGCAGAAAAGACACTATATAGCGTTGCAATAATAAACAGGACTCAGAAAACCTAACAAAATTATGTTTTCTTTATGTCTTGATTTCCTCATTTGCAAGATAGACTTAACAGATGACCTACCTTATGGGCTTGCTTAAATCAATTAAAACATGTAAAAGTGCTTAGCACCTGATAGAAAATTAATGCCCATCACTAACATTTATTAATTAATCACTATAGTACCTTGAGAAAAGACAGTAGAAATACTTGCAAGCACTCTAATATGAAAATTCATAAGTGGCCACAAGTTAAAAGTGTGTATAAGTCTCTGGCACATACATCATTTCATATAAAACACTCTGTCATTCATTTGATTCTCAGACCAATCCTGTAAAGTAGGCCTGGAAGATTCTTCTTCCATTTCCCTGATGAGGAAAACAAGGGCCAAAGGTATTAAGTTTCAAAGTAACTTTGATAATCACTCCTATTCCAAACTACAATCCAGGTTTTCTGGTTCCTAGACCATTCGCACCATTTTGTATGGTCCTTTTAATTATGGATTTTTCACTCCTAGGAAAACTAGGGCAGATCTTCACCATGGTAAATATTTACAGATAAGCACAGAATGTGTCTAAAAAAACCCCACACTCTACCAAAAGATTTCTGGAATTTTTTAACCAAACAATGACAGAAGATATCTAGCACCAATTTGTACTTCTAGTATCAAAGGAGAAGCTAGATTTACGTGGAAAGAGATAATGATGTGACAGCTCTAGAAGTTACAATGCAATTAGGAACAATTTAAACAGTAACTTAAAAAGGTGCTTTAACGTGACTGAAAATATTTCAGAGGCTTGTCCCTTTCGTCACCTGTATACTGACAGCCCACAAGGCAGGGTGATAGCTCCGAAGGAGAACAGGAAAGTGACGTAGGAAAACAGAAGGATCGGTTAAAAACAAAACACAACCACTACGTTCTCCATCTAAGCACACTTTAAAAAACCAGCTACTGAGAAGCAGCCTCGGTTTCCAGGTGAGGTTTGTGAACTAAGAGAATGTGGGATGTCTCTACAGACGGACGTCCAGGAAAACACGGCTCTATGGCAATTGCCAGTGCTCGGCGGATCCCTAGCACTGTAAATGCTCGTTGGGAACCAAATGTCAGATTTTGATGTCAATGTTGGGGCTCACTGGAGACCCAACCCCAAGCATACTCCGGCTCCCAAGGGTAGCCCAAACTAGAATCAGGCAAGCGTGGGGGTGTAAGGACGCTTCAGAGAAGGGGGAAATATTATGATGCGAAGAGAGTGGACTCGGCCGGATACGCGGCACAAGGAGCTTGGGACACCCTCACCTCTTCCACACCGAGCCCTCCCTCTCAGGACAACGCCAGCCTCGGCCACCGGACCAGCCTTTCTAGTCAGAGCTGTGTGGCCCAGAGAACGGGCGGAAGGGTTCAGTCTCAGGGAAGTCTCGGGTTAAGAATGCCGTCGCAATGTATTCTGGGAGTTGTAGTTCCTTGGCCTCAGCGACCAGACGCTGTCCCGAGGAGCTGCGGGGCTTCTTGACTACTGTCCCAGGAGCCCCCGCGTGCCATGCTAGGTCATTTCCTATACTTTCACCCGACCTTCCGCGGTTATCCAAAGGGTCACTTAACAAGACTACAACTCCCATGAAGCTCAGCAAGACGGATTTAGGGAGTAAATAAACAATGAGTCCTATTCTTTGTGTTCTTACCGGTGAGCAATGGTAATGTGAGGGGCTGGATTTCGGGACCCTTCGGGGATAACCTGAGAGAGTATAGAGGAACTCTAGGGAAAGCGGAACCTACTCTACTCGACGGGCCGGCAAGTTTGAACGGAAGTACCTGGTGGGAGTGGGGAGGAGCCGGAAGTTGAGGCGGGGAGGGGGTGGGGTGGAGGGAAAAGCAAGCCAGGAGGTGCTGCGACCGCTTCTAGTAGTTTCCAGGCGCTGCCGGGCGGCTGGGACCAAGCGGTCCTGAGGCTGTGGCTGCGGCTGCTTGGGAGCTGGTGGGGGCGCGATAGGAAAGCCGATGGCCAAGTGGGGTGAGGGCGACCCACGCTGGATCGTGGAGGAGCGGGCAGACGCCACCAACGTCAACAACTGGCACTGGTAAGGGTCAGCGAGGCAGGCCGCTGGAGCACTGCGACCAGGCTGGGGATTTGGGGTTCCTTGAACCTCGGCTGGGGCCCAGGCAGGCCTGTCCTGGGCTGGGGGTGGGTGCTTCCTACGGCAGGCGTTCGCAGTCCCGGGCCATTCCATCCCTGGCCTCCGTCTCTGTTTGGGGCAAAGGGGTCGGCGCGGACCGCTGCGTCCCCGAGGAGGAATTTCATACAGAACAGAACGCCCAAGTTGCTGCATCCAGCCTCATCAGGGAAATGCGTTCTACACGTGGCCAGAGAAGTCAGGGAGACTCCAGCTCCCTTGGGCTATGTTGGGAGATTGCTGTGGAATTGTGGGGCCCAGGGCGCTGTAATTCCTATTTTACGGCTTGCGGTGAAATTACAGTCTGCTGCCTCAGTTCGGAGGGGGAAGGTCCTCAGGTGCGCAGAGCGCCGGGATGCTGCAGCCTCTCACCCGGAACTGCTAAGTTGGTTGTGTTGTAACTCCAGGTTGCCGCGCAATCTTGGGTTTTATAGCCTGACCCTTCTTAGAAGGTTGCCCTCCTTCATGAAATCTTCCAGAAATAATGTTTGTTTATCTTTGAACTCTATTGACCTTTGTTCATAATGTCTACTGTGCTTTTACTCTGTTGCAGCTATTTTCGCTATTATTTTAAGTTAATGTGAAGGAAAGAAGAGTGATTTTTCTCTATCTCACCCATCTATCTCTTTTTTTGCCATACTTGACCCGATTTTTGTCATGTTTTTGAAATCTGGACTTCAGTTTTTATGGCCACGTAGGGAACCTAGAATGTGTAAGACGTTTATAATAGCACAGCCTAAATCTGATAAGTCAGAACTCGGTGCTACTGAAATCACAGTTTGGTCTTTACTGGGCCTTTTAATTAAAAACTATGTTCCGTGGTCCTGACCTCGGCAGCATGTGCAGTTTTCCTTTTGGTCAGATGGGGGCGCCACGTTAAAAAGTCAAACATGCAGAGAACTTTCTAGTTAGTTTGTGCCATTCTGTACAGTACTTGTCTTCGTTGATAATACGGCACTTAATGTTTTCCTAAAAGTGACATGTTTATGGACATGCTGGAGTGGGACTGAGAGTTTTTGTGGTTGGTTTTGTTTTCTCCAAACTATTGGTCATACCTTTAACCTTGCATTCTCTTACATAGAGCAGTGTGTCCTCAATTTGACTGCTGGTCCACAGCTTTGTGGGGTTTTTTGCAGGACAGAGAGGGATGCTTCAAATTGGTCCACAGAAAAGCTGAAAACACTGTTCCTGGCAGTAAAGGTGCAAAATGAGGAAGGCAAGTGTGAGGTGACAGAAGTGAGTAAGCTTGATGGAGAGGCATCCATTAACAACCGAAAAGGCAAACTTATCTTCTTTTATGAATGGAACATCAAACTAAACTGGACAGGTAAGTATTTGCTGGGCTGTCAAAAGATTAACTGCATTTCCATTGACCATGCTAGAGAGCTGGAGAAAACAGTTTTTGAGCAATTAGGAACTCTTGAAGGGACAAGTCAACGTTGCTTTTGAGTACATCAGTATTAGGTGCTGAAATTGCTCTGCCACTTAGGATCCTAAATAGAATCCCTTACTCTCTGGGTTTGGTGAGTTCCACTAGTGAAGTGGCTGGGCACTGCATCTTTGGGCCTTGATACATAATGGTACATAATGTAATCCTATTTCCTCAGGCTGGCAACCTTTGTCTTCTGAAAAGAGGAGGGAGTTTTGTTGTTGTTGTTGCTTTTTGATTTTGTTTTGTTTTGTAGCAGGGCTTGAACCCAGAGGTACTTTGTCACTGAACCAGCCCTTTGTATTTTGAGACAAGGTCTCCTAAGTTATAACAGTCTGCCCCCCATCCAACTGTTCCCCAGTGCTAGGGATTGAACCCTGGGCCTTGGGCTTCCTAGATAAGCTAGACTGAGCTGTAGTGTCTGCCATTTCTCTTTGCAGTGTGAATCTTCAGTAGACCACTGTGTTGATGAAACTTATATATGACTAATTTGGAATTGTATTATCTGTCTTCTTATTTAAAATATCCCTTCTGTGGCAATGTTATGAAAGAATTGAGGTGATGTGTATGTACCACTTGGATGGTCCTAACAATTCAAAGGCTGAATTTTAAAATGCATAAAGCTGAGCTTGGGATGTGGCCCTGTGGTAGGGTGCTTGCCTAGCATGTTCAATCCCCAACACTGTAAAAACAAATAACCCCATAAAGCTAAAGAAGTATGAGATAGCCACTCTGTCTGGGATAAAGCATGAATAAATTTGCACTTCAAATTTTTCCTCAAGTGAATGGAAATAATAAAAGAGAGTGAAAATATACAACTATGTTCATGATTTTGGTTTTTAAACTATATCTAAACTCTGGAAGGTACCTCATATTTTGCCCTGTCCTCTTTTTATAGTTTGAGAAACTGAAGCCTCAGAGAGGTGAAGGTAAATGTTGGTTAACTTTGAAAGTCAGTTTTGCTGTAGTTCAACATGTGTTCTTAAAAGTTGGTGCACTGTGCAAAAATCGTTCAATAAAAAACAAGAGAGGTTGAGCTGAGGGCTGTTGTGAAGTGGTGGAGGGACAGTCATGAAATCAGAAAGAATGTTCCAACACAAGCTGTGTATGGTTGTGGCTTATAGCATGCAGTAAACTCAGGTCATGGGTAGGTAGATCTTTGAGATGTGTGTTTTATGTATTTTTATGCTGCTTGATTCAGCTTTGTGTAGTTCTCTGTGTTTGCCTAGTATTGCTCTTGTATGAAATCACATAGAAGCAAATATGAAATTCTCATGATCAAATTGTTCTCTATATAACTATCACATTAGAATAACATTATCTTTTCAAAGCAAATGTTCTAGCAAAACTGGCTGAATTGGCTCTTGACCCAAGTTCTCCCTGGTAAAATTCATGCTAGTACCCAATCTGTGTAGCTCTTGGTTCCACACTGTAATAACACAGTTGGCCTCCAATAATCAGGTGAGGAAAAACTTTGGGATAGGGGTTGTGGATTGTATCTGGCATGTGGCATTCTCTCAGAATAAACAGTTCAGCTATCTAGAACATTTAGAACAGAGACCTCTCCTATGAAGCAAACTAATGACATTGCTTTTGACAGGTACCTCCAAGTCAGGAGTTCAGTTCAAGGGACATGTGGAGATCCCCAATTTGTCGGATGAAAACAGCGTGGACGAAGTGGAGGTTTGTGCTTGCTGACTCCTTATCAGAGTCCTCCTTTTCCTCTTATTCTCAGATGAGAAAAATGACCTGTTATTCAAGATTAGTAGCCCAGACTTCGTCCAAACATTCAGAACTGCAGTCTGCAGATGATTTTCTAGGTATATGATGCCATTGGATGCTTCCAGAGCAACATGCACTTATTTAATTTCTTTTTTTTTTTTTTTTAGCTAGTGAAATGGATTCTAATACTGGCTACCTTTGCCTTAGCAGAAGGACTTGAGAAGGAACACTAATAGGGATTGTATGAATGCTCCAAGCCTGCACATTTCCTTTGGAAATGGTCAGCAGTTATCTGATTGCTCAGTACCCACGTTCCATGATGTGGGTGTCCCTCAAGTTATTTACCACTTACTTCTGATCTTTCACCCAGATCAGTGTGAGCCTTGCCAAAGATGAGCCTGACACAAATCTCATGGCCTTAATGAAAGAAGAAGGGGTGAAACTTCTAAGAGAAGCAATGGGAATTTACATCAGCACCCTCAAAACAGGTATCCCTTGAGCAGTTATGTGTGCCTTGAGGAGACAGTCTTCCCCTTGTCACTGAAGGACCTGACTGTCCTGTTTTTGGCAAATGAGTCAAGATTTGGGAGGAGTGGGCTTATTTTCATCTCCAGTCTGTAAATTCTGAGTAAGAGAAAGCTGTAGAACTTCATTGTCTAATATGTAAGCTATTAAACTCTTGAACTGTGGCTAGTCCAAATTGAGATGTGCTGTGCATTTAAAATACTGAATTTTGAAGACTTGGTACCCCCCAACCCCAAATGTAAAATATCTCAGTAATATTTTAACATTGGTAACATGTTGAATGTTAGTTTGACTACATTAGGTTAAATACACTAGTAAAATTATTTCATTACTTTTCAATGTGATTACTAGGAAATTTTAATTACATTTGAGTCTCATATAATACTTCAATTGCCAGCACTTATGTAAGGGTTGACATCCCCTGGACTGTTTTTGACACGCATTTTCCAGGGATGTTTAGAAGGATAGAACAGAGGTCAGCTCAGCTCTTCCCCTGGAATTTCATTTCTGCAAGTGTGTTCTGATATTGGTGCTGGAGTACATATAATAACCATCAAAAGAACCAGCATGACAGTGGAGTAAAGGGACTAAACATGCAAGTAGCAAGTGCTACTCCATTTACTAGATACCTTGGTTGATAGACCTCACATGCATTTAACAAGGTGTAATGCTTAAAGACTTCCTCTTCTATTCACTACCTCATTCTTGCTTAAAATGGCTGTGTTTTGTCAGATTGTAACAAAGTCACCCATCTCAGCTACTAAGAAATGACTTTAATGAGCTGGGATTTTGTCTTTTCAGAGTTCACCCAGGGCATGATCTTGCCAACAGTGAATGGAGAGTCAGTAGACCCAACAGCACAGCCAGCACCGAAAACCGAGGAGCGCAAGGTAAACAGTATTTCCAGGTGATGTGGGGAGGGTGTATGCAAAGACTGTTGAGACTGCTTTTCTCATATCACATCAGTTTTTTCTGACCTTAACCTTGAAGCCAGAGGAGCCTATGATCTGCTCTTTTTGCTTTTTAGAGGGTCCACAATATGTAGTTATCTGTGTATATTTAACCCTATTTTTTTAAATGCATTTATAGTAGACCCCTAGAGCAAAGGGAAGCCATCTGGGATTCAAAGAGTGATTTTCGATTGAACTTAACACCATTTAGGAGTTAAAAGTCTTTTGTGGTGTTTCTGACGCGGGTATTGGTATTTCATACTTACATATTAAAGATCTCATCTCATACACTAATTTCACCCATCAATAAATTCTACCTCGTCCCATTTGTAGTGTGAGCAAATATTTTATCTAGAGATGTAGCGTATGTGTGGTTCAAGCTCTGTTTGGTTTGGAGCCCTGGTATATTTGTCAACACAGGGAAGAATATTCTGGAGATGGGGAAGAGATGCTTCCTCCTTTGATTTGGGGCAGGATACCAGGGATCAACCCAGTGTCTTGCATATACTAGGAAAGCACTCCACTACTGAGCTTGTACTCATAGCCGTTCCTTCAGCTACTTGGATGTTCTGCTTGAAAGTTATGCTAAGTTCCTTAGAAGTGCCTAAGGAAGCTGGGTGTGGTGTAACCTCAGCTACTTGGGAGGCCAAGGCAAGGAAGATCATAAGTTCAAGGCCAGCCTGGGCAACTTTGTGTCTGTCTTAAAAATTTCGAAAAGTTGGGGATGTAGCTCAGTGATAGAGTGCTTGCCTTGCATGAGCAGGGCTCTGAGTTGGACCCTAGTACCACACACACAATAAAAGTGTCTTAACAGTGGGCTTGTCCTTGGCTGGTGGTTTTTTTTGTTTTGTTTTTTGTTTTTTTGGGTTTTTTTTAACATTTATAGTTGTCAATGGGCACAGTACCTTTATTTTTTTATGTGGTGTTGAGGTCCAAACTCAGTGCCTCACATGTGCTAGGCAAGCACTCTACCACTGAGCTACAACCCCAACTCTGGCTGATGGGTTTTTAAATGAGTATCAGAGTAGTTCTAAAGTGACAGTGGAAATTGAGAGTGTTTCCAAAAGAATCCTCATGACTGAAATATCTGTATACACAAATTCCCTTCAAACGCCTTGAGTAATTATCTTTAGAGATGTCAATTTTTATGAGAATTCATGGGAAGTCTGTTTTGCAGCCATATTGAGGTTTTATCACTCCTAAACAGACCCTTTCCACTTTCACTTTCACAGACTAAGTCTGCTCCTCAAAAAACCCAGGCCAAACCTGTTGGTGTCAAAATCCCCACTTGTAAGATCACCCTTAGAGAAACCTTCTTGACATCACCAGAAGAACTCTATAGAGTGTTTACCACCCAAGAGGTGAGTATAATATTGTCCATCAGGCCTCATGCGGACTGCCCTCCCAGGTAACTTGGGTTGTGGTTGTGCCAACTTAGCATGCAGGGGAGGTACCCATGGCTTGAACCATGAGGCTTCCCTGAGGCAAATAGAGGCAAAGGGAAAATCACCTTTGTTCAGCCGCGTATCAAAGCAGACTTTCCCATCCTCTTTTTTTTTCTATTTGTACTAGTTTGGGGTCAAGTTAAATGGGAACCAGTCTTCTTGTTAGAAAAGTGAATGGGCCTAAAGGAGTGGCATGGAAGAGAATAGAGATACCTGGGACCTGCTCACTGGGTAGAGTGGCATCTTTGGAAAGGAGAGTTGAGACATGCCAGTTTCAGCTAGCATCTGTTCCTGGGTCCTGATGAGAGCCATGCATCTTCTCCCTGCCTTTTTTTTTTTTTTTTTAAATAGCTGGTTCAGGCCTTTACCCATGCTCCCGCAATGTTAGAAGCAGACAAAGGTGGGAAGTTTCACATGGTAGATGGCAACGTCTCTGGGGAGTTTACTGATCTGGTGAGTACCTGCTGGCCCAAGACCCAGGTTCTACTAGCCTTTGTCTGGTCAGATGAGAGACAAACTTTCATTTTTTTCCTCAGCTTGTGGTAGGTAAAATTTAAGGCTTTAAAACTTTTTGGTTAATAAAAACATTTTGTTTTATTTTTTTAAAAAATGCTGCAATTTGAATTCTCTTAAAAGTAATATAATTTCACAGATAATAGACTCCTACGGAGACAGACGGCTAACCTTAGCCAGGATTGGGTCCATTTTAGTCTGAACTATAGACCGGGCTTTTTGATTATTTTAGGTTCCTGAGAAACATATTGCAATGAAGTGGAGGTTTAAATCATGGCCAGAGGGTAAGTAAGCATTGTTTGTGTTTTGCTGTCATCCCCAGAACGTTTTCTTGTCCCCCTAGTCTTAAACCTTTGTAGAAATGCTGGATCTGAAACCTCCCTCTGCCTTTCCCCAGGACACTTTGCCACCATCACGTTGACCTTCACTGACAAGAGTGGAGAGACTGAGCTGTGCATGGAAGGCCGAGGCATCCCTGCTCCTGAGGAAGAGCGGACACGGCAGGGTTGGCAGCGGTACTACTTTGAAGGCATCAAACAGACCTTTGGCTATGGCGCACGCTTGTTTTAGGGCCAGTAGCAGGGGGCTCCAGCCCTCCTGACACTTCAGTCCAGCCTCTCCTGGCTGGGGCTCTTGACTCACAGGATTGCACCATCCCAACCGCTAACTTGGGGTCGGGGTCCCTCCTTTCCACAAATACCTTGGGTTTGTGCATGTTTTCTGCTGGGTGGGATCAGAGGGTGATTTCTCTTTTATGTGTACATACGCTAAATAAACATAATTTTAAAAACATTTGCGTTTGAAACCTGTGTGACGAGGTGGCTGGTATTGGGTTCCCTTAAAGGTTTTGAATTAGGAAAAAAGAACAGGCGAGGCTTGAAGGCCTCACTCTGTTCTAGAGAAGTATATATAATTAAAAGGCACCAAGGGAGCTGCCTCTCACTCAGGCATTCCTAAGTTGGTCTCCTTTTAGATGACACCTTTTTATCAGCACAGAGGGACATCTGGAAAAAGCAGTGCTGGCAAACTCCCTGCTGCTGCCATTGCTGGTGGAGATGGCATCCTGGGCTCTACTCTTCGTGTCTCTCTCCCTCTTGCATAGAAAGGTGACCATCAGGTGCTGGTTTGAAGTGCAGAAAGATGGAGTTTGCCAGTCTGTGGCAGCTTCTACTAATGGAACAGTCGGTACACCAGACCCTCCTCTAAGCAGTTGCCTTGCATTAGCTTATTTAACCCCCATAAAGTCCTGAGAAGTAGATAGTCATTTATTAAAATTTAAATCTTGGGTTTCTGGTGTATGAATATATTTGCTATAGTTAGAGCCCTGATTTCTAAGTAACAGCCAAAATCTAAACAGCTGACACTGAATTGTTTTGATTTGGAACAAGGACCATGACTTTTTTTTTTTTTCATTGTGTTCAGAGAAGCTGCTGCATTTCTGGTATATTAGGTATCCCTCCCAGAGTGAGAAATTCCAGGCCACACTAGGACCCTCAAGAGAGGAAGAAATCATCCTTGTTAGAAGTATTTTAAGAGGCAGGGGGCGTTGTGGGGATTGGAAGGACGGCAGAATGAGACACTATTACCCTATATACATGTATCATTACACTATTGGAGTGACTGCCATGTATAGCCAGAGGAATGAGGAGTTGTACTCCATTTATATTCAATATGTTAAAATGCATTCTGTAAAATAAATACATCAAGACCTCAAAAATATATATTTTAAGGGGCTGGGGATATAGCTCAGTTGGTAGTTTGTCTGCTTTGCATGCACAAGGCCCTGAGATCAATCCCCAGTACCGCATGAAAACAAAAAAAAAAGGTATTGTATCCATCTATAACTAAAAATATTTTTTTTAAGTATTTTAAGCCAGGGGTGATAGTGTGCACTGTAATCCCAGTGGCTCGGGAGGCTGAGGCAGGAGGACCGTGTTCAAAGCTAGCCTCAGCAGCTTATGCCCTGTTTCTAAATAAAATGCAAGGACTGGGGATGTGGCTCAGTGGTTAAATGCCCCTGAGTTCAATCCCCGGTACCAAAAAAAAGTATTTTAAAATGCCTGGTACCATTAGATGAGTTTACCAGAGAGTGTGCCAAGTGCTGGGAACACATTCGACTGTGGGTCAGACTGCCACACTACAGTTTTAACTACCTGAACATGGAGCTACTTTCCCAGACAAGCCTGTCCTGGCATCTATTTTTGCCTTTTTTATTAGGTGGCAACAAGACCTGCAGGCTAATCCTACGTGACTTGGCTAAAACTTTGTAATTAAATTAGAAAATCAGAGTTCTGATCTGGATCATCTAGACACCCAAAAGCTATTCTCAGCTCAAATTACTCAGATGAGTGCTGGACTGAACTTATTCACATGTAATTCGACATTACATTTGCCTCCTAGGGCACCCAAAGAGAGGCCATTTGATTAAAAAAAAATCAAACAAACTTGGGCTCCAGCTTGAGTCAAATCAATGGGCTCCTCCTAACAAACCATTAACAAAAAACTGGAGCCCTTTTAAAAGCCTAGCTAGAAAATTACCAGTTCCAGAATACTTACAGGAAAATGGGGAGAGATCACAACAGACTCAGTAACAATTCTCACCCCTAGTACTGAAGGCTCTTCAATTCTTATCACTTACCACTTTAATTCTTACCTTGTGCACCAGTTGGCCAATTGAGCCTAAAAGGCAGGGCGTCACACTAATGCCAGCAGCTCGGGAGGCTGAGGCAGGAGGATCACGGCGAGTTCAAAGCCAGCCTCAGCAAGTGAGGTCCTGTCTCTAAATAAAATACAAAATAAGGCTGGGGATGTGGCTCAGTGGCCTAATGCCCCTGAGTTCAATTCCTGATACCCCAAAAAAAATAAATAAAAAAAAGAAGAATGCCACTAATAATAAAACCATGGACTTGTTTTGAACAGCAAATGTTTCACTTCCTAACCCATTGGGCAAATCATCTTGCCTGTGAAATGGGTATAAGCACCTTATGAATGCTTCAGGATGATTAATGTAGAAGTACTGATAACTGGTGGCATTTAGCTTAAACCTGAAATGATATTTCAAAATGCTAATTTAGACCAAATTGCAAATACTAGGCCAACAGTCCTCCAAGACTAAAAACCACCTGGGGGAACCTATTGAATATAGAAAAGCAGACGCCACCTAGAAGTTCTTTAGCAGATAAGGGGTATGACCCATGAACTTGCACTTTTTTTTAAAGAGAGATAATTTTTAATATTTATTTTTTTAGTTCTCGGCGGACACAATATCTTTGTTTGTATGTGGTGCTGAGGATCAAACCCGGGCCACACGCATGCCAGGCGAGCGCGCTACCGCTTGAGCCACATCCCCAGCCCCATGAACTTGCATTTTAGTATCTCAGGAGATCCTGATTTCTGATGCATTCTTTTGAAGTACCTCAACATGTGAGGAAAATCTAGATGTAAGCAAAGGTGCCCACCAGGGACCTTTGTGAATAGTGGAGCAAAAGACCTGAAATATCCTATCTTCTAGGAGAGGGAAGTCAGCAGCTCTGACGGTTTTTACTGTTGGTTGTTTTATTGTTGTTTAGAGTAGTAGGGATTGAAGCCAGGGATACTCTACCACTGAGCTACATCCCCAGATCTTTTGGAGACAGGGTCTCACTAAATTGCCCAGGCTGGCCTTGAACTTGCAATCCTCCTGCCTCAACTTCACACGTACCTAGGATTACAGGTGTATGCCACTACACCTGGCTCTGTTGGTTGTTTTAGACCCTAGTAAGAATTCAGTTTGATCAATCTTGCCTAGCCTGGGTCCTTTTTGAGGCAAACCCAAGGGGGAAAGACTTGGCAAACCATCTAGGCATCTGGGGCAGCAGTTAAGTAGATGGTATTCATGCTGGATGTTTGACCAGGGATGAGCCCCAGTGTCGGGGACTGGAAGAACTGCTGGTCAAGTCGGTGAGGTTTTCTCGTTTCTGGGCCTTCTCCTGGCCCTGATAGAAACTATTCCTAAATTCTCTCTTTACCAGTTTCAATGATCCCTTCATCGGTGCTTCTCCTACCACACAGGTGTTCCTTCAGCCTACAGCCACCTGCGCGGAGTTTCTTTCTTCTTTGCATAGCTTGAATAAACTATTGCATGGCTGACCCACGCCCCAGCCCCTCAAGGCTTCTCTCCTTGTTCCACCCCACTTTTGTTTATCTTCTCTCATTTATGGCCTAACATAGTAACAGTTGTCACTTGAATAGTAGATTTTAAGTGGGGCTACCTAAATCCAATTTGAGTAATAGTCAACTACTAGGTATTAATTAAAACTAGTGTGTTTAAGTGCCAAGATAAATTCTATTAGAAAGGAGGTGTCTACACAGTTCCTGACAGACTCTGGGATGTCTCCACCTTGTTCTTTTTTTTTTTTTTTTTTTTGAAAGAGAGAATTTTAATTTTTTTTTTTTTTTTCAGTTTTTGGTGGACACAACATCTTTGTCTGTATGTGGTGCTGAGGATCGAATCCGGGCTGCACGAATGCCAGGTGAGCGTGCTACCGCTTGAGCCACATCCCCAGCACTCCACCTTGTTCTTTAAAAAATAAAATTTTCTGCCAAGAAAATTAAAACAAGCTAGGCACAGTGGCACACAGCAAGACCCTATCAAAAAAAAAAAAAAAAGTAAAACATACTTGCATTAGTCTTATGGAACTTGACTCCCATGCGGTGACCGGAAATACTGCCTTCTCTGACCTTCTAATATTCTAGATGCACCAGAGTATTTTTAGGTTGTAGTTCAAGACCAGATTAATAAACTTAACTCGGAATAAGATGGTCACTGGAAACACCTGGTTCCCTGAGCATCTCCAAGTGGTAGTTCTGGACGTGCCTTCCTTGACTGTACCTCCTGACATCTCTCTCTACTTCCCCAAATGTCAGGGGTAACAGTGGAATATCTGGTAAATATACCAACTAAGGCAGCAAACACCTCTCATTTTCAAGTGTATTCCTTTGGGTAACTTTGGTGGGATCCCCCTCCCACCGCAGCTAATTACTTGAAGAAGCAGGACAACTTCCCCACGGCGTAAATGCAGTTTACCTGTGTGACCAAAGTGGAGAGGGAATGTGCCTCTGAGGTCTAGCCAGCTCCTGGTCAGTCTCATTTGCAGCCCTTTGCAAGCGTGAGCCAGATAACAATGTCTCCAGTTTAGCTCTGCATCCTCGGCACTGCGCCTGTCCAGTAAAGAAGCTGGCTGTGGCTGGGGAATTACAAACACCACCCCCATGGGAGGTTGGCTTGGGCTATAAGCACAGTTTCTTTACAGCCCTTTTCTAAGCCCAGTCCACAGATCATTTCATTAGACAGAATTTGAAAATAAAGTGCTTTATTGCTGAGAATCCCAGAAAGCCAGCCTCAGGGCAGCTGTCTGGGGTGGAGGCTTAAGTCTCCCACCTCTTGTGAACAGGGAGAGTTGGAACTCACGGAAGTGTGGTCTGGGGAAGAAGGGGAGACTGGGAAGAGGCATGAGGTGTGCTGAGACCTTAGGCACATCTCCTCCCAACTCTGAACTCAGTGCATTCAGTGATATCGCCAGGAACTTCAAAGGGGCCATTGGTGGGAGTGTTTACACCACAGAAATTACCCAAGTGCTACCAATCAGGGCTCTTTCCCTGCCAGATTGCTCATTCATAATCACTCCAGGCACATGGCACCCTCCTGGACCCATCTCAAGTTCTGAGAGGGAGAAAAACCAGTAGCCAGGCTGGGACAGTTCCTCCCAGCAAGCAGGTGGGACCGAGGGCCAGGACACATGGTATGCACGCATTTCCATCACACACCCAGGTGCCCTGAAGCCTGGACTCCTTCCCCGCCCCCTAGGTCCTAGATCCCTTCAACCTTCTCCTCAAACCCCCGGGACACCTAGGTCCCTGACCTGCCTTGGAGTCACAAGCAGAAGGCCTGCAGCACCAGACTGGCCTTACAGGATGACCGCTAGCACTCACCCGGTCTGGGAAGGGGTGGGGTGAGGGGCTTGAAAGGGACTTTTTGCAGCTCAGCAGCCCCCAGCTGCCCCCTGCAGCATCTGTCCGGCAGCCCCTCATCAGTACTCCTTGGCCTCCTGCAACTGGGCCAGATACTCCTCCTCAGGGGGGTTGTCCGCGCAGGCCCGGCCATTGTTGGGGGGCCGCACAGCATGGTAACGGCTCCAGTCCCCCTTACACAGGATCCAGGGCAGCTTGTCCACCTTGAAGTGCAGCTCAGGTGAGAAGTCCGTGCTGACAAGGTCCGGGGCCCCGGCGCCCTTGCCACGGGTCAGCAGCCGGCTGCCCTCGTCGTAGCAGCAGTGCTGGGCGGCCAGCGTGCTGCTGCCCCCCGACAGCAGCGAGCGCAGGCAGAAACGCGCCGTGGGCTGGTAGACGTCCAGGCGCTCGTGTGGGCCACTGGCGTCCCTCCACCGGAAGCTGCGGCCCTGGTGCTCGTCCTGCAGGCTCACGGCACTATCCACGGCCTCCAGCGGGTAGGCACACGGGCAGCTGGGCAGGTCCCGCAGCACCTGGCTCACGTACTTGTCTAGGAACTCGCTCTTGCAGTTCAGCCACTTCTCACAGCTGTCCACATCTGCAGAGGGCAAAGAGGGGCAAGAGGTCAGCTGGTCAGAGGGTTGACCATCCGATGGTGGAGTGAGGGCTGATCAAAAGTCCAGGCCCCAGCTGGCACCAAAGGCAGGGACAGTTTAGGGGAAGAAGTGGAAGGACCCCAACTAGACCTGGGGCAGACAAGGCTACCCCACACCAACTTGAAACATGAAGTTAAGAGGCAGTCGCTCAGAATGCACTGCCTTTCTCAGGCTCTGACTTAGCGAGTCACTTTGCCCTTCTGGGCATCCTAAAGTCCCTTCTGTCTGCGCTGCCCTCCTCCCAGTTCTCTCCCTGGGAAAGTGTGGCCTGTGATTCGGGCCATACAGAATGAGATGCCCCTTCCTCTCTGCTCTGCAGCACTGTGTTCTGCTCATGCTGGTGATGTGTTTCCAACCATGAGACCAGAGCTCTTTGAGGGCAGAAACCAGACCTTTAGGATTCCTTAGTGGCAGCTCAGTGCCAGATGCAGGATTCAAGCTTCAGGGTGCTGAGCACAGCCTCGTCAGCATGGTGGCCTGTCTTCCTTGCGGGTGCAGGTGAGACTAAGGAGTGTGCTCGAGGAAGCATCATCTGCCCCCAGCTTCCCAGAAAGAGTGTTCCTGATGTTGTGGACATGGACCCACCTTCCCAGATGGAGTCTGCCCCAGAACCTCCAAAGAGAGACCAGAAAGAAGTCCGAGGATCCCTGTGCCATCCTGTTGCTAGGAAAGACGTAAGCCCCGCCCCACCTGCCATGATCTCTAAGCTCTCTGGCTGTCATTAAGACCTTCTTACCAGCAGGGACATCAGTGTGGGGGAGGCCAATGGGCCTGCTTCATAAATGCTGTGGCCCCTTCCTGGGGACACAAACCATCCACTGGAGGATGCACTCATAGCCTCAGTAGATGAAGGCCAGGTTCCTGCCCTGCAGTAATGTACCACCCTCCCCAGAGAGGTTCTGCACCATCCCCCAGGGGCAAGGCCTAGCACACCACTGACCTGGGCCAAGCAAGTCCGTAGCATTGTGGGCCAGGGGCTGCCGCCCCTCGCTGGGAAAGCCCAAGTTGTCCTTGTTCTCAGCGCCTTTGGGAAAAGAGGAGGCCAGGCTGGTGGCGCCCCCGGGCACCTCTGTGCTCCCGATGGGGAAGCCCAGCCCTCACCAGGCTCTCGGTGCTCACAGAAGCTGGGACAGGCCTGGGACAGGACCACCATATTTGTGAGCTTCCTGCATTCCCAAGACCACCCCCAAAACCCCCCACATTCCCAGGTGACAAGACCCATAGTCTAAGCCATACCAGCCACTCCTATGCAGGGGCTAGGGCCAGTCTCACCAGGGCAGGGGGGCAAATCACAGGTACGGGTCTGGGTGGCAGTGCAGGCATAGCCACAGGCCCGAGTCCTCTGCTGGCTGCCGCGGCTGCAGTTCCCAGTGCAGGGAGACCAGGGGCTCCACTCCTCCTGAAGCTCGTAGTCTGGGTCAAGGCAGGGAGAGGGTGAGTGCACACAGCCTGCAGAGGTTCCTGGTGCAAATCAGCAGTGGGCTGGCCTTCCTCAGCTGGATAAGCCTGTGCCAGAGCACCCGGCCTAGTGGATGGAGCGTGGGCTTGCCCACTCCCTTCGCTGGGAACCCTTGTACAGTGAACAACCTGTAAAGATCTATCAGGTGGCCCTAGGGGGACGGTACAAACCCCTGCCATTCCCTCTGTGCCAACACAGAAATGAATAAGAAAATCTCCCTGGGGCTGGAAGCCACCTGACCACTATGTGCATGACCTCAGGAAAGTTCTACACCTCTGAGCTAGAAGGGTTTTTTGTTTGTTTGTTTTTTGGTACCAGGGATTGAATCCAGGGGCACCTAACCACTGAGCCACATCCTCAGCCCTATTTGTATTTTATTTTTGAGACAGGGTCTCGCTAAGTTGCTGAGTCTGGCCTGGAACTTGCAATCCTCCTGTCTCAGCCTCACAAGTCACTAGGATTACAGGAGTGTGCCACCATATCCAGCTGAACTAGTTTTTATGTCAATCAAATCCAAGGGTTATAATACTTCCTTGGCACTGTGGTTATTAAAGAATATCCCTGCTGCATGTTCGGACCCACACGGGGTCTGAAGGAGCTCAGTCACACTGGCTGGGCCTGAGAACTGGGGCTGTCTCTAGGACCTAAAAGGACTAGGTTCTCTAATGGCTTCCTGGGCAGCCTGAACAGCCTGGCACCAAGAGTCTGAGGAAAATGAATGTCATAAAAGCAAAAGCCATGAAAACTCTGTGACCTTACAATATTTTGAAAAATTGCGAAGAGCCTGTCATGACTTAGTTCCAGTCACTGGCACCTTGGTCCAATGACAAGGCCTCCCGGGGCTCTAGGGGAAACTGCTGAGACTGTGCATAAAACACATCTGCCCCCAGTGGAAACCAGAACCACAATATTCAAAAATAAAAATTGTTATCATGGGCTGAGCACATGCCTGTCATCCCAGCTGCTCAGGAGGCTTGAGACAGGAGGATTGAGAGTTCAAAGTCAGCCTCAGCAAAAGAGAGGTGCTAAGCAACTCAGTGAGACCCTGACTCTAAATATACTACAAAATAGGGCTGGGGATGTGGCTCCGTGGTCAAGTCCCCCTGAGTTCAATCCTCAGTAATGCCCCAGTACCAAAAAATATTTATCATGGGAGGTTAAAAGTGTTAGGAATCTCTTGTCTTTTTGTAATAAAAAGAGCCAGGGCATGGTTCACTATATGCTGGTGCTTTATGTACATTAGCTCGTTTAACACTCTTTCCAACCATCCCGACGTAGTAAAGCCTACATGGCTCTCGATTTCACAGGGGAGGGAACTCAGGCACAGTGAGCCTAAGTAACTTGCCCAAGGTGGGTCATTCAGCAGAGCCAGGATTCAAACCCACACTGGAAATAAAGTTGACGGTGAGTGGTGAGGTTTATATTTCTCACTTGGTTGGAAACCAATGGATCCGAGTACACACATTAACAAATGTCTTTCTCCTCGGGCCGTTGAGAGGGGTGAATGTTGGGAAAACCACAACCACTTCCCAGGCTGTGGGGAACAGCACTTTTGAGAAGATGATGGTGTTTGTACAGGGCCTAAGCTGCTGGCCTCCCAGCTCCTCCTGCCTGGAGGACCCAGGCCCTGTCCCCGACCCCCACCCCGACCTCGAGAGGCGGCAGCCTAGAGATGCCAAGCCGGCAGTGCTCACCATAGCTGTCGAGCTCCCTGAAGGACCAGCCATCTGTGGCCCCACCAGACCAAGGCACCTCATCCTCGTCGGCATCCTCCTGGTCCCCGCCCTCACTGTACTCGGAAAGGTAATCCTCCTCTTCCTCTCCCACCTCCTTCTCTTCCCCTGGGGCTCTGTCCCTGAAGCCAGTGTCCCCTTCCTCATCTTCCAGGTAGCTCCAGAAGAGGGGCCAGAAGAGCTCTTTGGTGGGCATCTGGCTGGGGGCATCCTGGGGCCAGCGATGACTGGGCTCGGCCAGCAAGTCCATCTCCACCTCAGCCTGGGGGTCCTTTACCACCTCGATGGTCACCTGCAGGCAGACAAAGCACCGAGAGAAAGGGCTCAGAGCAGACTCCAAGGAAAGGGGAGGTGACAGGGCCAGCCCCAGAGGCCAGAAGCCCAACCTTGCCTCCAAACCAGCTCTCTTCTCCCTCTGACCATGGCCTCTCGGGAACATGGGGAAGAGCCCAGGACACTCTGTGCAGACATGCTGTGCGTCAGAACCACCTGGAGCTTCCGGACTCCCAGAGCCCACATATGGATGTAACTGCTCTGGGGTGAGGACAGGCACGGCAGTTCTAGCAAGTGCCAGGGCTGAGACCAACGAGTTTAAGAGAAGCTGGCTCTGAATTCTGGCTCTGCTCAAGCAGGCTGCCTGGCCTCAGGGACCGAGAACAGCACGGGGGCTTCCAAGTCCTCAGGGCAGGGTCAGAAAGTGAGAGCGCTGGCTTCAGATCCCCGAGGGCTGCCCTCAGGAGGAGCTCTCACCATACTGTGCGTGGGAGAGAAGTAAAACTCACTCATGCGAAACTGAACTTGAAAACATTAGTTGGGGCTACTGCAAAGTAAAAGGAGGTCACTGAACAAAACCTGTGGGGAAAAAACAGCACAGTATAAGAAGAAAATGAGCCCGTCCCGGTGGCCCATGCCTATCATCCCAGGGGTTCGGGAGGCTGAGGCAGGAGGATCGCGAGTTCAAAGCCAGCTTCAGCAACTCAGCGAGACCCTGTCTCTAAATAAAATATAAAAAAGGGCTGGGGATGTGGCTCAGTGGTTGAGCACCCCTGAGTTCAATCCCCATCTCCACTACCAAAAAATAAATAAATAAATAAGCACTTTAAAACGATTTTAGAATGCGATGTTTCTACACTTTAGTGGTCTGTCCCCTAAACTCTTTTGGTGAACGTGTTTTGCAGATTGTGGCTGATATTAAAAACATGCAGAATTATGATCCTCAAAGATTCAGGACAGGCTGAGACAGTGGAATACGTAGCCGGAATTCTGCCAGCCTCGCCCGTTTCCTCTCCTAGAACACCCTCTGGTGGCAGTCCCGATGATGCCAGTCACCCAACTCTGTACTGCAGGGGCCTCCAGGAAGGCCCTGGAGGAAGAGGCTGGGACTGGCTGGGGAGCAGACCTCCACGCCCTTTCCAAGAAGCCTCCCCCACATCCCCAGAACCTCCTGCAGTGGACAAAGCATTTCCCACTCATTCAGACATTACCAGGACAGTGCTATCTGTCCCTTGCTATGGCACAGGGGACAAGAGTCTGAGAGCCAAAAGACTTGCCCAAAGTCCACAGAAAGGGGCAGGCACTCTCCCCACACCCCAAGGGGAGGGCTTGGGCATGCGCCTCTGTCTCCACACAGGAACCCCCTCCCCTATGCACTGCAGGGTGGGGCGAGCCGCCAGCCCAGCTCCTCTCCAGGTGTCCACTGGCCAATGGCCCTTCTGGGGCTCTCACCTGGATGTTGGGGTTCCGGGTGCCCAGGTCTGTGTTGGCCATTCCTGGCAGTTTCTGCAGCTCCAATAGCAAGGGACTGTCCTCCAGGGTCTTGGGAGAGGTGGCCTTGCCTGGGGTCCAGGCTGTTGGCTCTGGGAGAGTCTGGCACCTGTGCTGGCATGGCCCTGCCTGCAGGTGGGTTCCAGGGAGCAGTGGTATCTCCTCTTCTCCAGGAGAGTTGAGATCTGGGGAAGCAGAGGCCTAGGGAGAGACGGAAGGTGGAGTGACTGAGGTCAGGGTGCACCCCACATGGACCCAGGACATGCCAGTCAGGGGGATTCGGGAGCTCCAGGCTCTGACCACACCACCCGCTCACCCTGGGACTTAACTCCGTCTGGAGTGCACATATGGAAAGTGGATCTAACCACTGCCTGCTTTAATGGTCCCAGCAGACAAATGAGGTGCAGCAGGTCGGACCGCGGATTGTATCCACAAAACACTTTGACAACTGATGCCAACTTGAGGCGGGAAAGGAGCATCAGCATGGTCCCACCTCCTTGTTTTGCAGGTGAAAATGAATAGTAAAGAGCTAAGCTAGGGGGTCCAAACTGCTGTCTGCAGACCACTCCCCTTCAAATCCTCGCCACCCCATTCCTGCCTCAGGCTCTCAGAAGTCAGAGCAGGAAGGCCTCCAGGGATGGGCTCCCTGGCCACTGGCTCCTGCCAGAGCTGGCCACAGGACGGCTGCATTCCTCCGCATCTCCAACCACAGTGACCTCTCTCCTCCTGCCCCTGGTCCTACTCCAGGATGCTCGCATGGCTTCCGTAGGCCAGGCCATGCACTCTGTGACACTGCAGGTGGGAGGCTGAGCACACCCCTGCCCACCCAGGGGCCTTGTCAGTCCAGCTCCTTGCTCTCACTGACTCTTCTCTCGAAAGGCTGGAAAAAATAGATTCTGACCTTCTCTTTCCCCTGCTGACCTCCCCTTTGGGGACTCCAGTCACCTGGCTGCAAGGCTCCTATATAGAACACCTGTCTCAGAGCAGCCACGGGTCCTCGTGCCTGGGCCTGAAGGCCCTCGCTGAGTCAAAGTACTGGTCTAGCCAGCATGGACGGAGCAGTCGGGTGGGGAGGGAGAGTGATGGAACAGCTGGACCCTCTGCTGACCAATTCTGGAGGCCATCCCCCAGTGTGGCCCTCCTGGCTGCTCTCACCCACAATTCCACCAAAGCCCGACCTGTCCCTGGGACTTTGCTCAGTGGTTCGACCTTCTGCAGTGTCTAGGGCTGAAGAAGGTGGTCTCAGGGCTTAGGAACTCGGGGACAGCAGCCTTTCTGGCTGTTCCGGAGACCCTCACCACAGGCAGGCAGTGGCAAAGCAGTGGTTCTCGTCTGGGCACAGCCAGCAACGTCATAAGATGTGTGTGGATGTCACAACCGGAGAGGGGTTCTACTAGCACCTGTGGGCAGAGGCCAGGGACACGACCATAGATGCTACAACTCCCAGGACAGCCCACGCCAAGAATTCTCCAGCCTGGAAGAAGTTAATAGTGCTGTCCCTAAGAAACCCTGCTCCGGAGTCAACTGCCTCCGTCTGAGTTCTGACCTGTGGGGCACTAGCCGGGGACATAACCTTTGTGAGCTGAGCCTAGCCCCTGCTATCTGGTAGATGTCCAGGCTGGTCATTTCCACCCCTCTCTACTCCCTCCCCTCCTGGTTCCCCAGCTGGACCAAAGGATGAGCAGAGGTTAGAGAAGCCCTGGTTCCCAAGTCCAAGCCTCCCCTGCTGCCCTTCCTCCCTGGATCTGCTCCTAGCGCCTCCTGCTCTGTAGAGAAGCCCTCAGGAAGTGGCAAGGGACAGGGGACCATCCCATCTTGAAGTGGTTCCCTGAGACAAGGATTCAAATGCAGGTGTTCACTTTGGAAGGGGATCCTAGGAGACACCAGCAGGGGAGGGTCACCGCTAATAAAGTTTGTCTAGGAAGCCAGCAAACATGGCGGGCAGCTGGGGTTCAAGGCTTCTGGGCGCCTCTCTGAGCCATGGTTATGGCTGTGCCCCAGAGGGGAGGGAGTTGGGGTACTGATCCACCAACTCCGCTTGTGAAGGATGTGGGGTGGGGGAGAGGATTTGCTTCGCAGGCAGCTCAGGCTGGCCATGGGCCAGCAGGGCATGGACAGTTCTGAGCAGACCTCTGCCAATAAAAGCCCTCAGCAAGTGAACACTGGCCGCAGGAAGTGAGGCCTGGGATGATGAGAGCAGAGCACCCGAGAGCCGACCCGTAACCAGGCCCCAGGCTTGGGCTGGGCTACCCATCTGTCACTTCCTCCAACTATAATGCACATTCTGCACAGGCAGGAAGTTGTCTGCTTTGCTCACTGTGTTCTCAGCACCTAGTACAGTGCCTGGTATGTTATAGCTCAAAAATAAATAAATAAATAAACAAACTGTGAGTACATGAACAGACACCAACCCTACAGGGAGACTGTCTTCAGGTTACAGCTGTGAAAGCTCTGGGAAGGTGAGGGACTTAGGTAAGGTTACAATAACAGAGCCGGGATTCAAACTCGGTTTTGCCTGTTCTCATCCCCCTGCACGCTACACACACATGCACTCATAGTGCCACCCTCATGCGGGACCTCCCTCTGCATTCACAGGCGTTTCCTCCCTCCCTCCCTCCTTCCCTCTTTCCTTCCTTTCTGCCTCAGGCTCCCAAGTTACTAGGATTACAGGCGGCGGGGTGTGTCCCCACGACTTCACGGGGCCTTTCACTTTCATCGTCTGGTTTGGCAGCTGAATGTTGTGGTAACAAATCCATATGGCCTGGGTTCAAGTCCCGACTCGTACACTTACCAGCTATAAGTAACCTCGGGCAGGTCACGCGATTCCCTCTGTAAATCAGGGAATTGGCGGTTGCTGAGAGGGTTGCTGAGTTAGAGCAAGGCCTTGCCCATGGTAACAAATGCTACCTAGACAGACAGTTCTCAGAGCGGAGAGAGGAGAGAGAAGGAACCGCTTTCTGGCCTGGCACTGGGTTAGTTCTTTGCATTTTATTCAGGTCAGAAGACACCCCCACACCCTGCTCCGCTGATGCAGAATCTCCCAGCAGCCCAGAGCACACCCTGCTGAGACACGCCACAGGGCACCCTGTGTGGATCTTTATGGTGACAGGCCTGGCTCCCATTGAAGCTTCTCTGTCTTGATGTTTTCATCTGGGAAATTGGGATGATGCTTATGTTGAAATGATGTGACAATAAATGAATGTCATATTGACTAAGTCATACCGCCTCTGTGAGGCCCAGAGAGAGCTGACACCCTGCTGCTTTGAGATGGGGTGGGTGAGGCTCTTAAGCTTCTCATAAGGACCTCGGGGCTGGTAGGTCCTTCCTGACGCCCCACCGGAGTCTCTACAACAGCTGTCTGCATTCCCTCAACAGGACCGTTCTAACCAGCACCTCTGATGTAAAACCACAGACTTGTGGAGCATCATCAGAGCCGGACAGGACCGTGGGGATGACTTATCCCCTCTTTAAATGTGAGAAAAGCATTCAAGGTGAGTCACACATGCATCATTCCCAACTTGCCAAAACCAGGCCTTCGGGCCCTATGCTCTGTGTCTGTTTTTCCTTCACAGCACTAATTTGCTTTTTAGGTGTTTTTGAGGACTCTGCCAGGCCCTGTCCTGGGACTGAGGATATGAGTTTAGCTCTGAAATAACTCATTCTCTAGGCTGGTCTCCATGGGGGCAGATTTGGCAAACACGCTGAAAATAATTACAATACAAAGCAATAAGTGCTAAAATAGAAAATATAAGCCAAGTGATCAGAAGCAATGCCAATTTAACTAATTTTATCACCACTGTCATCTCCACGCAGGAGGTGGGACTGGCCAGAGGTCTCTGAATTTGTCTGAAGCAGTGGTTCCCGACAATGGGCGGGGGTGCGTATGTCCCTCAGGAAGTCTTTGGCAATGTCTGGCCCTGTAGTAGGGGCCAGGGATGTGGCAAAGCATCCTACAATGCACAGGACAGCAGCCCCTATGACCAAGAATTATAGTTTCCAGGATGACAGCACAGGCAGGTTTGAGAAATCCTGGAATACAAGGATGTAAATAAGTCTTAGCTGGGTGCAGTGGCGCACGCCTGCAACCACAGCTACTTGGGAGGCTGAGGCAGGAGGATGGCAAGTTTAAGGCCAACCCTAGCAATTTAGCCAGACTGAGTCTCAAAATATAAAAGGGTCAGGGATGTAGCTCAGTGACAGAGCACCCTTGGGTTGGGTTAGGACAATGGTTTGTGATAACTAAGGAACATAGAACACAAACAGTATATCTGTATTAAAGTTTCATAGGGATTGATGGGAACACAGAAAAAAATCAAGAAGTCTCCAAATGAGAACAAACCACTGGTCTACAGACCAGCTTGTCCCTTTCTTTCTCATGGTTCTGGAGGCTGCAGCAGAGGGACAATAGGAGCATGGCGGAGCTCATTCCTCTCGCATGCTCACCACCTCCTACATCTCTGGGCCCCTCACTGTCCTCATCTTGAAAATGGGGAGAGCACTCTGGCCTCCTTTCAGAACAGCTCAGGTCATGGAAGGACCCAGGACCCAGGACCACCTCCCACTCAGGCCCATTTCTGTATGGAAGTCTCTGTGGGAATATATGTCAGACATCTCTGGGTTGGAAACAGAGGTCTTGACAGACCATCGTTTCTCTCCATGGGCCAATGCCATCTTCCATCTCATTCCTTAGCCCCAAGACCAACCCACAGGTCACCCCAAAGTGCCCACACTGTCTTAGTAAGCACTTAATATAGAAGTCCCTGGCGCACTGGCACGCAGCAAGTTGGAGAACCCCACGACCTATCTCAGCTTGCCTCAATTCACACTCAAATCCTTGGAGGATTCGAATCAAGAGATTGCACCAAGGGGGCCACTTGATCCTTTAAACCTCAACAACCGCAGCCCACCACTCTGCAAAGCAGAGCCCCGAGTTCTTCTCACTCCTGGTGGGACTCCTCTACGAACAAGTGAGCATCAGGACAGAGTGGCTGCGGGTTAGGTTCGCTCAGGGTGAGCAAAATGTGGGCACTGCTGCAGACAGAAATGCAGCCTGGCCATCCATGGGCCCGCTGCACTCTGCACAGAAGTGAACTTTCTCCCCAGGCTGGCCAGCTCTCGGCCACACGCGGGTAATGGGGGCAGCTGAAGTTCAGCGCACCTGGCCATTACCCGGTGCCCGCGGGGCGCCTCTGCCCCTCTCCCCGCGCAGTCAGAGCCCGGGACCCCGCGCCCTGCGCTCACCTCCGCCAGCCGCGCGTGGCTCCCGGGCTGGGGGCCGCGGCTCCGAGACTTCCTCAGGGGCACCCCTCGGCCCGCGGCCAGCAGCGCCGCCAGCATCACGGCGCCGAGCAGGAGTCCCGCCCGCCGCCCGAGGACTCGACGCATCGTCTCGCTCCGAGGCTGCGCTGCCCCGCGCCGGGCGCGCCTGTTCGCGCCCCGCCTCGCCTGCTCCGGGGCGGCTCGGGGGCGCGCGGGCGGCGGCGCGCAGCTTGCACGCCCTCGGGCCCGAGCGCGGGAGTGGGCGCCCGCCCTGCCCTGGGGGTCAGCGCACCGCGGTGTCCCCTGTCCTCCGCGGAGGGGGCCTCTCGGCGTTAGCGGACTCGTCCTGGTGCTGCCGGCGGCCCCCTTTGATCTGGGCGCCTCCCCGCCCTCAGTCCCCGCCGCGGTCGCCATCGCGGCCCCAAGCGAATTCCTGTTCGGGGGAAGTTGCCGCCCGCCGCCACGCGCTCTCCAGCCCCGCGCCGCTCCTCGAGCGGGAAGGGTCGGGCGCCACCTCCCGCCTCCCCGACGGCGCTCCCACGGGGACAGGGACCCGCAGACCTGGCGCGCGCTCCACGCCCCTGACCAGTCGGCGAGTGCGGGTCTTCAGGTCCTGGGCAGACGTGATTTGTGCACAGGTTCGCCTGGGACGGGAGCCTGAAGTCCCTCTTGCGAGGCTCTTCCAACTCTGGTGCCTGACGCAGAGCCCCGGCACCTGCCATCCCCGCACCCCGTGTCCTCGGAGTTCTCAGAGCACTTTTAAGACTAGGAGACATTCGAGACCTAGGTGTGAGGGTAAAGTCCCAGAAGGACAGCAAGGAGGGACGCTTGAGGGGAGTGATCAGATGACCCCGCTCTGCAGCTGGGTGTCCCCGCCCGCTGTCCTGGATGAGACAGTGTGGCAGCCAGTCCCTCAGTGAGAAACCAATGGCCTACCTCTGACTGACTGAAAGAGAACCTTAGCTGTGGCAAAGAGGAGGAATGAGGGACAGTGACCACCCTAGTTGTCCAATGGGGGTGTTAAAGAATATGAGCATCATGACAGTGGGGAGCAGGTATTAGGGCGATGCCCATCCAGGGGCTGGAGGAGGGACCCCAGAGGGGAGCTCAGATCTGAGGGCAGGGTTGGTGGATCCCTGGAGGCGGTAACAAAGGTGGCCAGGAAGTTCAGCCACTGGGATATAAAGCTGTTGGGGTTTGGGTTGAGCTAGAGGAAAGCTCTTAGGGGAAGGTCAGTTTCCTGGAGGACTCTAGCATTTTGAATGGTGCATGGCAGGGATGACAGCCTAGGTCCAGGTCAGTCACTGTGGTGTGAATCCTGCTGCTGCCATTCACTGAGCAGGTGATCTCCTTGGACATGTTGTGTGGCCTCTGCTTTCATCAGCTGTGATGGCATGAGGGGGAGTGTCATCTATTGAGAGATACCCAGTCCATGATTGTTATGGTTTTGATATGAGATTTCCCAAAAAACTTATATGTGTGATAATGCAAGAAAGCTTAGATGTGAAATGATCAGTTTATGAGAGCCTTAACTTAATCAGTGCAGTAAAGTGTGGCTGGAGGAACTGGGTCAATGGGGTCATGTCCTTGGGGGGATATATATATATTCATATATGTGTGTGTGTGTGTGTTGCTGGGGATTGAACCCAGGCCTGTGCATCCAAGGCAAGCACTCTACCAACTGAGCTATATCCCCAGCCCCTCCAGGTTTGTATTTTGCCCTTGGTGAGGGCAACTCTGTCTCTCTGGTGCCCTGTCCCCTGCTGCTTTACACTGTTCCACACTTTTGCCATGATGTTCTGCCACACTTTAGGCTCGGAGGAATGGAATCTGATATCTTAGGACTGAGATTAAGGACTCGGTTCTGAGACCTCTGAAAACGAGGACAAATAAACTTCTCCTCCTTTAAAATTGTTCTTGTAAGTTCTTTTGGTCAGAGCAACAAAAAAGCTAAAACAAATTGGTACTGAGACTTAAAATCAGCATACTATAGTGACACTGCCACATCAGTGTTATAGCAGCTCAATTCACAATAGCTAAACTATGGAACCAGCCTTGGTGCCCTTTAAAGATGAATGGATAAAGAAACTGTGGTGTATGTATACACCATGGAATATTACTCAGCCATAAATATAAATGAAAAGATGGCATTTGCTGGTAAATGGATGGAACTGGAGATTATCATTCTAAGTGAAATAAGCCAATCCAAAAAACCTAAAGTCCAAATGTTTTCTCTGATTTGCAAATGCTAACTTACATTAAGGGTGGGGGTAGGGAAGAATAGAAGTAGTTTGATTAGACAGAAGGGAATGAAGGGAAATGAGAGGGAATGAGAGTAAGACAGTAGAATGAATCAGACATAACTTTCCTATGTTCATATATGAATACACGACCAATGTAACTCCACATTATGTACAACCAGAATGGGAAGTTGTACCCCGTATATGTATAATATGTCAAAATATATTATACTGTCATGTATAAAAAATTGCAATCTGAGGAAATTTCATTAAATTGTACTCAATAGAAACTAAAAATAGGCTTGGAGTTGTGGCTCAGTGGTAGAGCGCTTGCCTAGCATGTGTGAGGCCCTCGGTTCAGTCCTCAGCACCACATATAAATAAATAAATAGATAAAATAAAAGATCCACTGAAAAATAAATATTAAACAATAAAAAAAAAATTGGTACCTAGAAGTGGGGTTGTTGCTGTGACTGACCTGACCATGTGACTCAGAAGCTTTTGGAGCTTTTTAGAATTTGTGGGAGGAATTTTGGAAAGTTTAATGATGAAAGTTGGAAAAGCTTTAGAATGTTGTAGGTGGACCTTGATGGGCAGTTCTGGTGGGAGCTTAGAAGACCAGAATGCCCATAGGACTGTGGACAGTAAAGACTTGGTTCTTGAGGTTTCAGAAGAAAAAGAGGACTCTCTGGAAGATTGGACTAGAGGCCATTCGTGGTGCATTCTGGCTAAGAAATTGTCTACACTTTGGCCATGTTCTGAGACTTTTTGTAAGGCTGAATTTAAAGGTGACGTATTTCTTAATTTGGCAGAAGAAAGTTCTAAGCATCATAGCATTCAGTTTGTGGCATGGATACTGCTGGTGGTTTTTTAGCTAAGTTTATTGTGATATTCAGGAGCAAAAAGCAAAGCAAAAATATTTGAAAAACTTGGAGTTTGGCCAGAAAACTTCAGGAAAACTGGGGCTAAGAAAGGTGTGGTTGTTAAAGACTAGTCATTAGAGAAACACTAAACATTTTACCCAAAGACAATAGGAAACATGGCTTGAGGGCATCTCAGGAACTGAAAAGATCATACCCATCTCAGGCTCAAGGGCACAAAAGTAAAAATTCCTTTGAGCAGAGACCAGGGGGCACCCTATTTGCACAAGGGGGCTTAGGAAATTTCACCATGCTCAGCTGCCCAGGAACTCAGAGGCTGCTGTATCCCTAGTCCCCAGAGTCTTGGCTGTTGCTCTAGATGGCAGCAACCTTTGGCATCAACCACGTGGTGATGGTTCTGCAGGAATGCAGGATGCTGGAGTTAGGGGTTCATGGAGACTTCCACTGAGATTTCAAAGGAAGGTCTGGGAGGCCAGGCAAAGTGCAGCAGGGTTGAACAGAGTCCCTGTGGGCAGCCCCTGAGAGGGCCATGTGTGGAGATATGAGGAGGAGGCCAAAGCTGCATGGAGACCCCTGGGATTAAGAAATGCCAGTACTGTGGAAGGTATGCCCAGGAAAGCTGCAGGAACCAAGCAGAGACAAGCCAAGAGAAAGGCCATGTGTACTGCAACCACCCAAGCCAGAGGGGCAAAGTTACACACGCCCTTTGGAGAGAACTTCATGGTGCCATGGGCTCCAGATGTTGGCCGTGGAGCTACACGACTTGTTTGCCCAGCTGAACTTTGGTCTTGCTTTGGTCCCATCTCTTCTTTCTATGCCCCTATTTCTCCCTTGTGGAATGGAAATATTTACTCTATGTCTGTATATATTGGGTACCCATAACTTGATTTTGGTTTTTATGGGGGCTCATGCTGAGAGTTCACCCTGTGTCTAGGTTGAGACTTTGAACTTGGACTTTTGGGCAATCCTTTTAAGACCTTGGGGACTCTTGAAAATGGCTTAAATATATATTTTGAATTATGAGATGGCATGAGCTTTTAGGGACCAGGAGCAAAACATTATGGTTTCTATATGAGATGTACCCAAAAAATTCATGTGTAAGACAATGCAAGAAAGCTTAGATGTGAAATGACTGGGTTATGAGAGCCTTAACCTAATCAGGGCATTAATCCCCTGATAGGGATTAACTGGGCGGTAACTGTAAGAAGGTTGGGTGTGCCTAGAGGAGCTGGGTCATTGGGGTGTGTGTCCTTGTGGTTTACATTTTGTCCTTGGTGAGGGGAATGCTCCCTTTCTCTGCTTCCTGGGATCCTGTGATCCTGTCCTCGCTGCTTTCTTCTCGGGGCCCTGGAGGGATGGAATCCACTGAGAACCGAGGCCTCTGAAATTATGGGTGACAAACTTCCTCCACTAAAATTGTTCTTGTCAGGTCTTTTGGTCACAGTAGCAAACAAACAAAAAGAACTGACTAAAACAATGGCACATTCTCAAATCAAAGCCAAAAGAAACCCAGGTTTTGAGCACCTGCTATACTGTATTTATTAGAACAAATGCTATGTAGCCTTGTAATGTTTAGGTTTTTTTTTTTCTTTTGGTAAAAATACTTTCACATCCAGCTTACATTTTCGCCACACTTTGACACCTTCCACCAGATTAAACTCAAGACTTTGAAGAGCTCCTTCATTCATGAGTATCTGTCTTCATGTCAATCAATCAGTCACTCCACTCTAAGCTCCTCCCCACTTTCTGTGGACCTCTTAATCTAATAGGTCTTGCTGGGCCCACTTTTTCTTCCCCTCTCCATGAAACTTTTTTTTTAAAATCAATTTCATGAGGTAAAAAATTACATATAATAAAACATATCCATTTTAATTGTACAGTTCAGAGTTTTGACAAATGGAAGACCTTGCTGTGACTCTTAATTTCCTTCTGTGTACTGTGAATAAAAATCAAATTGTGCATCAGTGGAAAATTGCATTATCTACCTGGGTTCTCTGTTTCTAGTCTTTCTGCTTATGAGCTATTGCTCTGTAGGTTGTAGGTATTCCTCACCAATTTCCTTATTAATGGGTTAAATAGAATCTTTAATGCATTTATTTTTATAAGAAAGTCATGATTTTTTAAAAAAATTGCCTTGTTTTTTAAAACAAACCCTTTGTATGGTCAATCCCACCTCCTAACCTGGGCTGCTGGCAACATATAACCCCTGTGCTGCGTCACCAAAGGTTAGTTTGCCTTTTCTAGGATTTCTTATCAATGGGAATCATATTTATCTATTCTTTTGTGTAGTCATCCTTTAGCATGCTTTGGAGACTCACCCATCAGTAACTGGTATCAGTAATTTGTTCCTTTCATTGCTGATTAACATTGCACAATAAGAGCATACAATTTATTTATCCATTTGCCAAAATGCTTTTGGGTACTTTTCTCATTGGGGTTATTATGAATAAAGCAGCTATGAATATTCAAGTAAAAGTTCTTTTGTGGGCAAGCTCTCATTTTTTTTAGGTAAATACCTGTAATAATTGCTGCCAAGCTGGGCACAGTGGCGCATGCCTGTAATATCAGTGGTTCAGGAGCAAAGGCAGGAGGATTGCAATTTCAAAGTCAGCCTTAGCAACTTACCAAGGCCCTAAGCAACTTAGTGAGAAAAAAGAGAGAGAAAAAAAAAGATATATGTATTTTATATATGTATAAAAGGGCTGGGGATGTGGCTCAGTGGTTAAGTGACCTTGGGTTCAATCCCCAGTACAAAAAAAAAAAAAAAAAAAAAGAAAAGAAACTCAAGGGCCAGGTTTGGTGGTGCATGCCTGTAATCCCAGCAGCTCAGAAGGCTGAGGCAGGAGGATTGAGAGTTCAAAGCCAGCCTCAGCAAAAGAGAGGTGCTAAAGCACTCAGTGAGACATTGTCTCTAAATAAAATACCAAGTAGGACTGGGGATGTGGCTCAGTGGTCAAATGCCCTTGAGTTCAATCCCCAGTACCCTCTCCCCCCAAATCAAGTACCCATGAGCATCCTATGTGATCCTTCATTGTTCCACACCTTCGTCCACACTTAATATTGCAATTTATTTTAATTTTAGCCATTCTTATTGGGGTGTGTGGGATTTTATTGTCATATCAATAGTGATGATCATTTTTTCATGTGCTAACTGGCCATTGGTATATACTTTTTAGTGCAATGTTTGAATTTTTCCCTTATTTTTGGATACCCTTACTGAGTTTTAACAGTTCTTTATATATTTTCTGGATAGAATTCCTTTATGAAACACTTGTATTGTGAATTTTTTTTTAAATCACAGTCTGTAGTTTTAAAGTCTTTTTCTATTTCCTTCTAGAAGTTCTAGAATTTTTATCAGCATATTTCAGGTTTATGATTTAATTATCATATATAAGGTTTGAGTTCATTTCCCTTGTGGACATTTAGCTGTTTCAGCACCAATAGTTGAAATAACTGTATTTTCCCCACCAAATTACCTTGGAACCTTTGTTAAAAATCAACTGACCATATATGTATGGGTCTATTTCTGAACACTATTATTTTACTGATCTTTAGGACCATTCCAAAGACAACAGCACTCTGTAGCTTTATAGGTATTCTTAAGTCCCTTTTCAAAATTGTTTTGACTGTATTCCTGTGCACCTCCATAAAAATTTTGTCAACCTGTCTGTATCTACAAAAAAAAAAAAAAATTAGTGGTCATCTTTTCCAATGCTTAAATATTTCACTGGTTTCCTGTGCATTAAGAGAAACCCCTCACCCTGACCCACAAAGTCCAGGGTGGCCAGCCTCTGCCGCCACCTTAAAGGCTTCACCACTACCCATTTGCTTATTGAGCTCTTTTCTTTCCTGAGACTTTCTTTTAGATCCTCTGCTTCTTCAGGCAGGTTTTCTTGTCACCTGTCTAAACCAAAAACTGCGTACAATCTTTTACTTTTCCTCAACAGTCTTTAGTGTTTATAAAATGATGTATCTGTTTGTGCGCTTGTTTACTGGAAGATAGGAAGCATATCTATTCATTGCTATGATTGATAATGTTCCGTGTACTTGACGGCACAGAGATAGAGCTCTCGATATTTCTTAGTTAAATGAATAAAGGCAGATATATCTTTATGAACATTTTATTAGGGCAAAACAATATATATTTGCATGGGATGATTCTTAAGTCATCTCAAATAGTTCCCCTTTAGATCTTAACATGCACTCTCAAAACTGATACACCACCCTAACTCATTATTTATAACTTCACAGTCATCCAATAAAAAATAAAAATAAAAAAATCATCATCTGGCAAAAAGGCAGGGTATGGAAGAGTGACATTTTAACACATTACTAAAATTTTAAAAATTTTATTTACACTTCCCCTTCTTTTCCTTTCCCAGACTATATGAACATTACAGCAAAGGAAAGGGGTCATCACAGCACACCTTGTGAATTCCAGTTTACAAGTAACTTGGTCAGTGGAAAAACATGGCCCAAGGAATAAGATCTTGGCCTCCCATCAGCATTTCCTCTTCTCTTTCCCCCTTCCCTTACTGTTAGCTGCCTTTGTCAGAGAGGGATCATCAAGATGGTGGGGGGGCCTGTTGGCTGAACTGACAGGGCGATTCCCAGTGTCCTGTAAAGAGCCAGCAAGGAAGCTCTTAGGATTCTAACCAAAGTAACAACACTACGAATGAAGACAAGCCGCCACTCCACCCTGGTCAGTGGTATGGCCCCTACTTTCCAGGAAGTTTTAGGCCAAGCAACCAAGTTTTGCATAAGAAACATGGAAACTGAGTTGGAAAAAGCAAACTTTGAGTTGGCTCAAGTCTCCTTGTGGAAGGACCCACTCACCACATCCACGGCAACAAAGCAGACGCTGAGAAAGCACGATGTCAGGGTGCTGCCCTGGTGTGTAGCTTTCATTCAACCCCCTCACCACTGCCTCAGAAGAACAGAGCTTTGGGTATTGCTTCATTAAGAACACAGCGTAGGAGCCATTGTATTCTTTAGGGTCAGTTTAATATAACTCATCATACCAGAAAGAATAACAGCTTAAGGCCATTTATCATGTATGCTACCCAGTAAACAAAACCTATCCACAGCTCCTGGCACCAGAGTGGACTGGGAATGGGATTTCTCCAGACCCTGCAGGGAAGACGAGAATGACCATTTTCACTAGGGAAGCAAACTAGTCCTCCTTTTTCCCTCCCTAGAAAAGACTTCATAGCAAAAAGCTGCTTGGAAAACAGAAGTCACTGGAAATGACAAAGGAACAGCAGCATTTTGTATACAAGTAAAGCCAGGGGATCACTGGCAAGCCCTAGTGTTTCTCCTGTGTGAGGTGGAAGCCAGCCCTCTAAGTCAGCTCTCTGGCTAGACACACATTTCATGTGAGCAAAGTGGAGGAGAGGAAGGGACACGCTTTTCTCCACATGAAAGGTACTTTGGTACCTGGTTGAATGGACTGAGATGCCTGCTGCGTACTGAGCTTCTGTGTTAAGCAGGTAGCAGCACACCTACAGGTTCTGGGGCTGGGAAAATAAACGGACTAGCACTCCCACCCTGAAAAAACAAACAAATCTATAGATAGATTCTTAGCTAGGCAGCCAAGAAGAGTCCTAGCTTTCATACTACTTTTACCACATTCCACAACCCCTTTGGGCTAAGTTGACTCCATACCCATGTGAAATGCTCACCAATTTCTGATCTCTGTTGAGTACAGACACTGAGAAAAGAAAAAACACTGCTGTCCCTCTTGTTCAACCACACAGTTGAAGCAAACAGAATAAAATCCATTGTGGCTTATCTAGAACATCAGGAGAGAAAAGGGACCCTAAAGTCAGGTCTTAACAATTTCCTATACAAGAGAACAATTGCATTTAGCCATTTTTAGGTGGGTTTGGCACAAGGCTGCAACTCTTTACAAAATAAGAATTAGCCAGGGTCTCTCTCTGCTGCCATGCTGTGACCAGCAATTCTACACTGCTTTCCAATCCAGTATTTGGGGGGACCAGAAATCCTCCCTGATTTAGAAAAGAGAGAACAGGGAGGTCGTGATAGATCATCATTTCCCCTTTCCCCTGTGAAGTCAGAAATCTCTCCAAGTAAGCTACTCTGCCTGGTTTTCACTAATAGGTGGGAAGCAATTCAGCGGGACCACATCAGCTGTGAGAAACTTGGATACAGGACCCCTTAATTAAGGAGGGATGGAATAAAGTCCCCTGCCTCCTCTTGAAACATAAGGCTGAATGTACAAGGAGGACCAGGGTGTCTGAGCTATCGAGCCCAAGCCCAGCACCACCATATATATCAGTTTTCTGATATAGAGCTAGAATTGTAAAAAAAAAAAAATAAAAAAAAGAAATAAAAAGAAATCAAGAACTGGAAGATATAGAAAGAAAGAAAGGCAGGCCAAATGAAGAGAAGGATTATAGAGACAACTCAGTAGGAAAATGTTCCATTCCTTGGCCTCTGAATGGGAGTGGGGCAAGCCGTGTAAGAGGTTCCTGTCCACCTTCTGTGTCTTCTTGAGGAAGACGCTGATTTTCACTGTTTGAAATCTTCCCCCAATGAGTTTAAGATAGTGACTAAGTGGCTGGATTCTTCAAACAAGCAGTATTGAATCTGTTTTTAAAAGGGATTTTCTTTTTTAATCTAAAGCAAAAAAAAAAAAAAAAGATTTTAAAGTGCTCAAAAAAAAAAAAGTGCTTCAAATTCCTTGTCACCTTCTAGGATAAAGCTTTTAAAATAAAGATGGGAGAGCCGGACACAGTAGAGCACACCTATAATCCCAGTCACTTGGGGAGGCACAGGTGGGAGTGTCACAAGTTTAAAGCCAGTCTCAGCAAATTAATCAACTTAGTGAGACCCTGTCTCAAAATAAAAAGTAAAAAGGAATAGGGGTGTGGCTCTGGTTGAGTGCTCCTGGGTTCAAAAAAAAAAAAAAAAGAGTGAGCAGAAACTGCTACTTAGGCCATTATTTGTATGTGATTTTGTGTCTTCCTGGTTTCTGATATGATCAGCTGAATAAGTCTTACACCTGAAATGAATAAAGTCAATGCAACAAAGAAGGGCAAGAAAAAGTATTAGTCCAACTTCTATCAACTGACTCACATCACCAGTTTTGGTAGGAATGGTTAACTGCAACATATTTGAAGCACAATATGTTTTTTTTTTTTTTTTTTTTTTGTGTGTGTGTGTGTGTGTGTGTGTGGTATTAGAGTTTGAATCCAGGGGCATTTACCACTGAGACAGACCTCCAGCCCCTTAATTTTTTTTTTTTTTTTTTTTGAGAGGGTCTTGCTAAGTTGTCCAGGCTGATCTTAAACTTGGAATCCTTACACCTCAGCCTCCCAAGTAGCTTGGATTATAGACATGTGCTACCATGGCCGGTTTCAATCCCACCAGATTCTTGCATCAGGCCATGTCAAATTGTAATAAACAATATTTGCTTATCCCAGATTTGTGATCATTCTCAATGAGTATGACTGTATTTATATACCCTTGTACTTCCCCAAGAAGTTGGATAATTAATGATTTGTAGGATATAACTGGACGCCCCAAATTTATATTACAATTAAGTAGAGACAATCAGCCACATGCAATATACATATAACATTTTCTCCTCTACAAAGTACAAAGATCCTGCATAGATCACAGGAATTTTGTCTCTTCAAAATAAACTCTTAATTACATTTATCCTGAAACAACTTCTCATCAACAAAGTGACATGTGTGTTTATCATTTTAAATGCCCATACTGACATTTTAATTTGCAGTAACTTTGTGCAAGAAAAAATAAAAAGAAAGACTAGCAGATAAGTTCATTGATTAAAGTTTGTGACTTCTGCAAACCCTACACCTACATCTTTAATTAGTAACTGCAGTGCAAAAGCTATCTGGTATTGCAGACCAATTCTACAGTGGGGAATTAGATGCGCAGCAAAGGTTAGCAATGTACTTAATTTTACAGGCTAGTTATTTTAGTCACCGTAGTCTTTCTTTTACTTTAACTTGGACATGCTAAATATATTCCCTGCATCTCTCCTTAGTTCTTTTATTCACCCTTGTCTGTTTTCTAAAAAAAGTGATATAAAACTTTGGAATATCTCAAGGGCTTAAAGCTCTCAGACGCTGAATGACCAAAGATAACTTACACTTGGGACATGAAAACAAAACTGCACAAACAACGATGTTGCTGATATCTTCCACCACGTGCATCTGCACAACATGCCACAGCTGATGGGGAGACACAGGATGTGGACTGGGAATCTTTACTAATAAAAGGAGCAATTTCAAAATCAGATCTGCAAAACAACTTTCATCCACTGTTTTTTCATTCTGTTCCCAATCCTTCCCCTATAATACTTGATGGCTACTAAAAGACAAACTGATTTTGGGTACAATAAAGCCAAACGTTCTCTTCACTTGAGCTTTGGTTGAAGAAAAATTAAAAACTTTAAAATGGTGATTCTCAGGTTTGTTCTTTGGTCAAGCAGTATAAAGCTTTCTGAAAGAAGTTCCCTTACCTGGTTACAGTATGAAAACAGTCAAAATAAGGGATATTCCAGTTTAGGAAATAGATCAGATTCCTATTAGAATTTCTCAGAAATATAATAGATCTGATTTCCTATTAGAATTTCTCAGAAAAAAGAAAATTCTATACAATGGAAGCACAGGGAAAATCTAGCTCCATAAGCCAGGTTAAAATTGTTTGAGGACATCAAGGATAAAAGAACTAGAATTCAAAAGAGTAATTTTAAGTGGGTCAGCTTCTAAAAGGGTTAAATTAATAACTTTAATCCTGAAATAGAAACATGATAAATGATTTCTGAGCAAGGATTGACCAACATTTTCCTCTATCAGTTTAAATCCTAATCTGGTCCCAGGTCCAGTCAGAGGCTGTCATGATTTTGAAAAGTAGAAAGGAGGCAGAAACCCAACCACAACCATCCTGCAGGTACCAACTCTTGCCACACCACCTGCCAGCAGAGCCCTCACCACGGAGCAGCCTCATTCACAACATGGTGATCAGTGAGGAGGAGTGCGTCACCTTCATCAGACAGGCCTGACTAGGCAGGGATTGGGCCTCCAAAATGATGTGTGTTTTCAGTAAGAGGTGGGAGATATCAGGGTTAGAGTTTGAAAGCACGAAAAAGCACTTAGAATTTGGACACACCCTCAGACTGGTAACCAGAACAAAAAATGGAATAAGATCAAGGTCTTGGGAGCCCCCCACCAGTTACATAGTTGGCACTATCATCGTTTACTGTTTTACTTAAAAGGCTAAACTTATGAATAAAGTTATGACTTTGGTTGATTACTTGACCAGTTAAATAAGGATTTCAAGGTGGGCAGCCTCAAAGACCTGGAGGGGAAAATGTGGAAGGCACTTGCTCCCAGGGGGAGGAGGGCCGGGGGAGTCTCTTGGCTGGAGAGCCAGGGCCAGCAGCAAGCCTTGCTGGACCCAAGCCTGCAAAGTGCTAGAGAGGGCAAAGCCTGGGTGGTTAGCCAGACAGGCAAGAGCCAGCATGACTTCACAAGTAGAAGAGCTATAAAATAAAACATGTTTTTAATGGACAAAGTGAATCACTTTTTTTTAAGGTGGTTTTTAGCAAAGAAAGGATGTGAAGCAGTTTTTTGTTTTTACTATTTACAAAATGCCACTTAGAGCGGAGGTGGCCACCTTCAGTAGTTGAGGAAATGTCTTTCACATGACATGGCCACAGAAGTGTGGTTCCTGGAACTGGCTCAGAAAGGCCACACTGTCCTTGGTGAGAGAGTTCTTCTAGGGAGCACCACAAAGGCTCAGTCTTCTGTCTCCTCATATGTGGTCTCATCAAAGGGCCTGTCCAGTAGAGGCACCAGCCGGTGGCGGGAATACTTCAGCTGCAGCAGGTCCCCAACTTCATCTATCTCCTTTAAAGCCTAAGACACAGCAGATGAGGCAGACGTCAGTCAGGGACAGCAGGACGCAGGCATGCTTGATGGTTTACTGGGCCCAAAACAATGATGGTAAGGTTGGTGTGTCCAGTGCATTCACTCAAACCAGACCACACACAGCTATGGGAAGAGCTGCTTTTGAACAAGGCCTCAGGCTGACCAGAAATATGACTTGTGAATAGCTGGTATGCAGGATAAAGGTTATATGTGTATACATGTAACGGCTAGGATATGCTCGGTAGGAAAGGAAATACACTGGCTGACTGTGACTTCCCAAATTCTGTGACACTGCGTAAACCTGCTTAATCTTGTTGCTACAATTTTGTATGACAATGTATACCTTATATTTCAGAGCTGATTATTAGTAAGAAGACACATTAATCTGTTCTCAAACTTAATTTTTAAAAATCAGTATTTTGAGAGAGAAAAAGGACATCAATAACATTCCTTATGTATCTCAGCAGAAGAAAAAAATGTGAAAAATATAAAAAGCAAATAAGAGCTGGGCTTCAATATGTTATCAGGACAGTGGTACCTCTGAGAAGAGATTTAATTGAAACTCACAGGGAAGCAATTTAAGCTTAAATTTCAATTGGGAGAAACCATTAACCACTGAACCCTTGACCTCTGACATAGGATTTATTAATTTAAAACAAAAATTCATAGGATTTACTAATAGCACAAGGGAAAAGGGTATTTATAAACTCTGACTTCAGAAGAATTTTTCTTCCTTAATGTAAAAAAGAAAAAGATCAGGAACAGAAACCATCCAAACAAACCCACAGTAGTCCAAGTAGATCTAGATTATAAGATTCCTTCTGAGACAAGGTCTCTCAGTATGTTGCCCCAGCTAGGCCCAAGCAATCCTCCTACCTCAGCCTCCCAAGTCATTGGAATTACAGGCATGGACCACTACACCCAGTAGAATAAATTCTTTTTTTGGGGGGGAGGGGGCCTCAGTGGCCCTCAACCACTGAGCCACATCCCAGTCCAATTCTTTTTTTTTTTTTTTTAATATTCTATTTAGAGACAAGGTCTCCCTGAATTATTTAGAGCTTTGCTAAGATGTTGAGACTGGCTTTGAACTTGCTATCTTCCTGTCTCAGCCTCCTGAGGTGCTGGGATTACAGGTGTGAGCCACCGTACCTGGCAGAATAAACTCTTAATTGTAGAAATTCTGCTGTGTAGAAATAGGAAGTAAAAAGTCTTCTGTTTAGAAATACAAAATGTCAATCAAATTATTATAATAAACTTCTAAAAGTATAAAAACTCTTGCCGGGCATGATGGCGCATGCCTGTAATCCCAGCAGCTCTGGAGGCTGAGGCAGGAGGATTAAGTTCAGAGCCAGCCTCAGCAAGAGCGAGGCACTAAGCAACTCAGTGAGACACTATCTCTATATAAAATACAAAATATGGCTGGGAATGAGGCTCAGTAGTTGAGTGCCTCTGAGTTCAATCCTGGTAATGCCCGCGCCCTTACAAAAAAAAATATAAAAACTCTTTGGGATTATTATCAGATCTCAAACCAATTAATAAATATTTCTTTTTTTTAACTTTTATTTTTTAGTGGTGGATGGACACAATACCTTTATTTTTTTATTTTTACGTGATGCTGAGGATCAAACCCAGTGCCTCATGCATGCTAGGCAAGTGCTCTACCTCTGAGCTACAACCCCAGCCCCGAATTAATATTTCCAACAATTATATATATATATTTCTATATATTTTTTTTGCAGATGTCACATTCTAAAGTTTTATGAACTTCCACAAAGCATACCTTTTTGGTGGCAGGGGGGTGGGGGGTGGGGATAGAAGCCAGGGCTTGTGCATATTAAGCATGTGTTCTACCACTAAGCTATACCCTCAGTTCAGAAAACAAAACTGTACAATTTAAGGACTGAGGGCTGGGATTGTAACTCAATGATAGAGCGCTTGCCTAGCACATGAAGTCCTGGATTCAATCCTCAGCATCACATAAAAATAAATAAATAAGGCCTGAGGATATAGTTCAGTAGAGTGCTTGCCTTGCATGCACTTTCGGATTTATGTATGGGAAGGCTGGAATCTAGCTCAGTGGTAGGGGATTTGCCTCGCCCATCTTGCATGAGGCCCTGGGTTTGATCCCCAGCAACACAAAAATAAAAGTCTTATTTATCAAGAGGAAAAGACCTGAGCAAGTTTCCTTTAAGTGGAAATATACAGAATGAGTTGCACTCAGCCAATCAAGGAGGAGAAAAAGCTTAAGATAGAAAATTCTACATACATGACAACAACCAGAAAGCTTGGAACAGAGACAGGATGGAAAGGGAACTGCACAACTGTGGAGTCCATAGAGACAGAATGGTATGATGAATCTGGAAAATTCTCCAGAGTTTGGTTGACACTGGGTCTGGTGTGATGCTACACACTTGGTAGTTCTTTTGTAAATGGCAGTTTTAAGTAGCATTGGGCACCACTGCTGTCTTAGGTACTCAGAGAACATTCGGATCAACAAATAATTGGTGTCATGTATGTGATACATGGGTTCTTTTAGTATAAGGCATGTTTATACCAAGATGACAGTGTCCACTTACCGTATCAAGTATTTCTTTGGTATGAGCTGCTGACAGGCAAAATCTGGCTCTGGACTCAATAATTGGGGTAGCAGGAAATCCTACCACAACTACACCAATGTTTCGCTTTAGCATCTCTCGTCCAAAGGCGCTACAAAGGGGAAAATGAGGAAAAGAAATGAAGAACAGTATAAAGCAAGGGTCTTGCTGTCTGGAATGATTTAAACTCTAGTGACGTAGACATCACTTCCTCTAACTTCTTCTAAAGTTAAAACTGACAATTTACAACTCGTTTACTCAATCCTAAGGTGGTGGTCTTCTGTATGATTTCCTTCACAAGGTAAAAGAATATAATTGGCAGAGACCAGTTCTAATAGGGTTTGCCTAAAGAGATTTTAATTACAGTCTTAAAAGAAATGGAAAGTAGCATTCTGGTACTATGTATAACTAATTAAAACAAATAAAAAAATGTTAAGCTTGGCAGTTTCAATAGTCTTAAGGTTATGGAGATAGAGAGAACTGGCTATAACATGACACAGATCTGCTGGCAGAGTGACCAATCGGCAAGCGGCCTCTAGTTTCTGTCAGGTAGCTAGCTGGCCAGTGGCTTTGGCTAATTGCTCACACTACCTCTCACTCCAAGTCAGCTGTCCTATGGCCTTACTCTACATCTGAATCTTGACTAAATAACATATCCTAATTTTCACTTAATTTTGCTTATTAAATTATGCTGTTCTATTTTTCCCTCATTGACCTACCTTATTTCTATTTTACTTTTCCATTAATTTCTTCACAATACTTGTTTGAGAAAAATATCCTGCACATACAATGGCAATACATCAGTGCCAGTCTTTTCCTACTCTCTAACACCTGCACAGCTTTCTCCATGCTCCCAGGTCAGATGAGCCCGAGCTCCCCGTATATGTTGATCATGCTCCCTAACTGTCCAGCACATCACCTCAGTTCTCCTCCACCCTCTTCAGTTTCATCTGTATAGACAGATGAGGCACAGTCCTCTCTAAACAAAGCGTTCTAGATTGAGTCCTTCAGATCTGATAGCTCAAGTATACCTGTGATAATTCCACTGGGAGAAGATTCCCCAACACTCTCTTTGTAGGACATAATGCTAACTCCCTCTAATTCTGTATTGAAATCTGCACTCTTTTTTTTCCCCTTAGTAAGCATCTCTTCCCAACTTCTCTCTCATAGTCTTTGGGATCATCATTCTTCTAGGCTCCCCAATTAATTTTTCTCTCTTATATTCACTTCTATAAACTTTTACTGAGTGCCTTCTGAGTGTTGGAGACTGAGGTGGATACTGGGGATTCAAAGATAAATATAAATATTTGCTCCCTTAATGAATTTAAGCAAATGGGAGAAATGATCCTTATTCTAATTTTATACTAAAAATCTGGATCAAAACTCACCCATTCAAAAAGATATACCTTCAGTGCTTGGGAGGCTGAGGTAGGAGGATTACTTGAGACCAGGAGTTCAAGACCAACCTGGACAACACAGCAAAACCCTGCCTCAAAAAACAACCCCACTCTCCGACCCGGGGTTGTGGCTCAGTGGTAGAGTGTTTGCCTAGCATTCGTGAGGCACTGGGTTTGATTCCTGGCATCACATAAAAATAAATAAAATAAAAGCTATTATGTCCATCTACAACTAAAAAAGAAAAAATAATTAAAACAAACAAAAAACAATCCCCCATCAAAAAGAAAAACACATCAAAACAAGGTACCTTTTTTATGGAATCTATACTAAGCAGATCACTCCTTTATTCTACAGCTCCAGTGTAATTTTGCATACAACTGTTCGATATAATTATTCAATGTAATTATTGTTCATTTGCTTTTCAAATGTCTTCTAATTTCATTATACATCTGGACTTCTCAAATACAAAGAAAGCTGTCCCAGGTTGAGTGAGGGCTTCCATTATGTACATCTCACACAAACCAAAGCAGCTGGGGTAATCAGCACACCTGGTAAATATCCAATAACATGCTCCACTCGACCTTTCTGACCTCATGGCCCACTGCTCCCCCTTGGGCACTGTCCTCCAGCTCCAGTGACCACTTGGCTATTCTTCAACCGACTAAGCATGTCCCTGCATGTGGCCTCTGTACAGACTGTTCCTCTTTGCTCAGATTTCATCTTTCCTTCCCACGGAGGCTTTACCTGTCCCCTATTTAATTCTATTTCTGCACACCTACAGGTCCTCTCAATCCCCATATGTAGCCTGCATTATTCTTTTTTCGATACACGTAATACCTTTGAGCACACATAGTGTAATATCTTCTAATTACTACATTTGTCTGACTGTTGCCCCACTAGAACGTAAGCTCCACAAGGACAGAGATGTTTTGTGTTTTGTTCACACATCCATCCTAAGCACCTGGAAGACAGCATTAAACTTGGATATTTGTTTAATGAAATGATAATAAGTTTACACATCTTGCAATTTAGATCCACTATGTCAACTATGGCCTAACTAACAAATGGACACAGTGGAGAAAAGATAATTTTTCTAACTATAAGCCCTAGTCTTTTATCACAGGTGCCTTAGGTCTAATGAAGGACCGCTGAGTGACCTGCAATAAAACATACCCAATTTTGGCTGGCATGTAGAGCATCAAAGGCACCACTGGAGAATCTTCATTTCCATAGATGATGAAGCCCATCTCCTTCAGTCGTCTCCTGAAATACCTAGTGTTCTCGGCTAACTGCTGCACACATTCTTTGCCTGGAAAATTGTGGGAGAGAAAACAAAATGATGCTAAGAAAAAGGAGTAGGAAAAAAAGACAGCAGTCTCTTCCTATCGCCATTCTATCTAAATAGGCCTATGCTTCTTTCTTCCATTTCAACATCATTTTTTTGCATGATAAACTATGTGAAATGTAATAAATATGCCTCACTTTGCAATCTATCATTCTTGCTGTTGATAGTAGTTTTTACATAACATGGAAAAATAAAGTTTAATGTCAAAAGTTTCCATGACATGTTAGCATCCCCAAAGAATTTCTGCAATTCAGCACTCCACATATCTTTGACAGTAAGTAGGATATTTATTATCTTCATTTTAGAAGTTACAAGAGTCTCAGGTAACTTGCCCACATCACCCAGTAGCAGTAAAAGGCACAGCTGACACTAGAATCTAGAACTTCCAATTTCAATACTCATTCCAACTAATTATGTTTAAATCATTTTACACATAAGTCCACAGGTAAAGTCACTTAGACCTCAAATTTTTCTCTTAACCATTTCATTTCACATTGTTTAAAAACTCTAATCAGACAGCAACAGTCTATATGTCATAAAGTAAAATCATATTTTAAATCTGATTTTACTCATCTTCCTAAAATACAAATAGATCAAAACGCATTTCTTTAATAATTCTTTAACTGACTAAATATCTGGCCAAGTGTTGACACTATGGTTGGCCCATCTATGAACAGATGTTCAAATAATTGTCCTGTTTTTAATAAATCAAAAAAATTAGTTTGCAAAGGGTTAAAAAATGTTTAATGGTCTTTTCAACCATAAATAATTGTGAATAAAAAAAGTTTGCAGTAATTTTCTCACATATATCGAAGCATAATCAAGCAATCAAACGTACAGATGGTTAAAACAAAGTGTCCTTAGAAGTAGGATACTGATGGGGCTGGGGTTGTAGCTCAGTGGTAGAGCGCTTGCCTTGAATGCATGAGGCACTGGGTTCAATTCTCAGCACCACATATAAACAAATAAGTAAATAAAGGTCCATTAATAACTAATAAAATATTAAAAAAAAAGAAGTAGGATACTGATGGAGCTGGGGATGCGGCACAGTGGTGGAGCATTTGCACAGCATGTATAAGGCCATGGGTTCTCCATCACCAAAAAAAAAAACAAAAAAAAAGAGAGAGAGAGAATATTAACATATTCATCATTCATGCAAAGCTATGCTAGATAAGTTGGCCAAAAATAACCCAGAATTAATATTCCTTATGTACAAGTTCATCAGAGAAAAACAGTCAACCTTTGATTAGACTAGTTACCATGAACACCAAGGAACAACACTTAGGTTAGGTCCTATGTCTTACAAAGAGCAGACACTAAAGTGTGTCAGATTTAAGTAAGTTGACAACTGATGATCCAAGTACCCTATTTTCTCTGAGGCACTATCAATACATGCTTTACTCTACTTTCATAGGAGACTCCCACTTCCTGTCATTACAGCATCCTAGGGATCAAATTCACCTATTGTAAACAGCAGAAGATTGGACAAAAAATACAGCACAGTGGTTTTTAGACACTCAACACAGGGAGTGCAGGACTATGCTGCCCGGGAGAAGGGAAACCAAGCTAAACCTTCAGGTTGCTCTGTGCTTCCTGGAGGCAGGTACTAGATTGATGCACAGAGAAGGGGAACCCAGTTTTGTCATTGAGGACAGTTGGGTTTGGAGTGGAGAGTTGTCAGTTGTGACTAGAATTGGGGAGGCCAAGGTGGCTAGACTATCTTGGGTGTACAGGAGGAGGAATGTGCAGAGTGCACATGGGGATCTACCAGGGGGCAGACTCCTTGAGTCCTGGGAAGGGTACTGATTGATAGGCATACACAAGAAGAAAACTATCAGGGCTGGCATTATAGCTCAGTGGTAGAGCGCTTGCCTAGCACATGAGAGGCATTGGGTTCAACCTGCAGCACCACATAAAAATAAATAAACAAAGGTATTGTGTCCATCTACAACTAAACAAAATATTAAAGAGAGAGAGAGAGAGAGAGAGAGAGAGAGAGAGAGAGAGAGAGAGAGAGAGAGAAACTATCAGATGATGGGGAAAGAAAGGGCCACCAGAAAACAGCACTCACACAGAGCTTTTTTATTTTTTTTTTATTTATACCCTTCAAAATGGGAGAATCTTACAACACATATAACAGGGTCCTCAGAAGAGCATCACCTTAGAAATGGAACTAAATTAGCCCTGGACTAAAAATTGGTCTTGACCCACTCTAACAATACTTAAAAGCAAGTCTTGAAAGGATCCAAGAAAAAAAGTCCAAAATTACCTAAAGGAATACAATAAAATACAGCACACAACAGTATAAAATTTACTATGTCCAACACATAAAAGAAAATTGATTGCAGGGGCTGAGATTGTGGCTCAGTGGTAGAACACTCTCCTAGCACAACAAAATAAAATTGCAGGCATTCAAAGAAACAGGAAATGTGACCTTATGTCAACAGAAAAGATCAGAAATGACAGTATTAGCAGGATGTTAAAATGTTATTACAATTATGCTCTGTATGTTCAAAATGGTACAGGAAACACGATGAGAGAAAATAAATAAATAAATAAATAAGGACAATTGATACACACAATAATGCTGACGGATCTCAAAAACACGTGAAGTGAAATAACCAGACATAAAAGACAATGTCATATACAAATCCATTTATATGAAATTCTTAAAAAGTCACGATCACAGTGGCAGAAAAACAGATTACTGTTTGCCAGGAAATGGGAAGGGGACCGACAGCAAAGGGGCACGGGGGACTTCTGAGGATAATGATGTACAGATGGCTAAAAAAAAGTATCCTTAAAAGTAGGATATTTTATACCTTAGCTGTGGCATGGTTACAAGAATGTATATATTTGTCAAAACTGTGCAGTTACTTAAAATTGGTGAGTTTTATTATCATATGTGAATAATATGAATTGAGTGACACACATGAATATACATTTGATTTTTTTCCCCTGTATCTAGTACATTTTTCTTATTACAAATAGACTAACCTCAATTAAGATTTTTTTTTCATTCCACAAAAATGAAGACAAATTATCAAGAAAATAATTGTTAGAGAGATTTAGGCCAGGCGTGGTGGCTCACGCCTGTAATCCCAACGGCTTGGGAGGGTGAGACAGGACAATCTCAAGTTCAAAGCCGGCCTTGGCAACAGAGAGGTGCTAAGCAACTCAGTGAGACCCTGTCTCTAAATAAAATACAAAATAAGGCTGGGGATATGGCTCAGTGGCCGAGTGCCCAAAGTTCAATCCCTGATCCCCGCCACCAATCCCTGCCCCCCCCCAAAAAAAGATTTAGACCTTGACTTTTTCGCTGATTGCTTTATTAATCTAAAGAAGATTTAAACAGAAGGAGATAGGAATCTCATCCATTGTCATCTATTCTCTCATAAGAAAACATTTTTAATATAATATTCATATACAAACCTAAAAATACTGAGAACAGGTACTTAAAATCTCCAACCTCTAAATCCTTATGCTGCTGAGTAGTATTTCATGGTAAGGTATACCACAATTTTACTTATTCACTTATGTGTTGATGGAAATCAGAGTTGAGATTATCAACCTTCATTTTGGAAGCTATAAAGTACACAGTAAAAAGAACTATCTCCTATTCTAGTTATTCCAAATAAGGAACATAAGAATTGCTGTAATTACTAGTTAACAGTTCAGTTTCATTTGATCCTAACTGCTTAGGTAGGTGGCAAAAGAATGTACTATTTATATTTTATAAATGAAGAAACAGGCTCAGATGTCAAATTACTTTCTCCAAGGCTTTTTATTCATCAAATGGCAGATCAAGTTTTTATTTATTTATTTATTTTTAGTTGTAGATGGACACAATACCTTTGTTTTATTTTTATGTGGTGCTGAGGATCAAACCCAGTACTTCACCGGTGGCCAGGCAAGTGCTCTACCACTGAGCCACAATCCCAGCCCTGAGATTTAGGTCTTTTGACTCTAGTCCAATGCTTCTTCCCCCATACCACACAAAGAAATTATCCATGTTTCAAATTTTAAAGCTTAATGCTTTACTGGGTAATAATATCCATAATTTACTTTGTAACTAGCATTTATGGGCAAATGCATGTGCTGAGGGTGAATGGGTAAAGGAGATGCAAGACAAAGGAAAAGCAGTTTTTCCAATAAATTCATCTTGAACAGCAAAACTAATAATCAGTGATGAGCAGAGGGATAAAGACTAGAAGAGTCAAGACTATCTAGAAAAGGAATTCTACTAATATTTGATGGAAATAATAAAAATGATAGAGTGAATCACAGAAATGAAGTGTCAGATTATCCTTCAAACTATTAGACTAAACCATCACACTTTCAACAGTTAACTGGTTTTGAGCTTAAAAAAAAAAAAGGCAATTTGTATGGGTGTGTGTGGAGGGTGGGTACTAAGAATTGAACCTAGGGTTCCTCTACCACTAATCTACATCCTCAACCCTTTTAATTTGGAGACAAGTGTCTCGCTAAATTGCTGACGCTGACCTTAAACCTATGATCCTCCTGCCTCAGCTTCTTGAGTAGCTGGGACTACAGGCATGTGCCACCATATACACCTACCCAAAATTGTCAATTTCTTATGGTTCAACTTAATAATTTCAAAGAGACTAACAGGAAAATAATGTAGTCAAATAAATGCAGGCAAATCAGCAGGCTGTGGTATGTACATGTTACCTTTACTTTTTTGTGTATGTGTGGTACTGGGGATTGAACCCAGGGTGCTCTATCATTGAGCTAAATCCCCAGTCTTTTTATTTTTTGTTTTGAGAGAGGGTATTAGCAAGTTGCCCAGTCCACATTACACTTGTGATCTACCTGCCTCAGCCTCCTGAGTGCCAGGGGTTGTATGTGTGTGCCAGAGGGCCTGGCTAGTTGTTCTTTATTCTTGAAATGATACTGAACTTTAACAGATAACGCAGTCATCCCATTTTGAATTAAATACCATATAAAACACCAGTTAATACTAATGCAGGTAGGCTAATGACTACTGAAGTCTAATCTGCCTCTGAGTTGTTTTTTTTTAATTTTTAAAAAATATTTATTTTTTAGTTTTAGGTAGACACAATATCTTTATTTTATTTTTATGTAGTGTTGAGAATCGAACCCAGTGCCTCATGCATGCTAGGCGAGCGTACTACCACTTGAGCCATGTCCCCAGCCCCTGCCCCTGAGTTTTAAGGTTTTCTTTTTTTGGTACCAGGGATTGAACCCAGGGGTGCTTTACCACTGAGCCACATCCCCAGCTCTTTTTAATACTTTATTTCAAGACAGGGTCTTTTAAAATTACTTAGGGCCTCATTAAGTTTTTGAGGCTGGCTTTGAACTTGCAATCCTCCTGCCTCAGCCTCCAGAGCTGCTGGGATTACAGGAGAGCATCACTGAACCTGGCAGTTCTAAGGTCTTCTTACTGCAGAGTTCTGCAAGTCTGGCTAATTACAGACTTCAAGAAATACAGCACTGCTAAAAACAATTGCTATCACTTAAAAGGGTTTTACCTTTGTCTGAGAAAGAAGACAATAATAAGAGGTCAGAGTGCTTCTCAACATAAATCTTTACTTTTTTTTTTTTTTTTTTTTTTTTTTGGTACCAGCAATTGAACCCATAGGGACTTAACCACTGAGCCACTAAGGCACTTCCCCAACCCTTTTTATTTTGAGATAGGGTCTAAATTGCCCAATCTGGCCTTGAAGTTGTGATCCTCCAGCTTCAAGCCTCTCTCGGGCCTCCCCACACCTGATTTGGGTGTGTTTATATTTCCCTTAGATCCAATTACTATATTTATTCTAGAAAATATAAATGTGGGACAATATGATATATTTACAATTCAAAGTTTCACGTGAGAAAATACAAGAAAAAGCATGCACTAATCGGTCAACAGTATACTTAAAAGACAATACCATAAATAGGTTATCTCTTGTTTTTTTTTTTTTGTTGTTGTTGTTTTGTTTTTTCACTTTTGGTGCTGGAAATGGAACCCAGAGCCTTGCACATGCAAGGGCAGTACCACTGAGCCACATTCCAGCTCTGGGGCCTCTCTCCAGTGGGCCCTCTCCTTATAAATTTTTTGCATTCATTTTTGGAATTTTAATTCTGTTCTCTTAAAATTGGAACATTACAAATTATTGTAGATAAATTCCCTCCCATTACTCTACTGTTTTCCTCCTCATTCTTTTATTATTGTTGTTATTGTTAATATTATGAGTTTATTTTTATTATTCTGGGGGGATTTAACCCAGGGACAATTTATCGTTAAGCTACATTTCCAGACCTTTTTATTTTGTGACAGGGTCTCACTAAGTTGCTCAGGGCCCCCTTATGAGATATACGATTTACAAAATTCCCCCTATTCTTAAGCTGTCTCTTCACTTGCTTAATGGGTATCCTTTGAAGCACAAAAGCTTTACTTTGATTTTTTTTTTTTTTTTTTTTTTTTTTTGCAGTACAGGGATTGAACACAAGGGTGCTTCATCACTAATCTATACCTTCAGCCCTTTTTATTTTTGAGACAAGGTCTCTTACTAAATTGCCCACGCTGACATGGAACTTGCAGCCCTTCTGCCTTAGCCTCCAGAGTCACTGGGATTACAGGTGTGCACAACCATGCCTGGTTGAAAGCTTACATTTTGATAAAGTCCAACTGAAATATCTTTTCTTGGGTTGTTTGTTCTTTTGGGTGATAAAACTAAAACACCACTGCCTGGTCCACAGTCATGTAGATTTACACTATTTTCTTCTAAGAGCTTTATAATTTTAGGTCTTACATTTAAGCCTTTGATCCATTTTGAATTAATGTTTTGTTCATGGTGTGAGATAGGGGTACATACTTCTGCATGTGGACTTCCAGTTTTTCCATCATCATCTGTTAAAAAATACTTATAGATACTAGAGGGATTATAGATTGGTATTTTATAAAAATGCCAATATCTGCTGAACCTAAACATTGGCCTACTTTAGGATCCAGCAATTCTATTTCTGGTTACATATACCCAACAGAATTGCCAACCAAAATACATGTGTAAGAATGTCACAGCAGTATTCTTAATAACAGTCAAATCAGGAAACAACTCAAATGCCCACCAGCAGAATAGATAAACTATAATATATTCAAGCAATGAGATATTAGACGGCAATGAAGATGAATTATTATTCTACCCAAACACCCAGATGGATCTCAAAGACATGATTAGTAAAAGAAGAGAGACCCAAAAGATGATTACATGTACTGTATGATTCCATTTATATGAAGTTCAAGAATGGGCAAAACTATTAAAGCACAATAACAGGGCTGGGGTTGTGGCTCAGTGGTAGAGCGCTTGCCTAGCATGTGTGAGGCACTGGGTTTGATTCTCAGAACCATGTATAAATAAATAAAATCCAATCAATCAATCAATCAATCAATAAAGTATTTTTAAAAATGTTTTAAAAAAACCCAAAAAACAAAAAACCCCAGAAGTAGGCACAAGGCAGGCTGCATTGGGGTCACTGGAGATGTTCTACACTGTGATCTGGGGGTTAGGCAGATGACCATGTATCTGCTCATGGAATTTTAGACCTAAGATCTGTGTACTTTATGAAGGCCAATACTACAATAAAAATAAAAATTCAAATGCTTGAAATGTCACCCTAAGTATTAAAAACAAAAACACCATCTGGAACTGAGGTTAACTTTCTCATCTCTCTATTCATAATCTTAATATGGACAATTATTATCATCTAATAATCACTCTTTTACAGAGAGAGAGAGAGAAACATCTGGGGGGCTCGGGCATTCTCCTCTTGGCCTTTGTTCCTTAAGACAAACCTGAAAAACACCTGACATTTTTTGGTGCTGGGTGCTCCCCAAGTTTGCAAGGCAGTGGAGGTGGCATTGAAACAGCACTTAAAACCTCATCCCCAGGCAGGAAATAGAGATAAAGCGCCCACCCTCAATGTTTTCCCCTTTTCTCTCTTAAGACAATCCTAAGAATGAATACACAGAACAGACAATACGTATTTATTTTCTTTCTGTGTATCTACTTTCCTTCCCCTATAGACACTTCCTGAGATACTTCAGCATTCCTTTTTCTTCTGCTTACAGTGCCAAGAAGGAGAGGCTGAGGGAAGGTGGACATAACAAAACTAGTAATTTAACATAAACCTGGTCCAAATTGCCTTTTAGGAAGATATGAAACAATATAACTAAAAGGCTGAAATGGAACACAAAACTATTCATCAAAGAAAAAGTTAAAATGACACCTCTGCAGGAATAAAGCAAGAACAAATGGTTCATGTTCACTGAAAAGGTCAATTTGGGATTAAAAAAAAAAAAAAGCTTAAATAACTCTGGGTGAGCATAATATCAAAAGTTCTCCTGAAACATTTTTTAAAATATTTTTTTTTAGTTGTAGATGGACACAATACCTTTATTTATTTATATTTATATGATGCTGAGGATTGAACCCAGGGCCTCATACATGCTAGGCAAGTGCTGGTACCACTGAGCCACAACCCAGCCCCTGAAACAGTTTTTGTAGGGAAAAAAAAAAGTGCTCTCTAGGATGACAGCAATCTGAAATTCTGAACATTAAATATGGCAATATTGGCAATGTAATACTTTCTCAGGAAAAATACCTTTACTAAATTTGTGTTTAACTCCCATTTTAAAAGGGGTCAGGCTGAGTAGGGAGTGGGTGCACATGCAGACAGACATTCAAGGAAGGCTGGACTTGGGTCAAAGCTTACTGATGTTCCTGAACTTACTAGATAACCCTTAGGTAAACAGGACATGCTTTACATGTGCAAGCATATCCTTTAATAGTGAGAGTTGCTGGGATTCCTGACTCTGGTTATTCAGGAAATCAGATTTCCAAAAATAACTTTTACTTCTTCCAAGAAAGGGGAAGAGGGCTGGGCATTTAGATTTGATATAAAAATTAAGAAAAACTACTCCCAAATCTCTGGGTTTTTCTGATTCTAATTTTCATTATAACAATAAACATGCACATCTTTCTTTTACAATAAATATGAACATCTATAAAAGTCTCAATAAAACCTGTCAATCTGTTCCACTTCATATCATTTACTCCATATGATGAAATGCTCTGGTAATCCAATCAACATCAATTAAAGAAACATTCAAGCCAGGTGTGGTGGTGCAGGCCTGTGATCCCAACTACTCAGGGGCTGGGACAGGAAGATTGTACGATGGAGGACTGCCTGGGAAATGAGAGCGACCCTGCCCCAGACCCCTCCCCTCACCCCTGCACTCAAGTGTCTGTTTTTTTAGAAAGATGACAAATTTACAAGAAAGTGAACAATTCAAAGATACTAAGGAGGCACAATCCACAGATACTGTAACTAAATACAGGGGTAAGGATTTCTAGTTCAGCCTCATGAAGAGTGCTGCCACTGCCTGAGATGCAGAGCGCAAAAGAAAAAGCCAGTGCAAGGGGAAACAAGCAGGAGAGACTCCAACTCAAGAGAGAAGCTCGATTTTGGAGGAGCAAATATATTTAGAGTCCAGAGGTTTGAAATGGAGTAAGTCAAGACTACCGTTCCAAATCGGAAGTTAATGACTGTTGGGATGACGGAAAGGAGGCCGTGGATAAACAGACCTGCCACCCGCCCCTTGGCGGGGGTGTTTAGGCTAATGTAATATTATTTAGTCCAAAGCCACTTTTTTTCTATGTAAATAAAATACAACTTCTGAAAACAAACAAAAACCAAACCTCTTTCAGAGACCTAGGTCTCTGTCAACCATCAGAGGAACTGTAAAGGTTCAACACTAAAATTCGTCTGAACAATTTTCTGTAGCTTAGATGAAAATCATGCAAATTAGTAAATATAAGCATTTTTAAAATTTAAAACTGTTATTTTCTACCAATGGTTTTATGTTTCCAATTTTTCAAAATTCCAAATAAACCAAAGATCGTTGGTGAAAGATAAAGGACAGAAGTAAAAAGACAAATTAGGTCACAGAAATTTTTCCTATGATCCGTTTTAAGGCATGCCTCTACTGTGTCTTTTGTTAGTTTGCTCTTTTATAAGTTTCTGTTGCTGTTCTTATGCCTTCATGTGTGGTCTTGTATAGTCAAAATAAACTGCAAACTCTGAGGGCAAATACTTTGTTTTGGTTCTTTTTCACTGTAGTACCTGCCTCAAGAAGGCACAGCAGATATTCAAGCTGAAATACTCTGAGAAAATGAAAACCCATGTCTCTATTTGAACTAATTTAAATTACAAAACAGAATAACCTATAATTACTTGATAAATAATCAAGTATACAGCAAGGCAAATAATAATCTAGCCTATTAGCAACTATCTAGTACAGGAAAAGCACTCTGGAACTCAACACAAGGGCTCAAATTGTTGCTCTCCAGTTAGCAACTATGTGACTCTGGATAAGTAAATTAATCTCCATTTCCTCAACCTCCCAATTTCTTCACTTGTAAGAAGGAGAATGATGTTTAATAGTGTTCTGAGAACCTAACGGAAAGCACTTAAAACTGTGGTAGTGGTTGCTCCTGTGCTCTTCCTCTGCTATTCAAATCTTCCACACAAGACCACACACTGACCCTGTGGCCCAGCCTTAGCGCTGAGATGAAATCAAGGACTGGCCTGTTTATCCTGTTGTTTCTAGGTCTCCATTTTCTAATTTTTGGTATACCCTTCATCTTTTTCTGTTTTTTTTTTTTTTTTTGGTACCAGGGATTAAACTCAGGGGTGCTTAAACACTGAGCCACATCCCTGGTCAATTTTATTTTTTTAAATTTTATTTTGAGACAGAGTCTTGCTGAATTGCTGAAACTGGCCTTGAACTTGCGATCCTCCTGCCTCAGCCTCCCAAACTACTGGGATTACAGGTGTGTGACACTGCACCCAGCTATCATACACTAATTATCATCCAGGGGAGACAAATTACCTTTGAAAATTTGAGTACTCAGGACAGCAAACCAGATGCCTTCCTTTTCTGAAAGCCCATTACCATGACAGAGATGGGACCAAATTGTCTGAGACAGGCATAAAGAGATGCTTACATTAAGGTAATTTCCCCCCATTTAAAAAAAATATTTATCTATCTATCTATCTATCTATCTATTTATTTATCTTTGTTTTGTTTATTTATTTTTATGTAGTTCTGAGGATCGAACTCAGGGCCTCACATGTTCGAGGCAAGCGCTCTGCCACTGAGCCCCAGCCCCAGCCCCTAAAAATTATTTATTTATTTTTAAAAATATTTGTTTTAGTTGTCAATATGTGGTGCTGAGAATCGAATCCAGTGCCTCCCATATGTGAGGCAAGCACTCTACCACTGAGCCAAAACCCCAGTCTTCCCCCATATTTTTTAATTGGTGCATTATAATTATATATAGAGGTGGGATTTGTTGTTACATAGTCACATTAAGGTCATTTTAAACTCAAAGTCATCAGAAAGTAATTTTGAATATAATACAGTAAAAGTGAATGAGATAGAGATAGAAATAGGGAGGGGGAGGGGAGGGAGAGAAACAAACAGAACTAATAATTCTAAGTTTCACATATTAGCTTTTGTCAGGTTCTTTGGTGGCATCATGCTTCTGGATTTGTATCCTGGCTCCATCCTCTAACAGTTGTATGGCTTTAGCCAACTGAACCTCTCTTACCCAGTTTCCTATTCTGCAAAAAGGGGTTGAAGATAAAAGTTGTCTGAAGAAAATGAGATAATGTAGAGCGCTTGCCTAGCATGATGAGGCATTGAGTTCCATCCTCAGCACCACATAAAAATAAAATACAGATATTGTATCCACCTAAAAAAATAATTTAAAAATTTTCAGAAAAATCAATGTTTTTGGTATCGGTAAAATGTAAAAACATAATTTCTGAATTTCTTTCTTTTTTTCCCCTTTGGTTCTAGGATTGACCCAAGGCTTCATGGCTAGGCACACACTCTACCACTGAGCTATGAACCCAACCCCATGAATAAAATTCTAATTGTGGCTTGAACTAAGGAAAACAACAAAAAAATAACCATAGATGATATAGTAAAAAAGTCCCTCTACAAATGTTTTTTGTTTATTTTTTGTACTGGGGATTGATCTCAGGGGCACTTGACCACTGAGCCACATAGCCAGCCTAATTTTGTATTTTATTTAGAGACAGGGTCTCACTGAGTTAGTTGTTCAGCACCTTGCTTTTGCTGAGGCTGGCTTTGAATTCATGATCCCTCCTGCCTCAGCCTTCCTAGTTGCTGGGATTATAGGCATGCACCACCAGTCCAGCTTCTAGAAATGTTTTGAAGATCAGACGTCAATTAAAGGAATAATACACCTTAAAAAGACTAAATACTATAAAAATATAACAGACACCGCTCTTATCTGCTAATAAAATGAATTTGGCAGCATATTCTCAGTTAACTACACATGTGGGAAAAGAGGAAGATCCAGCAGCAAAGGTGACCAGCTAAATCAAAAATTGGTCTTCACTGGAATTTAAAATACATTTTATTATTTTAAAAGCAATTTTTTTTGTATTGCTAACATCTGATTTTGGTGTAAGTTCATATATACCAGTTCTATGAGAGTAAATGACTGATACACATGTTTAGTGGCAGAGGCAGCTTATGATTACAAATGTGCCATGTATGATCTGTTCACAGGCTAAAAACATGTGTAATAATCAAAATTCAGGAATAAGCACTGAGGCGGGCTTACAAAGTCTTTTAAATATACAGAATAAACCAATTAGACCCAAAGCAACAAATTCGTCCATGGCAAGTAACCCCTCCCTTGCAATGTCTGGTGGTGGCCTACCTCTACTTCAGTTTCTCCTTGAGCTTAGAAATGGGGAGGTTCTGTGTACATGGACAGGATGTCTGGACGTGCATACATTTCCCACTTAGCAGGGGCAAGGTCTGGGTGGAAATATGTCCTAACATCACCACCATGGAGATTACTTCCAGTGGAGGCCAATGCCTGTCCTCCTGAGCCCCTGGGGTTATGGCATGCTGATGACAATGCTGTTTCTGGTCAGTACTCCCAGGCTGCAGTTACACTTATGATGCTTTATGCAGCATCAAACACTTCAACAAATCCTGCTTTCCTACTGATCATTACTGGCTGTGTCAACTGTTTCCTTGAAGAAACCTCTAGAAGTCATAAAATGTACACTTGAACATACAGCATAATTCATATATGACAGGGAAAGAGAAGAAAGAATGGAGTATACCATCAACACCCATGTGGGGATAAATAAAGAGCCTATCACCCAAGAGCAATCCCTGTTCTGTTAGAATAATTAACTCGCTGGTTAAAAGCTTAAGAGGACAGTTGGCCAGGCTCCACTCTCACTAGTAAACAGCTCTTGGAAATTTTGGGGAAAATTAACAAGAAATAATAGTAATATTATTATTAGTATTATTACTTCTGTTTTTAAAAGAAACATTTAAAATATTTAAGGAAGAATACACACCAACCTTACATGGGGTGTTTTCAGATAAGGTACACACATAAAATTCAGGAACAATACAACACTTCATTGACCAAAATGACAGATATTGAGTCCCAAATTTAAAATAACTTAAAAATTTCCCACTTGTTTCCTGATTTATGGGGAATTCATAAGCTGATTGACCTCCTACACTATAATTTCCTGCTCTTTCGTTATTCTTTAAATTTTTTTTTTTTAGTCATAAATGGACACAATACCTTTATTTTATTTATTTTTATGTGGTGCTGAGGATTGAACCCAATGCCTCACATGTGCAAGGCAAGCACTCCACCACTGAGCTACAACCCCAGCCTATCTTTCATTATTCTTAAGAATAATACTGGGAGGTGTCCTGACAGGTGTCTTGACAGAACTCATGTGTTTGCTGATCTTGTTAAAATTATGGAGTAAATTCTAACAACTCTAGAATAAAACTTCCCCTATAGCTGTTAAAAGGCAATCAATATCCTCATTTCCTTCCTTCTCGTAACTGATACTGTCAAATATTTCTCATCAAGTGGTGTTACTAATATGCTATTGCCAAAAGGCAATAATATTAACAAAAATTATTACTTATATATGAGTTCAAGCAAAAGAAGAAATCTGTAGAGAATATATATCAAACAATGGGTTACCCGTGGGAAGAGAAATCATAGGGAACTAATTACTTTTTGTGATATATACCTGTAATATTTAGGTTTTGAAAAAATGAATAAGTCTTGCTCTTATAATGACTGGATAATGGGTAGGAAAAATTAATATGCTGGGATTAAAAATCCCACATTTGGGATCTTAAACAGACTGACCATTGAGGTTTTTGTGTTCATGCAGAAACAAGACCTGAAGTAAAACTATACATAAAGAGAATTCCAAAATCAGAGCTTACATCAGAATCTAAAAACACATCTTCATATTTGCCCATTTTTTGTTTGTTTGTTTGTTTTTTGTTTTGTGGTGCTAGGCATCAAGCCCAGGGCCTGTGCATACAAGTCAAGCACTCTACCAACTGAGCTATATCCCCAGCCCCACATCTTCATATTTGTATAGATGAACACCAGCCAACTCCATGCCCATCAGGTTTTACTTCCTTAGTCTTTTACTGTTATTAATTAGATCACATTACAAAGTTCTAAAATATAATAATTTGTTGTTTTTGATTTTTATTGATGATCTACTTTCTAACAAATTGTCAATGGTATAAACATCATGGATAGCATCAACTAAAATTTTGATAAGTAAAAATTAACATAAAAAGTTAAAATTATAAAACTAGGTCTTTATTGCAAAGCCCAATATGAAGTAGAATAATTTACTTGCTCCTTCACTTGCATTGAAGCTGGAAATGTCTGAAGGCAAATTTTAGTGTTCAAAGAATGTGGGCTGGGGGCTGGGGATGTGGCTCAAGCGGTAGAGCGCTCGCCTGGCATGCGTGCGGCCCGGGTTCGATCCTCAGCACCACATACAAACAAAGATGTTGTGTCCGCCAATAACTAAAAAATAAATATATTAAAAAAAAAGAGGAAGATTTAAAAAAAAAAAGAATGTGGGCTGAGCTAGATGTGGTGGCTACAGATGTATACAGTACCAGAAACTCAAAAGGCTGAGGTGGAAGGATGGCTTAAGTCCATGAGTTTGAGGCAGCCTGGGCAACTTAATAACAGCCTGTCTCAAAAACAAACAAAAGAAGTGGGCTAATCAACAGAGTGCTGTGATGGTTAATATCATGTGCCAATTTGAGTGGGCAATGTCAACTGGACTGAGTTACAGGTACCCTGTTATTCAGGCAAACATTATTTGGGGTGTTGAGAGGATGTTTTGGATGAGATATAACAATGGAATCAATAGTCCAACATAGAAAACTGCCTTCCATAATGTGGTGAGCTTCATCTGACCAGCTGAAGGCTAAAAGGGCTGACCCTGTCCTTGGTGAGAGAGAACTCCTGTCTGACAGTATTGAACTACATCAGTTTTTGCCTGCCCTTAGGTCTGGAACTGAAACCCTAGCTCTCTCTAGATCTCAAACATGCTGGAACCATACCTGGCTCTCCTGACCTATTCACTGCAGATCCAGGGACCTGTCAGCCTCCATAATCATGCAAACCAATTCCTTATGCTAAATTTCTGTTTATAAATACGCACGCACCCACGCACCCCTATTGGTCTACTGGTTGTTTCTCTACAGAATCCTGATTAATACAAATGCTCACAAGGGTCCATAAATACTAAACAGGGAAAGTCAAGCAAATGCTTTATGATTGCTGCTTTGGTGCCTTAGAAAGCTTGGAAATCTCTTTAAGACACAGCTGTCCATTCATTTTACCAAGTTATTTCAGGTCCAGTGGGATTTACGTGATGAGAACCCTGTTCCTTATCAAATAGAAAAAGGGCCAAGTATTTCTTTAATCATTTATCAACTGCAAGAAACAGCCCTCAAGGTGTTCAGGGAGGACAGTACTCTGTTATTGATGCAGTACTGCTATGAAGCAATGAATGGTACACAGTACTTAAAATCCTAACAGTAGAAAACATCTTAGAACAAAAAAAATCTTGCAGCCATGCTTTCTATACATTTTCCCAGGAACAGGGTGTGTTTAATAATTAAAAACACTGAATGATGAGTTACAGATAAAAATTCATAAATGGAAAGTCATATTTCTGTAAGTGGTGGTAAACATTTGGTGCTTTATTAAATTTGGTAATTTTTCTGATCTTATAAATCTCATTAGTAGGTATTGAATCGGACCTCCCTGCTGAAAGAAATGCTGATGGGGCTGGGTTGTGGCCCAGTGGTAGAGTGCTTATCTCGCATGTGTACAGCACTGTGTTTGATTCTCAGCACCACATAAAAATAAATAAATAAAAGTTGTTTTAAAAATGTTAACTCTTTTTAAAAAGGAAGGAAGGAAGGAAAGAAGGAAGGAAGGAAGGAAGGAAGATGTTGATGATGTTAACAAGGTTTAGGAACTTCTACACTATGATGTTCCTCCTTCCCATTTAGATGACATCTTGGGTGTGAACTGGCTAGAACAGGGATGAATTATTAATGAAGTCATTACATTTTCTTTCTTTCAAGAAACAGCAGTCCCCCCTTCACTTATTTTTAATTATCCATTGTCACTTCCTTTGCACAGCTTTGAAGTAGGAGGAGAAGGCAGTAGAAAACACTTAAAACTCTCATCACAATGCTTCCTAGATCAGTAAATTACACACTAGTCACAAGTATCCACATGGGGTGCACCATGAAGAACAGGGTGGATGGCTACAGGAAAGGGGGAAGCCAGTCCAAAGTACAGTGGAGAACATACGACTCACCTACCTTTAAGGCCATCCTTTGTTCTTTAACTTCTACATGAACCCCAGTAGTGCTGTAGATTAAAATTAAATCACCCTATTTAAAAATATCTTAAAGTATCAAATGGGACTGGAGAAGGAAGTCGGGTGGAAAAGAGAGCAGAGCAGGTAAAGGAAAAAAGAAACTGTTCTAAAAAACAAAGTATAGTGGTATTTGAATTTTCTATTGTCCCCCCCACATACTATCTCAGAAAAAGAATGATAAGGAATCTTATCTAAAAATCTTATTCAAAACAAAAACAAAAGAAATGTTAACTAAAAGGCAGAGCAGATTGCTTTTGATAACACATTCCCCTCAGGTCCCAGCTAAATGACACTGGAAAAGCTTTCTGTTACACACACTTAAGAGTCCCAAAGAAAAGGAAAATAAGTGTGTCTTCAACACTCTTTACAAACTAAGGTATTTAGTCCTAATGAAGTGTCTCATGGAGGGGATAGTTATAAGGGAGCTCCAGGAAGCAAGAGCTCTGAAAGGTAATTTTGTAGCATGGAGACAAATGAGCAGGAGCCAGGTTCACCATCTCACACACAGCCCCTATTTTGCCAGACTGGCAACAAATATCCACCTGCTCAGCTTGGACCATGTTGGGCTGACAGGTATCAAAGCAGACAAATCTGCCTTCCTGCCCCAGGGGTGCTGCTCCAAAGCAGTGCCTTGGGTTTCTATCTCTATATGAGAAGGAGAGCAGCTTTTGCTAACACCAAGGACTGCACAGCAAATTCCTCCCACAAGCAGGGTTTATCGCTCCCTCCCTAGTAGTGACTTAATCCTTTAATTCCTTTCAATGCCAAAAACTAGGATTTCCTGAGGACTGCCACAGGATGTGCAGCAAGCAGCAGGGGCCAAGGCTTAATGTTGTTGATTCAATATAATCAGAAGTTTAAAAAATGGTTGCTAATGCACAGCCAGAAACAGAGGGCATTAAACAAAAGGAAGAAAAGAGGCCAAGTACCTTTGAAAAAATAAGGAACTGAGCTTGAAAGGGTGCCGACTTACAGTCAGGACAGAAGTCTTTTTTTTTTTGGGGGGGGGTGCAGTGCCAGGGATGGAATCTGAGGCCTAAGACATGCTAGGCAAGTGCTCTACCACTGAGCCACATCCTCAGCCTGGGATAAAAAGTCTTAATTTGTCCAAAGACTATTCTACTATCCTCTGGTGGGGCTGGAACGTATCACAAGCCATTGCTGGAGAGAAACAAAGGGAGGAGGAAATATACTGTGTGCATCATGGTCAAGCATCAAGATCGACAAAGGTGAGCAAATAAAGACAATCACTGAAAAAAGCTGGGCTTGAACTTAAACAGCTTGAGAGGTAGATGGCAAGGTGGTAGGGTAGGAGTTTATAACTGATTAGTACCAACATTCAATTTAAAACAAACATTTACTGTGCATAAGACCATTTGTTGGTTATGTAATGAAGAACCTAGGATTCTCAATAGGCTATAAATATACAAGTAGGAAAAAAAGAAAAACAAAAATAATTAATTCCAAGCAGCTTTGTAACACTGACCACAGGTCTTTGGGTTCCACCTTTCTTCCCACTAACTGGTTTCTAATTTCTCTACCTTTGTCACCAGCCATTTAGGAGGTAGCACAAGGATCTTAGATGTTTAGATTTTCAAGAACAATGAAAATTAGTAAGTCAGCTTTATCACTAAGCCTTTGTTCTACAAACCAAACATTTCCCTCATTTTTCTTTTAAAAGGAGAGATAAATGGGCTGGGGATGTGGCTCAAGTGGTTAACATGCTCGCCTGGCATGCGCAGGGTGCTGGGTTTGATCCTCAGCACCACATAAAAATAAAGATGTTAGGGCTGGGGATGTGGCTCAAGCGGTAGCATGCTCACCTGGCATGCTTGCAGCCCAGGTTCGATCCTCAGCACCACATACAGACAAAGATGTTGTGTCCTCCAAAAACAAACTAAAAAATAAATATTAAAAATTCTCTCTCTCTCTTTAAAAAATAAATAAATAGAGATGTTGTGTCCACTGAAAACTAAAAAATAAATATTAAAAAAATTCTCTCTTTCAAAAAAAAAAAAAAAAGGAGAGACAATATATCTTACCTCCTGGTTTCTTTTCCTCTTCCCAATTACCACCATTCAGTAGAGTTGTTTTTGTTATTCTTTGATATAAACAAGCTTTGAAAAAAAACTAAATAAATAACCTTAGGCCTGTTAAACATCAATCTGATTTTGACTGAGGTTTTTTTAAAATGTTTTTCTAGAGCCTGTTCTACCAAGAAATCAGTGGTCTGAGTAGCGTAGCCTAGAATCCTTATGTTTTACATTTAAAAAAAAATTTTTTTTTAAGTTGTCAATAGACCTTTATTTTTATACTTATTTATATGTGGTGCTGAGGTTTGAACTGAGTCCCTCACATGTGTGAGGCAAGCGCTCTGCCACTGAGCCCCAGGCCCTGTGTTTTAATTTTTTGAGACACTGTCTTATGTTGTCAAAGCTACCTTGAACTTGCAATCCTTCCGCCTTATCATCCACAGTAGCCTACAGAGACTACTGGCATGTGCCACAGCGCCTAGAATGAATATTCTTTTTCCTAAACTCCACAGCAGTGATGCTCAACCTGGGCTTCCACTGGAAGTATCAGGAGCACTTTTAAATAACAATATGCGGAAGCACTCACCCCTAGACAGTCAAAGGTCTGCAGTGGGTCTCTGCCATTGGACACTGCTTCCAACCTTCTCATTTTGGGACAAGGTTAAGGACTACTGCACTAAAGTGCTCAGATGCAGGCGGTCCATGGACAGAGTTTGAGCGTAGGACTTAAAAGAGTTCACCTTAACGTGGTCCTTTGGAAACTCTGACAAAGACTCCTTGAATCCAACTGGAGTCAGGTTCCTCTGAGAGCTTTCTCTGTCAGACCTTGAGATTCCCTTTACAGTTTCAAGGAATACAACATGACTAAGAATCCTGCTGAGGGTGTTTGGAGGAAATCCCTGCACTTGGTATCTGACCACCCTTGATATCTTGGCACCTGGTCTGCTTCCTGCAAAAATTCTGAAGGCAAGGAGCCCCTAACCCTTGATGCTTCCCTTGGTAATTGCCCACCCACTACCCTGCATTCTGGCTATAAATTCCCACTTACCTGCGCCAGAGTCAGTAAAGCCCAATCTCTCATTGCAGTGGCGTGGCCCCCTATGCCTATCACCTGGCCCCTCTTGAATAAGAAGTGCCATGGGACTGAGTGTTTAGCTCAGAGGTAGAGGACTTGCCTAGCATGTGCAAGGCTCTAGGTTCAATTTCTGTCACTACAAAATCAGTTCTGTCCCTGGAGCCACCTCTCTTGCTCAGTTCCTCCGCTCTGCTCTATGAGTGCACTCTCACTTTTGCTTTAATAAATCTGTGCTCTGCCTGTTTTTTTAAAAAAAATCAATTCTTCTTTGGAAAGCTCTCATATCTGGCAAGCTATCAGAAGAGTAGGTATCATGGTCTTGAGAGAGGGCAGTCCCGCAGTCCATCTATCTTGCTAATTGCTTACATGCATTAAGTAATGGTAGCAATTAACCATTACTAAGTTGAAGAACACCTGGAATCAAGTCCCTTAGGCAAAATCCTAAGAATAATTCTGGAGGAAAGAGGAGGCAATTCCAATCATGTTAGGGTTTACAAAGTTAGCTTTGTTCTTTAATAAGCAACAGAGGTAAGTTCACAAATTAGAAGTGATCAGAAGAGATAGCAAGTAAAGGTATGTCTCAGCTCAGTAACTGAACATACAAAATCACATCAAAAAATCTTTAAATTGCATTATGAAATAAAACTAAGTTAGTTGACCTACTCAATTCTTTTTTTTTTAATCATTTTTTAGTTGTAGTTGGCTCAAGTGGTAGCACACTCACCTAGCATGCATGGGGCGCTGGGTTCGATTCTCAGCACCACATAAAATAAAATAAAGTTTTATGTCCACCTAAAACTATTTTATTTACTTATTTTTATGTAGTGCCTGGGCATCCCACATGCTAGGTGAGCTCTCTACTGAGCCACAACCTCAACCCTCACCTACTTAATTCTTTAAAAAAAAAAAAAAAAAAAAAAAGGACTCAATACTTTAATCAAGAGTTTAGATTCCTCAGGTCATCTTACCATATTACCAAAAAAGGAAGGACATACAGTTTAAGGCTCCTTTCTTCCCCCAGAAGAATGAACTCAAACTCTTTACTTATGTTTTGTACTAACAAGATTCTACTTAATGGCCAAGTCTACATTTGTTCAAAGGTTACCTTCCAGCCTGCTGCCTGTGGGCATCTTAATAGCCAGTCTCAAACTAACTGAAACAAGACACAAAAGGAGTTTCTTATTGCAAGAAACTTTTATTAACATTTGGATTTGGAAGAAAGAGATGAGAGTGGAAGGAGAAACAGACCATGGTAAAAAGCTCTTGAGGGTTCAGAATAGATTTCTGAACAGAGAGGGAGGTGAAAGGGGTTACTGATCCATGGAGAGGGAACAGGTAGGCAGATGCCCAAAAGGCCTCTCATTTGTCAGGCTGATTACTCACAAGGAAACATAGCTGTTCTTTGGAAAATTAGCAGACCAGAAACCAGAGAGTTAGAAATAGATTATAAAATAGTCTGTTTTAATAAAGTATTAAATAAACATTAATTATACTTCACAAGTATAAGCAGCTAATGTTAGGAAAGCCACATTTAATTTGAAGACAAGATATTAAGAAAACTTGTCCCATATGTGGGTTCAAATTTCTCCACCTGTAAAAAGTGGTCCTACAGTTTCTGATTTCAAAAGCTTATTAAGTCGTTGGTTAAAAAGGCCTTTTGTGCTAGAAAATGAAGAAATTAATTTATAAAAGGGATTTTTTTCTTTAAATTTTTACATAATTTACTACCATGATAGAAGCCATAGAAAAATTTTACTTTCATAGAAAGTTTTTTTTTTTTTTTTTTTTTTTTTGTAGTGCTAGGGATTGAAGCCAGGGCCTTGTGCATGCTAGGCAAGCACTCTACCAACTGCGCTATATTATATCCCCAGCTCTGTAAAGTTTGGTAAAGAATGTAAGATCTGAGGGGCTGGGGATGTGGCTCAAATGGTAGCACGCTCACCTAGCACGCATGGGGCACTGGGTTCGATTCTCAGCACCACATAAAAAATAAAGATATTATGTACACCTAGAACTAAAAAACAAATATTAAAAAAAGAATGTAAGATCTGAATTGCTTCCAATAATTAGATGGCTTTAAGTAAGTTTAAGGTTTAACGGGGTGGAGAAGGAAGAGGTTGTCAGGGGAAAAGGAAGGAGGAACTTGAGAAAAGAGGAAGGTGAACAAAGGAAGAGGTTTTTTTCTTTTCTTTTCTTTTTTAAAGAGAGAGTGATACAGAGAGAGAGAGAGAGAATTTTTTAATATTTATTTTTTAGTTATCGGCGAACACAACATCTTGGTTTGTATATGGTGCTGAGGATTGAACCCGGGCCGCACGCATGCCAAGCAAGCGCGCTACCGCTTGAGCCACATCCCCAGCCCCGGAAGAGGTTTTTTTCTGAGACTAGTTCTTCCAGGGAACTTTACCCTACCCCTAGAATGGAAGGTTTTTCAAAGGCCAGGGTCATGTAGTGTTCAACTCTGCACCCCTCACATAGCACCCCTACTACCAGGCACAGAACTTGATAAATGTGGAAACAAAGCTTTAACAGCAGGGTTCTAAGCAGTGAGCTACCAAGTCAGGTCAGGCCTGACTCTCCCCATCAGATACAGGACTCAACTGAACTGGGGTAAGAATAAAACTGCTCACCAGGAAACTTAGTTTTTATTTGTATAAATTTCTAATAATAAGATAAATTACTTTAAAGCAGGAAAATAAAGTAAAAAAAAAATTTAGAAGACAAATAAATTGTTCCTGGGCTCAAAAGGCATGGTGTTTGGAACAAGGATTAAAAGCTGTCACCCCCAGAAGAAGCAAGGGCAAGACGTTGTTTTTCCAACAGTTCTGCCGGGGCATGGGAATTGTGAGATGCTTCTTTGTAAAATGTGCCTCAGTTCTCCTAATTTAGTTTTTGACAGTTCTACCTCATTAACAACTCTATTACTGTAATTAGTTCAAATGGGACAAATGAATTTTAACTAAACCTCAATCTTCCTAAGGTATTCATTTTTTCTTTTTCTTCTGCACCAACAACCATCAGAATGGGCCCAGCTCCTTCAAAACTAAGAAGTGAGCCAGGAGTGGTGGTTCATGCCTTTCATCACAGCTACTCTGTAATTTCAGTTATTCTGAGGCTGAACCAGGAGTACTGCAAACTCAAGGCCAGCCTAGGCAACTCAGCAAGACCCTGCCTCAAAATAAAATAAAAAGGGCTAGGGATCAAGCTCAGTAGTAGAGTTATGATCTACGTATATGAAGCCCTGGGTTCAATTCCTAGTGCTGCCCGCCCCCCACCCCACCCCCCAAAAAAAACCCTCAAACACTAAGAAGTAAGAAAAGCTCAGTATTCTATGTGGAAAGTGATTTGTCATCATTTTAAATTTATCTATGTACCTGTCTAGTTTATGCTATTCCATGATTTGGCCATTCTGGCTCAAGATTAGACTATGCAGCAATGTTACAATAAAGCACCTTAAAAGCCCACCCATATTTGAATATTTGTAGATCATGTGTGCACTCAATTAACAAATTTATTGAAAGGATATTAAATGTCAGACACTAAGCCAGGTGTTATTCATATTATTATTAACTATACCTTTAGTAAGAAATAAAATTCATCAAAGTACAGCTCTGGAAAAATGAAAGAAAAAAAAACAAAAAACAAAATTTTGGTGGACTTGGTCATTTTGCCTTGATCATAGATTTTGAAGCCAAATTTTCATTGCTGGATGTGTATCAGTGTTAATGTGAAGTAAAAAATTCCAAGTGTCCAGAGGAACTTGTTGGAATGTCCCATGCCTAGCTTTTTCTACTCACAAGCCTGTTCTAACTCAACAATGCCATTTAAGGCACAATTTCCATTCACTCCTAGGTCCCACGCTGCTCCACATCCACTGGCCAAAGGCCATATGTCCCTCTCTTCCTTGGGGAAAGGAAAGGAAGCAGGAAAGGGCGGGAGGAAGGAGAATGCCTGCAAAGCAGGATGGAAATGGATCTCATCTTCCCTTGCCTGCTGTGACTTTGCTGAAAGTGCTACCCCCTCCCCCAAAGCAGCACATCTTCTCACAGGAAAGTCGGAAACATTTGTTAATACCAACCACATACCATTCATGCATGTATTTAAGCCTTACTTAACATTATTTTAAGCAGGCTTTATTTCCACTTAAGTTTTTTTTAAATATTTTTTTAGTTATACATGGACACAATACCTTTATTTGGTTTATTTATTTTTATGTGGTGCTGAGGATCGAACCCAGTGCCTCACATGTGCAAGGCAAGTTCTCTGTCACCGAGCCACAGCCCCAACCCTCCACTTAAGTGTTTAATATACTCTCTGCAGTCTAACAACAACAAAAAAAGTTTTGATCATAAATGTAATATATTTACGTAGCAAAGTTTTAATAGCATAGAATATTACTAAATAATAATAAACATTTCTTTTTTTTTTAAAGAGAAAGAGAATTTTTAATATTTATTTTTTAGTTTTCAGCGGACACAACATCTTTGTATGTGTTGCTGAGGATCGAACCCGGGCCGCACGTATAATAGGCAAGCGCCCTACCGCTTGAGCCACATCCCCAGCCCCAATAATAAACATTTGTCCCTGAACACTAGCCACCTCCATCCCACTCCCAGGAAGTCTATGTCTGGCTTTTCTGGTAGTTGGCACCTGTGTTGAAAAGACCTCTGCTTCCTATGTCATCAATCCTAGATGATATCTGAGGCCTCCATACTTCTCCACATTCCACCTTTCCTCCATGAATCACCATCATTTTTGTAATATTACTATTTTTAATTCTTCTGGTGGCTAGTTACCTTTGTAAATTTAGAAAGTTTTTCTTAAACCTCGAAATTTGTTCATAAACTTAAGACAGTACCTATTGGTGCTTCACTAACTCTGGTAACATACTGGTAATGGGTGGGGAAACTTGAAATGTATAGAAGCTAGTGGAAAGAATTTAGAAGTCTCTAAAGATGTCTACCAAAATCACTGCAAGGTACATACACTCTAAAGAATCTCACAAAGAAGACACGTACAAAGATCACTGTTGCAGTATTATGTAACATTTAAAAATAGCTCTAATAGGGGCTGGGACTGGGGCTGGGGTTCAGCTGTAGTGCACTTGCCTGGCATGTGTGAGGCACTGGGTTCGATCCTCAACACCACATTAAAATAAATAAATAAATAAAATAAAGGTATTGTGTCCATCTACAACTAAAAAAAAAATTTTTAAAAAGTATTAAAAATGCTACTCACACCCTTTTATCCCTCCCCTCTCCCAAAACTGAATACACTTGTGTGTCTTCATCAGTGATACTGCACAGTAAGGACTCCACTACATTTCCCACTTACGCATTCACCTGTCTCTCCATTTCCCTCTCACGCAGAGATGTCTTTAGGTACGTGGGCTTACCTACTTTCTTCATAGCTTTTATACACATCATGGGAAATTTTTTGTCATAATGTGGGAAGATGACCAGGATAAAGCACAACATAGTCAAACAACTCTAGCAGACAGAAGACACGCCCCCCCTCCCCCTCAGGAAAAGAGCCTCATGAGTAATACACATCCTGCAGCAGCTTCCCCAGACTCACGCTCAGCACTTTGGATAGCCTGCCAAGGGAGACTTATGACACGGGGTTTTCATTCATACACTTAAATCTCATAAACATTTCTGTGACTTATTACAGCAAGTAGTCCTCCAGAATGGGGAACATGTACTCCATATGCTATTTATGGGCAAACACACTCCCTAAAGTATGAAAGCACTGAGGGAGACAACTGCAGGACAGCGACTGTCTTCTAGGGAGTGAGTGGGAGACACAGGATCAGGAAAAGATAGCTGAAAAGTTTCATATATCTTTTGATTTCTTTTTAAAAGGTGAGGTAAGGGTCTGGGGCTGTGGCTCAGTGGTAGAGTGCTCACCTAGCATGCGTGAGGCATTGGGTTCGATCCTCAGCATGATATAAAAATAAAATAAAGATACTGTGTTCACCTAAAACAAAAAAATAAATAAATATTTTTTTAAAAAAGGTGAGATAAAAGGTGAAATGCTATCATTATTAAAATACCAGCACAGGGCACGTTATTTCCTGTAGAGTTTCATGAAATTTGAAGGACCAATGAAATTCTTAACCCATCTGAAACAGGCACAAGTCTACCAATATTGAGCAGATCACAGGAACTATTCAAGAATTTGAATCTGATACTACACAGACAAGGGAACTAGCGTGTGGTGTGCCTGTGGTTTTAGCCCTGTAAACCTCGTATCCTGACAAGACTGCCTTCCATGAGAATCTCCACCCCTGCCTCTGACTTCCTGATCCCAACCTTGACCACTCTTTACCTCACATAGATCTGCTCTGGCCACAGTGGCCACCTTGCTACTCCTTGAACACAGAGTTGCCTCCATCTCAGGGAACTTCTGCCCCTGGGTTTTCATGTCTAAATCCTCACCTTCTTCAAATCCTTGCTAAAATCCACAACCACTACCCTCTTTAAAATGACAAAGTGAGTCCCCAGTCTCTTAACCCCTGCTTCCCTGCTTATCTACCTGTCAGTTCTTACCACTTTCTAGCATTATGTAATTCACACACCTCCAGCCACAAAAGAAAACCCAGAAATTTGGACATGTTTTATCCTTTGATGAATACAGGTGCCTGGATAGCACCTAGCACAATGCAAGCACTTAAATATCTTAATTAATAAAGCTTCAATCATTCTGTACTACAGTGTTCTCTGGTACTCACACAACTACCAATCATTCTTTGCACCCACAATACTGCTCAAGTATACGCTTTAATTCAAATAGTCTGAGTGTATTCCCATTTCTGTGAATTCTATTCAGAGTCTAACATGCAGTAAGAAACTTGATGTTTTTAGAATTAATGAATTCAACATCTTGAACATAAGGGATGCAGGACATTTCTATTACAAAAAGAATCACCCTCAGGTAACCAACTGCAGGTCTCTCTTTAGAAAGATCACCTTAAGGCACAATCAGAAGACTACTGTCCGGGTTCAGAGCTTTTTTCCTACAAGGACAATAAAAAGATGCACTCAAAATGTCATAAAAATAAATATCATCTTAACACATACACAGATAAAAGAAGTCAGGTCAAATTTAATTAAGATCCAATAGCAGGCTATGGAGAAAAGGTATTTATCTCTACTTTTTAATTTTTATTGACCTCTGTTTTGACAGAGAAACAATGTCGCCAATAGAAGTTTATCATGCTAATTAAACATTTCAGGGAATAAATTTTAAAATAAATTATTTAAAAGTTGGTAGTGGGGCTGGGGTTATAGCTCAGTGGCAGAGCACTTGCCTAGCACATGTGAGGCATTGGGTTTGATCCTCAGTACCACATAAAAATAAATAAATATATAAAATAAAGGTGGTGGGGGAAGCTGATAGGAAAAGTTTTTAAAATGGCCACAAATTATTTGACATGCCTCAAGTTGGGGAAGTGCAGGTTACCCCATGCCCTTCATTCTGTCCTGACCTTAGTCATGAATGAGCTTGTTTAACAACTAATCAGATGAGTTTCAGCCAGGTTCTTTGGAATGCCTGCTCTCTAAAGTGTCCTTTCACAAACTGGTACCTAGTCATGTCATGGAAAGGAATCATAAAGGTACTCCGGTCACATCATGGCTAAGCCTGTCTTAGCCTAGGTCAGTCTAGCCCAGGTGTCCTGTGAAGAAGCGGCCAGATGATCCCAGTCACAAGTCATCTAAGTCTTCCAGTATTTGAGTCTTCCAAGCTAGTCCCAGACACTCCGCAGCAAAGACAAGCCGTCCCTGCTGTGCCCTGACCAAATTCCTGACCCACAGAATCTGAGCATAAATAACTGGTTGTTGTGTTGCACCACTAAGCTTTGGGGTGGCTGGAGAGAAAGAACTGGAAACAAGTGCTGCCCCAAGTCTTTATCTAATCACCATACTTTATTTTTTCATGAGATGTCATTGGTTAGTACACACAAGTCATTTATCCAGAAGTAGTATGGCACAAGATTCATGCTCTAGCAAAGGACAAAGCACTGACTCAATATTAACTTTGAAAGATGTCAGTCCTTTCCTAACCACCCAAGTCTGTGCCCTATACCAATAAGATGTACATACCTCTCACTCAAGAAATGCTAATGTGTCTCTCTGTCTCCTTCTCACTCTCTTCTCTCTCAGAGCAAAGCATTCTCTTTTCAATATACCACATCAGAAAGAGGAAAGTAAATTGTGGCTATTGGTACTCATGAGGCCCTAATGCTAAGTGTGCAATATTTCTGAAATATTTTCTTCTTGAAGAAACAAATTCATAAAATTAAAAATGATCACAATTTACTATTTCCAAAAATCTTTCCCTAGAAACAAGGGTCTATAACTGATAGAAAAAATATTAAGGCAAAATTTTGATTTCAGAAAACAACTTTAATCAAAATCAGATGGACCCCTTTGTTCTTGTTTTTAAGCACAAATTTAATCAATCTTAAAGTATTATATAGCTATAGAGTGAAGAGCTCAAGGCTAATAATAAAAAAAATCTTTTATTAAGTCATTCTTGTAAAAGCAAAAAAAGTAAAAAGTAAAATTAAATGTATGCCTTACACTGGCAATAGAAATACTTTTTAAAGTAAAAACAACAAAAACTCAATTTTATTATAACTAGTTTGTAGTCAATACTGCCCTCTGGTGACACAAAATAAAAGTCAAATGTCAGAAAGTGAATGTAATACTTAATTTCAGTGTTCAAGTCAAGGCATCTAGTCTGGACTACAAATTCCACCAAAGACAAAATAAATAGATTCATTATTACCTTCATTATCTATTTCATGTTAAATTAGAGACTCTCAAGGGTTCTTATACATGGAAAGAGCAGTTCTTGCATAAACTATTAATGAAACATTACTACATGGTAAATTTTATCTTTAGTAAAATTATTCAATTTAAGGAAGACCCTGAAGGCATGCTACTCATAAGTTAAGAGGGCATGCAGGGCAGTGAGAGGAAAGCCTTGCCACCTGTAACAGAAAATTCCATGGGAAGGGAGCCATAGTTCTCAGCGCCTGTGTATCTAACACACTGAAAAGTGCCCATGGAAACCAAGGCCTCACAAGCCTGCCAACTCTGCCCCTCAGGAAACCTTACTCCTTATTTTTAGGAAAAAATCTTAACAAAAAAGAGCACATTTGGCTGCTAAATATTCACTAAGTGTAGGAAATGTTTCAAGAAAAAAAGACTTACCAAGGCTAGTGCCATCCTGCCCCATGATGCACTTCATTGAGGTGATGATCTGCTCCACCACAGGGGGTGACAGAGATGTGGCATACACTGCACTGTGAGAATGTGTGCGCAAATAGTCAATCAGCTCCTGGGGAGTTCAAAGAGGCAGATAATTAGAGGCAATTCTTTAATTTACTGGCAATGTCAGTCACTACCTTCCTTCCAGGTGCCAGTGGACACCTCCCTTGAATGGCCTGGCAGAGACACTAACCTGAGATGTGAGGTCAACCGACAGGGTCAAAGTGTACTGTCAGCAACAACTGGGTTAGAATCTCTATAAAGGTTTTTATCTTTTTTTAAAACCAATTTCAAAGTATCTTTTCTCTATTTAATGTTACCAACAAACAAGGAGGCGTTCTGGATTTCCCTTTTACATACAATAATTTACTTCTAAGCATTACAGAAAATTTCACTTTCATCTCACCTTACACTTGCAAGGCTCATCCTTATACCCTTAAAGTAACAGTACTCAGTCTTGGGGTTCAGCTTGGTGGTAGAGCAAATGCCTGGCATATGTGAGATTCTGGGTCAGTCCCCAGCAATAAATAAACAAATAAATAAATAAATAGTCTCTAATATTGATTTTAAGGGCATCAGAATATCCTCCAGGGGCTGGGGATGTGGCTCAAGCGGTAGCGTGCTCGTCTGGCATGCATGCGGCCCGGGTTTGATCCTCAGCACCACATACAAAGATGTTGTGTGCACCAAAAACTAAAAAATAAATATTAAAAAAATTCTCTCTCTCTCTTTAAAAAAAAAAGAATATCCTCCAGTTATATGGAGATTTATAAAATTATACAAATGTGGCAGAAATAAGTCTTTCATTAGAACACCAATGCTACCTCACTGCATAAAGTAAAGCCCTGCTACAAGGATTTCTAAAACAACTAATTATATACCCCTGTTCTCTGGTACTTTTTAACTTCACTTAAATCTTTAAATAAATAAAATGTGGGGCTGAGGCTATGGCTCAGTGGTAGAGTGCTCACCTGGCACTAGTAAGGCACTGGGTTTGATCCTCAACACCACATAAAAATAATGTGGTGCTAAATATATATGTAAAAAAATACAAAATAAATAAATGTGCACACAAGTGTTATTACCAAAACCAAGTAAATAAACAAAAATATGATAACATGTGCTAATACTTCTAAAATAGTAAAAAACATGCCCCCAAACCCAGAAGCACAAATGTTATACTTAAATGATCTCCCAGAATATTACTTTTCTATCCTCTGGTATACAGGAATAAACCTTACCAAAAAGCAGTTAACTCTCCAAAATAAGCCTAGTTCCATTAACAAAAAGGGTAACATTTGAGAATAAAATCCACCAAGCCTGATTAAAACCTACTGAAAATGTGTTTTCCTTAAAAGGCAACCAATTATTTAAAGAATGACTATTCTTTAAGACACCCAACACCAGGAATTTAGAATATTTTTGAGTACCTACTATGTGCTATATATGAATATCTGACATATACCATTTTTCTAATGTTATAGTGATTTTTACAAATACTTTTATGAAAATATAAACCACATGCTATTATATTCACCTTTTAATTTTTTGGTACCAGGGATTGATGAGCCCAGAGGTGCTTAACCATGGAGCCACACCTCCAACCATTTTTATTTTGAGATAGGGTCTCATTAAGTTGCTTAGGGCCTTGCTAAGTTGTTGAAGCTAACTTTGAACTTATGATCCTGCTGCCTCAGCCTCCTGAGCCACTGGGATTAAAGGCATGCACCACTGAGCCTGGCTCATATTCACCTTTTGAAAGTGTACAATTCAGTGGCTTTTAGCATATTTGGAATTGTGCAACTTTCACCAGCATCTAATTTTAAAACATTTACATCACCCTAAAAGAGAAACCCATTAAAGGTCCCTTCTACTTCTCCCTCTCCTCAGCCCTGGCAACTTCTAATCTACTTTCTGTTTCTACACCTATTCTTAATAGAAAACTTCAAGAAAAATCATCATACAATATGTGATCCTTGGCGACTGACTTTTCACCTAACAGGATGTTGTCAAAGTGCATCCCTGTTGTATGAGGCACATATCATTTTAAACTCTTATTACAATATTTCAAGAGCTAGGCATATCTATCTTTATTTTGCTGACAAAGAAACTGAAAAGTTAAATGCTTTCCTGAAGGTCTCACAAAGCAAGCAGAGGCAAATCCAGGCCTGTTTCTTTAGTTCACCATTGCCACCATGCCGCATTGATTTTTTTTTTGAGAGAGAGAGAGAGAATTTTTTTTTAATATTTATTTTTTAGTTTTCGGTGGACACAACATCTTTATTTTATTTTTATGTGATACTGAGGATCTAACCCAGTGCCCTGCTCATGCCAGGCGAACGTGCTATGGCTTGAGCCACATCCCCAGTCCCACACTGGTTTTTAGTTACCTCAAAGTTCACTATATAATTTCAGAATTGAAAGATACAATGTTCTGTAGCACTCTAGAGCTAGCAAATGCTTTTTCTTCCTCTTTCTATGTTCACCCATGATACATTTGAGTCCAAGGGCCAGAAAACCGAGCTTCTGTTCCCACTGGCTCCCATGACAACCACACTACTTTCGAAACCCAGCAGCAGACTGGCAACAGGAAGCAGCACTGTGTGTCCTCTCACAAAAGAGGGTATTCTATATCTCAAACCAGAATGTAGTTTAGAAAGAAGCTCAAATAAGAAAACAACCAACAATGAACAGAACCAGCCTTTAGCTCAGTGAGGAGACATCAGCATCACTCTCCGGGCAGCTGAAGCGGGAAGCCCACTGGCACTAGGAGCTAAACCACAAACAAACTCAGGATCTCCACACCCCAGTTCAGGACTCATCTGCTAAACACTGCCAAGTTCAGGCATCCTGTTTTCATCTTTAATGGCCCATTCACCTTCTTGCCTCCAATGTATCCTCCAGAAGCACCAAAGCTCTTTGTGAACGTTCCCATCATGACATCCACATCCTCAGGATTCAAGCCAAAGTAGTCTACCACACCTCGACCTTTAGGGCCCAGGGCGCCGATGCTGTGAGCCTCATCCAGATACAAGTATGCCTTGTATTTCTTCTTGAGGGCAATCACTTCAGGAAGGCGAACAATAGACCCCTCCATGCTGGCAAAACAGGATTAAAAAAATATATACATTGAGACTTTTTACCTCTCAAAATTAGAAATTGTTGCTTTACTATTCATGTTGTGAGTTTATTTCTTTTTAAATCATCTAACGACTTCACCTGTGGTTTTAAATCAACAGGGTTAGTTGGTGCCATGGCTTGGCAGAAATCTAGAGGAAAGGAGATTAGATCTTTTAAGACAAGTGCCAGAATACAATAGATCCTAATTCATGACAGAAAGAATTAAGGTCACAGCAGAGTCTTCTAAAGCTTGTACTTATAGGTAACATTAGACTTTTGTATTACATTGCATACACAATTAAAATTACACAAAAGAATAAAAAATTAGGAGATCAAAGAATAAGGACTAGCAACATTAATCGAAGACAAATATTTCTTAAAATTAAGTGGTATGTAATTTGGTTTGACATATTAGAATCCATATTCTTGCCCATATGTGTGAGTTCCCTACGCCAAGAGAAAAATACAGGACCCAAAGAGAATGGGCATTAGGAGACTGTGTAGTGTACACACAAAAAGCCTTCTATTCCAGTGCTGACTTTGCTTCCAGGGTTTTCAACAAGTCTTAATACTGTTTCTTTAGTTTCCAGAGGGTGCAATGTAGCATTCCCTCCTTCAGCTTAATAATTCTAGAACTTCATGGACCCAAGTCACAAAGATCAGGACAGTGAAGTAGGATTACCTATATATTCCTTCCACAAGAATTAGAATTTTCTTCCAGGGCCTTCGTGTCCGAGGCTGACCATAAACAATGGCATCTTTTAATAGCTTCTCTAGGCTTTGCATATCTACAAGCACATGAAAAAGAATTGAGTCATAGACAATCTTCCTTTATCCTAACTTTCTTCCAAAAATTCAAATACATATTTCTTACTCATTCGGGAAGTGTGTCTTGAATAGCAAAGGACATGAACAAAAATAGAGTCAAGCAAAATGAGACTAGGGCAAAATGGTGAACTATTACCACCTTTAACTGAAACCTAAATGTGACAAATATTCAAAACCATCAACATGATTAAATAACTGTGGTTACTGTCTGCTTCGGTTGCTTACCATGCTTTCTGAAATGATCAATGCTTCATCTTAAATACTTTGCCTTCAAGTTAGCTTTTCTGTATTTGTAGAATCAAAGTATATCTCTAATCCTAGTGAGTCATTCATAAAGAAGAGCATAAAGAAGACTGAGCAAGAGTGTGAACAAAGGGCTGGGAATGTAGCTCAGTGACAGTGCTTGCCTAATGTGCAGCAGTACCAAATAAAAAGTGTGTGAACAAATCATCACAAATATGTATACCTTTACTTCAAAGTGTAGTCTCTACTTCCTTCCACCTGGGATGTACTCAATAAGTGCTTGTTAAATAGCCTTAATAGCCTAATCTTGGTACTGGGTTTAAAATACACCAATCTGGGTGCTTGTGTCTATGTTTTAAGCAAGTTTGGCAAGCAGTTGAGACTGTTCCCTATTCAACTTCCTCAGCCATTCACACATAACCAAGTTCTGTGGCTCTGCTAGTGCTTAAGGTGGTTAATCGGCCTAGGACACGACCTGGTATTACCATTAATGAGGATCATATGGTAAAGTTCCTATTAAAGACAAATGCTATGAAGACTGTTGCCACCATTATGACCTCCATATTTAAAATATTTGCTCTGAAATGAATCTTAAAAAATTCCCCCAGGGGCTGGGGTTGTGGCTCAGTAGTAGCGCACTTGCCTAGTATGCGTGAGGCACTGGGTTTGATTCTCAGCACCACATACAAATAAATAAAATAAAGGGGCTGGGGATGTGGTCAAGCGGTAGCGCGATCGCCTGGCGTGCGTGCGGCCCGGGTTCGATCCTCAGCACCACATACAAACAAAGATGTTGGGTCTGCCGAAAACTGAAAAATAAATATTAAAAAATTCTTTCTCTCTCTCTCTCTCTCTCAAAAAAAAAAAAAAAATTAAAACAACAACTAAAAAATATTTTTTAAAAAATTCCCCCAAATCTAATCCCCAATTCTGGGGGATATTTAATAGTAGCAGGAGACACCTCACCATAAAATATGAATTTGCATTTTTTATTGCTCATCACTGGAGAAGGGGTTTACAAAATCACATGTTTGCTCTTTTCATAAAAGAACTGTGATAAGGAGAAATAAAGCAATAAAAACACAAAACACAAACACAAATATGATAACCAGAGGCTGAGACTGTGCTTAAACTTTCAGCTATTTGCAATAAAGCAGTTTGCACCCTCCTAAGAGAAGACAGAAGATGCTCTATACAGGAGTATATTTGCCCTAATTTTTAAAAACATATTTTTAGTTGTCAATGGACCTTTATTTTATTTATATGCAGTGCTTAGAATCCAACCCAGCACCTCACACATGCTAGACAAGTGCTCTACCACTATGTCTCAACCCCAGCCCAATCTGTCCTAATTTGAAGTCTATAGTTCTGCAGATAGCAATGTGGGGCAATCAGCCAGAGACAAGTGTATACTTGTTATTTGAGTTTCTTATGTTTATAGACAGAAAGGAAGAGGAAAATAAATATTGATTCTAAGTTTTAGACAAGAAGAAATATCTATAACAGAATGCTTGATCATATTATCTATTTGGGAAAAAACATTTAATCTCTTTCCCCTATTTCCTCAAATTTTACTATATATTTCCTAAAATTTCACGGAAATTTAGGTTGAAATATATAGTAAAACTTACAGAAAAGTATAACTTTATGATTGAAATGAGGAAGACATTACGTAAAATCCAACAGTCCCAACAAGCATGACAAAATAATATTGTGTCTGCATAGCAAGACACACAAAAAAAGAGTCAAAAATAAATTAAAAAATGGTGCAACTTTATATATAAAGGGCTCTTACAATCAGAGGAAAAGATAAACAGTTTGAAAATGGCCAATTTATAAAGTAACACCAGTAAACAAGTATCTAAAATAACTATATAAAAAGTTGCTTTACACTTAATAATCGAAGAAATAAAAATCAAAGTATTATTTATTTACTAATTAGATTCAAAAAGATTTAAAATGATTCATAATAACCTATGTTGTCCAATGATTAGAAAGAGTTATTTGTATAATGCTTAAAAGCAATTTGGAAAAGGATTAAAAATTTACACCCTCTTACTCAAGCATTCTGAGACTGCCAGGCACTAATCAGATGATTGTATAAAAATGGGAGTGAAGTGCAGTTACCAATAGAAAAGTTTAGAAACAATTTGAGGTTCATACTGAGGGGCGGATTCACTTATGACAAAATCAGAAATAATTGCCAAACTGGCATTAAAGGAGAAGGTAGTCATAGCTACTAACAATCTATGTTCACATTGTTAAAAAAAGGAAATTGCAGGTTACACCTTAGGTTTCATTTGATAAAACAAAATACATTTTAGGCAAGAAAAACAGAAGAAAGTTATTAAGACCCATAATCCTTTTCTCCAGAGGTAAAGAACATTTTGGAATATTATATTCTAGACTTTGATCTGTACATTTTGGCAAAAGATATTAAACATACGATGCAGTAATTTTTTTCTCACTGTGTGTATTTTAACTATGAAAATTGTGTTGCATTGTGTATTATTTAATAGTACACAAATATTTCCACTTGGAGAGCAGGTTTTTGCTTTCTGGCACTTTTCTCTGAGGTCCTACAGTATCTGTACATATCCAGATCTCTGTACTTGCCTAATGTAATGTAGATGCTGGTTTAACTGTTAAATCTTTATTAACCAGAGATCCTACAGATCAGGAATCCTGATTTATTATCTCAATACCCTTCAGGCATCTATTATGTATACTTTAACAAGAAATTTGCAAACAAGAAAATGGAATGGAAAACCTGAAAGTCAATTAAAAGGAGACTATCATATTTTGCATATAAGATCTGTGTTTTTACTCCAATGAGGAAGTGCACAACTTTTAAAAAACAGGAGAACATTTTAAATTTTCTATTTAGCTTCATTTATGTTTTCTATTATTAATAGAACCCTAATGTTACTATTACCATTGATACAAAGAACATTAAACCCTAAAGCATATAGTGAATTCTATGACAAAACTCACTGTTGTGCTTGAAGATTCGAATGGTTGCCCCCGACAGTCTGGCTCCTAGAACCAGCGATGCATGGTTTAGCTCATCACTCAGAATTAAGCAACCCTGCAAAACCACAAGCATAGGAAGGTAAGATGATGGAGGGGAAAGTGTTAATTATGCAACTTACAAAAGGCTAGAGTCACTAATAATTAAACCCTATTAAGGAAACCCTACACAACAGCAAAGTGATCGATTTTTTAAAAAGTGTATTTGTTTTTGCAGAGATACCTTAGAAATCGATGCAAAATCATAGCCTATTTAATACCTTCATTCTGTGATGGACCTAAACATTCAGATATACAGCAAGAGGTTCTTATTCATATCTAAAATCATAAGATTTTAGCATATGAATAAGACCATCTTTAAAAGATTTGGTTTTCTCTGATTTGAGAATATTCTCTCTCTCTCTCCCTCTCTGTACCAGGGATTGAGATCAGGGCACTCAACTACTGAGCCACATCCCCAGTTCTATTTTGTATTTTATTTAGAAACAGGGTCTTACTGAGTTGCTTAGCACCTTGCTTTTTGCTGAGGCTGATTTTGCACTCACAATCCTCCTGTCTCAGCCTCCTGAGCAGCTGGGATTACAGGCATGCGCCACTGATTTGAGAATATTTCAACTGAATTTTGATATGCTGTACTGTTTACTTGTAGGAAATGGCATCTCAGAGTTAAGCCTGTAGAAACGGGGCACTGTTTCTCTCTACTAACCATATCATTCTGAATTCAGGAAGGATCTCACTTATAAACCCCATATCCCATGCTGTGTAAAATCTCTGGAAAAACTTTACTTTCACATGTAAATATGGTTCATGCTACAGCAACAGGAAAAGATTGATGCTCTTGGTTTTTTATTTCTTCCCTAATTCATACTAGGCCATCTCTCCTGGAGTCCTTCCACTATAAGGGCACATGGTGTTCTTAATGCACAGGTTTTTTTCTCTGTCAAAAAACAGCTTCAAAATATCCGATTAGATCTCATTTTCTCTGAATCACCTCTTAAAAAAACCCCTTTTCCTGCAGATGGCAGAATCACAGCCTTTGGGACAGGAATACCCTGTATTTCTCCTTTGCTAGAAAAGCAATAAGCCTTTTTTATCTAAAAAAAAAAATCAGATTAGATAAAATAATATAAGGTACAGAAAGTATACAATATGCTCCAGTAAGAATAAAAGGAAGAAGATGGATTAGCATATGCCTATTTATTACAGGATATTCTTGGACAGATATTTAGGAAAATTGTAATAGCAGGTATCTGAATTTTTTACTGTGTGCTAGTTTTTTATTACTTAAATAAAAGCTACCTATATCAAAATAAAAAAGGGCTGGGGATGTGGCTCTGTGGCAAAGCACCCCTGGGTTTGATCCCTGGTACTAAATAAAAGGCAGGTTTAGAGGTATGGGTACAAACTCCTGATTTTAAAAATTCACATTTATTATATACATATGTGTACATACACACAGCTGTGTTTGTATGCATGAGTTAGTATACATATATGCATGTTCTATCTGTATCCACTAAGGCATGTGAAGCAGTAAAATCCCATAGCAATAAACACACCTGGTTCCCAGACCCTGACTTCTAAATACAATTCTCTGGTTGATCCGAAAGCTAGGATAAGGAACAAAGCTGAGCCTGGAACTTTTTTTTTTTTTTTGTACTGGAGATTGAACCTAGGGGTTCTCAACCACTGAGCCATACCCCCATACCTCCCCTTAAAATTTTTTTTTTTTAGTTATAGATGGACATAATACCTTTATTTTATTTGTTTATTTTTATGTGGTGCCAGGGATCTATTATGTATACTTTAACAAGAAATTTGCAAACAAGAAAATGGAATGGAAAACCTGAAAGTCAATCAAAAGGAGACTATCATATTTTGCATATAAGATCTGTGTTTTTACTCCAATGAGGAAGTGCACAACTTTTAAAAAACAGGAGAACATTTTAAATTTTCTATTTAGCTTCATTTATGTTTTCTATTATTAATAGAAGTAATGTTACTAATTTTTTTTTGTACTGGAGAATCCAGTGTCTCACGCATGCTAGGCAAGTGCTCTACCACTGAGCCACAACCCCGGCCCACCCCCAGCCCTTTTTATATTTTATTGAGAGACAGGGCCTTGCTAAGTTGCTGAAGCTGGCTTTGAACTCTTGATCCTCCTACCTCAGGAGGATCCAAGCTGCTGGGATTACAGGTGTGCACCCCTGCATCTGGCTAAGCCTGGATCATCTTAATATGCCAGAAAGCAAGAAAGTACTTTTAAAAAATGAAAAAGTTGTTGCATATTCTAAAGACACAAGAGCCTTCCTGAATGAGTTCCCAATGCCCCAAACTAAAATAATTCAGGTAACAAAAAGAAGCAATAATATTGGATTATTACCCAAATAATGAAAAAGTCACAAATATGTAGTGATATAAATACATAGGGGACAATTCTTCCTTACACACAATTCAAATGAGTATTGAAGGAGAAAAGTAGAAAAATTTTTTTAAAGATTTTTTAAAAATATTTATTTATTTTTTAGTTATCGGTGGACACAACATCTTTGTTTGTATGTGTTGCCGAGGATCGAACCCAGGCGGCACGCATGCCAGGTGAGCGCGCTACCGCTTGAGCCACATCCCCAGCCCCGAAAAGTAGAAAATTTAATGTAAGAACATCAAAGTAATAACTGCTGTAGTTGAGATCCACAGATGAATACTAAAATTAGTAGGTGAAAGGCGAATTGCCCAATAGCATACACCAATACCGTGCACCCTACAGGGCACATGGTGTTCTTAATACACTGCTTCAGTCGATCATGAGACAGAGCAGACACACCCAAACTGAGACAGCCTACAAGGAAAGACAGGACTGTCACAGATTGGAAAGGACTGAGGAGCTACAATAACTGAATGTAGTTAGTTATGTACATACTTTTATTTTCTTCTCTCTCCAGCTAATTTCTTTTTCTGGAAAAATATGCAGTATCATTATGGCCTTTTTGTTTATAATCTATTTTTAGATAACATTGTTTACCATCTGTATGATTCAATCTGTTTTTCCCCCTCCTAATCTACTAGGAGTCCTAGTAGATTATATCCTACTATTATATCCTTGGTTTAAAAAAATGAAATAAATATTAAATATCAGCAGTTGACATCTAAGTGCATAATATATTTCAGGCAACATTTTCAGAGATTTAGATACATTAATACTTTTAATTGCCACAACAATCATTATGAGGAAGGTACTATTATCATCTTCACTTTACATAGAGGACACTGAGTCAGGATAACTCTCTTGCTCAAGGTCATCAAAATGCACATTCGATAAAAAGCTCCTGCATCCAGAACGTTGTGTTTATCAACAAACTGCCCTCCCTGCATCGAAGATGAACAATCAACCATCTCACAGAGAAATTCAGTACCAGATTCAAAGAATTAGGAGAAGTAGACAGTTGCTGCCCTTAACAGGTTAAAGGATATTTAGTAACATTTCAACAACAATGTTTGAGATTCAGAAGACAAACCTTTAAGGTAGTACATTCCCATGTAAATAGAGAAGAAATCTAACTTTAGATAGGAATTTGCTAGAGTTTGTGTTCATACAGGGAGAAAATGAAGTTATCTAATGTTCTAAGTATAAAAATTCTAATTCCTAAATAAAGGACAGTAATGCCTTATAATCAATGTGACGTCAAAGAACCACACACTGTGTTTTTGAGGGAATCTGTATGTTTAATCCAAGTTGTTAGATTCACTAGCATAAAGTTGCTCTAATATTCCCCCATTACCCTTGACTTCTGGAGGCAGTGAGCGATGCCCTCACTTGCTCCTGCTATTGGTCTTTTGTGTCTTCTCATCCTGATCAGTTGGCCATACATTTACCAATTTTATTCACTTTCTCAAGAGGCAGTTTTGGTTTCACTGATTTCCTAGTAACTGATTTTTGCATTTATCTTTATTGCATACTTCCTTCTGCTTAGTTTGGGTTTCATTTGCTCTTTTCTAGTTTCTTAAGATAGAAAGTTTTCTAGCTGGGTACAGTGGCGCACACCTGTAATCCCAGTGGCTCAGGAGGCTGGGGCAGGATGATTGCAGGTTCAAAGCTGGCCTCAGCAACTTAGTGAGACCCCAAGCAACCTAGTGAGACCCTGTCTCAAAAAAATAAATAAATAAATAAATAAAATAAAAAGGACTGGGGATGTGTTTCAGTGGTTAAGCACCCTGGGTTCTATCCCCAGTATAAAACATAAAACAAAAAACAAACAAAAAACAACTCACAAATGAACAAAAACATTTTCTTTTGACACTCTACATTCCCATCTAAGCACTGCTTTACCTTTATCCAACAAATTATGATATTAATTTCCATTTAATTGAAAATGTTTTCTAGCTTCCCTTATTTTTTATTCTTTGGCTCATGGATAATCCAGAAATGTGTGGTTTAAGTTTCAAATATTTAAGGATGTTCCAGATATCTTTGTGTTACTGATTCCTAATTTCACCGTGGTCAGAGAACAAAAACTTGTTTAATGGTCTGAAGTATGGTCTTGTTTATTTTATTTATTTATTTATTTATTTATTTATTTATTGGAGACAGGGTCTCACTAGGTTACTTAGGGTCTCACTCTCAGTAAATGTTTTGCTGTTGTTGGGTGAAGTGTCTGAGTAGTGTCAATCAGGTCGGCTGGTTGAAAGTATTTTCTAAGTGTTCTATATCCATATGGATTTTATGTTTAGTTCTACTGATTGATAGAGGGGTGTGGATATCTAATTAGAATTCTACACCTGTATACTTCTCCTTTAAGCTTCATCAATTTTTGTTTTGTGTACTTCAAAGCTCTGTTATTAGGTACCTATATATCTTGAAGAATTAATTCTTATCATATACAGTAATCCTCTTTATCTTCAGAAATATTACCTGTTTGAAAATCTTTGTTTATGTAATGTGGTCACTTCACATTTCTTTTGATTATTGTTTGCAAGATATATCTTTTTTCATTCATTCTTTCTTTCTTTTTTTTTTTGGTGGTGCTGGGGATGGAACCCAGGGCCTTGCACATGGTAAACAAGTACTCTTAACACTGAGCTACTTCCCCAACCATTCTTTGACCTTGATGTCTTTATATTTAAAATAGACTCTCATTTTATATTAGAAAGCCTACTTAATTTTACCTAATATAATAATGTTTTCTACTTGAAGGTATAAATTATTTACATCTACTATAATGTCAATAGTAAACTCTCCTGTTACTTGGTTTCTATTTGTCCCATTTGTACCTTACAGAACCACACAACTGTATAACTGAATTAGAGTTAGAATAATCCATTTATGAAGGAAAGTTTAAGGACCAGAAATGTTATTTGACATGTTCACAGTCACACAGCTAAGTATGACCATACAATGAACCAATAAACAAGCAAAACCTCCTGTCTGAGTTAACCCACTACTTTTTTAATGCACAAGTCCTAGACATCAATGTTAAAATGATGTCAAGGGTCCTTCAAGCTGACTGCCAATCTGCTAAAACACAATATACAAAGTATGTTATCCTTTCTATCTTCTAACTATCTATTCACAAGCTCTATCTACAGGATGGATGGAAAAATACATAAATGTTTACATATATATTTATATATAACTTGTCTATATGTTAGGATGACATATATTTTCATATTTTTCAATTTAGGATAATCCATCTATTAAATAACTTTCTGAACTAAACTTTCATAATTTTAGTCTTTCAGAAGTTTTTATTTATTAGACTCCCTTCAAAACTGTATGTTAAAAAGAGGAAGGCAAGGGCTGGGGATATAGCTCAGTTGGTAGAATGCTAGCATGCACAAGGCCCTTACTTCAATCCCCGTCACCACAAAAAAACAAACAAAAAAGAGGAAGATAAACTTGTATGTGATTTTTATATTGGTACTCAAACCCTTAGGAACTGAATGGCATTGCAGAGAGAAAAGATAGAAGGAATCCTGTGTGTTATACATCACTGCTTTTCAATGCTTCCTTAGCCACGTTAGATCAAACAACTGTGATTTCTCAAATGTCAACTACACATTTTTTTTTTAAAGATGGAGAATAAAATGTGCACACCAGTAATCTCAGCGGCTCAGGAGGCTGAGGCAGGAGGATTGCAAGTTCAAAAGCCAGCCTCAGCAACAGTAAGGCACTAAGCAACTCAGTGAGACCATGTCTCTAAATAAAATATAAAATAGGGCTGGGGATGTGGCTCAGTGATCCAGTGCCCTCTAGTTCAACCACCAATACAAAAAAAAAAAAAAAGAAGAAGGTAAGTTTCATCTAACAGAAAAGTAAAGGACCATGGGTTCTACAAGAAAGGTTCAACTGATATAAGACTCCATGATTGTCTGTGATAGAAATATGTTTGGAACAATGATGTGTAGTGTCAAGTTATGGTCACTTTGGCTTGCTTTGAATACTTCTGAAAACCAAAGAAGATATGTATGAGAGAATTTTTATAAATGACAAAGTGTCTTACTTTGCTAACAAGAGCAGGAATATTCATTGAATTTGTTGCAAATCCCATGCCATATGTCATAGCAGCTTCTACTCCCAAAAACCTTGCTACAAGCTTCTCTAGTTCTTCATGCTTGTCCAGGTTTCCTGTGTGAAGAAGTTAACAAAGTCAATATCTTAAAATCCTGAATTTAAGAATCACTCACCACTTTTCAAACAGAAACCAATCTATATGTTGTGACCTTTTCTATGGTCTATAAAGGAGTCAGTATTATGAAGAGTAATGGCTTATCAGGAACACAATAGATAAAATACATTTAGATTCAGCATCTCTGGTGAGAGAATTGGCAAAAACAATTTTATGTTTCTACACACCAGCTCCAGCTCTAGGCCTTAAGAGGCATAGCAAGATTTGTTTCTGAGGGGCTGAGGTTGTGGTTCAGTGGTAGAGCGCTCACCTAACACGTGTGAGACACTGGTTCGATCCTTAGCACCACATAAAAGTAGATTTAAAATAAAGGTGTTGTGTTCATCTACAACTAAAAAAACATTTTTTAAAAAAATATTTGTTTTTTTTTTTCCCCATCTGCCATCCAAAACAGTGTAGCTGGTCTGTTGTAGAGATAAAACGTGTGGAAAGAGGGAGGTCTCTGAAGAATAAGAAACCATGGAAGTAGAGAGAAGGGGAAGGAGGAGAAGGAAAGCAGAGGGAAGCTGGGGAAACTAGCTTTTAGCATTTCTACCACCTAGGTGAGGTACCAGGCACGTTAAGTTAAGCCACCCTCTGTCCTCAGTTGTAATGGCCTACTCAATAGCATTGAACCCTTTCCAAATTGCAGGATGACAAGCATATAAATTTCTACTGTTATTTTAAACCACTAAGCTTTGGGTTGGTTTGTTGTGGAGCAACAGATAGGTTAAAAAGTTCCTTCTCTTTCTTTGATCTGACTAGTAAACTTGTATGTGATTTTTACATTGGTACTCAAACCCTTAGGAACTGAATGGCATCGCAGAGAAAAAAAGATATGGAGAAAGAATCCTGTGTGTTATACATCACTGCTGTACAATGCTTCCTTAGCCACATTAGATCAAACAGACTATGATTTCTCGAATGTCAACTACACATTTTTGTTTTAAAGATGGAGAATAAAATGTTTTACTCATTCTGGTTCTGGGTTTTATTAGCCCTGAGCTGAGCCTTGGGTAATTGAGGGCTTCCTGCTAGTGAGGTGGTTTGGCATTTAAGCAGTGGGTCTTGCCTGAGATGGACAGCTAAATTCCTTGACAACTATCCAGTGGTTTTCCTGCCTGCCTGTGAAAATCCCCCAGCATGGATTCCTCCTCATGAGAGAGTACACCACCCAGACTACGACAATGAATTAACCCAGTTTCTCCCCCAAATTGTCACACTGAAAAAGCCTCCTGGAGCTCAGTTGGGATTGTTAAATCCCCAGAGGAGGAAAGGCCTCCCAGCTAGGCATCTTCATCTCCAAGGTGATTCCTGACTCAGATGCACATCGAGCAGGACTTCAAGAAGGAGACCAAGTTCTAGCTGTGAATGGGGTGGATTTCCAAGATATTGAGCACAGCAAGGCTATTAAAAGATCCTGAAGACCACCTGAGAAACCAGAAAGTGTGCACACTTCTTTCCTTACAATTATCATCGTCAAAAAGAGAGAACTGTGCACTGAAGAGTTGCAGCCCATGGCCCTCCATGTGGAAACTGCCAGGCCAACCCAGCTGTCATCCAAACTGTACTGACTCTAAGTTCCCTAGTTTTCTAGGCAAGCTTCATTCCCTGAAAGGAAAGGGATGAAAATATCAAGGTATAACCTAGCCTGTGGGGAACCCAGCTAGAAATGGCAGCTGACATTTACTAGTTACCATGAGCTCGGCACATATACATCTTATCATTTTTATTATAGAAATTGGTCAGAAAATATTGGGAACCTTCCACCTGGTTGTCTAGCCACTTCATCCTACCCTTATACTATCCTAAGTTTACACACATTGGGGACGCCAATGAGACACTTTTGTCCCTTCCTCCTCCTATCATCTCTCCCAAAATGGAAAATACAATACTGAATAAATGTCATTGTGACTTTTGGGGAAAAAATGTTTTATTTTCATTTCCCTATTGAAAAGCATCACAATACAAATGGAAGAGCAAGAAACAAAAACATAAAATTCTAATTTTCATTCATTACTAAATATCTGCAATCTTCAACACAATTAATGAAAATGGAAAATATACAGAAGGATGGTGTTATAGCTGAACTCTGTTCACTAAAAAGATATTTTGAGAAGCTGGGGTATTGCTCAGTGGCACAGTAAGTGCTTCTTAGTATGTGTTAGGCCCTGTATTCAATCCTCAGGACCAAAACAAAATAATAATAAACCGGATATCTTGAAGTTCTAACTCCTGAACCTCAAAATCTGATCTTTGGAAAGAGGGTCTTCACAGGGGTAACCAAGATAAAACAAGGTTATTGGGGTGGTGCTAAAATCTTCTCTTTTTTTTTCAGTTTTAGATGGACACAATATTTTTATTTTTATTTGTAAGTGGTGCCAAGAATCGAACCCAGTGCCTCACGCACGCTAGGTGAGTGCGCTACACTTAAGCCACATCCCCAGCCCATAATATCTTTATAAGAAAGGAAAATTTGGACATGGAGACAGATGTACATAGAGGAGGCGTGACAGAAGACAATGCTTGATACCCAGGAAGACAGCTGTGTGGCCCCAAGACAGGAATGCCAAAGATGTTGGCAAATACAGAAGCAAGAAAGAGAGTCTCCAGGGCTCTCAGAGAGAGCATGACCCTTCTGGCATCTTGACCCCAAACTTCTACCCTCCAAAATGATAAAACTATAAACTGTCTTAAGTTATCCAGTTTCTCACACTTTGTTACGGCAGCCCTAGAAAACCAACGCAGACGGGAAATGACTTAGAGTGACAGGTCCATATCTACGCCCTTACGAGTGAACATGGTTCAGTGAGAACCAAGCAAATTCATTGTATGGAACCCAGTGGAGGCTCAAAAGTTAGAGACAACAGGAATAAGAGAAGGCAAGGGTTAAGGAAAGGCGACAAGTGACTGTTTGAAAGATGATATTTAAAAACAGAAATTTTCACTGCTGATGGAATTGTACAATGTTGCAGCACTTTGGAAAAGAGCAATTCCTCAAAAAGTTAATTGTAGAGTTACCACATGACGGAGCAACTCCACTCCTAAGTATATACCCAAGAGAAATGAATATATAGGTCACATAAAAACTGTACTCCTGTGTGTCTGGCCACACTGTTCACAAGCACTCAAAAGTAGAAACAACCCAAACGTCCACCAGGAGATAAATGAATAAACAATATATACAATACTCACATAATGGATTATTATTTGGTCATAAAATGGAATGAAGTAGTGACGTATGCTATAAAGTATTAATGCATGCTATAACAAAGATAAATATTGTAAAAACATTAAGTGAAAGAAGCCAGACACAAATGACTATGATATTACAGGATTTTATTTATATAAAATGTCCAAAATAGGTGAATCCAAAAAGACAGAAAGTAGATTTTTGGTTGCTAGGAACTTGGTAGAAAGAGGGGAGAATATCCAGTCACTGCTAAAGGGCATGGGGTTTCTTTCAGGGGAAATAAAAAATGTTCTAGAATTAGAGTGTGGTGATGGTTACACAGCTTTTTGAAAAAATAATGAGATACACACTTTATAAGGATGTGAGTTATAGCTTAATAAAGCTGTTAAAAAAGAAACAAAAATAACATAGACGCTGCCTCATTCCTACCCCTATAGAAATAGGCAAGTAATTTTGCCTTTTCTTACCTCCACAAATAAATTATTCTTAACTCAGGGACACCAAATATAAAAGTATGCATATGCTAAAAATGGTGACTAAAGGTAAGGTTATACAGACAGGCTCGTATATTAAATTTCTCAGAAACAAAAGGAAAAATGAAAAACACAGGAGAGGAAGACAATTAGAGGGTAAATACTAGGGGGTTATACATAAATGTTTCTGAAAGTGAGAGTTGAGAAAATGCCAAAGAAGAAGTGGCACAAAACCAAAGGACCTGCTTCTTCAATATTTAAGAACCCAGCAAGAATCAAATCAGCACAATTAGTGGGAAAAAAAAAAAGACTCATACCAAGGCACAAATGGGACTTTTTCCCCACCCTGCCCAAATGGGAATCCTTGATGTACTCAAGGGAAAGAGAAAGTCTTGGATGCTTTCCAGGGTAAGACACAGAAAGAAATGAGGGGGTTGTTGGGGAGGGGGAGTAAGGATAGGAGGAATGAAGGAAGGGAGTAAGAGGAAGGGAAAGGGGGAATAAAAAAAAAAAAAGACCAAACAACAATGACATTCCTCACAGTAGGAGGGGAACCGGAAGGCTGGAGAATGTATATAGGAAGCAGATTTTTCATTACCCATCTTTTGGTACTTCTAGGATTATTAACAATGTTATGTATTGTCTACCCCCCAACACAGGCTTTAAACAATAAAACTTTTCAGATAGAAGGTATGATAGAATGAATGGCATACACAAAACTGGTGACCAGACGGCATTACACTTCTGATCAGCACCCCTCATCCCAGAGTACAATGATGCAACATCCTCACACTCTCAAGGAAAATATGTTCAACCCATAGTGTGGTGGTGGCAGAATTAATACTAAAGCAATACAGTTGATCAAAGACATCTTCTGATATCCAAATATATTTTGACAATTTCAGAAAAATTATCTCCCCTGCACCCCGAGGAAAGCACTGTATAATGAGTTTCACCAGTATGAGGAAGGATGTCAAGAAAGAGGAAGATACAGAATTCACGAAATAAGGAATCCAAGTCAGATGTGAGAGAAAGGGGGAAAAAAGAAGAGGAGGGGGGGGAGGTGGGGGGGGGAGGTGGGGGGGAGGAGGAGGAGGAGGACCAGAATGCAACTATACAATAGTCTTGGAGAGCAACTAGCCCAAACTGAAACAGACAATTACATTAAGGAAGTATCTAATAGAACCTGGCAGACTATATGAAAAAGAATAGGGTTTTTCCAAGTTCTCTAGGCTCTTACTTAGAAGTTGCCTAACAGACTTTAAGGCTCCTCTAGCATTAAATTGGTACAAGATTAGAGGAATAAAAACCTTCATGATATAGCAGCTGCCAGGTATGTTTTAGATCATGCAAAACACTAGCCCACCATTTATTATTTATTGAGTTACTCTAGATACAAGCTTTTAAAAACTTTACCACGTGGGTTTGTTCTTTTTATTTTGTTGATGGTGTTCGGGATTGAACCTGGGACCTCATGTATGCTTGGCAAGTGCTCTACCACTGAGCAATACTCCCAGCCCCCCAAATTTAGGCTTTTGGGTCAAAACCTTTTATACTGCAGGTCAACATATACTTTAAGAATTAAGCCAGGGGCTGGGGTTGTGGCTCAGTGGTACAGTCTTTACCTGGCACGTGTAAGGCACTGGGTTCAATCCTCAGTACCACATAACAAAGAAAGAAGCAGAGAAGAAAAGGAAAGAAAGGAAGGAAGGAAAGAAAAAAGGTGTTGTGTCCATCTACGACTAAAAACTACTTAAAAAAAAAAAAAAAAGAATTAAGCCAGGGTTTGGGGTTGTGGCTCAGCGGTAGTGCACTCACCTAGCACGTGTGAGACACTGGGTTCGATCCTCAGCACCACATAAAAATAAAAAAAATAAATGTATTGTGTCCAACTACAACTAAAAAGATAAATATTTAAAAAAGAATTAAGTCAAAGTTTATTTTTAATCATTAAAAACAAATCAAATAAGCTGGGCACAGTGGCACTGTAATCCCTGCAATCCAGGAGGCTAAGCAATATAGCGAAACTCTTAGCAACTTCATGAGACTCTGTCTCAAAATAAAAAATAAAAAGGAGTGGGGATGCAGATCAGTGGTTAAAGAGCCTCTGGGTTCAATCCCCAGTAAGGAAATAGATAGAAAGATAGATAAACCGGGTGTGGTGGCACAGGCCTGTAATTCTAGCTACTAGTAAGGCTTAGGCAGGAGAATTTAAGTTTGAGGTCAGTCTGGGCAACATAGTGAGACCCCATCTCAAAATAAAAAATAAAAAGTATTGGGGTTGTAGCTCAGTGGTAGAAGACCCGAGTTCAATCCTCAGTACTGCAAAATAAATAAATAAATGAATAAATAAACAAATAAGTCACATCACTTTTTCTGCTCAGATACTACAAGAGAATATAAGGACCCTGACAGTAGCTAAGAAAACATACATTAGCCTACTCCTAGGATTTCACACATACAAGGCAGAGAACCTATGAAAATTTAGGGGGAAAAAAAACTGAAAAAAAAATTCAACATGTTCTAGAATTGGCTTGTCTGTATGTGGTACTGGGCACTGATCCCAGGGGTGCTCTATCAGTGAGCTATGTCCCCAGCCCTGTTTATTTTTTGAGACAGGGCTTTACTAGGTTATTTGGGCAGGCCTCAAAACTTGTGATTATTCTGCCTCAGGGAATTTGCCTTTTTTTTTTTTAATGGTGTTGGGGATTGAACCCAGGGCCTTGTGCATGCAAGACAAGCACTCTCCCAAGTGAGCTATATCCCCAGCCCAGGAATTTGCTTTTTTAAAAAGCAATTCTGAATATTTTCTGGAAGAACTACTTGTGTTTGTTAGCCAAGGACAATGACACTCTAGGAGATTTGGGAATAAAAATTATAGTACAAACAAATAAAGAAATCGCCTAAGAAACTTCACTAGCAATAGAAACTAGAATTATTGAAGATGTACAACTTGGGTATATGTTTTAAAAGTCCAATTTAAATAATAAAGTAGATGATATGAAAAGCTACACGATTCTATTTGATTCTGTTTTTACAGTTTCATTTCTTCATTCTAAGTTTAATGAGTTGACTGAGTTGCTATGATAGATTAGACTGGGATGCAAATCCTTTTTATGCTTGCACTGAGAGGTAAAATCTAATCTCCATAGCCCTTGAATCTGGGCTGGCTTTACTGACTCACTTTGATCAAAAGAAAAAGTATTTAATATTCTGGACTCACAAAGATAGGGCATAAAAAGACTTCCAGCTTTCAGCCAGGTATCTATGAACACTTGCTCTAGGGCAAAGCCCACTGCCATGTAAAGTAAGTGATTCTCCAAGATAGCCATGCCCCAAAGAAGTCCAAACTAGTAGCGTGGGACTGCGACACAGAGTACCAGGCATCTCAGCCCAGGTGAAACATGTGAATGAAGAGGCGTTCAGAGAGCTCTAGCCACAAGCCGATGTTGACTGCAACTGTGTGAGGGACTCTCATAGAAACCACCCAACTGCACTTGCCAGCCCCAGACCTGTGAGAACTCAATCTATAAGCATTAGGGTGATGCACAGTAAGAAGAAGGTGCTTTATGACGTCTGTAGCTATCAGTACTCTAGAACCAAATGGAAGAAGCTAAAATCCTCCTTTGAACTAATGAACTAAAATAAATCTCTTATATAAAACTATAACCTTTTACCTTTTATAGACTTGTAACAATAAAAAGTTTACATTACTGAGTGTCTATTTCCACAATTAGCCTATTTAATTCTTGAAAGAGATCTATAAAGCAGAAATTATTATTAGCCCAATGTACTAGTATGAAAATAGAATAACCCTCATCACACCCTTGGACTAATAAGTGGTACTTCTAACTATTGCTATTTACAAAAGGCAATACAATCAATATTAAAGTTATAAGTGAAATAAAACTTATGGAACTTTACTAGGGACATTCTGTATGTATAACATATTGGAAAACATCTCAAAATGTGTTACAAACATAAAAATCATCCAACCCTTCAGAAAAAGAAAGCATTTTTTACCTGATCTAAAAATGCATGGCAAAGCAAATGTATGAATTTTAATACCCTAGCTCTTTTAAAAAGCAACTCTGTATCATCAGTATTCATTCCTGAGTTAAAGAAGTCAAAAGCAGCAGCAGCTAACCAAACACAACTCACACTTACCAATTTCCTGCCGAGTACTGCACACTCCAACGCCATACTCCTCTAGGACCCTGGCAGCTGCTTCTTGACATGATCCAGTGTTTCGTGCAAATCCAAGATAGTTGTAGGAACCCATATTTATAACACCTTTAATTATATTCCCTGTATACCTGTGTTTCAATAAACACATAAAATTTAATAAACTCAGGAGCAAATACAATACTTAAGTGTGATAATAAGTGCAATGTAACATGAAAGGAAACACCATAGGGATGTAGAGAAAACGTGTTCTGTACGAAAAGAAGCTCAAACTCAGTACCCAACCAAGGAAATGGAAGGTACAATCAAATACCAATTTTTACTTATGAATAATGATGAAGATTTAAAAACTGATGATATCCAGTGTTGGCCAGGACAGTGTCACAAACTAAGTAAGAATACTTTCTTTGGATGGCACTTTGTCAGCACTTATCCACTGAAAGATGTGCATATTCCTTGACTCAAGCAATTCTCACACATGAGCATATGCACAAGAGAATCTATAAGAGCCACTGCAATTAATTTGCCATGTCCCTTCCCTAGGCACAGAGACCTGTGACATTTCATGTGACAGAAGCTCAGTCAGCCTGAGCCCCCAAGGAAAGATGACTGATTCAGAGACTCTATCAACCTAAGGTAGATAGGAAAAGTAGGTAAGAAATAAAGTGTTGTTACTTTAACACTCGGTGCAATTGGGATGACCCAGCCCAACCTGCTATAGCATGGCACATTTAGGTAGCCATGATAAATAAGAAACCTACTGTGAATGTACAAGTAAGACATTATTAATACATTAGCAAATTAAAAAGGCAAACTGTAGGGCTGGGGATGCAGCTCAGTAGTAGAGCGCTTACTTAGCATGTAAAAGGTACTGGATTCATCCCCCAGTAGAGGAGGAAAAAAATGTAGCAAACGGTAGGATAATTTATATAGTACAATCTCATTTTTGCATATCAAAAAGTTACCTGCGTATAACCCCAGTAGATACACTACACACATACCTCACAGAAAACATCTAGAGGAATAACACAAAATAAAATGATGACAATGGTCAACTCAGTAAAGGAGGATTTGTCGGGTAGTGAATTTACAGAGGACAGGGTTTAGTTTTCATGGGGGACTTTCTGTATAATCTATTTCCCCCCCCAGTACTGGGGTTTGAACCCAGAGACACTTTATTGTTAAACTACACCCTCAGCCCTTGTTCTTTTGAGACAGGGTCTTGATAAGTTTCCAAGGCTGGCCTTGAACTTGCAATCCTCCTGCCTTGACCTCCCAAGTAGATGGGATTATAGGTATTGTATTTTCTTTTTTAATAGGAAAGCAATTATGGAATATTTGTGCAATCTCTACAATTTTCAAAATGTTAAAATATAGTTTTTTTAACCAGTTAATCCATTTAAGTAAATATACTTCATTTATCCTTAAATCATCAGAGAAATCAAAATATCCACAAATAAATTCAGATCCTTTACTCAATTCTATTAAGTGGAATGATGGATAGTCTTAAAAAAAAAAAAAAAAGACAAAACTTTTTTTCTCAACTATAACCCACCACAGAATCAAATATAATAAAAAAAATATTTTAAAAATCTCAATAAAGCTGGGTGCAGTGGCGCATGCCTGTAATCACAGCAGCTCAGGAGGCTGAGGCAGGAGGATCGCGAGCTCAAAGCCAACCCCAGCAACTTAGCAAGGCCCTAAGCAATCAACCAGACCCTGTCTCTAAACAAAATATAAAAAGGGCTGGGGATCTGGCTCAGTAGTTGAATGTCCCTGGGTTCAGTATTCAGCACCCACTACCACCCACCCCCAAAAAAAAAAAAATCTCAATAACGGTTAGAGGCATAGCTCAGTGGTGGAGTGCTTGCCTAGCATGCAATATATGTATATGTATATGTGTATATACATATACATATATATATGGTTTGATCCCCCTATTCCTACCCCTACCCCCTCCCTAATCCAATTAACAACAAACAAAATGCAAGGAAAGAAATCTTGGTATTGATTATATCCTCAGCTGCTACTCCTGTTTTGAGAGAATACTTAATTTGCAATATTTTCTCTAATGAAGAAATTCTTTTATTGCTAAGAAGTAATTTCCCACTGAGACTCACTTGAATGACCAGTTGTAGTCATGAGACTGTCTCTCCATGATGTCCACCTTGGCTCCAGGCACGCTGCAGATCGGTCGATTCCAATTGTCTCTTATCCTCATGTAGAGGTTCCTTGTATAGAAGTTTTCAAAATCCTGATACAATGACACAAAGTCCTGCCAACAAATGGTGAAACATGTATATTTAACTGAGTTACCTTAAAAACAAATTTCACAACTTCCCTTTTTGAGTTGCAAGAGCACCTGAGAATGATAAGTCAGTTATATTTAATTAACTGATCTATCAGGAAAGGCATCAATTTTCTAAGTTTATTTCAACATAACTCTTATTAATCAGTTAAAAGTCACATCACTCTGAGGGTTGACTTACATTCAGGTTTCGAATAACTGACTACACAACTCTGACATTAAATGTTTTCTCTTCCTAATAATTAATATCCAAGAGACTGTTCTACTCCATTCCCCCCTGCCAATAATGTTAGGGGGAAATGCCACAAGAACCAATATAATTCCTGTTTCATACAAGAAAAATAATACCAAAATTAAGATTCCAGTCTCTCCATATTTTTGAGAATCAAAATGAAACAAATACAAAGAAAAGATGATAAACCAGAAATACTACCAAAAAAGAAAGAAAGACCAAAAGGTAGATTATAGGAAGTCATCCACCTTGAGTAGTTTCCCTCTTGGATTGGAGTTAATAACAGAACATTCTGAAAACTAATTCCCATGTCCACAGACTTACAATCTTCCTTTCCTTCCTGAGATTAAATTAAACTAAAATGTAGGTCTATAAAAATCAAGTCTCGGGGCTGGGGATGTGGCTCAAGCGGTAGCGCGCTCGCCTGGCACGCGTGCGGCCCGGGTTCGATCCTCAGCACCACATACAAACAAAGATGTTGTGTCCACCGAGAACTAAAAAATAAATATTAAAAAAAAAAATTCTCTCTCTCTCTCTCCTCTCTCACTCTCTCTTTAAAAAAAAAAAAAAAATCAAGTCTCAGTGGAGGTGAAATGAATGCATAACGCTATGCCCAACATTGTAGGAGCCCTGTTCAGAACACATGTGGCCAGACCATGTGAGCTCCACCCCAACTCCTCAGAATTCAAGGGTAAGAAAAACAAAAAGAAAACAGAACTGGAGTTTATTATGCTTCCAGTCCTCGGATCTGAGCTTGGTGCCAATCTAATCTGTTAAATAAATTAATAAAAATAGTTAAAAAGCGTAAGCCTCATTCTGTAAAAGATTTTCATGGCTAAAAAGATCTTACAAAACTCTAAAATTAACAACTTTCTATGGACTAGTAGAATGCTAAAGTGACTACGAAATAAATAAGAGAAGATGAATCAGAGTAGATGAATTGCCTTAAATAGAGCTGAGCAGAGTCAGAAAGAATCCTGAGCATTTGTCTTGCCTGATACCATCTCTTTCATAATTAGTTCCCAGAACAGAAAATATCCACAATGTGGATATCCCTCACAATTAGAAATTTGTCATTTAAGTAATTTGTCCGTTTTGGTACTGTCCTCTTCCAATAAAATACTGGCCGAGTGAAAGCATGAATAGAAGCAACCAAATTTTAATTAAAGACTTTTCTTTGGCTATCATTCACCTGCATGTCCAACAGAAAAAAAACAAGAAAGTTGTCCCCAACCTATGTCAACTCACATCAAATGAGGTAACAGGACTAACTCCTCTAGTAAAATCACAGTACTAATGATCTCATTTCTTTCTAATGAAAGGATAATTTCACTCAATCGCTGTCTAAACACTGCACAGTAGTGTTTAAGATATTAACTCAAATTGTTGAAAGAACTATTTCCTCACAAAAAAATTTTATTAGCAACACAAAACAATACTTTTTGTTTTGAATACATAAACATCAGGAAAAAACTTGAGTCTCATCTAGATACTAGAATGGTTATCGAATCTCCAGACAGAAAAAGGACTACAGGCTAGCACGAGGTAGAACTTCCTCTCTCAGCCTTGGATAAACTGAGTTAACCAAGGACATAACTGTCTGTAGTTAGAAGGGAGGAACACGTTCCAACCTCCTAACAGAGAATTGTTATTCTGAGGCCAAGCATCACCATCTCCTTAAGGCTACACTGAGAGGACAATGAGGTCCCTGAGATGGGAATACACTGGCACACAGTAAAGGAAGAGGAGTTGTCATACTGAGGGATGTTAGAGACCAAAAGCAGGTAGCACAGAATGGTTGGAGAAGGACTCAGGCCACAGTTTTAGCTTCCCTTCACTCCCTAGCTAAGTTCCAGACTACTAGCTTTGACCAGAAGTTTCGGTAGAGGTATCTGGCGGGCAGAAACCAACTTCTGCTGCTTAGCAATGAAGAAAAGGGACAGGAGAGGAACCACTATCTGGGATTCCAGTTCCAGGCAGTGGAAGGACTGAAGAGGAGTTGTTCCTCGCCCCACGATTCCTGTGTTCAACAGTGCAGGAATGTCCAGGTGAAATCAAGTCATTTGATGGATTAGTAATCTGAATGGTCTCTCTGTCTCTCTCTGCTTCCCAACTGCCATGAATTAACTCCTCTGCCACAACTTTCCACCCTGAAGTTCTTTCTTACCTCAGCCTCAGACCAATGGAACAGGCTGACCATGGACTGAACCTCTGAAATTGTGAGCCCAAGATGTAATGTCTTCTCCTCTAAGTTATTTTTGTCAAGTATTTTAGTCACAATGACAAAAAGCTGACGAACACAAATGTATCTGTTTTTCAAAAATATCTTGTACATTATTTTAAATATTCTAAGATTGATGTTAAAACAGGGTTTTTTTGTTTATTCATTCAAATATCTTTTAGTGAATACTGGATATTTGCTGAATTCTTTGTGAATCTCAAGGCATTTCTTGGGATCACAGGGAAAAGGGTGGGTGCTACCCACTTTCAGAAAATGACTTTGTAACTATTTATTGTTCTTGTTTGTTAGTGTAATTTTGTTTCCAAAGAGATGTCTACTTACTTTCATAAGATGATAACAATGATGATGAATAATCATAAAAGTAGCAATAATTCCCAGCTACTAAGATACACAAGGCACCAGCAGAAAGTTTTATGTGTATGTATACATCTATGCACCTAAGTACCTGTGCACTATCTTACAGAAAAGCTAAACGGTTTTCCCAATTAGGGAATTAGCAAAAACAGAACTGGGCCTTCTAATTCCAGGCTCTGCTCCTAACCCCAACGCCACTGCTTCTCATTTTGAGAAGCTTTTAAAATCTATCTGAAATACTCTGACATCATTCAAAGCACTTCAAGCCCGCTGTGCTACGGGCCTTCCCCACTCTTATCCTGTCTTGTGCTCATGATGAACGGGCCCTTGATATACGTATATACAGACAGACAGACAAACACATCTGGAATTCTAAAACCCGTATTTTCCAGACACCCTTGTGATCAGGTTGTGGATGAGATTCTACAGTGAGGCACATACACAAGATCTGAAAGGCAGAGAATACCTTTCTTGCAACAGCTCACCAAGAAAGCTCTAGTAGACTTTCACTGAGGCTAGGTTTCATGTTCCCAGCCACAATGGCAACACCTGGATACTCACAGCAGGAGCAGCTTCCTAACTGGGGGGCGGCTTAGTTGGGGTAGGAAGACCATAACTTCCTCTACCCTTTCACAGCGTTACTAACACTTAATTAAGTATCTACAGTGATTCAGTTAACTGCAATTAAACTTTACTATTTCAACAGCACATTCACTACAATTATTGCTGAAAAATAAATATTTAATGTTGTAAGTACCTTTTTGTTGTTGTTGTTTTGCTACCACAGATTGAATCCAGGGGTACTTAACCTCTGAGCCACATCCCTATCCCTTTTTATTTTTATTTTTTTATTGAGACAGGGGCTTGCTGAGTTGCTTAGGGCCTCACTAAGTTGCTAAGGCTGGCTTCGCACTCACAATCTCCCATCTCAGCCTCCCGAGCCAAAGGGACTACATGCGTGCACCACCATGTCCAGCAGTTATCAGTATCTTTTTTTTTTTTTTAAAGAGAGAGTGAGAGAGAGAGAAAGAGAGAGAGAGAAATTTTTTTTAATATTTATTTTTTAGTTTTTGGCAGGCACAGCATCTTTGTTTGTATGTGGTGCTGAGGATCGAACCCGGGCAGCACGCGTGCCAGGCGAGCATGCTATCGATTGAGCCACATCCCCAGCCCCTTTTTTTCTTTTTCTTTTTTTTTTTTGGGGGGGGGGGTACTGGGGATTGAACTCAGGAGCACTCGACCACCCTATTAAAGACTCTATCCAAAATAGCAAGAACACTTAAAACCATATCCCCAGCCCTATTTTGTATTTCATTTACAGACAGGATCTCACTGAGTTGCTTAGCACCCTGCTTTTGCTGAAGCTGGCTTTGAACTCACAATCCTCCTGCCTCATTCTCCTGAGCCTCTGGGATAACAGGTGTACATCACTGTGCCTAGCAGTTATAAGTATCTTATAATTAAAATTTAAATTATTTGTCTTGGTCACACAACCATTAAATGATATAAATGAAACTTGAGACTTGTAGCACTATTCCATACTAGTGGTGTTAGTGGTAATGCTACAATCAGCATTAGTGGTTTTAGTGGTAATGCTACAATTCCAATAAGAATTCTCAGTGTCAGCTGGGCATAGTGGCACATGCCTGTAAATCTTGCTCCTCAGGAGGACAAGGCAGGAGAACTGTAAATTCAAGGTCGAATTGGGCAACACAGTGAGACCCTGTCTCAAAATTAATTTTAAAAAAGGGCTGAGGATGTAGTTCAGTGGTAGAGCACTGGCCTAGCATATGCTAGGCCTTGGGCTCAATCCACAATTCAGAAGGAAAAAACAAAACAAAAACAAAAAACCTCAATGTCATTTCTAATTTAACCATTTTTTAAAATTTGTTTTAGAGTTTAGGTGTTGCAATTTGGACCTTAAATGTCCCCCAGGGCTCATATGCTAAAGGTTTGGCACTACTGGGAGGTGGGTGAGCTTTTAGGAGGTGGGGCCCAGTGGAAGGAAGTTATGTCACTGGGGACATGGCTTTGAATGGGATCTTGGAACTCTGGCTCCTCCTCTCTTTTTACTTTCCAGCTACCATGAGGTAAGCAGCTTTGTTTCACCAAAGGCTACCCACCATGGTGTCCTACCTTGCCAAGGGTACAAAAGCTAGGGAGCCGAAACTGTGAGCCAAAATAAACAGCTTTTCCTTTTAAGTTTTATATCTCAATTATTCTGTCACAGCAAAGGAAAGCTAACTCACTAAGGCACAGATCTCAATAAATCAAAGGACAAAATTTTTCTCATTTGAGGCAAAAAACACTGCTTTGATGTTGGAATAACAAGCTTGGAAAAAAATGCTAGAGACCAGCTTGGGCAACTTAGTGAGACCCTGTTTCAAAATAAAATTTAAAAGGACTGGGGAAGTAGTTTAGTGTCCATTATGCACGAGGCCTGAGTTCAAGTGAAAATACAGATTGTTTATATGACTCAGCAGTTCCTTTCCTAGGTATATCCCCTAAAGAACAGAAAACAGATATTCAAACAATTACTTGTAAATGAATGTTCACAAAAGCATTATTCACAATTGACAAAAGATGGCAATAAAATATGACATACATCCAAACTGTGGAAGAGTATTCAGTTATAAAAAGGAATGAAGTGTAGGTTAAGAATCCCTTATCCAAAATGCTTGGAATAAGAAGTGTTTCCGATCTTGGAGGGTTTTTTTGTTGTTGTTGTTGTTGTTGTTAGGGTTTGGAATATTTACATAGACTTTACTAATTCAAAATCTGAAATCTGAAACTCTTAAGAAGCATTTTAGATTTCAGATTAGGGAGGCTCAATCTATATTGTTACAAGCTATGATGCTGGAGGAACCTCATAAACATGCTAAGTAGAAGCAGACACAGAAGGCCACATATTACATGACTCTATCCAAAACAGCAAGAACATTTAAAACCATAGAAACAGAAAGCAGATTAATGGCTGCCAGGAGCTCAGAATGAATCTTACCTCCATACACAAGGCAAAGGAGCAAGAGTACAAGTGGGCACAGCATCAACAAAGTTCGTGAAAATGGCCACCTTCTCACACTAGCCTCTAAGGGCTGGAGCCATGCACACGGTGGAACACTGGCCTAGCACACCTGAGGCCCTGGGTTCAACCTCTATAGGCCAAAAACAAACCAACAGTATGATCCTGATGCTGCTGACATCAGTGAAGAAAAGGTAAGCTTCTTGGAAAATACAACTTTTGGATAAATGAAATATGTATTCCCAAATTCAACAACAATTTGGAACAATAATCATATAAATTCTTCATTCGAAAAACTGTTATTCTTAATGAGAAAATTCAATTAATGAAAATCTTATATTGAATGCCCCAGGTGGATTAAAAACACCAAAACAAAATACCAAACAAAAAATCCTGACTTTGAAAGCCATCCATGTACAGTGCATGGACCAAACAGGCATCGTAGTCAGTGAATAGGAAAATCTGGTATCTGGGGATTTCCACAGGCAATCCTACCAATAAGACCACCCAGATACATGTGAGCTCCTATTCATCTCTGCCAAAAGGTCCCACACAGCACTGGAGATGTGGTGACCTGCTAAAGCCACATAACCATACAGCCTCCCAGAGATGGGTGTGGCCTGCCAAGATGCCAATCAACCTGTTGACTGCAAGACAACATGAAGCAAGACTCCATCCCTGAAACCTTTCCCTGCCTTTGATGCTCTCCCTTAAATAAAGAATCAGAGCCATTTTTTAACTGTTCTGTTCCAGCTCCTACCAGAACTGAAAGAATCTATCTGGCACTCTGCTTTAAAACTAATTCTGACTTTGTTTCTTATTTCTTCACTAATAACTTAAGACTATATTTTTCTCAGGTGGCTTATCCCTTCCTGAGCAGGAAAAATTACCCTGGCAAGGAGCTGGCTGCCTCTCGATAACTACCCATTGAAGGAGGTAAAAGTTTAGTGGAAACTAAGTAAGCCCCACCTAAATGTGGAGGAACAGAATCTATTAACATGCATCAGCATGCATTAACCTGTGCCAGGAAGAACAGGTTAGAATAAGCTCTGATTGCAAATCTTGGGTTTCCCAAATGTCTAAAGATAAAACTCTGAGTCTCTGTAGAAAAGGTCTGTGGCCTCTATGACAAAGAAGCTGTTCTCTGAAGAGCTGAGAGAAGGTGGCCACGTGTAGACACAGAATCCACACAGAGAAAGGGCTCAATGAGTTTCTCTTGTGCTTGCGTGCATTCAGAACTGTCTTCAGGCCACAAGGGGTAAGTGGCGAAGAGGACCAGAGACATAGGGAAATTTTTTTTGATTGACTCTTTTTTTTTTTTAATTGCTGCAGTCTGGCTGGGCACAATTCAGGAGCCACTTGTCAAAAGAAACAAACTTTATTTTTAGAACACACACACCACACCACACAGCTCTTCAGGAATTCCCTCAGAGCCCAACTGCCACCACCGGCTTCCCACAAGCCTCTCAACCTCTCCGACTCCTCCTGCTCCTGAGGCCGATTGGCTGGGTCACATGGGCAGAGCCAAAAAAAGTCCCCCAATGAGCAGCTCCGTGGTCTGAAAGGGCGGGGAAACAGCCCAATGAGAATCGCCGCAGAGGAGCCAATCAGCTGACAGCTAGAAGTTTGCTGGGGCTGCTGTGAGCCAACCATCAGCTGGCAGCTGGAAGTTTGCTGGGGCCCCTTCGGCTGTGGCTGTCAACATTTTATTATTGGTTGTTCAATACATTACAAATACTTGAATTCCACAGGGCAAGGGCCTGGACTCTGCTTTTTTGAGGACCAATTTATTTCTTTCTAGTCATAATATAAGAAAATTTCTTAATGTGAATTAACAATCTCCATTACAATCTAAATTTACCATCATTCACATTAGATACCTAAATCCTATTCCTTTAAAAATCTGTAATCTGCTCTTCCTTTCTTTTTAATCATGTTTTATTAGGCTGAATTATAGGAAATTATCAACTTAACAGTTCAAATATGGTCAAAATTGGCATTTTTACATGATTCAATGTAATACTTATGGATTAAAACATAAGCCAGGCACAGTGGTGCACACCTGTAATCCCGGCAACTGGGGAGGCTAAGGCAGAAGAATCGCAAGTTTGAGGCAAAATAAAAATAAATAAATAAACAATATAAATAAATAACAAAGTAAAAAATAAAAAAGGCTGGGAATGTAGCCCAGTAGTAAAGCATACACCGGTTCAATTCCTAGTACCAAAAACCAAAACCAAACAAATAAAAAACTATACACGATCAAATAAGGTATATTCACAAACTGTGGATAAGACAAAATGTTTTAAATATAACACAAAATTTACTACTCATAAAGAAAAATTGATAAATTTGCTTAAAGTAATTTCTGTTCACTAAAAGACACCATGCAGAACTGGGGACTGAATCAGAGCAGATTGTATTCCATGCTTTTATAATTTTGGCAAATGAATCCTAATGTCATATATAACTAAAACTAACCAATAAAAATTTTTAAAAAAAAGACACCATGCAGAGAATGAAAACACAAGCCACATATTTCAGGAAGATAGGTGCAAAATACATTCTAGAATACATTAAGATTTCCTATAAACTGGAGATGGGAGTACATATAGCTAGCTCAGTGGTAGAGTGCTTGCCTACCATTTACAACATGCTGGACTTGATCCCCAACACAACAAAACAAGATTTCCTGTAAACCATTAAGAAAAAGATAGAAATCCAAGAGAAAAAACAGACAAAAGATCTGAACAGCCACTTCATAAAATCAACACTTTCCATAGTTAGTGAATGAACCTATGAAAAGGTATTCAGCATCATTGGGCAATAATGAAATGCAAATTAAAACCACAACAAGATACTAATACATATATATACCAGCAGAACTGGCCAAATTTTAGAATTTTACACCAAGTGTTGGTAAAGATATGAAACAACAAAAATCCTCAAGCACAGCTAGCTAGTAGGTATACCTAGCAAAATTGCTTTGGAAGACAATTTGGCACTATCAAGCAAAACTAAAGTATGCATAGTCTCAACCCAATCATCCCAAGCCTGGAAATATATGCCCAAGAAACAGATCACAGTGATTATGGTAGTTGTATTACTCTCTGAAAAAATATGAGAAAAACCTCAATAATGACTAACTGTGGTATTCTCACAGTGAGATACTATCCAGCAATGAAAACAAAGGGAGCTGGGAACCACCGCAAATTGCTAAAGCCTACATTGAGCTTCAAAACAGATCAGAGCACAAACACACAAACACGGTGCAAATGAGGTTAGATATAAGAACAGGCCTAACAAAAGTTTTATTATTTAAAAATGAACACATGAGTGATAAAATCATCAAGAAAAGTCAAGACAGTGGTTATCTCAGGGGAAAGGCAATAGTAAGATCCAAAAAGGGCCCCTGTGGGTGTGGTTTCTGCAGTGGTGGGTTTATGGCTGCTTACTTAGATTGCATTCCTTATACTCCACATTTACCTTTTATTATCATTTCTAGATATACACAAGTGTGTATTGGTTATAGAAAACCAACAGACAGGTTGAAGAACACTGGAAGGAATGCTTCCATTAAATAAATACCAAACATTCTATATAGAGAGGAAAAGTACTTCCCATTACATGCATTTAATCGTTTTATTACCTTTATTTTATTTATTCATTTTTATGTGGTGCTGAGGATTGAACCCAGTTCCTTGTCTGTGCCAGGCAAATACTCTACCACTGAGCCACAAACCCCAGCCCGCATTTAATCTTAAAGTGTCATGTGACAGAGTTCCTAACTCTGGGAAACACATATATCCACATTTACTTATCATGACATCTAATCACAAGAAAATCTACTTTGTTTGAAGGTGCTCAGACACATGTCTAACTGGGCAAGATCAATATGCTTCAGAACTTTGAGCTACTGAAACTGAAGACCACACATCTGAAAATCTTTCCTTTAAAAACATACTAGGAGGGCTGGGGTTGTGACTCAGTAGTAAAGCACTTGCCTAGCACACGTGAGGTCCTGGGTTCAATCCTCAGCACCACATAAAAATAAATAAAATACAGGTATTGTGTCCAACTACAACTAAAAATAAATATTAAAAAAAAAAAACTAGGACTGGGGGTTGTGGCTCAATGGTAGAATACTTACCTAATACACGTGAGGCACTAAGTTTGATCCTCAGCACCATATAAAGACAAATAAACAAAATAAAAAAGACTGTGCTCATCTATAACTAAAAAAAAATTTAAAAACCAACACACTAATGCTGATGGCAGGTACTGAAGGATTTTCAGATATTTGACATGAATAAATAATACTGCAAATCAAGAACAAGCTGTTAAAAAAAATCCACAGCATTATAAATTTTTATTTGGGCAATGTTTTTCTCTAGTAGGGAATGCAATACAGAATCAATCCTAATAGCTAGAGGTATTTCTTTTATAAGCCAATAATTCTGTCTTTACTTCTACTTAATTAAAAAAGAAGTAGGTGAAATAACTTACAAAAGGCTATCAAATTATTGACTTTAAAACCTTAGAGTGATGGTTAATTAATAGCTTTCCTCACTGTCCATAAATCATCCTGTTTGTTCTTTTCCTGTTTTTAATGTTAAAGACAGGAAGTAACTTCCTTGCTGTTTATATGATGCCATGAAGATATTTAAAAAAAAAAAATTAGGGTTAAATATCCATGTTTTTCCCAGATCTGGGTCACTTGAGTGTTTGTATGTGTCTGTACAAGTGCAGACACAGCCCGACACCAATACTTCACAACTTGAAACTTTTCATTGTGACTATTTACCAACACTCACAACATCATTCATATCTTAAAACATTTACCAAGTGTCTAATACAAGCCAAGAAGTCTTGTAGGCACTGGGTCTACAGCAGTAAACAGAAAGATAATGACCTCTGCCTTCATGGAATTTACATTCGGGTAGAAGAGAACAGGAAGAAGAGACACAAAATCAGATAAATATACAGAACAGTATGTTAGACAGTGAAAAATATGAATGAAACCCAAAGAAGGCACAGAGGGAAATGCATACTGCTGGAAACATGCTGCAATTTAGCTAGAGTTCCCTGGACAGAAGAGGGGACAAAAGAGACGTGAGGGAACAATCCATGGGACCATCTGGAGGAAAAGCTTCCCTGGCAGGACAAACAGCAAGCATAATGGCAGTGAGGCAGGAGTGCACTTGGTGTGTTTGAGGAATTGCAAAGAAGCCAGCAGGTAAGTGAAGGGCCAAGCTATAGATGTCACCGTGGTGGAAATGGAGGTTGGTAAGAAGTAGCTAAATTTGTATTTGCCAATGGACTACACAGGGCATATGGCAGAAAGAAGAATCAAGGATAACTCAAGGTTTGTTTTTAGCTGAAGCAACCAGCAGAAGAAGATGGAAAAGGCAGCAAGCTGCTTAGAGTGAATATCTAACCAGCTCAGACACCTGAAATTTGAGATGCTTATCTGGAGATGTCAAGAGGGCAACCAGATAGAAGGCTCTATTCAGTTTGGTAAGAAAGTCAATGACAGAGAGATGAATTTGGAAGTTATCAACATAGAGAAGGGATTAAAAGTATTCATTAAGTAAGGCTGAAGCCTGGGCTATACTAACACTTGGAAGTGAGACAGATGACGAGGATCCACAAAGGAAGAATATGAAAAAACAGACAGAAAGGCAGGAGAAAACCCAAGCAACTATAATGTCTTGGAAACCAAGTGAACATAGCGCTTCCTGACTGCTTGTATCAAATCTGTTGAAAGGTGTCAAGCAAGGTAAAAACTGAGAAAGGACTATTACACATGGGTCATGGGTGACTCTGAGAAGAAGAATCTTCTAAAGTGGTAGGGACAAAATCCTGACTGCAGTAGGCTCAGGAAAAGAGTGAAAAACAAGACATTGGAAACAACAACCCCAGGGAATTTTGCTATAAAACAAAGAATAGAAAAGTGGATCAAGAGAAAGTAAGGTGGAGAAAAGCTTAAAAAAACAAAACAAACAAACAACAACAACAAAAAAAAAAACCCACGGGAAAAATACCTCATCTGGATTCTAATGGGAATGGTCCAGTAGAGGAAGACAACTGTTCCAAGAGCCAAGTCATCATCCTCTTTATGGCAAACCTGGCTGTGTGTCACATAGGTGCTGTACCTGGCCAGCCATCGTGTGCTACCTCTAACAAGCTCTACAGGATGGCTGGATTCAAGGGTCCATCAAGTCTATATACTTTCAGGTATTTGCTACCAAAACTGTTATGACATTTTCAAAATGATAGGGAGCAACAAAAAACCACAAGGTAATTTAATATCTAAGGAAACATCAACCAGGCACCATTAGGTAAGCCTGTAATCCCGGCTATGCAACTATCTGAGAGGCTGGGCAGGAAGATCTCCAGTTTGAGGCCAACCCAAGCAACAGAGCAAGACCCCCTTCTCAGGAAAACCAAACCAAAACAAACACCCACCCCTACCCCCTCACACCGCGCCCCCCCAAAACAAAAAACATTAATAAAACTTCAACATGTTTTCTTAAACTGGTATTTGAAAATTGCTGAGGGTAGTCTCAGGGACCCATGAATTCTATTATTATTTTTAATTTTTTTTTCATTTAGATAAACATTTTAAAATAGCTTTATCTATTTAACATTCCAATAAGTACTCAAACTTGGAATAACTCAAGACAAAGAGGGTACCGCTTATTAAACTTTAAAAATCATAGTAATAAACAGCTCCAATTGCTTTATGCAAAGAAAATCTGATTAAAACCTAAAAATTCAAAAGATAAGACCTTGCTTAAAAAAAAAAAAAAAACTACACTGTTGCTTTCATCAAAAACCCCAATAGGTAATGGGAAAACTCTTAGTAGGAAAGGATAAAGTGCTAAACGCACTACCAAACTTTTTGAAAATTTTATTGGGCATAGCTTCTTATGGAGAAAAAAAAACCCAGAATAAATAAAAAAAGATGAAGGAATGAAAGAGATTCCATATGATGAAATATTATTCAGAAATAAAAAGGAATTAAGTAATGGTACCTGCTACAGCATGGATAAACCTCAAAAACATCATGTCAAGTGAAAGGGACAGACAAGATAACACAGCATATGATCCCATTCATGTGACATATGAATAACAGAAATCCACAGATAGAAAGTATAGTAGTGGCTGCCTGGGATGGGAGGGAGGTAAGGAAGAGGTGCCTACTAATGGATACAGGTTTTTTTCTTTTGGGTGATGAAAATGTTACCAAATTAGATCATAGTACTCATTTGTGTAGTTCTAAAAATAAACAGGATGCCCTTTATGGTATGTAAATCATGTTTCAATGAAGTGTTTTTAAAATCATGACTGCTGGCTTGGGGATGCAACTCAGCACTTGTCTAGCATGTGAACCCCTGAGTTCAATCCCCAGCACCACACACACACACACACACACACACACACACACACACACACAGAAAAATGACAGCTATCCTGGCTCCACTTTTAACACAAAATGATGGAAATTTATGCTTTTTAAGTGTGGAATGATCTAAAAAATTAAAAAGACAAGACAACTTTCCAATCCCCTAGTTTAATATTCTATAGACAACTATACTGCAAGCAGAGTTTCCTAAGATACTGCTAAAATGACAACTGCCAGAATGTTCTTATTAAACTACTTTTTGAAGAAGATCAAGAATACAATCCTAGGAGCTGGGGCTGGGGCTGGGGCTCAGCGGTAGAGTGCTCTACCTGGCCCATGTGAGGCCCTGGGTTCGATCCTCAGCACCACATATGAATAAATAAATAAATAAAATAAAGGTATGTGTCAACTATAATTAAAAAATATTTTTTAAAAAATACAATCCTGGGCTGGGGATGTGGCTGAAGCGGTAGCGCGCTCGCCTGGCATGCGTGCAGCCCGGGTTCGATCCTCAGCACCACATACAAAACAAAGATGTTGTGTCCGCCAATGATTAAAGAATAAATATTAAAGTTCTCTCTCTCTCTCTCTCTCTCTTTAAAAAAATACAATCCTAAAAAAATAAAATATAACTGTACATGTTTTCTCAAAAAAAAATCCTTATAGGAACTCTTATTACTGGATTTCAATCTATTTCCTTCTTTTGTGTCTTGAAAATTAAATGTATCTGGATGTGGATATATATATCTGTCCTGTTTTTGAACATCAGACCACAAATACACTATGGAGGCAAAACGTTAGTTTTCGGTTTAATGTGGTAACCACCTACCACACTTTGCTGCTTATATTTCTAAGTATTTCCTATCTTAGAACATTATTATTAATTCAAGCTTTTGCTATATTGATTGAATACACATTTCTGGACTACCAGCTTCACCTCACACGAAAAGGAAATAAATTGAGAATGTAGTTCAGTGGTAGAGTGCTTGCCTAGTATGCATAAAAAAAGAGAAACCCTAAGCTGAGAAAAACAACATTCTTGTCCAAAACACCACTAATAACAGAAAAGCATGGGGGAAAGAAATTCCTAGAATTTTATGCAATTTATATGAAATAGAATAAGCTCATCTTTTTTAAAAAAATATCTTTATTTTTATTTATTTTTATGTGGTGCTGGGGACCGAACCCAGGGCCTCACGCATGCAAGGCAAGCACTCTACCACTGAGCCCAATAATAAACTCATCTTTATTAGTATGACCATGCAATTTAGTTCTACCCAAAACAATACTTGGTGTTTCCCTATAAAGAATAATTAACATAAGTAAGTTGGGCTTTTTTGTAACACAATGAGGAAGAAAATCAGGATGTGGTCAGCAAGGAAGTGGCAACATCATATTTGCATTTTATGATCCTAAGCAACCAGCACATTCTCCTTGCAGTTTATCACTGAAGTCTGCCTACTCCTCTCCCCACTTCTCTCCAGCAGGAGAAACAAACATGATCCATCATAAGGCTGAATGAGCCTTCCTTTCCTCTAAAAGCTGAATTTCATAAGAAAATGGCAGCATTTAATTGAATTAACTGCTGATGTAATCATGAAAATCCAATTGAAATAAATTTGAATAAACTGTAGAGGCAAATGTCCCCTCTGTCCCTCATGATTTCCTCTTATTATTTCCTCCAAGAATTATTTCCTAGTTAACCCTATACTACCAGTTTACTTTTTGTTCTACAATTTCTTATAATTTGAGCCCTCTTTATTTGCATAATGGTCTTCTGAAGGTGCTAAGTATGAAGAGTCTGTTTCCTCAACAAAATTAGAAACTATCTAATAAAATCTGTATATTCTAATAATTTCATATAAAATGACATACACATGAGCAGCCTCCAATATCTAAACAGTGAATTTACTCTCTAAAGACATGAAACAAGTTCCAGAGATAATGACTCATTCACAAAGTAACTCAGATGTACCTTTTTTTTTTTAATATTTATTTTTCAGTTGTAAAATAGCTTTATTTATTTATTTATTTTTATGTGGCGCTGAGGATGGAACCCACAGCCTCACACATGCTAGGTGAGTACCCTGCCACTGAGCCACAAGTCCAGCCCCTCAGATGTATCTTTACTGTTTCATTCACTCATCACACTGAGCACCAGCTGTGTAAGCCCACAGTCACCCTCCCGCTCAAAAACTGCCCTCAACTCCTCTCTGCCTACCAGCTTCCTCATTTGACATTCAAAACAATTTCTCATATATCCGCATTCCAAGTTTTCCCAAATATTACTCATGTCTTTGCCTGCACTATAAACAAGATATCAGCCACCATCCACAACCACCATCAGTTCAGTCTAGTAGATTAGCCTGTGAACAAGTAAATGAAACACTGTCTAACACAGTAAGTGTACAGGAAGCCATAACTGAAGGATGGACAAACACACTGTGGATGCAAAAATTCTAGGTGGATGCACTCATAAACAGAATAGATGAAGAATCAAATTTAAAAATGTGTTTGAGTTTTCAATGATGGACTGAATTCTGCATATAGAGCTCTGCTCACATTCAGCATTTTTTAAAAACCACTTTTTTGGGGCGGAGGGGGATATTGGAGATTGAACTCAGGGGCATTCAACCACTGAGCCATATCCCCAGCTCTATTTTGTATTTTATTTAGAGACAGGGTTTCACTGAGTTGCTTAGCACCTTGCCATTGCTGAGGCTGGCTTTGAACTCGAGATCCTCCTGTCTGAGCCCAGAAACCACTTTCCTTTATGAGTAAGGATGGCCAACTTGTGGCATTATGGCTGGGAAAGAAGTGCAAAATGGTTGAGAGGATCTAAGATGTCTGATCCAGAGTGCTCTTAGGGGCCAGAATTCTCAAACCACACATATAATGGTTGATTTTGTCTTGGTAGCTGACAAGGCCCCCTCCTCTCCTCTCCCACATTCTCGCTATGTTGCCTAGGCTGGCCTGGAACTCCTAAGCTCAAGCAATCAAATCGGCCGGCCTCAGCCTCTCAAGTAGCTGGGATCACAAGCAGGCGCTCGATACCTAGCTCTTCCCGTATTTTCTTGATGTACTCTTTCTCTTCCCCTACTGGTTCCTCTGACAGTGGTGACCCCAACCCTCCTCTCTCAGATATCATTCCACAAAAGGGAGAGCTATGAAGGACAATAAATAAAACTAACATCTTTTTTTTTTTTTTTTTAGAGAGAGAGAGAGAGAGAGAATTTTTTTTTTTTTAAAGAGAGAGAGAGGAGAGAGAGAGAGAGAATTTTTAATATTTATTTTTTAGTTCTCGGTGGACACAACATCTTTGTTGGTATGTGGTGCTGAGGATCGAACCCGGGCCGCACGCATGCCAGGCGAGCGCGCTACCGCTTGAGCCACATCCCCAGCCCGAGAGAGAATTTTTTAATATTTATTTTTATTTTTCGGTGGACACAACATCTTTATTTTATTTTTATGTGGTGTTGAGGATGGAACCCAGAGCCCTGCACATGCCAGACGAGCACGCTACCGCTTGAGTCACATCCCCAGTCCTAAAACTAACATCTTAAGCCCTTCTCTAATCTGGTACATTCCCCTGACTTCAGAGGACAATCTCTCTAGAATTCATATGACAAGAGAAAATAATTTTTTTTAGTAGAATCAGGCATTTTTTTTACCCTCATTCTATTTATTGCATTAGGTATAAAGCACTAAAAACATAAGAGCATACATAGAAAATGCAAGTGAATGAGGTCTTCCTCCCAGAGACAAACATTACCATCTCTGTTTACCATGACTTTCAAACACAAATGGCTCAGCCACATTGTTTCTGCATTTGTTTATTTGGGGAAAGAGGTGATCCAGGAACCAAAAAAAAAAAACAAAAAAAACAATGATGTATAATGTGTCCAGGAGAAAACACACCAGAAGGACACAATCTTTCAGATAATTATAAACACAGCATGGGATAAATAGGAAGCATGAGCAGAGAGAGCATGGCTTTTGGCACTTCGAATTCCTGTGGCCACAAACTAGCTGTGATACTAGGTATCTTCAGGTGCCTGCTTAAATTGTGAATTTCAGCTTTCTAATCCATGAAAAAGGGATAGTGTTGCCAACTTCATTTCATTTTTAGAGTAATTAAACTAAAAACATGTCAAATACTTTGATTTCTCCACCCCTCTAATCTTATTTCCAGCTTTCTTTGTAAAATGTTTTCACTTAACTGCATTTGGAATATTGATTTTATCACGTATCCAAATTTCTAAGGAAAAAAAATTGTGTGAAAATACTAACATTTTTATAAAAGAATTCTATTTAAAGAATCAAAGACTCTAACAATTACCTTTTGTTCTTCTCTTTCTGTTGCATGATGACACTTTTCAATTCTCCAGTGCCTCAGGAAATCCCGAAGATATCCAAAGAGGGTAAGCACCCCATAGCCCACATATGTGAGCACGGCAACCAGCATGGGCGTTTCTTCAAAAGCTTCATTGAACGGTCTTTTATATAGTCCTCCATTTTCTGTAACATGATGGATCTAAAAGGGAAGTTAAAAATGTTTACTTCAATCATGAGAAGAAAAAGATACCTTGAAAACTGTATAGTCCAATGAAACTCTAAGATCTAAGTAGGGTCTACTTGTTTTTAATAGAAATAATTTATAGGGCTGGGGTTGTATTTCAGTGGTAGAGTGATTGCCTAGCAACTGTGAGACACTGGGTTTGATCCTCAGCACCACATAAAAAATAAATAAATAAAGGTATTGTACCCATCTACAACTAAAATATATATAAAAAAAGAAATTTATAAATCATATGCACTTCACATGAAGAGTTAAAAAATGTGAAAAGAACTAACAATATAAGAGAGCATACTACAGGGACACTGCCACATCGATGTTCATAGCAGCACAATTCACAATAGCTAGACTGTGGAACCAACCCAGATGCCCTTCAATAGATGAATGGATAAAAAAAATGTGGCATTTATACACCATGGAGTATTATGCAGCACTAAAAAATGACAAAATCATGGAATTTGCAGGGAAATGGATGGCACTAGAGCAGATTATGCTTAGTGAAGCTAGCCAATCCCTAAAAAACAAATACCAAATGTCTTCTTTGATATAATGAGAGCAACTATGAACAGAGCAGAGACCCTCATTGCTATACAAAATTACATATAAGAGGTTGTGAGGGGAATGGGAAAATAAACAAGGAGAGAAATGAATTACAGTAGATGGGGTAGAGAGAGAAGATGTGAGGGAAGGGGAGGGGGGATAGTAGGGGATAGGAAAGGTAGCAGAATACAACAGTTACTAATAGGGCATTATGTAAAATTGTGGATGGGTAACCGATGTGATTCTGCAATCTGCATTTGGGGTAAAAATTGGGAGTTCATAACCCACTTCAATCTAATGTATGAAATATGATATGTCAAGAGCTTTGTAATGTTGTGAACAACCAATAAAAAAAAAGAAAGAAAGAAAAAAAGAACTAACAATAGCTAACACTAGATTTTTTATAATTGGATTTTCTGAAAGATTCTAAAATGCTATTTCAGAAAACATAATTTTATTTATTCTCAGAAATAAAAGAGACAGTTTACTCTGAAAACACTGTTATTAGCTAACCAATGAAATGACCAAAAGTTCAAAAGTAAATTAGGTTTTCCAAACAAAAATATTTGCAGATGTTTTACTACCATATGTATTTAAGGCCACTCATATCATTCCAAATAATTATCAGCACTAAGCTACTGTGGAAACACCTGGTTCTCATGAACCTTTGTCAGTGATAACAGGAGTAAGATATACACAAAACTCAAGTGCTTAGGTAAGTGTGGGCCAACACCGTAAGTAGAAGAAAGAAAGCCAGCTGCAGTGGCACGGCCAATTATTCCAGCTCCTTGGAACTTTAATCTTAATTTACAACAGCTCGCTTTAATAAAGATAGTCAATCAAAATTATTAAGAGCAAGTGGGGCATGGTCGCCCATGCCTATAATCCCAGCAACATGGGAAACTGAGACAGGAAGGTGGCCAGCCTCAGTAACTTATCAAGACCTGTACTCAAAATAAAAAATAAAAAGGACTAGGGATGTGGCTCAGTGATAAAGCACCTCTGGATTCAATCCCCAGTACTATAAGAAAAAAAAAAAAAAAGAAGCAAGTTGTCAATTAAGTATTATACTAGTTTTGAGCAGACTCTAAGGAATAAAAGATCCTTTCTTGCCCTCTCAGGCTATACAAATTGTTTTTCACATATTAATACATATCAAGACACTTGAGAATATAATATTCTAGTAATGTTAGTTTTGGAAAGCTGCCAAAATGCTTCCAAATTTAAGAGTTTGAAAAAAGACAAGAATTGTACTTAACAAAGGAAAAGCATTCAGATAGGCATGGCAGATGGAATTTGGAGGTGCTGATTTAATTTGTTGGTCTAAGTAAAAGAACTTCTGAGAACTATTTATAAAACTAAGTTAGGTATTTAGTAGTCTTTTCCCCCAAAGCCTGAAAGTTTGTATCAATATTTAATACTTAAACTTTCACGCAAGACTATACTTGTAACATGTTTAGAAAAGAAATGCTAGAAATCAACCCATATCTAAAGATAGAAAATCATTTAAGCTGGGTACAGTGGCATGTGCCTCTAGTCCCAGCTACTTGGGAGGCTGAGGCTTATCCGTATTATTAAAATGCCAGCAGAGTTACAGTGCTCCATCATCTCTAACCAATGTGCTGCCAACTTACATGTTGGGAATGCAGTGGGTGGATTTCTTGTAAAGAAATCTGCCTTTATTTCAGATACACCCAGAACTTCAGGACTAATAAATTTCATACTGTAGGTTGGATTATCTAGGAAGCAATCAGTTAAACCATTATGCTTTCCGTTTTCTTATTTAAAGTGCTCTACCACTGACCCGCACCCCCAGTCCATTAGTTTGTTTTTAAATACTGTATCGTTCTATTGAAGTCTTACTTAGAATCAAGTGTTTTTAAAAGAACTAAAATTCAACTACAAAGTGACCAGGAGTGTGGCTTAAGTGAAACACTAGCAAACCTGATCATGTAGTGCCAGAATGGACAGACCAGGTGATAGGCAAACTCTCACAGGAGAAAAAGTCTTAGAAGTCAGGAGGAACAAAATTATTTGTTCTGTTATATTTTACCTCTCACAAGATTCAAAATAAGGGTTTCACCGTCTTAAAATATATATTAACCCATGAGGGAAAGCACCAGGCCCATTTTGTACATTACTGCACCCATAGCATCCAGAAGAGTATTTATGGTTAACAAAGAGTTAACACTTGCTTAATAACACTTCCTGTTATTACTATTACAGAAAATGACATCTCATAGGAATGCAGTAAATATGTGTAAATGAAAATATGCACCATGCTCTTTGCTCTTTCAAAACAAGGACCCTGGCAAAGAAGGGACTAAGTTACAGTGATCAATTAATAGGAGGGCGTTTCTAGAATCCAGATCTGATGTGTTTTAGTCTCAAGCGGACTGTCAATGAAATCAGGCTGACTCTAAAAAAGACATATGCTACAAACTCTTTCACGGTATTTCAAATTCTGGATTTAACAGGAGGTCTCTTAATAAGTCTTTCAGTCATTCTAACTTAATAGTTATACTATATCAACAAGGTAATCAAAGAAAATACTAGTGTATCACTCCCTCCAGGTTGGAGAAACAGTAAACAGAAATGCTCATGGTAAACAGACAAGAATGTGGTACTATGTTCCCATTATACAACACAAGGGAGATTTAAGAATTCCAATGAATGTCAAGGTATGTTCGCTTGAACAGTAATTTTACTAATCAAGAAAATGTGACCCGGGCACGGTGGCACACTCCTATAACCCCAGTGGCTCAGGAGGCTGAGGCAGGAGGATTGCAAGTTCAAAGCCAGTCTCAACAATAGCAAGGCACTAAGCAACTCGGTGAGACCCTACCTCTAAATAAAAGCACAAAATAGGGCTGGGGATGTGGCTCAGTGGTTGAGTGCCCCTGAGTTCAATCCTTGGTAGCCAAATAAAATAAAATAAAATAAAAAAGTAAAGGAAGAAACTTTCTAAGTCAATACTACAAGCACACCACCATAAAACACACTATTCTAGTGGTGGTGCACACCTGTAATCCCAGTGCTTGGGAGACTAAGGCAGGTGGATGGTGAGTTAAAAGCCAGCCTTAGCAAAGTAAGGCCCTAAGCAACTCAGCAAGACTCCGTCTCTAAATAAAATATAAAATGGCTGGAGCTGGGGGCTGGAGTGTGGCTTGTAGGTGAAGCACTTGCCTAGCATGCGTGGGGCACTGGGTTTGATCCTCAGTACCACATAAATATAAATAAATAAATAAAGGTATTGTGTCAACCCATAACTAGAGGAATAGATGTTTAAAGGGGGGGGGGGGGCTGGGGATATGGCTCAGTGGTTAGGTTCAATCCTTGGTACCAAAAGTCAAACAAACAAGAAAAAAAACACATTACAGGGCAATGGGAGAGAAAAAAAATCAAACAGTATTTTATCCATTTGCCTCTAGACTGTCAACATGTTACTAAGAGGCTGAAAAGTCACTCGTGACCAAAGCAATAATGGAAAAATATAAGCAAAAGAGCAACCGTAATACATATATGCCCTAAAATGGTCTGAAAAGAGACCAAGGAATTAGAGTAGGAAATGGGATGGGGGAAGAAAGGATACTTCTCACAATCTTGTAAACCAGTTTGATTTTTCTTTTTTTTTTTTTTTACAATAAGTACATATTACTGAGTTTTCACTTTTTGTTTTACTTTTAAAATATGCATACTGTTTTGCCACTGATTTTATCCACTATTTGGACTATAACAGAGTTAGAAGTAGAGCATGCCCACTGTTATAACATCCAGCAAATCCTTATCTACTTATTAGTTCTCAAATACACCTTACATGTTAATGAATATATAATATACACTTGAAATCCCAAATTTCTTTCCAGAACTTCCCATTTACATACTTACCTGCCTTCTAATCAGCTTTTAGATCCCATGGGCACTGGAAACTCAACAAATCTAAAGCTAAACTTCTTATCTCACCATCCTAACCCTTCCCTCAATTAAAATCTGATCCTCCCCTGGAGTTACTTGTTTTGGTCAAGAGCATCACCATGCAATCTGCCCAGCAGCCCAAGTTTGGAATCAATCATCTTCAACTCTACTTCATTTTCTACTTCCACTCAGAACTAATAATGAACTTTTGTGCCTTTGTTCAAGATCATCTTGTTTGGCACCAGGGAATTGTTTGTTGTTGTCTTATTTCATTTGGCACCAGGGAATTGTTTGTTGTTGTCTTACACCCCCCCACACCCCCACACCCCCAGCGCATGTGCTCAGGATTGAACCCAGGGGCACTTTACAACTGAGCTACATCCTGGGTCCTTTTCTTTTTCTTCTTCTTCTTCTTCTTCTTCTTCTTCTTCTTCTTCTTCTTCTTTAGTTGTAGTTGCATAGAATACCTTTACTTATATGTGGTTCTGAGGATCAAACCCAGGGCCTCACATGCGCTAGGCAAGCACTCTACCACTGAACCATAGCCCCAGCCCCATTCCAGGTCCTTTTTTTAAAAATTGAGAAAGGGTCTTGCTAAATTGCCGGGGCTGGCCTTGAACTTGGAATTCTCCTGTCTAAGCCTCCCAAGTGACTTTGATTACAGGTGTATGCTGCCACTTCAGGCTCTGGCACCAGGGAATTTGGAGGAGACTGAAAATGTATGTCTTGAGGCAAGTATAAAATACAATATACACACAAAATTCATGGGAGTTAAAAGTAACGGAGCAAGATTCTGTCTCAAAACATTAAGCTGGGCATGGTGGCACACGCCTGTAATCCTAGCAGCTCGGGAGGCTGAGACAGGAGAATCAGGAATTCAAAGCCAGCCTGATCAATGGCCAGGTGAGGCACTAAGCAACTCAGTGAGACCTGTCTCTAAATAAAATACAAAATAGGGCTGGGGATGTGGCTCAGTGGCCAATGCCCCTGAGTTCAATCCCCAGTACCAAATAAACAAACAAATAAATAAAACATTAAACAACAACAAAATGACTGGAGATTTGGCTCAGTGGTTAAGTGTCCCTGGGTTCAATCCCTGGTATCCCCCAAATTAAAGACTGAGTATTTAGTTCAGTGGTAGAGTGCCACTAGGCTCAATCATCAATACTGTTCAAAAAAAAACAAAAATGGGGAGTGGGTAATTTTCTCACTATAGCATAATTACCCAAAATAAGGAAATTGATACATGCTAATATAAATTCAAAAACTTAAAATTGAGTCTGCCAATTGTCCTATGGACCTTTACAGTAAAATAAAATCTTGGACTGGATAATATTTAGGCTTTTTAATTTGGGAGGGGGATAATTGTCTCTTTAATGGGGGTGGGGGGATAACAAGCTTTAATTACACTGTAAAATGCCTTAGAAGGAATCATTCTGAATAAAGGTTTCAAGAATACCATGAAAGGAAGCTGGAATTGTAGCACTTGCCTAGCTTGTGTAAGGCACTGGGTTTGATCCTCAGCACCACATCAAAATGAATAAATAAAATAAATAAATAAATCTACAACTAAAAATATTTTTTTAAAAAAAGAATACCTTGAAAGGTCAGAGTAACTACATAATGATGAAACAATGGTAAAGCATATTTTTCTGATACAAATACAAAATCATATAAGCATGATTTCCTTAAGCAAATGAACACATTCCAGGTGAAAGCTAAGATAACAGAACCTGCCCAGCTCCTGGATGGTTTGGAACATTATTTTAAAAACAATGTCCAATATGAACCATCCATTATTCTCTAGCAAAAAACTATAATCCTGTCTTTTGCATTAAATGAACCCCGTTCATCTCCAAGACCTATATTCTGTTGTTCCTTAAAATTTAGTTATGCTGAAAACTGTCTTCTCTTGGAATTTTACTGAAATGTCCTAGCCTCTCCCTACTGCATACCACACATACTAGAGAGAATAGTTTGGAGCATTGTGCAGATCACACAAGCTATTCCATGCTCTGAACCCATGTTTCCAGAGTGTCCTCTCTTTTCAGCAGGCAAAGTTTGAAAATCAGGAGGCTCATGTTTTTTCTTGCAATCAGGATAAATTTCCTAATTTTTGTCAATACGTAGCTCATGTGGACTGGACTGGAATGTGCTTTCAAACCTAGCTGTAGAACTCACAGTATAGTTTGGCATGACCATTTTCCTGCTGACAGCCTCAAAAGAGAATTAAGGAACATGTCAGTTGAGGGGCATCCTGTGCACACTGGGCACTGATGTCCACAGGGCAGTACTGCCCTCACTTACTACATGAACCTTCTCTGTAACATTTTCCCATAACAGACAGATCTGTGACAGATGCAGAGTCCTGAAGCTGGAGAGCAGTTCTGCCACAAATTCTGCCTCTTCATCTGAGCTCTTCTTGCATCTCTTAACATGCCCTGAGCCTGTAATGCCGCCTCCTCCAGTCTGTGCCCTCCATGAGTCTGCATTTGCAGAGGCAGCCCAGTGTGCACCCAATTCCCTTCTCTGAGAATACTCCTTGCTGTGCAGGGTGGGACCCCTGGTAGTCACATCTGTGCTTTGTGACTGTAGGTTCTTGATCTTGATTGGTTAAACACTTTGTCAAAAGGGACCCAACAACCCTCCCTCATGGAGACTTAATTTCAACAGGGAGAACTTCATCTTTGATGGTCCAACACTTGAATTATACAACTTATCAGATATTACCTACCTAAAAAATTGCGCATTCTTTTAGTTGTGAAAACAAGTATTGTTGAACATTTGTATATTTTTCAATAAAACTTAAAATGAACACATATAGGGGCTGGGGATGTGGCTCAAGCAGTAGCGCACTCGTCTGGCATGCGTGCGGCCCGGGTTTGATTCTCAGCACCACATACAAACAAAGATGTTGTGTCCACCAATAACTAATAAATAAATAAATATTTTTTTAAAAAATGAACACATGTAGTATTTCTCCTGTAAAATAAGCATAATTTAATATTGTCTTATATTTAAAAAATGGGAATTAGAAAAAATAACATAAGTGGAGAAAACTGAATCAACAAATTAAAATATAAAGAAAATAAATATCTCCTGAAATTCTAAGCTCAAAAATAACCACTATAACATTTTTATGTACATCTTCCATATATAATACATATATCATATACACAGATATATATACATAGAGATGTATAATTTTTTTCTACATTTATGGGAAATGTATAATTTCACAAATCACACTACATGTTTTACAATCTTTTCCCCATTTATTAATATATTCTATTGCTAATCAATATAGGCAAATATCATTCTTTTAAAGGATGCCTAAATTCCACAATAGAGATATATGGCAAATTAATGAATTCCCACTCATAATATTTAGGCTTTTCCCAATACTACCAATGTACAAGTACTTTGTATCTCCTTATACTTATTTTTTCCAAAGAATAAATTCTGAGAAGTGAGGCTTCACCAGGTATACACCTATAATCCCAGAGGCTCAAGAGGCTGAGGCCAGAGGATCACAACTTCAAAGCCAGCCTCAGCAAACGCAAGGCGCTAAGCAACTCAGTGAGACCCTGTCTCTAAACAAAATTCAAAAGAGGACTGGGGATGTGGCTTACTGGTTGTGTGACCATGAGTTCAATCCCCAGTACCTCTCCCCCTGCCAAAAAAAGTTTGAGATGTGAGACTTCACTTTAAAATATATATATTTATTAGATTATGATCAGAATATCATTCTATAAAATAATAGAAAAGCACTCAGAGGCCACTGTAGCCATGACATCAACCACAGAATACTTGTTTTGCTGGTACACAGACTTCAAGACTTAGAGGATCTTGGAGGCTTCTAAGTAAGACTTCAAAGGAAGCTGACATGATGGCACATGCCTATAATCTCAGTGACTTGGAAGGTTGACGCAGGAAGATCAAAAGTTCAAAGCTCACCTCAGCAATGAGGTCCTAAGTAACTTAGTGAGACCCTGTCTCAAAATAAAAAATAAAAAGGGCTGAGGATATAGCTTAATGGTTGAATGTCCTGGGTTTAATCCACAGTACCAAAAACCAACCAACCAACCAAAAAAATATATAAATTTCAAAGGAAAACTCAGAAGGCCAGGTAGTGTGTTCAGAGTCAGAGTCTCTGCAAGCAGCCCCTGGCAAGTCAGTCAATGTGTGGAGGTCTGAAAGTGAAGCTGAGTCTCCAATGGAAACCCCAAGAAGACAGATACGCCAACAATGTAGAGCACCTGCCAAGGGAAACAGCAGGCAGTGTGAAAAGTCAGCTGACAGAGGTGGCTTTATGGGCTATAACCAGCAAGGCCATAGAGACTGGACTCTCCAAACCCCTAGGAAGCCCACATAACACCCAGGGGTTTGGACACTGAGCTGGGATTAAATGTTTGGCCCTGCTGGGTTTGGGTCTTGCTTTGGTCCCATCCATCCTTGGTATTTTCCCATTTTTTTTTCCTTTTGGAATAGGAATGTATTCTCTATTCCTGTGCCACACTGTATCTTAGAAGCATCTAGCTTTCTTTGGTTTTCACAGGGCCTCAAGATGAGATCGCCTGTGTCTTAGAAGAGACTTTAGACTTGGGCTTTTCAGCAGTGGTGGAACAGTTGAGACTTTGGGAATGAAAAGGATGCATTGTAAGATCGACATGGACCTTTGGGGGACAGAGGCAGGCAGAATGGCCCCAGAACGCCATCTGAATCTAAAATATCCCACAAGGGCTCATGTTAAAGGCTTGGTCCCCAGCTTGGTGCTACCAGGAGGTAGCACCCCAAGAGGGAGTTAATGAGAGGCCTTTATGTCACTGGGGGCATGCCTTTGAAGGGGACTGCGGTACCCTGGGTCCTTCCTCCTATACTCTTTTGTTTCCCAGTGATGGGTTAGTGTAAAGGTAAAATTTCTAAGCTGATTCTAAGCTGCAAAAGTCTGAGTTAAAGTGTAAAAGACCGGGCATTGTAAGGTTTCTAGATTACAAGGCCTGGGCTAAAAAGTAAAAGACAAGGCATTGTTACAATTCCTCTGCTACCCCCGGAACCTGTAATCTCTGTAGTTGTTAGGACAGTGCTGGAACTGCCCAGTAAATATCTCCATTGATTCCCTAGTTGTTTAATAGCTAAGGGCTCCAAGTAGCTTGGCACGTAAGCATCTAGGCTCTAAAACCAATCAGTTTAAATGTGTATCCCGCTTAGGAATGACCAATCACCCCTGCCCAGACTGTTCCCGCCAATGAATGTACTAATCCTGTCTCAGAGTTGTTGTTCAATTTTCCAGCGCCTCATGATGATTTGTTCTGATGTATGTAAAGCCCACCGCCCTCTCCAAAAAGTGTACTTAAGCTCTGCTTGACCTCTGCTCTGGGCTCTGGGCTGCTCTCCCTTCTTGAGTGAGCACAGAGCCCCAGCGCGCTGGAACGGATCCCTAATAAATCCCCTTTTGCCAATTGCATGAAGTCAGTCTCTTGTGTGTGGTCTCTTTCTCCGACGCTCCACTGGATCCTTACAGTTAGGAGTTTTGATCCATCACAATGTGCTGCCTCAGCCAGCGCCTAAGACAATGGGGCCTACTGACCATGGACTGGAACCTCCCAAACTGTAGGCCAACACAAGCCTTTTCTCTTTAAAATAAATAAATAAATTAAAGGAGAATTTAGAGATATTTTTAAAGGTTAATTGATTTCTAAAATTTGCTCACTATAGGGGCTGGGGATGTGGCTCAAGCGGTAGCGCGCTCGCCTGGCAAGCGTGCGGAAAGGGTTGGATCCTCAGCACCACATACCAACAAAGATGTTGTGTCTGCCGAGAACTAAAAAAATAAATAAATATTAAAAAAAATTCTCTCTCTCTCTCTCCTCTCTCACTCTCTCTTTAAAAAAAAAATAAATAAAATTTGCTCACTATAATTTAAGTGTTCCAATCTCATCTTTAAGTAAACAAACCATAATCTCAAACAACATAATGTTTTATAGAATTGTTTTGGGTTCCTTTAAGGCAAAGCAATTCCACTTAAATCTTACCCTGTCTCTGTCTCTCCCTGTCTGTCTCTCTTATTTTCTCATTCTTTCTTTCTTAACAAATTAATTCTAAAACTCATGTAGAAAAGCAAAGATCCAAGAAATATATCAAGCTAGTCTTAAGACTTTAAAGACAAATGGTAGGGAAATCACCTTCATTTGGTAGTAAGACTGACCACATAACTACAGTATGGGTTTATGATTTCAATCAAACAATAGAGAAATGAAACAAAAACCCAGAAAAAAGTACACTGTGACCATGGACTCTGATAGATGATAGTGGCGGTACTTCCACTTACGGGGATAGAATGCCTTTTTTTAAAAACAATTTTTTTAGTTGTATATGGATTATTTATTTATTTATTTATTTGCGGTGCTAAGGATCAAACCCAGGGTCTCACATTTGCCACGCAAGCACTCTACCACTAAGCCACAACTGCAGCCCCTGGAATTCCCGTTATTGGTACTAAAACACATGATTTTTCAAGTGCAACAAAAGTAAAAATAGATCCTCACTTGACACCATTCTGTAAAATCAATTCTAGGTTATTAAATATCCAAATGTGAAAGCCAAAAAATTCAAAACTGTAGTGTACAGGAGAAATCTTTGTGACCTTAAGAAAATGATTTTCCTAAAACTGTCAAAGCACAAATGAAGGTTGATAAATTTGATTATATAAAATGCCCAAGAATAAAAAATGCTACAATACTTAGGGGAAAAAATTAATCAGATAAGTAAAAGCCAGATATGGTGCTATACACCATAAATCCCAGCTATTTAAGTTCAAGGCCAGCCTGGGCAACTTAGCAAGACCCTTTTTCAAAATAAAATTGAAAAAGGGCTGGGGATATATCTTAATGGATTCAATCCCCTACCTATGTGTGTGTATGTGTGTGTGTGTGTGTGTGTATGTGTGTCTCTCTGTCTCTCAGACACACACACACACACACACACACACAGAGTGCAAGACTTCTCAGTACAAATTACAAAACATTGTTGAAAGAAATTAAAGAAGATTTAAATAAATGAAAAGATTTTTTATATTCATGGATTGGAAAGTCATTATAATGGAAAGACTCCCTAACTGACTTATAGATTCAATACAAAAATCCAAGCTGATTTTTTTGGTGACATTGACAAACTAATCCTAAAATTCATATGGAAAGATGAGAGACTCAGAAGAGAGAAAATCTTGAAAAGAAAAAAGTGGAGAACAAATTTCTCAACTGCAAAATTTACTATAAGACCACAGTAATCAAAATAATGTGGTACTAGGAAAGACAGACATATACAGCAACAGAATAGAATTTTGAGTCTAGAAATAAAATTTAATTATTTTTTATTTACATTTATAATTATTTTTGACAAGATATCCAAGATAACTCAAGGGAGAAAGAATAGTCTTTTTAAAAAGTGATATAGGAATAATTGGATATCCATGTGCAAAAGAACTAATTTGGACCTACTACCTTAAAAAAACTGTGCGAAGGGTGCAGTTCAGTGATTGAATGCTTGCTTAGCATGTGTGAGGCCCTGGGCTCAATCCCAAATAACATACACACACATAACAACAACAACAACAACAACAATTTAAACTTCTGTCCTTCAAAAAACAACATCAAGAAAGTAAAAAGAGGGGCTGGGGATGTGGCTCAAGGGGTAGCGCGCTCGCCTGGCATGTGTGCAGCCTGGGTTCGATCCTCAGCACCACATACAAATAAAGATGTTGTGTCCGCTAAAAACTAACTAACTAAATAAGTAAATAAATATTAAAAAAAAAAAAAGAAAGTAAAAAGAGCAGGGTATGGTGGCTCACGCCTATAATCCCAGCACCTGTGAAGGCTGAGGCAGGAGGATTGCGAGTTCAAAGCCAACCTTAGCAAAAGCAAGGCACTAAGCAACTCAGTGAGACTCTGTCTCTAAATAAAATTCAAAATAGGGCTGGGGATGTGGCTTAGTAGTCAAGTGCCCCTGAATTAAATCCCCAGTACAAAAAAAGAAAAGAAAAAAAATAGCCTATGGAATAGTAGACAACTTTTGCAAATCATCTAGCAGATAAGACTTAATATCTACAACATATAAAGTACTCTTTCTTTATAAAGTCGGGGGTGCTTGCAGAGACTGACCCTGCAACACCTAGCCTTCTGAGTTTTTCTTTGAAATAATTTTTTTGGTTGTTGGTTGGTTTTTGGTACTGTGGATTGAACCTAGGGCACTCAACCACCGAGCTATATACCCCGCCCTTTATACTTTATATACAATATATAAAGTACTCTTTATAAAGAAGTAGTCCCAAACCACCCTGTCTAAAATGCTCTCTTTCCCCAATTCTTTTTTTTTCCCCCTTTTTGTAGCACTTAAAACTGCCTGGTGTTGGGGCTGGAGCTGTAGCTTAGTGGTCAAGAGCTTGCCTCGCATGTATGAAGCACTGGGTTCGATCCTCAGCACCACCTAAAGATACTGTCTGTTCATCTACAACTAAATAAATATTTTTTTAAAAAACTGCCTGGTATGTTATAGTATATCTATTTGCTTTTTACTGTCTGCCTCTCTCACTGGAGCATGGATGCTGTATCCTCTAGTGCTCAGATCATGTCTAGCTCGTACTAAGGTTTCAATAAGTATTACTAGAGGAAACGATACATCTATGATAACTTGAGTGTTTTTTTAAATGAGAGAAAAAAAAAATCTGAGTTAGTCAGCTTTTCATCACTGTGACCAAAATACCTCACAAGAATTTAAAGGAGGAAAAGTTTATTTTGGGCTCACGGCTTCAGAGGTTCAGTCTACTTACTGTTGGCCAACTTCATTGCTCGAAAGCTGTCAGCTCATAGCAGCCAGGAAGCAGAGAGCAGAGAGAAGCCAGTTACAAGATAGTCAAGATCACACCCCCAGTGACTTACTTCCTCTAGCCATGCCCCACCTGCCTACAGTTACCATCCAGTAGTCCATTCAAATGGATTAATCCACTGATGAGGTTACAGCTCTCATAATCCAATCATTCCATCTCTGAACATTCCTGCATGGCCTAACACATGAAATTTTTTTTTTTTGGTGGGGGGGGGGCGGGGACTAGGGATTGAACTCAGAAGCACTCAATGACTGAGCCACATCTTGAGCCCCGTACTGTACTTTATTTAGAAACAGGGTCTCACTGAATTGCTTAGCGCCTTGCTTTTGTCTGATTCTGGCTTTGAACTTGTGATCCTCCTGCCTCAGTCTCCCCAGCCACTGGGATTACATGCATGTGCCACTGTGTCCAGCACATATGAACTTTTGGGGAGACACCTCACATCCAAACCCTAACAACCTCTAAAGCAATAAGCTAATTGTTGACTTTTTTTGGTATGAAAGTCACATTTCAATATTGGGTGTTACCTATTGTATCTTGAGTCTATTTTCTTAGAATATACAATTGTGAAATAACTTTCTTAAGGTTTTCACAAAATATGGAACACTTCACAAATTTGCGTGTCATCCTTGGGGCAGGGGCCATGCCAATCTTCTCTGTATTGTTCCAATTTTAGTATATGTGCTGCCAAAGTGACCAGAGTTCTTTCTGTTTGTTTTTTGTTTTGGTACTGGGGATTGAACTTAGGAGTACTTAACACTGATCCAAATCCCCAGCCCCCAGCCCTGTTTGTTTTTTGTTTGTTTGTTTGTTTTGTTTTTTGAGACAAGGTCTCACTAAGTTGTTTAGGGACTTTGCTGAAGCTGGCCTTGAAACTTGCAATCCTGCTGCAGCCTCTCAAGCCACTGGGATTATATGTATGTACCACCACATCCAGCTAACTGTTGAGTTTTGATGAAGCTAAGTGTTCAGTGTGGGTATATGTGCATATATATATATATGTTTATATTTAACTTTTAAATTAATTATAGCATGATATTTCATATGAACTTGCTGACTGGCAAAAACTAGTTCCTTAAAATATTACAGAAATGTACCAGAAATGGACAGTGGTGGTATATATGCCGTTAAAGAAACTGTTTAGTGCTTCGTGTTTATTGTTTAGTGTTTCAGGTTTTCAGGTGGTTAAACAATAATAGGAGATGTCTAAATTTCCTTATTAGTGACAGCTTGTGAAAGAGTTCAAAGAGGCCATTGAAGGTTTTGACAGTCTGGAAATGGTACAAATGCACCCCGGTACACCCCGTCACCTCCACAGTAGCTCTTTTTAATGAGTAGCAAGGCCAGGAATGACTTCTGCAGCCTCACTCCCCACTGTCTTACCAAGGGTTTAATCTGTGAAACCCAGGCAAGTGTGGCAAAGGAAAGGACACCTACTGGCATGGACTTGTAGCCACCTCTCTTTTCTCACATTAATTTAAAAAGCCAAGAAGCAGGGCTGAGAAACCAGGCTGTGATGACTGGTTAGACTAATAATCCACCTGCTGGAGATCTGCGGGTTGCATGCAGGGTAATATTCTGATTGCTTCCCTTGTAAGTTTGGCTTTTATATAAGCAAAGAAGCAGGTTATTTCCAGCACAGCTAAATTAGTTGGTGTTAAACCTCATTTCCTAAAAACAGACATTTTCTTAGCAGAAAACAATTTCTCAAGCAGAGAAAACTTATACAATCATTTATCTCACTACAAGTGTAGCTAATAATATGAATAGCAAAAACACCTCATTTTGACTAGTAAAATAAGCTGAGAGATGAGTGGAAAGTACAATTCCAATAGTAAGCTACTCATGATTTAAAACAACCAGTTTAACCCACTAAGTCCCAAGATTTCAATTTTGTAAACATGATAAATATTCAAACATTATTTTAAAATTACTTGAAGTAGCACATTTGTTACTCTATTTAATTTTTCTTTTTTTTGTAGTTGTAGATTGACAGAATGATCTTATTTTATTTTTTATTTTTATGTGGTGCTAAGGATTGAACCCAGTGCCTCACATATGCTAGGCAAAATGGGTTAAGCTAAAGTACCTTTAAAATAATTAGAGGAAAATCTGATCCACAGGAAATTTCAGGAATATGCCTAAAAAATATCAATAAATAAAAAAAATGTAAAGAACCACATTCTAGTCCTAACTTTGATATTTAAATCTCTTTCTCTTTTTTTCAATGGTACTGGGGATTGAGCCCATGCACGCTGTACTATTGAACTCCATCCGCAGGCCTTTTTATTCTGAGACAGTGTCTTGTTAAATTGCCCAGGCAAGCCTCGAACTTGTAGTCCCTCTGCTTCAGCCTCCCAGGTAGCTAGGATTAAAGGCGTGCACTACTGTGCCCGACAACTTATTCTTTTATCTCAAAGTCACATTAATATTTAAGGATAATCTCTTATTTGTATCATCAAATACTGAGTACAGTTCTTGAAATATAGATAGAAATTAAATATTTGTAGGACAAGTAAAAATTAAATGAAGTAACTATGACAATTTTGAGTTTCTTGGTGGAATAGGGCCGAGTTCCTAGAAGCTTTGACATCAAAAAAATATTTTTGCAGTTTTGAAAATGTTAAAAAAAAATTATATATGAGGAATCTTCATGCCTGGGAATCTAAATTAAAGGAAGAGAAGATCAAGTTGTGAGAAAGTTCCCAAGTCTAGGAGTGCTAAAGTCACGAGGTGAACCTACGGAATACTATGTCCGGTGCCTCTGTCTTCTATCCTTCCATTCTAGTTCCTCCTTCTTGGGAAAGCCAAAGTTTTTGACTAATTGCTAGATAATGTCTGTAAAAGACCTTCAGAGGCTAAAGTCAAGGTTACTTTCACCTTTAGCGGAGGCAGATATGGCATGGGGCTGAGCACCTCTATCTGAACAGCTGGGTCTGGTTGGTCTGAAAGTCAAGGGTAGGATCTATTGTGATTTCTTACAGGTGTTACCTGCTAAACACTATAAGATTGTGTTGAGGGGCTGGGGATGTAGCTCAAGCGGTAGCGCGCTGGCCTGGCATGCGTGCGGCCCAGGTTCGATCCTCAGCACCACATACAAACAAAGATGTTGTGTCCGCCGAGAACTAAAAAATAAATATTAAAAAATTCTCTCTCTTAAAAAAAAAAAAAAAAGATTGTGTTGACTTCAAGTGCCCTTTCAGGTCAAGACCTCCAAGCTGTCCAAAACTTAGTGAATGTCCTATGCAGAAAACTGGCCACATATTTGGGTTTCTTCGAGAATTCATTGTGTTGTGCCAGCCCATACAGTTGTCATAAGCTCTGCTGGGTTTTCTCTCTTGGTAGAGTCCTGCCTAGAACAAGCCTCAAGTTCATCAGCCCATGCTCAAACTCTGCAAGTACCACAGTGAGAGACAGTGGCTGGCAATGTCAGCTCCCCTATAAAAGGCTCCTTCCTCTCTGAAATTTTAGTTCATTACTGCTCACTGCTTTGCACTGAAGACAGCTTTTTAATGTCTTCAAAACTTATTTTGAAAAACTGTTATAATTTTATCTAATTATTACTGTGAAAGTGATAGCTTGCCTCTCCCTATTAAACGACACGGAAGCAGAAAACTCAGGATCATTTTTTTGTTTTCTTTTCATTGCTACAAATGTGATATAAAAAAATATTAGTTGTTCAGATAAAATAGAAACAATTTCTTTTTCTTTTTTTTTTTTTTGGTACCAGTGTGCTTAACCATTAAGCCACAACCCCACCCCCTTTTTTGAGACAGGGTCTTGCTAAGTTGTTAGGGCCTTGCTAGTTGCTGAGGCTGGCCTTGAACTTTCAATCCTTCTGTCCAGCCTCCCAAGTCCCTAGGATCACAGGTACGTATCACTACACCTGACAGAAACTATCTCTTTTTGATGTAAGAATGAACGTAGATGAACAATTCTGAGTGGATGGGTTATCAGGGACCTCGGAGTTGTCTTTGTCGTTCTGTCCTCTTTTAAGGTGTCTTCATTAGCATCTGCATCAGCAACCACATCTACATTCTATTCCTCAAGAAGAAAGAAACTGAGAAATAAAGGGAAAACCTCTTCTGTTTTAAAGGCTATAATGTAGCAGTGGTCCACAATCTCTCTGTTCACTTCCTACTGACCAGAATTTCATAACATGGCTATTCCTGCCTGTAAAACAGATTGGGAAATATAGACTGCCGCTCAGTGTCCATGTGCTACCTAAAACTCAGAGACTCAACTACTAAAGAGAGGCAGACTGTATACTGGGGGCCAGTTAGCAGTCTCTGCCATACATGTTATGAAGAATAACTCTAACTAGATTTTTCCCTTAAACTGTCAAATTTTCCTGAAACCTTGTATTAAAGAATCTATTGTTGGGGCTGGGGGTGTGGCTCGCCTGGCATGCGAAACGGCGCTGGGTTCGATCCTCAGCACCACATACAAATAAAGATGTTGTGTCCACCAAAAACTAAAAAAAATAAATATTAAAAAAAGAATCTATTGTTCTGTTTACTTTGTGATTTTCTTTATCATAAAAGAGCCTCCAAAGTTAGCATACAAATATTTAATTTGTATTTTTTATTTTATTTTATTTTTTTTACAGGTGGGGGTTTCTATCTTCATATGTATTAACAAGAACTCAGCAAATGGCCAATTATAGCAGGCAATCAAGATCTGCTGCCCCTCACTGGTTACAGCCTAGAACCTACATATATGCCTATAACCCAAGCAACTTAGGAGGCTGAGAAAGGAGGATCACATGTTCAAGGCCAGCCTGGGCAACTAAGTGAGACTCTGTCTCAAAATAAAAAGGGCTAGGGATGTAACTCATGGTCAAGTGCTTGCCTAGCATGCCTACCCCACATACACATGTGTGTGTATACACATGCACATACACACACACACACACACACACACACGCACTCACACAGTCTGATGTCCCTCAATATAGAAAAATACTTATTTATAATTTTGAACCAGGTCATCCTCATCCTAGATAATAAACAATATTCCAAATGAATAAAATTGACAAAGTTGGAAAACATCTTTAAAAAATATTTTGAAGCATAGCGGTTACGCTAACCTGATAAAAATCCAAAACAATATATAAAGTTTTTTACAAAGATACAATGAAGCAGGCTGAAGCAGTGGCTCAGCGGTAGCACACTTGCCTGGCATGTGTGAGGCACTGAGTTCAGTTCTTGACACCACATATAAATAAATAAAGGTCTATCAGCAACTAAAAAAAAAAAATTTAAAAAGATATTATGGACATTTAATGGAACAAAAATGGTCTTTTTAACAAACAGAACTTAAACATTTATATGGGGGAAAAATTAACCTCAACACACTTCATACCTGATTAAAAAAATTAACTCAAATAAATTCTAGGTCTATATGTAAAACACAAAATATAAAACTTTTAGAAGAAACATGGAGATAATTTTTGTGGTCTTGCGTTAGGCAAGGTTTTTTTTTTTTTTTTTTTAGATATAACACCAAAAGCCATTTGTAAAACAGAAATTCTAAGAATTTCTAAGAATAGCACCTGTATCTGTTAACATATTCAGTTGAGAGTAATTGAAACAAACTCTAGCAAACCTAAGCAAACGTTGATTTACTGAAAGGATGATGTGTACACAAAAGAAGAAGGTGGGGAAGAATCAATGGAACAAAAGTGTCTCAGAAAGGGACTGGGCTGGGGCTCTGTGGTAAAGCATGTGCCTAGCATGTGTGAGGCACTGGGTTCAATTCTAAGCACCACATACAATAAATAAAATAAAGGTCCATTGACCAAAAAAAAAGTGTTTCAGAAAGGTAGAAACTAGCAAGCTCTCAGGCCTCAACAGTAGGAGTCATGAACGTTTCTCCCAGGCGTTAATGGTCCACTAACCTCTAGACTTTCCACATCAAAATTAAATCCCCAGGACAGAGGATTGTTGGGTCCCCTTTGACAAAGGTGTTTAACCAGTGCCAATCAGTAAGACCAAGAACCTACAGTCACAAAGCACAGGGGTCCCACCCTGCACAGCAAGGAGTTTTCCCAGAAAAGGGAATTGGGTGCACGCTGGGCTGCCTCTGCAAATGCAGACTCACGGAGGGCACAGACTGGAGGAGGCGACATTACAGGCTCAGGGCATGTTAGAGGTACAAGAAGAGCTCAGAACTGTGAGAGCCCCAGCCCAGTCCCTTTCTGTGGCAGAACTGCTCTCAAGCTTCCTGACTCTGCATCTGTCACAGATCTGTCTGTTATGGGAAAATGCTACAGAGAAGGCTTAGGTGGCAAGTGAGGGCAATAACTGCCCTGTGGACATCAGTTTCCAATGTGCACAGGATGCCCCTTAACTGACATGTTCCTCAATTCTGTTTTGAGGCTGTCAGCAGGAAAATGGTCATGCCAAACTATATGTGAGTTCTACAGCTAGGTTTGAAAGCACTTTCTAGTCTAGTCTACATGAGCTATGTATGTGAGCTCCCTGATTTTCAAAATTTGCCTGCTGAAAAAGGAGGAGACACTTCATGAGTTCAGAGCATGGAATAGCTTGTGTGATCTGCACAAAGCTCCAAAATATTCTCTCTAGTATGTGTGGTATGCAGTAGGGAGAGGCCACGACATATCAGTAAAATTCCAAGAGAAGACCAGCCTATGCAACCAACTCTCAAGAGATAAAAACTATTATCATCCCAAATGTCTAATTTAAATTCTCAAAAATTACCAGTAAATTCTATATTGCCACTTGTAATGACATAGTTAAGTCAGACAAACCTAAATACAACCCAAGCTCTTCCAAGTGATTAACTACTGACCCTGGGCCAGTAGTCTGACTTCAGTCTTCTTATCTGTAAAATGGGGGTACTATTTACCTACCAAGGCTCTTGTCAAGAGTCGATGAAGAGGGATGGGGTTGTGGCTCAGTGGTAGAGCCCTTGCCTGCCATGTGTGAGGCACTGAGTTCAATTCTCAGCACCACATATAAATAAATGAATAAAATAAAGGTCCATCAACAACTAGAAATGAATATTTTTTAATATGTATTTTTTAGTTGTTGATGGACCTTTATGAAGAAACCAGGAGAGGGCCTGGCACACAGCAGGTTTGCAGCAAATGATACCTATTACTACTATCTATCTTTGGTTTCTTGTCACCCAAAGGCACTGCCTACCCTCCTTAAGGAAACAGCCTGTCTCCCTGAGCTCCTCTCACACCACTTCCTCCTAACCAGGTTTTCACAATCCACCTTCCCTAGCAGCTTGTGTGCTGCATCTGTGTGTCTTCTCCCAGGAACAGAGATTCTCTAGTCTTCATCTCTGCTACCTCCTCTTCTGGCTTAATGTCCTCTGCTATCTTCTTTACCAATGGCTTCAACTACCACCTATTCCTTCAATCTCCTGAGATCCATTACATACCAGGTACAAAATAAATAGTAAAAATCTCAAATGTTGGCCTTAGGGGCTTACCAATTAGGTAGAAAGAGGCTTATTTAGACTAATTCAAAATCATCACATGTAAAAAGTCACTACGTTGTACACCAGTTCCTAATCTTTTCAGATCACAAAATTGTTGAATATTTCCCTAACCTCAATATGTGTTGTTTGGAGGAAGGCTAGATCACACCCATAGTCTCAGTACCACTCCATGTCTTACTATACTTAGAAATTAACAGAAAGCAGAGGATTTACAACAGAACACATTAAAAAATGAACACCTTGGGCCAGGCGCAGAGGCACATGCCTATAATCCCGGTGGCTCAGGAAGCTGAGGCAAGAGGATCATGATTTCAAAGACAGCCTCAGCAAAAGCAAGGCACTAAGCAACTCAATGAGACCCTGCCTCTAAATAAAATTTAAAAAATAGGGCTGGGGATCTGGCTCAGTGGTCTAATGCCTCTGAGTTCAATCCCCAGTATCCCCTCTGCTTAAAAATGAACACTTTAAAATTCAGTTGGTATATTAAAAGTACGGCAAAAAGCACAGAACAATTAAGACTAAGGATTTTTTTTACCATTTAACTAAACCCTATAACTAAATCCTCTTTAAAACTAAATATTTTTTTTGCAACACCATAGGTGGAAATAAGAATCATTCTAAATTTGAGTGAATATGTATATGCAGATTTTTGAGAAAAGAGAAAAATAGTCTGAAATTGGACTCAGGTTCATTGGCTATTGTTGAATAATACACCTCAAGAATTAAACCTAATTTGGAATTTTTTTTTAAAAAGGATTGAGAGTTTATTATGGCTATTTTCTTTTTAAAATTTTTTACTTGTTTAGTTATACAGAACATTAAAATGGATTTTGACATATCACACATACATGGAGTGTAACTTCCCATTCTTGTGATTGTATAGGATGTGGTCACACTGGTCATGTATTATATATGAACACAGGAAAGTTATGTCGGATTTGTTCTACTGTCTTTCCCATTCCCATCCCCGCTCCCTTCCCCCAACTCTGCCCTATCTAATCCAGTGAACCTCCCCTTGCTGCCCACTGTGAGTCAGCATCTACATATCAGAGAGAACATTCGACCTTTGTTTTTTGGGGGGATTGGCTTAAAGGTCACCTACTTACTCACAAATGCCAAAATTTCATTCTTCTTTATGGCTGAGTAATATTCCATTGTATATATGTACCATTATTATGGCTACTTTCAAAGAAAGTTTGAATGTGATTCTAGTATCTTTGAAGTTCTGTGTATTTCCTGACAAGCCCTGAAGGGTGATAGGGGAACTGCTGCAGGAGGGAAGAAGCAAGTCCAAGAGTTTCCCACCCTGTTATAGGGAAAAAAGGACCAGCAAAAGGCCTAAGTTTTTTTCTTCATATAAGTAAAATGCATATTCCTCCCATTATAACTGTAAGTAGTATTTTATGTAATAGATATTGTCATATTCTAGGAATGGCCTATAATATATATGTTTCCTTAACCAGGTTGCAAACATTTTTCACTGTTAATAGCTGAATAAGAGGCTGGGGATGTGGCTCAAGCGGTAGCGCGCTCGCCTGGCATGCGTACGGCCTGGGTTCGATCCTCAGCACCACATACAAACAAAGATGTTGTGTTCGCCAAAAACTAAAAAAAAAAAAAAAAAAAAAGCTGAATAAACTGGGCATGGTGGCACATGACTATAATCCCAGCGGCTCAAGAGGCTGAGGCAGGAATATCACGAGTTCACAGTCAGCCTCAGCAATGGCCAGGCCCCAAGCAACTCAGGTGTTAAGTGCCCTTGGGTAAAATCTAAAAACTCTAACCTCAAAGAAATGGAAAGTAGAATGGAGGTTACAAGAGGCCCAGGGAAAAGTGGGAAAGAGAAGGAGCAGAGGTTGATAAATGGATTCTAAGTTAGGCAGAGAGGTTCTGGTGTGCTATAGGGTACCTAAAGAAAACAATGCACTATGTGTTTCAAAAAGTTAAAAGAAATGATTTTGAGTTTTTACCATAAAGGAATGATGGCTAGGTGCAGTGATGCATGCCTATAATCCCAGTAGCTAGGGAAGCTGAGGTAGGACGATTGTGAGCTCAAAGCCACCTCAGCAATTTATCAAGGCCCTAAGTAAGACTCTGTGTACAAATAAAATATGAAAAAGGGCTGAGGATGTGGCTCAGTGGTTAAGCACCAAAAAAGAAAAGAAATGATGTTTGAGGAGATGGATATACTTAACCTGATTTAAACATTATATGGTACCCCATTAAGTACAGAATTTTTATGTTTTTATGTATCAGTTAAAAAGTAAATTTTAAGCTGGGCACAGTAGCACACGTCTGTAATCCCAAGTTCAAAACCAGCCTCAGCAAAAGCAGGGCCCTAAGCAACTCAGTGAGACCCTGTCTTTAAATAAAATACAAATTAGGGCTGGGGGTGTGGCTCAGTGGTTCAGTGCCCCTGAGGTCAATCTCCAGTACTCCCCAAAAAATAAATAAATAAATCTTAAAATAATGAATCCCCAAAACAAGGATTATCCCAATGTGTTAAGGTCCAGGGGAATACTTATTATGTCTATAATCAGAAATAAAAATAATTTTAAAACAAAAGGAAAAACAGCTGACTCAAACTTCATAATGGGTCATCAAAGTAGTCTTAAAGATAGCAAATATAAATTTTCTGAGATTAAGTGGGTCAAGAGAAAAGGAGTTTTCTAATCATCACAAACTTCAAATTATATTATAGAAGGTTTCTTAGAAACTATTCAGAAGGCCAATGACTTTTGAGGTCACAAACCATTTAATCAAGTGAGATACACCCACTCAGCATGCAGACACTGCCTCTACCCATCCCTCTCAATTGCCTATTCTACCAATAAACACTGCTGCTTTCTTTGAAAAACTGAACCTAACTGAACCAACCAATTAGCCCTCTGGATGAGTGTACTATGTGCTTATAGGGTACCTGGGCCCTCCCCCAAAGTGGGCAAGTCTGCCCTTGCTGAACATCCAAGTTTTAAAATGCTACCTTAAAAACAGTTACCTATTTTCCCCAAGAATTCTTATTAGAGAGAATTTTGAATACCACAAATTACTAGAATCTTTCAGAACTAACTAGTGAAAATCAAATATTCTTTCACTTGAAGCAAAAAAGTATTTAAAACAAAAATTCTTATTCCTAGGTCTAAGTAGTTACATTGTTTCTGAAAAACCTGGAGGCCTTCAGGGCTTCTTATCAGGCCCTGCCAAACCTGAGCAGGTAGAATGGCCATTCCAGCTATTCCTCCTGTTTCTGCCTCAGACTCAACTTCTTTCCTCAACTACTATCACATTAATTCCCCAGTTACAGTTTCCCTTCAATGGAAACAAAAGCTAGTAGCTATTTAGTAAACCACCCTTCATTAGTTATTTATTTGACTTCCTCTAAGAAGCAAGACCAACACTTTGTTCTTTCTACTTTGCCCGTCTTGCTATTTAAAATAATGTATGGGGTGCAGTGGCGTACCCATAATCCCAGTGGCTCTAGAGGCTGAGGCAGAAGATTACAAGTTTAAAGCCAGCCTCAGCAACTTATCAAGGCCCTAAACAACTCAGTGAGACCCTGGGGCTGGGGATGTAGTTCAGTGGTTAAGTACCCCTGGGTTCAACCCCCAAGTACTAAAAAAAGAAAAGAAAACTTGTGCTCCAGTGCCTCCTGGAGATAGAATCCTACTTATTCTAGCGACTCTTACACTTCTAAGATATCATTAAAATAATTCCCAAAAGAAGAAAGTTCAAAACTGTCTCAAAGGCAGATAATATCTTTTCCTTTCATACTAGTTAACTGATTAAGCAAGGTAAAATGAAAAGTCCTTTTTGTTGGTTTGAGATGGGGTCTCTCTAGCTGTGGTACCCAGCTTGGGCTGGGCTGAAGCTCCAGCCTCAGTTTCCCAAGTAGCTGGGCTTACAGGTATGCTCCATAGTACACAACTTGAAAAGTCGTTATTTTTTTTCTTCTAATAAAATTTTTCTTTTTTCTTTTTTCTTTTTGCAGTGCTAGGATTGAACTCTGGGATGTTCTACCACTGACAGATATCATCAGTTCATTTTATTTTATTTTTTTGAGTCCAAGTCTTGCTAAATTGCTCAAGGTGGCCATAAACTTGCAATCCTGCTTCAGCTTCCGGAGTCACTGGAATTACAGACATGCACCACCACTCCCAGCATTGGGAGTGCTGCTAACATGGAGTTTTAAAAACAAACAATCAGGAAAATTTTTTACTTCAGGTACAACCAAACCATGTCATTTATTTAATGAAATGTTAAATTTACAGAAACTCTTGGTAATTAAGATCACTGGAAAAATGTAACTCACTGTTGAGAAAATTTCCTCAAATCCTCTGAAGTCTTTAAAACTAAGACAGAGCCAAGCACAGTGGCCTGTAATCCGAGCCGGCAGCTCTGGAGGCTGAGGCAGGAGGATGGTGAGTTCAAAGCTAGGCACTACACCACTCAGTGAGACCCTGTCTCTGATAAAATACAAAATTGGGCTGGGGATGTGGCTCAGTGGTTGAGTGCCCCTGAGTTCAGTCCCTGGTATCCAAAAAAAAAAAAAAGGGGGGGGGGCGGGGAGGGGGATAGAAATAAGACAGAATTCTTGGCTTGGGATGTGGCTCAAGTATTAGCGAGCTCGCCTGGCATGCGTGAGGACCTGGGTTCCATCCTTAGCACCACATAAAAATAAAATGAAGATACTGTGTCTATCTAAAACTAAAAAATAAATATTTTTTTAAAAAGACAGAATTCTTTATCAAGATTCATTTTAGTAAAGTCCTACAAAAACATAAAAGGATTGAATTACATAAAATCCCAAGTTTCTTTCCTTTTTTTTTTTCTTTCTTTTTTTTTTTTTTTTTTTTGGTACTGGGTTTGAACTCAGGAGCACTTAACCACTGAGCCACATTCCCAACCCTTTCTTTTTTTTGAATTTTATTTAGAGACAGGGTCTCACTGAGTTGCTTAGTGCCTCACTAAACTGCTAAGGCTGGCTTTGAACTTTCGATCCTCCAATCCTCCCGGATCCTCCCGGCTCCACTTCTTGAGTGGCACTGTGCCCTGCCCAAAGGTTCTTTTTTTTTTTTTTTTTAGTTGAAGTTGGACACAATACCTTTATTTTAAATACTTTTATGTGGTGCTGAGGATTGAACCCAGGGCCTCACACGCGTAGTAGGCGAGTGTTCTGCTGCTGAGCCACAACCCCAACCCCTCAAGGCATCACTTTTTTTTTTAATATTTATTTATTTATTTATTTATTTTCGTTTTCCACGGACACAACATCTTTGTTTGTATGTGGTGCTGAGGATCGAACCCCACCGCTACCGCTTGAGCCACATCCCCAGCCGCCAAAGGTTCTTTCTAATTCGAATTCTGTCAAAGTTTCCCAAAGGCTAATTGTCACCCTTTATCTCAAAATCTGATCCTCCTCCCAATCATCTGAATGGAAAAATCACTGCTTTACTGTTTAGCTCTTCTGAAAACTACTGACATCTCTAAACAGTAATGTCTGATTGTTTTCAAACTCCTTCCTTTAACACCATCTATTTAAGTAAACTCAACCTGAATCTAAGAGTTGACATTTTAGCATATGCATGCATCTCAGAAGCATACTGTAGGGTATGTGGAAATCTTAAGTTTGTTACCTCTCTCCTGCTTATTAAAAGACAAATATTAGGTTATGTGAGGAAATGTATTTATCTGTACCACATTACACTACATATTTAATAAAAGATCGACACACACCTATATGCCTAACATCTTTTTTTTTTTTTTTTGAGTTCAAGGATTGAATTCAGGGGCACTCCACCACTGAGCCACATCTCCAGCCCTATTTTGTATTTTATTTAGAGACAAGGTCTCACTGAGTTGCTTAGCTCCTCACTTTTGCTGAGGCTGGCTTTGAATTTGCAATCCTCCTACCTCAGCTTCCCAAACCGCTGAGATTAACAGGCGTGCACCACTGCACTCGGCTATGCCAAACATCTTTATGTATTGTGAGACATGGTTGGCAAGATTTCCCCCAGAACATAAGGAAATATAGGTAGTGGTTTCAGTCTCTGTAATTGAACAAAAGCAACTTTAAAATATTTTTAATATACCCTTGCTCTCATTAAGTTGATCTGTCTTCTGCATAAGAGAAAGAATGAAGAAAAACTCAAACAATATGCCTCTATATGAATGTACAGATCTACAGGTCTGAAGTCTGTTTTTAAGAGTCTGGAAAACAATTTTCTAGAGTGGACATTGCAGCTCTTAGAGCATTCCATTAGACCATTCTTCCAAATACCATCCATGTGCCTTGAGGGAAATTGTTCACTAAAGTATGTTCCCAAAATTCCACCAGATGTTACAGTCACAGATTTTTCATTAGTAACTTGACACTCCCTCACCTTATTAGTTGGGAACCTCTGAAGAATTATCATGCCTACAAATGCTAAATTAAGATATTATGGAAAGGGAGAAATTGCATTGACTATTTAATCAGAATATAACTCCTGATGACTGAAAAGAACACCCAAATATACAGCACCTCTAACATGTGAACAGTTTTCTCTTGACTTCTTTTCCCCTCCTCACTCATTCAACTGTGAAGTGTTTTCTAACTCCAACTGTTAAATTTCCCTATTACATTCTATACCACACCAATTTTGTCTTATTAGTCACTTATATTGCTAGGAAAACAACAAATTCTTCCACCACTTGTTTTTTATCACACCCTCTTTCGCAAAATCATTTCTTAAAAAGTGAAAACTCACCTTTTGAATCCGTGTACCTCTCTATCTTGACGTCTTACAAATTCATGGGAATCAAGTCTTTTTCACCTATTTTCCACCCTCTCCCACATAGTCTCAGTATCTCAAATGACCTGGAGAAATGCTTTTTTGTTTGTTTGTTTCATACCAAACAGTAACAGGCCTATCCATCACAGCTACTACTGTTGGGGGGTGGGGATTACCAAATATTTATGTTAAGGCCAAATTAAGATATCCCATCAAAAACTCCAACAGTCACTCTACTGCTAAAGAAAACAGGGTACTTTAAAAAAAAAAAGTTTTCTTTAACATCTGAACAAGACTTATAAATACTAAAATCAATTAAATTATCACAACACTCTCTTCCAGTCACATTAATCTTGCATCTTTTTAACCAGTTCATTTTTAAGAACACTTTTCAGCAGAAGAGGCAGCCCTGAGAATTGGAAGGTTGATAATAAGTAATGTGAATTCAGAACTTTTCGAAATATTTTAGAACTGCCTGAACCTGGTTGATGATTCAACCTTGATTAATTAGTATAGAGACTCATCACAAGTTAGCCAACAATCCCCTGTGTGATGGCACTTCTGCTAGGTCAAAAGGATCACCTAATTCAACCTGGAGAGTGGGAGGGGGGGTCTCACCTCCACAGGCAGGGTAAAAAGATAATGCTTTCTAGGCATTGGAGCAGGTTCACTGCCAGCCAGGTCCATGGTCCACTGTCCTGCTAGTGGAAGAAGTCTAGAATATGGTAGGAAGACACTGGGTGTTTCCACCTGGCACCATCTCCTAACTTTCTTTGCCTCCTAAGGACCCCAAGGGTGGTTTTCCTTGGGCGGTTGCAGGATTCTTATTAAAAGGACGCAACTACCTCGTGGGTTTGAGGAGGAAACCTCGGGTGAAAAAACTAGGAGCCCTTGCGCAGATCCTGCTTGGGTCCGAAGGGTCACTGACAGCCTCCCCTGGGGAGCCGCCCGCACTTCTGGCGGGATCAGGCAGAGGGAGGAACCGCGGGCTCCAGCGGAGCTCAAGCCTCGGGGGGGAGGGGAAGACCTTCAGGCGCGCAGGGATGGGGAGCCCCGCGCCGCCCTTGAGCCTCGGGGCTTGGGGAGGCCCGGTCAGCGCGCGGACACGGCCGCCAGCACACCTGAGCCGCGCCCAGCCCGGCAGTCGGTCACCGCGACCTCGCCCTGCCCGGCCGCCCCCTGGGCCCGCCCGACGGCTGCCCCGGCCGAGCCCCGACGTCAGCTCGCGGGGTCCCGGCCCACCGCCCCCGACCCGACCCGGTCGCCCGGTCCCATCGTACCTGACCGGCAGCGGCTGCGGCAGCGGCGGCGGCGGCGGCGCTGCTCCTCACGTACCCGTTCCGCACTTCCCCGTTCGCCACGCAGCCGTTCGCGCGCGCTGGGCGGCGGCAGCAGCAGCCTCCGGGTTCCGGCCGCATCGTCCGGCAGCACCAGGCGCAGGGAAGGCTCTGTAAGCAGCGGCGGCAGCTCCGACTCCCGCTCCGCACCGCACCCACCTCCCCGAAACCGGAAATGGCTGCAGCGCCGCCGCCAATTCCCGGTGCGGCCGTCACACGGAGGTGGGGCCCGCTCTCCGGAGGACGCGACTCGCCCAAGGCCGGGTGATGAAGGGGGACCCGGGGCGGGGCCGAGCCGCGCAGGGACGAGGGCCTGACGGAGGCTGGCCAATCCGGAGGAGGAGGAGGCGGACCTGTGCTGCTTCCCAGCCAATCACGGGTAAGAGCAGCGCGGCTCTCCCTCATCGAGGGGGCTTCTCTAGAAGGGACTCGTGGACCTGGCACCTGATTGGAGACCCAAGCCAGGTCGTGGAGGGCTTGGCAGCCTAATGGTCCAGACTAAGGAGGAGGCGGAGTCCAGGAAAAAGTAACCAATGAGAGTGTGAGGAAAGAAAGAGGGGCTGAACCTGTCTCTAGAGCGGGTTCCCTGGTTCTCCCGGACAGGTGGTGCCCTCTCTGCCATTGCCTCCTGGGAAGTAGAATCCCAGCCCAAGACAGGCAGCTCATTATTTCATTAGCAAATCCCCCTGTGGGTATTAATAGAATAGCCTTTTTGACAGTCTCTCACCATTCTTCAATATGCAACACACGTTAACACAATTCTTAAGTAATAATTCAGATGTCTCTTCTTGTGCCCTTCACGTTTGTCCCTGTCAGGGTTTTCCCCACTTCCTTTTAAAGACTTTTCTTGAAAATCAGGAAACCTGGGCTGTGGATATGGCTCAGTGGTAATGTCTGCCTGGCTTGCATGAGGCCGTGGGGATTCAAAAAATAAAGCAAGAAAATCAGGAAACCTTTCAACTCTGTCAACTAGACACTAAAATTTGAATATTTAACCACTTCGGGACTCAAATTTCTTGAAACGGAGTTAATACTTTCTGCTTCACAGACTCATTGCTAGAATTATATTAGTAAAGTGTTATGCATCAAAATATCTTACCCAGTCTAGGAGCATGGTAAATATTATTTTCTAGCTCTTTTAGTTCTGTCTTTGTAGAGTGGTTAAAAAAAAAGAAGTTTGATCTACATTAAAGCAAGAGACTTTCAGTTACCCATAAAGAATTTAGTGTCAAGTTAAAGAGTATAGACTCGAGTCAGTCTGGGTTTCAATCCTGGCTGTGCCATTACTAGCTGACTGACCTCTATTTGTCTTCCTCTGTTCAGTGGGGATAATAATAGTTGTCATCAGGATCTAATGAGTTAATACATGTAAGGTGTTTTGCATAGGACCTAGCAATTAGGAAGCATTCATTAAGTGCTGGTTATTATTAATTGCTGACTGCACCTCATAGAGTCCCTGCATTTTCCCCCTACTCTCCTGGAGCTTTAGAAACAGGTTGATAAGGAATCAGTTTTGCGTGGGGAACTGAACAGTAAGAGCAGGTGGGGAAGACACCTATTTGAATGGACAAACATTAAGATCCTGAAGTGAACATAAGTCAATGGATTAGGGTAAAATAAAAAAAAAGAATATTATGCACCATGAAACTGACATTCCAGGGAGAGACAAGTGCACATATAAAGAAAACAATAAAAGGCTGACCCAGGCCAGGAGGAACTGGGTGACAGGACTTCTGGTGAGGAAGGATGGATGACAGTGGCAAGTCAAATTTCCATATAGCAAGTTTTCAGGGCAGAAATATGTTGGAAGCAGGAGCAGGACCTAAGAGATTTTATTGAAGCTTAGATAATGAGCTGAATGAATCTTGAGAAGGCTTGAGAGGATGATAGAGAACGAGATGGATCTTGAGGATGAGCAGGATTTGGAAAACAAGAACTGAGAAGGAAAGGGAGGGTGTTCTAGAAAGAGGGTACCTGCAAAAGCTCAAGTGCAGAGGATGGAAAGAGCAAAGTCTGAACTGGAGCCTAAGAAGAGTAAAGGTACCTGGCTAGATTAGAGGGATCCTGTTAGCCAGTCCCACCTTCCTGAAGGGAGGACTCCAGCTCCTTATCTTGTTCTGCCACTTACTCATCATGTGTGGTCTTGAGGCAGTCATGTATACCCAGCCCTGGTTTCCTCACTCATCTTCTGAAGTTAATACCTGTGCTACTTACCTCACAAATGATTGGATTGCTCCATATGCCATTGCTAAATCGAAAAATGGATGTCTCAGTAGGCAGTAGGAAACACTCCAGGCTCCAGGCTTGTGAAAGGTGCCTCATCATCCTAACTTTATAGAATTCATATGCAAAGTTTGTGCTGGACTCAAGAAACATAATTCTCCTCTTCCTTCAAGGTTGCTCAAGCCACATTAGGTACAAAGCCTTTCTTGAATGTCAGCCTCCCTATAACATTAGGAGGTTGACGTTCAAGGTGTCCATTACAAGAAGATAGAACCTAGGAATAAAAAGAACAAACAACAATACTTTGGAATGCAAGTTAAAGGAGAAGCTCTCCTGTATAGCAATAGGGATTGCTTCCTAGAAGAGAAATGAAATGAAAGAAACCAGGCATTTCACAGGGGGAGTAGCCAGCCTGCACTATCAGACTATCAGATAGGAGTTTTGGTTGCACACAGTGCAAGTCAACTTTCACTGACTGACATGGAAGATAATTCACTGGAAGGTTATCGGCAGCTCAGAGACTTGCCTGAAGCTCCAGTAGGCCAGGCAGCAAGGACCACAACAAGGCTTTGTGGCAGGAACTCTGCTGAGCAGGTTCAATTTCTTCCACCCAGCCCTTCCCTCCTTCCGTGGCTTGGTCAGGGGTCAGAGTCCTGCGGAGAGCATCTGATTGACTGAGTTAGGTCACACCACACAGGCACAGACAGAAAAGGGATATGGCTCCTTCACTTTCACTGGTAGAAGGGACCTACCAACATTCACCCTCCAAGAAGAGGATACACAATGAGGAAAGGTGATTTCCCAAAAGGAAATTGGGGACCAAATAGAAAAAAGGAACGGACACCCAACAAGCAAAAATGATGAATGCCCACTTTATCTGTAAGACCAAAGAAGAATCACAGGATAAAAAGTGCCCTTTAGAAGTGATCTGCTTCTGTCAACACCAGAGCTAGACCACTCAGAGCTACTTTCTGATCCTGACTCTGAGACCTTCATTTAGTCTTCTCTTTTCAAACTTCCCATGCTTCATTCATTCATTTCTCTATTTTGGTCACTCACTTAACAAATATATATATATATATTATTTTGCTGAGCATCCTGTCAGATAACACAACTACAAGGATAAGCAGAAAGTATAGGGTCTCTGCCCTTATGGAAATCTCAGTCTTCATTTACAAGAAATGGGTCTCTATTTCCTTTACATTATTCCTAATCAAATACAACCAGGGAAAGAGACTACTGCTCTCCCTGGAATTCTGACCCCATTTTTGCAGAAAAACCTTAGATAATTTTTTCGATCATTTTTGGCGGCAATATTTATATCCACAAAACTGGACAGGCCCTGGAACAAGAGCTAAGAATTGCATTATTATTGGGAGGACCGAGCTATTTAAAGGAATGATTGCATGCATATATGAAACTTTAAAAGGAATAATAGGAGCTGGGAATGTAGCTCAGTGGCAGAACACTTATCCATCATGCATGAGGCTCTGGATTCAATCCCCAGCACTGCAAAAAAAAAAATAAAAAAGAGGGATCATAGTTTCTGATTACGCACCTACTGGGTGCCTGCTGAGCATCCACTAGAGCAATTTTAATCTGTGTCTAACAAGGCATCTGCAATAGGTGCTCTGTAGTAAGATAGATGAGCACTCCAGGAATTGGCTAGAACCTGTGTCTCAATGGCAGGTCTCTGCCCTTGTGTTTCCTCTGCTCCAGAAACACCTCTGAACTTCCAACTGAACTGCCACACCCTACACTGCCATCCTGAATTTCCTGTGGGCACTCATCCAGCTTAATGTTGCAATTATCTGAGGTTCTGTTTCAGGAAGTGAACTTTTGCTTCTGGCTCCAGGAAGGAGAAAAAGGGGTGGTGATCGAGATAACAATTATGATGATAGTGGTAGAGTTAGGATGTTAGGATTCTGACTTGCAGTTTTGAACTGAATTCAAAATGAATTTATAAAAAAAGATTTATTGGTTCTAATAAACAAAAAGGCCAGGGGCATATCTGACTGTTTCCCTGTATCCCAGTGAAGTCATTAGGAATTTGTCTTCATCCTTGGTTTGGTATCCCTCGTGGTTGACTTTATTGCCATATTAGTTGTCACCACATGATGACATGTTACATAGCAAGCAAGCTTGCCATGAGTAGCTTTAAAATCTTAGCCAAGGTGCCAGCCACAGTGGTGCAACTCTGTAATCCCAGCAGCTCAGAGGCAGGAGGATTGCAAATTCAAAGCCAGCCTCAGCAACCTAGAAAGGCCCTCAGTAACTTAGCAAGACCCTATCTCAAAATTAAAAAGTTTGGGGATGTGGCTTGGTGGTTAAGTGCCTCTGGGTTCAATCTCCAGTAACCAAAATAATAATGATGATGATGTTAAAAATCTCATCCAAGGGGCTGTGAGTGTAGCTCAGTGGTAGAGTGCTTCCCTAGCATGTGGGAGCCCCTGGGTTCCAGCCTGGCATCACAAAAAAACAAAAACAACAAAAAGCTCAGCCAGGAGACAGTCCTTTTTTTTGGTAATCCCCCCTGAGGTGGACTCCCATTGCCTCAGATGGATGTTGAATTGATTGGCCAGGCCTGAATCTTGTACCTACCCACTCCACCAATTTGAGGCCAGTGCTTTCCCGACTGGAAGAGATGGGTATTGTTACCATATAAAAGTGATAGGCAGCTGTAATTAACACAGGACCATTTTACTGACCATATTGGATGTGATGACAGTAACAAGCAGGAAGCAGGGATGCATAGAAGATTCTCAGCATTTTAGGCAATGTTACAGGGAAAAAAACTCACTCTCTTTCCCATAACTCTTTTTGTATTTACCTGGCTCTGCTATATATTCTTAGATTTTAAAAATGACATCTTTTAGGGCTGGGGATGTGGCTCAAGTGGTAGCGTGCTCGCCTAGCATGTGTGAGGCACTGGGATCAATTCTCAGTACCACATAAAAATAAAGACTAAAAAATAATTTTTTTGAATGACATCTTTTAAAGCATAACACCTTTTATTTCAATCCTGATCAATGTTTTCCATTCTGACCAATCTATGCCCACATTTTAGCTGGTTGCTTCTGCACTGTCCATTCCACTTTTCCTTCATGGGTTAGTATGTATGTATGTATGCATGCATGTATTTATTGGTAGCTGGGCTTGAACCCAAGAGCACTTAGCCACCGAGTTACATTCCCAGCCCTTTTTATTTTTTATTTTGATAGTCTTGCTAAATTGCTTAGGGCCTCACTGAGTTGCTGAGGTTGGTTTTGAACTTGGGAAACCCCTAGCTAGCTGGGATTGCACCACCACACCGAGAGTAATATTTATTTATTTAAAAATGAGTTAACTTTTGCCCAAACTATTGCCACAGAAATGGGCTCAGGAGTTTGTTGATTCGATGATGATTAATGATCAGGGGAAAGAAACCTCTCTGTTCTCCCAAGGGAGTGGTAGATGAATGTGAAGCTTACAAGTGATACATGGAAAGACACCGAAGAATGAAACCTGAATCAGGGCCTGATGAGGTGGTGCACACCTGTAATCCCAGTGACTCCGGAGGAAGGCAGGATAATAGTGAGTTCAAAGCCAGTCTCAGCAATTTAGTGAAACCCTAAGGAATTTAGTGAGACCCTACCTCAAAATAAAATATAAAAAGGGTTGGAGATGTGGCTCAATGGTTATGTGCTCCTGGGTTTAATCCCTGGTACCAAAATAAATAAATAAATAATGAAGCCAGTATCAGGAAGAAGTGGGTGGAGTGCATCAAGACACATGGAGTTGGTGGTCTGATAGAACCGTGCCTGAAGCCTAGACTAGACATTTCTTTGTTTATGCAGGTTGAAGTTTTATGGGCTTTTTGTTTTATGGTGGAACTTAAAGCACCCTAACTCTTAATAGTTTCTCAGCAGATTTTTTTTAGAGCATTACTGAAGTATAATTGACATTAATCTAACTGCATGTTCAAGTGTATGATTTGATGAGATTTGATATGTGTACACCTATGAATTCATCTTCACGATCAAAATAATAAGCATGTACATCATCCTCAAAAAGTCTCCTGGTGCCTTTTTGGAATCCCTCCCTGCTCTGTCACCCTCCCTTTTATAGTTTTAGTGTAATTTCCGGCGTCTTTCAAAGGTCCATATGTAAAATCCTCATCGTGGCAACCTTGGGAGATGCTGTGGGCCTTTAAGAGGTAGGCCTTTAGGGGGAGGTTATTAAGTCATTGGGGCATGGCTTCAAAGGGGGAGTATGGGACCCCCACCCACCCTGCTCTGTTTCCTAGCTTCAGATATTACTGCCAGTTGCTGCTAACCATGACATATGCTCCCACAGTTGCCATTACCACTGGCCTAAGCCAATGGGGCTGCCTAATCTTGAACTTGAACATCCAAACTATGAGCTAAAAATAAGTCTTTTCTCTTTATAAGTTAGCTGCATCTGAAATTTTGTAGAAGAAATGCAAAGCCAATATATTCCCTGTCCAAGACTTTATGTCATATAGCCTAGCTTTTATTTTCCAGAATTTTATTTAAATGGAATGATATAGTCCATTTTCTCTTTGACTTCTTTCATTCAGTATAATATTTGGGAATACATCCATGTTGTTGCTTGTGTTTTTGTTCCTTTTTGTTGCTGGATAGGATATTTTCATTGTATGGATGTACAGCCATTTGTTTATTCATTCACCTGTTGATAGACATTTGCCTTTTTTTCTAGTTTGGGGCTATTGTGAATAAAGTTGCTCTAAATCTGTGTGGGCAAATCTTTGCGTGGATATAAACTTTCATTCTTCTTGGTTAAATACCTAGGAGTGGGATCTTTTTTAGAAATATATTTTTCTATTAAATGAAGGAAAGTTAGAATATAATATAGGCCAAAACAAGAAAAAGTAAAAGACACTAATAATATATCTTGATACATATCCTTCCAGGAATGATAATTAAGAAAATAGAAGAGTGGAGCTAGGTGCTGTAGCACACGTTTGTAATCTCAGTGGTTTGGGAGGCTGAGACAGGAGAATTGCGAGTTCAAAGACAGTCTCAGCAAAAGCGAGGTGCTAAGCAACTCAGTGAGACCCTATCTCTAAATAAAATACAAAAAAGGGCTGGGGATGTGGCTCAGCAGTCAAGTGGTCCTGAGTTTAATCCCCAGTACAAAAAAGAATAAAAAGAAAGAAAGAAAGAAAAAAGCAAAACAGATGGGAAGAGAATTTCAGGAAAATGAACATGATGAGCAGTCACCTAGAAACAAGACAGCCTACACTGAGCAGACCACATGTCATTTACTCCTGGTGCAGGTCCTAAAGCAGTGGTACTCAATCTGCAGTTGCATCATGACACATAGCTTTCAACACATGCTGACTTATAGTTAAGGTACTTGTGTTTTCATTTGTGTTTGTTTTCTCATCCACTAAATAGTGATACATGCTTAGTTATCATGTGGGGTTATTTATACATCTTTTCATGTATTTGTATGTGAGTCAAACCCTCAAATCCTTGTTCATGTTGTAGATGATTCAAAGCTTTCCTACTTTTCAATTCTTACCATTTTTAAAAATGATGCATCTATTTATAATCTTAATATTTTAAGACCTAATTACAGAGTGGGACTACAAGTTTGTTTGAATAATCAAAAAAGCAATTAGTGTACCTTATTAATAAAGGACAAAACCCACACTTTTGGGGGTTTGTTTTTGGTACTAAGGATTGAATCCAGGAATACTCTCCAAATGAGCTACACCCTAGTCCTTTTATTTTTTTTATTTTGAGGCAGAGATCTTACTAAGATTTGGTGGTGCTGGGGATTGAACCCAGGGCCTTGTGCATGCGAGGCAAGCACTCTACCCACTGAGCTACATCCCCAGCCCTTGCTAAATTATTTAGGGCCTTGCTAATTGGCTGAGACTGGCCTTAAACTTGTGATTCTTCTGCCTCAGCCTCCTGAGTCACTGAGATTACAGGTATGTATCATTGTGCTTTTGGCCATCTAGTCACTTTAATAGTCACACAAAAAAGCATGTGGCAAAATCTAACACTTATTCATCATAAAAGCATGCCCTAGGAAAAGAACAGAATTTCCTCAACATAATAAAGGGCATTTACAAAGCACAGTTAAAATTCAAAGTGGTTAAAGACTGAATGCTTTTATCCTCTGAAATCAAAAACAAGAGAAGAAGGTTAGCCTTCAACACTTCTATTCAACTTGTACTATAACTTACAGCCAGGGCAATTAAACAAGAAAGTGAAATAAGGGCTGGGGATGTGGCTCAAGAGGTAGCGCGCTCGCCTGGCATGCGTGCGGCCCGGGTTCGATCCTCCAGCACCACATACAAACAAAGATGTTGTGTCCGCCAATAACTAATAAATAAATAAATAAATAAATAAATAAAAAGTTTAAAAAAAAAAAAGTGAAATAAAAGGCATTCAGATTAGAAAAGAAGGAAAATGATTTCTATTCACAACAATTTTTTTTTTTTTTTTGGTACCAGGAATTGAACCCAGGTCTCTTAACCACTGAGCCACATCCCAGGCCTCTTTCTTTCTTTCTTCTTTAATATTTATTTTTTTTAGTTGTAGTTGGAAACAATACCTTTATTTATTTTTTTTATTGATTTATATTATGTTGTGCTGAAGATCGAACCCAGGGCTTTGGACACGCCAGGCGAGCGCTCTACCGCTGAGCCACAAACCCAGCCCCTTTCTTTTCTTTCTTTCTTTCTTTCTTTTTTTTTTTTTTTTTAATTTAAATTTGAAACAGGATTGTGTTAAGTTGCTTAGGGCCTCACTAACTTGCTGAAATAAATAATGAACTTGCAATCATTCTACCTCAGCCTTCTGAGTCACTGGGATACAGGAGGGCACCAACATTCCCAGCACAACGGAATCTTATACATAGAATATCTCAAGGAATCCAATAAAAAATATTGGGAATTATCAACAACTTAAACTGACTATAGGATACAAGATTAATACACAAAAAATGGCTGCAGTTTTACAAACTAAAAATAAACATTCTGAAAATGAAATCAAGAAAACAATTCCATTAACAGTATCATCAAAAAGGATAAAATACTTTAAAAACTAGCAAAAGGCTGGGCAGGGTGGTTGGTGCATGCCTAGAATCCTAGCAATTTAGGAGGCTGTGGCAAGAGGGTCACAACGTCAAGGCCAGCCTCAGCAATACAGGTGTGATGGCAAAACCAGATCTGGTCGTGAAATGAAATTATAAAAACACTGTGGCAAGAAACCAAGGCCTGGGGAAAGGGTCCGTTCCCCTCCTCTCTCTCAGCCTTTCTCCAGGAAGCCTACTTATCCAGGGTTCCCTACCTTTTGGATTGTAAATAAACTGCCCTAGGAGTCTGACTATTCCCTCTTGAAACTTAACAGATGCCTGTGAAGTGAGCTGTTTCTTCTGACCTGTTTCTGTAAGCTTGCTTTGTGTTAGAGACCCTGCACCAGACCCTCAGCAGCATAGATTAGGCCTTTTTTTTTTTCTTTTTTAAGAGGAAAAAAGCCCCAGTAATTGAACGGGTCTAAAATAAAGCTAAATAACCTATAAATGTTGTGAGAAACTGTGGATCGGGGCTCAGAATTTGGAGTTTTGTCTTCCTCTAGGCCCACCCACATAAAATAAAGTTTGGAGTTCTCGGAGTGCTGCTTGCCACCTCTCAACCAGTCTGTTTCCCACAACACAGGCAGAACTTGTCTCAAAATAAAAAAACAAAAAGGGGTGGCAATGCGTTTTAGGCAGCTTTTTCCACCACTATGTTCACTAAAAAGACCTGACAAACAATCTTAGAGAAGGAAAAGTGTATTTGGCACTCAGAGTTTCAGAGGTCTCAATCCATAGCCGGCCAGCTTCATTGCTCTGGTCCCCAGATGAGGCAGAGCATCGTAAAGGAAGGATGTGGAGGAGAGAAGCAGCTCCCAATGTACGGGCCAATTAGGAAGCAGAGAGAGCTGTGCTCACCAGGGACAAAATATAAACCCTAAAGGCATGCCTCCAGGGACCCACCTCTTCCAGTCACACCCTCCCTGCCTACAGTTACCACACAGTCAATCCATATCTGAAGATTAAGCTGTTTCTCCAAGGATTAAATCACACCTATTGTAATCCAATCATTTCACCTTTAAATGTTCTTGCATCGTCTCACACATGAGCTTTTGGGGGACACCTCATATCTAAACCACAAAAGAATGTAAGTCAGTGGCAAAGTGCCCCTGGGTTCCATCCTCAGTACCACAAAAGCCAAACAACAACAACAAAGCTAACAAAAAAGTATAAGATATATATACCGAAAACTACTGAATATTGTTAAAAAAAAAAAATTAAAGGAGGGCTGAGACTCTGGCTCAGCGGTAGAGCTTTTGCCTGGCATTCTTGGGCCCTGGGTTCAATCCTGAGCACTGAAAAAAAAAAATTAAGCAAACCTAAATAATGGAAAGATATTTCATTTTCCAAGATTAGAAGACTTAATATTATTAAGATGGCAATGCTTCCCGAATTTATCGATAGATTCAATGCAATCGCTAACCTGGTCCATCTGCTTTTTTTTTTGAGACATTATGGGTCCTAAAATTCACATGACAATGTAAGAGACCCAGAATAGCCAAAGCAATCTTAACAAAGGACCAAAGGACCAAGAGGACTCATCTATTCCAATTTCACAACTTACTATATAGCAGAAATAATCAAGACAGTGTGCTACTGGCATATCAATACATATATAGGTCAGTATAATAAAATACAGAATCTAGAAATAAACCCTAACATTTATAATCAATTGAGGTTTTTTAATCTATTTTTAATTTTTTAGTTGTTGATTGACCTCTATTTATTTATTTATATGTGGTGCTGAGAATTGAACTCAGTGCCTCACACATGCTAGGCAAGCACTCTACCAACTAAGCCACGACCCCAGCACTCATCTAAATTTTTAATAATAGTGTCAAGACAATTCAAGGGGAGGAATGAATTGGTCTTGTCAACAAATGGTACTAATACACCTGGATATCTACATGTCAGGAATGAAACTGAACCCCTACCTCATACCATATACAAAAACCAAGTCAAAAGGGATGAAAGACCTACATGTAAGAGCTAAAATTATTAAGTCATTAGAAGAAAACATGGGCATAAATACTTATGACCACATATTACACAACTGGTTTTAGATATGATGCCAGACATGCATAAACAGAGAAAAACTAGATAAACTAGATATGGTGGCCTCTGTTCATGAGATTTCAAGGCAGATTTCAAAATACAAGGGTGAATCTAAGCTAGCTTGACCTGAGTAAGACTGCTGTATGTGCATTCCATGAGGGTACAAGGGGAGCAGGTATGGGAAGAAAGGGATGTGTTCTGAGAACTTCTGAGAGATGTTGCTGGAATTAAAAAGACCCAAATAACACCCCCTTCCTCACCAAAGTTGTGAATCAATTAAGAAATAAGACAGAAGTGTCAGCCATTGTTGCCAAACTTAAACGTACAGCTGAATTCCCAGGCGTGGGACCTGTATGAGTTGCACAGGGCCCTGACTTGCTTTAGTGCTCTGCTGTTACAACTGTGAAATTCTTTTTATTTTTTTTTATAATTGTCAGTCTTGGTTATGATTGACAAGTGAAGAGGGGGCTGCTGGGGTGAGGAGACTTTATCATCAATAATAATGAGACTCTTTCTTTTCACTTAACATCTTTATTTCCTCTGTTAATTTTTTATCGTGCCCATTCTTTTATTTATTTATTTATTTATTTATTTATTTATTTATTTATTTATTTATTTTTTAAAGAGAGAGTGAGAGAGGAAAGAGAGAGAGAGAGAGAATTTTTTTTAATATATATTTTTTAGTTTTCGGCGAACACAACATCTTTGTTGGTATGTGGTGCTGAGGATCGAACCGGGCTGCATGCATGCCAGGCGAGCGCGCTACCACTTGAGCCACATCTCCAGCCCAACTGTGAAATTCTTAATACTTTTTTTTGCACCCACAAATTATGTAGCTCACAAAAATGTCACCTGGAAAAATGCAATTTTTCTCACAGTTACAAGTGATCTGGGAGTACATGGCCCATTGTGAAGGTCAGTTTCTCACCTCCAGTCCAGGCGTGGGGGCAGCCCTCCTTAAAGGGAAGTTGAATCTGCATCATGTGTACAAGCTGCTCTCCCAGTGGCCTGGTGGAGAGGGAGAGACAGAAACCAGACCCCATAATTCAGGACAGCTGCCAGATTACCCTTAACAGGTGGAGAAACATGTCCCACATCAACCAGGACCCCATTCCACCTCTAGGTGGGATAAGAAAAGGTGGAGAAGAGACCAAGAGTGACTAGATAAACCTGAGAAATGGTAAGAGGCATTCTTCCCTTCCTCTTTTAGAGATGGGGTCTCACTATGTCCCACCCCTAGGCAATTACTCTTCCAGTCTCATCTCTGCTTCTCTGAGGATCTGCATCCTTCTTTACTCTTTCTCTACCGACCAATTTCCACTGATGCTGCCCTAGCTGCATTTTCTGCTTTCAAGAAAAGAACTCAGTCTGCAACTAGCATTTCAAGGCCAGTTCCAAAGTCCAGAAGAGAGAACATGCTAGATCCAGCTGTGAGTCATGTACACTCTGGTCCAATTAACAAGGACATGAGGGCAAGGTCACATGCTCAAACATAGTGTGGAAGGCCCACTCTGGAAGGGTGTGTGTGTGCATGTGTGCACAGGAAATTCTTAGAGAAAGGGCAGGCACCAGCTAACTGATGCTCCAAAGTGTCTGCTTTGTTGACTGCGGCAGAAAGGAAAGGGGGTAAGAGTCGTGTTTGGGTAGGAGAGGGTGGGTAGGAAGGGGCCATTCCCCCTGGGAAAGATAAACAGATTGCAACAACAGGTAGAAAAGTTGAGAGAGGTAAGAATCAACACTGGAGGTAGCTGAGAAATTCCTCATTTAATCAATCAAAATTTAAGCAGGTGCGGTGGCACAAGCCTCCGATCCCAGCGACTCGGGAGGCTGAGGTACGAGGATCACAAGTTCAAAGCCAGCCTCAGCAATTTAGAGAGACCCTGTCTCAAAATAAAAAAAAAAATAAAAATAAAAATAAAAGGGCTGGGGATATGACTCAGTGGTTAAGCGCCCTTAGTGATGAGGAGTAAGAGAAAGGAACAGGGAAGGGAGAGGATGAGACTTCTCCAACCTCCAACCCTGTCCCCTCCCCTCCCCTCCCCGCCAATAGTGAAAATCAGGTCGGCCGGTTATTTTAGGCTGAGATTCCTGCGTGTTTCCAGGCAATCGCTGGCAACAACAATTCTCTCTAGAAAGTTCAAGGAAACAGATTAAGGTCAGCCTTGATAGCAGTTCCCTGCGGGGATCAGAACGGGACTGGCGGCCAGGGTGCTGCCCTGCAGGTCGCTAGGCTCCCGCGCGGCCACCCAGGAGAACCCCGCGGCTGGAGCTTCAGCGCAGCCTGGCTGGGCGCGGGCCGGGCGGTCATCCCAGCGCCTCGCCCCTCGCCCCTCGCCCCTCGCGCGGTGTGCGGGAAGGATCAGGGGCCGAGGACGGGCGAGGACGCCCCGGAGAGGGAGCAGTCCGGGAAACTGGAAGGATGTGTTTGGAGAAAGCGCGGGAAGGAAGTCGGGGAAGCCAGATAGGAGGGCGTGGGAGGGTCGGCCGCGGTTTCTGGGAAAGTCCAGCCGTCCCGGGGGGACCCCGCTCTCCAACTCCCTCCGCCGTCGCCCGCCGCTCGCGGCCGGGGCGCACGCGCCTTCCGCGGCCCCGCGGGAGGGGGTGCCCTGCGGCTCCCCCAGGACCAGGCCCGGGGGCGCAGAGCAGCCCCGCCGAGGCTGTGTCCCCCAATTGCAGGGACGAACCCATGTCTCATTTAACCTTAATTACCTCCATAAAAGCCCATCTCTAAATCTAACTACATTGGAGACCATGTACCTGTGAATTTGCAGGAGGACATGAATATCCAGTCTGTAACAGAGGATGAAGAGTGGGAGTGATGTTATGAAGCCCAAGGATGGGAATCAGTTGGTGAAAATCAGAAGTGCAGATGGCCAGGTCAGCAGGAGCTGGAAACACAGAAGAGCTTCAGCTACTGCTGAATATGCTACACAGGCAGAGAGAGATGGGGAAATACCCTGCCTGGCCTTGTCCTTTCTCCCTCCATTAATCGCTCCATTGGCTAATCAGAGCAGTAATGAGCTGATATGGAAACCCTGGAAGTGCAGTCTGTAGGAGCCAGCCCCATTTTGATATAGAGCAGAAGAGGAAGAAAGTAGACCTGGGGACTTGGACTAATTCAAGCAGTGTCATAGAATTTCCCCAGCTCTATGCGTGACACCCAACATTGAGATTGTGGTTATTCAAGCACTACGGTGACATAGTTCTTGCTTACCAAGAATTCAAAAAGAGTTAAATTCAACATCCACATGATGAAAACATTTCTAAAATATATCATTATTAAGTTTTCTTTTCAAGCACCAGAAGCCATGTGCAGTACAGTTCTATTTATGTGTGTTTGAGAGTGATTAGTGCCAGCTGTTGTAAAAAGCAACCCCAAAGTCTCCATAGCCTGACAGCATTCACTGCAGATTATTTTCCACTCGTGGGTTATGGGTTTTTCCAAGTCGTTCCTTTCCGACGGGTGACTCGAGGATCTGGAACCCTCCCATCATTGTCCTTGCCATCTCTGAGTCCTTCATTCCCAACCATAAAAACAGAGCAGTCAGTGTGCAGAAGACAGGGAAGGTCCTCTAGGGACTCCTCCTGAGGACGATGTATACTACTTCTGCCCATTGTCCATGGGCCAGAGCCCAGTCAAATTGTTCCAATTCAATTGGAAGACAGTTAGGAAATGTAGGGGATGGGTTTGGTGCAATTGAGGTACTACCTTGTTGTTATTTTGTACTGGAGATTGAACTCCCAGGTCCAGTCGTGGTGGTAACTCTAGGCCGGTGGGGCAGGATAGAGGAAGTCAGTCACTTCATCTTCCCTCTGGCCCTTTCCTTCTTCTCTCTCTTGCTCTGCTTCCTGACCACCATGATATGCCCCCGCCTAGAATTTCCAAAAATAACCTGTTCAGAGCTACAGGCTTTCTAATCAGTGGCCCATTTACAAGGCATTCGAATATATTCATAGACATGGCAGAAAAAAAAAATCCACTCCAAGGTAGGCTCCAAAGTCTACCTTGCCACAGTTATCATGCTGTGGTATCCAAATAAAGAAATAGAGAAGGCTTGGGAATTTGAATACCTGGAGGGGTCAGGCTGATAATTTAGACAGGTGAAGAGGATGATAAAGAGCAATTGACCCTGAGACTGGGGTTTAATAGGAAGGGAGGGGAGAAAACTGATAACTGAAGAATCCACCTGCTTTTAAAAGGAGCCGCTACCTTTCTTCCCCAACCATCTTGTTGCTAATGTAAATGAACATTGTTGTTTGTTGTTTTGTTAGTTGAAAATCAGATTTTCATGTGAAATCTGCTGGTTTTAAATATTGACAACTAATTCGAAGCTTTCCAATGCTGTGTAAGACAAGCAAAACCCTTTTGTAGGTTGCATCAGGGTTATCAATCTATGATCTCTGAGATAAGCAATCAGGGTACATAAAGATCCTGAAGGAGGGAGGAGAAGGCTGTTGGGATGAGGTGGAGAGGGAGGACAGTGGGTGGGTGTGTGTGGGGTACTTTGGGGAAAGGCATTGAAAAGAGGTGTTTGGGAAGTGCTACCTCTTCACTCCTCTTTTCCTAAAAGCTTCAGGAAAATATTTTTTTTCCAGCACTACTTGCTAATGGCAGTTGGATCTGTGCTTTCTTTGTGTTACATGATTGTGTTGAGATTGGCTCTAAAAAGGCCCCAGTCACCTCTGAGTTGTGATTGAGCCTCCACTAATACAGTTGGTTTTCAATACAGATTCTAGCAACTCAGAACTCGGGTCTTGATGGCAGGAAGAAGGAAGCTTGAGTCCTGGTTCCCCACTTATTTGCTCTATGCTTTTCTTTCTTTCTCCTCCCTCCCTCCCTCCCTTCCTTCCTCCCTTCCTTCCTTCCTTCCTCCCTCCCTCCCTCCCTTCCTTCCTTCCTCCCTCCCTCCCTCCTTCCCTTCCTTCCTTCCTTCCTGGGATTAAACCCAGGGATGCTCTACTACTGAGCTCCATCCCCAGTCCTTTTTATTTTTTAATACAGCGTCTCACTAAGTTGCCAAGGCTGGCCTCAAACTTGCAGTCCTCCTGCCTCAGTCATCATCTGAGTTGTTGGAATGACAGGTGTATGTCACTGTACAAGGCTCCTCTAAGCATTTCTTTTTTTTTTTTTTTAAGAGAGAGTGAGAGAGGAGAGAGAGAGAGAGAGAGAGAGAGAGAGAGAGAGAGAGAGAATTTTTAATATTTATTTTTCAGTTCTCGGCGGACACAACATCTTTGTTGGTATGTGGTGCTGAGGATCGAACCCGGGTCGCACACATACCAGGCGAGCACGATACCGCTTGAGCCACATCCCCAGCCCTCCTCTAAGCATTTCTGAACCTCATCTGCAAATTGGTCATAAGTATAATCCCTACCCTTTGGAGTTATAGAGTGTTATATGAGAAAATGAAGTTAAAACACTCAGCACAGTACTTAGCACCTAGTACACTCAACACAATAATTGCAGTGACTATTATACTATTATATTATATATGGATACACACACATACATAATTATCATTTTTAATTATAAACCCACAGGGAAAGAATGTGCTGATCAGCAAACACAAGTAGCTGGTAAATCTGTTTTATTTTTTATTTGAAAAATGATTAATCTGCTCTCCTGGTTTTTTTATGCATTAATCTTGCATGACTTGGGTAGTATGAACCGGTAATTATCACTTTACACAAGTCTATGGTTTCACCTGGACAGAGTACTTTACTCCGAAGCCTCCGCCCGTCTGTGGAGCAGAGGGATTAACCCATGACCCATGGGCAGCAACCGAGTGTTATTAGGACCATTACTGTGGCCAATGCTGGGGTATGAATGATCACCTGCTCAAATGAATCTCTGAGGATCGCCTCCTACCCTCTGCCTCTGCCATCCTCTTCCTTGTCCTAAGGGGAAGTAAGGAAATTATCCGAGAGCCCTGCACTTCTTTTTTTTTTTTTTTGAGGGTGGGAGGATATGAACTCCCTTGGAGCCTTGTTCTAATTGGTATAAACAGTCTTTCCTATGGCTTAATAAAGGTCATTTTATACATAGACCTTTTATGAACAATTAGTGTTAAGAACCTTAAGAATATTCTGGAACTAGAGATTCCAATATCCCCTATTTTTATGACTCCCCAAGTGAAGTAAGAGAATTCTGTTGGAATGAATCTGGGTGGCTCTTGTAGTAGCATTATCATTTCAACCGCTGAAATACAGAGAGGGAGAGAGGGGCGGGGGAAGAGGGAGGGGCAGAAGCACTTCATTCATGATTTTGATTAAAATAAAATGATATATAAAAGTTTCTCAGAAGTGGAATGACAAACCCTGCACACTTGGCCAGCCGGGCATGCTATCACTCGGCTGGAGCCGTGGCTTCTCTTGTTGAGGTGGCACCCTCGACTTTCCCTTGCTAACCTGAAACATTCACGTGTTTCCATTTGTTCAAAGTGTTACTTTCACAATCAGGAAGAAAAAAAAAAAAGACATTTCCATTTTGAAGGGGGAAGGGGAGGAAGAAACAGATGTAGCCTAGCAACTTGAGCATTCCAGGTCGCCAAAAAAGTGTTTATTTAACACGTGTTGCCTAAATTAGAGAAAAGAGTGAAGCAGGAAGGCAGGAAGACAGGGAGAAGGGAAGAAAGGAGGGAGAAGAATCGGTGGTGGGGGGAGGGAGAAAAGCAGGGACCGTGGGTCTGGGTCAGACCCCCCTCTGTGGGGGGTGGGGGTTACACTGGGGTCCCAAGGGATCAGTCAGGTGTGTTGGTACAAACTCTTAACAGCCTGGGATAGTTGGGATGAATTAATTTAGAGATGGGGAATTGATGATCAGCTGTTTTGCAAAAAGTCCAAATTTACACCCTGATTCTTACTTTTTTTTCCAATTTTTTTTAGTCATCAATGGACCTTTATTTATTTATGGTACTGAGAATTGAACCCAGTGCCTCAACACATGCTAGGCAAGTGCTCTACCCCTGAGCCTAGATCCCAGTGGCCCCTACCCCGCCCACCACCCTGCATGCTTACTCTTAATCTAAGGTTCTTTCCAAGGCAAATGAAGTCCACAGCTTTTGCCATCCCTTTTTAATTATGTTAGACTGGCTCTGTATGGGGGCAACAAGAATTTTAGCCTTAGGTGGGAGATTTAGAATCAGCATTCAGACCAAGAAGAGAAAAATCGAGAAAAACTGTAGCAGGCAAACTAACCCTTCCTGTTTGTCATCCTGCTCAGGAAATAGACTGAGGGCCCACCAGGCGTCAGGCCCAGGGCCATGGAGTTTAATGCTGGGGACTCAGAGGCAAGGGTACAGGGCTCTGGCTGGAGGCTCTCAAGAAGCAGGAAACGAGGAGCCATGGTGCCAGGAGCTGTGGTTGAGGAGGTGGCGTGGGGATCAGGAGAGAGCACTTGGTACCACAGGCTCTTGTACTTGCTATTTGTGTCACCCCTTCCCTGAAGCTGGGATGACAGTAGTGCCTGGCTTTTAGGGTCAGCACAAGGATTTAATGAGCCCATGGAGCCTTCAGCACAGGGCTGGGTGTGGAGTGTTGTTAGTGATTGTTCTGTACCAAAGTACTTGGAGAAACCCAGTGAAAGGTTGTTGATGCTCCCACAGGGGACCAGAGAAAGCCACAAATGAGCGATGATGTGAGTCTTGGTGGTGGAGAAAAATGATTTGTTTTATGGACAGAGCTGGGTGGCTTACTTCCAGCAAAGGAGAGGCACGAAGATCTAGGTGTGTTTGTTGAAAAGCAAGCTCTTTGGCATGACTTCAGCATTGGGGTGTGTGCTGTGGTGAGCAAAGGCAAAGGAGGGTGCGGCAGTGTGTGTGTGTGTGTGTGTGTGTGTGTGTGTGTGTGTGTAGCAGAAACAGTGTGTACACTGCATGAGTGTATGTAACCCAGGTGGCAGAGGGAAGTGTGTGGGGGTATGTGGAGGGTGCTGGCTGTGAGTGACCCCCGTGGTATGTTGAAGGGTTTTGTGTGATACCTGGTAGGCATGGCCTTGGGCTTTTCCTGGAGGTGTGTCAGGAAAGGGAGAGCTTGGGAGGCTTTGTTCTTTGTTTTTAAGTTTTCTAAGCAAAAGACCACAGAAAACAGGTTCTGGAAGTGGTGGCCCTTTGGAGAAGGGGAAAGGAGCCTTTGGGTGTTGTTCCCTGACTGACCACTAGAGGGAGGCCTGGGCTGGGAAGTGGTGCACACCTGCCTGCGGAGGGGCGGCAGGCCCTGAGCAGTGGAGACCCCGAGCTCACATCCAAGTCCCCGCTCCCATCAGCCCCTCACACAGGTTGAGGCGCACTTGCTGGATTATAGATAAGGACAGGAAGAAAAGGAACATCCCTGATGTGCTATGGAAACCTGGACCTCAGTGCCATGTCCCCTTCCCAGCTAAGGCACATTTGCTCTCTGTCCCTACCTCCCATGCCACATATGTGGACACCCCACACCCCAGCCAGCATGCCCTAACTTTGTCCATATCCCTCAAGCAGCTTTCTTGGGCCCAGGGCTGCACGTGCTAGCCAGAAGGAGAACCTGAGGAGGAGCCCTGTGCAGGCCTGGGCAGCAGACCCAGGGCCTCCTGGAGAGAGAGAGGATGCTGGAGTCCTGGTGCTCAGAGCAGTGAGCAAGGGAGTCAAGGGCATCAGGTGAGTATGGGGAGGCATCCAGCGCCTCATTTGGGGGTTCTTCTTCCTGCTCAGGAGGATGTAAGCCACCCAAGAAGTCAAAGTCTAGAATAATTAGTGAAGAACAAAAGACAAAGTCGGAAAGATAGTTTCAAAAAAATGAAGCCCTTGATAGGCCCAGTCCACAGAGGATCTGGAGCTGGACAATTAGAAAATGGCTCCCGTGGTTTATTTAAGGGGGTACACCAAAGGCAGGGATAAGGTTTCAGGGGTGGAGTCTTGCTTCCTGAGGTCTTACAGTCCCCAGGTTGATTGGCATCTTGGCTGGTCACACCCATCTCAGAGGGGCTGTGTGGCTGCAGCAGGTCACACCATCTCCCTGTGTGGGACCTTTGGCAGAGCTGAATAGGGCTCACAGTGTGTCTGGGTGGTCAGCCAGAGGAAATGTCCACTGGAAGTTACCAGACACCAGATTTTATTAGGCTGCACAACATAGTCCACACACAGCCCACGGATGGCTCTCGACAGGTGAGCACCTCCTTGAAGCCTGTGGGGAGGGAGGAGGCATCCTCCAAAGTGGGGACACAAGGATTTGTCTTCTTTCCCCCAGCTCTTGGTATTTCTCCATCCCCCTCTTTTTTTTCAGTGCTGGGGATCAAACCCAGGGCCTTGCATATACTTAGACAACTACCACTGAGTCATGCCCAGGGCCCAGTTTTTTCTGTCTTTACGTAAGATGTCGGTTACAAAGCCTAGCAGTATGTGAGTTTTCAACAAAAGCTGATTGAAACAGTGACTTCTCTTTCTTCAGCTTTTGTCTGGCTTCTTGTGTGAAAGCCATCACTTTTTTTTTTGTCAATTTTAAGATCTCTAAATTTGTGGGGCGCATTGGCACTCCCCTTCAATCCCAGCAGTTCAGAAGGCTGAGGCAGGAGGATAGAGAGTTCAAAGCCAGCCTCAGCAACTTGGTAAGGCCCTAAGCAACTTGGAGATACCCTCTTTTTTAATAAAATATTTTTAAAAAGGGCTGGGGATGTGGCTCAGTGGTCAAGTAACCCTGGGTTCAATCCCCAGTGCAAAAAAAAAAAAAAAAAAAAAAAAGAAAAGAAAAGAAAGAAAAAAAATCCCTAGGTTTTTTCAGGTTCTCCTGAAGAGATGAAGCCTAATTCCTCTCCTGGGCTGTGACTCACCTCTAGGAAATAAAGCAAAAGTGATGGTGGGCAATTTCAGGAACCAGGTCGTCAAAGTTGCTACTCCTCTTTGACACTGGGGTCATCACTCAGGGGACACAGAAGCCATGTCCTAAAGACATTCAGGAATCCTGCAGAGAGGCTCACGTCATGCAGACCTGAGAGCTTGGGCCAACATCTAGGTTGGAAGCTAGTGCTCCAGCCACATCCAGCTCAGACAAACGCCTCCTTGACCGGCAGAGACTCTGAGCCCCATAAACCACCAGGGAGCTGCTCTGTAGAAACTGTAGATCATAAATATTCATCATTTCAAGCCACTAAGTTTGGGGGTAATTTGCTGTGCAGCTATAAATAACTAATATGGCCTTCAAGGGGGATCCTAATAAAGAGCCCTCTTATTCTCTCCTAGGGTTTTGCAGTCGAGAAAGATTTTAAAAAACACAAACATATGGGGCTGGGGATGTGGCTCAAGTGGTAGTGCGTTCGCCTGGCATGCGCAGGGCACTGGGTTCAATCCTCAGCACCACATACAAATAAAATAAAGATGTTGTGTCCACCGAAAACTAAAAAATAAATATTAAAAAATTCTCTCTCTCTCTCTCTAAAAAAAAAAAAAACATATGAAGGGAAATAGCACTTTTATTAATGATAAGAGTCCAGGTTGCAGGTTGTGGTCGTGGGTCTTAAACCAATTGAGCCTGCTACTGTTGAACCCCAGAGTCTAGGTAGCCTTCGTTACCCAGTCCCAAGGAACACCGGTGGAGATAAGAGCTCCCCTTGCTGAGTAAAGGCCTGAAGGAGGGAGGACTTCCACTCAGCAGTGGGCTCAGGCCCACGGGAGACAGGTGTGGATGTGAGCCAAGAATGCCCAGGCCTTCTTCCCCAAATTAAGGGCGAGGAGTCACCGCCCCTTCCCCACAGCCACCAGGGGAGGAAGGTTCAATAAGGGGTAGAGAATTCTAGAAGTTTCCATCCTTCACAGGAAGGAAACATTAGGGTGATGATGGAGTTTGGATTCAAGTGTCCCCAAGGTCCATGGGGGATTGCTTCCTAGCATGGTGCTGTCACCAGGGGTGGACACGTGAAGAGGCGGGGCCTTGTTTGAAGTCTTTAGGTCACTGGGTCATGTCTCTCTCTTTCTTTCTCTCTGTCTTCCTCTCCACTCCCTGGCAATGAGGAGAGCAGTTCTGCTCCACCATGTGCTTTGTCAGTGATGTTTTGCATCTCCACTGGCCAAAAAGCAATGGGTCCAATTGATCATGAACTGGGAACTCCAAAACTGTGAAAACCTTTAATCTTTAAAAAAACTTCTTTTTGGGGGGCTGGGGATGTGGCTCAAGCGGTAGCGCGCTGGCCTGGCATGCGTGCGGCCCGGGTTCGATCCTCAGCACCACATACCAACAAAGATGTTGTGTCCGCCGAGAACTAAAAATAAATAAATAAACATTAAAAAAACCCAAAAACTAAACTTCTTTTTGTAGTTGTGTATGGACAGTATACCTTTGTTGATTTTTATGCAGTGCTAAGGATCGAAACCAGTGCCTCACACATTGTAGGCAAGTGCTCTGCCACTGAGCTACAGCCCCAGCCCCAAACCTTTAATCTTCAAAATTGATTATATCAGGTATTTGTTTTAGTAACAGAAAGCTGACTGACAGGAGGGGGAATGTTTCTCCTTCAGATCCTTCCCTTCCATCTTGGGGTCCTATTCATGTATATTGTCTTTCTTCTCCAGAGGTTTGGGGCCCCAGATGACTTCTTTGTCTCTGGTCTCTACTAGTTCTTATTCTTCTGTCCTCCCTGTTGTGTCCTGGGAACTCTTTGCTACCTGGTACTGCTTGTCACAGTGCTCCACATGGACCAGGCCCTCCCTCAGGACTTATTGGGGGTTATCATGCTTCAAATTTGCCATCTCAGAGGCTGTGGTTGTAGCTCAGTGGTAGAGCGCTTGCCTAGCAGGTGTGAGGCACTGGGTTTGGTCCTCAGCACTCACCACATAAAATAATAAATAAAATAAAGGTATTGTGATCATCTATAACTAAAAATAAAAATAAGAAATAAAAAGGAATTTTGCCACTTTTTTTTTTTTTTTTTTTTTGGTTAGTACTAGGAATGGAACCAGGGCTTACACATGCTAGGCAGGAATCTACCACTGAGCTTCCTTGCAGCCCTTAAAGTTGCCACTTTGAAAATAAGGTTTTATTTTCATTTTTGTTGGTTTTCTTTCCCCAAGACTTTGAGGGTATTGTTTTGTTAAATCACCCATGCTAATGGCCCAAACTATCTTTGCAAGGATATTGTATAAATGAGGAATCACTTTTTTTTTTAAACAAAGTCCTGATCAGAAAGGATTATTCCATTTAGTGGGTGGAAATGTGGTTCTGGAATGTACTTAATATCTAGCAAGCAGCGGCAGGGAATGAAAAGTCGTGCCATTCATTTTGATAGTTCAGCAATAATATACATCTATTGCATATGTACAGCTATTTTAAAGGCTGATTATATTTGTTTCTTACAAAGTGTGTGGTGAAATAGCTCTACTTTCTTCCTTTGCTCTTTAATATTTATGATTCTTTCCCTCAGAATCACTAGTCAATGATGTCACATCTCTAGCCTTGAATGTTCCAAATTTAATTTCTTGGCTATAATTTAATATTCTAGATTAGTAAACTTAAATGATATCTTTGACTTTTCTTTCTGGATTATGAGTCAACAAAGCTTTCATCATTCTTTCTTGTGTCTCTTAGATTTATTTTCTTTTGGTTTACATAATTAACATATAAACAGGAAGTACAGACTGGATACGTAGGGTAAAGCATGACAGGTGCCTGTGGTGGCTTAATGGGTATGCATTATTCTCATCCCAATAACCTGCCCTTTTGCAATGTGACTGTGCCATCCATGCCCGCAAGAGGTAGAGTCTCTTGCCTTACTGTTTTGGTTTGGATGTGAGGTGTCCCCTAAAAGATTATATGTGAGACAAGGCAAGAAGGTACAGAGGAGAAATGATTGGGAGTCTCAACCTAATCAGTGATTTAATCCCCTGATAGGGATTAACTGAACGGTTACTGAAGCAGTAGGGTGTGGTTGGAGGAGGTGGGAATTGGGGAGTGGCCTTGAGTATATATTTGTATCTGGAGGGTGGAATCTCTCTCTCTCTACCTCCTGGTCGCCACAATGTGAGCTGCTTTCCTGGCCACCCTCTCCGGCCATGATGTTCAGCCTCACCCCAACCCCTGAGGAATGGAGCCAGCCTTCTATGGACTGAGACTTCTGAAATCCTGAGCCCTCAAAGAAACTTTTCCTCCTCTACAATTGTTCTGGTCAGATCTTTTAGTCACAGCAACGAAATAGCTGACTAAAACTCTTACACTTTGAAACCTGGCTGACTTTGAGTGGCTTTGACCAGTAGAACGTGTCAAATACAATAATGGTGATCGAGTGCCAGAGCCTCGGCCTGCAGAGGTCTTGCTGCTTTTGCTTTCATGGTCTTGGAATATTACCCTGGGACACCAGAGAAGCCAGTCTAGCATTCTGGATGACTAGAGACCTTGTGGGGGACTGAGACAGCCCACATGACAGCCAGCACTCGTGGATCACAGCTGCCTCAGTGAGTTTTGGGGAACCCAGCCAACCCACAGTTCAGGAAAGTAGCAAGTAGTTGTTTCTTTAAGCCACTAAACTTTGGGGTGGTTTGCTGTGTAGGCAAGGGTAACTGAAACAGTCCCCATCACCCTTCTCTTGATCCAACACCTCTCAGACCTTTTCTACATATTGTAAATATCCACATGTATGTAACTTTCAAAAGTTAAAAAAAACACAGGCAGGATCAAACTTTGCACACCAACATATTTCTTTGTGAATATGTGTGGATTATATCACTATTTTAAATCTTCATAGGATACATCATTGTATAGTTGTACTACAATTTACTTACCAATTTCCTGTTAATGGACATTTTAGGCAATTTTCAATTTTTCACTACTATGGATAGTGTTGCAATGAATATCCTTAGACCTTCAGGTCTACCTGCTCTAAGTCACTTGATCTATCAGTGCCTGGGTTAAGGGAGGGTCTTAGGGGCCTGGGGTAATCACTGTGGGGCTTGAGCCCTTAATATCTATCCCTAGTGCACCATCCTCTCAAGAAAATTGAGAAGCATTTGTGCACCAGTGGCCAGTGCACTCCTGGCTCCTTGGGTATCATTAAAGGGTTGGAGATGACATAAAGACTTATGAAGGAAGGTGGAGATAGGGCTACAGGTTAGGGGCTCTAGCAAAGCATATGGCGTGGGCCTGGTAAAGAGGCTTTGCCCTTAAAGCACTTTCAATTCCCTGGAGTGCTCTGTGCCTCTGGGGGTGTTTTTGGAGTCTCTGTGATTGGCAGAGGTAATGCAGGAAAGGGTATGAGGAGTGTGGGTGTCAGCAATGGAAAGGAGGGTGCCGGAAAAGGACTTTGCATCCTGCAGAGGGATTTCTGCCAGAGGTATGTGTGTGCGCATCGCGGGGGCAGCTGACAGGGTGCCTGAGTGTGGATGTGACCAAACTCAGGGATATGCTGCTGTTAAATGAAGCGAGGCATTTCCATGGTAACACAGCTCTCTGCTCTCAGCCAGATGCCAAGCCCTTAAATTATATTTTTCTGGCTGAAAGCCCCTCAGTTGCCTTTGGTCTCCAAAGCAATGGCACCAGATACCTCGTCCTCATCTCTAGCCTTTCCCCAAAGCCCAAGAGGTGATATGCTGGGGAAATGATGCTGGAGCACTGGTGGGTTTTGTTTAGGAGAAGGCCTGGGAGTAGTGTTTGGTAAAGGGAGCTGGACAGGCTCCACACCTATGAACTCTTGGCCAATGATCTGGGGTTAATATCCTCCAGCACTTCATTCTGGAAGGAAACTCTATTTAGCAATGAATATCAATGGAGATGCCCACCATTTCTTCTACTCATCTTTCCCTTTCTACCCATCCACTGTCCTTCATTTGGTTTTTCAAGAATTAAGTCATATGTTTCATCAAGTGTCCCCGCCTCCCTGGACACTTGTGTCTGGTCTAGGAATAGACAACTGACCCCAAGAATCTCAAGCTGATTCTCTTCTAGCAACCTGGGTTTGGGTTAATCACCCTGAGAGGCAGGGACACTAAGGTGCCATTAGGCCCCTGCACAGTGCAAGTAAAATCAGCAGAGTTGTGGTGAGCAAGAAGCAGACAGGCTGAGGGAGACCAGGGAGGGCAGAGAGAGTAGGAGAGGGGGATGTGGCAGCTTCTGTGGCTCCAACGTCTTTCCTGATTCTAGTTGCACTTCCTGCCCTTGGTTGGTTTTTTTCCAATCTAGTAGGGATGGGTCTTGCTGTGGAATGCTAAGGCATGCAGAGGACTTGGGTAAGGTTTTCCCAGTGGTGCTGAAAGTGCCTGTCTAGCCACATTACCACTCAGGATTAGCAGTGAGTCCCTCAAAAAAGAGGCTGTTTGGCTATGTGCGAATGTAAAATACTGCTGCCCTTCCACCACCGGTTGTTGTAAACACTTTTGCGGGCTACAATGTTGCATTAAGAATATGACCAAGGTGTTGGGCAAAGTGGCACACGCTGGAATCCCAGCTATTTGGGAGGCTGAGGCAGGAGGATTGCAAATTCAAAGCTAGACTCAGCAACTTAGTGAGGTCCTAAGCAATTGAAAGAGACCTTGTCTATAAATAAAAATAAAACAAAAAGGGTTAGGGATGTGGCTCAGTGGTTAAGTGTCCCTGGGTTCAATCCCTAATACCAAAAAAAAAAAAAAAAAAAAAAAAAGACAAAGGAAATTTACTTCCTTAAGCATTTTACTAAGCAGCCATTATATACCAAGCACTATTCTAAGCATGAGAGAAAGAGCCCTGAACAAGACTGAGAAAGGCCTGCCCATAGGGAGTTTATCCTTGGAGGACACAGATAGTACAGAGTAAACAAACCTAAAGCAGGTAGTGCTATGGGTTAGAACAAAACCAGTGATTCTCTCAATATGAGTCAGACATATCACAACCATTAAAGTTAAGAATATCCTTAAGAGTTTCCAGATGCTAATCCCACAAGAGGAATGAGTCAAGTGGGCTAATAATGCCTTTGACCAAACAGGAGGGTAGTGAAGCTAACCCTGACTCATCTTTGTCAACCTGTATGTCACTTCCTCTGGGAAGTCTGGCCTTTCCATCTCCAGGTTAATACCCTCCTCCTGTACCTCATGCTGGCCCACCAGAGCCCATTCCTTGGCTAGGCATGTGTTTCCCCCACTCCCTGTGGGGCCTGAGGGCAGCAGCGATGCCTGTCACATTCACTCACACGGCGGCTCACTTCACTGAAGCTTGGTGGTTGCTGGATAAATAAATAACAAGGGCTCGATATAAAAGGAAAAAAAATAGCAAAGGCTCCGTGTCTGACCGACAGCATCCACACTGATGTTTGTTTTTGTCCCTTGAGGCAATTATCTCACAATGTGACCCCTTCAAAGGCAGAGACAGTAGTTAGTGACACACATAACACAAATGTCTTCAGAGAAATAGAAAAAATATTCTCTAGCCAAAAATGCAGAAGGAGCTTGTTCCCTCTTCCTGCACTTGAGCCTGGAGGATTTCTGCTGAGAATCTCTTAACAACAAAGAAGTAGAGTCTGTGGGGCCATGTCCAGTGGCTCTCAGCAGTGTGTGCTTGCTGCCAGCAGGAGCAAGTGGAAGCACACTGGTGGGCTCCTGTAGGCCTGATCTCACTACTGGGGATAGGACAGTTAATATCTAACAAGAAAAGGGAACAGAGCATGTAGCTGGAAACACACACACACACACACACACACACACACACACACACACATGCACAAACACCTCCCAGGATGCCCCAAACAGCAGAGACTTCACCTCTCCTCCCTTGGGACATCACCACAGAACTAACAGAAATAAGAAACCTTAAAGCTCTGGGGATTTCAGTGCTATCTTCCCAGCCTCCTCCTTTTCAGGGGAGGACTTGTGGCCTTCACAAGTTGGCTCCACCTCAGGATTGACTGTTGCCTTAGCAACAAAAGCCCAAGTCTGATATCTTCATGGGAAGGTAGATCAGGGTTTGTGGGCAAGCAATGTACCTGAGCTTAGGATGCACTAAACTAAGAGGTGGGTTCTCCTGCCTGGAAAGGAGTCCATGCATTTTCTAGTCAGTCCATGGAGGACCCACATGTCAGAATCAGAGCCCTTGTATAGTAGCCATTGGCTGCCTTTTGCATCATTTGACCCAGTACCAGATCTTTTAATAACACATATGTCCAGTTTGGAGAAATATGGATTTACTCCAAATTTTTTTTAATCATTGCTGGATTCTTTGTAAATTTTGCTATGCACAAATCAAATGTGACATATTTTCATAAAAAAGTCAGATGACACAAAAGTATATAAAGTAGAAAGGGCCTCCTACCACCTCCCCCAATCTCTTCTCCTCACTATTACATTTGGATTTATCTCCCTACCATGTATTTATAAACATATGCATAGAAACAGTCTTTAGTTTTTACATTAGTCTATGTGTACATTTATATATACATAATGGTTTTGCATATCCATTTTTAGACTGTATATATTATTTTACAATTTTTCTTCACTAACCAATATATCTTTGGAGTGTTTTTCATGTCAGTACCTTCTTGTGAAGGGATGCACGGTATTAATATGTCTCATAGTATCTATGAGTCATAATTTGACTAGCTTGTTTGGTACTGATTAATATTTGGGTTATTTCCAGCTTTTCACTATTGTGAATAACACTGTAATGAACATCTTTTACACATATCATGTCCAGGTATATATACTTATACTATAGGTATTTTCTGTAAAGAAGAAACCTAGAAGTAGAATTGCTAGATTAAAATTTATGTAAACACCAATAATTAGCCTCCAGTGAGCTTTAGCAATTTGTTCCCACAGCAGTGTATCCCTCACATATCCATACCAACAGCAGGTGGCCATTCATTTAATAAATAGACACAAGCAGGCACCATTTGATACAATAGGACACCTCTCTGCCTTGTGGCACTTACAGGCCAGTAAGGGGAAACAGTAATTATTTATCATATTCTTTATTATTTTCTTAATTAGTAACTTATGTAGAATGTTATACCATAAATACTATGAAAAAACAGTGTTTTTACTATGTCATAGTATTACATAGCAAAGTCAAAGAAGGTGATATATATACACACATATACCACATATATACATATGTGTATGTGTGTGTGTCTGTGTATTTTTTTTTTTTTTGTACTTGGGATTGAACCCAGGGCGTGCTTTACCTCTGAGGCATATCCTCAGCCCTTTTTTTACTTGGAGACAGGGTCTCACTAAATTGCTCAGATTGGCCTTGAACTAGCAATCCTCCTGCCTTAGGCTCCTAAGTTGCTACTGTGCTTGGCTACGGAAGGTATTTGAGCAAAGACTGAAAGGAAATGAGTACAAATCCCTGGGAAGTGTTCTGGGCCAAGTACCATCCCGTGCCAAGGCCATGAGGCAGGGATGTGCTTGGCATGTTGAATTGGAGCAAGGAGGCCAATGGCTATAAGAGAAGGTAAGAAGACCAAGAGAAAAATGGGGGCCAAACGGGGTAGGGAGTTGTAGGTAATCAATGGGACTTGGCTTGTGTTTAGGGTAAGGACTGACTTTAATTTTGAGCACAAAAGTGACATAATTTGCAAGGTGGTGCACGCCTGTAATCCCAGTGGCTCAGGAGGCTAAGGCAGGAGGATTGCAAGTTCAAAGCCAGCCTCAGTAAAAGAGAGGCACTAAGCAACTCAGTGAGACCCTCTCTCTAAATAAGATACAAAATAGGGCTGGGGGTGTGGCTCAGTGGTGGGTACCCCTGAGTTCAATCCCCAGTATCCAAAAAAAAAAAAAAAAAAAAAAAGGTAACATGATCTGCCTTAGCTGTTAACAAGCTTACTTACTTAGGCTGCTATGTTGACAGTAAACTATGGGGACAGGGACAGGGACAGCATGGAAGGAGCTGGTTAGGATGTTATTGAAAGGATCCAGTTGAGAGACGACTGTGGCTTGAGCCAGGGTTGTAACTCTGAGGTGAAGAGAACCGATCAGATTCTGGATTCCTTGAAGGTAGATACCACGTGTTTTGTGGGATCAGCAGTGGGTTATGAGTCAAAGAGAGGAGTTTAGAGATCATAATTTGGTTAGTTTTGCTGAATGGTTGGGCACAAACTTTTATCCTAAAATAATCTGCATTTCTCGGGGCTGGGGTTGAGGCTCAGCAGTAGAGCGCTCGCTTAGCATGTGCAAGGCGGTGGGTTCAATCCTCAGCACCACATAAAAATAAATAAATAAATAAAGATATTATGTCCAACTGCAACTAAAATAAAATAAAATTTGCATTTCTCTCACCACTAGTGAGGTGAGCATCTTTTTAGATTTACAGTTATTTGCATTGTTTTCTTCTAAGAAGTTTCAGTTTTGTTTTCCTTCTGTATTTTAGTTAACGCTTGATTTCCTTACCAAAAGCTACTGGGGTAGCTTTGCTTTGTGCTTATCCAGCCTCTCTGTGGGATTAAGTTCTCATTTTAGAAATACACTATTGCAGAGCTCATATGTAACAAGGATTACTTGATCACACCTCATTTAGATCAGAAAATGGGGCTCAAAAAAGCAAACTGAGGGGCTGGGGTTGTGGCTCAGTGGTAGAGGGCACACCTAGTGCTTGTGAGGCGCTGGGTTCAACCCTCAGCACCACATATGCATAAATAAAATAAAGGTATTATGTCCACCTACAACTCAAAAAATATTAAAAAAAGGTAAACTGAGGCTAGGCTCAGTGACTTACTTATTCAAGGTCACAAAGTTAAGTGTTACAACTGTTATTAAAATGTGGCTTTCTTGGGCTGTGGGTGTAAGTCAGTAATAGAGCACTTACCTAGCATGCATGAGGCCCTGGGTTCCATTTCCATCACAGGAGAAAAAAAACTACCTTCCTTGATAACCACTCTATTCCACTTTCCTTCTATTATCTTAGTAGGAAATCTGTTTTTACAACAAAATGAACTGAGAATCAAAAACCCAATTCCAGGGCTGGGGCTGTAGCTCAGTGGTAGTGCACTTGCCTAGCACATGTGAGGCATTGGGTTTGATCTTCAGCACCACACAAAAACAAACAAATAAATAAAGGTATTGTGTCCACCTACAACTAAAATAAAAAGAAACCATCTCCATAAGGGCTCAAATTTGGATAGGTAGCTGATCAAAAGAAACATCAATAAAAATTTAGCACTCAGGCTAAGAAACCGCTTTTCCGCTGTAACCTTTGAAACAGGTGAGGAGTCTCTGTTTAGCTCCTCCAGAGATCAATAGTCACTCCCAGGGTTCCTTTCTGCCTCATTATCATTCTAATTTGCCTTAGTTGAATTCATCTCAGGTATTAGGGTCTTTTTTTTTCCCTCCTCTAATAAACAGTCTTCAGATTGAGGGAAAATGAATAATACCAGCTTATCTTAGTGAAAAGGAACAGAGAAAATTGGAATACTGGAAAGCCAAATCTTGCTGAGTTTGTCCTACTTAGCAATACATCTGTGTCTCACTGAGGCCCTGGGACCCTTCTAGGAAAAACCAGATGTGAGGCAAAAATGAGCCATAGGAAAGAGGCTCTGTTGAAATAACAGGAAGCATACTGAGTGGATCCATTTTGGCAACTATATTCTAAAGAAAAAGGAAGGTCAGAGAAACTGAGAGGGTGTCAGATTGATCAGGGAAGACAACTAGAAATGACACTTGATGTGACAATTCACAAAACTGGTGCTGCTTGACTCAGCATGTGCCCCACTGGTCCCTTTGAAAAGCCTCAGAAAGGCTTTCAAAAGAACAATTTATGCTGGCTGTAGAAAATCTGGGAATCATGTTAGCTTTTTCTATGTATTGAACATTAAAAAATTTTGTAAATACTGGGCATACTATTTTAAGCTGTTTTTAAGTTAACATGTTGTTTCTCCTAATAATCAAATTTTCTCTAAGACATAATTTGTAGTGCCTATTAGCATTTTATAACATAAGAATTTCATTAAAACAGCCCCTTTTTGTTAGACAATGTTGTTGTTCCTAGGTTTGCATCCAAATTTCAGATAGAGGTAGAAGTGCCTGATAAAGAAGTTATCATCTATTTAAAAGAAGAAAAAAAAAATCAAGCCAGGCATGGTAGCTGAGGTAGGATTATAAATTCAAGGCCAGCCTGGGCAATTTAATGAGAACCCATCTCCCCCTGCCAAAAAGAAAAAATGAATATTTATTCTTTTTGCTGGGAGTTGAACCCAGTGGGGATTGAACCCAGGGCAAGTGCTCTCAGAGCTACATCCACAGCCAAATTTTATTCTTTCTTTAAAAAAAGGATTTTAAAAGATTTTCAATGTAAGAAAGAAATCAGAGACACAGGAAAGCCCAAATAAAATAAACATCAATTGTAATTTTGGTTATTCATGTTTTGGTATATACAGTGTTCCAGTTTTTGAAAAACATGTGAACATTCTGTACAAAAGTAGTTGGATTTTCTCAAATATCATGAGGATCTGTGTGGTGGTGCAGCTGTAATCCGGGCAACCAGGAGTCTGAGGCAGGAGGATCACAAGTTCAAGGCCATCCTGGAGAATTTAGCAAGGTACTGTCTCAAAAAATAAAAAGGGCTGGAGATATAGGTCTGTGGTAAAGTACCTCTGGATTTGACCTCTAGTTCCCTCTGCTCCCAAATATATATGTAAGTGTTTGCCTATACTACCTGTTCTTCTAAAAGGTGCCTTGCAATAGCTGGATTTCCATCTTGGTTATGGCACATCCAGCCGGCTCCAGGGGCGCTTGTGCAGCCGAGGAGGAGTGCTGAAGGACCATTTGTTGAAAGGCTACATGAGGGCTGGGGTACAGCTCAGTGGTAGGTTGATGGCCCAGCCCAGGACGCAAGACACCCTGGGTTCCAACCCTAGTATCGAAGAAAATCAAAGCTACATGAATCTAATCAGCCAACTCTCCTGCTGCTGGATATTAAGCTTATTTCAAATTTTCATTATTATAAGCTCTTACACAAAAATTATTCTGGATGGCTGATTACTTTTGTGGACCCAATTCTAGAAGTAAAATTTATTGGACTAAAGGGCACATATTTACAAACCATTAGGATGGCCACATAATTTATCATCAAACCATTTCTAAGAAGGGCACATAATCCAGGACTGCCCTGTCCAAAAGGTGATGTAGAGTTACACATTCCAGGATGCCACACTGCCCAACATAGCTATTTTTCTTTTTTAGTTGTAGATGGACATAATATCTTTATTTATTTTTATATGTGGTGTTGAGGATGGAACCCAGTGCCTCACACATGCTAAGTGAGCACTACACCACTGAGCCACAACCCCAGCCCCTATTTTTGTTCTTATCAAGGGGAGTATTAGGGTACCAGTTTTTCCAGGCTTAACATTTGTGACTTTTTCTTTTTTGTTGTACTAGAGATTGAACCCAGGGTGCTCTACCCTTATTTTTTATGAGATAGGATCTCACTAAATTCCCCAACATACCCTTGACTTTTGCAATCCTGCCTCAGCCTCCCAAGTAGCTGGAATTGCACGCCTGTGCCACTGGACCCAATAGTGACTCCACCCTTTATACATCTGTTCATCCTAGATTCTATTGAATAGCCACACCAGAATCTTTATATACTCTTTTGGTATAAAACATTAATTTAAAAAATCCTAATAAAAAAGAAAAATTTTCCCTTGATCCTTTCCTTAGTTTCAGGTCCATTTTCAGGGTTCTTTCTGCAGGCTGACCTTTCCTGGCTTTGTAGCTTTGTAGGGTCTCTATTGCAACTGCTCAGCCCCACCCTTATAACACAAAAGTACCCACAGATTAGTATAAATCAATTAGAGTGACTGGGTTCCAACAAAATTTTATTTATGGACTGAAAATTTAAACTTCATATAATTTTTATGTTTCACAAAGTATTATTCTTTTGACATCAGCCCCCTCCCCACTCCAGCCCCTTAGAAATGTAAAAAGTTTTCTTATCCTGTGGGCAATACAACAAAAACTGGAGGTAGGTCATAATTTGCTGACATCTAACTTAGGAAGTAAATGGTTGACAATTAAAACCTAGTGGGATCTCCTCATGTAAATGTAGAGTTTTTCCTTTTCCATGAATTACATAATTTATTGCATATGGTCAAAGACCAAGTAGGATTGCATTCATATACCTTCAATTATATGTGCTTAACAAAAATAGGGAGGGAGGGGAAGAGAGCAAGGACAGGAGAAGAAACACTGTAGCAATTCTCACCATGCCACGCAATGAGCACATTCCCAGGGGAGTATGGGATGGGAGGCAGGCATCTGCTCCCTTGGCTGGCCTCAGTTGCTTTTCATAGCATGAACACTTCATGGAATGAGTCTACTACTTTGGATTTGTGTGTGTGTGTTGCTGGGATTGAACCCAGAGCCTTATGCATGGGAGGTAAGCACTCTACCAACTGAGCTATATCCCCAGCACTGTTTTGGATTTTTTGGGGCACAACATGGTTCCTAAGCACAAGCCAATGCCCTTTTCTGATAATCAGCTGAAGCAGCAGCAACCGGTTTTAGCATTAAGGGTGAACTCTGTTGGATTTACTAAATGGCAGTATGTTGGTTTCAGGTGGGTCATATTTAAAGTACCTTGTGGGGCCAGCTGTGATGGTGTACTCCTGTAATCCTCATTATTTTTGTGGCTGAGACAGGAGGATCACAGGTTCAAGACCAGCCTTAGCAACTTATTGAGGCCCTAAGCAATTTAGCAGGACACTGTCTTAAAAAAAAAAAAAAAAAAAAGCCTGTCAGTATAGCTCAGTGGTAGAGGTAGAGTGCCCCTGGGTTCAATCTCTAGTACCACCCCCTACCAAACAACCACAACAAAAGAGACGGACAGAGGAGAAATGCAAATTCCACATGACACATCAAAAACACTAGGCATCAAAGTGGCTTCTGGCCCACTGCCACACAAACGTACTGAATTAGGATATCTCTAGAGCCCAAGTAGTAATAAAACAACAATGTTACATCATGTTTCTAGAAAAGAGCATTGAATTCCCTGTTCAATCCCAAAATTCCCCCTAGGAAGATGGCAGTAAATATTTCTCCATTTTATGAGTGAAAAAATAGAGGTCCAGAGAAATGTAAAGTACTTGCTGCAGGTACAGTGTGCAGAGCTGGTGGGGGTACAAAGATGAAGACTTGATGTTTCATGCATTTTCTTAGCAGGTTATGGACTACCATCAGACATGAGAGCAGTGACTGGACTATCAAGTGTCTCTCCTGTGAAACAGCCACAGAGAATACTTAGGGCAGAGCAGGGTGGTGTAGGGCAGAAACAGCCAGAGGGCTTCACAGCCGAACAATACAGCAAATAAGAAGAGGAAAAACCCAATCCCAGATAGACTAACCCTCAAAGACAGATACAGATCTTTAATTTAAAACCAAGTGAGTTTATTCATGGAGAAAACAGTAACAGAACACCTTCGGGACATTTTTAGTTCAATAATTAAAACTGCATTAAAAAGCCAACGGGAGAGTTTGGAGACAGAAAGGATATGGAGAAACTACTGTTCCCCTTTTGTTTGGTTTACATATATTTGTCTTCTAGGCAAAATTGATGGCTATGATTAATTTCTTTTCTAGGGGACAATCCAGTTCTATGGTCATCCGTACATGCAATTCCTCTGTGAGAGCCAGTGAAGATGGCAGAAGAGATCAAAGACTTCAGTGATGACTGGGGCAGTGGTGCTATATTTTCCAGTAGTAAAATCTGAGGTATTTAGATTCCACAGATCTGTAAACTTACTTCCACCTCCCTCAAGGTAACGGCAGAGGCTGAGAATGCTGTGTGGACCATCATACCTCTTTCGTATCCACACACATCACTGCTGACATCTCACTAGGATTAGACTGTGTCTGAGCAAAGTGAAGGCAGTTTACTCTTCAAGATGGCTTTCAAGGCAACAGAGTGATTATGATGAGTCCTTCCCTGTCTGTTTTTGTTTGTCCTGGTGCTAGAGTCCGTGGTAATATAAGACCTATCTCCATGTCTCAGCTGTTAGGGTGCAACCTGGCCCGTTTTACTTGGCTATTCTGGTCATCCAGATGGCAGGAACCTTCTATGGTGATGTCTCTTTTTTTCTCCTCCACGGGTTCCAAAGGGAAGTCCTGGTCTGTGGCTAATACCTGTCGGATAGTCATATTAACACGAGCAGTTTTCAAGTAGCTGGCACATACCTGCCAGTCCTCCACAGAACAGGGCTCTACCAGTGAATCTCTGGGGAGGACACCTGGGAGAGGTGTCTCCAGGCAGTGAGGTAGGCCTTCTCCCTCAGGATGTGGAAGAACTCGAGGGACTGCATGGTTCAACAGGCGGCTGAAACCTGACATCACCATAATGTCACCACTGTGCATAAACATGGCTGTGGGGGCCTCATCTCTTTTGAGGCCACCTAGAAGAAAGATGGCAGACTGTCCAAAGCTACAAAAAAATAAGTAAAAATAGGAAGTTTTTTCTGTTATTAACTATAATTGTCAAAGTTATTGCCAACTTCATCATTTTGCAATTCAGTTTAATCTTCCTCTTTTGGAAATAAAATTTGATGAAGTAAATAAGCAAGTGAAGAACTGAGTTTTAACATTATCCATATAAAGTTTTATTGATGTATCTTTTAAGACTTCAGTCTTTCAAAATTGCATTCTTTACTCTGTGTATCATTCCTTCATTATAAAGATAAGGCATTAATAAAAGGCACTTTCTTTTTTTCTTTTTTTTTAATTAGTTGCTCATGACAATACAATGATCTTGACATAACATACATTTGATTTAAATGGGGTATGAATTCTCATTATAAAAGGCACTTTCTTTGTTGAGATACTGGCATTGTACTCAGGACCAATGTTATGTTTAGGGAGACCAGAGTAAACACTCAGGCTTTTGGATTTTGCTCTACTATTCTAAAAAAGCTGCTCACTTCGCTTTATGATCTTCTACCTGTTTCTTCCACAGAACACAGAGGATATCTTTCATTATAAAAGGCATACTCCATGCAACTTAAAGAGAAAAAGTAACTGTTATGTGGGCTTTGCTCATAGAAGACTAATTTTACTTTATGATACATTGTTAAGATGCCCAGAAATGGAAGATTATAGAATCCAGCCATTCAAAGAAAGTTTAATGTCTTTATTTTAGCTTAATTCTTTAAAGAAAATAATGAAATGATAAAAGTAACTCAAAATCTTTGGAACCAGCTTACCTAAATGACAACAGGGGTTTGGAGTGATCTAGTTCAGATCTGTCTACATGGATTCCTAATGTGGAATCTAATCGGTAGTAATTCAGGATACCAGCTTCAGCTTGGAAACCCTGAAATCCACAGGCAGCGGCTACTTGCTCTGAGAGGAAAGCCAGGTCAGAAGGGAAAGGTGTGTAATGATCTGCTGAGTATTTCTTTGGTAAAAGTAGAGAAAATAAGAAAAATAAACAATGATCTCAGGAATAGTAAACTGTGGCATAAGATTAATTACTACTTTAAAATCCTCTAATTTCCAAAGTAGTATTAGCCAGCATTATTTACCTGTCCAGAGGGATCCAATAATCAAATAATAAATCACTCAAAAAACTGAGCACCTATTATAGATCAGACAGCATGCTATGCAGTTGCAAAGGACACAGACTCACAGTGCATGAAGTCTACACATGAAGTGATTATTACACCACTCTCCAGTATACTTTAATATTAAGCAGGACAGTTCTTTTAGGATAAAAAGTCAACTCAAAATGTCACTGTCAAGGGCTGGGGTTGTGGCTCAGCGGTAGAGCGCTCCTCTAGCATGCGGGAGGCCCTGGGTTCAATCCCCAGTACCACATAAAAATAAATAAATAAAATAGAGGTATTGTGTCCAACTACAATTAAAAAATAAATTTTTAAAAAAAGTGTCACTGTCAAGAGATGCCTAAGTAAACATGATGATTAAATGTAATATAGTAACCTGGATGAGATTCTAGAACAGAAAAAGGATATTTGTTAAAAATTAAGGAAATCTGAATTAAATTATAATTTAATTACAATTTATACTATTGGTTAATTAATTTATTTCTAGTTTTTTGTTTTCTCTTTCTTTTGTGGTGACTGGAATCAAATTCAGAACCTTGCACATGCTAGGGAAGTGCTCTACCACTAAGCTACATTCCCAGCCCCTAGTTCATTAATTGAGACAAAAGTACCACACTAATAAAAGACGTTAACAGATGGTGGAACTGGATATGGCACCTTGCTGTATTATCTTCTTAACTTTTCTGTACATCTAAAACTATCCTAAAAATTAAAAAAAAAATTTTTTTTTAAAGGCAACTTAAATATTATAAGCTACCTTGCAACAAGGCTTTGTGCCAATTTCAGTGGTCAATCTGATGAGATGACACGCTCAAAACATCTGACTCTATCATGGCCAAGGTAGAACCTTAAAATGGAACAAGTACTTTCTCAGCACTTATCTCTCCAAATTGCTTCTGTTTTTAGCACCTAAGGATTACAAATACCTTCTGTCCCTAGCACACATAAAAATGAACACCACTACAAAAAACAAAGGGCAGAAAGCCTTTCTAAAAGATCTTCCTGCCTACAATTCATAATAACAACAAGGCTGTGGTTTCATTAGGTTTCCTGTGTGACGAGGTTGAGGGCTCTCTGGGCTGTGCATGCCTGCAGCAGCCCAACACAGCCTTTCCCTTCTGGATGCTCCTCTATTCCCACCTCTTCCATTGCCAAATCAACCTCAAAAGTGATCAGAAAATCCACTAGTTTCCTGATATATTCTAGCTGGAGCAATAGTCCTGGCTCTGGATAGAAGGGATTTACTTTGGCCAGAAGTGCACTTTAACTTCAGATACAAGGAAAACTTCTGTGAAATCTTAGATGGATGGCCTACCTCTTTGGTTAGAACTTCTGTTTTTAATTTTCTCTTCTTCTATTGAACTGCAAATAAGAAAAGCTCCTATTTAATTCTTAAAACTAAAGGTATAGTTACAGAACATTAAAGTTTCCTTGTATCAATTTAAGTTTTATTCCTTTAGAAGATCAACTAGTTAGGCCTCCTGTTGTAGCTCTAGATAGCCTCTGCTATAGTTAAAATAATTACCTTTCGGGCTTTCCAACCTGTCCAAACTGTCTATGGATTACGCACTTACTCTTTCTCTCTCTTTTTGTCAATCATACTTTTAATTCTCTCTTTTTAACTAAAAATACTATATTTTGTCAAGTCCCACCCCCTAAACTTTCATTTTTTTTTAAACTTTTGATTTCTCATTCAGAGTTGTTGATAATTTTTCACTTTCCATTATTCTTAGTAAACAAGGTTAAACTTGAGGTCCTTGGGAATAACAATATATCTAAAATATTTAAAACAAGAGCTGCCAGGAGCAGTGGTAAATGGCTGTAATCCCAGCAATTTGGGAGGCTGAGAGTAGGATTCTAAGTTCAAGGCCAGTCTGGACAGTTTAGCAAGGCCCTGTTTAAAAAAACAAAAAATGCTATTTCCTTTTGTGTTAATATATCTAACTGTCTAGAATAGTCAGGCACTATGGTAATCATTTTACAGGTATTACTCACAAACAGGATTCAAACACCAACTGTCTAACACAAAGACCATCATACGGCCATTTTCCTGAATACAAACATCTAGTTTCATACTGAATCTGTGTCACTGAAAGAAAGAATTATATTACACATACTTTTAAAAAGTAACATTACATGAACCGGTTAATAAACTTATTAATAAGCTGGGTTAACTAAAACAACAGAGTTTTTAGAAAGTAACTGGTTAGGCAGAGAATATGGTCTATACCAATATGTTTTACTCCGCCTTCACTTACTTTTTTTTTTTTTTTGCAGTGTGGGGGATGGAATACAGGGCTTCACGCATGCTAGGCAAATGCTCTACCACTGATCTCTACCCCATTCCTCAGTTTAATCTTAGAATTCTTTTACTTGGTGGTAAACATTGAGACATGAGACACTGTGTTACTAGTGAGAAATGATATGTCTTCTGAAGCACAGAGGACAGAAAAGAAATTGTAGCTCAATAAAACATGGAATTTTCCTAACTATAGGAAATTCTTTCCCATCTCTCTCCTGGCCAGACATTTATCTGGCATCTCCTGGCAAGCAAAGGTATCTTGGAAGTTCTTTTGATTGATGGAAGAAAACACTGTTAAGTATAGAGAACTTTTTTGGTAAACTCCAGGCACATATCATGTAGAAAATAAATGCTCAACAAACTTCAAACAATAATGAATATAAAGATAACTGAGAACTGCTTTTGGAAACAGTAAAAGAAATCTATATCCTGAAGCAGACTTTGAGACAGGACTGATGACTTTTGATGCAATAATATGACCTGAGGGCTTATGCAGACAAAATTTTCTCTTGATAAATTATTCATTTCTTCTGAGATAACTGAAGGGAGATTTTTAAGGAGAGCATAAATAAAGAGACCCTACAAAAATAACCTTATGGATAACTTATGCTCTAGATAGTCCCTAGGTGATACTTTAAGCTTGACTAGGAAGAAATCCAACTATTCAGGCTCAAGAAGCACATAAATGGGGGCTGGGGTTGTGGCTCAGCGGAAGAGTGCTCGCCTAGCACGTGCGAGGCCTTGGGTTCGATCCTCAGCACCATATAAAAAATAAATAAGTAAATAAAGGTATTATGTCAACCACAACTGAAAAATATTTTAAAAAAAAGAAAAAAAGAAGCACATAAATGGAGAATGAAAAAATTTGAATACCTTACTGTCCCAGTTATAATGGTAGCCTAGGGTTACCCAGCGCAATTTCTCTAGTAGACTTCGGGGTCTCCGTTTATTCACTTCTTTATACCTGCAAAAATTGGCAACAATAGAGAATTTGTCCATCTCAAATATCAGCAACAGCCCTCTGTATGAACCCTGGAGTCTAAATTTAGTATTCCATGGTTTAAGCTGTTAAACAAGGTTGGTGAAGAAAATGAAAACATATAAATGAGTTGACCAAGAATACAATAACAGTAAAAAACATATTAGCCTTTCCAATTTCTAGTCTTTAGTTCTAAATCCTCTGCTGAATGGCATCAACTTTAAATGACAAATTTTCTAGCAACTCAGTAATGATAAAGCAAGAAAACAAAACAAAATGATAACAGGAATGTCTTTACTTGTTAATGATACTGAAAGCACTAACAATGTACAATTAAAAAAAAAAAACTGGTTTAACATGACTTTCTTAACCCTGTACAATATAGTTTAGATAATTGAGGCTCAACTAACAATTAAGGCACCAATGAAACTGATTTGGTTTCTGCCAATCCATTGTTCAAACCAAAGGAGGTGTCAGTAAAATAGAGGTACCCTTCCTGTAATTATGTTTTATCTGAAGAAATAAATCTATATTAACTACTCTTTTTCTAAAGAGGAAGCTTATTTGGTTCATCTCCAAAAATCTAAAATTCCAAGGTCTAATCATTTTATATAGTTAATTATAATTTTCATCACTAATCAATCTTGGAAAAAAAAAAAAGCTGGGCATCACAGATCACAAGTTTGAGGCCAGCCTCAGCAACTTAGTGAGGCCTTAGGCAACTCAGTGAAACCCTGTCTCAAAATGAAAAAAAAAAAAAAAAAAAAAGGGTCAGGGATGTGGCTCAGTGGTTAAGACTGGACTCAATCCCTAGTACCAAAAAAGATGAGACTCCTTTAAGGGATTTACATTCTGACAGGAAATTAACATATAAAATGGAAAGTTTAGGTAGAAATAAAGGGAAAGTTAAAGGCAACAGAAAGTCTAGCTAAACTGAATAGCAGAGACTTCAAAGGGTATGAGAACTAAGAAAAAGCTAAGTGCAAAGCCAGCTGCCTAATTAGTTAAGGTTTTGAGATATGCTGGATAGTTGCACATAGTGACAAAGAATGGCCAGCATTTAAACAGGGAGAGACACAGTAGGCAACATGGGCACAAAAGTGCAAAAGTGAAGGATCCAATGGAGGCCCATACAGTAAGTGGTGCTCACTTATCTTGATGTCTAGCAAGGAGTTCAGGGATTGATGCTATCTGTGCTCACAGAATTTACAGTCTGGTCTAGGTTAACTGTATCACTGTAAGAAAGACTTTGAGGTTTACCTTATACAGGAAGATTAGTCCAAGGATGGAAAAGAAGTCAGAGCAGAGTCTTACTTTCAAAAGTATTAAGCCTAGTCCAAATAACAAAAAGGAAAGAATAACTTAAAAGCTTCCTGAGTGCAAGAAAGTGATCTTTAATCTTTCCATTTTGAAGGTAATAATACATATATTTTGTGCAATATATTAGGATTGAGGTAGGTTCAATTCATTTAATATCCTTTTCTGAGAACTTGATTTCAATTCTTACCTTTGTATTTTCTGGAAAGAAAGTAGCCAACAATTGTTAACATTTGCCCTCATCATATGAGAGCAGAATTGGCCAGCATAATACATTTCTTGTCTTAGCACTACAGTACTACTTAGGAACCCATCTTGTTTCCATGGGCCTCTTGGGTAACAAGGATTCAAAAAAATTCATTCTTGAATGTTGTGAACATTATGAGGCCAAACTTAACCCACATCCAGAATATTTTAAAGCATGAAACACTGAAAAATCACTGAAGGGCATAAATTGTTCTCCCTTAAAACCTGACTTGTCAAAGAGGAAACCAAGAAGGATCAGCATCAATGGAGCTTCCACTCAAGCCACCCTGAACAAAGTAGGAATATGATGGCACCTTGACCTAATTTTAAATTTTTATCCAATTATCCAAAAGAATGTTTTCAAGAATGCAGACCCTAATTATTGGCTCTCATGGCAAACAGAAACATACTATGCTCCCTGACCTCACTATGTCCTCCAGACACTAGGAGGAGGAAGATAGATGGGTGGGCTGGTCACCTTCTCCCCCAGGGAATGTGTTCATATGGCAGTCTGTACAGTTTCTGTAATGGCTAAGTGCCTTATGTAAGTGTTGACATTTTCTTCAGCAATCATGTTCTAAAGCACTGCTTCCAACTGAACCCTAACTGGGAGGAAATGAACTCTTGGCCTGCTTGTCTACTTTTTGTACAGTGGGTAAACCAGAGCCATAACTAAGCACTGCATTTTCTTTACTTTCTTGCTTGAATGGAACATTAGTTGAATCATTGGGAAAACAAAATTACTCAGGACAGAATAAAGTCTGAAGATTTATGATACAGGCTGGGGATTTAGCTCAGTTGGTAGAGTGCTTGCCGTACATGCACAGGCCCTGGGTTCAATCACTGGCACCACACACACAAAAATTTATGATAAAAATCTTCAAAATCCTACTACAGGTATTTGTTTTTTCAACTTTAGTGCTCCACCACTGAGTTACATCTCTAGACTTTTTTATTTTGAGAAAGAGTAGTACTGCTTAATAGTCCAGGCTGTCCTCAAACTTTAGATCCTCCTGCCTTATCCTCCTGAGTAGATGGGATTACTGTTGTGTGCCACCACACTGGGCTTTTTTCAATTATTTTTATGGTTTGGGAATTATCTTTCACAACTCTGATTATTTTCCTCTAAGACCACAGCCTTCTTCTTTCCTTCCCTATTCTCTCATTTTTCATTGAACCTGATCTTCAATCTCCTAATCCTAGAGCCCCATTCTTTTCAATATTTGAGTCCTTCCAGTTTTTTGTCTCTTCTCAACTCGATATTGCCAATCATAACGAGTAGACATCTAATGCTACTTTAACTGCTAACATCCTTTGTTATGTTGTAAATATTTTACTTCATTCAACCTTCCAGCTTCTGTTTGAAGCCTTCACCATGCATCTCAATGCTTCAGTTTTGTTCTTACTCCCTCTTTTAGGTTAATGAGGAACCTGAGGCCTAAATGATACAGTCCAATTTCAATTTTTCTCTCCTATACCTCTACATTTCTCTAAATTTTTGATTCCATCCTTCCCTCCTGGTTTCAGAAGTGGTCGTGTTTTCTTCCACCACGGCTAATTCTCTACCCATACTATATCCTTTCCCCCATACAAACTCTGGGGCCTTTCTTCATTAATAAATCTTGCTTCTCCTATTTTCAAGTCCTCCTCTGCACTTGTTTCTTCCTCTTCACTTACACTGTTTAACAGTTCTGCATACTTAAGACAAAAGAACAAAAAAATTTTTTTCCAACTCTACCTCTCATTCAAGCCACCCTGCCCATATCCCAACCTCTCACATATGGTGTTTTTTCCATTCACAATTAAACTCTAAAAAACCCTCAGAATTTGCCATCTTTACTCTCCCCTCACTACAGTCTGTTTTTTGCTTACATTACTCTACCAAAATTAGTTTCTTAGCTTCAATAACATCACCTAACTGTCAAATCCTAGGCCTACTTGACATGGCTGGCCTGTCTCTTCTTTTTCAAAATATTTTCCTGTCTCCGCCTCTAACAGTGTTCTCTTCTATTTTCCTTCACATCCCTCTGGCTGCTCAGGGTCTTCTGCTCTACTTTCTATACCCAGCACTGATGCTGCCTGAGGCCAATGACCTTCTTTTCTCTCTTTTGGGGAATGAGAGAAAATCACATCTATTCCCACTACTTCATGGTGATTTTTATGTGTAACTCTCATCTCATCTCTGACTTTGCTCCCAAGTTCAGCTCCTTATTCCCAGGGCATGCTGTATATCCCCACTTGGATATAACACAGGCATTTCAAAATTAATATGCCCCAAACTACACTCAGGATAATCTGCTCATTCTTCTCTTCTGTCAATCCTCATTTCCACTAAAAGCCTCCATATTATCCTCATTGCCAATTAGAAATCTGTGGATAATGCTTTCTTCTTTTCTTTCATTTTTCATAATCTTTTGATAACCAACTCTACTGACAATGACTTTTCTTTATCATTTTTTCATGAACTATTAAATTCTTAATTTGCCTTTTACAGCCACTGTTTTCAGACTATTTTCTCTAGTGTCTTAAGAATCAGACTGCTAGAGTGAAAAGTCTTGGTACTGATCTGGATAAATGCCTACTCTTCACGAGACAAAGTCTACATACAATCCATTTTTTTAAAATTAGAAATATTTAATACAATATTTAAGTATTTTTTCTTTTTTTACATTTAAAAAATTATTCTAATTTGTTATACATAATGGCAGAATGCAATTCATATTACACATATAGAGCACAATTTTTCAAGACACCATACACAAAGTATTTTCACACTATTCATGTCTTATACATGTACTTAGGGTAATGATGTCTAATTCATTCCTCCATCATTCCTACCCTCTTGCCCCCTCCTTTCCTCCCCCTCCCCTTTGCCCTGTCTAAAGTTCCTACATTCCCCCCATGCTCCTCCGCCAATTGCCATTATGAGTCAGCATCCTCATAATAAAGAAAATATTCGGCCTTTGGTTTTTTGGAATTGGCTTGCTTCACTTAGCATTATATTCTCCAACTTAATCCATTTACCTGCAAATGCCATGATTTTATTCTCTTTTAATGCTGAGTAATGTTCCATGGTGTATATATACCAAAGTTTCCCTATCCATTCATCTACTGGGGGTATCTAGGTTGGTTCCATAATTGAGCTACTGAATTGTGCTGCTATAAACATTGATATGGTTGTGTCCCTGTAGTACGCTGTTTTTAAGCCCTTTGGGTAATCTGAGGAGTGGGATAGTTGGGTCAAATGGTGGTTCAATTCCAAGTTTTTTAAGGAATCTCCATACTGCTTTCTAGACTGACTGCACCAATTTGCAGTTCCACCAGCAATGTATGTGTGTGCCCTTTCCCCCACACCCTAACCAACACTTATTGTTGTTTGACAACCCACTTATAATCTGATTCTAACTAACCTTTCTAGTGCATTGCCAAGCATTTCCCACAAGTCCTACCTTCCATGGCTGTGCCTTGGACCACTCAATTTTCCTCTATTAAAACGCTATTTTTTCTCACTATATTATTGAACTACCAGATTTTCCTAAGTTGCTTTTTCATACATGTTTTATGTTCACTTCTACTTGGAAGTCTTTTTTCCCAGTCTCTCCCTACACTATGCCCCACAGCACCACGTAACTTCCTCAAAGTACATAACCTTCCATGTTGTAAATTCCTTTTCTAAATCCGTTCATCAAAGATAGGGACTGAGTTTTTTTCATCTTCGTGGCTGTTTTAGCATTGAATATTTTCTAAGACACAATTGATTATTATTTAATAAATTAATGAAAACAAAAAGGAAAGCTACTATACAGTCCTCAAATTAATTCTTTTCAAATTTAGTGGTGTAGTTTTATTGGGCTAGGAGATATCATCATAATTGAAATATTTACTCTGGGCTCATTTACCAGCACTAGGGGTGGGGAAGAAATAATATTTACTGAACACCTTCTGATTTTTTATAAAGAACTATGCTAGGCCTTAAGATCACATAATTTTCAAGATGGTAGGCTATGGGAGGCACACAATCAAAGAAGGAAGAATCAGATGACTTGATTCACTAAAACAAATATCACACTAGCATTAAAAAACCAATGTCTTGGTCTTGGGATATAGCTCTGTGGTATTTTGCTTGCATGCCATTTGTGAAGCCTTGGGTTCAATTCCCAGCCTTGCAAAAACAAAAAAAACCTAACCAAAGTCTTAAAGGTATAGAAAAGCACAAGGTTTAATTCTGCTTCCACATGGAGGATATCAGTGGAAAGAACCTTTTTCATGTAAAAAAACAGATACAAAGCACTTCATAAGCAAACGTGGAGGGAAAAAAAAAAGCAAAGCTGCTTATTTACATTTTCCCCTTGTCCTATTCTTTATTATTGAATGGATCATAAATATAGAAAATTCAAAAGATATAAAACATATCAATTAATTTCAGAAATATTTGATAAGTTTTTTTACAATGGAGAATAATAAAGCCAATGTAAGAGGATTAAAAAGTGAGGAAAAGGGGGCTGGAGATGTGGCTCAGCGGTAGCGCGCTCGCCTGGCATGCGTGCGGCCCGGGTTCGATCCTCAGCACCACATACCAACAAAGATGTTGTGTCCGCTGAGAACTAAAAAATAAATATTAAAAATTCTCTCTCTCTCTTTCTCTCTCTCTCTCCCCCCTCTCTCACTCTCTCTTTAAAAAAAAAAAAAGTGAGGAAAAGTAGGGAAATACTTTTGACTGAATGATAAGGAAAGGCCTTTCTTATATTAAAACACTTAAGGAAGGAAGCCACTGGATATTCAAGGGAAGAGGTTCCTAGGTAGAAGGAGAAGCTTGTTTAAAGAAGCTGAGCAGTACAGATGTGTTCATGGAATAACATGGAGGCCAGTGTGGCTACAGAAAAGGAACGGCAGGAAATAAGGTTAGAGAGGTGGCTGGAAGCCACACCATGTAGGGCTCACAGGCCATGAAAAAGATTTTGGATTTTTAAAAAAATGTGATGGTGTTATATAATGAAAAATTTGGCTGGCCTTTGTCCCTGGTTCTTGTGAGGGAGCTTCTAAACCCTTGAAATTTCCGGAATGACAGGACTGTCACTGCTAATCATGGTGGGCTCTTGGATCACACTTAGGGAACTGAAGAAGGAATCTAACTATGCGGCTAATGATTTATTTAATCAATCATGCCTAAATAATGAAACTTCAATAAAACTTCTGAATGCTAAGGTTTAGGAGAGATTACTACTGGTTGGTGAAAAAAACAATGTGCTAGGAGGATGACACACATGAATTGAGTCTACAGGAAAGAGGACATGGAAGTTCCCAGACCTTGCTCCATGTCTCTCCATTTGGCTGGTCCTGATCTGTAGATTTTATAATAAAACTGTAATCATAAGTACAGTGCTTCAATCCCCAGCACCAAAAAAAAAAAAAAAAAAAAAAAAAAGTATAGTGCTTACTTGAGTTATAGTTAATTTTTGGACCTGGGTGAATCATGGGACTCCCCTGAATCTGTAAGCATTGGTCTTAAGGGAGGATAGCTTGGAAACCTTCCAAACTTGTGGCTGGTGTCTGAAGTAAAGGTAGTAGCCTTGTTGGAGATGTGCCCTTAACTTAAAAAATCTGTACTAATTTGGGGTACTTTGCATGAGATTTAAACAGTAGCTAGGAAGCTGTATGAAAAATGATGTGATTTCTATCCCCTAAGCAGAGGGTCAAGAGCAGACTCCAACGGATGGTTTAGGACTACTGTGGTATTCTGCAGGTAAGATGTAATGGTGGCTTAGATTAAGATGCTTGGGAGAGAGATGGAGAGAAATAATTAAATGTATACTGACTCTTAAGGTTCACCATATTTGTGAGTGAACTGAATTTACAGTTTTTTAATGATTGCATTCTACTACTGGGATATGCCATATTTGATTAATCTGGTCTTCTGCTTCTTGTACAAGGCTCAATATCGATACTACTCACTTTAAACGAAACAGAATTGAAATTCTGTAATTTTATGAAGTCTTGTTTTTGCTTCTGAGTTCAAGTATTTCTTCTTCATATCCTATTTAAAATGACTGCAGAATTCTAGAGTTCAAAGTGAAAGGATCCTGAGAAATGCTCTTGTTCCTGATTCTCATTGTGGGAGGATATTACCAGGTAATCAGAACCTCCAAGAGAATTTTGGAGCAACAAATCCTCTCCATCTCTGACAGACTCTGGGAAAGTGGGGAGAACTTAGTGTATTGTTCATAGGACTTTGACCATGATTCAACAATCTTGAATGGCTTTTCCTAATACCTTTACTTCTCACACAAGAAAACTGAAACACACATCACAAAATGATAGATAGGTACCTGATCGATTTTCAGTGCTCCTAGTACAATGTCTGAGCACATCAATTTCTTTCAACCCTTGGCAACATAAGATATGAACATAAATTTTTTAAAATTCTTGCTAATTTATCAAACAAAACCCAGCATATTCCACCATTGTCTATAGGATGATTTATTATAGAGATTCACCTGAGCTATCTTAGAAGACAGCTGGGATTTCTGAAGTCATATTTCAGAAAGGAAAAAAGGAAATTACTTGAAAACATAGACTGATTTAATAACATTAAGTTCTCTCTTGCTAATTTCACTCAATCATGATCTTATCTTACTTTGTCTCAGATCTAAAGAAGGTATTAACAGCTGATGACAGGGTTTTCCTCATTGATCCTGATAGTATTACAACCTACACATCAACAATCTTTTGGTTCTTCTTTCCCCACTCAACTTAAGAAAATCTTCTATTATCCTTGTTAGAATCAGCATGACAGTTTCTGAAAACTACCCTTAGGGCCACTTAAGACCAAAGAGGACACAAAGTTGGTACCATGGCCTTAAAGGGAATCTTTCTAAGGATTTCTATTATCTTGTCTTAACCCCACATTAATTAATAAGGAAAGGACTGTTAGGAGACAAAGGAAGGTAAAGAAGCGTGCTCAAGCAGGTGTGGTAGCAACACCTACAATCCCAACTACTCAGGAGGCTGAGAAAAGAGGACTGTAAACTTGTGAACAGTGTTGGAACTTGGAATACTGTGTCTCAAAAGTAAGAATTAAAAGGGTTGTGATGCAGATCAGTGAAAGAGTACCTGGATTCAATTCCCAGGGCTGTGAAGGTTTTTAAAAAAAAGAGAAAAGAAACTTGCTCAAGTTTATACAGTTAAGAGGCAGAGCTGGAATTTGAACACAGAAAATGATTCCAGAACTGGTGCTCTCTATCATTAAACCCTGTACACGCTGTAATCTACGTTTCCCGATTCAGGTTTCACCCCTCTTACCCATGACTTCCAGGAAGCATTTTCCAAAACCTACCCCAATCTAGCCATGTAAGTAACTATTCACATTTTATTAACTCAACCTAGACCCGCCAAATTACTTAATTACTTGTTTATATGTCTTTCTCCTTGATTAAACTGTGAGTTCCTGGAAGACAGGAACTCTTTTTTTTTTTTTTTTTAAGGGGAGAGAGAGAGAGAGAGAGAGAGAGAGAGAGAGAGAGAGAGAATTTTTTAATATTTATTTTTCAGTTTTCGGCAGATACAACATCTTTTATTTTTATGTGGTGCTGAGGATCGAACCCAGAGCTCTGCGCATGCCAGGCGAGCGCGTCACCACTTGAGCCACATCCCCAGCCCCAGGAACTGTTTCTTATCTGTCTTTGAACTCTTCCTCTCAAACACTGTCTGGCACACAGCAGAAACTTAGGGTATCTGTTGCATAAACATATGAACACCCACCCCCTGTGTTCCAATCTCACAGACCAATTTACTTTGTCTTAAATATTACATTTCTGCTCAGGCTGCTTTCTCTACCTGGAATAATCTTTTTTTTTTTTCCTTCTTCTTGCAGTAGAGGGATCAAACCCAGGGCCTTATGCATAAGAGGCAAATGCTCTACCACTGAGCAGTATGTATCTTTAGCCAGCCCTTTTACTTTTATGACTACCAAACTCTTAATCATTTTTGAAGATCAGTTCAAATGAACAGAAGAAGAGGATTAATAGACTCAATTAAAAAAATCACTTGTTCTTCTTTGATACCTCTGCTCTGCCTAGAAGAATTAATTATTTCCTCCTCTGGCCTCCATTATAACAGTTTCTGAGCCTATTATAAACATTCCTATAGACAATGAATTCCTGCTACAGACTATTCACCTTTGAGTACAGGTAGAGTATCCTATTAAGTTTTGTGTATCCAATGTCTAGTATCATACCTGGTACACAAATGACTTCCAATAAATATTTTTGGAATGAATGAATGAATGATTACTGAAATAGAATGAAGGTACAAATACTAGTTCTTCTCCCATAAGGAACAACTGGCCTTTCATAAAACAGCTACCAGCATTCACATTGACTCCATCTAAGAAAGTAGGGATAAAGAGTTGTCAATGATATTTATCCTAGCATACCACAACTGTTCAAAGGAACTCATTTTAAGTAGGAAAAAAGGATTTATGATGAATAAAAATGGATCATCTAATGATTAATATGGATGAATTCAGTATCTAAGCTATGGTAAGTAAATCTGTAAAATGATCTCAATTTAATATAAATGTCAAAACATGTGTCCAAAAGTTGTCAGGGAAGGAAAACAACTGTGTTGTATTTGCATGGAAGCAAGGGAGGAAAAACAGGACAATCATTTTCACTGTATTGTTATATAACAGTTTATTCAAAGATCTGTTGTGATCCGAGCTGAGTATTAACACTTTATTCTGACTGATGAGACTTACCTCAGGAACTCTTTGCTCTGTTCCCACAGATCCTGGGTCTCTTCTTTAGTCATGTGTTTGTCCAGGTTACACACATTAGGTTTCTGGGAGTATAACTTTAGGCACTGCTTTACCCAGTGCCACTGGTACCCTGGGAGGAATGGGTTTGAGATAAAAATAAATCCTATACAAAAGACAGATAAGAAAAAAAAAAAAGAAGGGAAAATTCTACATTAGTTATTCCGATCATTTCTTTTTATTGACATCCTTATATCTACTATTCTGTCCTTTTCCCCCATATCTTTTGATTATGCTTCAAGTTAATGAAAAATTAATTTTTGATAATTATCAAACACCCATCTCTATACAAGTCTCTCTGGCTTTTTGGGTTATTCTTAAAGGGAACAAATATTTCACACAGTTAACTTGTCCATTTTGTTATCCCAAAGCAAACTTTAGAACTGAAAGTCCACCCTCTAATTTTCACCAGGCATCATCATTTACAGAATCATCTGAGACTTCTCAAATTCCCTATATCATTTACTGCTGGCACAGAGGAAGTTCTTATACTGAATTTAACTGAAATATGGATTTGAAAGTCTGCCTATAATGAATGAAGCCCTGGTTATTAATTTATTTTGTATCTCAGCTTCAAATCCATTCCTCTATATTCAGTTTGGCTTCATAATGTGGGGGCTGGGACCTACCAATTTCCTCTTTGCCAGTTTGCTCCCTGCTAAACTGTGCCCATCAGGGACAGTAATGGATGACTGGAGGGCTGAAGTTGGTTCTAATGTTGTTTTTCCAAATCACTAGAACCAGACTCATTATGTTCCTCCTTCAGAATTCTAAGTCATGGGGCTGGGGATTGTAGCTCAATAGTAGAGCATGGAAAAGATTCGTTTTCATTCATCAAATATAAAATACATACTATGCACAAGGTACTTTCTCAAGAATTAGAGATGAAGAAGGCTGGAATCATGGCCCAGCACATGCCTAGCATGATCCCCAGCAGCAGCAGCAGCAGCACCACACACACACACAAATAAATAAATAATCAAGAATTACAGATGAAAAATTTTGTTTGAAGAAAGGGAAGTACCTGGAGATAGGTTAGTAGAGATGGTTGGTTATACAAGCAATTCCTTTTAGGAGCCTGTCTATAAAAGGAAATCAAGGAGTAGGGGGTCACAGATGAATAAAGTACTAAAAGGGAAGTTTATGGGTTTTTGGGATTTGTAAGACCTAAATATACTTACAGACTGTGAAAAAAGAGCCATTATCGAGGAACTGGATGAAAACAAAAGAGAGGAAATGAACAGAGCAAGGTCTTGAAAGAGATACAAGAAGGAGAAGTAAGAGGGTGAGAGAACTATCACTGAACTGAAGAAATTTTCATCTTAGAGGAAATGAATGAGAATATCTGCTTATAAGTGTGGGGGCCACCAAAAGCTGAGAAGTTCTTGCCTGAGACTTGGTTTTCCCAATCAGATAAATAGCAAGGCCATCTCCGCAAAAGAAAGAATAGCTGGGGGGAAAGTCATGAGGAACAAGAAGGAATCAATAAAATTAAACAAGGGGCTGGGGTTGTGGCTCAGCGGTAGAGCGCTCTCCTCGCACGTGTGAGACCCCGGGTTTGATCCTCAGCACCACATAAGAATAAATAAGTGAAATAAAGATATTGTTTTAAAAAATAAAATTAAATAAAATTAAATTAAACAAAAAAGCAATCATTATATATTAATGTAAAGCCCACCATGCAAAGTATACCAAAAACAGATGAAGAGACTAAAGCTCAAGAATTTCTAAATTAAATGTTGAAAATAATTAGAGGCTCTTCAATGCCTGGTTGGATTTCAGATCTAGCTTAGGTAAAATGCTGGAAACTTTTTATCAAGGACTAGACATTAAATAGTTTAGGCTTTGAGGGTCATTTATTTTCTTTAGTATTCAACTTTGCCACTGTTGCAGAAAATAGCCATGGATAGTAAGTAAACAAATAAGCATGGCTATATTCCAATAAAATTCTACTTACAAAACCAGGTTGGGAGGTGGGTTTGGCCCCTGATTGTAGCTCGCCAACTCCTGGTCTATATCATGAACACACTATGGAAATGTCCTCAAGGAGAATTACTTTGAAAAGCAGATAATAAAGACAAGGACTGAGGCTAAAACAAAAACATCTATGGTATTAGTAAACTAAGCTTCCTCTCTTCTTTTTGGCATTTAATTTAAACACAGGATAATGGTGAAGTTTAATAACAACAAATATGTTTAGCTACTAATTACAGTAGCTACCAAAAACTGGATGCCTACCGAGTGTCAGACATTGTGCTAGTACCCTTAAGCTATGTCATTAATCTTCAATAACTTCATGAGAAACTCATTAATTCAATTTTACAGATGAGAGAACAGAGGTTCAGAAAGGTAACATGGCTTCACTGATTAATCCCTCTCTCAGGGCCAATAGTACACATTTCGGAGATGACAGGAAACAAACCTAAGATCTTTACCTTATACATTCTAGGCTCTAATCAATTGAGTCTTTGAACAATAAAATCAGTGGTCCACTATCAGAATTTTAGATTTTAAACCACATGAGGTTTGACAGAAAGGAACCTGCACTGATATAGTAGAAATATATAGAAAATAACCTGAAGATTCTTCTATTGTACTATATTTTATTAAAAAAACTTAAAATTTTGTGTTTAGATTCTTGTATATATGGAAAAAATTTGGACAGCTTAGTAATAATCACTGATGGGTTGGTCACTGCAGTTGACTAATCATATCAATAATTTAATACTTATAATGATAATTTAATATTATCAATAGCTCATACTAAAAACTAGCCTAATGACCAAAGGTAGCAAATTGGCGGTACCAAGGAAATTTCATACAGCAGAGTTTACCTAAGAAAAAATTGAAAGTTTTTTTTTTTTTTTTTTGGTGGATTTCATTACCTAGGCAGATATTGGTGGATTTCATTATTTAGGCATACTGTAAATTAATGCAGCAAGGAGAAAAAAATCATTGCAAAAGGCTGGGCAATAAATATAGTTGATTAGTCATAGAAATTCATTTTAATGGTCACTTAGTTTGACCACTAATCTGATCTGCTGCAATATTGGAGATTAAATCCAGAAGCCTCTAGCACCGAGCTATATCTTCAGCCCTTTTTATTTTTTATTTTGAGATAGGTCTTGCTAAGTTTTCAAGGCTGGCCCCAAACTTGTGATCCTCCTGCCTTCTCTTGAGTTGCTGGGATTACAGGAGTATACCACCATGCCTGGCAAATCTTAGTCTTTCTATGTCCTCTAATGCATCTCCAAGACATAGAACCCAACTAAGGTTCCTAATTTTACATTTTATTTAGCAGAAATAGTCTCCAAATAATTTGGGAGGGTGAAAGGATAGCCAACATTTTAGGGGGAAAAAGGGATATAAAAAACAAAAACCAAAAAAATTCTACAACCTATCATCTTTGATTATCATTTTTTCACAAAATAAAGATGGTAACATCTCCCAAAATATTAAAGACTGACCACTTATGATGTTCTAGGCACTGTCCTAAGCATGTCAATTTCCCTTCTACCCTCTCTATTTTACTCCACTCTAATCTGTTTTGGATTATCTTGTACAGTTGCTGATGGGTGAGGTGAGCACTATTTTTATATCTTTTACACATTAAAAAACTGAGGTCAGGAGAGATTAAGAAAATTTCCCTAGGTCAGTTAGTATGTGGTAGAGCCAGGAAAAGTCCAGGTAGCTTGGCTTAACCATCAATCTTTTTTTTTTTTTTAATATTTATTTTTTAGTGGTAGCTGACACAATATCTTTGTTTTATTTTTTATGTGGTGCTGGGGATCGAACCCAGTGCCTCACACATGCTAGGTGAGAGCTCTACCTCTGAGCTACAACCCCAGCCCCTTAACCATCAATTTTTAATGCTTTCCATCCCTTCTTGTATTTGACCATTTTTCAAATGTTTGATACTGTCACATTCCCCCTTCAAGTCCTCTCTTCCCTAGACTAAGGCCCTGGTTTCCAGACCTGTAAGAACAGGTTTGGTATACTCAGGCCTCAGGCTCCTCCCACCCCTGCAAAAAAAGATTCCAGTTGTCCTTTTATTGAAAGTATTCTGAAGGGCATAATTCAATCAAACACAAAAAATTCTATCATTCCTTGACCTCGCACATTAAGTGAAATAGAGAAAACAAACAGAAACTACAAATAGCCTTTGAGATACAGTCCTAAACATTCCCAAATTAAGTGTAACGTTGGTAAACTAAACCCTGTACTGTTGGACTAAGCCTCCTGGTATCATTCCTCACCTTCTCTTTAGTACTTGCTTTATTTTTTAAAATTTGGTCTTTTTAGTTATATGTGACAGTAGAATGTATTTTGACTTATCATACATACATGGAGTGTAATTTCTCATTCTTGTGGTTCTATATGATGTGGAGTTACACTGGTTGTGTATTCACATATGAACATAGGAAAGTTACGTTCAATTCATTCTATTGTCTTTCCCACTTCCATTCTCCCTTCCTTTCCCCATTCCCCCCTGTCCTATCTGGTGAACTTCCACTCCCCCCAGCTCCCCTATTGTGAATCAGCATCTGCATATCAGAACATTCGGCCTTTGGTTTTTGGGATTGGCTTATTTTACTTAGCATGATAATCTCCAGTTCCATCATTTACTGGCAAATGCCATAATTCCACTCTTCTTTATGGTTGAGTAATATTCCATTGTGTATATGTACCACAGTTTCTTTAACCGTTTATCTATTAAAGAAAACCAACCTACTGTAGATTCCATAGCTTAGTTACTATGAATTGAGCTGCTATAAACATTGATGTGGCTGGGTCACTATAGTATGCTGATTTTAAGTCCTTTGGGTGTATGCTGGGAGAGGGATACTCAGGTTCCTTTAAGGTAAGTGGGATTCAGAAGTAGATATATTCTTTCTTACTAAGAACAAGAGGCTCTGGACATTATACTTCTATTTAATTCAGCTTACAATGGCATGGAAGATGGAAGACATTCTTCACATAATGAAGCACTAACCCAAATAATGTGGCTTAAGTAGGAAAACCTAGAAAACTTCAAAAAAGCGGGTATATCAGTTTGAGTAATACAAAACCTAAGTGAAATTGGTAACTTTGTAGTACAACCTGTTAAGAAAGGAAGGCTTAGTGTGACAGAAAATCATGGCACTAGAGTTGAAAGATCAAGAGCAGCCTCCAAGGAATAAGTGCACATAACTTTATGTACTTATTCCAAATTACCCAAATTCACAGAGAATGATGCTTTCATATTTGAACATCATCACTCATCTGTTTCCATCATGAATTCCTACAGAATTTACAGCACAAGGCCTTTTATAGGAAGCAATATAGCTGTTACACTTTCCCATCATAACAACAAATATTTTAGTAGTCACAATGTAGCAAGAGCTCTAACCAAGTTCCACCTCTCAGTACAATGAAAACAAATATTTCTTTTTGAAGATTCTCTCACTTTTGATCTAAATTGGAAACCGTAAGTGTAACATAAACTTGTTGTCTTTTAGAAAAAAACAGAGCTAGGTGTGGTAATGCATGCCCTTAGTCTGAGCTACTCAGGGGGCTGAGGTGGGGGGGGGGCTGATCTCACAGGTTTGAGACTAGCCTGGGCAAAACACTGAGACCCCTTTCAACAAAAAACAAACAAACAATCCAAATCTAGGATGGCAGATATAAGATTATTTGGTCCAAATAAGGAATTTCTATATCTTCTAAATGGTTTATAGTAATTAGTTTACAACAGCTCCACGAGTCAAAAAGTTAATTAATATTACTCTTACCTTATTTTCTCTAAAGTAAACTACTCAACATCACTAAATTAAAAATTCTAAAGTAGTCTATTAGAACTTTTGATCATTACTTGTGATTCTTTTTTAAATAGCCTTGATAGCAACAAGTCTTAAGTTGTTATGTCATTAGAGAATGTGACTGGAATGACATTATGAATTATTCTACTATTTAAAGCAATTATTTTGGCAGAAGTTTACAGTTGTAACAGAGAGCCCAGAGTCAATATCTTTATTTTTTATTTGTTGTTGGCCACTTTCTGCAATATAAGGCAGGTGCTACTTACTCTTCTATCTTTTGGGAATACTAAATAAATGGGTAACTTAGATAGAACAATTTAGGATGTGTTCAGGAGTAGAATGTCTCTGTTTTCTCCTTTTTCTACTTACATGCTCATAACTCCTATGAAATTAGAGAAATCCCTATGAGGTCAGGTGCACTCACCGGGATAGCCTTCAAGTCCATAGGCTCGCCACTTGCTGACTGGCTGAAGTCCTGCTCTATGTGCATCGTGCTCACTCACTGAGGACACACTTAACTGAGATCTGACGACCTGGCAGGAAGGAAACAGAAGCCAGAGGGCTAAAGCTACTTTGTAGGTCAACACCAGGAACCTCAAACTTCCAGAAATTTCTGGTACGGGGCAAAATTAAGAGTCTTACTTCTGGGATTCTAATCTTAGCTCCACCAGATACTTGTTCTAGGACTTTAAGATGAATTACTTACTTCCTAAAGCCATAGTTTCCTCATCTATATGCTAACAAACATTAAAGATTTATATAAAATTTAGCTAAGTGGCAATTGAAAAATTAAAGTGGACTGGATTTGGCATTCAAGACTACCTTTTCCTATGAGACCATACTTCAGTTGCTCTTTTTTTTGGTACCAGAAATTGAACCTAGGGGCGCTCAACCACTGAATCAAATAACAGCCCTGTTAATTTTTATTTTGAGACTGGGTCTCAATAAGTTGCTTAGGGCCTTGCTAAGTTGCTGAGGCTGGCTTTGAACTTGCAATTCCTTTTGCCTTAGCTTCCCAAGCCACTGGGAATATAGGCGTGCACTACTGCACCTGACCTTTGGTTGCTTCTTAAAAGAACTTACAAAGAAAGTGTGTGGTGTACTGGAATATCCCAAATCACAATGGTATTTACTCTGGTTAGTCCTAATAATACTTCTTCTGAGGCACTGGCATATGATTGTTGTTTAAACAGAGCTATGAGAAAGAGCGGGGCAGGGAGGGTAAGAGAATCAAAAAGGTGTTCTCCATTTTAATAAAACACTGGGAACCCTATTTACTAAAAGTAGAACATTTTTTCTCTTCTAGATGAAATGATAATGCTAGAACTTTTGTTGTTGTTAATTACATAAAAATATTAGGAGTTAATGAAAGTTTCTTTGCACATAGAGCACCTTAAGAATGGCTCATTATACACAGTCACTCAGTCAAGGACATTAAAGAGAAGAATTTTTCCATGAATAATAAACTTAGGATCTGGCTTACCTTAGATGACATCAAAAGTCCTCTTTCAAAGGTAAGTGATCTTTATCCTACCAACTTTTGAAGTATGGAGATTTCTAGACAAAATAGCAACAAGTGACTGGTGTATAACCAGTTTTTATAATAAAATGATTATCTGGAACTCTCTAAGAGTCCTAATCAGCTGAGTTTTCCAACCGATAAACACTGTCATGATTTCTTAAAAAGGCCACACTTTGCACTGCACTGTAATTCAGCAACATCTTCAGAGTTGAAATTTGTGTACTTACTCAACCATATGCCAAACTGAATGAAACCAAACCACTGAGCTTTTTAAAAAAATATAAATAATTTTTAGTTGTAGTTAAAAATAATACTTTTATTTCACTTATTTATTCTTATGTGGTACTGAGGATTGAATCCAGGGTCCTGCACATGCAAGGTGAGCGCTCCACCACTGAGCCACAACCCCAGCCCCCCAATGAGCTTTTAAAATAAGTTTTTCTGAGGATTGGGGATATAGCTCAATTGTAGAATGCTTGCCTTGCACACACAAGGCCCTGGATTCAATTCCCAGTATTACTTGCTTCTCCCACCAAAAAAGTTTCTCTTGCTTCTTCTCTTGCCAGACTGTTAGCCATCATTTTCTCCACTGATCTTACCAGTTTTATGATAGCAATTTCTTAATATGTATTTTAAATCTGCTTTAGCCCAAGGAACTAAACATCTAAGCTTTCATGTACTTAATACACACTGTATTTTTTTTTTTTTTTTTTGGGTATTGAGGATTGAACTCAGGGGCACTTGACCATTGAGCCACATCCCCAACCCTATTTTGTATTTTATTTAAACAGAGGGTCTCACTGAGTTGCTTAGCAGCTTGCTAAGTTGCTGAGGCTGGCTTTGAACTTGCAATCCTCCTGCCTCAGCCTCCTGAGCCGCTGGGATTATAGGCGTGCACCACTGCACCCAGCTCACACTGTATTTTTTTGAGTGTTATTTTGGGTATTGTGCTAGACACACAATGTCTGGGGTAATCATGGCTTATAGTCTAAAAAGTATTTATACATTAAGATAAACTACAGAGCCATTCCATTTTAAGTCTGGGTCCAGCTGCGGTGCTAGGATGAATGCCCCTCTAGCCTTTGAGTCATCCTTGCTCTTCACCATTAACAAGGACACTAAGGTGCCCAATGCCTGTTTGTTCACCATCAACAAAGAAGACCACACACTAGGAAAAAAATCACAGCTGCTGAAGGATCCACAAGTGCTGTTTGCCGGCTACAAAGTCCCCTACCTCTTGGAGCACAAGATCATCATCCGTGTGCAGACCAGCCGGGCCTATAGCCTGTAGGAGGCCTTTACCAACACCATCACAGACCTCATCAGTGAGCTCTCCTTGCTGGAAGAGTGGTTCAGGGTGGCCATTAAAGACTAGCAAGAAGGGATTGAATAGTGGGTCAGAAGGCGCTCGGTTCCACCTGTGAGTCTAGTTCCTACCTCCACTGCACCCTTCTCTCCAGGCATCACAGAGGAGTGGCCAGTCCTAGTCATCACTCCCGACAGCTTTCCTTGTGACCCCCTTCCCTGACACTGAGGTGTCCTGTACAATAATTTTTTTAGCTTCCTAATAAAGTATGATAGGAAAGAACCCAGTTGTAACAGAGGTGACTTCACAGCAGGTAGATTTTCAGGCTTTGATGGCGGCAGATAACCTGTTACAGACACTTGGGCCACATTTCAGAGTGGACTGGCCCAGAGGCCCTGACTTCTGTCTGGGGGGTGCTGGATGATGCTGAGCAGAAGCGTGCTGAGAAAACCTGTGCATATCCATGAATCTGTTCTAGAAGCCTCAGCTGCTGGGCCTGCATAACTGCAAACAGTGCTCCAAGGTTTCATTTCATGTCCGAAATAGAGAATTTAATAAAACACTCATTGATAAAAACACCAAAAAAAAAAAAAAAAAGGTAAAATAAAGGAAAGTGAAGCTGAATAGGGTTCTGAAGCTTTCTTCTTATCAAGTACATTACACTCTGGGTGCAGACATTCTATGTTATTCAGACAACTCTATAACTGATTTTGCTAACAAATCAAGCTGCTGAGAAGTTAAGCTCAAAGTATGGGGTTATGATAGCATTAGTTTTATTGAGAACTATTACTGCTTGTAAAGAATGCCTCTTTGGGACACTGTGGATAACACCAATGGCCCATTAAGAGATTAGAGGTTCTCAAGGTTAAAGTGATTGTAAAGAAAACTCAACTGCAGCACAGCTGTATTTCCCCTGCAATACCTTCTCCACACTATTTCCTTTCTTAATCTTCAGTGGTAAAAATAAAAATAAGGAAGGGTTCCATACGCACTCTTCAGACATTTACTTTGAATTCTGGGGGGATTATTTTAGAATCCTTCCAACCACCTCTTTCTAAAAGGCCCAGAGAGAAGCCTGACTGGAAAGGCTTAACTCGCACGGGCTGATCCTTGTCAGATCTGGGATTGGTAGGTAGTAGGTTTTCAAGTCGCAGAGCGCTACCCTAACGTCTACAAAGACTTTTACGGGATTTTTACATAAAATAAAGTAGAACTATAAGGGGACAGTTAAAGGAAGAAGTAAACACTAATTCTCAGAATTTTTTGGGACCGAGGCAGAGAAGCAAAGCGTGACTAAACTCGCAGAATAACGTTTTGTCGCCAAGCGTGACTGCTGGTGGGCAGTTCAACTCCGAGCCCAAGGACCATCGGTCTGCAGGCGGAAAGGGGCGAAGAAGCCCCTTCAAGAAGCAGCGCGCGGTGATGCCGGGACTCGAACCGCACTTCTCTCCTTACGTACCTTATGGGCAGAAGGACCCGTGCCGCGGGCCGCGTGGGCCGTCGAGAAGTCGATGACCCCTCCCAGGTCTGTGGTCCCGGGTCGGCTTTGTCGGTAGAAGCGGAAAAGTTTTCGAAAAGCGTCCTCCCCAGGTTCTGTCACCAGCGATGCCACAGAACCCACGACAGCCGCCATCTTCCCCATCTCGCTCCCTGACCGCTCTGACCCGGAAGCATATCCTCCTGCTTGGGCTCCGACAGGTTCTTCCGGGGTCACGACACCAGCTCACGAAGGTTCTTCAGTCTGAAGATGGCAGCCTCGGCGGCGAGAGGTGCAGTGGCCCTGCGTTCGAGTGTTGGTCGTACGGTTGCTTTTGTCAGAAAAATTCCTTGGACCGCGGCGTCGAGTGAGTGATGGAGATGTGGATGAGGCTGAATTTTAAGGTCCAAGCGATCCCCAAAACCTCTGCATTGTGCAGAGCACTGAAGTCAGCGTGGTGGTAGCATTAGAAGGCCAAGTTTGCTTCCAGGCAAACCAGTGCACAGAAGTGTTCTTCACAATTAAAAGGTTAGGGAATGCCCCCTGAAATTTTAGGGCACGAATTTATGATCTCCTGTAATTTGGAGTGATTTGGTGGAAACGTTTATTACTTGGTCACTTTTTGAAATTTATGATTTAGAAGGGACTGTTTTGACTGGCAAGATAACAGGCAGTTACATTTAATTCAGGCTACGAGATAACAGGCAGTTACATTTAATTCAGAAATGAAAACCTGAGCGAGGAAAGAGGTAAAAGGGAAGGGATCAGATCTACTTAGGTCTTCAGAAAACAAAATCAGTGGAATTTCGTGATGTCTTGCGAGCCGGGTGGTGGTGTTATGTAATGAGGGAAAGAGCAGTTATGTAGTTGGATTTTAGAAGGAGGAGGCTGAGAGGAGATGGAGAGTAAAGTTGGAAAGTTGAGATTTTAGAAGCTTGTGGGGTCGCTTTCAGGGTACTGGACAGAGGTTGTACATTATGATTGAGAAGCGGACTCTGAAGCCAGACTTGCAACTCAGCCATTTAGTAGTTAAGAAAACCTGAATAACTGAAGATAATTATGGGAAAGAGGCTCACAGCTCTTTAATTTAGTTTAATCATCTAAAAAATGGCATCAATAATACCTGGTAGCATTGTGAAGAGAATTAAATGAGCTTATATATATACATTTCTTAGATTTGTTAAAGTACTCAACAAATGATATTTTCATGATTACTAAATTTGAAGCTCATGAGAGAGGCCTATTCTGGAGATAAAGGGTTGGAGAAATTCTGAACTCTTGTCAGTTGCAGTATTAAGGTTTTTATGTTTACTAAAACTTAAAAATTCACTATCAACTTTGATAGATGTTCTCATGTATAGACCAGTCTCCTTAAATAAAAGGATGGAACAGGGTTAATTTTCTTAAGTGTCCTCCCCATCCCCCACTGGGGATTGAATCCAGGGGTACTACCACTCAGCAACCCCTCAACCCCTTTTTATTTTGAGACAGGGTCTCCCTTAATTGCCAGGCTGGCCTGGAACTTAATAACTTCCTACCTCAGCCTCCTGAGTATCTGGGATTACAGATATGCACCATTGGACCTGGCTATTTTTCTTAGTTTTGGTGGCTCAGAGGAGAGTTTGGTTTGTGCCCCGTCTTTCAGTATGTGCATGGTAAAGACCAAACCAAATAAAGTTTCTTTTATGCTTTCTGAAAAAGGCTGAAGGTTTTCACCAGCATCTAGTAGTTGCAAGTTTCTATACCAAAATGGCTAGTCTAAAACTTTTTGTGGGGTAGGTATTGAGGAATACAGGGGCACTTAACCACTGAGACACATCCCTAGCTTTTTTTTTCATATTTTATTTAGAGACTGGGTCTCACTGATTGCTTAGGGCCTATTAAATTGCTGAGGCTAGCTTTGAACTCTTGATCCTCCTGCCTCAGCTTCCTGAGCCGCTGGGATTACCGCTGGGATTACTGTCGAGCACTACTGCACTTCGCCTGGCTAGAACTTTTAAAGCTCCATAATCACAACTTTGAAATACTTTTTCTCAGTTCACTTGCTAACTCAGCCAATATTTAACATTTATCTGTTAGGTTAAAGGCATTGTTTTTGATACTTATAGCTGTTTTCCCTGAATAATTATAAGTGATTAGGTAAAAAGGTTTCCATCCAGAGTTTTTTTTTTTTTTTTTTTTTAAGTTGCTGTGAAGAAATTCCTGAAATAAACAACTCGAAGGAGGGAGGGTTTATTTTTACCTCTTTTTAGGTTTAGGTTTCAGTCCGAGGTTGCTTACCCTGTTTTTTGGGCCTGTTGCAGCATAGTATATCATGCATGTGGGTGGTGTGTGGCAGAGGAGGGCTGTTCACCTCATGGCCAATGGGATGCAGAGAGAGGATCCCTTTAAGGGCACACCCCCAGTGATCTAACTTTTGTACATGAGGCTCCACCTTCTGAAAGTTCCCCCATCTCCCAGTATCCCACAGACTGGGAACCAGGCCTTCAACATGAGGGCTTTGGGGACATTTATGACCCAAACCATAATATTTTGGAAGTGTTTTCTAGAACTTATAATAGATGGTGTAAAACATACATGTTTAACACGGTTTTGCTTTGTTAGCATCATGTTCTGTGATCTGATCTTTCCTGCTGGGTTGACCAACTATTAGGGACCTATAGGAATTTAGCTTTTGTGAATTGTTGAAGGATTATTTGTTTACTTATTGAAGCCCTACTATGTATCTTACACTGCAAACTAGTGGTTTCTACTCTTGTATACGAGTAGTGGTAGGGCTGAGAAGACTTACAAACATAAATATAGGGAGTTGAACCAATCAAATTTAGATGAACTAAAAGATATATAAGTAGATAATATAAAATTCAAACCAGCAAAATACAACTACTGTAGTTCAGAAGAAAAAGTGGTCATGTAGTTTTCCATCTTTAAGGTAGTACATTTTAGGGCTGGGGTTGTGGCTTACTGGTAGAGTGCTTGCCTTGGGTTCAATCCCTAGCACTGCAACAAATTAATACAGTTACATGCTATAAATTTTTGAGGTTCCCCAGGGCTAGTACTTTTCCTGTGTGGCAGTAGGAGCCCCATAAAATAATACTCAGTAGATGTATTTGGCTTGAGTTTGGAAGGATAGTTATAACTTAGGAAGGAGACAGGATTAGAGACATATCAAGGGAAGAGAACAACATGTGCAAAAATGGGAATCCACAGGTTAGGATATAGAGAATTCCGTTTGCTGTGCTAGAGAGAGAACTGTGGGCCAACAGTGGGAAATAAGGCAGGAAAGGTCGATGAGGTCAACAAAACATATTTTCAAGCACCAATTATTTAGCCTAGTATAAACTTTAAGTTATGAAAGACCAATAAATTGGGATTTTGTTTGGAGACCTCTAATATAGCTGGCAACACTCTGGATTGTAATTGATTTTCATCTTCTGTGTGATCTACTCACAGGGATTATAATTCACATACCTAGTATGGTATCTGGTATGATGAAAATACTTAGTATTTGCTGCATATGGAGACTATAGCCAGCCCAGCATGTCCCCAACCCACCTTCAAATCTGGTACATTATGGCAATTTGGTTAGTCCTGTAGCTGCTTGTTGAAATCTTAAGGCTAAGAAATGTATTAAATATTTTTAATATATTTTCTCCTCTTGTACAGGTGAGCTGAGAGAACACTTTTCTCAGTTTGGTCATATACGAAAGTGCACTGTACCTTTTGTGAGTATTATCTTAACTGTTGGGGTCTGGAGGGTGTAGCTCAGAAGTAGAGGCTTGCCTAGCATGTGTGCAGTCCTAGTATTATCCTAATTCTTGCTTTTTTAAAAATGAAAGCATATATTAATAATGAATCCAGGTGCAGTGGCACACACACACCTGTCATCTTAATGACTTGGGATGGTGAGACAGGGGGACTGCAATTTAGCAAGGCCTTGTCAAAATAAAAGGGCTGGGGTTATAGTTCAGTGGTAGAAATCCCTAGTACCAAAAAAAAAAAAAAAGGAAGCTGTTTAGTCTTTACTGATAAAGTTATGGGTATTATTGATTAAACAACAAAACAACAAAACTTTAGGTATTTGTAGTAGTTTTTTATTGTTGCATAACAAACTACCACAAACTTAATGTCTATAAAAAACAGGTGATCTGACAACTGGGCACAGAGGAGCTGATCCTCCCTCTGCTCAGGATTGTGCATGACAATCCTATCCACTGGGGCTTCAGTGTGCTCCATTAGAGTCTCAGGGGAAGACTGACTTTCAAGCTCCCTGAAGTTTTTGGTAAAATTCATCTTTCAACTATAGGATGAAGGTCCCTGTTTTCTTGGGTTTTAGCTGGGAGCTGCTCTCACTTCCTAAGGACTGTCTGTAATTTCTGGTCACCTACTTTGTAGTCTGTTTTACAGCATGGCAGCTTTCTTCTTCAAAGCCAGCAAGGGAGTTTCTCCAATCTGTTAATATAGAAATCTTACATATAACCTAATCACCGGAGTGACAGTGCCTTCACTGTCAGAACAAGGCATGGCAGCCTATCATCCTTACTTTATTCTTTTGTTGAGAAAAAAGTTACAGATCCTGCCTACACTCCAAGAAGGGGGGTTATACGGGAAAAGGGTGCATGGAGATATGGGTTCCATCTTCAGAAATCTGCTCCCTAAACCATTATAATGACTTCAGGAAGTAAAGGATAATATTTTAGAATTTGTAGTGTCTATTTTAAATTTTATTGAATGCCATTTAGTTTTAGTATTTCTAACCCATGAAACAGTACTTTTGTTAATTACATTTCATTTGCTTTCTCATGAGGATCTAAAAATCATTCTGTAAATTTTTTCTGCTTTATCCTAGTCTGTAATTTTCTACAATTACTGGGTTTTTGCGGTGGGGTATGTGTGTGTGTGATTTGAGTTTACACACAGTAACATTTCATGACACTGAAACAGCCATGGTAAAATATCATCCTAAATAAATTTAAATTCTTAACTCTTGGTTTAATGTTATTTAGCTTCCAAAAATCTTGACAGATTTTCTCATATCTAGTGTTAGTTAAAGTGTAGGGAAACTGGCACTCAATTTCATTGAGAAATTTAACTGTTACCTTCAGTTCTGAAGTCTAGTTTGGCAAAATACCAAAATTAAGAATTTGGGGGCTTAGGTTGTAGCTCAGTGGTAGAAGGCTTGCCTAGCATGCGTGAGGCACTGGGTTGGATCCTTAGCACCACATAAAAATAAATAAAGGTATTACAAAAAAAAAAAAAAAAAGAGGGTTTGTATATGCTTTAACAATTCTATTTGTAGGAGTTTATCCTATAAAAATATATGTTCAAAAACGTTCAAAGCAATAATCAACTAAAAAATTTAAATGTTTATCAGTGAGACTGACTAGATAAAGTCATTGATATAATGGAATTTCATAGTTGAAACATGGATTACAGACATGAATGTATAGCTTTCTATGTTTAAAAACTAAATTTTTAAAAGTCATTTACAAACGTTTCTTCTAATAAAAGTGAATAGATTTTTCTTGGTTGCCACTAAAAATGAATTTAGGACCCAGGATGAACAGATCTTATAAAAAGGCTTTGATTCTTGGTAAAACACTAAACAAAATATAACAGGAAAAAATTAATTCAAGTTAAATTTATTGTATGCAAGTTGGAAATCCTGGTTTCTTTTTTAGGAATATATTATCTAAAATTTAAAACACTCACTTTTTTTTTTCTTTAAATGCCTTTACTTGTGGAAATGGGTCAATCCAATGGAGGCATCTATCACAGGTAGGAAAGTAAATGATGAGATGACTGGGAAATCACCAGAAACTTTTCCTGCATTCTTGGTTAATACTCGGAAGAACAGGAGCAATATCTAAGTCTTTTGCCTTTTTTGGTAAAACACTGCTGGGTTTCTGTACTTGCGTCTAAAAGGCTCAGGAAGTCACTCCAGTTAAACTGGGCTAATTGGGCTGCACGAAATAACCACATAAGAGACACAAATACCTTTTTCTTTGGGGTCGCTGTGATGACTCCTCTGACCTTAAGTGTCCACAGGAAGAGAGCGAGCTGCAGGAGCTCACCCCTTTTATTGAGGAAAAGCTATTCAAATGAGGCAAGGTGTCAGGTTTCAGGGGGCTGAGTCTATTTTCATGATGTCCACTGTCAGCAGGTTGACTGACACCTGGGTAGGCCACACCCAAGGGCACAGTAAGAGAAGGGGACACACACAAGGCACTTCCATGGAAGATTCTATCCTAAACAGGGCAAGGGGTTATATTACAAAGGAACAGGTGAGCATAGCTTCACCCATGGGGCTGTAGCAAGACACCCATGCAGGAGACACTGACCCTTGAACCCAAGAAGGGTGGGGAAAGCTCTGCCACATTTCTGTGACTGAGTGTCTCAGCACCCAGCCTGGGAGTGTGACCCAGTCACGTGCAAGGTTGGTCTTCCACAAAACACAACATAACTTTTAGCAAGATTGAGAACCAAATGATCATCTTCCCCAGCCTGTCCTTTAATGGATGGCTAAAGGGACACAGCAGTGTGCCTCCAAGCACAAGACTCTATTTTCCACATCATTCATACTTAGTCTAGCTATGTAAAGGTAATATTTTACTTTCCTGTCTTTTGTTAGGAACATGTGATGAAAGTGTAGTAGTGGTGAATGAGGTTGATTTGTTTCAGAAATGTCAGATGCAGCTAGGTTTTGGGGCTTATTTCTAGTCCCTAGGAAAGAGGGGGTTAGTCTGAGTACTGTAGTAATCAGTTTCCCTTGGCTGTTACTGTGGTCTGCTTCTAGAATAATGCATAAACCTCATTATCCTTATTTCTCCAGTGACAGTTAAAAAAGCAGAATTTTGACACTGGTATATATTCTTCAGGAAGGTAATATATAGTAAAGCAAGTTGACATTTGTCTGTAATCTGGCTTTGACAAATGGAAATTTTAAGTTAATGATTAATCTTTACCTTTGTTATTAAAATTTTTCAGGACAAAGAGACTGGCTTTCACAGAGGTATGGGTTGGATTCATTTTTCATCAGAAGAAGAACTTCAGAATGCAATACAACAGGAAAATCATATTATTGATGGAGTAAAGGTAAATGCTTCTTTATTATGAGCTTTCCATGTATTACTTAATAAGCCAGAAGTGTGGAATGACAGGAATTTTGGGAAATTTAGGTCTGAAAACCTTCTCTATACTTGTTAAGAGTGGTAGTGGTAGAGTGTTCCTTTCTAAAAAGTGTGGAGAAATAGGAGGACCCTTTAATTTTTAGTGCTAGGGATTGAATCCAGAGCCTAACACATGCTAAGCATGTGCTCTACCACTGAGGTATACTTTCAGTGAGAAGATCTTTAATGGTTAGCAAGGTATAAATAATACCAGCAGTGGAAACATGAGTGCACATTCAAATTGAGCAAAACTAGGGCTGAAATCCTGACTCCTCTACTTATTATAAGATATCGAGTCAAATTTATTTACCATTTTAAAGTTCAGGTAGTCTCCCAACAACAAGGTACAAATAACTGCTTGAGTCACTGGTGCTCAGTCCTTAGTAAGGCATTCTTATAAAATGGAACTTGCTAAAGTTTTAATTTTTTTGCACATATTGCCTTTTCTTACAGTGCTAATTTGATTTTTTAGGTCTACATTCAAGCTCAAAGACGAAAAATGTTGCAAGGTGACCAAACATCTGATGAAGAAAAAGATTTCTGATTATTTCCAATTAAATAAATTTAACTGAGAATTTTGTCTAAATGTTTTTATTTCTAACAAATAGTTGTACTAAGCAAGACCTTATTTTCCCCACTCCAAAGTAAAATAGCACAATAGGGGCAAAATTCATTTGGTGGCATAGTCCTAATATGTGAACATCCTCCTCATCATGGTTGGGGTAACCTTATTCATAAGTAGTTCTTATGTAAAACATTACCCCCCACTACTAGTGTCACACAAAATGGTCTTAATTCTGTGTGGGCTGTACGTTCTGCAGGTGCTAAAAGGAGGGAGAAGCACAAACACAACCCACTGTTTTAAAAAAGCTAAATAATTCAAAGTAGAATTTTTAGTCCCCTCATCGCCCGAAGTAAAAAGTAGCACTGGGATCTGATACCCAGGTTTGGTTTTTATCCCGACCATTTACAAAGTGTTCCCCCATGACTTGCATCATTAGGGTTATGTGTAATAGTTCATTCACTTTGAAGAGAGGTATGTCTACTCCTTCCTCCTCTTCTTGCCTTCATGTTCATGTTCCTTGGGGCGGCTGCTATCTGAGGGTCTTTTAGAGCCACCATGCTGTTTGGCTTCTTCCAAAAACTTGTCCAAACCAAAAGGATCTTCTTCAAACTGAACTGGTCCTTCTCGGCCTCTCTGTCTACGGTCTGAACCAGAAAACTCCTTGTCGGGAACAAATCTAGGGAAAAACAGAAGGGACTATGAACCTCCACTTATTTCATGGGTGTAAACACGAAAATTGAATTGTCTGCCTTGGTACCTGTTGGTCTTTATCCTGGCTTCTAGGTCATCACCATACATGTCTTTGTCCAGATTTTTACTGGGTCTATAAATACTCTGGGCCATATCTTTACCACCTCTCCAGGCTTGATCATACACATTGTAAATTTCATCTTCTCCACCTGCGAATCCACTGTCCATACCCTGTGGGAAAATGAATGAAAATATATTTTATTAAAAACAATCTGATTACACTTATGAGTAATAAATGCTCATTTATAGCTCTCATTTCAAAAATCTTAACTTCAAATTAAAAAAAGGTCTTCATTAAAAAAAATCCCAAATACATAAACTTGTTCATATGATGTTTTGGTCCTTCCCTGGAGACAAAGGAATTCAAGTTGTAACTAACAAAGCAGTCATTAAAACTGGGATGCTTGGGGCTGGGGTTGTGGCTCAAGTGGTAGAGTGCTCGCCTAGCACCCATGAGGCACTGGGTTTGATCCTCAGCACTACATAAAGATATTGTATCCACCTAGAACTAAAAAATAAATATAAAAAAAAGGGATGTTTCTTTCTATAAGCAAGTACTCAAAAACTTTAATTTGTATCTACATGGTGGCAAGAAGATGAAAGAATGATAAAATAGGTCTTTGATGCCATTTAGAGTAAAGAATGTTATATCCCTAACCTGAGAATTTCACTTTTATAACACAAGGTCCTCAATTAACATCTGAAATCAACAAGAAAAATATTTTCCTAACAATTTTTAAATGCTTTCAGCCTAAGCTTATAATAGGTGAGTCTTGAAAATACTTAAGTGAAACCTTCAAAACAACCTCCCTTTTCAGGCTGATAAACAGTCATTGTATACAGTGGTTAAGAACAAATCTTTGGGGTCAAGACATTCAATTTTCAATTTTAATCACATCATTTATTAGCTAAATGACTTCACATGGTTTTGTTTTTTGGTGATAGTGGGGATTGAACCCTCGACTTCACACATACGCTAGGTAATTGCTATACCACGGAGCTACATTCCCAGCCCTTTTTATTTGAAGTAGCATCTCCCTAAATTGCCCAGGCTATCCTCAAACTTGCAATCCACTTACTTCAGCCTCGTGAGTAGGTGATTATTGGAAAGCACCACCACCAAGTGTGTGGTTACAAATATAGAAGTGTTAGTTCAACTGGGATGTAGAAGGACAAAGCTAATTATGACTTGGAGGTTTTAGGTAGATCAGAAAACATTTAAGTAAGTTCTTCTAAAATAATTGTAATAATTTGTCAAGTGCTTTTCGTACTGCAGGCATTTTCCTAAGTCTTTTAGTTATATTATCTCAATGCTTAAAACAACAAAAAACCCTGTGAGCCAGGTGTGGTAGCACACACCTGTAGTCCCCACTACTCTGGAAGCTGAGGCATTGCTTGTCATTATATACAAACACCCACGTGTGTGTGTAGGCACTTGTCTGCTGCTTTCTCCCGTAGACTATGGAGTCCTTGAAGGGAAAGGCACATCTATTTTTGATCTCACTTAACATATGCATAGTTACTAATCAACATTAGGTGAATTAAAATAGAGTGTGTCTGGATTCGTAGCTCAGTGTCACAGTGTTTGCTTAACATACATAAGGTCCAGTACCACAAAGGAACAGAAATAGTGTCCTAGTTGGTTAATGACCTCCAGAACTAGAAATTAGATTTTCTGACCATCAGTCTGGTACTTTAGTCCAGTTTTCAAGGTTCATTTTTAAAAGCTCTCTAGTTGAAATGTTTCTGTAGCTTAAAAAAAAAAAAAAATCCACAGATCAAAAGAACTAAGGTAGTTTTATAGAACACTGGCTCTAGTTTACAAATACAAGGTAAATACAACAGGGCTGGGGTAGTGGCTCAGCAGTAGGGCGCTTGCCTAGCACGTGCAAGGTGCTGGGTTTGATCCTCAGTACCACATAAAAATATATAAAGGTATTGTGTCCAACTAAAAATTATATATATAATTTTAAAAAAATCCATACACCAGAACCACCTAATTTCTTATCACCCTATTTCTTTCATTTTCATTTTCATTTTCTATTGAATTGTATTCAAATTTAAGAGGTCACAATCAGAAATGTTTCATCTTGTCTCTTAAGTAACAACATCCAATTTTTTGCCACCACATTGGCCAAATTTTGGCAATCCAAATCAAAGACATGTTAAATTTTCTTTTCCCTAAGGATAGGTATTCATGTCAACACACAAACCATGCTGTTTCTAAACTCCTTGTACCTTGGATTGGTTGAAAAGCCTTTGGTCATACTGCACTTCATTGGAATTCCGAGGATTGGGCACACCAAGAGCAATGACTTCACTGATATCTCGATTTTCATTTCTCTGCAGCTTTGACCTATTTGAAACACAATATAATTAACTGAACACTCTTTACAGACAAGTTGAATATATTCAATTTAAATACAACCAATCTCAGAAGCAAAGGAAATGAATATGTCATGTTTATATCTTGTGAACATAAATTTCCTGATAATGTGTAATCAGGTTGGCAGCTGGTATAGCATTTCAGATGCAGAATTAGAGGAGGTAGAGTTCTACAATTAGGACTCTTCTGTTAGCTCAAAAAAACGTCCAATAGATTGGTTCTTGTTATGGACAAACAATCACCATAGAACCATGCTAAACTATGAAACTGCTCTGGTCTATACTTGCTATCATTAGACAAAGGTTTGGGAAGTGGATGCTAAGTGACGCCTCATTTGAATCCTCATCCACACACTACAATCACTTCTTTTGCTTAACCACATTCTATAATTTTATCCTACTAATTTGAGGAAAACATGTCAATGATCACTCTGAATTTTTAATATTCGGCTTAATTTAATTCCTCTACCATTTTATTTTAGTACGTACACACTCTACATTGGAATGAAACCATGGTAACTGTCATCACTAATTTTACTAAATGTTCAGGTCTAATTATTTCCATAGACAATGTGCTTTTCATCCAGTCACAAATTTATGGCCTTTTGTTTTTTAAAGAGAAAACATTTTTTAATATTTATTAATTTTTTTAGTTTGCGGTGGACACAACATCTTTTTTTTTTTGTAATGTAGTGCTGAGGATCGAACCCAGCGCCCCGAGCATGCCAGGCGAGCTCGCTACCGATTGAGCCACATCCCCAACCCAATTTATTTATGGCTTTTCTATGTTACCAATTTTCAGTCACTTTACCGGTTTTAAGGGCTCAATTTATCTACAAAACCATTTTAATCTTTACAACTTAGAAAGTTCTAACGAAGAGTGTCATTAATTGAAAACTTTCACATTTAATTCCTCTTTCTTCTAATTTGTAGATTTACCCACAACACTGAATTCAGATTCTTTGCTTTTCCATGACTACACTTATCAAGGGAGATGAAATATGCCACTTCAACAATAACCAACACCAGGGCTGGGGATGTGGCTCAAGTGGTAGCGCGCTCGCCTGGCATGCGTGCGGCCTGGGTTCGATCCTCAGCACCACATACCAACAAAGATGTTGTGTCTGCCGAAAACTGAAAAATAAATATTAAAAAATTCTCTCTCTCTCTCTCTCTCTAAAAAAAAAAAAAAAAAAAACAATAACCAACACCAACAGATGTGATTTAAGATATGACTTAAAAAACGGATTGCATCAGCTCCTAGGATGATCAGAGTATAGAGTATGGAAGTTGGTTGAGAGGAAAATGTTTTACATTTACATTTGAACAACACTCAGAATTTCACTTTTGTATTGTAGCTTTCCTTGACTTTTTAGCAATTGTGCTCCTCAGTATCTGTGAACTACAATTTCTACTTTATGTCCCCACATATGTACTTATTTGTTTTATACATTTTGTAACTTAAGAATGCTTTTAAAATTTTCCCAAATAAGCTGCTCAAATTTTTACTTCTTTCAAAACTAACCCCCACTGCCCCCCATACCCTGTATTGGATACAGCACTCTGCATTATGAAAGGATGTCAATAAAGGTATGGTAGTTTATTTCCTGTCTAAAAACATAGGCAAATAATTTGTCTCACCATTTGAAATAGAAAAATAACAGATCAGAGCAGTCTCATTCACTACTTCCTTTTCACAATCTTGATCTAAATTCCTTTATCCACATTCCATACACTCCAGTCTTTTTTGGGGGGAGGGCGGGGTACTGGGTATTGCATCAGGGGCACTTGACCAAGAGTCAGGGTCTCCTGAGTTGCTTAGCATCTTGTTTTTTTGCTGTGGCAGGCTCACAACTCGAAATCTTCCTGCCTCAGCCTCCAGAGTTGCTGGGATCACAGGCATGCACACAGCTCCCATTCTTAATTCTAATTGACCTTATAAAGTGATGGAAGAAAGGACTAATTCTAGGGATAGTCAATTCTGCTAAGACAAAACCATTAAGCATAAGAAAATTAGGTGCCAATTTATTATCAAACTGAAAATAAAAGGGAGAAAAAGCAAAACTGCTACCAATGGAGTAAAACTCTGTTCCAAAAGTTAATATAAAAAGGACCTCTTAATAATTTGTATGTACATCAAATAACACATACCTCTTATCAGGAGCTGCCCTAGAAAGATTCCGGTCATGCTGTCTTTCTTTTCGTCTATCGTGACGGATTTCATCTCTCTCACGTGCCTCCCCATCCTCTGTGTGGACACAGTTGAAAATCACTTCATTACTGTATTATTCATTAATATTTTAAATACAAGAATATTCTTTAACTTTAGAGAAAATTCCATGTACTTCTTTGTAGTCACATTCATTCAGCCTTTTTAACCTTACCTGCAATTAATTTAAATCTAATAAACAGTATTAGTTTAATTTTTGTTTGGTTTTGAGGTGTAGGGGATCAGACCTAGGGGTGCTCTATTACTAAGGTGTGCCCATGTCTTTGAGACAGAGTTTTGATTAAATTGCTCAAACTGGTCCTGAACTTACAATCCTTCTGCCTCAGCCTTCTGAGTAGCTGGGATTGCAGGATTGTGCCATCACACTGAGCTGTATAAGAACTTTTTGAATGTGAATTCTGTATACTGAAGTATATAGCACTGTTGTCTTCATGTACATTGTCTTCATGTACAGTAGTACATTGGACTGATAAATGGACAGAAACATGAGTATATATGTGACAAAGCAAATTTAGAGATGGTAATTATTAAAAATATCCAATATAAAATCTAGGTGGGTGGATATGAGCGTTCATCACACAGTGCTTTCAATTTTTTTGGATGTTTGAAAATTTCATTGTCAGGAAAAAAGAATTATGCATAAATTTTTCCTTATATTTTGAAAGATTCTAATAAACAAGGAACCTTTTGCTGCCATCTTTATTCCTACTGTACCTATGTCATCAAATCCTGTTTCTACATGATAAAATTAACAATGTGACCTTATGCAGGTTACTTAACAACTCTGGCCTATAATTTCCTCTTCTGTAAAACAGTAACAATAATAGCACCATTGCATAAAGGTTGCTATAGAGATTGTATGAGGTAATACATGTATACTGCTTAAATTAAGTACAATAAATATTAACTACTAATATCTGGCAACAGACTCTTCCTTTCTTTTAATTGGCAAATAATAATTGTATATATTTATGGGATACAGTATGATGTTTTCATATGCTTATAATGCAAAATAACTAAATCAGTTTAGCTAATAAGCCCATTATCTCTCATACTTACTTTCTTTTGTGGTGCTGGGAATTGAACCCAGGGCCTTGTGCATGCAAGGCAAGCACTCCACCAACTGAGTAGTATATCCCCAGCCCCCATACTTTCTTTTTGTGTAGAACATTTTTTTTTTTTAAAGAGAGAAAGCTGGGACCAAGTGGGACATCAACCTCTGATGGAGGAGCAATGACCTAGAGTTAGTTCAGCATGTTTAATATATAAGTTTTATCATCAAAAGGGTTTTCTGTGAGAAAGTTTCTTCAAAGCAGGCAGGTTGAAGGATGAAGACAATTACAATTATCTACGGGTGCTCATAATTCTCTAGGTCTAGCAGCTGGTGTCTGAACTCAGAGTGAAGACTGACAATCCTGTGTCTTACATAGAACCTCCTTTAAGCAAGGAGTTACCATAGCAACTGGGCAGTCTTGACCTGCACCTTTGCACAGGAAGTCCCTAGGGCAGGTCATCTCCTGCTGTGAGACAGAAACTATCACCATTCCCACACTCTAAGTATTTTTTTTAATTTCATCCCTGATTTCTTCTACTATCCATTCATCATTCAATAGCATGTTATTTAGTTTCCAGGTGTTACAGTGGCTCCTATTTTTTATTTTATCATTGACTTCTAATTTCATTCCATTGTGATCTGATAGGGTGCAAGGTATTATCTCAAGAACCATTCTGTTTTTTATTTATTTTTTTATTTTTAATCATTTGAGACAACTTAAGATAAAGTAAATTTTCTTTCTTTTATTGCAGTGCACAGGACTAAACCCAAGGCCTTGTGACTGTTAGGTACTCTATTGAACTACATCCATTGTCTAACAAATTTTACTTCTAAATTGCTGGTAAAGTATTTAGAACAACAGGCAGGCATTTATATCTTACCTCATTAAGTCATTCATATTATTCAGGGACATGGGTTACTACTTGCAACCTTAGTTATTTCCCTACAGTTGAACTTAGACTCCCAAAATTAACTGCATGCTTAACACCTCCATCTTAAATTTAAGATGTCCTCAATCAAACTCCTAATCTTTCCTTCCCAATCCTGTTCCCCTTGTAGTTTCCCCAGTATTAGTAAATGGCAAATTTAATCCTTCCCAATTGCTCAGGTCAAAAGTTGTTAAGTCATTCATTTTTTTTCCTTTGGTACCAGGGATTAAACCCAGGGGTGTGTAGTGACTGAGTCATTATCCCAGCCCTTTTTAATATTTCATGTGGAGAAAGGTCTTACTGAGTTGCTTAAGGCCTTGCTGAGGCTGGCTTTGAACTTACAACCCTCCTGTCTCAGCCTCTTGAGCTGCTAGGATTACAGGCTTGTGCTACTGTACCTGGCACCAAAATATATAAAATACATTTTATATATAAAAAAATATAAAAACTACCATATAATAGGAAAGGAAGCAGGAGAGGTAAAGGTAGGGACTGGAGAAATTATATTATTTGCATATATGAATATGATGAATCCCACCATTCTTGATTCCTTCTTTTAACTCGTACCAGTTTATTATTAATAGCCTTCCAAATAATTTCTCTGCTTCTGCCTATGCCCATGCCATAGTCTTTTTTTTTTTTTTTGGTACTAGGGATGGAACCTAGAGCACTCTACTGCTAAGCTACATTCCTAGTCCTATTTATTTATTTATTAGTTGTAGGTGGACCCAATATCTTTCTTTAATTTATTTATATGTGGTGCTGAGGATTAAACCCAGGGCCTCACACATGCTAGGCGAGCACTCTACCGCTGAGCCACAACCCCAGCCCCTAGCCCTTTTTATTTTGAAACAGGGTCTCACTAAGTTGTCTAGGTTGGTGTTAAATTTGTGTTCCTCCTCAGCCTACTCTATGAGTAGTTGGGACATAGTTTTCTATTTTTAACATAGTGACCAGAGTAACCTTTTAGAAATATGTTAGAGGAAATGCTGGTTAAAGGGTACAAAGTTTCAATGATGCTGGATGAATAGATTCTGGAGAGCTAATGTACTACATGATGACTGTATTTAATAATACTACATTAAATAAATGAAACTTGTTGACACATTTTAATTGTTCTCACCAAAATTATAAAAACTACCATATAATAGGAAAGGAAGCAGGAGAGGTAAAGGTAGGGACTGGAGAAATTATATTATATGCATATATGAATATGATGAATCCCACCATCATGTATAATAAAAATGTACCAATAAAACTTTTTTAGAAAGATAAAATCTAATTTTTAAAAAAGAGGAAAGCAGGAGAGGCAGAGAAGGAGATGTGACATTGGAAGAGATCAGAACAACATGATTGCTAGCTAGTGGCCATAAGCAAAAGAACATGGAGCTTCTAAAACTAGAAAAGGCATGGAAATGAATGCCTTCAGGAAGCAGCAGCACTGCTAACACCTTGAGTTTAGCTTCCCTGAAATTCATTACAGTAATAAATGTGTGTAGTTTTAAGGTAAAAATAAAACCTGGCTATTCAAGATGACTGATAGGTTAATTAGCTAAACAGAGGCAAACAGTCTTTTTTTTTTTGCCTTTATATTAATTAATTAATATTTGGTGCTGAAAATTGAACCCAGTGCTTCACACATGCTAGGTGAGCACTCTACTACTGAGCCCCAGCCTCTGCCTCAGCCCAGAGGCAAACTTTTATGAAGTATACATATATCAGAACATTACATTGGGGTGAACTGGATGAATAGATTCTGTCACCATGTAGTACATCAGCTCTCCAGAATCTACTCATCCAATGAATCTATTCATTGGGGTGTGTGGTTCAGTAGTAGACTACATGCTAATTAGTAGCATGTTCAAGGCTCTGGGTTCAATCCCTAGCACCAAAATCCAAAATAAAACAAAACAACAAAAAGCAATGCCTAGAAAATTTAGACTGGGTATATTACTGAGTTCACTTCTAGTCCCACCTTCTTGAGAGACTGAAGAGGAAAGATCTCTTCAGCCCAGCCTGGGCAACATAGCAAGACTCACAAAACAAAATGAACAAACAAAACCCCCCCAAAATACCACACTGTACAACTTAAATACGTGTAACTTTCATTTGTCAATTATACCTCAATAAAGGTGGCAATGTTGTTCTGTTCAAAACCCTTCAATTGTTTTTCTTGTCATTTGATGTAAAAGCTATGTCCTCTCAATGGCTGAAAGACCATGTGATTTTGGCTGGCCACTATTCTTCCCACCTGTCCTAACTATCTGGACATCTCTGATTTCTCTCCTCCCTCACCACTCTCAGCCATACTGGTCTCCCCATACTTCTCTGCGCACACAGGCATACTCCTAACTCAGGCCCTTTGCACTTGCTTTATAACCTTCTACCTGGAGTACTCTTCCCCAGATAGCCACATGGCTTACTTCCTTAATCTTTAAGTTTTTGTGACAATGTTATCATTTCAGAAGGAGGCCCAGTCTGAAAACCCTCTCCTGGTACTTTTATATCCGCTTCCCAGTTTATTTTTGGCTGTAGCAGTTGTTACCTTTTATTACATTATTATCAATATTACTGTATGATTAATTTTTTTGTCTGTCTACACTCAGCAGAAATTAACTGCTTGCCCTCCCACCCCCAAACAATGTCAAGTGAAAAATCTTGCATCTAGAAAAAAACCCTACACATAGTAGGCACAGAATGTTAACTGAATTAATGAAAGAATGAATACTTGAACTAGATCAATATTTATTTATTTATTTACCCCCCCCCCAGTTGTTGAAAGACCTTTATTTTATTTGTATGTAGTGCTGAGAATGGAACCCAGTGCCTCACACATGCCAGGCAAGTGCGTTACCACTAAGCCACATCCCCAGCCCTTAGACCAGGATTTATTAAGGAAGCAAAAATCACCCTAACATATTTTCTTTAATCAGAATTAATTACCCCACTCCAATAGAATTAATACACCAATGGAGACAACTAAATAAAACTAGAGGGAGCACTGGCAGTTTTTTTTTTTTTGGGGGGGGGGTACCGGGGATTGAACTCAGGGACACTCAACCACTGAGCCACATCTCAAGCTCTATTTTGTATTTATTTAGAGACAGAGTCTCACTGTATTGCTTAGCACCTTGCTAAGTTGTTGAGGTTGGCTTTGAACTCATGATCTTCCTGTCTAGCCTCCCAAGATTACAGGCGTGTGCCACCATGCCAGCAGCACTGGCATTTTTAATGATTAGAAAATACATTAGCCTGTAAGAGAGAAAAACTCTGAATTATTTTACCATATGGGCAAGCTGACTTCCTCATTTCTCCTTCTAAATTTCAAGAAAACTAAAACAGAAAACCAAAATAACCCACCCGCCTATCACTTGACTAATACCCTCCTGCCCCCAGGCCCTTGTACATGGAGACTAATCACTCCATCAGTCTTTTTAATTCTATTTTGAGATAAGGTCTTATCAAGTTGCCTGAGCTGTCCTTGAATTTGTGATCCTCCTACCTTACTCTCTACAATAGCTGGGATTAGAGCAGTGTGCCAACATGCCTAGCTAAATAATAATGTGATTTTTAAAGTACCATCTCTTGATATCTCCTGGGAATTGGTTCTAACACTCACCAGGGATACCTGAATGCATGCATACTAAATTCTATTATATAAAATGAGGTGGTATTTGCATAAAACTTAGTGTCCTCCTTTATACTTTCAATCATCTCTAGATTACAGGTTATTTCTTTTTTCCCTCCAAACATTTTCGGCCAGTTGGTTCAATCTGTGATGTGGTTTCTGAGGATATAGAGGGCCAATTGTATATTGCTCAGGACTTAAAACCCCTGAAAATTCTAGTATACAATCCCACATGAAAGGCTCACCTTCAAATATACTCTCTTTTTTTCTGCTGCTTCAGCTTTGTAAGGTAGAGGTTACTTTCCATTTCTACACTATTTCTGAAATATCAGAAGTTTTCTTTATATATACTTATTACTTTTGTATAAACTAAAAAACAAAAAGACAATAAAGAGGTTTTCTAAAATGAGATACATACTGTTCATTAAGTGAATTCTACCAAGAGAATGTTGTACCTTTTTCCACATGAGTTTTGATCCCCGCTCTCCTCTCTCTGGCTTTTTGGGCCATTTCTCTAAGTTTCTCTTCATGTTTCTCCTTTTCTTTTTGAGCCATCTTTCGCTCTACTTGGGCACGCATTTCCACAGCTTCACGAGCCTGTTAGTAAAAATATGACATTAAATAGGACACTACTGTGGGGCAAATATTTACAGCTATCATCCAACTCCATGACTAAAGTATGGCTTGGAAGAGCAATTAAACAGAATTCATATTTGTAACTGCTGATTAAAATAAGATATCCTGCGTAGAAAACAGTGCAAGGTAGGTTTTTCACCCTGGGGAGTGTTTTAATGGCTGAAACTATTGTGACCCCAATCAATCTTCTAAGTCAAGTGTTTACTAATGCATTCTCATGAAAAAATCTAAAAATAAAAAATTAGCTAGCACAGAGCTGCATGTCTATTGCCCCAGCACTTGGGAGGCTCAGGAAGGAAGATTACTTAAGCCCAGGAATTTGAGATTAGTTTGGACAACTAACAGACCTCTTCTCAGAACAATTAAAGAACAAAAACAAAAAAAAATTATCTAACTCAAGATAAAACTTAAGCCTAACAGAGATATATATATATATTTATTGATATTTATGTGTTTTTTTTTTTGGATGTTGGGGATCAAATCCAGGGTTTTAGGCATGCTAGGGAAGTGCTCTATCAGTTAGCTATGTACCTAGAAACGCCCACCCCACCCCCTTTTTTTCTTATTTTGAGATAGATTTTCTTGTTTTATTTTGCTAAGGTGCCCAGGCTGGCTTCAAATTTGGGCACTTTGGATTGCACAAGTGTGCCCTCATATCTGGCGAAGTTTTTAAAGAGATAATGTTTATAAGGGAATTCATTGTGATACAGAAGACAATCTTTTCTACATACTAAACACATGCCATGTGAACTTTTTTTTATTATTAGTTGTTCAAAACATTACAAAGCTCTTGACATATCATATTTCATACATTTGATTCAAGCAGATTATGAACTCCCATTTTTACCCCATATACATTCACATCGGTTCCACATCCACTTTTTTACATACTGCCATACTAGTGTCTGTTGTATTCTGCTGCCCTTCCTATCCTCTACTATCCCCCCTTCCCTCCCCTCCCCTCTCCTCCCATCTTCTCTCTCTACCCCATCTACTGTAATTCATTTCTCTCTCATTCATTTTTCTCTCTAATTCATTTTTTTCCCCTTTCCCCTCACTCCTCTTATATGTAATTTTGTATAACAATGAGGGTCTCCTTCCTTTACCATGCAATTTCCCTTCTATCTCTCTTTCCCTCCCCATTCTCGACCCTGTTTAATGGTGATCTTCTTCTCATGCTCTTCCTCCCTATTCTGTTCTTAGTTGCTCTCCCTATATCAAAGATGACATTTATGCCATGTGAACTTGAAGTTCACAGTTTAAGACCATTTAATATATATCATAACATTTAATATATAACACATATAACATTTAATATATAATATCAAAACTCAATATCATTATACTATTTTATGTAGTATTCAATTAATCCTGTAACTGCCCCTTTTGGGCAACATCTACATCTAAAGCAGGAAAATTATAAAATACAGAACAAAACCTAACAATCTCTGCAAAATTGGATTAGCCTAGGTAGCTGAATCATCATTCAGTACTGGAGCTAAATTAAGAGTACCTTAAATAAATAAGAATGGATTTACAAATTACCATGAATTTAATTTAAAAAATTATAATTATAGCAGACCAACCTTCCGATCAGCAATGTACAGCGCTTCAGCCAGTTTGGCAAAATTCTCATTTATGTGTACTGTCTGAAGTCCTCTTCCATCAGCAGCTAGACGTTTGTCTAATGGAATTGTATAACCCTAGGAAGGGTAAAAGCAGACAGAAGATACCAGTCACAGAAGAGCTACAATAAATATGTAAAATGAAATTAAGACCTGTCCATTCTAAGACCACATAAAGTTTTTTTCTTATATCTTTCTTCACAATTATGAAAAATAAGAGCAAGTAACAATGAGTGCTTTGTATGGAGGATTAAGCAAACACTTTACCTCTATGGCATCAATCGACACAAAAAGTATAAAGCTGTTAATATTATAAACATTTCACAGATCAAAATAGTGAGAGAGAGCTTAGGTAATGTCCCTAAAGTCGTATGAATAGTAAATGGATAAACTAGTACTTAAACTCGGACAGCATGTCTTCAGAGCCCAAGCTCTGGAAAAACAGATTTTCATGTGGAGTACAATAAAAGAAAATCACCATTCAAACAGCCAAGTAGCTACTCCATGAATAGAAGTATCAAGTCACACAAAGGTAGCACCCAAATCACAATAATCTTTGGATATTAATTTGCTATACTCCTTCAATATTTACTAGATTCTAAGTTTTAGTAAATGGGGGGGAAAAAGATAAAGTTTACTATGTAATTGAGTTTCTAAACCTTGATCCTTTAGTTAGAGTGTGTGGTAATAATTTAAAAAAATAAATGTCCATTAGTTAAAAGGAGAATTTCTTTCAACCAGTAAGTGAACCTTTATTAAGGTTGAAATTCTGCAAAGTACAATTTAGGCAACTGCTAAATTTTACCACTAATATAAAGGTTTTTCTTGCTTCATTTTATAGTTTCAAAACAATTAAGCCCTTTAAAAAGTGTGTATTTCAGTTTTAAAGACAGTAATAAAACATTTGATGCATGAATGAGTTACCAAATAAAAATATCAAACCCTAAAAAAACCCCGATTCTACATTCTGAAGTTTTCATCCCATTTTGGTATGAAAACTTTGTTCTTCCAGATTTCTGACTAGATTCCCAAACACTGACCTCTAGTCCATGGTCTCCTAACAAAACAAAGTGTTACAGAATCAAATACTTAATATACCACATACTATACTAATCAGTATATACTAATCAGACTAAATCAGACTAGCCAACCTACCTGTGGGATGAGGACAGCACTTCCTTTAAGGAAGAACTTACATTTAATTCAAGGGTTAAATTGGCCTTTTTCGCCCATCAAAAATAGAATCACAATATAATTTGGAGCATGATATAGTGATTAGTCAATTTATCCCATATTTTACAGGTTCTTAATAACTCCTGGAGGCTTTGGTTAGTAGATTTCTGCAGGATTTAAATAGCCTAAGCCTGCAATGTTATAAACAGAGACCAATAGTTGAAAATTAAAGTACTAAAAATATCCAAATATTTACTGTTATTTTCTCACATCATCATTGAGACTGGTTTCTTTCTTTTTTGGGGGGGGCCAGGAGGGTGGGATTGGGTGCTGGGATTGAACCCAGGTCATTGCATGTGAAGCAAGCAGTCTACCAATCGAGCTATATCCCCAGCTCCATTTTTCTTTTCTTTTTATTGTGGATTAAACGAAGGGGCTCTTAACTACTGAGCCATATCCCCTTTTTACTTAGAGAAAGGGTTTCCCTAAGTTGCTTAGGGCCTCGCTAGGTTGCTGAGGCTGGTTTTGAACCAGCCTCACCATTCTCCAGCCTCGACCCCCTGAACTGCTGGAATTACAGGTGTGCACCACTGTGCCCAGTATGATAGCTAAAATACACTAAAGGAGTCTACATGGTAATCATAAGCTTGGCATACTAACATTTATATTTTAGAAAGTCACATAAATTGGTCTTTTAAATTTTTGGTGTGGGTGTTAGGAACCAAACCCATGGTCTTATACATGCCAAACATGAGTTATAGCACTGAGCTATATATACCCTCAGTCCCTGGCATTCCTTTCTGAGATCATTTAGATAAGGTGCTAAAGTTTCAACTGAAGTAGTAGATTATAATGGAGACTAATCTTACAATTATTAAATTAATTACCTTTGCATTTTTCCAGTTGGAAATACAAGGAGGAATCTTCCACTCTTGTTGTTCCTTTACAGTCATCTGAGTTGAGAAAAGAGCAAGAGAAGTGTGATATTTTTATAGATTCACAGTCTAGCTAAAAACCCAAGTATGATCTTTCTCATCAAAGACTCTTCCATATACAATTAATGGACAGATTTTGTCAAAGTGTAAAATTCCATTTGTTTTGGTAGCACTATATACTGTGTTCCCATACCATGGATTCTATTAATAATTTTAATATAGTAAAAAATGGAAAAGAATCTAGAAATTATCTCTGACACTTAAAAATGCTGGCTGGTATTTTTCCACAAAGTTATGTGTTACCTTTCAGATGAAAACTTGTTCTTTTGGGGTAATTAAAAAAGTCCTTTAATATTATCATTTGGAGACCTAATGAACCCATGGTACTCATATGGGATATCCTTCATGTGAAACAGATCCTGTTCATTTCATTAGAAGAAGGGTTTAAGCTACTAATAATAAAATAGCTAACATTTCACATACATATGCATTCTAGAAGCAGTACTTTGTAGTCTTGACTGGGTCATTATTTGATATTGACAAAAGAAATCTTATCAGTTTGGTGACATGTACCTTTAGGCAGAGGGAGGTTATTTATGAAATTAATAGTAAAAACGAGATCATGAACTACAGCAAAGAATACCTTTCGACTAGGAGAGTGCATGACAGGCGCAGGAGGAGAAGGTGGTCCTCGGGGAATTTTCTTATTAATCCTGAAAGAGAAATCAAACACAGAGAGTGATATACTTTTTTGCCCTTTTAGTTTTTATATCTCAAATTTCTCCTTCTTATTTTTTGTTGTGAAAAGCTTTAAACACAGGCAGAAACAGATATAATGAATGTCCATCTACACCTATCATTTGGCATCAGGAATTATTAAAATGCGGTCAATGCTGTCATCATTGTTACTCAGCTGACATCCCAACATTATTGTTACATAATAACAATATGTGTACTGACATATAATTAACTATACATATTTAAAGTGTAAAATTTGATTAAAATTTGGGGCTGGGGTTAGGGCTCAGTGGTAGAGCGCTTGCCTAGCACATGCGAGGCCCTTGATTCGATCTTCAGCACCACATAAAAATAAAATAAAGATATTGTGTCCATCTACAACTAAGAAATAAATTTTTAAAAAAATTTAATTAAAATTTTGCCAGAAAGATACATCTGACACAGTATCACAATTAACACAGTGAACATATCCATCGCTCCAGAAGTTTCTGCATTGCACTTACTCTCCCTTCTTCTGACACCATCTCCTTTTCCACAGGCAAGCACTGTTCTACCTTTTATTACCATAGTTTCCATTTTCTAGAGTTTTATATAAATGGAATCATACTATATGTACTTGTTTTTACCTTTTACTCAGCATAATTATCTTGAGATTCATCTACATTATTGTATTAATATACTTAAAAAATTTTTTTTAGTTGTAGATGAACACAGTATCTTTGTTTATTTTTATGTGGCGCTGAGGATCAAACCCAGTGCCTGACACATGCAAGGTAGCACTCTACCACTGAGCTACAGCCCAGCCCCTACTTTTTTTTTCTTTTGAAGACTTTTTTTTGGGTACTGGGGACTGAACCCCAGGGGCACTTAACCACTGAGCCACATCCCCAGCCCTTTTTTGTATTTTTGAGACAGAGCCTTCCTAAATTGCTGAGGCTGGCCTTGAACTTGCAATCCTCTGCCTCAGCTTCCTGAGTCACTGGGATTACAGAGGTGAGCCATATGCATCCCACTTTTTAACTGGGACATTTTTCTCCTTTAATATCTTTAAGAACAGTGGTTAGCATCTTTAAGATATTATATATAAGACATTAAATATAAGACATTATATATCAAATATCCTTTAATATCTTTAAGAACATTTGGGACATTTTTCTCCTTTAATATCTTTAAGAACAGTGGTTCAGTCTTGTGAAACAATCTACTTACTTGAACCTTGGAGGTTCCATTGGATCTTTCTGCATTTCTACCATTCGAATAACCCTCTGTTTAGCTCCAGAGTTGAAAGCTACTCCTTGCTGAGATGGTGTGTACCTAAAGAAAGTAGATGGAAACTAAGGGTGTAACTAATTCAAGTTTTCAGTAGGTATTTTCCTATTATAATCTTAAGAGACTACACTTTCAAATCTCTTCACAAAGGATTAACAGAAAATTACAAAATATCTAAGCAGAGCCATCAGGAACAGAAATAAGAGAATTAGCAGGAATTATGAGTTACAAACAATGTAAACTGGAGTGGTTAGATTGTCAATAATCCATCCTCATCCATTTTCTAACATGGAAAGTATAATTGTTCAGTTTCACAGAGAGGAGGTCTAGAAATAGTAGCTATTTTCTAAGTGTGTATTTGAGGAAAAACTACCCACATAAAAATCCCAGCAGGAATCTCACAGCAGTTTTTGATTAAGTTGTGAAACAGAGAAAAAATAATGGCAGCAGCCCTAGCAGCTCTGAGTTTTTCTTTAAAGTCTATATGTGAATCATTTGTCCACACAAAGATTTAGTTGAGTGAAGCCCCTCAAAATTCAGAAGGATTGTAAGGTCGTCTATTATATTCAATAGGAAAACTATAACAATTGTGGTTAGGATCATATACCACAAGTAACTTATTTTCTAAAATAAAAAAAAATACTTTGAAAATATCAATAACAGCATACATCTTAATGTGGACATCTTTAAAAATTCTGCTTTAAATTGTTTGCAAGGAGTCAACAGACATCCCTATTCAAGACAATTCATTTATAATTATGACTATGTAGGATATTGAATGAATACCAGAACTCTTAAGTCAAATGAAGTCTGAAGAGAAATTAAGAATTCCAGGCCTCATACCGGATGTACTGAGCAGGAGCCAGTTTATCAGCTGCTCGAACTGGCATGGCTGCAGCAACCTTCTGTGATACAGATTTCTCTAAGGCTACCCTTGTCTTTTCTGTTATCTGAAATAAGAAACATCATACTGAGTGGTTTGGAAGTTAATAAGGATGTAAAAAGTCATCTAAGATAATTATATATATATATCAATTCCCAGTTACCTCTTTAATAGCTTCTTCATCAGGTCTTTGTAGGTCTGGATCATCTGCATTCATAACCTCCTTTGGAACCAGGTCAGTGTATTTGCTATAAATGACCTGAAATGTTTAAACACAAGCAAGCAGAGAATGAAAAAATGCAACCTCATTAAGTCATTCCAGATGTCAACATGTCCTCTCAGCACACTTATAAATTTAGGACACTCAGTTTTGTCTTTTTGATTTTAAAACCAAGAAAGCTTAAACTACATACACAAATTGCTGCCTGGGCTGTAAGTTAATAATTTTCCTTTGACCCCATGCATTTAAATTATTTGAGATCTTCTAATCAAGTCAGAATCAAAATAAATTGTGCCAACAAAATCTTATGCATCAGTGATCTCTATTTTTGAGGCTCACTAGGACTTGAAATTAATGATGATATAAATTGCCCAAAGAACCATTATCTCGGATTAAAAACTCATCAGAATTTAAGTCAGGTTACCAAATAATTTCCAAATTCACTGGGCCTAGAAAATTTCATTGACCTCATCGTATTTATAATGTTTCTCTTTTTTTGCCATCAATTCTATTCACAGACTAAGAAAATGAATATGTGCCACAGTGAAAAAACCCAGAACATTCTCTTCGATGTTAGACAAAAATGAAAGAGAAAAAACAAAATACATCCTATATACATAACTTATTTTATACCCAAAATCAAGACTGGTAGGCTCAATATAGATTCATTTTAGACTGACCATGGGTGATAGGCCCCCAACAAACAGAATATTACTTGCTTTTACAGACATCTATAGTTAAAAAAATGCATATTTTAAAGAAAAAGAGATCACAGAAATTTAAACACTAAAATAATAGGCATTCTAGATTTTAATGCTTTAATTAGAATTCTTTGACAAAAAAGAACGACTTATAAATACGAAAGAAATTAAAATTCCTAAGCATTTGAAACCTTCAAAAGTTTTCTACAGAAGAAAAATATAAGTCAAAGTCTTATACTAATAATTTTGTCCTATCATATGACAGTTCTTAAAACTGTTTAGGGAAATGTACATTATTCCTTATTTCCCATTTCAAACAGTGGACCAAGACATTCTCAGGCTTACTTGACCTGACCTGGCTTTGCCTGCAGCATCAATCTCCCTCCATAAATTCTCACTCCTTCATGCATGTTTCAGTCACACAGCTCTTCTGTTCCTTAAACATGCTTTCCCACCAGTTCTGAACCTTTACAGAATACTGATCCCAGTTCTTCATCTCTGCATCAGATCAAAAGGGCCCATACTGGTGAGGCCTGACTAGCCTTGTGAAAGCAGCAGCCCCTTCCTCAACCATTCTGCTTCACATCACTCTTTACTGTCTTCAAAGTGCTATTCATAGTATGAAATTATTTATTTATTCTACTTGTTTACTATTTTCCCTATTTAAAAAGGCTAACATTATTGAGCACATATTATGTCACTTTTTGTTTTAATACACACATTAATTAATTTGACCTTAGTATCAACCCTGATAGGTACGATGATTATAGCTGTACTACTGATGAAAATATTCATGAAAGTATTTCTGGTGCCTATAACAATGCTTGGTGCATAAGAGATATTTAGTTATTTTTTTGTACAAATTAATGAATAAATTAATTTAAAGAAGTTTTATCACATGCTACGGGTACTTATATTTTAGGTACTATAGGACCAACTTTGGAAAAAACTACCTCATAGGTATAAACTGAAATCTTTAGCTTATTTCTCTAAAGAATGAGAAGCGGGATCAGGTAAGAAAGTACAAATTTAGCACAAGATGTCCTATTGACATGTGAGCTATTAATGTTATCATCCTTCAAGGTTTATTTTGGAAGGGATCCTAAAGTTGACTTTAATGAGAAGTTAGGCTCACTACATTAAGATTACATAGCTTTGGGCTGGGATTGTGGCTCAGTGGTAGAGCACTCGCCTAGCACGGGCCGGACACGGGTTCGATCCTCAGCACCACATAAAAATAAAGGCATTGGGTTCAGTCCATCTACACCTAAAAATATAATAAATGTCTTAAAAAAAAAAAAAGATTACACAGCTTCTAACAAACACCAAATGTCTTCTTTTCAGGAAGGAAAAATCCATACTACACAAATTGAAAATTATATAACAACACTACAGAAGACAATACCTAGACTATGAAGGGTTAATAATCATTTTCATACAGCAATCACTATAGGAAGATTCTAAGCAAATGGTTCTTGGTAGTCATATAAGTTCACATAAAGTCTCAATACTAATTTAGCATACAAGAGCCATTTGCTGTTTCTTATTTGGGTATTCCAAAGTTAATAACCCTTTAAATGAGCATCAGTAAGATTCTACCATCTCACAAGGCTGAGTGAAGGACATCTGAAGAGTAAGATTCCTCCATGATAATTAACTATAAAACCCCCAATTTTTATAGCCTGAGGACCAAACGTGCTGAAACTCAGTACATTCCAGGAGGTAATGGGGCTGGATAGGGTTACCTGAAAACTACAATATATCCTTGAAGGCAGAAGCATAAATGAGCTTAGTGAATAAGATAAAGGAGGAACTCTTCTGTAAAACAGATAATTCCTTATTACTGAAAATAGGCAAAGAACTAGACTAACTGAAAGGATGAATCCGTCAACATACTCACCGTGTAAAAATAGATTACTTTGTGTAATCATAAAAAATATTTTAAAAAAAATTTTTTTTAGTTGTTAATAGACCTTTATTTTATTTATTTATTTTTATGTGGTGTTGAGAATTGAACCCAGTGCCTCACACATGCCAGGCAGGTACACTACCTCTGAGCCACAGCCCCAGCTCTCATAAAAAATTAATAACATATTTATCATAGGGTCAGTTTAAAGTTGTTAGGGTTTTTTTTTTTTTTTAGGATGTAGTTAGCATTCTTTTAGGTAATATCATGTATATAACATCTTCTATGAAACTATTTCAGAAAGAAAACCACATATACTAGGGCCTTTATTTCAAGAACTGTCACTGAAGTTCATAATTGAAAAGGAGAGAAGCATTTAGTTCTATCAAGATTTATTCCAAGAAACTTTTCTTTCTATCTTATTTTGTATTACAACAAGTCATATTCACAGTACTTACTTTAAATGCACAGAGATCAGTGGCCTTACAACTTGATATAAATATTACCTTGTGGAATCCTGACTTATTCTCTTTACCTCTTAATACTTATTGCTAAAATTGGCATTTTTGGAGGAAGGGGCACTGGGGAATGAATCCAGGGGTGCTTTACCACTGAACTATATCCCTTGTCTTTTATTTTTTTAATTTTAATTTTGAAATAGGGTTTTGCTAAGTTGCCAAGAATCTTGTTAAGTCACTGAGGCTGACCTCCAATTTGCAATCCTCATGCTGCAACCTCGTGTAGCATGCACTACTGTGCCTGGCTAGAATTTCCATTCCTGCTCTCAATTAATATTTTAGTGAGAATTCTACGGTCAGATTCCTCTGAGATAAGTTAGGAATCTTTGCACTACAGTGCAAATTAAAAAATCCTAAAAACCATTTTCATCTTTTGTTGAGAACTCTGCATAAGTCTCCTAAATGATCATGAATTTTAAAAATTCCATTTTGTACAGTAAGTAGTCGATTCCCATTTCTTTTAAAATAGAAAATCAATGCTTTTCATACAGGGTTTTGCTGCCACCTCCAGCTCCCCTCCTATAGCATTTATAAACGTAGAAGGTGTTTCTGGTTAAAACAATGGTGGTTGAGTGGGACACTAGTGGCATTTTACAGGTAGAATCAATTATGTTAAACATTGTACAAAGCTCAAGATAGTGCTGAATAATCAAGTAATGTCACACTCAAAATGCCAATGGTATATAATGTGTACTCTGTTAAATTTGAATTATTAAATGCATTCCAAAACTTCATGCATTAATCCATCCACTTTTAACTAAAAATAAATAAATAAACAAACAAAAAAACAGTGTGAACTTGAGAGTGGTACTTCTCTAAATTACCAGTTTGGGGTTCAGTTCTAGTGGTTGCATTATAGTCAAGCATATAAGCATGGAAATAATGTCACTGTATAAAGGAACAAAGCTTTAGAGACTTTACTGGGTCAAAGTACTGAAATCCAAAAATAAATGGTTCAGTTTTAACTCTATTTTTTTTATATAACTATCAATATAGATCGTTGTCACAGAAATAAAAATATTTTCAGACATTTCCTATAAACCAAACAAAATTCTTTGTTTCCATTTTTGAAATATAATGCAAAGCTGTATTTAATTCAAAATATTACAATATTTTGTATTTGCCAATGTCAAATTATTGTCCCAAAATGTTGCTTTTTCCTAACTGATGAGAGTAGAGAGGTAGCACATCATACCAGTAAAATAATTATTCCAGAAGGAGACATGCACTAAAACAAATGCTAGAGTCAAGTGAAGCTTTCCAATATAAATCCTGCACATATACGGGCCTCTTATTTTCTTTTTGTAGGGTAGATTATGCTTCCTCAATGACTTCAGATTAAGTTTTTTTCCCCCCCATACCAGCTTTACCACTAAGCTACAACTCCAGCCTTTTTATTTTTTGAGACAGGATCTTGTTAAGTTGCTTAGGGCCTCGCTAGATGGGGAAGGCTGCCCTTGAATTTGACAATCCTCTTGCCTCAGTCTCCCAAGTCGTTGGGGTTACAGGAATGCACCACCACTCCTGGCAAGAAGTGGTTTTCTGTTATACAATGAATACTGATATTATTCACCTAAGAAACACTGGTAAATGCCTGTGTGACAAGCTTTCAGGCACTAATGTACCTGAAGAGGAAAAAAGAAAATATCCAATCCTTGCCCTACAACAGCTCATAGTCAAATGTGTTAAACTGCTATGAAAAACACTGGGACTAATGAGGAGAGAGCCGACGTAGCCAGGGAAGATCAGGGAGAGTATCCTGGAATAGTAAAGAATAAGCTGAGATCCGAAAGCAATAGAACTTAGTCAAGGGTAGAGTGCTCCAGGCACAAGAAGAATGTCCATGAGAGTTCTCAAGATAAGAGAGAATGTGTCATATTAGGAGAACTAAAAGTAGTTCTTCATGGAAGATTTTTGAGAAGGCATGAAAATTTTTCCAACTACCTATAATGCTTATTTTATATTGAAAATAAATATAATGGCTAAAACTAAACTGTTTACTTTTTATTTCAGTATACTGGTCCTGAGAATTGAGGCTAGACTAGGAAGGTAAGCAAAGGGGCAAGCTTGCCATAAGGAGGTTGGCCTTTATCCAGAAGACCATGGAAGCAAGTAAAGATTGTAAGCATGTACACTTCTATGTGTATATGTAGAGGAAAGAGAACAGCAGACATGATGTGTCTGTTTTTTTCTGGCAGGCAAGACAAATGCAAAATAGATGGGCTGAGACTTTGCTGTGGTAAGACAAGCAAAAATAATAATGGCCTGAATTAAGTAGTAAGGAAAGGAAGAATACTTGAGAAGTATTAAGGAAATTACATAGAGCACGGTTCCTAAATAGATGGAGGGTCTAGAAGAAACTAAAGAACTAGAATGATTGTTAAGCACAGGGAGAGCATACTGGCAGTGTCATATTTGAAACTGGAATATCCTTTGACTCAGTGAAGTCCACATCTAAGAATTTATTCTACACACAAAAAGGTTTGTATCTATCTTAAATAAAGTGCTATTTGCAAAACCAAAAAATAAAAAGTAAAAACTACCAATGATTTAAAACTTAGGGTGTAACTACACCATGGAAGTATGTATAGATTTTTTTTTTTTTAATTTTTTAGTTCTCGACAGACAACATCTTTGTCGGTATGTGGTGCTGAGGATCGAACCCGGGCCGCACGCATGCCAGGCGAGCGCGCTACCGCTTGAGCCACATCCCCAGCCCTAGATTTTTTTTTTTAACACATAACCTATGTATACTAACAAAAATCTTCAAAACATTAAGTTAAAAAAAGGTCAAAGGAAGTTGTATTAAAATCCCATTCATATAAAAATCTGTTTATAAATGAATATGCATATATAAAGTTAAGAAAAATTATGTCAATATCGAAATCAACAATAAAAGTCTGGAAAGATATACATCACTGTAGTAAAACTAGTTATCTTTGGCAGGTAAAATAAGAGAAAACCAGGTAGGACTGCACATACTTATATATATAGTATATATACTATATACATATACAATGTATATATGTATATAGTGTGTGCATATACACACACCATACATACACACATATATATACTATATAGCTGTAGCTCAGGGTAAATCTGGTTTCAATCCCTGGTATCCAAAAAAAAAAAAAAAAAGCTTCATCTGAAGTCATTGAGGAAGCATAATCTACCCCTGCAAAAGGAAAATGAGGCCCCTATACATGCAGGATTTATACTGGAAGCCTTCACTTGATTCAAGCTGCATTTGGTTTGGTGCATGTCTCCTTCAGGTAGTATACACAGTATATATATACGCGCGTGCGTGTGTGTGTGTGTGTGTATATATATACATACATATATATGCAGTATATATACTCTATATATAGTATGTATGCAGTGTATACATAGCTTTAGAGTATATATGCTGTACATCCTGTATATACCACTGTTATCTTACCATGAGAATATATTACATGTGTAATATTTTAAAAATCTATAAAATAAGAGAAAACAGGACTCTCTGAGGCTTTGGTATAGGCAATGAGAAAGATATCACCATCATTCACTGAATTAGAGAATACAGCAGATAGATTAAGAGACAAATTATACATTTAGGTTTGGATTTGATTACACAGCATTTTAGGGAAATCTCTGTATAACTGTCTGGGCTGGAAACACAGATTCAACAGTTATCAACCTATGAATGGTAACTGAACCCATGGAAATAAATTATATATAAGTTAAGGAGAATGCACTCTGAAAGTGTCAGAGATCTTTGTCAGAAAGCTACCACCACAAATAGGTTGAGGTGAAGCCATACTAGTGAATTAGAGAATTAAAGGGAAGTGAAGTAGCATGAAATCCAGCTCTTTATAAAGAATCTTGAGAAAAGTTTAAGAAAATTAAGTGGAAATTAGGTGGTAGCTTAGAGGGAGCTTTAAGGATAGTCAAGAAAGTTTTTCTTTCAAAAGATAAGAAAAGCAGGCACATTCAAATGCTAATGGGAAGGAGTGTCAGAACTCAAAGACTTGCAGTTAGAATTCAAAAGACAGTTGAGAATAATAACTAATATGTGAGATTTGGAGGGAAAGAGAAGGGATTGTGAACCAGAATACATATGGCAAGATGAGGCTTTGATTATAATCACAGAACTCAATATCCATTTCAACCATTTCTTATAACTTTTGAAATGTAAATACTAGGAAATTTAAAATAAAAAGATCAGGCTTAGAGAGAAGGTATTTCTTATGGAAACAAAAAGAAAAAGGTAAATGCAGAATAAAGTTGCCAGTTTTCTTCTGTCTTTAGACTGAAATAGATGTGAATTACTTGTTCAGGATAAGACAGGATGGAGAGTAGCAGGAGTTACACACAAGTTGGTGGTAGCAAGAAGGGAGCAGGGCTGAAGATATAAATTTGAATGCCTGCATTTTTCCAAAAAGCTCAGCAGTCCTGTTGGAGGACTAAGGATGGGCTGTCAGTACTATTTTAGAAGGCAAAATAAAAAAGTCTGGGAGAGAGAAGCAAAGGATAGGTTCTGAAAGCTCTCAGGTATTTTTTTCCAACATCATCAATTCTAAAGAAATGTTTTACTTCTATCTCAAGTATTTATTTACAAGGGGGAGAAAAACCAAACTAGGTCTCCTCAAAAATAGTTCCTTGGCTCTGGGCATAGCCGCTATGTGATGAGATTATTTTAAGCAAATTTTATTTTTGGTTTTTGGATTACTTTGCAAGCAGGGCCATCCTAAATCTGCATGCAAATGCTAGTTTTGTTCTTAATCTAGGGCAAAAGAAGCTTGTGTTTATAATTCAAATGAACTATTAAAATAAGAGCTGGGATATAGCTCAGGGGTAGAGCATGAGCAAAGTCCTTTGGACAATAACACATACACAAATTTAAGATAAATAAATAAAATAAGCATCTAAAAATGTATTCTGTTAGCATATGGTGGGAATTAGAAGAGATGGCAGACAAAATTAAAAGTAGATTTTGGTTTTGGTGGGTGTAGCCTCAGTTGTAGAGTATTCGCCTAGCACAAGGAGGCACTGTGTTTAATTCCCAGCATTGCCAAAAAAAAAAAAAAAGGTTGACTTTATTAGGGTTTTAGAATTGTAGACTTTAAATATTAGAGTGTCAGCCAGGCATTGTGGCATATACCTTTAATCCCAGCTACTCAGGAGGGTGAGGCAGGATGATCTCAAGTTCAAGGCCAGGCTAGGCAGCTTAGTGACATCCTATCCTCAAAATAGAGAGGGCTGAGGATACAGCTCAGTAGTTAGGAATACCACTGGGAGGGCTGGGGATATAGCTCAGTTGGTAGAGTGCTTACTTTGTATGAACAAAGCCCTGGGTTCAATCCTCAGCACCATACACACACACAAAAAAAAAAACAACAAGCAGCCCTGGGTTCAATCCCCAGTACTGCCCCTTCCCCTAGCTCAACAATTTGTGTAGAATTTCAAGACAAGTCACTACTGGATACAGTACCAAAGTTAACCTAAGCATACTTCATTGATACTTTTATATATTTTTTGGTGCTAGGAATTGAACCCAGGGTCTTGTTCATGCTAGGCAAGAGCTCTTCCATTTTAGCTGTGTCCCTAACTTCACTGCTACTATTAATATAACACACACAAAACAAAAACAAAAATAAAAAACCTCACAAAACATTCATCAATGAGGAAAACAAAAAACAAAGAACAACCCAATGAGAGATTACCTTGTCTTTTGACTGTCCTTGTCGAGCAATTGCATCATATTTAATCTTTCCTTCAGGATCCACCTGAATGGCCAGTGCATTTGACATTTTTTTCTTTCGTCCCATATCCAGGGGATACTGGGCCACATGGATTTCTGGAAAGGCACCTCCATCTCCAAAATCCTGAATATTAAAAGAAATAAAAGGAATATTTAGTAATAACTAGAGACTCAAGATAAATTCATTTATTCAACAAATAATCATTGAGTCCTTAGCATTGTAGAGCTTACAGGCCAATGAGCAAAGATACAAAAAAATATATTCAGAGTGCCATGAGGGTAATACAGATCCTAGAACCAGGTGCTACTTTGATAGAGTGCTTGCTACAACCTTTGTTAAGAAGCAACATGAGTAATGTGTAAGCTAAAGCCTGATGGTGAGAAAGCAGTTATGGGAAAATCTAAGGCAAGCATTTTCTAGGCAGAGCAAACAGCAAATGTGAAGGACCTTCTGCAAGGAGGAGCTTGGCATGTTCTAGGAAACAAAAGTCCAGTGGAGCTAATAGCTTACTGTGAACAAAGGAACTGACACCATATGAAGTAAGAAAAAATGTTTAGGACAAAGCAAAGACTATGGTTTTGGCATGTATGCACACATACATACAGGGTAAGAGATATTTAGGGGTAGTAATGTAAAGAATTTTTCTTGGAATTAGATTTTATTAAAATAATATCATTGGGCTGGGGATAACACAGCAACACCTTGGGTTCAATCCTGGGCACTAAAAAAATAAAAAGACATCATTTACTCATTATTATGAGAAGCAAATAAATAAGATAGGAAGAACCTAGAAATGAATTACCATATTTCTTTCTTTCTTTTTGTAGTGCTGGGGATCAAACCCAGGGCTTCAAGCATGCTAAGCAAGCATTCTTACTTAGCTATATTCCCAGCTTGGAAAACATACATGTGTGAGTGTGCACATGACTGACACATACATATACATACACAGTGTTTGTGTTGTATTATTACTGGGGGGATGAAATGGGGGGAAGAGATAGAATCTAAGTTGCCCAGGCTGGTCTCAAATTCCTGGATTCAAGTGATCCTCCTGCCTCAGCTGGGAAAACAGGTGCATGCTACTACACCGGGCTCACACTTATAATAGTGATTACATACAATTATTTAGGAGGGAGAACAGACTTCTAAAGTAGAACCATCTAAAGAGTTTGTCATTGATGTTTATATTGACTAAAAAAAGGGCCAGCCATGGTGGCACATTCCTATAACCCCCGTGGCTTAGGAGGCTGAGGCCCTATGTAACTTAGCAAGACCCTGTCTCAAAATAAAAAATAAAAAGGGCTGGGGGTGTGGCTCAGTGGTAGATAGAGCACCCCTGGGTTCAATCCCTGGTAGCAAAAAAGAAAAGGTCATAAAATAAACATTAAGATCAAGTATAATTTTAAATTTTAAAAAAAATTATTTATTTTATTTTTTTCAGAGAGAGAGAGAGAGAATTTTAATATTTATTATTTTAGTTTTCGGCGGACACAACATCTTGTTTGTATGTGGTGCTGAGGACCGAACCCAGGCCGCACGCATGCCAGGTGAGCGCGCTACCGCTTGAGCCCCCCCCCAAATTTATTAGTAGTTGCTTAGTACCTTGTAATTTACAAAATGAAACTCATTTTATCTTATTTAACTTTTATAACTAGCACTCTCATATTTTCATTCAGAAAGAATTCAGATTTAGAAAAATTAAAGTGATTTCCTAAGGTCTCATATGCATATGAACTTGAACTCCATTCTTTTGACTCCAAAGGGCTTTTTCACTACTCTGAGATACCTTTCTTAAAAAAAAGTCACGGGGCTGGGATTGTGAGTCAGTGGTAGAGTGCTTGCCTAGCACAGACAGGACTCGGGTTCAATCCTCAGCACCACATAAAAATAGGGGCATTGTGTTGTGTCCATCTACCCTAAAAAAATAAATATTAAAAAGAGGAAAAAAAAAGTCAAACCATGGCACAAAAATAAAAGACAAAGGGATAAACCCACATAAATAGTTATCTCATACTAGACAAAAAGCACCAAAAGCATTCTGGGAAAAGATAGCCTATTCAACAAATGGTGCTGGGAAACTAAAATCCACATGAAACAAAATGAAATTAAACCCCTCTCTCTCACCCTGAACAAAACTCAACTCAAAGTGGATCAAAGACTTAGGCACTAGAAGAGACCCTGTGCCTAACAGAAGAAAAAGAAGGCCCAAATCTTCATTCCGTTGCCCAAGGATCTGACTTTCTTAACAAGACTCTTAAAAAGTACAAGAAGTAAAATCAAGAACAGAAGCAACAATAAACGTTGGTGAGGATATAGAGGAAAATGTTCATACATTGCTGGTACAACCATTACGGAAATGGTATGGAGACTCCTCAGAAAACTTGGAATGGAACCACCAAATTACCCAGCTATCTCACTCTTTGGTTTATACCCAAAGGACTTAAAATCAGTGTACTACAGTGACACAGCCATATCAATGTATACAGCAGCTCAACTCACAATAGTTACATTATGGAACCAAACTAGGTGGCCTTCAACAGATGAATGGGTAAAGAAAATGTGGTATATATACACAATGGACTATTACTCAGCCATAAAGAAGAACAAAATGATGGAATTTGCCAGTAAATGGATGGAGCTGGAGAATAGCATACTAAGCAAAATAAGTCAATCCCCCAAAAACCAAAGGCCAAATGTTTTTTTCTGATATGTGGATGCTAATTCACAATAAGTGAAGGTGCTAGGGAAGAACAGTTACTTTGTATTAGGTAGAGGGGAGTGAAAGGGCCATGGGGTTGGAAGGATAGTAGACTGAATCTGACATTATTACCCTATGTACACGAGGAGTGTGATTCTACATCATGTTTAACCAGAAGAATGAGAAATTACATTCTTTATGTGTGAAGTGTCAAAAATGCATTCTACTGTCATGTGTGATTAATTGGAACAAATAAAAAGACAGAGAAAAAAAAAAAAAGGCCAACCAGTACAGGCCAAGAAACCCCAGTATGAAAATTGGAACTTTTTGAGGGTTGAAATAGCCTCAAAAGATTTTAGACTTCTGAGGATCAAGATTAGGGGTGCGAACTGGGGTGCACAACCAGTAAAGTCTAGACAAATACCCTGAAACCTGAAAAACCTCTGGTCCCAAGGATTTCAGACAAGAATATTCAATTTGCACTACTAAGAATGATAAGAAAAACATTGATCATTTAGAGGGGTCTGATGGAAAAATTATAAAAATATCTGCTTTTACAAGACATCTTCAAGCAATATTCCATTAGATCTAGTATATATGAGTCCCTAGGTATAATATGCTTATTTGCTGAGAGATTTGGAATATTTGAAAATGAACAGAATAAAGCGGAAAGAGAATTTTTTTTTTGTAAATTAGGAAGAAATAGTTAAAATATTCCCAAGAAAAGTGCTTCCTGTACCCAGACCATCAATCTGACACATGCTCAGAATTGCTAGAGTTCTTCAACTATAATAAGCACTTCAGAACTGTAGATGTAGCATTATGTGGTCATTAAGCTTGCCAGAAAATCATAGCTTTTACACTGAAGACTAGAACAAAATGCCTTCTTCCACAGAACATTCACTCTCCTCAAAGCATCCAAGGCATTTCCAGATTAGCTGGCCATTTTAGTTTGATTTTCAAATAAACAGTTCTGTTCCACCAGGATACATGAAACCTTTGATAATCAATTAAGATTTTAAAAAGCAGTCAAATGTCATAAAGCTGATCCATTGTATGAAAATGAGGCCTGCCACCCCCATTCTGTAATCTACTGAGAAACTAAAAAAAAAAAAAAGATATAATTTCAAGAGAAACAGAATTCTTCAATTAGCTAATGCCAATCACTACTTTTTTGCTTCAGGTAAGAGGGCATTATAGCCTCCTCTTTTATTTTGCCTTTCTCACAAATTACAGTCCCAGAGAGAACAAAACCAACAACAAAAATCCTTCAATATAGTAGGGCTGATCTTCTCACAGAGGAATTCATAAAGACCAGAGGAAACATGAGGGGAAAACCTCCTGAAATATGTAAGGGCCAGGTACAGTCTAGCTGAGTGTTTATCTCGTAGGCTCTATCTACCTAGTCTGACAGGCAGACATGGGAGAGAGAAAACAGATGGCTTCTTATAGGATTCTAAGCAACAAGTTTCAATTCAAAAAAATATTATGATCACCACTTGGAGGCATATGAAAAAGGCAAGCGCCCTTCCCATTTGTGAAGTAAAAGTCATAACCACATAAGAACAGAGTATAAGAAAGTGATAAAATAAAAATAAATGAAGTGCAAAAACACATAGCCATTTTAGATTTTTAATGGGGCACATCCATTCCTTGGCATGTGGAAGAAAATTTGTAGTAATGAGAATGAACACTGGGAGAGGGAGAAGAAAAAGGCTTGATAAAAGCAGAGTTTATCTTGTGTTAAAAAATATTTATCTCAAATGTTTGTTTTCTCCCTAGATAAGGAAGGTGGTTGTTATGGCCTGGGTTTGTCTCCCCAAAACTCCTATGTTAATGCAGGAATATTCTGAAGTAAAATGACTGAACTGTGAGAGCTATACCTAATTAGTCCATCCTAGTTGGACTGACTGGATGGTAGATAGAGACTGAGGGGAGGCAGGTCACTGGGGGTGTGCCCTGGATTCATCTTTCCTCTCCTTTGTCTCTCAGCTTCTGGGCCACCATAAGGTAAGCAGCTTTCTTCAGTCATGATGCTAGGCCTCACCTCAGGCCCAAAATAAAAGCCAGCTAACCATGAACTAAACCTCTGGCCCAAATACACATTTCCTCCTCTTAGTTGCTCTGGTCAGGTATTTTGGTCATAGTGACAAAAAAACTGACTAACACAGTGGTCTAGTATGGAAAGATTTCCCTGGAATCGGGAAAATAAATATGCATTGAATGGACTGATGTATAGGATCCCGAGTAACAGGTGCTGTTGAGAAGTTTGTTATTTGGAAACAAGGCAGAGATATAAAAAAGGATCACTCTATAGATTCTTCCTTCTCTTCTACTTCCTATAAGTCAACTATGAAATTTTGTCTCTCATTTCCCCAAACATTATCTAATCTGCTGATTAACATTCTCAGACTGAAGAAAACAGATGGGGTTAAAAAAAATCAATAAAGGAAATGCTATTAAACCTTCCCTTAAAGGAAACTCTTTCAGGGTTATATGGTATTATTATTTTAGTTGGTGTTGTGGAGAGAACTCAAACATAAAATCACTTTATTTTCACCTCTTACTTTACCATTATTGTCCACATGCTATATAATTCCTAGATTCATAAAGGGTATGTTAGTTCCTTATGTACATGTTTAATAGTTTCGCATTAGAAGAGACAAAATGGCATAGTTCTCTAGTGATCACAAACCAGTGACAATAAGCAAGACGAAAAAGAAATCTTCTGAGGGAAGTATGTCTTGAGAGCTCACAAGCAGAATTTCTATCACTGACATTAATAATCAGAAAATCTAGGGTTTAAATATATTTTACAACATATAATAATAAATTTCAACATAATTTAATAAATCAAAACAGAACATCCATATTTACCTCTAACAACCGAGGTATCCAGCCTTTTCGGTACCCGTATGGGGGTGGTTCTCTCCGGGAGGAGACCAGTGAGGTCTGCCGTGATCGCTGAGATCTTGCTTTTTCTTCAGCCTCAAGCTGGTCTTGAGATAGCTGAGTAGGTGCAGGTAAAAAGCTATAGAAAACAAGAGTCAGAATTTTAAAAACTCTTACATATACCAAGCATTTTATTATGTGTGGCAAAAAAGAAGCACTAAGAGACATACAATAAAAAAAAAATCCAACTGCAATCAAGACAAATGGTATCCATTATAAAAAACTACAGATATTTACATAATAGACAAACTATTGAGCTTTTATTCTTCTATATCTTTTCTTTTAACAAGCAAATACACATTCCCCATTACCCAGGTGCCGAATGTCCAGTATATGATTTTCTAAATATCCTTCCTATTCTTATACTTCTTTAAAAAACTATTTTATTCATACGTGCTCCTTACTTTTTTTTAACTATTTCAATGTCAATACAAAAGAACAAGGATTCAAAGTGAATTTAACAAAGACACAGATACACGAAAATATAAACTGCATACTTGAGGGCATTTTCCCAAGAGTCTAATTTAGAATGAAATTTAAAACTTAACAGGCTAAAGAATGAAAGCAGAAATCCTGAAGATGTGGCATTATTTAATCAGAACAACTTTCTACTAAATTACTCTTAACAACTTTTAAGTATTATGTTATCACAGTGGTATCTAAAGTTCAAACAAAACAAATAAAACAAAAGGATTCCAGTAGATGTACATTGAAGGGAAAAATAATTCAAGTTCCTCTGTGATTCTTGGCACAAAGTCTGAATATGTAGGAGACTTTATTCAGTTACCAAAAATATTTCTTGATCACTTGGGCGCAAACACTATACTAGACAGGCAATGAAAATATAACTGAGAAACCTTATAGTCTTATGAGAGAGAAAGACAATTGCACAAATTCATAATTATAAATACATTAAGTGTTAAGCAAAAAATACAGAGTGCTATGACAGCATTCAACAGAGGGTTTACCAGTTCGGGAGGTCAGGTTATAATAATGGCTAAGAGCTCAGAGTTCAAAATTTACCTTGTAACACTTAAAAACCTGGGTGAGTTATTTATCTCTATGAGCCTGTTTTCTCACCTGTAATGACAGATCACAGAAGAGTATCTACCTTATGAGGTTCTTATGAGCATTAAACGAGAACATTCACCAATCAGTTGGCAAAGTGTCTAGATACTGCTAAACCTATGTTCCAAAAATGATTATTTGGACTTGTTCCATGATTTCCCAGTTTGTGTTCACTGCCCGCAAACTATGTTCCCTCTTGGCCCTCAGCACACAACAAGAACATCTACTTATTGAACTGCAATTATCTATTAATTTACCTATCATTTCCTCACTAGACAGTGTTATGCTCTCTGCCTGTTTCATCCTAAATGTCAAGGCATTGTCTAGCTGACTACAGGAGTACCTTAAATGTCTGCAAGGTGAATTCACTCATCCCTTGCACTCACCATCTTTGTGTCACTATAGCTTTCTCACCTTTACTCAAACAAGCTGTCTCAGGCCCTTTACATTTGCTAATATTCTATTTATTTATTAAGAACAATTTCTGCTGGGCACAGTGGCTCATACACCTGTAATCTGAGCATCTCAGGAGGAACCTAAGTTCAAGGCCAGCCTCAGCAATTTGGTTAGGTCAAGAGCAATTTAAGGAAAACCTGTCTAAAAAAGGCTGGGATGTGGCTCAGTGGTAGAGTGCCCCTGGGTTCAATCGCCAGTACAAAAAAAAAAAAAAAATCCAATTTCTGTGCACCCTAGCATTAAAGTCTCACTCAATCACACCTCCCTAGAGCCGTTTTGCACCACCTTGTCCAAAATAGTCACTTCACCAGATGGACTCACAATCTAATCCTTTCTTATTCCCAGCATTTATTACTAAAGGCATTATTGATTTTACTCATATATAATGTCTGTCCTACTAAAATATAAGCAGGAGGAGGAGAATGCAATGATACAGGAAAACCAGTTTCTCCTACTAGCTCATTTAACAATCGACAATATGTAAGATTTAGGACACCAAATGTGTGGGATGCTTCCCTTACACATCAAGCTATCAACTGTCCTTCAGGGTCTCCAGTACATCCTAGTTGGGTGTTTTCTAATGCAATTCAATTTTGATAGTGTCTAATGGAGATAGTTCCAGACCCCACAGGTTAGATGCCAATTCCAAGTCTGGACTTTTGACACACTGACTACAAACTAGAGTCGTACCACCTCAGCTCAAACAATAACAAAACCCCAAACATTTACCTAGCCAGGTGTAAGAGTGCTATCTGGGAGGCTGAGGTAGGAGGACTGCAAATTAAAGACCAACCTCTACAACTTAGCAAGACTCTGTCTCAAAATAAAATAAAATTATGGGCTTGGGTCCAAATCCTGGTACTTAAATAAATAAATAAGTAAAAACTAATGTTTACAGATTTATATAAAGGATATTACAAAAGACACCAATGAACACCAGATGGAACCTATGGAAAGCTGGGTAGTCCCCCAAATTGACCATTCAGAGACTGCAATCTGCCAATGCAATTTTAAGCACAGAATACCCACTACATCTCTGGTATTGTTTCCAGGTGTTCATTTCCAATTCCATGTTTTCCAAAAATTCTTCATTCATAACCCTACTACTATCTAGTGCAGTGCTTTGCACCTGGAGGACATTAAAATGTTTGCTGCCTGTATCATTTACTAAAGAAAACTCTTCAGTCCACACAACTCATTGAATCTAATTCTTTTTACACTTAGGCTGGTACTAAACAAATAAACATTGTGTTGTTCTTTGTCTTATGATCGTACTAGTACCCCATCTTCTCTGCAACTCAAAAGTTATATTTTCTTCTGTACAAAAGACTCCTAAGATAGGGCAAGATACCCAGTAGTAATCCCCTGTAATTGAAACATTTTTAGGATTCATCAGTTAGGGAATATATGCGAGGAGAATGAAGTGTATTACAGGGCCTCAAGCTGAGGTCCTAAAATGATTACTTTCTTTGCGCTTGTACTGTTGAGTTTCGCATGGAAAGTTTTTCTACTTAGACGGAGCAGCAAGGTCGCGGGCTGGCACGAGTTACGTAACTTCTTGGAATCTCCCACTTAACAGCATCTTTTCTCTTAATGGCGGGAGCGCTTTACCTTCGGTTACCAAGGCAACCGGGAATAGCAAAAAATCGGAGGTAGTTCTATCTACGGAAGAAATTCTAAGGTCCAAAGTTAAAGTGCTGAGCAAAGGTGAATTTAGTAGAAAGCGGCCTCTACTGAGGCCACTTTAAAATCCCTGTTCAGTTCCGCTCTCAGCCCCCCCCCCTTTTTTTTTCCTGTTCCTAGAAATCCCAGTGTCGGAAAACAGGCGGGAGAGAGATCATCGCAGACAAACAGCCCGAAAGCCGCGAAGTCGCCTCCCGCGCGCTCCACTCATCCTGGAGAAATAAAGACGCTGCCCTCCACGGCCCCACCGCGTCCACCCGAGCAGCGGACATGCAGGAGCGCCCTCCAACCCGCTGTGAAGCTTAAGCAAAGAACACGTGAGACTCCAGCGCGAGGCCACGCCGCGGCTTTGGGTCACAGGAAGGGGGAGAACTCAACCCGGGAAGCCCCTCAGGAAAGATCCCGGTTTCGGCGAGGCCTAGTCGCCGCGGCGGCCAGCGGGGAGGTCTAGCCATGATCCCAACCCACGTCGTTCTTTTCCCCAGGCCAGGTTATCTCCGGGGGCGTGTAGACAAAGAAAAGAAAAAGGTGTTTACTCCCAGACCCTTCCGTATCGAGGACCCGAATCAACAACCCACCTGGTGAGCGCCATCTTCTTCCGCTTCTTCCAGGGCGAGCGACAGCGCCGCGGGGCGGGCCTTTCCCGGCGACGGGGAACGGAAAGGAAGGAGCGCGCGATACGCCGGCGCCCTGGCCGCAAGGCGTTGTGGGACTCGTAGTTCTTTGAACAGTAGTAGTCTGTACTCCTGACCAGACCTAGCGGTTTATCACGATAATAGCTTATGTCAAAAGCAAGTGCATTCAGGAAATGATATAACCCGGTCATTCATACTCTGTGACCTGAGACGGCGTTCACTAGGCAGAAAAACGAAATTGAAGGAAGATGCCTTTTTTACTGCTTTATTTTATTCCCTACTCAGTCCCATTCCACTCCACTAGTAAAGTTTCAAATATAAAAGCCTTCTGGGGGCAACAATGTTGAGTGAAAAGGTGTCAGGTTTTTAAAACGGTAGAAAATCGTGAGACTGGACAGTTATTGTGTGTGTGTGTGTGTGTTTATATTATTCATTATATTGTACTGATTGTGAGACTTAAATGTGGGTAATATAGGTAGGTAGCTTTTTTTTTTTTTTTACTCTTTTTACTTTTTTTACTCTCTAAAGTTCTATAGAAATACGTTGGTTCTTAGAGTTAATATTTTGGCTGACAGAGATGTGATTTAACCTTTGCTCCAGGAATGTATTATTTCTAAAAAGAGCATAAAAGAGGAGCAAATTAGAGAAGGTCCCAAAGGCAAGATCAAGGGGCTTAGATTTAATTCATCAGGTGATTTGGAGATGAAGAAGGACTTAAGTAGAGGGCCACAGTCAAAAAAACAGGCAAGAAAGACAACTCTTGTGGCAGATTGGGTTTCTATGGCAATGAGAGACAAAAGAGGCCACTAAGGGCAAGGTTAAAATAATTAACATGGGAAATCAGTAAGACATAGACCAAGACCTGGGATGTAAGATTGAGAGAAAGGGAGGGAGAAGAGCATTTAGAATCCATTTTCATTTTCCACAGAGGCATATCACGTGAGGCATTTGCACTAGTCATGATCCCTTGCTGTCCTTGGGGTGTATAAGAGAATAGCAACAGAGTTTCATGGCAGTTTTAGCAGAACATAATTAAGAAAGCAAATCTGCAAAAATGACATGATATTATACCTCAAGGCCTAGTGCTTTGATTGGTTTTGTGGGAGAGGGATTTGGTGTTCTGGCATCTTGTATCTTCTTTGCCCACCCATCCCCCATTATCACAGGCATTTAACAGCTGCCTGTTCACAGTAGAGAGCCCAATGCAACCCCCAATCAGGGCTGTGCTGGGTTGCAAGAAACACTGAATTCATTCCACTTTGGAATTCCTGATAGAGGGTGGAATGTATTCTCAGAGAACATAGATCCCACCTGGATTCCTAACTAGCTGTGACTGTGTAGCCACAAGTAGTATAACTTTCGAGATAGGAGGGTGGATCAGTTAGGCACGGATTCTGGAGTCAGATTTCTTGAATTATCTATACATCCTAGATAAGTCACTTCACTTCTCTCCCAGTTTTTTCACTGGCAGAAAAAAATGAGTAAAGTAGTATAACCTGTCTCATAAAGTTGTTAGGAGAATTAAAAAGTGCTTAGAACAATATCTAGCATAGAGTAAGCACTCAAAAAATAATCATGATTTTCTGTCCTTCATTTAACTGACCTTAAAATTTATTGAATTTCTTGTGCTTCAGGTTTTGCATCTATAAAGTGACAGTTGAACTTGGTTTTATTTCTGGGTTTCCTTATAATGAATGTTCTATTGTGTATGGTAGAAATGAGTGGATCAGAATACAACTTTATGAATCACATGTTTATTTGAGGTTTTCTTAGAACCACACTGTCTAAAATGGGGGAGCATTAACAAAGCTCACAGGGACTATACTAGTTAGGTGGGGCACATTAGCCACATAGTGAATTCCAAAATTATTCAAGACCAGTTTCTCAATTAGGTGTACACAGGCCTTTGTAGAAACTAAAGTCTAATTAAAATTCAAGATGTAGCTTGATACCATCATTTCTCAGGAGAAGCTGGCTTTACTGGTAAGACCCAGGAAAATATGACATGTGAGGTCCTTCTATGCTAGAAGATGATGCAGGTGTTGGCAGGTGAGGCCTCAGAATTCCAGGGCCTACTGAAGCCTGAGATCTCTGCCCATAGAGAAGTGACTAGCAGAGTACAGCCCTAAGCTCTCAAAAGTGTTGGTTAAACATGAGTTAATGTGTATTTTGAAGTCCAGTAGTCGAATTCAGTAACTCACATGTGGTGAGTTCAACAGGGTTTGATATAACACTTCCACAGGCAAGAAGAGTTTATTCACACTGTAGAAGGAAAGAAGGGAAATCACATCAGCTCTCACAGATGGGATCTGATCATATGTCCACTCTTAAACAGAACATCAAAACAGAACAAAAATGTAATCCCCAAATTAGCATCATTTGGCAAACTATGTAAGGGTTTTTAATGGGCTCAGAGCTATATGGCACATTCTTTTCTCCTGTATGATGTATGTTTGAATTTATTTTGATACCAGTATGTTGGGTTCTGTTGTCATTATGCTTTAGTTATTGGTGGAGCTTTGGTAAAAACCAGAGCTACTCCATCTCACCGTTCTTCCTTTTTAGATGTCCTTTGTATGCCCTCCCAATCTTTAAAACACTTTTTTAAACAATAAAATATTGGTTTTCATTAAAGTGTACTTAAAAAGTCTAGATCCAAAGGTGGGGGAAAAGATTACCCAAAGATTATTTAGTAACTACACATGAAAAAATGTAACTTCCTTAAAAATGTCATCACTTTAACATCACTAATAGTGGGAGAGTCTGACATTAAGTGCCTCCAATAGGAAATTCCCCATTTTTTTATTTCCTTCATTTTCTGGTCAGGCTATAAAGGAACAAGTCTGACAGCATGAGGAGCCAAGAATACAGAGCGTGTGGCTTTCTACAAGACGACTGGTCTAGACCGTTCAAAATGTTAATGTCATAGGATGTCTATAAAATACATGAAAAAAAGGATTAAAAGAGACATACCAAGTGCAATAAATAAATCTTGATTGGATTCTGGTTCAGTTAGTTGGAAACTATTTTTTTTTAGGCTTTTTGGAGAAATTTGAAAATGGACTGGTAGTAGTCTACATTATGGAATTTTGATTAATTTTTAGGAGTATTAATGACATGATTAAGTAGAAGAATGTCCTTCTTTTATATTATTTATTTATTTATTGTTAGTTGTTAGTGGACTTTATTTTATTTATTTATATTTGGTGCTGAGAATCTAACGTAATGTCTCACACATGCCAGACAAGTGTTCTACTACTGAGCCACAACCCTAGTCCTGTCCTTCTTTTATATATTTTTATTTGTTTGTTTTCAGGGATTGAACCTAGTGATGCTTAACCATGGATGTATATCCCAGCCCTTTTTTATTTTGAGACAGGTTTTCACTAAGTTGCTTAGGGTCTTATTAAGTTGCTGAGGCTGGCTTTGAACTTGTGATCCTCCTGCCTCAGCCTCCCAAGCTCCTGGGATTACAGGCATGTGCCACCATGCCCAGCCAAGGTCCTTATTTTTAGGAGTTGTATGCCAAAGAATTTGATGAAGAAATGTGGGCAACTTACTTTGAAATAGTTCAACACAACAAAAAAATGTGGTGTGTGTGTGTGTGTGTGTGTGTGTTTGCAACCAGAGAGCAAGAGAGAATGAGAGAGACCACAAATAAAGCAATATGTTAACAATTGTTCTTTTTTTAGGGGAGGTACTAGAGATTGAACTGAGGGGCACTGGAACACTGAGCCACATCCCCAGCACTATTTTATTTTATTTAGAGACAGAGTCTCACTGACTCAATGGCAGGGCTGTATAGGTGTTTACTGAAACATATATACACAAATGTGAGTGTGTGTGTGTGTGTGTGTGTGTGTGTGTATGTGTGTGTATGAAAAAACATGAAAAATATATTATGAAATTGTTCACAGTACAAATTTAAGAGAGAAGAGCATATGGTGAAGATTTTCTCCCATTCTGTAGACTCTCTCTTCACATTATTGTTTCCTTTGCTGAGAAGAAGAAGCTTACTAATTTTTGTTTACTTTTTGCACTTTAGGAGCATTGTTAAGGAAGTCAGATCCTAGGTCAACACGGTGAAGATTTGAGCCACATTTTCTTCTATTAGGCACAGGTTCTCTGTTCTAATACCTAAGTCTTTGATCCACTTTGAGTTGAGTTTCATGCAGGATGAGATAAGGGTTTAATTTCATTTTTTTACATATGGACCTCCAATTTTCCCAGCACCATTTGTGGATTAGGCTATCTTTTCTACAGTGAATGTTTTTTGTGCCTTTGTCTAGTATGAGATAACTGTATTTATGTGGGTTTGTCTGTGTGTCTTCTATTCTGTACCATTGGTCTATATGTCTGTTTTGTTGCCAATACCATGCCGTTTTTGTTATTGTGGCTCCGTGGTATAGTGTAAGGTCTGGTATTGTGATACCTCCTTCTTCACTCTTCTTGTTAAGGATTGCTTTGGCTATTCTGGGTCTCTTATTTTTCCAAATGAATTTCACGATTGCTGTTTCTAGTTCTATGAAGAATGATAGATTGCTAATCTCCAGGATATATAAAGAACTCAAAAAAGCTCAACACCAAAACAAAACAAAACAAAAAAAACCCCAAATAATCCAATCAATAAATGGGCTAAAGAACTGAACAGGCACATCACAGAAGAAGCAATACAATTGATCAACAAATATATGAAAAAAAATGTTCAACATCTCTAGCATTTAGAGAAAAGCAAATCAAAACAACTGTAAGGGCTGAGGATGTGGCTCAAATGGTAGCGCGCTCACCTCGCACATGTGAGGCCCTGGGTTCGATCCTCAGCACCACATAAAAAAATAAGTGAAACAGAGGCATGCTGTCCAGCTACAACTAAAAAACAAATATTTTCTTTAAAAAAAAAACTAAGATTTCATCTCACTCCATTCAAAATGGCAATTATCAAGAATATAAGCAACAATAAATGTTGACAAGGATGTGGGGAAAAAGGTACACTCATACACTCATACATTTCTGGTGAGACTGCAAATTGGTGCAACCATTATTGGAAGCGGTATGGAGTTTCCTCAGAAAACTTGGAATGGAACCACCGTTTGACCCAGCTAGCCCACTCCTTGGTTTATACCCAAAGGACTTAAAATTAGCATACTACAGTGATGCAGCCACATCAATGTTTATAGCAGCTCAACTTATAATACCTAACCTATGGAACCAACCTTGGTGGCCTTCAACAGATGAATGGATAAAATACGGTATATATACACAATGAAGTATTACTTAGACTTAAAGAAGAATGAAAAGATGGCATTTGGGGCTGAGGTTGTGGCTCAGTTGCAGAGCGGCAGCCTTACACATGTGAGGCACTGGGTTTGATCCTCAGCACCACATAAAAATAAATAGACCAAAATAAAGATATTGCATTCATCTATAACTAAAAAAAATTTTTTTTAAAAAGATGGCATTAGCTGGAGAATATCATGCTAACCAAATAAGTCAGTCCCCCCAAATCAAAAGCTGAATGTTTTCTTTGATATGGGGGTGCTATTCACAATAAGGGGGTGCTAGGGAAGAATAGAATTACTTTGGATTAGATAGAGGGGAGGGAAGGGAGGGAAGGGATTGGGGGAAAGGAAGGATAGTAGAATGAATCTGACATTATTACCCTATGTACATATTAGACAATACAACCGGTGTGATTCTGCACAACCCCAAGAAGAAGAAATTCCATTTGTGTATGATGTGTCAAAATGCATTCTACTGTCATCTATAACATCAGAACAAATAAAAAAAAAGGTAAGAGCAAAGTTCTGTTAAGGCCTCCAAAAGGTCAGATGAGATCCATCCATATAAGGGAAGCCTACTGATTTAAGTATTAAAACTATCACAGAAACATCTAGAATGATGTGTGACCAAATAGCTAAGTTGACACATACATTCCCTAGAATACACATGCAGAAGCCCTAGTCACTAAAGCCATATAATGCAAACAAACATTATAAAAATGTTCAAAAGTTCTTTCAAATTTGCAGATAAATCTAATTTGTGACCAGGTTTAGTGGCACACATCCTGTAATTCATGCTACTCTGGTTGCTGAGGCAGAATTCCAAATTTGAGGCCAGCCTGAGTAACTTAGTGAGACCCTGTCACAAAATAAAATAAGATATAAGTACTGGGGATGTAGCTCTGATACAGTGCTCACCTAGCATCATACAGGACCTGGATTCAATCCCCAGTACCAAAACAAAGAAAAATCCAATTTGTATGCAATAATTTATATTGCAGCTAATTGATTTTGTTAAATTGCAGTCACATTTTTAAAAATATTTCTTAGAAGAGTTATATTTATCTTTTATTTATTTTATTTTTTAGTTTTAAGTGTGCACAATATTTTATTTTTATGTGGTGCTGAGGATTGAACCTAGTGCCACACATGTGCTAGGTGAGCACTCTACCACCTGAACCACAACCACAGCCCTTATCTTTTATTTTTAATTTTAACCTAGGGGTACTTAGCACTGAGCTACATCCACAGCCTTTTCTTTATTTTTAATTTTGAGACAGTGTCTTGCTCAGTTGCTTAGGGACTTGCTAAGTTGCTGATGCAGGGTTTCAACTTGTGATCTTCAGCCTGTCTCAGCCTTCCCGGCTGCTGAGATTACAGGCATGCACCACCATGCCCAACTAGGAATTAATTTTAAAGTGAACCTTACTTCTAGAACACACAATATTCTGCTTTACACTGCTTTTTCTAAATAAGGTACAAGTGATTTAAACAGAAAATGAAGCACCAACAAATCAAGGAAGAAGAAACAGAACAGACAAAAACTTGCAAAATAAGTATAAATAACATAATCATGAAGGCTGAATTCCCTAATGCTCAAGTAAACATAAAATTAGATTTTTTTTAAAGAGCAAAACTGGAGGACTTACATTTCCTAATTTCAAAAGCTAGTACAGAGCTGTCATAATCAATACAATGTAGCTCTGGCATAAAGATAGACACATATATCAATGGAAATAAACCCATGATTTGGTGAACTGGTTTTTGACAATGGTGCCAAACCATCTAAGACTATTTTTTGCAATAGTCTTTTTAATAAATGGTGCTGGTAGTCTAGAAATTCATATGAAAAAAAGGAGGAGGAGGAAGAGTAGGAGGAGGAGAAGAAGTTGGATCCTTATTTCATGCCAGATGAAAAAAATTAATTAAAGAGGATATTCATAATGGCAGATTAGAGGAAGCCTGTATTTCCAGTTGCTTAGTATCTCAGGATTCAAGCAGAGAGAGTATTGCTTCCCATTGAGGCAGGTTAAAGAGCAAATTCACTGAAATTCAACACTGGACAATTAGAGTCTCTTAGGAAAACACACACACAAACATGTCTCAGAAATATGGGGGTATGGAGCAAAAGAAGCTGTAGCAGCAACACTAGTGCTGGTTAACTGCAAAGGGGAGGGATAACACACGCGTTTTGGCATAGAAAAATCTGTAGGTCAGAAAATCGGCCTGAGAGGCTAGAGATATGGCTCAAGCTCGCCTGGCATGTGTGCGGCCTGGGTTAGAACCTCAATACCACATATGAACAAAGATGTTGTGTCCGCCGAAAACTAAAAAATAAATATTAAAATTCTCTCTCTCTCTCTCTCTCTCTCTCTCTAAAAAAAGAAAGAAAGAAAGAAAGAAAGAAAGAAAGAAAGAAAGAAAGAAAGAAAGAAAGAAAAATCAACCTGAATGTAGCCAATCCAGAGGCTGCACGTGAACTGGGGTTTGAAAAATGCTGTGTAGTTCTCAACTGGCAAGCAAAGAGCCAAGGAGAATCAGTCTTGAGGAGGCCAAGCTGAGCTGCAACAGGATCCCAGGAGATCACAGCAAACATTGCATACTGTCCCAGCAAGCACCCACCTACAGTGCAGCCTAGGGTGTAAATAGCAGAATGTGAATAACACAGGCACAGAGAAGATAGTATCCAGGAAGAGTCAAGTCAGAAAAATGCCTCTACTTGCTTTCCCTTTGAGTCTAGTGGCTTACATGACCAACTGAAGGGAGTTGAGAAACTGAATAGGCAGGCTCAAATATAGCTAGGGACTAAGCCAGGGAAGGTGGTATTCATGGGCAGCAGACTGTGTGGATTGTTGGTTCCCCTGCCCCCATGAGTAGAATTCTTGGGAAGCTACTGAAATCCAGACTCCCTGCTGAGATCAGCATTTACCTGACTCTAGGGATGTGTTGGTGTAATCTCACCAGAGCAGATACCACCCAACAAAGCCCCGAAGGCCTGATTAGACCTAAACCCCAGATGACAGGACTCCCTTCCTAGAAATCTGCAGCAGTCCCACCCTAGGAGTGCATTGATTGGACAAAACTCCAATCAATAGTACTTCCCATTCCATCCTACCTTGCACTGGTGAGAAGGGAATCTGAGAAGTATTCCAACCAGTTTCAGTTTTAAGCCCCTCCAGCTGGCAGCTTGGTAAACAACATAAAAAGAGGAAGGGGTTAAGAGACCCAGCTGTCACACACTTGCATGTGTTCTCTCAGTACATAACCAAAGAAGAAATGGAAAGGACAGTTGGATATATGCAATGGTCATCCATCCTCATATACTGTTTTGACCAGTCTCAGTGAAGATATTTTCTTCATTTTTTATCAAAATATTTTTTCAGTTTTCTTCCCCTATTATGTTCTCTTAATGAACTATTTTTACCATCTTTTAGACTATTTGGTTTATATAACTCCTGCCCCTGCTATTCATATTTTTGCAGTTATGAGTATTGTGGATGACATAATTGACTCCTGCGGTTTAATTCCTGATCTAGTTCATGGTTATTTTTTTTTTATTATTATTATTTGCTGTTGGCAATTGCTGAGCATCCCCCCTTCCTATTTTTTGTGGTAATTAGTGTTGTAGATGTCACTGTAGGAACTGGGTATTTATTTTAATGCTGTATTTGTTTTGCTTTGATGGTTACTATTGTTTGTTCCCCCTTTTCTGTGAGGTGCTGGGAATCTACAGAGATACTACAAGTTCACAGGATAGAGACTGCTGCTGAACTAAACTCAACCAAAAGATAGGGCACCTTGCTCCAAACACAAATTAACCACACTCAAAATTTAGCTATACTTAGTACAAAGAGGAAGAGAACCAACCCAAAACTAATGATCAGGTTCCAAGAAAGAATGGGTGGGGAAAGCCTTCAGGTTCCACTCATGAACATCTACTCCTACAGCAAATACAGCAAGAAGTAAAACAAAAGCAATAGATATGACACCTATGATGGGTCTCAATTCTAGATCACTGTAGGACACGGGTAAGAGAAGGCTATGCTCTAAAGAGGCCCACACATAAGAGTGCAAGAGAAATCCATTCCAACAGATGGACAAACCCAACACAGGAATACAAGAAATGTGAAAAAATAAGGTAACATTATGCCACCTAAAGTTCATAATTCTTCATGAAATGACTTGAAAAATATTGAAGTGGATGAAATATCAGATAAAGAATTTAAATTAATGATCATAAAAATGATCATTGAATTCCAAGGAATACAGAAAAACAGCTGAATTAATTATGGAAGTCAGTGCAAGATATGAATGAAAATTCATTAAGGAGATAGAGATTGAAAAAGAAACAAACAGAAAGCTCAGAAATGAAAGACACAATAAAAGAAAATGTTCAGTTGAAAGTCTCTCCAATGGAGTAGACTATGCAGAATAAAGAATATCAGAAATGAAAGACAAAGAAGCTATCCTTGAACATTCAGAAGATATTAAAGAAAAGGAGTCATGATTGGAATATATAATAACTCTGGGAAAACATTAAGGGACCAAATTTAAGAATCCTAGGAATTGAAGAGGGACGTGAAATGCAGGATAATGGCATAGATAACCTCTTCAGGGACATAATAACAAAATTTTCAAATCTCAAGAATGAGATGGACATTCAGACACAGGAGGCATTCAGAATCCCAAATACACTAGTTCAAAAAAAAAAAAAAAAAAAAAAACAGAACCGGGCTGGGGATGTGGCTCAAGTGGTAGCGCACTCGCCTGGCATGCATGCGGCCCAGGTTCGACCCTCAGCACCACATACAAACAAAGATGTTGTGTCCGCCGATAACTAAAAAAAATAAATAAATAAATATTAATTCTTTGCCTTCTCCATTTTAAAAAAAAAAGAACCTCTTCAGAACACATATTAATTAAAATGTCTTACATATCAAATAAGTATAGATTTTTAAAAGCCTCCAGAGAAAAACATCAGGCACATTTAAAGGAAAGCCAATCAGAATTACTTCTGATTTCTAAGCTCAAACTCTAAGAATCCATGAGGATTTGGATGATGTGTTCCAAATTCTGAAAGAAAAATAACTCAAGCAAGATTGTTATATCCAGCAAAGCTATCCTTCAGAATAGAAGAAAAAATAAAACTGTTCAAGATAAACAGAAACTAAAAGAATGCATGGCTACTAATCAGCTCTACAGAAAATACTTAAAAAATATTTCACACAGAAGGAAAAAAAAAAAAACAAACCTTAGCCCTCACCTCATTTGAAGAGTAGCTAAAGAAGTGAGAAACAGGACCAAATTAAACATTATAAATCAGTCAAGGGCTGGGATATAGTTCAGTTGATAGAGTTCTTACCTCAAATGTATAAAGCCCTGGGTTCAATCCCCAGAACTCCCCACCCCCACCCATACACATACACACAAATGAAATCAATCAAAATGGGATGAATTTAAAAACATCTGTCTATAATAACATTAAATGTAAATGATTTCACCTCTCTAATTAAAAGACAGGCTGGCAGAATGCCTTAAAAAATAAAAACAAGACCAATTATAAGTTGTTTTCAAGAGATTCACCTTACAGGCAAGGATAGCCACAGGTTGACGATTAAAGGTTGGAAATTGATATTCCATGCAAATGGAGGCCCCAAACAAGCAGAAGTAGCTACTGTCCTGCCTGACAAAGGAGACTTCAAGCCAGAATTGACCAGAAGAGACAAAGAATGTCAAAGGTAAACAATCCAACAAGAAGTTATAATGATAGTAAATATTCATGCCCCAAATGTTGGTGTACCTACTTACATACAAGAGACATTACTCAAAAGTTCTGGAAGACCCTAATACAAAAATATGGGGTGATTGCAACATACTTCTCTCACCAATAGATAGATCATCTTAAGACTGGACCTGAAAAACAGTACAAATCAGTGGGATTTAGCAGACATCTAGAGACTATTTCATCCAAGCCAAATACACTTTCTTCTCAGCAGCTCATGGAACCTTCTGCAAAATAGATCATATTTTAGGTCACAGAGCAGCTCTTAGCAAATATAAAAGAAATTGATATTATTCCTTGCATCTTGGATAAAATTGAATGAAATTAGAAATCAACACCAAAAACTCCTACAGAAACTATATAAGTACATGGAAATTGAACAATATAATTTTGAATGATGAAAGGGTGATAGAAGAAATAGGTGAAAAACTAAAAAATTCTTAGAATAAAACAAGAATCTCCACTGTGGAGATGGCTTGTAGTTAAGTTTTTAGCTATAAATGCGTACATAAGAAAATCAGAAAGATCCCAACAAATAACCTAGTCATGCATCTCAAGGCTCTTGTCAAACAAGAACAAATCAACTCCAAAATGAGGAGAAGGAAGCAAAGAGTTAAGGTCAAACCCCACATCAATAAAATCAAGAAAAAAATACAGAGAATAAATGAAACATAGAGTTGGTACTTCAAAAGATAAACAAGTTTATCAGTTCTTACCTAAACTAAGCAAAAGAAAAAGAGAGAAGAACCAATTAAAAGAAAACTAGAGATGAAAAGGAGAAATCACCACAGACACCAATTTATAGAAATCCAGAGGATCATTATGGACTATTTTGAAAACTTATACTCCAATAAATTGGAAAACTTAGAAGAAATGGATGGAATATGAAAAAATTTCTTAAGTGAAATAAGCCAAACTCAAAAAGTGAAGGGTCATATGTTTTCCCTTACATGGGGAAGCTGGAGAGGAAAAAGTAAAAGAAAGGTAGGGGCAGGATTTCATGAAAATTGAAGGAAGATCAAGGAGATGGAGAAGGGGAGGGAGACGGGAAATACTGGGGAATGATATTGACCAAATTGTATTGTTATATTATGTACATGTATGAGTATGTAACAATGAACCCTACCAATATGTACAACTATAATGCACCAATAAAAATATGGATAAAAGGAAGAATACTAAAAAAATTAATTCAAGCTAAGTATAATGGAGCCTGACTATAGTCCCAGCTACTCATGAGGCTGACAAAGGGGATTACTTGAGCCCAGGTAAGTGAAATCCCCATCTCAAAAGGGAAAAAATATTAAAACATATGAAAGAGCTAACTGTGTGACTTTTTTTTTTTTTCTTGGTGGTCTTGGAAATTGAACTCAGGGTTGCATGCGTGGTAGGCAAGCACTGTACTATTAAGCTATGCTTCCTGCCTAAAACATTTGTTTTTAAGTCTTCTAAAACTTTTATCTGGGCACAAATGTCCCATGCCTATAATCCCAGTGACATGGGAGGCTGAGGCAGGAGGATCTCAAGTTTGAGGCTAGCCTGGGCAACTTAGCAAGATTCTGTCTCAAAAGTAAAATATTTTAGAAAGGGTTGGGAATGTAACTCAGTGGTAAAGCACCCCTGGGTTCAATATCTAATTAAAAAATAAAAAGGTTTATAAAAAATCTTAAAAGAAAACAGGGTAAATCTTAATGAGGTTGTATTTGGTGAAGAGTTCTTAGACATGACACTCAAAGTATGAGCAATAAAAGAAAGAATAGATAAACTTGACTAAATCAAATTGTTGAGTTTTGTTCTTTGAAGGATACCATCTGAAAGTGAAGAGCTGGGCTGTGGTTGCAGCTCAGTGGTAGGGGGCTTGCCTAGCATGAGTAAGGCACTGGGTTGGATCCTTAGCACCACATAAAAAAATAAACAAAATAAAGGCATGTTGTCTATCCAGAAGTACAAAAACAAAACAAAACAAAACAAAAATAAACCCAAAGTGAAAAGCTTCTGGGGATATAGCTCAGGGATAGGGTGCTCATGCAGCATGTGGAAGGCTCAGAGTTCCATCCCTGGCATGAGGTGTGTTGGGCAGTGAAAAGACTCAAGACTTCCAGGCAAACAAAGGGACTCCTGCTAAGTACGACATTTTAAGAGTTCAAAGATTATCCACCAGAAGGTAAGGCCAAAAGCCAGGTCTCTGTTTGGGCAAGGTTAAATTATTTACTACAGAATCTTTGAAAACATTATGCTAAGTGAAAGAAGTCAGTAACTAAAGAACAGTTGTGTGATTCCCCTTACACAAAATGTCCAGGATAGACAAATTCAAGGACAAAGAAAGTGGATTACCTCCCTGGGGTTCCTAGGTTTGGGATGGGAAAGGTGAATAGCTATTAATGACTAGATGTGAGAGTTTTGTTTTAGTTTTGAAAATTTAGATAGTGGTGATGATTATGAAACTCTGAATGTACTGAAAAACACTCATCTGTGGACTTTAACAATATGAATCTTACGGTATATGAAAAATATCTCAATAAACTATAAAAACAAATGTAAGTAAAACAAAAAAAATGAAATGAAGATACAAGTGAGTAAAAAGCATGATAAATTATCCTTTGCTGAATGTGGTGGTGTATGCCTGTAATCCCAGCAGTTTGGGAAGCTGAGACAGGAGGATCGCAAATTCAAAGCCAGCCTCAGTAAAAAAGTGAGGCACTAAACAATTTAGTGAGACCTTATCTGTAAATAAAATATGAAATTGGGCTGGGGATGTGGCTCAGTGGTCAAGTGCCCCTGAGTATCCCACACACCCCCTAAAAACAACAACAAAAATATCCCTTTATTTGCTTTTTTCCCAATTAAAATTTAAAATTGGTTTGTTGAGTTTTTTTTTTTTAATGTAGGCTTCATGATTAGCATTGAGTTGTCTGTAAATTAACTTGGAGAGAAAGCTGATATCTTTACAATTATATGTTTTCTCACTCAGTAGAACGGTTTAGGCTTTGCCTTATTAAAATCTTAGTTCATATTTCCCAAAAACGTTTTGAAGTTTGTCTTTACATAGATTATATGCATCTCTCAGGATATGAATTCTTAAGCTTTTCATTTTTTGTTATCATGATTGCAATCTGTTTTATATGATTCCAAATATATCAGTAATTTTTATTAAGCAAGCCAAAAATGTTCTGAAATGTGTCACCTTATGGGCAGTATACATTTTTTTGATGGTAAATTATTATTATTTGTGGAAATGAGGGTTGATTTCTGGGTCTCGGGCATGCTAGGTAAAATGTGCTCTATCACTGAGCTGTACCCCAGCCCTGTAGATGACTTGAAAGTTAGGGTCACCTCATGTTTGGTCAGATGTACTCCTGTGTCTTCTTCCTGGGATTAAGCAATTCTTCAGGTTGATGGGTAGGAAAGCAGCTTTGCTTTGAGCTACCTTCTCTGCACACTCTGAGATTTCCTGTTTAAATGCATTGCAAGACCTGCTGACCCCATTTCTTTCCAGATTTAATTATTCCTTTTGAGAGTTGGCTCTAACCTTAAGGGGATGCGAACACGAAGATCCACTGGGGATGAAGCTTTAGACCCAAGATAACGATTCCTTTTTCTATTGAATAGCCTGGCAGGGGAACAATTTGCCCCTTGCTCTGAGCCCTGTCATTTGTTTTGATCATTTTTCATTCCTATCAAGTGTGCTGTTGGCTCAGGAGGCAGCCATCTGATACCTGAAGTGATTTATTATATTACTTCCTTCTCTTTCTCTAGAAACAAGATAGATATTCCACTAGAATATGCCCACTTGCAAACTAAGGAGCTGTAGTACATATGGTATAGATGGCTATGATTAATAAATAGTGGGACAGTAATATTGGTTATTGGATGACGAGTTCCTCTGTGCTTATGTATCTTAGAATAGCTCTGGGAGTGGATGATTCTTTTTTTTTTAAAAAATATTTTTTTATTTTTTAGTTATTGGCGGACACAACATCTTTGTTTGTATGTGGTGCTGGAGGATCGAACCCGGGCCGCACGCATGCCAGGCGAGCGCGCTACCGCTTGAGCCACATCCCCAGCCCTGGATGATTCTTATTATTTGTCCCTCCCCTTTAAAAATACAATTAATTTGTTATTTTTAGTTATACATATAGTAGGATGCATTTTGACATATTCTGCATCCATGGAGTATAACTTCCCATTCTTGTGGTTGTACATGATGTGGAGTTACACTGGGTGTGAATTCACATATGAATATAGGAAAGTTATGTCCGATTCATTCTACTGTCTTTCCTATTTCCATCCCCCGCTCCCTTCCCTTCACTCCCCTTTGTCTAATCCAAAGTACTTCTATTCTGCCCTACCCCGCCTCCCTTATTGTATATTAGCATCCACATATCAGAGAGAACATTTGGTCTTTAGTTTTTTGGAATTGGCTTATTTCACCAAGCCTGATAGTTTCCAGTTCCATCCATCTGTCTCTCCCCTTCTTAAAAGCTGGATATTGAACCCAAAGCCTGTGTGTGCTAAGCACCCGCCATAGCACTGAGCCACCTTCTTAGTCCCTCCCCATTTTATAGAGGAGGAAATTGAGGCTTAGAGATAATATGTAAGCTTCCCAGGATGACAAATAGCAAGTGACTAATCTGAAACTCAGACCCCCAAGAACATCATCTTTTTATTCATTTATTGTTTTTTAAAATTAATTAATTAATTAATTTTAATTAGGTACATAGGATGGCAGAATGTGTTTTAATTTGCTGTACACAATTGCAGCACAACTTTTCACTTTTCTGGTTGTACATGATATAGTGTACCTAGGGTAATGATGTCCATCTCCTTCCACCATCTTTCCTGCCCCCATGGCCCCTCCCCACTTACTTGGTTTTTCAAAGAATTTTTTGTAGTTGCAATTGGAAGGCATGCCTTTCTTTTATTTGCTTATTTTTGTGTGTGGTGCTAAAAATAAAACCCAGTGCATCACACATGCTAGACAAGCACTCTGCCACTGAGCCCTAGCCCCAGCCCTTATTTGTTATTTTTAATGGGTGCTTTATAGGTATACATAAGGTGGAATTCACAGTGGTATATTTACACATGCACATAGAGTAATTTTGTCAAATTAATTCCAAGAACATCATCTTAATCAGCATCTCCCAAGTAGATGATTCCATCTTTCTAAGAAATCTGGAGTCAGACAGACCTGAGGTAGAGCCCTGCCTTCATTATTACTTCAGTCTAAAGACTTCAACAACTCTGCCTACCTCATTAGGCTGTGGGATAACACCATGTTATGAACGTCAAGTGCCTAAGTGTTTGGCTCAGGGTGAGTACTAAGTAAATGCCAGCTGTTGTTCTTCAAAAATCTGTCAAGTGCTGCCTCTATACGAGAACCTGTGCTAATTTGGGGAGGGGGATTTCAATGAAATCCTGTGCAGTCAGGTCCTACAGACCAGTAGACTGGTAGCTCTGGGGCTTGTGTGCTGTTTGTTCCTCAGATGCTTTAAAACATTTCAGTGAGCTTCAGACATTTAAAAGTTGGTAGATTTTTATAAAGATCCAGAATTCTAGAAGCGATAGATCTGACGACAGTGAGCCTGAATTCCACACATGGAATGTGGTTGGTCATGTGGGAATGGAAGCATCTCCAAAGGAGAGGTTATTAGTTACCATTCATTGTTGTGGTTGCACCGTTGTCCTCATGACAAAGAAATGATTCATGTACTTATGATTCTGTCAAAAGAGAATCAAGGGAATTGTGTGATTGAAGACTCATAAGACAAAGTTTTTGCTTCTTTTTTCAAAGTCGGGGTTAGTCTCATGTCTGACCTGCTTCCTTTAGTTTTGTTATCTTCCCGGGTTCCTTAGACACCGGAGTTTGCAACCCCTTATGAAAAATGTCACCTCGTCACAATGCTATTAGTGCTGTGCTGGAGGTAAGCCTAAGATGCTTTGGAAGCACCGGGGAAAAGCACTTAGTCAGGGCTGGAGCATTCAGAGGATGCTTCCTGATAATGTCACCTAACCAAAGCCATGTGCCATTTGTAGGTGAGGCCCAGGACAGGGGCAGAGGTTTGGGTGGTGAGTGGAGTGAGCAGCATGGACAGCATGAGAAGGGGCTCAGAGATAGTAGTAACAGTTTCCGTCTCATCTTTGATCTATTTACCTGTCCTTGAATGTCTTACTCAGACCCCCTTCACAGGGGGAGTGTTATCTCTGAAGATCCCATGACTGGAGAAAAGATGACTGACGCAGTCAGTGACCTAGCCTTCTGGCCTCTCCACCAGCTACACCTAAATCTCTAGGTTCTTGGCTCACTGAACACATATGTACCTTGGGAATTGCCCTTCGAGTTGCTGACACAGGCTCCTATGTCAGAGTCCTCATACTCATCACCCAGTTGGGTACTGCTAAGAACCATAGCCAAGTAGGAATGACGCATGGCATTTTTGGTTGAAAGGTGACCCCAGCAAGCCATTGAGATGATAATGATTATGTTAAGATGGGCATTCAATTGGAGATTAGACTCCTGCTGTCTGCCTAGGCCTGCTACTTTGGAGCTCTCCTGGGACTCCGGAGAGTTCCCAGAGAGTTCCCATTGGTTGGGGAAGTGCGGTAGGAGGGAATTCCGGAGGAGGGATTTCCTGTTGGTGTAGTGTGTCCCAGAGAGAATGCTGCGTGCGTGATGCAAGGGAGAATTCCCGGGGAGCGTGTGTGGAGTGTGCTGGTGGAGTTCAGAAATAAAGTTTGTTCCTGCTTGAGTGGCTCATGATTTGTGCCCAGCCAGACTGCGTCAGTGTACCAACTATCATATAGAGTTATTCTTTCAAATCAGGGACTGAGAATATTTCACTGACCTAACATTTTACTTCTTAAATAATAGAAGTTAAGAGTTTGTGTGGCAGGTGGAATTTACCCTCCCCCAAATAAACCACCCTTACATGTCTGTTCCTGGGAAAGGCAAATTTGAGTTTCTCTCACTAAGACAATAAAGAGAAGCCTCCAGGAAAGGATGTTTCTGTGGGAGGAATCCAGAAAAGTGGAGAGAGAAGAAATCTAGCTCCTCTCAAAACAAGAATGAAAACCTATCTAGGTGGGCAGGACCAGGCTCAGCTCATAGGGAAAACGATTTTCTTCCTGTGAGTAGACTTTAACATTTGCAACCTCCTCCCTTTTCTTTTTCAGTACTGGGGTTCAAACCCAGAGTCTCTCACATGCTAGGCAAGAGCACTACCACTGAGCTATCCCCTCAGCCCCTCACCTTTAAGAACATCCAAGGGAAAAAGTAGGCTCAGATCCAACTGGTGGGAGGTCAAATGAAAGTGAAGGGCTCATGCCTGTTCTTGGTCATAGGCAGGAGCTCATTCCCACCAGGGGCTGAGAGACTTGGCAGAGGCCCGGTGCAGGCTGAAGATAGAAGGGATTTCCTTGTAGAGTTCAAAGTTAAATTCAGTGAAGAACTCTGCCCCAAACCATTCTAAGATACCATTTCACATTCACTAAGATGACTATAAGCAAATAGACAATAACCAATGTAATAATATTCCTGGGACTCCCTTTCCTTATTTGCTGAGGAGGTCCAGAAATCAGAATTCCTGTATATTGCTAGAGAGGATGTAACATGGTACAGGCTGGGGATGGAACCCAGGGCCTTGTACTTGCAAGGCAAACACTCTTCCAACTGAGCTAATCCCTAGCCCTCAAAATCTTCAACATAGAGTTACCACATGACCCAGAGATTCCACTCTCACGTATACACCAAAAGAAATGAAAACATCTTTCCCAACAAAAACTTGTACACAAATGAGCATAGCAGTGTTACCGCTGTCTACCTCTGACGAGTCCTTGCTTCCCCGAATGCTGGAGTCTTAACACCAGAGAAGCAGCTGAGGCAAGTGGAGAGTGGAAAGTGGAAGCTTTATTAAAGGACAGCAGAAAAGACTTCTCCCCTAAGGAAGAAGGAGACCCAAAAAGCACAATCCGTGGAAGGGGGAGGTCTTCCCTCTTTTATAGCTAAGGTCTTCTTTTAGTCCTCCCACATTCCTGTCTATCCTGCAGTGATAGAATGCAGGTGGGAGATAGGTGGACTGGAGGAGAAATCTGGGCAGGAAGGGCCTGGGGTGGTTTAATTAGCACTTCTCTGTTTGCTGGGAGCTACTTCATTAACAGTTCTTTAGGATGGGTTAGGGCCTTGGGGATATTAACATTTCAATTTCCCCAAGTGCTTCTCTGGTTTCCATCTTCTTTATCTTTAAATCTGGCTTCAGCAGCATTATTCATAATAGCCAAAATATGGAAACAACCCCAATGTCCATTAGTAGGTAAGTGGATAAATACAATACAGTATTTCTCTAACCAAGATATTTGGTGGTACGAAGAAATGGTGTGCTGTTACATGCTTTGAAATATATGAATCTTGAAAGCAGGCTAAGTGAAGGAAACCTGCACAAAAAACTAGACATTGTATCATTCCATTTACATGAGGCGTTCAGAACACCATATTCACCCAGAATGCAGACTGGCAGTTTACCTGGGGAGGGGTGGGAAAGGAAATGACTGCTAATGGGTAAGGGTTTTCTTTTTTTCTTTCCTTTTTTTTTTGATTATTGAAAAATAAAAAGTTCTGAAATTAGATACTGCGATGGTTGTACAACTTTGTGAATATCATATGTAATGATATGATATTATATATACTTCGAAAGGGTGAATTTTATGGCATGTGAATTATGTCTCAATAAAACAGTTGTTTAAAAAAAACTCTGCTTTAACTCAGACTGTCTCTAAGATACCTGGGAATCAAGTGGACTTTTCCTTTTTATTTATTAGTATTCCTGGGACTCCCTTTCCTTATTAACTTCTTATCTGTTGTTTTCTTAAAGTTCTGTCTTAAGACCTTTTCTTATTATGCTCCATGGAGACAGACTCCCAGGTTTACCAGTAACTAGTTATGTGATTTTGAGCAAGTTAGTTAACTTCTTGTCATCAATTTCTTCATTTGGAAAACAGACAAAATAATACTACCTTTTTATAGGTTAAGTATGAAGATAAAATGACCAATGTAAGGGCTGGGGTTGTGGCTTGGAGGTAGAGTGCTTGCCTAACATACATGAGGCACTGGGTTAAATCCTCAGCACCACATAAAAATGAAAATATTGTGTCCACATACAACTAAAAAATAAAAATAAATGACCAATGTATGAACTATGAACCATGTTTAGAATGGTACCTGGCACATAGTGAATCTGGTATTTGTATTTGCAATGATTTTACATATATATAATATTATGTATGTTAATACCGATACATTGAAATCCTAGAACAGTATTTAGCACATAGTAAGTGCCCTATAAGTGTTAATTATCATTACTCACTTATATTTATTAGATTGGTAATGGCTAGGTTGTCTGAAATTGTCTTGCTGTTGGTGAACACTTGAGCTGTTTCCAATTTGGGATTATTAATGAATAATACTTCTTTGAATATGTGTGCATTGGTTTCTCCGGGCTACACTTAGACAGTGGGCCATTAAATCACAGGGTATGTTTATCTCCATATTTATAGGTATGCTAAAATGTTTTCCAAAGTGTTTGATTCAGTTTAGATTCCCACTTGCAGTTGCAATAAGATCCTCTCCAAGACTTAATATGCTCATCTTTAAAATTTTTTACATCTATATACATCAATGGCATCAAGTTTATTCTTTTCTGATTACTAAAGAGGAATACCTTTGATTTTCTTTTTTCGAGGTTTGTAAACAAGGCTCTTGTACTTTTATTACTGAGTTATATTATTTGTTGTTGCTTTGTGAGAATTCTTCATGTTTTTGGATAGTCCTTTATCCATTGCAAATATCTCCCATCACTCTGCTTGACTTTTTGCCCTAACAATGTTATCTTTTGATGAACAGGAAAAAAAAATTAATTCTGCAGTGAATTTTTCATTTTTTTAATGGCTAGTGCTCTTTGTGTCTTGTTTAAGAAATTCTTCCCTATCCTGGCATCTTATCTTGTAAAAGCTTATATTTATTCTTTTTACACTATGTCAGTTCCACCTGGAATTGAATATTGTGCAGAATATGTGATAGCAGAAAGTGTAATTTCACCTTTTTTTTTTTCTGCACGGGTGCTCAATTTTAACAACAGCATTCATCTAAAAGTCTTTATTTCCTCACTGATCTACAGACTACTTCTGTCACATAGCAAATGTCCATATGTACAGATCTGTTTAGGGGCTCTTTATATCTGTTCCTGTAATAAATCCCAAAATAAAACAGTTATCCTGACCAGTATAAATCTAAGATCCTGTAGGATGTAGCAGGCAGGGATTCTTTTTTTGTTCACATGGAAACATATAGATTTAGTTGCTGGTTAATAGCTCTTATTTTAGGGACATTAGTATAGTGCTCAAAAGAACACTTAGAAGGGCAGAGCCAAGGGAATCACTAAAATCTGTCAGGCATTGTCTGAGTCCTTTCCTGAGTGCTGCAGCTATATCAGTTTGACTTGGGATTTCTGTTGCTTGCAACCACCCAGAGCATCCCAACTTATCCGTGAGCTAGCTTAAATACAGGCTTGACTGCAGAAACAAGTAAAAACATTCTGTTCATGAAAAGGAAAACAGCCATGAATTTTATTCTACAGGGAGCAAAGATGTAATAGTGACAATAATGACAGTTACAGTGAACATTTATGAAGCCAGGCACTGTATCAGAAAATTTATAGATAACATATCATTATATTTAGGATCTTATTCAATGACCATAACCTCCTACTGTTTTTATTTCTCCCATTGTAGAGATGAGGAAACAGACCCCAGATGTTAAATAACCATCCTAATGTCACACAGTTAGTTTAAAGGTAGGTTTGTCTGGTTCCAATACACTTGTCAATTGCTCTTTTGACTTAGAATTATGTATCAAATAGGGCTAATTACAATATGAAAAGCAGTATGGAGATTCCTTGGACAACTGAAAATGGAACCACCATTTGACCCAGCTATCCCACTGTAGTATGCTGTTTTTAAGTCCTTTAGGTATAAAGGATAAAGAGCATACTACGGGGACACAGCCACATCAATGTTTATAGCAGCACAATTCCCAATAGCTAAATTGTGTATACAACCTAGATGCCCTTCAGTAGATGAATGGATAAAGAAAATGTGGTATATATGCACAATGGAGTATTGCTTAGCATTAAAAGAGAATAAAATCACGACATTTGTAGGTAAATGGATGGAGTTGGAGAATATAATGCTAAGTGAAGTAAGCCAACCCCAATAAACCAAATGCTGAATGTTTTCTTTGCTATGAGGATGCTGACTCACAATGGGGATGGGACTGGGAATGTGGGAAAGGGGAGGGAGGGGAAGTGGGGAGTAGGAAAGATGGTGGAATGAGATGGACATCATTACCCTAAGTACATATATGAAAACACGAATGGTGTGACTCTACTTTGTGTTCAACCAGAGACGAAAAATTGTGCTCTATTTGTGTAATATTAATTGAATTGCATTTCTGCTGTCATATATAACTAAAAAGAATAAATAAAACAAAAAAAATAGGGCTAATTAAAAGCTTCCAGAAGAGTTAGGTTTTGGGAAAAAGGAAATTCTACCTCATTATTATTAGGAACATAAGTGAATCTAACCTTTCTGGAGGGCAGTGTGGCAGTACTAAATACCTAAAGATATATATATATATATATATATATATATATATATATATATATATTTAAAAGGATTGTATTTTTTTTATGCCGCAGCCCAGCTGGCTGGGCAAAATAACTGGGGGGGGGGTGACGAACAACTTGTGTAGATTAGATTGATTCAGCAGGAGTGGGAGCCATTTATTGTAGGACAGGAGGGGTATATATACATTCCACACAGCTTATCTTAATTAACATAAACTAGATACAGCAGTCAACCAATAAGGAATCTCCACACTGAATGGCTCACTGGCCTTACTTCACAAACCACTCCCTCTGGCATTATTTTCATTTATTTACTTTTATGTGGTGCTGAAGATCAAACCCGGGGCCTCACACATATGAGGCAAGCCCTCTACCACTGAGCTACAACCCCAGCCCCTGAAGATGTTTATATTCTTCAAACTAGTAATTATACTTTAAAGAAAATCAGTGATGTCCCAAAATAAAGATTTTCAAGAATGTTCATAGCAACAAAAATTTTAATAGCTAAAATAATGGATTGATTAAATAAATGCTAGGAGCTAAAATATCTTTGAAAACATTAAGAATGATATTTTGGAATTTTTTTAATGACAAGGAAAAATACCACCACAAGTGAAAAAATGGTTTAAAAATTATATTCACAGTAGGATTTCTATGATATACATTACTTAAAAGACTAGAAGGATATACTATAAAATGATAGTAGTGATTATCTCAGGGTTATACAAAATTACATACAAGAGGAAGTGAGGGGAAAGGGAAAAATAATACAAGGGGGAGAAATGAATTACAGTAGAGGGGGTAGAGAGAGAAGAGGGGAGGGGAGGGGAGGGGAGGGGGGTAGTAGAGGATAGGAAAGGCAGCAGAATACAACAGACACTAGTATGGCAATATGTAAATCAATGGATGTGTAACTGATGTGGTTCTGCAATCTGTATACGGGGTAAAAATGGGAGTTCATAACCCACTTGAATCAAAGTGTGAAATATGATATATCAAGAACTATGTAATGTTTTGAACAACCAACAATAAAAAAAATAATAATTTTAAAAAAAGAATAAACATTTAAAAAATATATCATGATCACTCCTGAATTTTAAAAAAATAAAACTGAGACAAGATCTGTGTTGTCCAAGATCTGGCCTTAAATTTGTGATCCTCCTGATTCAGCCTCCCAAGTGACTGGGATCATAGACATGTGCCAATATGCCCAGCCATTCCTGTAAATTCTTCATTAGGTAGAGGAGAGGTTTGATCAGATTCAGAGTTTTGTTTTGTGATGGGGTGGGGAAAGCAACAAAGCAAACTCTTAGGTAGTGGTGTTTACTTCTGTCAGATGGGTCCAGTGACTGGTGGTCTTGTGATGCTAGCAGCCATTTATGGTCATTGCCACATGCATATGTGATTAGGGATTGTAAATTGGTGATGTTCTAATCCAGTCATTCCTTTTTCATTTATTTGCTGGAATAACTTCTTTAAAAGAGAGTTTCTTTTCACCAACTATTTTATTTACCTTCAGAATAGATCTCAAAGGAAAGAAGAAATAAAGGCCTGATTCTCTCTTTCTAATGATCAGTATTTAAAACAGGGGGCTTCCTAGTCATTTTCAGAAATGACTAATAATTTCTTGGTATCATTATACATGTAAGGATTTGAAATTCCTTGATGGGCTTTAATCCATTGATGTTTTTAGCCTATTTCAATCAAATTGTTCCACTCTTGGTAAGGACGGGGGCCTTCATGTTGGCTTCTGAGACTTTTTGTCCCATCCCAGTAGACTTTGATAGGTTCCTTGCATTCTGATGTAACAAGATTGCTATGGTTTAAATATGGCTTGGTATCCCAAACTCAGGCAGGAATTTTAGTCTCCAAAATCATGTTAATGATATCAAAAGGATTGAAACTTCATCTGACTCTTGTTTTCAGACGCGGGACCTTTAGGGAGTGATTAGGTTTAGATAAAGTTATTGGGGGGGGGGCTCCATGATTGGGTCCTGGTGGCTTTATAAGAAGAGCTGGAGGCCCATCTTGGTGGCACACGCCTGTAATTCCAGCAGCTTGGGAGGCTGAGACAGGAGGATCACAAGTGCAAAGCCATCCATTTTAGCAATGGCGAGGTGCTAAGTAACTCAGTGAGACCCTGTCTCTAATAAAATACAAAAATTGGGCTGGGGATGTGGCTCAGGGGTTGAGTGCCCCTGAGTTCAATCCCTGGTACCCACCCCCTCCCCTCAAAAAGAAAGAGGAGTTGGAAAGATACACATGTATTCCCACCACAGTGCGATATGCTGAGGGGGGCCCTTGCAAGAGGCTGTGTCATGCTATTGGACTTCCAGTCTCCAAAGTTGTGAGCTAAAATAAATCTATTTTCCTTTCAAGTTAGCCTGCCTGAGATATTTCATTATTGTCATGAAAAGCTGACTAATACAGAAGATATTCCAGGACCATCTTATGCATTTCCATGACCAGATGTGGAATGGGCCATTTTCTCTCAGGGGACCTGGTTTCTTTAAGTGGTACAATTTGTGCATGTGTGGAAGGAGTAAGTGAACAATTTTTTTTAAAGTAAGAAATAATAGACATTGGATGATGAATGATAGAACAAAATGGAGAGAACTATAAAAATATCATAGCCCAGGATTCTTTTAGTGAGGGTAAAACAGCCCTCTACAACTCAATGGACCCTGAAGAAAAGCAGGCATCTTAATACCCTTCCATCTCATGGACATGACCTCCAGCCACCAAGAAAACCTTCAACTTGTTCAGCAAACTTATTTTAGGAGGATGTGTAGAATGTTGAAAAAAGTTATCTATGTGGATGAGCCTTAGCTTTCTGAACTGATCCGAATGTCATGCTTTGTTCTCCATAGCAGTGGCTCAGGTTAATGGTACAGAAAAGAATCATTTAGGGAACTTCTTAAAATACAGATTTCTGGGCCTCACTCCAGACCATCTATCTCTGGGAAAAGGGCTTGGAATTTGTGTTTATGATTCTTCCAAGTGTTTTTTAGGTCCTAAAAACTAACCTTTTGTGAGGAACAATAGATAAGTAGGAGAAAGAATATGCTTTAAAAGAGAAGATCTTGCAGTATATTTTTGAGAATTAAACCATGTTTTACAACTTCAGTGATTCTTTTCTGGTTCCAAAAGATTTTGTTCTTTTTGGAAATAAAAAAAAATGTATAGAAGGAAATACCAGGAAAAATAACTCACCTGCATCCCCGCTACTCAGAGACAATGCCCATTAAGTTGGTGTATTTGTTTCTGGTCCTCTAGAAGAAATTTCAGTGGCTCCATTTTGCCTGCGGGTTCCATAGTAACTTGCCTGGGGTCTGTTCTCCAGAATGTGGGAGAGTGGGCACCAGACCCAGCTGCCGAATCCTGGACTTTCTTATGCTCTATTGTATCAGAGGCCAAGGACCTCATGCCACTCCAGGATTACTTCACACATGTCCACCCTCAGAACACACAATTACAACAAGTTGACTTTGGGTGCGGGGGAAGATGGCCAGTGTCACATTTGTGGGTTCTTCTAAGAAGCTCAGGGGAATCCAAGCCACCCTAAATAGCCTCTCTAAAAATCTTAATATCTCAAATAATTAACAAATAATAAAACACAAACACTCAGGAATATATTTCCCAAAGCAAAGCCCCTGATAGATCTAGTCCACATGGGTTCTTGAACTAGACAAAGACAAAATGGCTCTGTTGGTTTATTTAAGGGGGTACATCAAAGGTAGGGATAAGATTTCAAGGGCAGAGTCTTGCTTTGTGATGTCTTGCAGCAGGTTGATTGACATCTTGGCAGGTCACACCCATCTCAGGTTTTGTGTGGGTTCTCAGGCAGGGCTTGAGGGGGAAGTTCACCTGCATCAGGTGGTCAGTTCCTGTGGGGAGTATCCCATTAGGAGGCTGGTGACAGTTGAGTTTAAACATCTGTTCTAGTTCACATGGGGAATTCCCCCAAAGGCCCATGTGGGAGGGGACCCAGGGGTGAGCAGCTTTCTCTGCCACATATTGGTTTATCTTAGGCCACAAAGCAACAGGGCCATGGACTAAAACCTCCCAAACTGTGAGACCATGGGCTAGGGGTATAGTTCAGAGTACAGTGCTTGCCTCATGTATGTGGGGCCCCAGGTTTGATCCCCAGCACGGCAAAGCCAAAACTGAAAACAAGCAACAACAACAGTGAGACAAAAATAAGTCATATTCTCCTTATAAGTTGATTATCTCAACTTATTTTAGTAACTCGAGGCTGACTAACACATCTTTTATTTACGATTCTAGAATTGCAATACTTTATTCTATAAAATAAAATGAGCGTTCCAATGAACTGAACAGAGGGTGTTGGCTTTTATAGGCAGAAAAAGGGCTGAAGAAAGCAGAAACAGAAGAGAAGAGCAGATTGGGTTGTTTCAAAATAATTTTATAAGGTTAAAAACAGATGGGACTTTTTTTTATTGTGGTGACTCAGGTTGACTGGAATCACCTGTTTTTTTGGGGGGGTCTTTGTTTTTTTCCTTTTTAAAAATGGGTCTATTTCAAAATTTAGTTTGATTACATGGCACTTAGCATAAGAGACTCCATTCTGGTGTGGCGTGTACGGGTCCAATGTAGGGGGCTCATCCAAAACAATGGCTTTGCATAAACTTTCCTTCTCTTTACATAGTACTTGTCAAATTGATTGTGTTTCTCCTTTCATAGCACTTGTCAAATGGATCGCAGAAAAAAAAAGTCTGTATCAATCACTGGACCATGGGCTTCTCAGCTGGGCAAGAACATCATCTTACTTATACCAATATCCTCATAGCAAAGCCTGGTGCTTAAATGTGGCTCAGTATGTGGAACATGGTCAACACCCAATAAATGTTCCCTTGAAGGCTGAATTGAATTGAAGATGTCCTGGACTTTCTAAGACTGACTTGGTTTTCTCCCAGAGAAATTAGCACCCTTGTGTTTAAGAAACAGAATATCTTCCTGAAGGCATGATGTAAGTGCACCAGAGAAAGCAAGTTCTCTTGGCTCCACACCTCCCTATCTAGGTGATGGCCCTCTGATGTAATGAGGGATGACCTGCCTCGAGGCAATCCTGCTGCAATAAAGCTCAGTGGATTTGGAAACAAAAGTCTAGCTGTCACCTTTTCTCTCTTATCCTCACAAATAGCTGCTCCTTATATTCTGAGTGTTTGAAACAAAATCACAAGGCGGGCAGGGGTTGGTAAAGATGTATTAATAGTCTTTTGAAGCAAAAATATAAATTCAAGTTAAATGTTTTCTAGCTACAGTACAATCTACTTGGGTTTACAAGAGTGAAAAGCCTGGGAAAATACATAGTTATGAAAATATGAAAAACTTGCAAGGAAGTAAATCTGTAAAGGAAAATTGAGGAACTGAGATATTCTCCAATTTTTACTTTCTTTTTTTCTCCCAGGTAACTTTATTGAATGTGTTCATATGTACATGTGTGCATGCATGCATTCTCTTGAATAGCTGTTTTCCTGGGACTGATTTCATGTGTGGCTAGCCAGTGCTAGGTACTAGCTGCATAGTAATGAATGAGAAGGTAGTAGAGAGGTACAGTTGTTGAGAGCCACAGTTTATGACTTTCAAAAGTTATTAGGAGATATAAGTTGGATAAGGCCTTATCTAGGCATACCAACAGGAGAGTTGGGACCTTTATTTGATATCCTAAAAGGTCCATCAGATCCAAATTCACCCCGAATGTTAATGCCTGAAGCAAGAAAGGCATTAAAAATCATTGAAACACATATGGAAAATATGCATTTGGATAGAATTGATATAAATTTACCGTTATTATTTATTGTACTACCAACAAAAAATATTCCTACAGGAGTATTTTGGCAAGAAGATCCATTATTGTGGATACATTTATCTTATTCTCCTAACACTATTCTTACTAGGTATCCTGAGGCTGTAGGACAATTAATACTCAAAGGAATAAAAGCAGCAAAGGGAGTGTTTGGAATTTCTCCCAATAAAATTATTACTCCATATACAATGGATCAAATTGATGAATTAGCTAATGAGTTAAATACTTGGGCAATAATCATGTGTAAATCTAATGTTTCATTTGATAATCACTTACCATCTAATCCTTTGTTGTCTTTTTGGTCTTCGCATCCTGTAGTTTTTCCAAAAATGACAAGAAAAACACCTATCATGAATGCTCCAAATATATTCACTGATGGGTCAAATAATGGTACAGCAGTAGTAGTTACCCCTGATCAAACTTTTACATTTTAAGTTCCCAATCAGCTCAAAAGGTAGAGCTTGATGCAGTATTATAAGCTTTTGTGATGTTTAAAGATTCTGTATTTAATTTATTTTCCAATAGTCAGTATATAGTTAATGCTATAGTATCCCTTAAAGATGCTGGTAGGATTTCCCCTTCCTCTACTGTTTTCTCTTTGTTTTCCACTATACAAAGTCTAATCTGAGACAGAAAAGATCCATTCTTTACAGGACATATCAGGGGCACATACAGGATTGCCTGGAGCCCTTAGTTTGGGCAATGATTTAGCAGATAAAACTACACATGACATACATATTTTCTCTACACTAGAAGAAGCTACAAATTTTCATAAAAAGTTCCATGTCAATGCTAATACTTTACAAAAGCGTTTTTTTTTTTCTTTTTTAGAGAGTGAGAGAGGGTAGAGAGAGAGAGACGAGAGAGAATTTTTTTAATATTTATTTTTCAGTTCTCGGCGGACACAACATTTTTGTTGGTATGTGGTGCTGAGGATCGAACCCGGGCCGCACGCATGCCAGGCAAGCGCGCTACCACTTGAGCCACATCCCCAGCCCTACAAAAGCGTTTTAAAATAACTAAGGAACAAGCTAGACAAATAATAAAACAATGTCAAAATTGTGTGACCTTTTTACCACAAGTCCATCTTGGAGTCAATCCTAGAGGACTGATACCTAATCATATTTGGCAAATGGATGTCACACACTTGCCAGAATTTGGAAAATTAAAATATTTGCATGTTACAGTTGATACTTCTTCCGGATTTTTGATGGGCTCCCTTCATGCTGGAGAAAAAAACTAAAGATATTATAGCTCATTGCTTACAAAATTTTGCCACTGTGGGCGTTCCAAAACAGTTAAAAACAGATAATGGCCCTGGTTATACTTCTACCTCTTTTAAACAATTTTGCTCATCATTTGGCATTACTCATATAACAGGAATCCCATACAATCCACAGGGACAAGGCATAGTTGAAAGAGCTCATCAAACTATTAAAATGTACTTATTAAAACGAAAAGAGGGAATTGGAAAGGGGTATATATCCCCCAAAGATAAACTTAAAATAACCCTTTTTACTGTAAACTTTTTAAATTTGGATTCATCAGGGTTTAGTGCTGCGGAAAGGCATATGTGTCCAAAAAATGTACATAAGCCCAAGGTACTTTGGAAGGATATTCTAACAGGACAATGGAAAGGTCCTGACCCAGGGATTGTCTGGAGTCGGGGTTTGTTTGTGTGTTTCCACAGGGAGAACAGCAGTCGATTTGGATTCCAGAGAGACTAACCAAAGCGATTTCTATAGACCAAAAAGAAGATGATTTGACTCAAATCCATAACAGCTGATATTCAGAGCTCCAGCTTGGCTATTCTTACATCTGTGACAGTGATTCTCCCACACTTGGAAACTAATGAATAATGAACACCATTAAGGCCTATTTCAAATATAAGAAACCTTGAGGCTTACTTGTGGGAATACCTTCAGACTCATACGCCAGTTACAGGAAGAAGGATGGGATATCATAAGAAGAGTCAAACCCAGGTGGTAACCAGGATGCTTTTTTTTCAATATCTATTTTATTATTGCCTTTTCCCACATCATGAAGTTCTATTTTATTTTTTGAGCTCATATAGACCTAGGTTAATGTTTTGCTGATCAGTTCTATTTTTTGACTGTGGAGTTTTTAAATGCAATGGAGATTTCACCAGTGAAAAGCTACAAGGCCTTTACTATTATGTTATGTGTTGTATGTATTGTGTTATGTGTGCACACTTCTGTTTTGTGTTGTATGTCTGTATGTGCGTATGTCCATATATATGAGGAGCGTTCATGAAAAAATGGATCCAAATATATATTTTTTTATTCACATGATTTAAATGGTTTAGTTTAAGTTGGGTAAACAGCTGTTGAGGATTGTTTTAATATGTGAACAAAAAAGGAGGTTAAAAGATCTGTTTGTTTACTTTTACCTTTCCTTTTCATTATATTTAATAATTCTGTTCAGGATAATGTAAATTGTTCAGAAAATTGTTTTCTTAGTGCCTGCTGGAATGTTACATAATTTCTTTTTAGCCATCATTGCCAGAATTCCTATCTTCATCCCAGTGCCGGTGAAGACAAAGATAAAACTAAACTACAGCTTCTTCGATAGCTTCCACAGTAAACTGTATAAACTGATGCATCAATGAATAATAACTCAGCATGTGATGCTCAATCAAGGAGTCGATTTACTTTGGGAGGAAATGGACATATTAATAGATTCCTCTGCTTTGAACTGCTTGCAGAACTTGCATGGACTATGTATCACTTGCCTGCATTGTGAACTATCTGTTGGTGCAGTGAATTATGGTATTGCTGGGGTATCTTTGCTGATGGTGTCATCGGTGGTACAATTTTTCCAATAAGAGCTGTCATTTGGCTTGGTGCCGTGGCATTTTGCATTCTCCCCCCTTTCTGCTTGTGATGGTCTAAAATTTGGGGGGCCAACAGAGGTGAGGCAAAGAACCTCACCCCCCACTGGCACCAAGGCCAAATTTGGGGGCCAACAGAGGTGAGGCAAAGAACCTCACCCCCCACTGGCACCAAGGCCAAATTTGGGGGCCAACAGAGGTGAGGCAAAGAACCTCACCCCCCCCCACTGGTACCAAGGCCAAATTTGGGGGCCAACAGAGGTGAGGCAAAGAACCTCACCCCCCCACTGGTACCAAGGCCAAATTTAGGGGCCAACAGAGGTGAGGCAAAGAACCTCACCCCCCCCCCCCCCGCACTGGTACAAAGACCTATCCACAGGTGTGGCTATATGCTGGACCAGTAGTCAGTGACGGGTAAGATCCAATTACAATGGTACCTACCTAAGACAGGAGGCTGTCACCTTGAGGTCAGCTCATCCGATGACGGGTGAGGACCATATGTAGTATTGGACAACCTAAGACAGGCACAGTCCCTAAGCCATATACTTGTTTAATTAAACAGAAGGGGGGAGATGTTGAGAGCCACAGTTTAGTCAGAATGACGCCTGGCATTTTTGCCAAAGGGAATGGTTGAAAGGTGACCCTGCTCTGGGATTAGGGTGGCTCCAGGGTTAGGGTGGCTCCCGGATTAGGGCGGATCCTGCTGGGAATAGGGTGGCTCCAGGATTAGGGCAGATCCTGCTGGGATTAGGGCGGATCCTGCTGCCTTGGGCGTCTCCTACTTTGGAGTTCCCCTTGAGTTCGGGGAGAATTGGTGCACAGAGCCCAGTGGAGGGAGTGTGTTCCCAGGAAGTGTGTGTAGAGTGCTGGTGAGAGTTCGGGAATAAAGAGTTGCTGTTTGAACCTACAAGGCTTTGTGGTGGCTCGGTTATTTTGCGCCCAGCCAGGCTGTGGCATACAGTCTTAGTTTTTACTATTTTTTTCAGAGACCCTTTAAAAAATGTATTAGCTGCTGTGCTTCTGTGCTTAGAGACATAACTTTATACAAATGCATTTAATTTCAAGGGGTTCGTGATCCCTAGGAAGCTACCAAGGGGTCAATAGACTAGAATACTGCTTTAAGAATTTAGTATTAGCTGGATTCTGTGGAGCACGCCTGTATTCCCAACAACTTGGGAGGCAGAGGCAGGAGGATCGCAGGTTCAAAGCCAGCCTCAGCAACATCGAGTTGCTGTGCAACACAGTGAGACCCTGTCTCTAAATAAAATACAAAATAGGGCTGGGGATGTGGCTCAGTGGTCTAGTTCCCCTGAATTCAAGCCCCAGTACCCTCCCCCCCCAAAAGAATTTAGTATTAGATAAATTAAACCAACAGGGGTATGATAATGATTGAATAAAAATGAAAATTTTGGAGTATGTGTGTGCTGAGGGCTTGAACCCAGGGCCTCTTGTATGCTGAGCACACACTGTACCGCTGAACTACATTCTTAGCCCCCAAAGGAAGATTTTGACAAATAGACATTAGTTGTGTGCTGAAGTGGTTGGAAGAAAGTTATAGGGAGAAAGATACAGAGCTCATGAAAGAAAACAGGGGTGGAGATATAACAAGAGCATGTATTTGGAGTCAGAAATAAGCATGAGAATGCAAATCAAAACTACTCTAAGATTGTATCTCACTCTAGTCAGAATGGCAGTCATCAAGAATACAAACAACAATTAAGTGTTGGCGAGGATGTGGGGGAAAAGGCGCACTCATACATTGTTGGTGAGACTGCAAATTGGTGCAACCAATCTGGAAAGCAGTATGGAGATTTCTTAGAAAACTTGAAATGGAACCAGCATCTTACCCAGCTATCCCACTCCTTGGTCTCTACCCAAAAGACAGCAGACTACAGTGAGGCAACCACATCAATGTTCATAGCAGCATAGTTCACAATAGCCAAACTGTGGAACCAACCTAGATGCCCGTCAATAGATGAATGGATAAAGAAACTGTGATACATATACACAATGGAATATTACTCAGCAATAAAAGAGAATAAAATTATGGCATTTACAGGTAAATGGATGGAGTTAGAGAATATCATGCTAAGTGAAGTCAGCCAATCCCAATAAACCAAAGACTAAATATTTTCTTGATAAGTGGATGCTAATCCATAATGGGAGCGGCATAGGATGAGTGGAGGAACTTTGGATGGGGCAAAGGAGAGGGAGGGAGGGGATATGGGGTAATATGGGGTAGGAAAGATGGTGGAATGAGATGGACATCATTACCCTAGTTACATGTATGATTGCACGAATGGTGTGACCCTACTTTGGGTACAACCAGAGAAGTAAAAAAATATGCTCCATTTGTGTATAATGAATTGAAAAGCATTCTCCTATTGTATAACTGATTAGATCAACTTGATTAATTAATTAATTAAAAAAGAAAGAAGCATGAGATGTTCACGAGAGGGAGCAAAGAATGGGAGTTGGTATAGGAACATAGAGGCAGGCAGCCTTGGACAGGTGGTGGGCCCAGTGGAAGAGGGTCTTGCTCATACCAAGTCTGGGGATTAGACGTAGCCCCATTTATAAAAAAATGACACTATTGACATCCACAGCATCTTTGTTGTGGAGCCTGTTTTTGCACTGTAAGATGTCCAGGAACACCTTTGACCTCTAGGCCTGGTTTCCAGTAGCAGCCCCCAAGTCATTATAACTTAGAGTGTCTCAGAAATTGCCAAACGTCCCTTGAGAGCAAAATTACCCTGGCTGGGTATCACTGTGAGTGTTTGACAAGTTTTCCAGACTTTAGACATTCAGGTGTGACTTTCTGATGTTTACGAGATCCTTGTTCTTCCTGCCAGATTCTCCTGCTACACTTTCTTTTTCTTTTAACCCCTTTAGCCAAATCTCTCCTTACATTTTTTTTTTTTTTTGGACATGGGGGGTCTCACATTTTTGCCCAGGCTTGTGCGCTCAAGTAGTCTTGCAGCCTCAGCCTCCTCAGTGGCTGGGATTACAGGTGTGTACCACTCGCTATTCCTGGCTTCTTACCACTTTTTTTCCCACTTAAGTAAATCTAATTCATCCTAAGAAACAATGTCCCTAATTACTTGAGTGAGTTGTGCTAATTATACTTTTTTTTCTAATGCTTATTTAAATACTCAGCCAGTGTATGATATAGTGACACGGGCCTGTAACCCTGGTTACTCTAGAGGCTGAAGCAGGAGGATCACAAGTTCAAGGCCAGATCCACTGGATGGATTAACTGGGTGGTAAGGTAGGTAGGCAGGGTGGGGTTAGAAGAAGTAGGTCACTGGGTGTTTAACTTTGGGGTTTATATTTTGTCCCTGGTGAGCAGAGCCCTCTCTGTTTCCTGGTTGCCATGCGCTGAACTGTTTTCTTCTGCCACTCCATTCCGCCATGATGTTGGGCCACCATGGACTGATCTCCAAACTCATGAGACAAAAATAAACTTTTCTTCCTCCGAATTGTTCTTGTCACCCATTTGGTCACAGAGATGAGAAATGAACGAAAACAGGGCCCTTTCCCCACAGGAAGCTCCAGAGCACTAATAGCCCTTCAAGATCATCCCTCCTCTAGGCCGAGGGGCTGGCCTTTTGTGCCTTGTATCTGTCAGTCACTGGCTGTGTGGTCGGGGGCAGGGAGAAGTCTTTCAGAACACGACCTGGTGAGGCTGCTCCTCTCAGCCCCATCAATCTTCTGAAGCGTGGGGCAGCTATGCATTCTTGGAAGCCAGCATTCACAGTGACCCCATGACCCCCTGGTGAAGGGCACCTGTGAGGGACACTAACATGTGGACTGTACCACTGAAAATTATCTACTATGCCGCCAAGGGGGATTTGAACACTCGTTTAAAAAATCCTGGTGTAGAGGATGCCATAGTGATTGTAGGGTTTCAGGAAATCTGTATGGTGGTGTTTTGTGGAATATCTACGAGGGTGAGGAGTGGAAGAAGGGGCACCATGCTTCTGCTGTGAAGCCAGGGTCAGCGATTCTATCCCTGGGGGAAAAAAAAACTCTCCTCTGCCTGGAATGTCCATGTGCATGGGAAGGTCTTGCTCCCGAGATTTTAGCAAATGGGACATGATAGGTGGATGCCAAGGCCCATTTGTTCTTCCTCCTATGGAGATGCCAAGCCACCCACCTGCTGCCATTGGCATGATGATAGCCCTCAGGGGGAGGCTTAGGACTCTTTCCTCTCAGGATTAGATTCACCCTCAGCAAGGCTCATGTGACCAGTTGCCTTATCTTTGCAGATGAGAGGGTCCCCACTGCCTCCTCTGCCCTCCTTTTCTTGCAACAGAGGGAAGTGTGAGGGATAATTTATCAAGAAGACTAAAAAAGACCCAAGATCCCTGTCCCCAGTCTCCATTTCACATGTGCCAAGATCTTCTCCCGGTGCAGAGGGTCAGTGCAGACAAAGCATCTCTGATCACTTGTGATGGTTTCTCTCTCTCTAATTATAGAAAGTATTTAGCTATTGTTCCCTAATTGCTTGCTGCAGTTGGGTTTGGGCATTGTGTGATTGTCTTTTTTTTTTTTTTTTTTTTTTTACAATTGCCTAGTTTCTGATGAGTTGTTCTTTTCTTTTTTTCTGCCTTGGTTCACTGCCATACTATGACCTGGCCATTCCATTGGAGGACAGAAGGAGGTGGTATGGTATTTCTGGAGAAGCCTCATTTAGTATTCTCGGGGCTTCTCAGCTGACTACTTGAGAGAAAGGGAATTAACATGTCCTGAGCATCTATAGTATGTCCCAGGAGCAGTGCTAGGCCCTGAGCAGCTTGAGAGGCAGATAAAGCCCATGCTTATAGATGAAGAATCTTAGGCATGGGAAGGTCTTAGAGTCAGTAAGTAGCTGAGTCAGGATTCAAACCCAGGTCTGTCTGTTTTCTTTTTCTGAGTTTTTATATAGGCTGCTCCTACCACTAGGGAAGAACTGGGGGAATCCTCTTCTCTTGCCTTGAAAGTGTCTATTGCTAGGTTCCCTGCTAGTGGTAAGGACTTGGTGTGGATGCCTCTTGGACTCTGAAAGGAGGACTTGGATTCCTGTGTTGTTTGATGACACATGAAAGGACTTACAATGTCATGGTAGCAATGACAAGGAAGAAAGTCACTCCACCACAGAGGGGCCTGCAGCAGAGTCCTACAGGAAATGGATGACATTTTTAGGGGTTACAGACAGGATATTGAATGACTGGCCTTAGCAGAGGTATGGGCAGTTCAGGGAACCAACCAGTAGAGGGGAAGCTCTGGGACCGGCAACAGCTTGGAGCCATCACCACTCCTAGATTCAAGGGGTAGGGTGTGAGAATGGTGTTGCTGAAACCTAGTGACAGCTGGGGCGATGGTAGATGTGACTGGACAGGAGCTGTGGCAGAAGGAGAGCTGCCAGAATGCAGTGGTGTGTGTGCTACGTGTGTGACCCAGGTCTGCCTCTTTCTGCCTTCCCATCTCCTGCTCGGGCTCACCAAGGCCAAGCCCACACATAGGAGGAGGGCAGGGAGCCCTGGGGATGCAGGGATGCTGGAGGTCGACCTTCTGGGGCTCAGGGCAGGAAAGAGAAGTGTGAGAAAAGCCTCTGAGAAGGATACAGAGAACCTTCAGCACAGGGGCTAACTCAGTTGTGTCCCCACACCATCTCATTTCTTGGTGAGTGGACATGCACAGGACATTGCTTATGGACTCAAAGAATCATGGGATGTGAAAGTTGGAAGAGGCCTTAGAGTTCTGCCAGTAAAATTCCTTTTCAAGAGAAAAGGAGACCTGAGACCTGGGGAGGGAAAATGACTGCTCCAAGGTCAACTGCTGATTAGTTGCAGGACTGGACCCAGCTTGCCTACTCCTAGTCCATCCAGTCTTTTAATTTATGAACTGTGGTCAATTAGTGGTTGGTAATGAAGGATTACTACTGAGTCAGTTTGGCTCTTTGCTATTAAAAGACCTCAGGGTATCATTTACCTTAACCTCAGATATTTGCCTGAAATGATGTCCCTCTAAAAATTCTGTGATCAGAGCCGGTTGCTCATTTCCATGTGTGGGCTCTGAAGTCAGGCGCCTGGGGCTGAGGCCCAGCTCTGTCCTTCTGGGGTGTTCTTGGGTAAGCAACTTCATTCTGTGTGTCTTAGTTTGCTCCACTGTTAAAGGGGGATAATACTGGTATCTCATACCTCCTGAGGATTATATGCAAAAAATACACTTAAAGTGAAAGACCCCAGCCCAACAACATCAGGCCTAGTTGCAAAACCACCAAAGCATGTCACAAACCTACGCAGGCACCAGAGGTATTTTTCAGATAATTAGTTAGGTGTAACCGGTTGGGAAAGGACAAAGGACCAGGTCCCTAGGCATGCCTGAATGAGCAGGAACAGGAGGACCAGAGTGCAAATATGTAGCTTTTATGTGGTTCTTTTTTAGTAACATACAGTGAAAAACAACTTTGCCCTTTAGGTAATCTATATGCTGGGTTTAAAATTAACCAATAAGAAACCTATTGTTTATCGTGCATGAAAATTGCCCCTTTACCCTATAAAAATCTCTGTATCCCCAAGCCCGGTGTGCCAGCTCACCGAAGCTCCGGCTGAGGTTCTGCTGAGCACCCGCAGGCGCCTGTGTCCCCCAATAAATCCCTCTTGCTTTTTGCAGCCAGTGTTTTGTGTGATTCTCCTTGGACAGGGAAACGGGGGTCTTTTCAAAAGCACTTAGACTAGCATCTGGCAGTAATCAACTTTGTTGGCTAATACCATCTACAATGCATGCAAATGTGTACACAGAGGTCCCACCCCAAGAAACTAGTTTAGAATTCTGATTAAGAACTCTTGTGGGGCTGGGGTTGTAGCTCAGTGGTAGAGCGTTTGCCTTGCACACGTGAGGCCCTGGGTTCCATCTTCAGCACCACATAAAAATAAATAAATAGCAATAAAGATATTGTGTCCATCTACAATCAAATGTGGCTTTTATCCTGAGATGTGTCGGCTGTTTTGCTCTCCCTGGCGACAGAGGAGAACACTGAAGGGCCCTGGGGATGGGCCTTTTGCGGGATTCTTCAGCCAGCAGAGGCAGATAAGAGATCCTATTCTTCATGTTGCTCCTGCCCCTGGGTTGGAAATTAATTCCAGATCACTTTGATTTGCTGCCTCCCAGGTATTAAAAAAAATCCTTTTGGCTTTCATCAGACCCAGGGCAGTTGGAACACCCTGAGGGGCAGGCCAGGCAGGTTCCCATCACATGGACATGGCCCCAGATGTTATCCAGGTCTAGCCTTACCTCTCCAGCCCCTGTCTGCTCTTCAACCCACAGCACACACATGCATGTGGCCTGGAGATCCTCTGGCAGATGCTCAACTGCTGATTTAGTCGGCCTTTTTTGCTGCTGTGACTAGAAGACCTGAGCAGCATTACTGTAGACGAAGAAAAATTGATTTATTCCTCTGAAATGGAGGCCAGCTCCATTCCTTTGGCTTGAGCTGAGGTAGGATATTAGGGCCGAAGAGTGTGGCAGAGGGAAGCAGCTCACATGGTGATCTGGCATCGGAGAAAAACTCTCCAGAGACAAAATATCTACCCCTTGGCCACACCCCCAATGAACCACCTCCTCCAGCCACACCCCGCCTGCCTCCAGTCACCACACAGCTGATCCCATTAGGGATCAGTTCACTGATTAGGTTAAGGCTATCACCCCATCATTTCTCCTCCACACCTTTTGAGTCACACAATGGCCCTGGACCCTGACCTGCTGTCCCTGGGCCTGGCTGGCTTCCGCCGCCTGCTGGGACTTCCTCTGTCCTGGGGAGGCACTGACACAGCCTGCTGGCCTCAGCTGGTGCTTTGCTCTTGGTGATTTCTCTCCACACAGAGTGTTGCTCCCCGGGTGCCGCTGCCAACCAATCTGTGGCTTTCCTGCTTCCTTTCCACAGGCCCAGGGGCTTCGACCTCCTGCTGGAGCTTGGCTCCCTCAATTGTTCCTCAGCTGTGATCTTCCCTGTGGCCTTAAAGAGGAAACGGACACTTTGGATTCTTTCACATCTCCTCTGATTGGCTGCTGTGTGACGCTTTCTCCGAGATGGTTTACTTCTGGGACAAGACACAGGGCACCCTGCATGTAAACCTCTCTTGGACAGCATTCTAAACCCTCAATCAGCAACCTAGGACTTTTTGCACCAGAAACATAGCTGGGACTCAGGAAAATCCTGAAATACGGTAGCTGCTTTTCTTATGGCTTTGGTTGCTTAGTTGCATTTTCTATTGAGCATCTCTGGTCATATCCTTTCTCTGTGTGTGTGTGTGTGTGTGTGTGTGTGTGTGTGTGTACGCGCACTGGGGATTGAACCCAGGGCCTCGTGCATGTGAGGTAAGCACTCTACCAACTGAGCTACATCCCCACCCCCATATCCTTTCTTTAAAATTTTTTTAAAAAAAATTTGTTAGTCATATCCTCTTTTAGTTCCAAACACTTCGATGGCTTGCTACTGCTCTTGGACTAAAATCCAAACTGATGAGCCCTTTAAAGGTCTGTGTGGCCCAGTCCCTGCACAACTCTTCCACCTCCTCCTGTACCACCCTTTTTTGGATTTGGTCACGACATTGGACTCCTTTCTATTCCTCACGCCAAGCTCTTTCCTACCCCTGGATCTTTGCACTTGCTGCTGCCTCTTTTGGGGAACTCTCTTGCCTGTCCTCCCCATGGCTGACCTCCTTATCCACCAGGTTGCAGCTTCCTCAGAGAGATCTTGCCTAAGCTATCCTAAGAGGCTGTCTCTGGCTTCTGCTTTCTCTTTGACACATCCCTGCTTCTTTTCTTCACCAGGTTTATTACATCGTGCAACTATCCTTTTATTTCTTTGCTTGTTTTTTGGTCCCCCCTTTCTTCTCTGCCGCAGCCAAATGATGCTCCACAAGGGTAGAAACCTTGCCTGTTTTGTTCATCATATCCTTGCCACCTAGTACCCACTGTGGGTCCAAATCCCTGTTCTCATGGAGTTTATATTTCTAGTGGAGGAGACAAATTGATCTAAACAAATTGATGATGCAATTTGAAGCACTAAGTGAAAGACCCCAGCCCAACAACCTCAGGCCTAGTTGCAAAACCACCGAGGCATGTCACAAACCTACGCAGGCACCAGAGGTGTTTTTTTAGACAATCAGTTAGGTGTAACCGGTTGAGAAAGCACAAAGGACCAGGTCCCTAGGCATGCCTGAATGAGCAGGAACAGGAGGACCAGAGTGCAAATATGTAGCTTTTATGTGGTTCTTTTTTAGTAACATACAGTGAAAAACAACTTTGCCCTTTAGGTAATCTATATGCTGGGTTTAAAATTAACCAATAAGAAACCTATTGTTTCCCCCGCGCGAAAACAGCCCCTTTACCCTATAAAAATCTCTGTATCCCCAAGCCCGGTGTGCCAGCTCACCAAAGCTCCGGCTGAGGTTCTGCTGGGCACCCGCAGGCGCCTGTGTCCCAATAAATCCCTCTTGCTTTTTGCAGCCAGTGTTTCGTGTGATTCTCCTTGGACAGGGAAACGGGGTCTTTTCATAAGTACTATAAAAAAGCACTGTAATGGGGTGGGGTGTGTCACAGGGAATATAGATGTGGGTAGACAGATAGGGGTAAATAGGAATGCCTCCATGGAAGAATGAGATTAGCACAGAGAACAGATTGCTAGGATGGAGAGAATCTATGAAGATACGGGAATAGCAAGTGTAAGGGTCTTCAGGCAGCAGCCAGCTTGGCAGGTTGAGGAACAGAAAGGCAGCTGGTATAGTTGGAGTGGTATGGGCCAGGGGAGAGAAGGATAGGAAATGAGACTGGAGAGAGAGGGTGGGGTCAGGTCATGGGGAGCCAGGTGGAGAGTTTTCTTCTCAGTTTGATGGAATACTTCCAAACAGGGGTATTCCATTTCCAAAGCACTCATACATCTCTCTTGCTCTTTACTTTCAAAGGAGGAAGAACCAATACATGTTCATACTTATCAAAAAGGAAGCTCTGCCGAATCAGGAAACTTGCTCACAGTTCAAACACGATTCTTTGATTCTAGAGCAGTGGTCTTAAACCTTGGCTGTACGTTGAAATCTCCTGGGGAGCTCTATTAAATAGTCGTGTCTGGTCCTGCCCCTAGAAATTAGACTTATGTGGTCCAGGGTGTGGCCCAGGAGGATTGTTAGGGCTCTCTAGGTGACTGCTGAGAGCCACTTCCAACCCCCCTGCATTTTGCTGTACTAAACTGCCTCCTTGAAGGTCTTTCCACTGAGCCACCTATGAAAGTCACTGGGGGAGACCTTAAGAATGACTGAGTCCCAGACCCCACCCTGGGCTCTGAAAGCACAATCTCCAGGCGTTGACAGATTCAAAGGCACCTCCTGTCGCTCGCCATCCATGGGCTGTGTGCGTGAGCTATGCACATCGGAACATATGGGAGGACTGGCTTGTCCTGGTGAGCTCTTTGGGCTGTGTGACACACGGGTGCCCTTTCCTCTCACTCTGCCTGTGTTCCCACACGGCACCTGAGATGGGTGTGGCTTTCCAAGAGCTCAGTCCATCTGCTGACCACAAGACATCACCAAGCAACCTCCCGAAACCCCATCCCTTGCCTTATTTGGGTGGAACTTTCTTGAATGTCTTTCCCCCCAATAAATAGGGGGTTTCCTGTGTGTTCTCTCTCTTGTCCTTCCAGCGCTAGAAAAGACCCTGGGGTCACTGAGCCGAGCCCAGCTGTCCTGCCTTAGAAACTTATGTCCGGGTGCTGCATGGTTTCTTCACCGCTTTATTAGTTATCGATACAGCCAGCCCCTTTGAGCTAGTTCATATAGTCAGCCTGGCCAACTGGGGACAGCCTCCTTTGCTGCTGCATCTATCTCTGGATTCCCTCTCTGCTCTGTCCTCTTGCTTGTTCTCTCTGGGTTGATGACCTCCTTCCTTCTTCCTGTTATTTTCATAGGAGTCAGAGCGAAATGAGTTCATCTTACCATGTTCATCCTGCCATATTTAACTGAAATCTGTTAAGCTAAAAACTTTTTTATATAATAGTTCACACGATGATTGTTGTTGGAGCAGGCCTCAGAGGGTATAGTTAGGCTCCCTTGCTGAGACTTTGGGCGGGCTACATTATGTTTTTAGTATGCAGCCAGGGCTGTGAATTGGCTCTGTTATGGTCAGTGTGTAGCCAAGGTCATGAACACCGGGCTCAATGTACATTCTCAAGGTCATAAACATTTGCTTGTGAGCATGAGCCCACTGAGGTAACCTGTTGGCATGGTACCTTCTGTCTGCATATATATATACATATATATATATATATATATATATATATATATATATATATATATATATATAGCCTTTGCAAAAGACTCAGGGGGTAAAATGGAACTGCCTGAGGGCTAAAGCTGAAGATGGAGCTGAAGGTGGAGGCTGTTGCCATCTCTGAATAAAAGATAACCATATTCCCACCGTGCTTGGATCTTCTTTCAACTGCCAAATCCTCAACCTTGCTTCCTAGAACTGAGCCTCACCCTCTGTCTGACAATTGTACACAAGTCAAATATTACAAAAGGGCAGAGCATGTGAAATACTTTCTCCCTCCCACCCCTATTCCTATTTCTTAGGGTTTGCTACTGACCTTCTAGAAACAACTTCACAGTTAATGTTTAATTATAGAAGCCCTACTCAGTTTTTAATGTACCTATTCTCTCTTCTCTCTCTGTTGTTTTAAATTTGTTTTGTGTACGTGTGGCTTTGGGGATTTGCTAAGCATGTGCTGTACCACCGAGCTACACCTTAGCCCCTAGAATTTTTGGTATCTTTATGTCTTCTGCTGTATACTACTGTGTCTTTATGCTGTTTCTATATGACTTTCCTTGCTCTTGGGCTGTTCCCCAAGACCTGTCTCCTGGGGAGCCACATTCGATCTTTAATTCCCAATTTTTAGTTTACAGAACATTTCAAAATCACCTGGGTAAAATCAATGCTCCACTCCGTTCATCCCTCTAACACTGCTCACACCATTTGGATGTTGTTAATCTTCTTGTATTAGTGCCTGTGATTCGCAAACTGGAGATGATGTGGTTGCGTTATTTGACTCTATACTTTGCTATTATTGAACCCGGGTCCAGCTTTAGCCCCCAGCCAGTTCCATTTTGTCCTCCGAGTCTTTTCCATAGGTTTTATATCTATATATACATATATACATGTAAAGATAAAATTTCTAAGCCGAGTTAAAGTGTAAAAGACTGGGCATTGTAAAGTTTCTAAATTGAAAGGCTTGGGCTAAAAAAAATAATAGACCAGGTATTGTTAAAATTCCTCTGCTACCCCTGGAACCTGTAATCTCTGTAGCTGTTAGGACAATACCTGAACTGCCCAGTAAATATTTCCATTGATTCCCTGGTTGTTTATTAGCTAAGGGCTCCAAGTAGCTCGGCAAGTAAGCATCCAGGCTCCAAAACCAATCAGTTTAAATGTGTACCCCGCTTAGGAGTGACCAATCACCCCTGCCCAGACTGTTCCCACCAATGAATGTACTAATCCTGTCTCAGAGTTGTTGTTCAATTTTCCCGCGCCTCATGATGATTTGTTCTGATGTATGCAAAGCCCCCCCCCCCCCCGCCCTCTCCAAAAAGTGTACTTAAGCTCTGCTTGACCTCTGCTCTGGGCTCTGGGCTGCTCTATCTTCCTGAGTGAGCCTGGAGCCTCAGCATGCTGAATTAATAAATCCCCTTCTGCAATTGCATGAAGCCAGTCTCTTGTGTGGTCTCTCCCTCCGACGCTCCGCCGGACCCTTACATACACACACAGACCAGACAGAAGGCACCAAAAAACTCATGTCAGAGAGAAGAATCTTAGGGAGAAATGCTTAATGCAGTGGTTGGAGGATGGAGAAGAGGGAGCACTGCTCACAAATCACCTTCTGAGGGTTACAGATGTAAGATAGGAACAATGAGGGAGAGAGTTAGGCTACTAAAGGGGAGGAAGAGTCATGTCTTTTTTGGGAATAGGTGGAAATCTTTCAGGAACTCTGGTACCACCTCTTTTTGTTCCTTTCCTGTTTTGGTGTTTCCAGTCATGGCTAGGGGTCTTTAGGAGAAGGGGTCTTGAACCTTGAATGGGGGAGGGAGAGAGGAGGGGACTGGGCAAGTCTAGGACAAGTTAACCATATATTATAATTTCGGACAAAACATTTATCAAATGATGGACATGTCTACATGCAGAACTCGGTAGAATGTGGCCCAAGGCAAAGCAACAAAGGAGATACACAATATGAAGACAGAGATGCCAAGTGTCTTAATCTTGTTCCAGTCTCTCATTGGATAGCTGCAGGCTCAAGTGAAAAGTCAGTGTTTTCAGCAAAAGTGGCCTTGAGTCCCTGTGGAGTAACCTGGACAATGGTTATCATCACTCACATGTCAGAGGTGTTACCTCCAGCAGAGCAAGGGGAAGACTAATCACGTTATCACCCAGCTGTGGGACCTCCAGAATCAGTGTTTGTCATGTTAAGTGAGAGGAAGTGAAGCTAAAGGGTTTATTTAGGGTTTTCCCCAGTTACAATCTCTCTGTTCTGCAGTTGCTTTCTCCTCAGGTGCGACTTGTCTTTTCTTATTATGGCGCCTTTCAATGAGGAGGAGTTCTTAAATTTAATGTACTTCAAGTTTAGAAAAGTTTTCTTTATACTTTGTGTTTATGACACTTATGAAAACTTCTGAGCTCATAAGGGCATTTGGCTTTATTTTCTTCATTTTAAAAGAACTTAATTTCTCATTTAGTGTCTTTAGTTCACCTGGAATGAGTTTTTGCATGTAGGATGAGTTAAGGCAGATAACTTGTTGATCAGCCTATATATGGAACTGTCTCTCTTGCCCCCACTGATCTGTAATCCAATCCTGTCAAATATTAAGATTCCAGTTGGGTGCAATGGCACATGCCTGTAATCCCAATGGCTCGGGAGGCTGAGTCAGGAGGATTGAAAGTTCAAAGCCAGCCTCAGCAAAGGAGAGGTGCTGAACAACTCAGGGAGACCCTGTCTCCAAATAAAAACAAAGTAAGGCTGGGGATGTGGCTCAGTGGTCAAGTGCACCTAAATTCAATTCCCAGTACCAAAACAAAAACAAAAACAACAAAAACATTCCATAGATACCTGAATCAGTTTCTGGGCTCATCAGTGTTAGGGGTGCCATGAACAGGAGCTGAGCAGTACCCTTAGCCTTGAGCAATGAACTGGCTTCCCCTTGCAGCATGAAAGCAGGTGAACCTCACCTTCCCTTGGCAAGGAATTATAGCTCTGAGAGTGGGTGTCACCCAATGGGACTGGGTTACACCCCTCTGAAATCCAAACCCTTTCCTCATTTGGGTGGAACTTTCTCGAATGTCTTTCCCCCAATTAATAGGGTTTCAGGCCTGCTCTCTCTCTCTTGCCTGCCTCTCTTGCCTCCCTTGTGGGAGCTGGGACAGAGGAGCTGACACTGAACCCCAAGAAAAAGGTACTTCCTGTGTGTGATTATTTAGTGCCAGCCCAATTCACCTGGAGGGATCCTGACTGATTTGGTCGCATGTTGTTACAGATGAGGCCGGGCCGGGGACGGGGACATTCCAACATGAATTTTAGAAATTTAGGGGGTTTGGTTTTCTCTCAAGTCGTTAAGCATGCTTAGGTTTTCAGAGTATCGTGGATTGGTTTATGAAAAGTAAGAGAATTAGAAGAAAGTGACTGACATTAAACTCATAACATGTAGGTAACTTTTTTGTCTTTAGAAAAATAAAAAAAATATTTTGCAATTCTGAAGACCATAATTAGGCATAGAGAATAGGAAATTAGAGAATTGGAGGTCCCACTAGAGATTATTGAGGTGATTGATAAAATATATGTTGCTAAATTCAGTCCTCTCCCATGGGAAAAGCAAGCTTTTGTGGATTTTTCTGGATTCTTTTGTGGATTTTTTGTATTTTGAAATATTAAGGTGAAGATTTTTTTTTGGATTTATGTGCTAGGAATCAGTGTTGGGAGAGTGAGAGGAAAAAGGAAAGATTTTTTTGTGGTGGGACTTGATTCCGGGGATTCTTTACTTCCAGAGAAGTGAATTTTATTTTTCTGCTGTTTTTTAAAAATACTGAGACAATTTGTATTGAGCCTCTTCATTGCATTCTTGTCCTGCCGGGATCAGGAGTGGTTGTAACCCAGCTGCTGCTCTGGGGCAGATGCAGGCCGGCTGGCACCAGCGTCTGCTGCTGGAGCCCGCTTTTGAATTGAAAGATTTCTGAGACACAGGCACTGAGAGAGAAGCCAGCTCCACACCCTCATTACTCAAGGCGAAGGGTATGTGCTCAGCTCCTACAGTCTCAGCTCCTGTTCATGGAGGTTCCATTTTCTCCTTTGTCTAACCCTATGCCAATATCACAATTTTTAATAGCTTTATGGTGCATGGGGAACATGGAAGGGCAAGCATGTTATTCTTTTTCAAGAGTGTTGGCTGTGCTTTGCTCTGTATTTTTCCATATAAACTTTAAAATAGTTTCTAAAGGTCGGGGGGGGGGAATCTTGTTGGAAATTTGGTTAGAATTACATTGAAATAGCTGGGCGTGATGGCTGTGGTGGCTCTTGCCTATAATCCCAGCCACTGGAGAAGGTTCAGGCAGGAGGACCGCAATCTGGAGGTCAGCCCAAAATAAAACAAATAAATAAATAATAAAAAAATGCTGGGCTTAGGCTAGGGTTGTGGCTCAGAGGTAGAATGCTTGACTAGCATGCGTGAGGCACACTGGGTTGGTTCCATCCTCAGCACCACATAAGAATAAAATAAAAAATAAACGACTAAAAAATAAACGTTTAAAAAATTATTAAAAAAAAAAAAAAGTGCTGGGCTTGCAGCTCAGTGGAAAGTGCTCCTGAGTTCAATCCCAGAACCAAAACAGACATTGAAGCAACAGATGAAACATCTGAATCCCCGATAAAGGGAAGAGGTATTAATGGAATGAATACATGTCTGATAAATGTCTCCAGGGTACATCTTACAAGTCAACATTCGGTAAATACGGGTCAATACGTGAGGGCCACAGGTACCCTGCATATTCTTACCATTCAGCAACTGTCAATGAATTTCTTCTTCACCTACTTGTTCTGATACCTTATTTAAAATCTACAAATCCACAAGTGCATCACTTGCATTCACTAAACGCAAATCCACGACCTCTTGATAAAAGTTTTCGGTAAGATTCCGTGAGAGCATCAGAGTCTCTGCCTCCAGGGACCGAGAGGTCCGAGGACCGCGGCGGCTCCTCGCTCCGCTGCCGGCGGCTCAAGGAACCGCGAACTACAAGTCCCGGCAGGCCGCGCGCGCCGGCTTCGCCCAGCGCAATCGGGGCGGCCGAGGGCACCCTTTCCAGCCAACTCCGGACCGCAAGGCTGCGGGGGGGACGCCGGGCTCTGCCGGAGGTGAGTGGGGTCCCAGCGGCGGGCTGGTGCGGAGCCGGGGCGGACCAGGCCGGTGCCTGGAGTGCGGGGGAGCCGGGGGGCACGCGCCCGGCGCGGTTCCGGCTATGCAGGAGAACAGGGAAGGAACCCCAGCCGGCGACCTTGTCACCCGGCGCGCGGCCACGTGCCTCGGGTAACTCGCAGGGTCCCGCCCCCCTCCGCCGTGAGTCTCTCGCTTGGCGCTCCAGCGGGTATTAGTGGACTGTCCTTGAGTGGCACAGCCTGGCGTGCACCCGAGGAGGCGGAGCTGGAGGAGGGCCGCAGGTGGCTCAGCAGGAAGCCTTCACACCCAGGTGGCTCTGGGCCCCGCGTCGAAGGCAGCTGGGGCTGGAGCCTGGTCTGGTTTCTAGCAGGGACGACCCTGACTTGCCAGCCTTGCACCTGGGCTTGCCACGTTCCCCTGTCCACTAATTATCACTAGGACCTTGCAGGGGCCCTGTGCTTTCGGATCGCGGGATAAATGTGGGCCAACACCCAGCAGGGTGTGGAGAGCAGCTTGTAGAAAACCCCAACTACAGTTCTGTCCTAGGGTTAAGTGGTGTTTATTTTCCACTAACTAGGAAGTCATTCAACAAGTATTTAAGGATTCCCTTCGTGATGCGTGGTGCATAGCGGGTGCTCAAAAAATATTTGTGAGAACAAGCTGCTTGTTCTGGTCCACCCTTTGCTCTCTCAGAGCAGACACACCTGCATTCTGCTCTTGTGCTGTCACACGTTTTCTTTAAGCGTTTTTCTTGTTGCCCTAGATATCTAGCAGAGTCACCTGTAGGCCTTGTTACTGCACAAAGTTTTGGATTCTTTCCTCCCAGCTTTCTGATTCTGGTACTGTAGATCTGGTACTGGTACCAAGGATTTGCTTGTCTGTCATGTGCCTATGGGATGTGGATGCTGCTGGTCTAGGGACCATAGTGGTGTACCGTTATTTTATAGGCAAAAGTTCTCTCTTCACATCTGGTTATGGGTCTTCTTGTTCTTGTTTGCCAGTTTTACTTTTTCTAGTTGTAGTAAACATTTGCATATTATTTTGGACATAGTATTTTGTTAATCCTCCACCTTTCTTTATATACAGTTTTTTTTTTGTTTGTTTGTTTGTTACTGGGGTTTGAACCAGGAATGCTTTACCACTGAGCTACAACTTCAGCCCTTTTTATTTTATTTTTTTGAGACATGGTCTTGCTAAGTTGCTGAGACCAGCCTGGAATTTGTGATCCTCCTGCCTCAGCCTCCCAGGTAGCTGGGAATACAGGCATGTGCCATCATGTCCCATGCCACCATACTGTGCTCCAACATGCTGTGTTATGTGCAGATTTTCATGCCTTCCTACACTTGTGTCATTTTTCCTGGATTATATAATATTCTGTCTTACTGTCATTATTTGCTTGATTATTACTCAACAGTCCTTGCAGATGTAAGATTTGATCTCTGCTGGGAGAGTGGCCTTTTACTCTTGTCTGATATATACTCATTTTCTTGACAGAGAAGGGACCTGTGAGAGAAGAATAGTGCTTGGTTTAGTTTTCTGTCCCCTTCTCTCCAACCAGAGCAGCTCACTGAATACTCTGGGTTTAGCTTCCTATGTCAGAGAGTCTCTGTGGTCCACCTCCAGGCCCAGCAAGCTGCTTGTTCTAGTCCACCCTTTGCTCTCTTAGTTAGAGCAGACACACCTGCATTCCGGTTCTGGCTCATCAGCCAAGTTTCCTTGTCTGTAGGCTGAGACTTTCACGGTCTGCACCTTGGAGTCTAGTTGTGGAAGTTGTGTGAGAGGTTGAAACGCTGAGCACTGTCCCTGTCTTGCTGGAAGCACCTGCACTTGGCTTTCCTCTATTCACCCAAAGGTCCCCTTCCCAGGATGATCTGAATAGAAAATTTCTATTCCTTGCCTAGGTGAGATTTATTTTTCTTAACTGCTCTGGGACCTTGGCAACAGTCAGAGATTACTTTTTTTTTTTAATAGTTATAATGGACAACATGCCTTTATTTTGTTTGTTTATTTTTATGTGGTGCTAAGGATTGAACCCAATGCCCCACAAGTGCAACGCAAGTGCTCTGCCACTGAGCCCCAGCCTCAGCCCAGGCATTCCTTTGTTTAACCAATACTGATTCAAGCAACTTCTGGGCATTAAACAAGAGGAAAGGTGGTATGGTTAAAATTTGGATTTCTCCGTTGGACTTCATAGTTCTCTAAAGGACATGGCAGACTGTAAACTCACTCAGGCCCATGACACCGTCCCTAGGCACTGACTCATTTGCTTTTTATTCATTTTACTGACCAAATTCGTCTGAGGACCTGTCCACTTTCTCCAAGAATATTTTTGTGTCTTTTCCAGTCTTGGGAACGGTTTAGGGAACAAAAACCTTATTTGTCTAATAGTCTTTCTAGGAAATGGGAGGAGGCTGTGGTCACTAAGAGGATTAATGAAATTAGATCCCAAAGTACCTTTCTTCTGTGGCCATTCCCACTTGTGTGCTAAGCAGGGAGAGATGATTCCAGACCTGTACTCCTGGGACATGGCATGGGGAGAGTCAGGAGATGAATGGTCTGTCATCCTAATGGGTTGGGAGGCTGAGGCAGGAGGATTATGAGTTTAAATCCAGTCTCAGCAACTTAGGGAGACCCTAAGCAACTTGGTGAGACCCTGTCTCTAAATAAAATACAAAAAAGGGGTGGGGTGTGGCTCAGTGGTTCTGTGCTCCTGGGTTCTGCACCTGGGTTCCACCTCTGGTAAAGGAAGGAAGGAAGGAAGAAAGGAAGGAAGGGAGGGAGGGAGGAAGGAAGGAAGGAAAAGGCCTAGCTACTTATAGACCTCATGAATGGTAAGTGCTTGATTTTCTATTTAGTTCTATTTAGGATGGATATTTTGTTCGACCAAAACTTCCCACTGTGAACTTCCTGTTGCCTGATTTTATGACCCACAGGGTTTTTCCTTGGTCTAGGGAGATGGAGATCATTCTTACCATTGATTCCATGGTGAAGCAGCTAAGGCAACTTTGTGGACTGGAACACTCCTGGATCTTGACATGGGATTTCTAAGGCTCCAAACAGTGCCTTCCACATACCTGCCACCGTTAGGGCGTGGTGGAGGGTCCTGCCCAAAGTGACTGTCTCGTTTACTCGAGGACAGTAGAAAGAACCTTATTGCGCTTGGATTTCCACTATTCACCACGAGGCCCCCTTCCCAGGACGAACTGAGAATTTCTATTCCTTGCCTGGGTGAGATTTATTTTTCTTAACTGCTCTAGGACCTTGGCATCAGTCAGGGATTCCTTTGTTTAACCAATATTGATTCACACCTGAGGGTCCAGGTGACCTCTTAAAGAGGTCATGTGCCATAAAAAGGGAGAACTGAGCACCTGGAGTGGGAAGGCCCTGTCCAAGCTGTGAATATGAGCTGAGCCACCTCTCTGTTCCTTGGTTTCCTCATTTATACCTGGGGATGATGATCCTTGTTACTGGTTTGTGTATAATGTTTAATGAGTATAAAGGGCTCTGTGAAGGTTAGTTTTTGCTAATAATATTATCCAGTGATCAGGATTTAGGCCCTTGGTGGCCTCAACCCCCCTGCAAGTTATGTACTATTATCCAGAGCTAAGTCAGGTGAAAGTCAAAAAGGCAAATAAACAGAATTGGGCAGGTGATTCATTAGCAAAGGGTTTAATAATGAAAGGTGTTTTTCATCGACAGACATATTTCACACCTGACAGGTCTTTTAAAATACCCTCAGGGAAGCAGCTCATTTGCATGTTAAACACTCACCGACTCCTTATGGAAAACTCCAGCTCCAATCTATTTAGACACAGTTTGGCTCCTATATCATCTATTTTATGTATTTCAATTTCCACTTCTTTTATTACTGAGGACAGTTTCTTGAAAAGTGGGTCGTGGAAGTGGATGCTTTGCTGCCACTTCTCATCCCGAGGTGTCTCAAGGGTAAGGATGGCCTCCCGGAGGAGAGGGGTTCAGGTGAGTACGTCCTGGGCGATGGTGCTGAGGGTGATGGGCAGAAATGGTTATCATACTGGCAGCCCAGGGTGTGTATTTTCACAGGGAAATCTGTCGTTACTGGCTCTGCACAGGCCTCAAGGGGAATATTGACTCATTCATTCAATAAATGCTTTTGGAGCACTTACTATGTGCTGTGCCAGGGTGTGGCAAATTAATGTCTAAGGCCAGACATTGCCATAGTCCTTACTTTACATGTCCTCTGTGGTGTGCTACAATGCAGAGTTCAGTCACTGCACTGAGATAGAATAGCCTGCACAGTCGGAAGTAATTATTGTATGGCTCTTTATGGGATAAAATGGCCAGCTTCTGTTCTAGGCAGAGAACAGAGAGTATGAAAGCTCTGGGGCCACCACATGCTGGGCGCATTTGAGGACTGGTAAGGAGGCAGTGCGGTTGGAGTAGAGCGAGTCAAGGGGAGTGGGAAGGGCTTCAGAGCCTAGAGGGAAGTGGGGAGGCAGATCCTGTAAGGCCTTGTAGTCTGTGCTCATCCGAGGCCTTGGCTCTTCATGAGGTGGGAGCCATTGGGGTGGTTAGAGCGTGGGAGTGCCTAGCTGGACTTAAGTTTCCACATTAATAGACTAGCAGACCAGGGAATGACCCACTCACTCGTTTCATTATTTATTAGCAGGCTTATTATTGTGCTTACCTCTAATATGCTTCTGAGGTCTGTCTTAGGAAGGTGGCCATAAACTCGAGCCCTTCCCTGATGGGTATCTGAGAGGTTTGGTGGTGGATGTTCACAGTCTCCCTTTGACAGGGTCTTTCTTTATTTTGGCAGATGGTCCAATACATGTGTCTGACCTGCTACCAGGTCATATGTGACCCGTGTCCAATTTATTCCTTCCAGGAGAGCCAATCTGTAGGAGAGTCCTGACTAGGCCAGAAGTTAGGTTCAGGTGTGTTAGGTAAGACACAGGGGAGGCAGCTCACTAAAACACAGGAAATAACAGAAGCCTTTTATTACTCACAGATCCATAAGAAAAGAGGTGTCATGAAAGCTGATGGGAAGTCTGGGGAGAGCATGGAGCTCAACCAGCAGTGGGTGCAGGGGAGAGGCAGACAGACAGACAGACACCTGTGGGTCAAAGCCTTTGTTGGTGTGTGTTCAGAGTGCACCCCAGCAGGTTTGCCTTGGGGAGTTCTAATTCTTAGAAGAAGGAGGTCGCTGAGGTTACAGTAGATTGTGTCTCTAAGGTAGATTGTATCTGCCTCACAGGGTGGTGGTCAGCAAGAAGTGGTTGTAGGAGGCAGATATCTGGATCAACCATACTGAGGAAGAAGTCAGAACTAGAGACTCAAGAGTGACTAAGGCTTGCTTCTGGCATGGGAAAGTTTAACCTAGACTCAAAATGGATGCCAATGAACATAAAGCTGTTGGAATGCTCCACTTGGTATTTACTTAGTAGCAAATGCTGCCTTTTGCATGTAGTCGAAGAGGCAGATATAGGACCAGATTGTTAGAAATATAAGCAGAGTATAAATGAGGCTAGAGAAAAGAACTCGTAAAACAATGAGTTCTGAGTGATTGGCATTCACAGAGCCTCATGGGGGATGATGAAGTGTGGAGGGCTATTTGAGTAGGTTGAGTGTGGAGGGCTATTTTGGGAGATAAAGCTGGGTAGGTGGGTTGGGATGAGAATGCATTGATCCTTGACTGTCTTGCCAGGGTATTTGGACTTTTAGGTAGGTGGAAGGTGTTAGAAATGATATGAATGCACTTAAAGATGATGGTGATACTTCCAGCAAGAGTGAGGGTTGCGTGGGGTGTGAGAGCTGGTTTGCAATGCAGTGAGTGGTTGAATAGTTCAGGCAAGAGGTGATGGTCAGCCCCTTACCCCCCACCCCTTATTAATTACTCATGCCTGTACCTAAGCTAGGAGTACCTCTACATAAGCGCTTTGACTTTTTTCTCTTGATGCTCTGAATTGAATCCAGGCCTCATGCATGTTAGGCAGGTGATCTGCCATGAACTGTAGCCCCAGTCCTCTTGGACTTTTCAGAGATGAAGACAATCACAAAGAAAGGAAGTCTCATTTTCTGGGGGTGTTAGGCATCATGTTAAAGCAGTGTCTCATTTCATTCTTACAATGACCCCGTAAGCTTGGTACTCTCAAGAGCTCCCTCAACTAGATGATTACACAGGGCCCCCAAGTGGTTGTGACTTACTTGAGATCTACAGCTGGTGAGCAGTCAGACCAGGCCTTCACCCAGTTCCGGAGCCTGGGTTCTTTTTTTTTTTTTTTTTTTTTTTGGTACTGGGGATTGAGCCCAGGGAGCACTTAACCACTGAGCCACATCCCCAGCCCTTTTTATAATTTATTTAGAGACAGGGTTTTGCTAAGTTGCTTAGAGCCTTACTGAGTTGCTGAAGCTGTCTTTGAACTCGCAATCCTCTTGCCTTAGCCTCCCAAGCTGCTGGGATTACAGGCGTGTGCCACCATACCTGGCCACATTGAAGATCTTGAAGAAGGAGGATGTGTAAGGAACTGAGGTCACCCAGCCTCATTTCAGGCCTACTTCTGGGTCAGATTAGGAACCTTATATTGGTGAAAGCAAAGAAGAGGGAGGCCTGAACCTTTTACCCCTTTCAGCAGGAAATACTGCAGGTGAGACTGTACAAAGCAAGGTGAAAAGGTAGGTTTAGGTGGGGTCTTGCTAGAAGGTTGGAAGTGGGCATGCCTGAATCCTCTGGGAGTTGATGGGAAGGGGATCCTTTGCCAGAAAAGAATCTCTGAGGCTGGGGATATAGCTCAGTTGGTAGAGTGCTCGCTTCCTATGCACAAGGCCCTGGGTTCAATCCCCAGCACTACAAAAGAAAAAAAAAATCTCTCTACAACCCATTAAAATTAAAATGCCTGACATACAGAATAAGGATAGCCCCAAGAGAAAAACATCAGGTCACATTTAGAGTCAAGCAAATCATAATGACTTTCAATTTCTAAGCACAAACTCTAAAATCCGGGAGGGCTTGGATTGATGTGTTCCAAGCTGTGAAAGAAAATAACATAATCAAATCTGCTAAATCCAGATAAGTGATCCTTCAGAATTGAAGAAGAAATAAAAAATGTTCCAAGATAGGTAGAGAGTAAAAGAATTCATGACTAGTAAGCTAGCACTACAGAAAATACTTAGAGAAATACATTACCAAGAAAAATAAAAAAAAACCAAACTCCCGAACCCACAAATGAACAAATCTCATTTGAAGAGTAGCTAAGCAAATGAGAAATATGACCAAATTAAACAACAGAAATAAATCAATATATCAGGAATTAATAAATATAAAGTAGACACTACTCAAAGTCTCAGCTATTACCAAGTATAATAATACTGGATGATTTCAGTGTGCCTTTCACCAGTAGAAAGGTCATCCAGATCATAAGCTCACTAAAAAATCTTCTAACCTAAATGATATTATAAATCAAATGACTTAACAGACATCTGTAGAATGTTTCATTCAACAATACCTGAATTAACTTTCTTCTCAGCAGCTCATAGAAGCTTCTCCAAAATAGACTGTATGTTAGGCCACAAAGCAACTCTTAGCAAATCCAAAAAAAAAAAAAAGTAATTTCTTGGATTTTGTCTGATCATCGTGGAATGAAATTAGAAATCAATACTATTTTGTTCAGCTTTTGTGTCACTTTGACCAAAATACCCAATCAGAATAACTTAGAGGAGGGAAAGTTTATTTGGGGCTTCAGAGGTTTTGGTCCATACATGGCTGACTCCATTGCTCTGGGCCCAAGGTGAGGCTGCACATCACGGGGGAAGGGCCCGTTGGAGGAGAGCTGCTCACCTCATGGTAGGATCTTGTCCATAACATAGGATGATAGCAGCAGTATTTACATGACTGTGTGGTGTGCCAAGGATTGAGTTTTAGCCTTTTGTCACTGGTTACCAGCTACCTTACAAGATCAATTGAGAAGAGGAAATTTTATTCTGGGCTCATGGTTTTAGCAGTCTTGGCCAACTCTCACTTTTGGCCAGAGGTGAGGCAGAACACCATGGTAGAAGGGCAGTGATGGAGTAAAGCTGTTCAGCTCATGGCAACTGGGAAGCAGAGACCGTGGTGTTCAGCTCATGGCAACTGGGAAGCAGAGACCGTGGTGGGGGCAGGGAGAAGGGGCCATAGGTAAGATGAAGCCTTCCAGGGCACCCCCCACCCCATGACCCACCTTCTCCAACCACATCCCATCTGTCTACATTACCACCCAGTTTGTTCATTCAAACTAGATGGACTAATCAAGTTACAGCTCTCAAAATTGAGTCATATTCTTTGAATATTCCTGCATTTACATAGGGGCTTTTGGGAAACACCTCATATCCAAACCATTCCATTTGCTCAAAAGCTCATGTCCACATTACAATGCAAAATGCATTTAGTCCATCTTCAAGAATCCCCATAGTCTTAACAGTTTCAAAAGTCCAAGTTCAAAGTCTCCTCTCAGACTCAAGGCACACTCTTGGCTTTGAGCCCTTGTAAAAACCAAAAGCAAGTTACGTATATCCAATACACCGTGACACAGAATAGACATTCCCAATCCTAGAGGGAGAAATATAGGCATAGAAGGAAGGGATGGAACCAAAGTAAGACTGAAACCCAGCTGGGCAATCATTAGGTCCAATAGCTCCATATACAGCATCTGGGGTACGTGGTGGCACGAAGTTCTCTTCAAAGTGCCTGGGCCACCCCATCCTTTGTCCCTGACAAGGCCTCTTTGTTAGCCGGGCTTTCTCTATAGCCAGTAGCTTTCCTCCATAGACGGTCCACGTGACTGGCATGTCTTAAACTGGGGGGTCTCAACTGCAGCTTGGGCTTCACCTTTACAACTTCATACATCACCCTCTCATTGGCAGCCCTCAGGCATTCTGACCCTACTACACTTTGCCTGGCCTTCTAGGCCTTTCTTTAAAATCTGGTGGATGCCCCCAAGACCTCTTAACCCCAATATCCTGCATTCCTGTAGAACTGGCACCATGATACCAAGGTTTGCTGCTTGAGCAGAAGCCAGGTCTCCTTGGACCCCAACTGCAGTTGCTTTGGTGACTGAGGACAGTAAAATGACTCCTGGAGAAGCAGTTTTTTGGGCACCCCTGTGGGGGTAGGGTACCCCCATGGTCTCTTAAAGGAGTTTTCATTTCTGTATGCTTGAGCCTGCAGTGGGGTGTGGGCTTGCAAATTCCCGAGATGCCCTCCAACATCTTTCCTATTGTCTCTGTGCAAAGTACTTAAATGCCTTCAACAACCGCACTTCCCTTGGCCCCAATTTTACATGCACTTTTCTGGCCAAACTTCAAGTTTCAAAAATTCTTGGGCTCTTCTGTCTGCTCCTGATTCTTGCAGTAAACCTAGTTAAAAACTGTTAGCAATATTTATGCCACTGCATGAATGCTGTGCTACCTTGAAATTTGCTCTGCCAGGTTAATTACCTTTAAATTCAGCTTCATACTAAGTCTCAGAATGTGGGCAAAAAATGCAGACAAGTTCTTTGATAGAATGTAATGTGAAGTCCTTAGTCCAATTTCCAAATATGTTTCCCCTCTGAAATCTCCTAAGCACAATTTTTATTTACTCTTTGCATTCCTGCTGGTATTCTAGTCTTCTGCACTCCCACCAGCATCACCCATTAACCTATGCTTACAAAGGCCCTTCTAGACTGCATTCCCAAACTGTTCCATAAACCAGTTCTAAAGACTTCTGAACCACACAGTCAGGTGAGTTGGAGCAACAGCCCTCTTTATGTACATCATCTCATTTTTGTGTTAGTCAACTTTTTGTTGGTGTGACTAAACTACCTGACAGTAACAACCTAGAGGAGGAAATGTTTATTTTGGGTTATAGTTTTAGAGGTTCAGTCCAAGCTCGATGGATTCCATCACTTTGGTCCTGAGATGAAGCAGAACATCATGGCGCAAGGGCGATGGCCAAGGCAGGCTGTTTATCTCTTTTTTTTTTTTTTTTTTAAGAGAGAGAGAGCGAGGGGGGGGGAGGGAGGGAGGGAGGGAAGAAGAGAGAATTTTAATATTTATTTTTCAGTTTTCGGCAGACACAACATCTTTGTTTGTATGTGGTGCTGAGGATCGAACCCGGGCTGCACGCATGCCAGGCAAGCGTGCTACCGCTTGAGCCACATCCCCAGCCCAAGGCTGTTTATCTCATGGTGACTGGAGGCAGAGAGAGCAGGTGGAGGGGCTGCAGGGATGATGAACCCTGGCACACCCAGTGACCTACTGCCTCCAGCCTGGCCCCACCTGCCTACAGTTATCACCCAGATAGGTCACTCAAACTAGGATGGACTGATCAGGTCACAGCTCTCTGGTAATCTAATAATTTCTACCTCCGAATATTCCTGCATTAACACAGGAGCTTTTGGGGGACACCTCACATCCAAACCATAATGGGGCGTATATTTTCTCTCACGTGTGGAAGCTAGAGAGAAAAAAGTTAAAGAAACGTGTGTGTCGGGATGGATCTCATGAAAATTGAAGGGAGACCAGTGGAGAAGAGGGAAGGGTGCCGCAGGCGGCTCGCGGGCCGCGGGTTGAGCGGGCTGGCTGAGCCCGGTTCCTGCTGCTGCTATCTCCGAGCACTGCCTGCGGCACCCCTGCTGAGCGATTCCCTGCTGAGCTGTCAGTGCACGTGGGCTTGCAATCTTACAACCCAGTTGGGCACAAAAACACAAGCCAGTCAAACTGAGACAAAGTTTTATTTAGAGAGAGGCCGTGTGTGCGTCCCCTAACAAGTGGGTCCACCACGTGTGTGTTCTACCTGAGCCGGGGGGCCTCCACTTCCCCCGGAACACCCTCCTACCATCCTTTCCCAACCAATGGGAACTCTCCCATTACAAGAGTGACATGAGTAACCTGAGTCCTGAAATGGGCCCAGCTAAACAGCATGAGTCCAATTACCATATGAATGTGAATTACTGGCTGGCAGTCACTAAATCCAAAGGTGCCTGTATCAATATTTTTGCTGTGGCTCCTAACAGAAGGGACCTGGGGAGAGGGGAGGGAAGGCAAAGGAGAAATACTGGGTGATGGTTTGACCAAATTATATTGTTATATCATGTACACCTATGAATAGGTAACAGTGAATCCCACCAGATGTATAGTTATAATGAACCAATAAAAAATCTGGAAAAAATATAAGAATATGTGGAGGAAAAAAAAAATCAAGAACATAGCAAAAATAGATTCCTGAGTCTTATCCCCAGAGTCGTGGTTCAGTGGGCCACAGGGTGGATTGGAGCAACCTGCATATTTGAAGCCGCACGCAGGTTGACCATACTTGGCAATGGCTGGGTTAGCAAAAGAAGGCTGAAAACATAAGACAATCAACTGTATCTTTAGAGACACTGTAAAATGTAAGTTGAAAGTGAAAGTATTGAAAGAGAGATGTCTTGTGAATACTTGAAAAAAGTCTGGGGCTATATTATGAAGGCATGAGTCAAAATAGACTTTAAAGAAAATGAACACAAGGTTATTTGTAGCAGTAGCTTCCATACAAAGGGGAAACAGAGGCATAGAACGGGACAGTGATGGTCACAGACTGGGTCTGGAGTAGGAGCCAGGGTGATGACCTGTGTTGGAACCTGTGCAGGGGTTTATATTGGCAGGTGGTTTGGTGCACTTCTGTGTAGGGCCTCCCTTGGCAGCTGTAGCTGGGGTCAAGGACCTTAGTCTGATACAGATGCTTAGGAACTACAAGGGAGCAGCCCATTGGGTACGCTGGCCAAAGGTTGACTGTATAGCCACATGGTGCATGGAGGGGAGCGATCCACACTAACCAATAGCATGATTTGGTGTCTAACCCTAAGTCACCCTGCAGTGAATGGATGAAATAGGTACCAGTCATGGGGTTTAAAGGGGTGTCTACTCTAACCACAGTAGTATTTTGAAAACCAGCCACATGTAGGGGACCTACTGGCTGCCATTTTGGTGGGGACCTGACCACTTTTGACTTGGGCACAAAGGCTATTATTGATGCCCAAGTGTGTATGCTGGTAGAATAAAACTTCAAATAGCAGTGGTCAACTTGCTCTTCTCCCTTTCCTATCTAAAATAGCACTCCTCGTCTCTCTGTACCCCTATTCTCTTCGCTTCTCTTCCTCTCACTTAATAGCAGCTCTGATATTCTAGGTATCATATATCTCTTTTCTTCCCATCTGTCATCCCCCACTAGCATGCAATCTATATGAGCAAGAACTTTGTTTTATTCACTCTGTCCTGTCTCCAAGGCAGTGCCTGGTACTATTGAAGGAAGGATTTGGAGAATTAACTTGTGCCAGGTAGTATGCTAAGGATTTTATGTACATCATCTCATTTTATTCTGACAAGTTTGAGGTATCACCCTATTTCACAGATGAGGAAACAGGCTCAATGAGATTAAGAAAACGACCCAAGGTCGTACAATCTACAAATGGCAGAGCCAGGATTTGAATCCTGGATTGACTCACTATGAAATCCTTAACTGCTAATCTTTCTTGACTTTATTTTCTTCTCCAGGTCGGGGGACATGGCTAGAAAGGCTCTCAAGTTTGCTTCATGGACCAGCATGGCTCTTGCTGCCTCTGGTGGCTTCCTCTACAGTAACAAGTATCTGGACCCTAATGACTTTGGTGCCATCAGGGTGGGCAGAGCAGTTGCTACGGTAGGTTATTCTCATTTGGGGGAAGCAGAGGAACTGCAGTATTCCTTGCAGGTGTTCAGACATGTAGCAAATGGGCATGCTGGTCATACACATGTGGAGATACCCTTACATGGACCAGAGCTCCATCTACACAGCTGCACAGACATGGACACGCATGCTCATCTGCCTGCATTCCTGTCCACACATCCTGGCACTCTGTGGTTAAATAGAGCGGGATTGAGATTGCATGAAGTCTCTGGTCTAAGGTCTCTACATTTTAGTTTCTGTATCTTATTTGGTCATGACTCTGAGGGGCAGTGCTCCTCAGTAAATGACACGGAAGGAAGACTTTGTGAAAAGAAGACTGCAGAATAAATTTTACCAGCAAACTTGATCTTGCTGCCATAAGCTGGTATGAGAAGTTCTGATACTGGACTCATCCTCAGTGTGTGGGCCTTGGAGGACTTTGAGAGTCTCCTTTGATTCCCTAATTGACAGAGAATCTGAGTTGAATATTTGACCTCTAGAGGTTTTCTCCTGTGACTCAATGGTAATATTGTCCTGGGGTAATCATGTCCTCTTAACTGCTGAGAGCTACTCTCTCAGACATTGCTGGGACCCATAGTCCCAGATCAATAATTGTAGCCCCACTGGTAGATAGGTTGGCCCATATCTCAGGCTTTCTCTCCTTTGCTGAAAATGAGCACATCCTTTCTTCCCCTTGATATCCCTGATGTGGATATGTATTAAGATACAACTCTGTTTTGGTTGTTATTGTTATTTCCCCAGTACTCAGTATTATCAAATGTTTTCTCGAGTCTGGCTCAGAGGAGAAGGCCCTGATATGATGACTGTCCTTAAGGGTAGGCTGAGTCACAAACCAAGGCAGGTACCTGGGCTATGAAATATGAAAAAATCACCAGGTACCTTTTTTGGGTCCAATACTGCCTTATTTGCTTGCTTGGAAGGGTAGAAATAAACTGTCCCACCTAGACCCAGCTTTGAAAGAGCTTCTGGACAAGGAGTGCCCACACCAGCAGACATCAGTGGGTTAAAAAGCAATCTAAAAGTGGGCCTGGTGGTGAGAGTCTGTAGTCCCAGCTACTTGGGAGTCTGAGGTGTGAGAATCGTGTTTGAGGCCAACCTGGGAAACATAGTGAGACTCCATCTCAAGAAAAAAAAATAAAAAAGAGTGCAATCTAAAGACACATGGTTCAAGACTGCTGCTATAATCATACACAGCGATGGCTGGTACCCAGGAGTCAGGATGAGTATCCTGGGGGAAGCTTAAGCTTTGGGATTTGAATGGTGGGAAAGGAGTGGGGAAGCATGAACCAGTTCTTTATAAACGAGCCACAAAGGTACATCTTCTTTAGAGTTTTGGTCTTGATCACCCTAGTACACTGTTCAGTGACTAGGTCTTGTTCATGGTTTATGTTTAATAAGTATATATTGGATGAAATTATGCTTTGGAGAGTGCAGACAAAGAAACAGAATATTTTTTTGGAAGTCTAAATTAATGCTAACTTTAATATACAATATCAATAAAATGGAGTTGAAAATATACAGAGAATTTAGATACTCAAAAAGCCATTGGTATTTAAGTGTTCTAAGGTCTTCACTTTGTCAAGATCAAATTAATAATTTATACAACTTGAATAAATCTATAGTGCATATGGTCATTCCTAGGGTAAACAGTAAAAGAAGAGGAAAAACTAACAGAGGTAGAAATAGAATAATTTAAAAAATAGTAAATAATTCCAAAATAAAACAGGAAAGAAAAGAAAGAGTACATATAAGAACAGATGGGGCAAATAAAAAGCCCATCGATTTAAATAAAAATACATTAGTAATTTTGTACATGTATATAATTATTATAATAATTACTACAAACCAGTAATTCTTTCCTGGGCAGTTACCCAGGACTAAAATGTGCATGAGAACAACAAAAAGACATGCATTAAAAGATGCAAAGCAAGAGCTAGGATTGTGGCTCAGTGGCAGAGCGCTTGCCTTACAAGTATGAGGCACTAGGTTTGATCCTCAGCGTCACATAAAAATAAATAAATAGGGGCTGGGGTTGTGGCTCAGTGGTAGAGCGCTTGCCTAGCATGCATGAGGCACTGGGTTCGATCCTAGCACCACATAAAAACAAATAAAGGCATTGAGTCCATATACAATGAAAAACAACAAAAACAAACAAAAATAAATAAAATAATGTTTTTTTTAAAGATGCAAAGCAAAATTCTTCATAACTTAAACCAGTCCAAATAGTCATAAACAGTAAAATCAAAATTCATTATTCATGGATGCATGTATATATGTACATATACGTATACATGTATGAGTGTGTTTATAAAATCACAGTGAAGTTCTATGCAACAAGAAAAAGGAATGAATCACAATCATATGAAATATAATGGATTAATTCACAAATATAAGATCATTTATTTATTATTCTAATTAGGTATACATGACAGCAGAATGCATTTCGTTTCATTATACACAAATGGAGGCGCAACTTAAGAAACAGAATTTTTAATGTAAATCTTGTGAGCTAATTTCTAGGGTCCTCAGTTGCTCAATTCTAAAAAGGAAGGTTTGGCTTGTTAATCCTCAAGGCTCCTCCATGCAGGAGATACCAGGGAGACTATCAATTTCTGATTCACCAAGGATAGGAGATCCTCTCCAGGAATTTTGGCAATGGAATCCAGAATCAAAACTATGAAAACAACCATAAATATACAATGTTTATTTGTGATATAGAGAAGTGGGATAAGTTTAACAGCATTCTTTCAATTAATATTTATTGAGCATCTGCCTTTGTGCTTGGCGATGTGAAAGGTATTGGAGGCTGTCCTGGTTTGTATGAGAGGTGTCTCCCAGAAGCTCCGGTGTCAAGGCAGGAGGTGAAATGATTGGACTGTGAGAGTGATAGCCTATTGATCCACCCTAGTTTGAATGCACTCACTGGGTGGTAACTGTAGGCAGCTGGGGCGTGGTTGGAGGAGGGGAGTTGCTGGGGGCATGCCCTGGATGGGTTCTTCCCTCAGCCCCCTGCTCTCTCTGCTTCTTGGTCACCATGAGGGGAGCAATGCTTCTCCCCCATGCCCTTCCGCCCTGGTGTTCTGCCTCACCCTGGGCTCAGAGCAATGGAGTCCGTCTACCGTGGAGCTCAAAATAATTTTTTTCCCTCTAAGTTGTTCTTGTTAAGTATTTTGGTCACAACAATGATAAGCTGACTAACCCAGGGGTACCATGATGAACAGGAAGGACCTGTCCTGGTGTTTATAGAGCTTAAATTCAAACAGTTCATAAATAAGGAAACATGAAGAGGATAATTTTAGGTGATGGTTTATTATAAGAAAGAGTTGAGAGTTCCTGGTGGATGGGGCAACCTTAGATTGGGCCTCTCTGCAGATGGGGCTTTGTGGAGAGCTCTGAATCAGGAGGAAACCAGCCAGGCTGAGACTGGGGGGCAGAGCATCTGAAGGGTGGGACCGGCCCTTCCTGCAGACCTAGCAGCCCATGTGAGGGGCTGCAGCTGCAGGGCTGGGGCAGAGGAGCAGAATGTGCTGTCCGAGTGCTAAGCTCTCCCCTCCCTTGGTTTACAGACAGCTGTCATCAGTTATGACTACCTCACCTCCCTGAGGAGTGTTCCCTATGGCTCAGAGGAGTACTTTCAGCTGCGATCCAAGGTAAGGGACCAATGGGACCCGTCTGAGCCAGGTGGATAAGTCTGAAGTGACTGCACAGCCAGTAAGCTTCCTGTAGGCAGTTGGAGGTGGCAGAAGACAGACGGTACTGATGTGGGGACTATTTGCCATGTGGGGGTGTTGTAGTGCCTATCAGTATGGCTGCCAGACCTGCATCTGGCTGGGTCCCCTGGCTCTTAGCTAGGAGGTGCTTTGGGGAATGATTCAGGAGGGATGTAGGCTCTGTCCCTGGGATAACTCAGCTGCTTCTAAATTGCTTTGTTAGGCAAAACCCAACTGAAAGAGGTCAGTTTGCTCCCTGTCCTCTGAGGACTTCTTAGGGGCCTCTTGGAGAAGTGGAGCTGTCAATCTCAGGATCTCTCTCCTCACTTGGAACCGGGGAGTTGACATAGATGTTTCATCTGGATACTCCATAGAGTTGGGGGATCAAGTAAGAGGGATTTTGCAGGGAAGGAATGTAGGTTGAGCCTGAAGCCAAGCATACATACATTGCTCCCCCAGAGAGAGGTTTGGATAGATTTTCATATGTTTGTTCGGTGGTCTCCTTAGCTGGAATGCCCTCTTGCCCTTAGGAAATTACTAGTCCTCTTTCTGGACTGAGTTTGGATCTCCTCTCTATGATGCCTTCCTTCTCAGACATACTATATGGATGAGATAATTAATTTTTTAGTTTTTTTAATCATTTATTTTTTAGTTGTAGGTGGACACAATATTTTATTTTTATGTGGTGCTGAGAATTGAACCCAGTGCCTCACGCGTGCTAGGCAAGCACTCTACCATTGAGCTACAGAGCCAGCCCAATTTTTAAATTTTTTATTTAAACTTTTCATTATGGAAATGAGAACCCTCCACAAGAGAAGAGAAAATAGTATAATAACCTCCTGTGGAACCGTGATCCAGCTTGAGAAATTATACTGTTTCATCTGTAAATGCTTCAGTATGCATCTCTAATAGATAAGAACCTTTAAAAACATAATCACAATACTGTGATCATACCTAACAAGATTAACAATTCTTTAATAGCCTCTAACAGCTAGTTCATGTTCAAAACTCCCTTGTCCCCCAAATACCTGTTTTTTTAAATTTAATTTTTTCTTTTTAGTTACACATAAAATAGAGTAAATTTTTTGTTTCAGTCTGGATCCAAACAAGGTACATGTTTTGCATTTGGTTGGCATTTCCTGACTCTTTTAAAGTCTATAACATTTCTTCTCCCTCCCTTATTTATTTTTTTGTATTTAGCTATTTGCTTATTGAAGAAGCTAGATAATTTATCATGTAGAATTTTCTGTATTCAAGATTTGGTCGATTGTATGCTCAAAGTGTTGTTTAATGGGAAGTACATATAAATGGCACACAATTCAAAATACACAATATTTGAAACAGACAAAATAACCCTTCTACCCTGGTTCTTCAGGTACCCAATTTTCCTGTCTGGAGGCAATCATTACTTCTTGTGTGTCTTTCTAGAGATATCTTCCTATTTTCATATAATCACTCTATCTTTATTCCTGCCACAGATGATAGTTGGTTACATGTCGTTCTGTCTCTTTAGACTGTTGGTTCCTTTGGTGAAGTTTTGGGCCTTTTCTTTTGTATGTTCTATCTTTAGCAATGATGCTTAGGACTGAGTCAATTTAATGTCTGGTTCAATGTCAGGTTATGCCCTGCTAGTTCCTTGCCTTTGGAGAAGCTCCAGAGAGAGTAAAAGGTTTGTAGTCAGAACACCTGAGTTTTCTGTGGCTTTGGGAGGGTCATCTAGCCTTTTGGAATGGCCCTTTCCCTTGTGTCTAAACTAGAGATCCTTATACCACTTACTGAGGATTATGTAGATAATGCTTGAGACAGTCCTTGCAAAATGTAAAGCCGATATGAAAACGAGTCTGATGTCTCAGAAGGTACTCTGTGGACAGAGACTCTTGTGCTGTATCTCCAGGTCTGCATTACTCGTGAGTACCCTGGACACAGCTGGTTCTCAGTAAAAGGTATAAAACAAATGAATGAATGAACTGTTATTTTTTTTTAAGCATCATGAATTGGTTGACTGTTTATATACTTTTTATGTGGTGCTGGGGATCAAACCCAGTGCCTCATGCATGCTAGGCAAGTGCTCTACTACTGAGCTACAACCCCAGCTCGAACTGTTGGTTTTATTGGAGCACTTAGGAGCTCCTGCCTTTGAGACTTAATGCCCTCTGCTCTTTCCTATCTCTTTTCTCCATCTAACCTTGGAACACACCAGAATGACATTCTGCAGAGAGGTCCGGGCCAAGACCCAGGCCAGGTCTCTGCCTTGGAGACTGTGCAGAGAGGGCAGTGCTGACTGTTGTGAAGACAGTTGGCTGTCAGTGTGTAGGTCACCTGAAAGACAGTGGTGCCACAGCTCCTGGAGAAATTGACAGCTTGGGGATGTGGTAAGGAAAGTGGAGCCTGGCATTTGACGAGAGGGCAGCATGTGGTGGCTGGATACACCAGATAACAGGGTATAGGCTGGTGTGCAGGAGTTGTGCCTGGGAAGGGGAAACTGGCTGACATAAAAAAGCAGGAGTAGATACTGTGGGAGTGTTTTCTTCCATTGGGATGCTTATCCATTCTCATCATGGCTGATAAAAGAATGAGCAAAAGATAAAACATAATTATCTCACCTGTCAAGCATCTCCAAGTTCCAGGGTTTGTCACAGAGACAGGCAGTGACTTCGAGAAGCACTTTCAAGGTTGGCATTGGTGGATTGGGCTCTCTCTGATGTAGCTCTGCACTAGGAGGGTGGGGAGCCTACGTGAAGAAGTAGGTTCTAGGGGCACTGTGGCACTTTACTAACCCCCTGGGGGTTAGAAAAGGGGCTCAGGTGCTTTGGAGAACTAGATTTCTAATGCCCAGGATGCTCATAAACTGACTTGTGGGACCTGATCCATCCATAAAGCAGAAGGAGGTCATTGCCGGTGTAGATGTCCAGGCAGAGAATGGGAGGTTGCAGGATAGAGTTGATTCTGACCAAGGGGTTGAAATGGAGTGGACATTTGTTAATTTTGCAGCTGAGGATCCATTCTTATTGTGGGGAACAGCATCCAGAACTTCCTTTGGAGAATCAGCCTCTCTCACGTACACTGTATCACATTTCAGTAGGATTCACCTCACTCTTGTTAGGCAGTTAATTAATTGGTAGATTTCATTCTGCTGGGCTCTAGAAATTGATGCAAGGATTGGCATTTGAGCCAGTTTTGGCCAGTGAACATCAGGTCTAAGACTTTTTTTTTTTTTTTAAAGAATACCATCTCTCTCTTTTCTGTGGGGTTAATTGAAAGTATAGAATGTAGGCTTAGAGCTGCTGACAGTCTTGTCACTATGAAGGGAAAGCCCATCTATGAATGGAGCTGGTATTTCAAAGACAGTTGAGTCCCTAGATCTTCCTGAACCTGAAGCTGGACTACCACTATCCCCTACAGTTGTATCTGCCAGGAATTTCTTATTTTTTTGATTAGTTTGGGTTTACCGTTAACTGCAAACAAATGAGTTCCAATAACACTGGGGACTCTTGGAGAAGTATGCTGGATCTTGAAACATGATTAGAATTTTGATAGATCACAGAAGAACCAGTAACTCAAGAGAAGAAATAAAATTCAGGGTTGTATTTGAACCATTTTGGACCTCGAGCTGGGTCCTTTAGCTCCTAGGTCATGGTCGAGCACCTCTGCTTCCTTAATGACAAAATAGTGGCAGTGACCTTTGTTCCATCTGAGTTTGTAAAAATGGAAGAGGAGACAACTTATTGACTCAGACATTGTGGATCATTTACTCTGGAGATGAGATCCAGAAACATAGGGTTGCCTTGGTGGCTCCTTATCATTTAATGGACAAATTAATGATTTTCTATTTCTCCCATTTATTCATTGGAAAAATTCTTCTATAAGAAAGAGCTTTCCTTTTTCCCCAGTTATTTAAATATTTTTATCTGGATGAACTCATGGGTATTTTTCATATTCCATAGGTTGTATATCCCAGATATAATCCGAAGAATCCTTACCCTTTATATCCAAAACAGTTGTTTATTTTGTTGCTTATGTGGTTCCAACTTTGGTCATTGGGAGCTCCTTAGGTTGACTTCTATGTCCTTTTGGTGTGCTCCATGGTGTGGTGAGCACTGTGTTAGTTTCCGGAATCACAGGGTGTGCCAGGCTCGTCTTGTATTTTCCTTGCCTCAGCCCTGGAATCAGTCATGTTTCCAAGGAGCCCTGGTACCTGTTATTGGAGAATGGGAATTAGAAACCCAAACACGGAGGCTAGGGATGCTCGTTGCTGCCAGGATGCCATTTCAGGCTCTTCCTGGAACCAGAGTGAGGATCTCCATGCACGTGTGTGAACTCATACATACACGGGTATCCGTCTTTCTATTAAAAAGCCCCGAGTTCATACTTACATCTCCAATTCTAGTCAACGCCACAGGGTCCTCGTTAGCTTTCTCTCTTTCCTTATATGTTACTTCTTCCTTTGACAGTGAGAAACCTGCATCTTATTTATCTGTAAAATATTCACTCATTTGTGTAACTCGGGTATACCCTAGGATGGCCAAGACCCCTGAGGCATACAGGATAGAGAGTGACTTAAAAAGGGTGAGGATGGGCAAATTAAGGTGATGTTAAAGGGGAGTTTGGAAAGGAGGGGATGATTGAAACACGTAGCATGGAGGACAAAGTGATTTTGGCTGATGTTGATGGGAAGACTTTGGGGATTGTCCACAATGAACAGAGATTATTTCAGTGTTCCTGAGGTCTGGTATGGGTGAGTGAGGAGGCATATTGACAAGTAGAATTAGGACCCGCTCATGGAGGGACTTGAGGCTGGGCTTTGTAGCACAGAGGGGAGGGAATCATGGAAAATTCTCAAGTACAGTTTTATTAAGTTTTCAGTGAATGAGGATGCTTAAAGGTATCAATTATTGAATAGTTTTTTAGCTTGTACTGTATGTCGGACCATGGGGGTGGGGAAAAGAGGGAGCGGGAGAGAGAGAGAGAAAGGAGAGAAGAAGAAGGAGGAGGAAGAGGAGGGTGGGGTAATGAATGGAGACCGATAATGAATGCCATTTCCTTCCTCAACCAAAGGGGTCCTTGACTACACTGTGACTGTGAAGCCTTTGGCTGAACTCAAATTCTTGTTACCAAGTAGGCCACCATTGGGTCCCTGTGGTGAGCTGCTTCAGGTCAGGGTTACGTGTATGCGTCTTATTGGTTACTATGGTACTTCACCTTTGAACTTGAGGAGGTAATGGTTCAATACCCCTTTCCCCCCCTTGCTTGAGAAGCAGAACCCAGCAGATACAGAATGCTGGTAAGTGGAGGTCAGAATGTCAACTTTATTACTGATAAGTGCCTCGTCTGGAGCTTGTGGTCTGGGTCCGGATCAAGTGGGCTTGCTGAACTTCACCCCCAAACTTGACAGAATTTCTTAGTAGGCACAGGGTGTGGCTGGACAAGGCTCTCAGAGGGCGGTAGCCTCTTAGGACAGGGGAGAACTGAACGCCAGAGCTCTGTGGTTAAGCAGATACCAAAGTGGGATCTGTTTCTTCTCCCAACTCAGCAATCCAATAGATTGTGCCCCCTCCCACAAAGAGTAGGGAGGGATGAGAGAGAGAGAGAGAGAGAGAGAGAGAGAGAGAGAGAGAGAGAGAGAGAGAGGTCAGCAGCACCAGGCCCCCAAAGGGACTCTCTCCACATGCTTTCATAACATTTGGGACAGGGGGTTCACCAGCAGCCCTGGTGAGGGGGAAGTAACCTCAGGTTTGGGTAAGAACCTTTTGTGCGCATCAGATTCTACTAAATTTTATCCTTGACCTTGGTTGCAGCATACAATTTTGGGTTTGAGTATGAGGCATTCATTTTGGCATTAGTGAAATGTGCACTTAGGGGGAGGGGTCAGATGCTGTCAGCCTTTGGAACCATGGGATATGGTAGGGTGTGTGGGGGCAAAAGGAACTCCATTTCTGACCCTAGGATATGGGTCAGAGAAGGAGAGGAAGGGCTGAGGGGTGGTGCTGACTCTGTGTGCAGTGGCTCCTTTGAACTTGAGAAAGATCTCATGGGCATCCGCTAGCTCGTGCTTTAATGCACAGGCGTGGAACTGGAGTTCCAGGGAGGGCTTGCGATTTCTGTAGCCTGCCTTCTTATCCCATGCTTGATTTTTAACATTCAGGTCTTGCCCAGTCTCCGGTTCTTTGCACTTTCTGCTCCGCCATCTCCTGTGTATCTGCTTACAACCCGGGGAAAAGCACCAGGTCAGGTAGAAAGTGGAGGCCAGGGTGCTGGGCTGCTGCCTGTGGTGGCCTTGGGAAGCAGAGGTGAGGAGGAAAGAAGGCTCTAGAGCTTCCTTCTGGAAATTCCTTTCCTCATTTAATCATTCAGCCGAATAGTTAGTTCAACAAGCATTTCGCATTTATATTCCCCAATAGAGGGACTTGTGGCTCCTCCTAAGGAACTGGTAGAGCTCAGCTCTTTGTTTCAAGAAAGGACTTCAACTTTTCAGCTATGAAACCACCACCAGCTTTAAAAATAACTCTCCTACCCCCAGTGAAGGTATGGTAATTAGAAAAGCAGTTTTAGCTGGGCATGGTTGTGCCCACCTGTGATCCCAGCTATTCGGGAGGCTGAGGTGGAAGGAAGGCAAGTTTGAGGCCCGTCTGGGCAATTTAGTGAGAATCTGTTTCAAAATAAGAAATGGAAAGGATTGGGAGGTGTAGCTCAGTGGTAAAGCACCCCTGGGTCCAATTCTCAGTACCCCTCAAACCCTGCCTCTGCCCCCCCCCAAAAAAAAAAAAAAAGCATGTAAGGATCTTGTTCTGCAAAAAGGAACTGGTTCTTTAGGAATCGTCTCTGAACCTGGGAACTGTCCTCTTGAATCCAGGACTTTGCTTCATTCTTCTTCTATCATCTGTTGCCTCAGCCAGCTTGAACGGAGCCTGCTGTGTGCCAGGTGCTGTGTGCCAGGTGCTGTGTGCCAGGTGTTGCCTGTGGGCTTCAGAGGGGGCAAAGGGAAATAAGACTTGTCATCTGCCCTCAAGTTGCCCGCAGACCGGGCTGGGAAGCAGGCATGGCGTGGCCAGCCTCTGAAGGACAGATTTGTCTTGGTGACAGCTCTGGTCTCTGTCTGGAGTCACGGCTTTGGACCTGATAGTAACTATCTCCCGGCCAGTAGGAACGTGAGCGGGAGCCCTGCTTGGGGTGGTGGGGTGCGTCCCAGGGTGGCCCCCTCTGGCCATGGTTCTTCTGCATGGGCATTGTCCCTCGGCCTGCCTGCCGTGGAAACTTTCAGTGGGTTTTCACACGCTGTGCCTCTCATCTTGCTGCTGTCATTTGTCATCATGGGATGCTTGCCTGAGAGTGTTCTGCACAGAGGAGGAGGGGAATCGAGCCCTTGTCATGTGGGCCACTGGCTTTCTCAGAGTTTGTGATAATTTCTGCAGGGGCATGAGCTGCGTTGAATGTGCTCTCGTGGGGTCCCCTAAGGATCAGGCTTCTGGGATGAGAGAGGCAGTCTGTGAGTCGAGTCCAGCACCTCTGTTTTGGCTTCCTGGATACCCAAGCCTTTCTGAGCCTTGCAAACCTGTGCAATTCTCTGCAGTGGCCCTGACCCCAAAGCCTTTCTGATTCTGGGAGAGTTCTGTAGTGCCGGTCATGGGGCCTTGTATGGTCTTGGTGGGGCCCACTGCCACAGCAGTGGTCATCCCAGGGGAAAATGTGTTGTGACTGGAGGTTGGGCTCACTGTGGTGGCTTCTCTGAAGGTCCCACATAACCAAGGAGAGGCCAGTTATCCTCTTGTTTGATCTAGACTTGTTAGCCTAGGGACTGTGGCTAATAACAGCATCATGTTTTGCATATCTCCATATACCCTGTATTTTAAAAATGCCATACCTGTGCATACTTGTATTCTTTTTTTTTCATTTAAAAAAATCATTTATTTATTTATTTTACAGTAGAATGCATTTTGACAGATTGTTCACAAATGGAGCACAACTTCTCATTCCTCTGGCTATACATGGTTCAGAGTCGATCCACTAGTGTAATCATACATGTATACAGGGTAATAATGTCTGTCTCTTTCTACTGACTTTCCCATCCCCACAACCCCATTCCTCCCCTGAATCTCCTCTACACAAACCAAAGATCCTTCATTCTTCCCTATCACCCCACCCCACAATGGATCAGATCTACTTATCAGAGAAAACAGTTGGCTTTTGTTTTTTTGGGGATTGGCTTATCTCAGTTGGCATGATATTCTCTATTTCCATTCATTTACCTGCACATGCCATAATTTCATTCTTCTTTAAGACCAAGTAATATTCCATTGTGTGTATGTACCACATTTTCTTTATCCACCTGTATTCTTTATACCTAAGAAAAATGTATAAATAGTAATTCAGTGATCACCCTTGCACTTGCTGCCCAATTTTGGAAATAATACCTGGCCTATACAATTTTAGCCCCTGGGTGGTATTTCCCTGACTCCAGCCTTCTTCCTACATGAGCAGGAAGAAGCACTGTCTTGAATTTATTATTATAGCCACACACTCTCTATCACCAGATCTTCAGGTATTTCTTTTTTTTTTTATTCTGTTGATTTTTCCCTTTATTTGGTTTTGTTTCAAGCAAAATACCTGTGAAATTATAGGTTTGACAGTTCTCGATCAGGCTATCTAATGCATATGCAAATAAGTGTTGTGGGTGCTGCCTGAAGTCACCTTTTGTACCCCTTTGCTGGCTGTTACTGGTTCAGAGCTGCATGTTGGGAACCAAGTCTGCACTGTCCGCAGCAGGCGCCAGGCCTGGCTCTGGCTCACACCTACCTTTGTCTTGATTTTTCCCCTGATGACTTTGGCCATGCTCTCCAGCTCTTCTCTGCCCTGGGCTTACCCTGTTCATCCCCTTTACTGGTCCAGGCTCAGAGATGCCTGATAGGACAGGATTTGCTTCTACTGCTCTGAAGCAGTGATCCCTTTCTAAAGACCATGGTTATAATGAAACAAAATGTCCCTCTGGGTTTCTGGGATGGGGCTGTGGCTGCATCCTGGTTGTCTCTCCATCCTGATTGCCATGAATACTGCCATCAGCCAGTTCCGTGTGTGTGTGTGTGTGTGTGTGTGTGTGTGTATCTGCAGCCCTCACCTCTGTGTTTTTCTTGGATGCATGGGGCTGGCTTCCTGCTGCCATAGGGCTGTTCCCCACCTGTCCCTGCCACCAGATTCTGTAGGGGGGGGTGCAAGAGGGCAGAGTGCTCTGCTCCCCAGAGTCAGTGCTGCACCCTGAGCTTAGCCTGCACCTAATGCACTTAGTGAGGCAGAGGCTGGAGAAACCCGACTTTCCCTTGCTCTTACCCATCTCAGAGCCTGTCCTAGACTAACTGTCTTGAGCTTCTTGTTCCTGGTTGCTTTGCTGTTGAAAAACCCCTGTAATTTCCACATCAGCCTGGACTAGTGCTTCTGCCTCTATGAAGGAGAGTGAAGGGAAACAAGGTGAAGTGACATGATGAGGGATTCAGGGTGGACATGAGCAAGAACTTCCTTGTGGTTAAGGTAGCTTACGACTGCCATGAGTTAGTGAGGATATTGTGAACTCTGAATTCAGGAGAACCTCAGTGTCTGGGACAGAGGTGAGAATGTGACAGCACCCTGGTGGTTCTCAATCTGTCAGGCCATCAGTCACCTGGGAGCAGGATCCTGGACCCCATAGCTGGATGCACTATTAGTGATTCTGAGTTGAGGCGTGGAAAGTCATGGTTTTGAGGAGTAGCCAAGATGGCTTCTGATGCTAAGAACAAGTGTTTACTTTTACTGGACAGTAATTAGAGGACAGCACTGGGCCAAGGACTCTGTATTATCTCTTTAACTTCACAACTGCTCTATGGGTCAGCTACCCTTGTGTCATCCCCATTCTACAGATGAAAAAACCAAGGCACATTTAAGTGATTTGTCCAGGAGCTCACAGATAACCATGGGGTGTATTAGTTCCCTGTGATTGTCATGACAAGTCACCCCACTGGCTTACAACGGCAGACATGTAGTCTCCTATAGAGAAGGATTCTGGAGGCCAGAAATCTGAAATTAAGCTACTGTTGGGGCCGTCCTATTTTGGGGGGTCTGTGGAAGAATCCTTTTTGTCTTCCGGCTTCTGGCAGATCCAGGCATTCCTTGTGGCTTGTTCTCTCCCACATCTTCCTCCGTCTTCTCTTTCTGATGACACTTGTCATTGGTTTTAGGCCCACCTGGCTAGTCCAGGAGGGTCTCAAAGTTCTGAATGACATCTGCAAAGGCCCTTTTCCCAAATAAGGTCACAGTCGCAGGTTTCATGGATTAGGGCATGGGCAGATCTTTTTTTGGGTTGCATTCAATCCACTCTAGTTGAGTTGAACCCCATGTGGTGTGGCTCCTGCCCCTGCACTCATGGCCACTGTGTTTCCCCCACTCACACCTCTGGACTGGCTGGCTCCTGGGCCTCCCCTAGGCCAGCAGTTCACACAGCGTGGACATCTTTGTTGTGACATGGAATTTGAGCCATTTGTCAAGTGCTGAGGAACCGGCCTCTTGCCCATCCCCTCAGCCCTCTGCCCTTTCTCCTGAAACCCTCTGGGCTAGTCATCTTTTGTGTATGTGTGTGTGCTGGGGATTGAACTCAGGGGCACTCGACCACTGAGCCACGTCCCCAGCCCTGTTTTGCATTTTATTTAGAGACAGGTTTCACCAAGTTGCTTAGCACCTTGCTTTTGCTGAGGTTGGCTTTGAACTCGTGATCCTCCTGCCTCAGCCTCCTGAGTCTCTGGAATTACAGGCCTGTGCCACCGTGCCTGGCTGGGCTCTTCATCTTGAACTCAAAAATTCTCAGACCTTAGTGTCCTCAGGAGATCAGAGTCTCTGAGGACAACCTGCTGAGAGGAGATGTGTTCCTCTTGCCTCAGTGGCCACAACTCCACCATGGGAGTCGCGGGATGGCAGGAGTGGAGGAAAGGCCTGCTGGAACAGTGGCTTGATGGAAGGCCTCCGCAGGTGCGAGGGTGGTCGCAGTGCCTGTTTGTGAACAGCACTCACCTAATAGCCTGCTCTTGATTTCCTGCTTCTCCCTGTCTTGGCCCCAACCTGCTATTTTCTACCAAATTAAAATCCACTCCTTGAATAAAACGACCTTCAGAGCTCTTACCTGGTGTAGCAAGACTTTTTAAAAATAGACTTTTCCTTGTAGAATGTGAGACGTATGTCCAATGAGCAGAATAACTTCACTTAAATATACAAATACACTGTCGTCTGACAGCAGAAGTACATACGTGAGGCTGATTCCAGGCAAGGTGCTTTGGGAACTGGGGTGTAGCCTCTCCCCACCAATTTGCCTATAGGCCTCTCTTCCTCTCCAATTTTTGTTCGTAGGGAACAGATTCCCTCCCTACCATCAATGCAACGAAGAAGGCTTTCTCTGTGCTGTGCCGAGCCACGGTGTGGAATATCTAAACCACCATTCACATATCCAGTTGATTCTCAACTACTTATTGAATACCTACTATGTGCCGGCCACTGTGTGGAGTGCGGGGCGCATAACAGCTTTTATTTGTGTGCATGGTGCTGGGGATTTTGAACCCAGAGCTTCATAGTTCTAGACAAGCACTCTATCCCTGAGCTACACCCCTAGCCATTCCTATAATGGTCTATTTTTATGGGGACAAGAGACTACAGTTGATGGAATCAATAAGAACATCTGCATGAGGAGGGCAGGGGCTCAGTCTGTTTTGCCGGCTGCCAGATCTGTGCACTTAGGACAGTGGTGCCTGAAGTGGGCTCAGTGTATGCTTTTAAGTGCATCAGTGAGGAAAGTAACAAGATCATTTCAGCTCTTGCTAAGCGCCCTGAAGGAGAGAAATGTAGCCATGGGGTCAAGAGCAGCTGACATGGGGCTGGGGAAGGGCTCTCTGATGTGAACGTTCTAGTTGAATCTGAAGGTAGTCGTCTAAGAACCAGCAAGTGAAAGGGGGAAGACTGCTGGAGGAGGAGGTGGGGCTGGCTGTGGAGTGCCCAGTGTCCAGTGCAAAATGAAAATGTGGCTCTGCTGGAAGTTGGGTTCCCTTCCTGTGGCCCTCCTGCCTCAACCCACAGAGAGGGGGTCTCTTAAGAGATTCTGGGATAAGCTCGGGTTCTAGATGGGGTGGGTGAGAGTCCCTGCCCTGTTACCTTTTGAGCTTGCTGTGGTAATTCTAGCCATGGATGCGGATGGAGGCCAAGTGGCACCTGTGTGACCCTGATCTTTCCCAGGCTTGAACCCAGGCGCCCTGCTGGGATGAAGGGCAGTGGGAGAACACAGAGAGCTGCAGGGATCTCAGGGTGGGGTGGGGAGTCTGAGGGGAGCCAGGGTGCCTGGTGTGGGCATGGGGCAGCCAGGAACCCACAGAGGAGGAGGGCCTGCTTGGGAGCTGGGCTGAACTTCCCAGCGCTTGCTCTCCTGTCCCATCTGATTTCACTGAGGAAGCACCAGTCCAAAAATAAAATTAAGACTTTTAAGGCAGCTGCTGTGTTAGTTTCCTATAGCTGCTGTAATAAGTTATCACAAATTAAATGACTTAAAGCAATAGACATTTATTATCTATATTACAGTTATAGAGGTCAGAAGTTTGAAGTGATTCTTCCTGGGATAAAATAAGGTGTCAGCAAGGCCGTGTTCCTGGAGGAGATTTCATTTCCTTGTTTCTCTGGGTTCTAGAGGCTTGGCTTACCCTGTCACCCCACCTTGCGCCCAGTAGTACTTGGAATTGACCCTGGGGTGCTCTACCACGGAGCTTTCTTCCCAGTACTTTTTTTTTTTTTTTTAAATATAAACATATGCCCAGTCCTTTTTATTTTTTTCATTTTGAGACAGGGGCTTGCTAAGTTGCTGAGGTTGGTCTTGAACTTGTGATCCTCCTGCCTCAGCCTCCTGAGTGGCTGGGATCACAAGTGGGTGCCACCACACCCAGCATCTTTCTGTCTATAAAGCCAGCAGCACCTGGCCCAGTCCTTACACTGTCATCTCTCTGGTCCCCTTATTCTGCCTTTCTCTTGCGCTGACAAGAGCCGTGGTGGTCACCAGGGCCTACCTGGGCCATCCAGGATAATCTCGCTGTTTCAAGGTCATTTCATTGTTAGCAACCTAAGTTTCTTCTGCAACCTGATTTTCTTTGTCATGAAAGGCAGCGTATCTGAGGGTTCCAGGGATTAGGAAGTGGGCATTTTAGGGGGACGGGAGCAGTGCTCTGACTTCCACAGTGATGGCAGAGCCTTGAACCACAAGTGTGGCCCTTTCCACGTGCAGGGCAGGGTCCTGGCAAGAGGGAACCGTGAGTCCAGAAGTCCTGGGGGCAGTGAGCTGGGCTTGTTCAGGCTCCTGAAAGGAGGCCATGGCGACAGAGCAGAGTGAACAACAGGGCACGTGGCACAAGACGAGAGAGGCTGGCACGGGCCGAGCGCAGCGTCTCCTGGGCCACAGTTGCAGGGTTGGGAACAGCGGGCTGGGATCTGCTGTCAGGTCTTTGGGAAAACAAAACCTCTATATGAAAAATTTCAAATGTAATTAAGAAGCACAGAGAATAGAAAATATGATGAACTCCTACCTGGCACTGAGACCTAGGTATGATGCCATAATTCTTTCTTTCATTTATTTATTATGGAAGAAGTTTAAAGTCGGTTGTGGAAATCACTGCATTTCACCTGTGATTTAAGAATACGTCAGTGATATTTTTCTAAGTAATCATAACATTATTATCACAATTAACAAAATGAACGAGAGTCCTTTGACTTCATCTAATTCCTGCATGTGGTCCGTTGTTCCCAAACGCTCTGCCCGTTCATCCGTCACCGTGCACCTGGACTTTGGGCCTATTCTGGCTCTTTCCAGGTAGAGAGGGGCCTCCTTGCCTGTACCTCTCAGGGATTTGTTTTCTGTCCCTGCCACCAGCCCCCAAGAGCACAAGGCAGAGAGGAAACGAAGAAGCCTCCTGTCCCATGTCCGGGCCTGTGGCCTGAGCAAGCCGGAGAGGGGAAGGAAGGGAATCAGGCTGTCGGGATAGTTTATGCTGCTCCTGGCCTTACATTTGTTTTTCTGGTCTGTAATTGCCATTCTAGAAATGCCCTCCCTCTGTCAGCCACAGAGCAACTGTTGAGAACAAATTAATTATGCATCTTCTCAGTGCGTGTGATTGAGGGGCAGATGGAGGGAAGGGTTCTCTCAGCTTTTCTGGCGACTGAGTTCCTAAATGGAGGCTTTCCAGCCCAGAGAGTACGTGTCCTGGGCTCCCGTGGGCATCGGGTTTGTCTGTGTGGGGGTAGGCTTGCCCACTGACAGGCAGAGTCAGAAGTTGCCAGTAATAATGTTATTAATCCCTTGAATTTGCAGCCCGTTTGCTGTTCGCCGAGGATGAGCACAGTCACATTAACTCATTTGTTGGGATTTCAGGGATGCTGGAACAACTTCTTTGCTTAATACCTCCCTCAATCATTGTTGATTGCTTGTAATTCCACCATTAGAGAGTAATTCCTTTGGCCTAGAACTCTGTTCCCTAGTAAAATGCGAGTAACCCTGACAACTGTTTAGCCTGTTTTATTTATTCAGTTTTCTCAGCCACCAGCAACTGCCCTTCCTAAATACCTCTCTCCTGCGACTTTCCGTTAGGGTGGACCTCTCTGAAACAGAATCTGTATTTAGAATCTGTCCCATTTCAAAGAACTCTAGAGTGGTTAACAGTGATTCAGCACAGTGGTTGTTAATCCTAGAAAGAGAGACAGGTGAAGAAACTCACCTGTCAGTGATCATAATTTCCTGTGCTACCACCATGAGAGAGTATTGTCCTTTTGGCAGACACGTGTTTAGTGCAGGGGAACCTGTGCCCTTTCATCCTATATGTCAGCAGCTTTGGCCTTCCATCCCCCCTCAGTTGGGTTCCCTTATAGAAACAAGGGGGAGGGCTGAGGATGTGGCTCAAGCGGTAGCGCGCCTGCCTGGCATGCGTGCGGCCTGGGTTCGATCCTCAGCACCTAAAAAATAAATATTAAAAATTCTCTCTTCTCTCTCTCTCTCCTCTCTCACTCTCTCTTTAAAAAATAAAAATTAAAAAAAAATAAATAAAAAAATAAAAATTGTTTACAGAAACAAGGGGGAGAGAGGACCCCAGGACCATGTTAAGAGTGGATCCAGTCTGACTGACTCAAATTGGGCCTTGGCCTAGTGTGTGGTTCATGGCGGGTGGGGAGAAAGTGGAGCTGACTGCGTAATGTCACAGTGTAACACAGTGTCCGTCCTGCGGCAGGAAGACCGGGACACGGGACAACAGTCCACTGGGAGTTGGGGCTAAAATTAAAAATTTGTCTTTAGAAGCCCAATTACAGAGTTATAGGTTTTCAGAGTCAGGATACATCTTAGAAACCATCTTAGCTTTGGGAAAACAAAGACGTTTTACCGGCCGTCTCTTGTCCGTAAGTAGTGGTTGTCCCAATGCAGGAGGGTGATAAGTGAGTCTTCATCTGGGCTCAGTGGGTGCATTTGGTGATTGATTAGTGATGTCTGATTTGTGCCATGGGTGTGGTGACCAGGGGGAGGCATGGATGCCACACACTTGCTACTCCTGATTTGTCCAACCTCTCTGTTTATAAATGAGTCAGCTGAAGTCCAGAAAGCCAAAATGATTTGTTCAGGACCAGACAAGTAGGGGCAGTAGTTGACAGACCTAGAATCCAGGTTCCTTGAGGCCTGAGCCAAAACCTTTTCTTCTGAGGTATGCAGGGATACCTGGGTATTAACCCCAGGGCCTTGAACGTGCTAAGCTCCACCTCATCCCTGAATTGTGCAGATATTCTTAGGAGCATTTCACTACAGTTAGAGACCATTGTGGTCTTGGAATTCAGCTGCCTGGGTTCTGATCCTAGCTCTGGCCACTAATTACCTGTGGGCCCTGTCCAGGTTATTTAACCTTTTTGGGCCAAAGCTTTTTCATCTGTAAAATAGCTGTTAATAGTTTTTCATGCTATATAGGGTGGTTATGAAATTAAATTAGATAATACATGTAAAAAATATTCCGGTTGGGGCCTACCACATAGTGAGTGCAGTAGTCCCTCCTTACCTATGGAGGATATGATGCAGGACTTCCAGTTTTCATGCCTGAAGCTAACGATAGTACTGGATTTTACAGATACCTGTTTTTTTCCTGTATAAATATACCAATGATGAACTTTATTGATTAGTACAACATTAACAACAATAGAACAATGTGTTGTAATAAAAGTTATGTGAATGTGGTGTTTCTTAAAATACTTTATTGCAGATCTAAGCAACCTCAGCACGCACTCTTTTCCTTTACTTATTAAGTCAAGAACTTTCACCTTTTCACTTAACAGAACTTAAGGATTTTTTTTTTCCATCTCTGAATTGCTAGTAGCATAGCTACTCTTTTACTTTAGAATCATTATTAAGTAAAATAAGGGTTATTTAAATACAAGCCTGATGTGACAGTTGATCTGATAACCAAGATGGCTACAAAGTGACTAGTGGGTGGGTAGTTTGTAAAGCATGGATCCAATGGACAGAGGAATGATTCACATCTGGGGCGTAATAGAGCAGAACAATGTGAAATGTCAGCACCCTATTCAGAATGGCATGCAGTCGAAGATGTGTACACTATTTATTTTAGAATTTTTTTTTTTCGGATCACATTTGACTGCATGCAGTAACTGAGACTACGAAAAACAAAACTGCAGATACAGAAGAACTACTGTGCTTAATCACTGTTAATTGCCGGTTAAAATGTTACTTTTCTATTGCATTGTCCTTTTAGATTCTTGCTGGAAACATACATAGACTCTTCCCATATTCGCTTTCTCTGCAAATTCTAAGTATCTTTTAGGATTTCCTTTAGAGGCACCTTCTTCTCTTCATTCCCTATGGAATGTTCTAGAGTCTTCTGGGTTTGAAGTACTTCTAGAATTTGCAATTTGGTGATGAAAAAAATCCCAGTATTTGGGTGATGAAATATGAGGTGGTGATGGATATGTTGATGCCTGTGGTCCTGGGGAGCATTTTGATCATAATCCACATTCCACAACCAGAGAGCCCTCCCCACCATTGTCTTGAATAAGTGGTGGATGGGGAGAGGGTGGAGGTAGACTTTCTGTCCTGCAGGAGCCAGCTTAATGCCCCGCCATGCCAGGTGGGACTTCTGGGACCATCATGGAAGATTGTTCCCCCTTTCCCACTGTGGCCAGTGTCTGGTCTCTTTCTAAACTGGCCTCCTTGGGTTGCACCATCTTCCGGCCTTGTCCATTTGCTGGAGCCCTCAGGCCTGCTGGGCTCCTTCCCTTCCTTCTCCCAGCAGTTTCCCATCTCAGGTTGTTTGTAGGACGACTGCTTTCCAGACCCCTGTATGTTCATGGATTTGTTCCTAATCTCAGTGTCATTGTTTGCTTACTGGAACAGATCCAGGGAGCTCAGACATGGCCAGGCCTGGGGTGGCTCAGTGTGTGGCCCAGGCTGGAAAACAGCTGAGGCTAGAGGGCCCCTAGCAGGTGCTGGGCACCTGGTTGCCTTTCTTCTAACTCAGGAGGGTGTTAAACAGTGTGGGCAGTTGGCAGAGTCTTGTAGAAAGGTAAAGGGTTTTGGAATTAGAAGACAATGACTGAAAATCTGAAATCTTGGACCTACTGTTTACTGGCTGAATCATCTTGGCAAGGCCCAGACTTTTTTGAGCTTCAGTTCCTGCATCTGTGTAATGGGGAAAATGACTGTACCTACCCTACCTCAAAGGCTCTTTCCTGGATCTGGGGAGGTGATGTGTGTGTGAAAGGCCATTGTAAAGGACTGTGCATTCACTATGAGGACCATTATTACAGAGCATGTGATGGACAAGATTTTGTTTCCCATGCAAGCAAGATTTATATCCTGTGTTGGTAGAGGGAATCAACAATTCAAAAATAGACTAATGATTATAGAGAATATGTGAAAATGATAAATCAAGGAACTATTGATTCTTGCATTGGACTGACAAGGCATTTGGTAATTTAAGTTTGATCCTCACTTTATTATATGAAATTATTGATTTGGGTGTTAGTAAAATATAGATGATAGGAAAATCATAATGCTTGAACATTCACAAACATTATTATTTATTAATAATTGCCGATCAATTTATATGAAGACTAGAGACTTTTGTTTTAAAGTTGCACTTTTATAAAGTGAATATCCTAAAAACTCCAGATCATATACATTAAAATGATTCGTGATGTATGAATTATATCTCAATGTAAAAATAAAAAATCATTAAGGCAATAGCTATATTATAAAAAATTAGGGATTTGAGAAAAAGTTAGTTTCATCAATCTGAATTATTATAATTTTAATATACTCTGTATTGACCTGTTCCTGTTATAATCAATAGTGTTCTATCAATAAAATGAAGTGTTTTACACATTTAATGTTATCTTTAGCAATTTTCCAAGTTATCAATTCTTCATCTAAATCGAGTACTTCACATGTGACTCTTCTATAACTTACATACCTAATTCATTTTCCCCACTTTTAGTTTCCATCTACACACACACACACACACACACACACACCCCTCCACACATAAATTAACTCTATGATGAGCATCTTTGTACATAGCTTTACCCCATCCCCATATCTTGGATTATTTACTTAGGGGAAATTTCTAAAGTGATATAGATCTGAATCAAAACATTGCTGAGTAAAATTGAAGAAAACTTAATAAATGGGGGAGATATACCATGTTCATGGATCAGAACACTCAATATTGTTAAGATGTCTGTTGTCGCTAAGTAAGTCTATATAGATTAATGACCATCCCCCCAAAATTCCAGTGGGCTTTTTTTCATTTTGAAGAAATTGACAAGCTAATTAAAAAATTTATAAGGAAATGCCAAAGGTACTAGAAAATGACACTAAAAAGAAGAGCATTGTTGGAGGACTAACAATGCCTGATTTTAAGACTTATCATAAAACTGTCATAATAAAGATAATATGATATTGACGTTAAGGTAGACAAACTGATCAGATCTGGACAAACTGAACAGAGCCAGAAATAGACTCACCCAAATATAGACAATTACTTTTTTACAAAGATGCAAAGGCAGTTCAGTGGAGAAGGATTCATTTGTTCAGCAATATAAAAAACTGAACTCTGATCCATGCCTCACATTCTCTGTATAAATTGGTTCCAAGTAAATCACACCCCCAAATGTGAAACCCAAGACTATTAAACTTCTAGAAGAAAGCAGGAGAAAATCATTGTGATTTGGGTTAAGCAAAGATTTCTTAGATGTAATACCAAAAACATGATGCAGAAAACAAGGAGAGGTAAAGTTTACTTTATAAAAATTAAAAACTTCATCTTTTTGAAAACTGTTGAGAGTGTCAACTGAAATAATGAACAGAGATTCTCTCAGGAATTCTTGAGTTTAATTGTGAGTGGGAGAGGATTATGTGTCTGGAATATGTGTGCTTATGGGGACCACAGACATATATATCCAAGGAGGTTAAGGCAGGAAGAAGCTTTCAGTGGGAAAAGAGAGAAGTGCAAATGCTTTGTTTTGAAGCAAAGACAGCATTGCGCACAAGGTTGTGTCTTAGGAGTTGACGTTAGTTCATTAGCAGAGACAAAGTTCAGGCACGTGTTCTTGTGCATCCTGCTGTCCATCATGTGCTTCATGTAGCAAGCTGCAGTTTGGAAAGCCCTTGGCAAAAGTTTCCATCACAGACATGTGGATATAAGAGCCCTTCAGAGAGAGTGCTTGTTTTTTTTTAAAAAATATAAATGTGTGTGTGTGTGTATTTTTATATATTTTTAGTTGTAGTTGGACACAATACCTTTATTTTATTTATTTTTATGTGGTGCTGAGGATCGAACCCAGGGTCTTGCACGTACTAAGCAAGCGTTCCCGCTGAGCCACATCCCCAGCCCCTAGGATGCCTGTTCTTATCACAGGCATTTATGCATGAGGGACCTCCTTCATAGGCTCCTGGCTTTATTTTTTTAATTAGGTTTTGATACAAGTGACTCCATTTTAGTTCTGACAAATGTCATCAGAGAAAGGAAAGATGTTTGCAAATCATAAATCTGGTAAAGTACTTGTTTATAGAATATGTAAAAACTCCTATAACCCAATAATAAAAAAACAAATAATCCATTACAAGGTGGACAAGATTTGAACAGAAATCTCACCAAAGAGGATATCGAAATGGCAGATAAGTGCATGAAAAGATGCTCAATGTTATTAGTCACTAGAAAATAGAAATTGAAGCCTTAATAAGATACCATTTCACCTATCAGAATGACTAAAATGAGAAAAAAGACTTATCTTACATACCAAGTATTGGGAGGATGAAGAGGCAATCTTATATTCTTTTGGAATATAAAATGGTACAACCACCTTGGAAAAAACTTGGCAAATTCTTTTTTTTTTAATCTTATTTTTTTGGTGGTTTTTTTTTTTTTTTTTGGTCTTTTTTGGAACTGGGGTTCGAACCCAGGGCTTTGCAAATGCAAGGCAGACATTTTGCCACTGAGCTACTTCCCAGCCCTTGGCAAATTCTTAAAAAATCAACCATGTATCTTCAGTTTGGGCATTGCCTTCCTAAGCATGTTTACCTACCAAAAAATGAAGCTTTTACGTGTATTTCAATCCTGGAAACAACCCACATGTCTAGCAACAGGTGAATGAATAAACAAATTGTGGTATATTCATACAGTAGAATACTACTCAGCAAGAAAATGGCAACATCATAGATGATTGAAATGGCAACAACATAGATGATTCTCAGCACAGTTATGTTGAGTGAAAAGACTGGACAAAACATGAGTATGGGCTGTGTGATTCCATTTATTTACAACTAAAAATTTGTGTGTTCTGATAAGGAGTAGGTCAGTGGTTGTCTAGAGATGAGGGGTATATGAAAGGATGGGGCTGGAATTACATAGGGATATGGGTAGCTTTTAGGAAGAGATGGATATGTTTACTATCTTGATTTTGGTGATGGTTTCACAGATACACACAAATGTGAAAATGTATCAGATTGTACATTTTAAATATGTGTAGTTTATTGAATTTATGCCAGAATACCTCAATGAGGTTGTTAAATAAACAATGATGGGAATGGATCATTCATTGGAAAAAGTAGCAGTCCATGAGTCCAAATTGATATCAATCAATCAATCAAAGTTTGATAGAGGGGGCTATTTACAAAATTTGGAAGTACTTCTCCGCAGAATACTTAATCATAAAGGGCAAAGAAGTAAATGTAAATGAAGTTGGGTAGATGACCATCTTAATGAAATGACTGTCTTAATGACGTGATCAAAGTTTTAGCATTGTGAGAAAGGAGACGGATCCAAATTGTGCACCACCTGATAGGATGTAAAGAGCACAGAGCCTTTGTTTACTTTGTTGGATTTGATTTATGAATTTTTTTTATTTTATTTTTTATTTTTTTAATTTTTTTTTCTTTTTTAAATTTTTATTGGTTGTTCACAACATTACAAAGCTCTTGACATATCATATTTCATACATTAGATTGAAGTGGGTTATGAACTCCCAATTTTACCCCAAATGCAGATTGCAGAATCACGTCGGTTACACATCCACAATTTTACATAATGCCCAATTAGTAATTATTGTATTCTGCTACCTTTCCTATCCCCTACTATCCCCCCTCCCCTCCCCTCCCATCTTCTCTCTCTACCCCATCTACTGTAATTCATTTCTCTTCTTGTTTATTTTCCCATTCCCCTCACAACCTCTTATATGTAATTTTGTATAGCAATGAGGGTCTCCCTTCATTTCCATGCAATTTCCCTTTTCTCTCCCTTTCCCTCCCATCTCATGTCTCTGTTTAATGTTAATCTTTTCTTCCTGCTCTTCCTCCCTCTCTGTTCATAGTTGCTCTCATTATATCAAAGACGACATTTGGTATTTGTTTTTTAGGGATTGACTAGCTTCACTAAGCATAATCTGCTCTAGTGCCATCCATTTCCCTGCAAATTCTATGATTTTGTCATTTTTTACTGCTGCATAGTACTCCATTGTGTATAGATGCCACATTTTTTTTATCCATTCATCTATTGAAGGGCATCTGGGTTGGTTCCACAGTCTAGCTATTGTGAATTGTGCTGCTATGAACATCGATGTGGCAGCATCCCTGTAGCATGCTCTTTTAAGGTCTTCAGGGAATAGTCCGAGAAGGGCAATAGCAGGGTCAAATGGTGGTTCCATTCCCAGCTTTCCCAGGAATCTCCAAACTGTTTTCCAAATTGGCCGCACCAATTTGCAGTCCCACCAGCAATGTACAAGAGTACCCTTTCTCCACATCCTCGCCAGGACTTGTTGTTTGACTTCATAGTGGCTGCCAATCTTACTGGAGTGAGATGGTATCTTAGGGTGGTTTTGATTTGCATTTCTCTGACTGCTAGAGATGGTGAGCATTTTTTCATGTACTTGTTGATTGATTGTATATCCTCCTCTGAGAAGTGTCTGTTCAGGTCCTTGGCCCATTTGTTGATTGGGTTATTTGTTATCTTATTGTCTAATTTTTTGAGTTCTTTGTATACTCTGGATATTAGGGCTCTATCTGAAGTGTGAGGAGTAAAAATTTGTTCCCAGGATGTAGGCTCCCTATTTACCTCTCTTATTGTTTCTCTTGCTGAGAAAAAACTTTTTAGTTTAAGTAAGTCCCATTTGTTGATTCTTGTTGTTAACTCTTGTGCTATGGGTGTCCTATTAAGGAATTTGGAGCCTGACCCCACAATATGTAGATCGGAGCCAACTTTTTCTTCTATCAGACGCAGAGTCTCTGATTTGATATCAAGCTCCTTGATCCATTTTGAGTTAACTTTTGTGCATGGCGAGAGAAGGAGATTCAGTTTCATTTTGTTGCATATGGATTTCCAGTTTTCCCAACACCATTTGTTGAAGATGCTATCCTTCCTCCATTGCATGCTTTTAGCCCCTTTATCAAATATAAGATAGTTGTAACTTTGTGGATTAGTCTCTGTGTCCTCTATTCTATACCATTGGTCCACCCGCCTGTTTTGGTACCAGTACCATGCTGTTTTTGTCACTATTGCTCTGTAATATAGTTTGAAATCTGGTATCGCTATACTGCCTGATTCACACTTCCTGCTTAGAATTGCTTTTGCTATTCTGGGTCTTTTATTTTTCCATATGAATTTCATGATTGCTTTTTCTATTTCTACAAGAAATGCCGTTGGGATTTTGATTGGCATTGCATTAAACCTATAGAGAACTTTTGGTAATATCGCCATTTTGATAATGTTAGTTCTGCCTATCCATGAACAGGGTATATTTTTCCATCTTCTAAGATCTTCTTCTACTTCTCTCTTTAGGGTTCTGTAGTTTTCATTGTATAAACTTTCACCTCTTTTGTTAGGTTGATTCCCAAGTATTTTATTTTTTTGGAGGATATTGTGAATGGAGTGTTTTTCCTCATTTCCATTTCAGAAGTTTTGTCGCTAATATACAGAAATGCGTTTGATTTATGCGTGTTGATTTTATATCCTGCCACTTTGCTGAATTCATTTATTAGTTCTAGTAGTTGTAGACCCTTTTGGGTTTTCTAGGTATAGAATCATGTCATCTGCAAATAGTGATAATTTAAGTTCTTCTTTTCCTATTTTTATGCCTTTAATTTCTTTCGTCTATCTAATTGCTCTGGCCAGTATTTCGAGAACTATATTGAATAGAAGTGGTGATAGAGGGCATCCCTGTCTTGTTCCAGATTTTAGAGGGAATGCCTTTAACTTTTGTCCATTCAGAATGATGCTAGCCTGAGGCTTAGCATAGATAGCTTTTACAATGTCAAGGTAAGTTCCTGTTATCCCTAGTTTTTCTAATGTTTTGAACATAAAGGGATGCTGTACTTTGTCGAATGCTTTCTCTGCATCTATCGAGATGATCATATGGTTCTTATCTTTAAGTCTATTGATGTGGTGAATAACATTTATTGATTTCCGTATATTGAACCATCCTTGCATCCCAGGGATGAATCCTACTTGATCATGGTGCACAATTTTTTTGATGTGTTTTTGTATTCGATTTGCCAGAATTTTATTGAGGATTTTTGCATCTAGGTTCATTAGAGATATTGGTCTGTAGTTTTCTTTCTTTGAGGTGTCTTTGTCTGGTTTTGGAATCAGGGTGATGTTGGCCTCATAGAATGAATTTGGAAGAGCTCCCTCTTTTTCTATTTCCTGAAATAACTTGAAAAGTATTGGTATTAATTCTTCTTTAAAGGTTTTGTAAAATTCCGCTGTATACCCATCCGGTCCTGGGCTTTTCTTGGTTGGTAGTCTTTTGATGGCTTCTTCAATTTCATCCATTGATATTGGTCTGTTCAAATTGTGTGTATCCTCCTGACTCAGTCTGGGCAAATCATAAGACTTAAGAAATTTATCGATGTCTTCACTATCTTCTATTTTATTGGAATATAGGTTTTCAAAATAATTTCTAATTGTCTTCTGTATTTCTGTAGCATCTGTTGTGATATTGCCTTTTTCATCCTGTATGTTAGTAATTTGAGTTCTCTGTCTTCTTCTCTTCGTTAGCATGGCTAAAGGTCAGTCGATCTTATTTATTTTTTCGAAGAACCAACTTTTAGTTTTGTTAATTTTTTCAATAGTTTCTTTTGTTTCAATTTCATTGATTTCTGCTCTGATTTTAATTATTTCTTGCCTTCTGCTACATTTGCTGTTGTTTTGCTCTTCCTTTTCTAGGGCTTTGAGATGAAGTGTGAGCTCATTTATTTGTTGGTTTTTTCTTTTTTTGAGGTATGACCTCCAGGCGATGAATTTTCCTCTTAAAACTGCTTTCATTGTGTCCCATAGATTCCGATATGTTGTGTCTGTAGTTTCATTTATCTCTAAGAATTTTTTGATTTCCTCCTTTATGTCTTCTGTAACCCATTGATCATTCAGTAACATATTGTTCATTTTCCATGTGACGTAGGATTTTTCCTTCCTTCTTTTATCATTGATTTCCAGTTTCATTCCATTATGATCAGATAAAATGCATGGTATTATCTCCACCCCTTTATATTTACTGAGGGTTGCCCTATGGCATAATATATGGTCTATTTTTGAGAAGGATCCATGTGCTGCTGAGAAAAAAGTATATCCACTTGATGATGGTTGATATATTCTATATATGTCAGTTAAGTCTAGGTTATTGATTGTGGTATTGAGTTCTATAGTTTCTTTATTCAACTTTTGTTTGGAGGATCTGTCCATTGGTGAGAGAGGTGTGTTGAAGTCACCCATAATTATTGTGTTGTGGTCTATTTGATTCTTGAACTTGAGGAGTATTTATGAATGCTGCGGCGCCATTATTTGGTGCATAGATATTTATAATTGTTATGTCTTGTTGGTGAATGGTTCCTTTTAACAGTATATAATGTCCTTCTTTATCCCTTTTGATTAACTTAGTCTTGAAGTCGATTTTATTCGATATGAGGATGGCCACCCCTGCTTGCTTACGAGGACCGTGTGCGTGGTATATTTTTTCCCATCCTTTCACCTTCAGCCTGTGTATGTCTTTTCCAATCAGATGTGTCTCCTGGAGGCAGCATATTGTTGGATTTGTTTTTTTAATCCATGATACCAGCCTATGTCGCTTTATTGGAGAGTTTAAGCCATTAACATTCAGAGTTACTATTGATATATGGTTTGTACTTCCAACCATGTTTGATTATTTATCCTTTTTAAAAAAAATTTAGTTTGTTTCTCCATGATTATCTTTCCCCTCGCCCTCTGTCTTTACCGAGGCTCTTCCCTCTGATGGTTTTGGTTATTGTTTTTCATTTCTTCCTCGTGTAGTGTTTTGCTCAAAATGCTTTGCAGTGCTGGTTTTCTGGCTGCATATTCTTTTAACTTTTGTTTATCATGAAAGATTTTTATTTCGTTGTCATACCTGAAGCTTAATTTTGCTGGATACAGAATTCTTGGTTGGCATCCATTGTATTTCAGTGTTTGAAAAACATTGTTCCATGACCTTCTTGCTTTCAGCGTCCGTGATGAAAAATCCATTGTTAACCTTATTGGTTTACCCCTGAATGTAATCTGCCTCCTTTCTCTTGTAGCTTTTAATATTTTCTCTTTGTTCTGTATATTGGATATCTTCATAACAATGTGTCTTGGCGTTGGTCTACTGTGATTTTGTGTGCTCGGTGTCCTGTATGCATATTCAATTTGTATATCTGTTTCCTTTTTTATTTCTGGAAAGTTTTCAGTAATTATTTCATTCAGCAGGTTTCTCATTCCCTTGGTTTGAATCTCTGTACCTTCTTCTATCCCGATGACTCGTAAGTTTGGTTTTTTTATGTTATCCCATAACTCTTGGATGTTTTTCTCGTGATTTTTTACCAGCCTTTCTGAGTTGGCTAGACTCTTTTCAAGATGATATATTTTGTCTTCATTATCTGACGTTCTGGCTTCTACTTGATCCATTCTGTTAGTGATACTCTCAATTGAGTTTTTAATTTGGTTTATCGTTTCCTTCATTTCTAGAATTACTGTTTGATTATTTTTTATAATCTCTATCTCCTGATAAAGATGCTTAACTTCTTCTTTTATCTGTTTATGTAACTCATTCTCAATGTGTTCTTTCGCTGCTTGAATTTGCTGTCTCGTATCCTCTTTAAGGTTCCATTCCATCTGTCTAAGGTGTTCCATGAGTTCTTTATATGACCATTTTTCTGATGACTCTAGGTCCTCCTGAATATTTAGGCTGTCCTGCATTGTTTGTACTCCTTTTCTTCCTTGCTTTTTGAAGCTGCTCATGTTACTTCTTGTTCTGTTTGACTGCTGAGTTACTGTTTACTCCTATAAATTTATTTGATGCTTGGGAGGAAAGGTATTAGAAGGGAAGGGAAGAAGTCACTAAAGAGAATGAGATTAAGCAGGTAGAATTCAAGGAAGGGGGGATAAGATAATTGAAAAGAAATGAAAAGACAAAAGAAGAAAATGAATAGGAAATAAAAAAAGAAAAAAAAATTAAAAAAAAAATTTAAAAAAATTAAAATTAAACTTGGAAGAAAAAAATTTTAAAAAAATTTAAAAAAAACAAGAAAGAAAAATGAAAATGAAAGAAAAACCCAAATCAAAATAAAAAAATAAAAAAATTAAAAAAAAGAGAAAAGAAAAAAGAAAAAAAATACTAATAAATGCAGTCTTAGAGTTTGATTAACTTCTCTTCCAGTAGGTGGCGCTGTGCCCACCAGGCCAAGTTTCTCCTGTCAATACGCGGGAACCAATCACTGTGCAGCAGCTCCTCCTCCCAGACTGGGCGAGTCTCCAATCCTGAGTGCCTACGACCTCCTCTTGTGTCTAGTCGCTTCCCCACTTTTCCTCTAGCCAGGCCCCTCTCACGGGTGCCGCTCACCACAATACTGGGTACACGCCAGGTCTGCTGCTCCCGGGAGCCCTGTTGTCATGAATGACTGGGCACACTCTCCCTGTTTGCCATTCCCTCAGACCCTAAGTTTGTAGAGCTTGGGGCTGAGAATCCTCAGCGAATTTTACTGCCCCTCCGGTAGCCATGCCCCCAGTATCTGGTGCAAGAGACCTCAGCTGTCAGCTCTAGTGGGAGTGGTAGTTCCGCGCCGAGGGTCCCGCTCCACCTCTAATTCCCTCGGTCTGGCTACCGCGCTCACGGGAGAGCTGGGAGGGGCCCTTACGGGAGAGCTGGGAGGGGCCCTTAAGGTTTCCCCGATGTGTGGAGAGGGAAGGCTAGGGGATTACACACCTGTAGCCGCAGGATTCAATGAAGTTATCTCCTCCGCCGAAGTCTGATGACGTCAGTTCTCTGCCATGGTGGTATCTCTTGCAAATGGCGACAGTTTGTTTCCCTTTGCCGGGTGACCAATGCAACGGGTGGGTCCTGTCTGTCTCTCCCAAGCCCCGTTTCAAACCTGTGGCTGCTACCTATGAAGGCTCGGTAGGCATTTACCTCCGTAGGATCAGAAGGGCCGACCAGTTGTTTCAGCCGGAGGGATCAGTGCTGAGTCGCAGCTGTTTGTCTGTGGGAAGCAGGCGAACGGGAGCTTGAATTCAGCCGATCTGGGCTCGGTGTGTGTTCTGAGAGGCCCAGACTGTTCGCCCCAGATCCACGTCAGCTCAGCATTGCCTAGTGATCCTGAGCAAACAGATTTAGGCTGTTTACGACTCCCTATGCCTGCACAGCTGAAGAGGTCAGAGACTTGATCTCTCCGCGCCCGCCGCCATGTTCCTTGTTAAGATTTATGAATTTTTAAAAAGATTTCTGCATCTGTGTTCACAGTGGACGTTGACCTGTAGCTTGTATCCTCTTGTCTGTCTGGTTTTGACATCAGGGGAACAAAGGTTTCAGAATGAGTTGGGAAATAGACTGTCTTCAGTTTTCTCTCTTGTTTTATACTTCATTGATTCTGTCCTTTATCATTTCTCCCTTTTCTGGATTACTCTGGGCTTAATTTGCTCTCTTCTTATTGGTTTCTTATGGTGGACGCTGAGGCCTTTGTCTCCTTTGTTGGTTTATGAGTTACAGTTTTTCCATTATTTTAATGACTGCTTTAGTTGCAGTGTACATCTTTAATTTGTCACAGTCTACATTCAAATGATATTCTGCCACTTCAAAGACTATAAGAACCTTATGAGTATACGTCCATGTCTCTTCCTAAACTTTATATAATTGGTACAATACATTTTGCTTTAACATGTTATGAACTCCACATTGTTTAAGCAGCCACTTCTCTTTTAAAGAGACAGAAAATGTATAAAATAAAATTTTTATGTATTTACCTGTTAAGTTGCCACTTCTGGCCTCTTTATTCCTGTATGTGGATCCGTATTTCCATCTGGTATCATTTTCCTTTTGCTTGATGGCAGTCTTTCGATATTTCTTACAGTGCAGGGAAATAGTCTTATCACCTTTCACTGTCTGAGAAAAACTTTTATTTTACCTTAGTTTTTGAAAGATGTTTTCAGAGTGTAGAGAATCCTGGGTTTTTCCCACCCAGGGGAAGTTAACCACTGAGCCCCATCCCCAGCACTTTTGATATATATATATATATTTATTTTGGAGACAGGTCTCATTGAGTTGTAAGGCTGGCTTTGAACGTGAGATCCTCCTGCCTCAGCCTCCTGACCCACTGGATTACAGGTGTGAGCCACCACACCTGGCTAGGGTTTTCTTTCCGTGCTTTCACAGGTGTTGATCTGCTTACTTACACTTGTATTGTTTCCAGTGAAAAAATCTACTGTCCTTCTTAACTTTGTTCCTCTTTTTTCTCTGGATGCTTTTAAGATTTTTCTTTATGACTGGTTTTGAACAAGTTATTTACGTAGGTTCCTGTTGTGATTAGGATAGGAGGAGTTTCACCCCTTCCCCCAGGCTCCTGTTAATGCAGGAATATTCAGAGATGAAATGATTGGATTATGAGAGCCATAACCTAATCAGTTCATCCTAATTTGAATGAACTGACTGGGGGGTATCTGTGGGCAGTTGGGGTGCTGCTAGAGAAGGTGGGTCTCTGGGCTGAGCCTTGGAAGGCTGCTGCTTTCCTGCAGGCCCTTCTCCCTTGCTCTCTCTGTTTTCTGGCTGCTCTAAGGAGAGCAACTCCTCTCCCCCTGACCCTCCCCCTATGACATGCTACCTCACCTTGGGCCCAGAGCCATGGAGTCAGCCAGTCACGGACTGAACTTCTGAAACCATGACCCCAAATATGGTTTTTTTCTCCTCTAACTTGTTCTTATCATGTATTTTGGTCACAGTGATGAAAAAAAAAACTAACTAAAACTGTTCCTTTGTGGTTTTGATGCTTGGGGCTTGTTAAGATTCTTGGATCCATTGATTTATAGATTTTTAAAAAATCAACTTTGAAAACATTTCAGCCAGTGCTTCTTTACATGTTGTTTTCTCCTTCCTCTCCCGTCTTTGGGGACTCCAGCTACAAGTGTACTAGGTTGCTGGAATTTGTCCCACAGCTCACAGTGTTCTTTTCATTAAAAATTATTTTACCCTGTGTGTTTCATTTTGAATAGTTTCTATTGCTAGGTATTCAAGTTTACTAACCTTTTTTTTTTTCTGCAATGTCTGGTTTGCCATTAATCATACCTGTGTATTTTTTTTTTTTTTAAATCAGACACATTAAACTTTTCATATCCAGAAGTTTCATTGGGAGCTCTTGCTTGCTCTCTCATCATCCACATCTCTATTTAATTCTTAAACATACAAAACACAGCTATTAATACCTGCTTTAATGTTATTTTCTGCCAATTTTAATATCAGTTTCACATCTGGGTTGATTTTGATTCCTTTTTTTTTCTTTTCATTATGTGTCATATTTCCCTGCATATCTGATAAATTCTTAATTAGATACCAGATATTATGCTTTTATCTTTTGGGGTGTTAGATACTTTTGTATTCTTATACATATTCTTTTTTAAAAAAATATTTATTTTTTAGTTGTAGATGGATGCAATACCATTATTTTATTATTTATCTTTATGTGGTGCTGAGGATTGAACCCAGGGCCTCACACATGCTAGGCAAGCGCTGTACACTGAGCCACAACCCCAGCCCTCTTAGACATATTCTTGAGGTTTGTTCTGGGACACAGTTAAGTTACTTGGAGATAGTTTTTTTTTTTTTTTTTTTTAATTCCAAGTCTTCCTTTTGCTATTTGTTAAATGGGAATGGAACAGTTTTTAGGATACTTCCCACTACTGAGCAAGGCCTTCCTGGCTATGATAACAAGTGCCCCATGCATTATGTGGCTTTTCCAGTGTGGCTGGTGGAAGCAGTCCCTGTGTGAGTGGGGGATGCTGTTAACCTGAATCTTTTTGGGTTGTTCTTTCCCCGGACTCAGGCAGATTTTGCAGGTGCTCAGCTGCGTACCTGCAAAGATCTGCAAAGATCTCTGCAGATCTTCTGACCCGTGAGCTCTTCCATGGCTTGGCTCCATCTCCTCAGCTCAGGGAGCCTGGCTTCCTCCCAGCATCATGGGCGGAAGCTGAGCAGCCACTGGGGCCACCGTAGGGTGCACTGTGTTTCTCCCCCATCTCTTAGGAGTACTGCTCTTCCTTGCCTGATGTCCAGTGCCTTGGAAAGTATTGGTTTATGTTTCTTGTCCAGTTTCCACATAGTTCCAGATGGGAAGGTAATAGGAGTCCTCATTTTGGGAGAGAAGTCAAGGATGACATCAAGATTTATGATGAGAGGCCCTCCCCTCCCAGGGTTAACTAATTCCTAGAGATAAGGTCAGCTTTCCTGGAGGTGTGCCTTTCATGTGCAAACCAACCCACCCAAAGCCCCATTCCCCAGCTACCTTCTCTACTGTACTCTCCTGCTCTCTGGCCCCGATCCGATCCCCAGCCCTAATTGCCCCAGGCCAGGAACCAGCCAAGTAGGGAGAGCTCCTGTGCCCCAGAGCATGTGGAAATGATGCACACTAACCAGTCTTACACCACTCGTCCTGCCTCACCCATTCCTGCCCACAGAACCCACAGCAGGAGGCTCCCTCTGCCCCCGACTGACCCCGGTGCTTTTCCCATAAGGCCTGCCATGCTTCTGCTTCTAGGCATTTGTGACCAAAATCTTGTTCCTTCATGACAATCGTCTCCATGTTTGTACATCTTACTGTACCCGGTGAAAAACAATTTCTAGGTTCCCTTACAATTAGTGTAGATGTAAGGAAAGAACTGAACAAAAGAAATAAAGAGATAGGAGCTTAACAGTAAAATAGGTTTCTTTGGGACAAACCTATGCAGGGGCTCCCGGCAGAGGTTGGAACCTGTCTTCCACTGAGGGAAGTTAACAGGGAGTGACGGAGTGGGGGGATTTTTGCGGTTAGGCTGTTGCTAGGGGCTTGTCAGGGAAGAGTCCTTGTGGTGGTCACCATCATTCTGTGGTGGTCACTGTTCCATGTCAAACAAGGTATTTCTCAGGGTTTCAGTCCCAGATAAGAATTTCCTTTCTGGTGTAATGATGGAGTATGGTCTGGGGTCTAGGTCAGGCTGAATCAGAGTGACCATGGGGTGACAGTTCTGAGAAGGAGGATGTGTTTCAAAATGGCGCTGCCTGTGTCAGATTCTCCCTAGTGGTAGGGGAAATGCCTGCTCTGGCCATGTGGAGTGCCTGCATTACCTTACCCTGCTTAATCTTCCCAGCAACCCCATGAGGTAGGTACTGTTGTTATCTTCCTTTTTTAGATTATGGGGGAGAGCAGGCTCCATAAGTTGCCCAAGGTCAGCAGCTCCTAAGTGGTGAAGTGGAATGTAGACTGAGCCACTCTGGGTCCCCGAGTTCTTAACCACAGAACAGTCCCGTGCAGTCCGAGTGGGCGTTAACCTGGGGCCAAACTCCTCAAAACTTTTATAAATGGTACCTTGTTTCTTTGCTCTAAGACACGATGAATTTTACTTGGTTGTCTCTTTTAGATAGTTCTTTGTCACTATGACCAAAGTACCCGACAAGAACCATTTGGAGAAGTTGATGTGGGGCTTGTGGGTTCAGAGGTCTCCATCCACAGATGGCCAACTCCACTGCTCTGGGCCCAAGGTGAGGGGGAAGGGCCCAGGGCATGGAAGCTGCCCAGCTCCAGGCAGGGTGGGGTGGGGGAGGAGGGGGTCAGGAAGCAGAGGCAGGGGAAGGCCCTTGGGGTGGATGAACCCTTTGAGGGCATATCCCCAGTGACCCACTTCTTCTAGCCACACCCCACCTGCCTACAGTTACCACGGATCTGTCCATTCAAATTAGGATGGACTGATTAGGTCACAGCTCTCATCCCATCATGTCACCTCTGAATACTCCTGCATCCACAGGAGCCTGTGGAGGACACCTTACATCTAAACCATAACAATGCCTAAGGGACAACTGAGAGCAAGGAGTAACCGCCATCAAAGATCCTGGGGGATGGGGGAGGAGTCATGATTCCTCTTCTCAGGATGGAACACACTCAGGGACCCTGGTGTCCTCCCAGAGAAGGGCGGTGCTGCTGGACCCCTCTCAGTCGGCGTGGCAGAGTCTTGTACAAACCCCCCCCCCCCAACCAACCAACCAACCAACTGCCGAGCAGGACTTTTCCATTCCTAGAAGATGCCAAAGAAGGGATGGATTAAAAAAAAATCCTTCCTCATTATCAACATACATTAGTTATAAGAAATTTGGAAAGTACATAAAAATCAAGAAGAAAAAGGAATAGATTCGCAGCCCAGAGATGCTGCCGTTAATATTCCAGTCCTTTGAGACTTGAGTATTTGACTAAAAGAATTCATTAAAGGTCTGTTTGGGATTTGTTTCCTTTCACCATTTCCCTTTTCCTTCCCATTGGTGAGGGACACACATGTGGTGTGTGTGTGTGTGTATGTGTGTGTGTCTATTTTCTGTCTCCCAACCCCCCTGAGGCCGACTGGAGATATTGCCCAGTCTGACGAGGAGCCCCGTGGATCCAGTCTGACGTTGGTACCTTTCTGCCAAATTTGGGGGCTGGGACCCCTGCTCACAGGAATTCAGACATGAGGAAAGAGTTTTCTTCCTTAGGCTGTGGCTGTATCTGGCCAAATCAATAACTAATCAGCACTGAGTTAATCTTATTAGTTATTCATTGTCCCCCTCTCAAACCACAAACCAAGCTGGTGAGGACAATGCTTTAATTAATATGAGGCAGATAAAATTCACTGCAGCAAGGTTATTGGTAATGAGATAATCATAAAGCCAGTTATTGAGCTTGGAGTGGAAAGGAGGTTGGAGCCCGGGCAGGGGGACTTGCCGGTGGTTTCTGGGATATTGTGACAGGATGGGTGTGGGGGCTGTCAGTGAGGGTGTGCTGCCATGACACACCCAGATGCTGGGTAGAGGCAGCCCTGGAATCCAGGGAACAAATGGGTGGCTGGTGTCAGGGTGGCAGACAAAGTAGAAAGATCTTTGTGGACGAGAACCTCAAGTCTGTATGTTTAAATTAATGCTCTGTTGTTATTTGCGTTTCTTTTGCAATTGAGATGACAGTCCATAAAATTAGCTGTTGTTTCTGTTTATTAGATTGTGGTCCCGACTTGTTATACCCAATCAAGTGAGGCACAGAGAGTGGATGGGCCTGGAGGGTTTTTTTGTTTTTAAATTTCATTTTTCTGGGAAGCTTGATCCCTTCCCTTTTCTCTTTCCATTCATTTATTAAGCACTGACTATTTGCTGGGCCCTGCACGTGCACTGGGTTTTTTTATGCATTACTTCAATGAACCATCATGATGAAAAGCATAATTATTTTCCTTCTCTTCCTCATGAGGAAGCCAAGGTTCCAGAGTTCATTAACTTTGACAAGTAACTTTGACAAGTAACTATCAAAATAGGATTTGAATCCAAGTTTTTCTGATTCCAGAGCCAATGCTTTTAACCATTATATGATTCCTCCTCCTTTGACTTAAGACCACCTGCAGCTTACATTGGCCTTTCAAATGGTGTGCACTTGTTTTGGTGCCACGGCCTCCCCGTGCCTAGCCTGGTGACCATCCAACGTATATCACACATTGGGAGTGATGGGCAGCTGCCTTTTGCTGCCTGCTCTTGTAATTTTGGTTTTATGGGGGTGTGTCAGTCTCATTGTCAACTCCTGTCCTGTGAAGACCAGGGCTGTATTTCTTCTCAGCTCCCAACAATGCCTGGTACAAGAGAAATTTCATGAATGCTTGTTCCCTGGCACATGGTACCTGGTACACAGGGCCCCATCTCGGACAGATCAAAGTTTGGGCATAGCGTGTGTTTTAGTTAGCTTTGTGTTGCTGTGACCAAAATACCTGACAAGAACAACTTGGAGGAGGAAAAGTTTATTTGGGGCTCACAGTTTCAGAGGTCTCAGTCCATAGACAGCCTACCCAATTGCCCTGACCCCAGGATGAGGCAGTGCAACATGGGGGAAGGGCTCAGTGGAGGAAAGCTGTTCAGTTCATGGTGTTCAGGAAGCCGAGGAGAGGGTGGGAGGGGCTGCAGGGAAGAACACCCTTCCAGGACACTGTCCCAGTGACCCACCTGCTTCAGCCATGCCCCTCATCCTAGAGTTACCACCCAGCCAGCCTGTTCAGAGCAGGATGGACCGATTAGGTCACGGCTCTCAATATCCAATCATTGACCTCTGACCATTCCTGTATTAACAGAAGCTTTCGGAGGACCCCCCATATCCAAACCAGAATACTGTAGCTTCATCATGTGGGATTTGGGGGCTGTCACTGAACTTTGACATTGTTTCTTCATCTTTAAAGACACATCCTAAGATCTTTGTTACAGAGATAGTGGAAAGATTTAAAAACAAAAGCCACCACCACCCCTTATGTCTGAGTGTTTACTGTAGGCCGGGAAGCCATGTAGCTGGGGCAACTGTACTGGACAGTAGAGATGTAGAACCTCTCCGTCACTGCAACAAGTTCTGTTGGATAGTGCGTTAGAAACCAACTCTCATTTATCTGCCTGTCCCTCATGGTACTTATGCCTTGTGTGTGGTCAAGGGTGTGTGTGGTGAGGACTAGATTTGAGTGGGGTGCCCAGTTCAGGAGATTCTGGATGCTTTGTTCTTTCCCTCAAGCACACGGGCATGGTTGGGGATAGGATCCTGGAAAGAGAGAAATGTGAGATTCCTGTGTATACTCCCAGCTGCCCGTGAACACTGAGAAAGGGAGTCTGCACTAAGTCAGTACCTTCCTGAACATCTGCATGGGCCTGGCTTCTGATCCTGAAGAACAGTGGGAACTGGAGCAGGAAAGGCACCCTGGAGAGCAGAGTTTCTGCTATGTTATTCAGCATTGGGATCTTTTGGCCTTAAAATAATATTTTCAGTTTTTGGTGAGTGGCAATGTTCCTCAGTTCCGTGTGTGTGTGTGTGTGTGTGTGTGTGTGTGTGTGTGTGTTAGAAGCAGGTCAGAGGTAACTTTGATGGGAATGTGGGGTGTAATTTGTAGTAGTGCTAACTCAGTTTCATGGATGATGGTTTTGTGAACATTTGAACCACTGTCCCCTGTCTGTTAATGGCACCTGCACAGCTAACCCTGAGCATGCAGTGTATACAGCAGACACACTTGGCCCAAGAGCTGATGTGCCAGGTAACTGATGAGCCAGAGGTGGACCACCTTCTTGGGCTTGGGTGACCAGGAAGGGCTCCCTGCATGGTCTTAAAGGTGATCATCACTTTGTGCCAAGAGGCACCCCACCTAGCACTGGCTCATGTCACAGATGACAGGCAGTAGAGCCCCGATTCAGCTTGCTTTTGGGCAGACTGGGCAGGGTGAGTCCTGTGCTGTCCGAGGGCTGTCAGAGCCAGGGACAAATGTAGATGTGAGTCCAGCCTAAAGAAAACAGTGGAGCAGGGTTATCCGCCCCCCACCCCCTCACAGAGCAACATACAATCATGCACATGTAGCAACATGCACACAACACACGGGCAGTACCCTCTGCACACGCACCCACACAGCAACACACACATGCATAATTGTGCCTTTGCATCTGTTGTTCTAGCTGAAGTGTTTTCCCTTTTCAACTTCATCTATTCAATTCACTTTCAGAGGCCAACTCTGTATCAGCCAGGGCCCAGCCATACCATAATTTGAATAGGAAAAATTGAATATAAAGAATTATTAACTAGTAAAAGGTGGTCAAGTCCTGCAAGGGGTAGAAGGAGACTCTGCCGGTGCAGACGTGGCAGGCACCCAAAGCTGCTCCTTCTGGGGCCAGGGGACTGTGAGCCTATATGAACCAAGGGCTCAGCAGAGCTCCTTCCACCCTTGAGGCTGGGAGCTGGCCCATGGAGCAGGCAGGGCTGCTCTGGGACGCTAGCGGTGGGCTGTGGTGCAGGCCTGAGCCAGAGTGGGCCCATGGCAGTAGCCCACTGGGTGGCAGAGAGATTTATGGGAGGGGGTGGGCTGAGCTCATCTGTAGGGGTGGCCAGGACACTCAATGGGGGGTGGGCCTGAATTCCATGGAAGTGGACCATGGGTAGTGGAGGAGTGGGCTGCAGCGAATCTGAGGCCCTGGAGTGGGCGCTGTCCCTGCTGGATGCCTGTCTCTGCTGGAGTAGCACACTGGAACCAGTAAGGGGACCTCTGTGCCTGCTATGGTCTCACAGTGTCCCCAGGATCCCTGAATGACACAGGCTGATATCATCAAGTCATCTGACAAAGGAAAAATGACCCAGGGTTCAGCTTCAGTATCTCAGCAAAGAAGAGTAGATTCAGAGCCAAGAGGCAGGACAGGCAGGACCCGTGCTTGGGAGTCAATGATTCTCTGACTCGATGATCATACAAAAGCGATATGTCTTCAGTGGAAACCATACTTGGAATTTTGACCTCCCTGGACTAGAGGTGATGTCATGATACTCCCTCTGGATTCTGGTGGTGGCAGTGAGCTGCATCACCCCGTCAGCTAGGAGATCTCAGGGTCACCACCCTGCTCTATGATGCCCTGTGGCTAAGCTGTGATGTTCCATAGTCAGGGGCATCAAATGCATCTTTGACTTCTCATTGGTTGATCAGACCCCATCCGAAGTCAAGAAGCATCTGTCCATAACCAGCACCTGCCTCGCCCCATGTCACCCCTTCCCGTGAACCTGAGTGTCTGCTCATAGCCCCTTTGTTTCTTTCATCTGTGATTTCCCAGCTTGTCCTGAACTCTCTCTAATACCTGCTGCTTTGTGGTGTTCTCTGTTGTGTGAGTGGCCCTCTGGGTGTCCCCAGAGAGCTGAGGGCAGGGTCTGGACCTGCAGTAAGTCTCCCTGAGTGTGTGGCAGTGGATGTCTTTCCTGGGAGGGGAGGAGAGCTGGATGTGACCTCACCCCCTTCCTAGCCTCTGTTCCCTTTGGGTGTGCTAACTGCCCAGCTGACCCCCAGAACAGCTAGCTATGGGGTTTAGTGTGCCTCTGGGGGTGAGTGGCACGCTGGGCAGTGTTGCTGGGAAGCGGCTGGAGGACCTGGCTCTGGTGGCTCTGGATGGAGAGGTGTGCCCGCCTTTCTGGCTCTTCCTGTTCTGCCATTGGTTGTGCATTTTCTCCTCTGCTGGGTTAAAGTCAGAGGCCAACTATTTCAGCTGCAGAAAGTTGTCCACTGAGGCCTGAACCTTTGTACTAGCTGCCTGGTGATGGCTGGCTGCGGGTTGACCATGGCCTTTGTCATCTCCTTACTACTACAGCTTGAGTGTGGCTTTGGCCTGCCATGGCCCCGACTCTACCCAGCTCCACATGACCTTCTGCCGTCCGACACTGGGTTTGTCCCCAGTCTCCAGTTCTTAAGACAGTGTCCCTCGACCCTTCGGCTCTTCTAGGGATGCTCATGCTCTTATTCTCTCAATTAGAGTTAATTTCCTCTCTTCCTTCTGCCAAGAAAAAGGGACTCTCCCTGGTGCAGCTTGAACTGCGTGTCCTTATCAGGGCTGGAGGGCTGTGCCCAGAGGGACCAAGCTGTGTGTACTCAGGGTTGGCCGATAATGGGTTGGAGCAGGATGCAGAGGTGTCCAGCAGAGCTAGAAGTAGACCTGCCCCTGAGGGCCTAAGGACGGCTGCTGAAGCCTGGAGTCTGCTGTGGGGTGGGTGGGCTGGGTGTCCCTGCTGACAGGGATGAGGGTACTCAGGGCTTAGTGTTCTCAGTTTCTAAAGTAGTCGTTTCCTGTGTGGTTCACTTGGCAACTAATTACATAGGACTTTTGAACATTTTCTCCATCTTTGTTATCAGTTGTTATTTAAGTCTGGTTTTAGTGCCTTCTGAGAGTGTAAGTTCATGCTCGATGTTGATGCTCTCTTGACTTTGTTGGTGCAAGCAGGGTACCGGGTCCCCCTGGGATGCTGGGATCCCTTGTCTTCTGTGTGAACCCAGGGCCCCATCCTGCCCAGAGGCTGTGATTCTGCAATGCAGGACCCTCATGGTTCCCAAACCCTCAGCTGGTCTGGAGTGATGACTGGGATGCACAGCCTGGGGTAGATGAGAATCAGGATGTAAGCTAGGGCCCTGCATCCTGGACAGTGTGTCCTACAGCCTATGTCATATGCCTCATGCCCCCAACACTGTCATTCCCCCAGGAAAGAGGAGTCCCTGCCAAAGTTCGCTACATTAAACAAGCTCCAGATTTGGAGTGTGTTATAGTCTTTCCTTTGACATTTATTCTCATTTTATAAATAAGGCAATTGAGTTTCTCATCTTAAAAGATACCAACACTGCCTTCCAAAGCTGTCTTAAGAGATAGGATGTATTTGACCATCCACTGTAGAGACCCAAACAAACATGAAGTATTATTAGTGTGTCTGAGGGCTAGGTGGCAAATACATGAACTTGGCACACCCTAGAGTGAGCCATTAGTAGACTAGCCTTGAACAAGGATATGGTTCAGTGGAGGAGAGCTCACCTAGCATGTCTGAGGCCCTGGGTTCCATCTCAGCATCTCGCCTCCCCAAAGCCAAACAGAAAAGCCCCAGAAAGCCTTGAACACTGATTTCTAGGGAGTGTGACTCAGACCAGGCCAGTTTTGATGGAGAGCAGATTGGCAGCTTAAGGCCATGTGCAAAGGCGGGCCCTAGTATGAGATTGGAATGGACTCTGTGGGTACCAGGAGGCTGAAGGAGGACCTTGAAGGTGTGTGCACGGGCCGCACCTTAGGCACTGGGACTGAGGGAAGGTGTTCAGGCACAGTGGGCAGGGGAGGGGAATGATGTTTAGAACAGCCTGCACTCATGCCTCTCTGTCCCCGGCGTCTGTCTCCCTGCAGGTGCACCTCCGCTCTGCCAGGCGTCTCTGTGATCTCTGCTGTGCCAACCGGGGCACCTTCATCAAGGTGGGCCAGCACCTGGGGGCTCTGGACTACCTGCTGCCCGAGGAGTACACCAGCACGCTGAAGGTGCTGCACAGCCAGGCCCCGCAGAGCAGCATGCAGGAGGTCCGCCAGGTCATCCGGGAGGACCTGGGCAAGGAGGTACTCACCCCTGCCAGGAGGGCTGGCTCCAGGACAGTATGCTTTTGAAAAGGTCTTGGCACAGTTCTTGCCGCCTGGGCCCAGGGCACTGGGGTCCCACCACTAATGCAAAATCAAATGTCATAGACACTTTCATGCTGAGATCAGAGAGGTTGGAAGGAACCTCAGTAAAAAAAAGTTAGTTGAAGTATGAAATATACGTATTGTCTTGGATGCAACCTAATGAGTCACGGTCCAGCCTAATAATTTCTATCAACATCTGAGGGTTTATGGCATTCCCACAACGGTGCTGTGTCCATGCCTCATCTCATTTGATCCTCATGGCAAACCTACAATGGGTACTGTTACTAATTCCATTTTGCCAATGAAGGCTACAGCCTTGGGTAGTAAGGTCAAGGGCACTGTTGGTGATTCTGGCACGCTACTTATATGGTGCCATCCATAAGCTGTCCATGAGCTCCATGTTTTGGTTTCTCTGGAATATCCCTGGTAGGCACTCATTCAGCCTCTGCTTGATTAACCCCCCATGGTAGGAAGCTTCCTGTCTTAGGTGCCACCCATGGTGGCCTGTCCTATTGTCAGTCATTTCTGACTGTAGGAAGAGCATCCCTATAAGTGCTAGAGCCTGCCTTCTCCAATCTCAGCTCCTCATCTTCATTTGGGGCCCTGGAGTGACAGAGAACGGAGCTAAGGTCCCTCTGTACAGCAGCCCTGGTTGCCCTGAGCATTCCTTCCCACTCATGCCATAAACTACAGGGTGTTATTTTGTGCCAAACTGGGCACAGTTGCATGGACCCTCACTGACTTGCTCTGGTCACTACCTCTGGGGACAGGGAGGGGATGAGCAGCCATCTGCAGGTGGCTGAGCAGTGGGTCAGGTCCAGCTATAATTTGAGGGTGCCTCAGAGATCTTTACTGAAATCCCTTTTGCCCTTACCTGTTATCTGAAATTCTCTTAGAGAATTCTAGGTCTTCTAGAGTTCTCTGAACAAAATCACCTTGAAGTTGAGCCTTTAGCAGCAGATGCCTTTCCTGAGATTAGTTTGTGACCTTTGATGCTTCCCAGTTGCCCTTAAAATGCTTAGCAGGGCTCTCAAGGTGCAGCCTATCCAGTCTCTGCCTCCTCCCTGTTCCATGACTGTAACTCGGTGGGGCAGAGGGCGGTGGAGGATGGCGTTTGTGCTCTGGAGCCAGGGCTGTGGACCTAGCCCAAATTATACCCTCTTGGCACCTCACTCTCCTTATCTGTAAAAATGAGGATCACTGTAGCGCGCACCCTCTCGGGTAGCAGTGAGGACTAGAGCGACAGGAATGGGGGGGCTGTGTAGAGCACCCAGCATGCCGCAGTGCTCAGCTAGTGTTGGGTCCTGCTGTAATTGAGGCTATTCCCCTGCACTGGTCACTGTGCTGCTTGTCACACTCTGTGCACCCTGAGCCCGTGGTGCCTGTGTTTTGGTCTGTCCTCTGTTTGGAACGTCTCTTTACTCCGTTCTCTGTATCTGTTGAGTGATTCCAGGACATTAGCACTCTGTCCATCCATCTAGCACCAGGCCAGGTGCTAGGAGCTGGTTTCCTGGCCAAACTGCAGCTCTTCTGTGAAGTCTTTTCCTTACACAAGTCACATTAGACTCCACAGAACTTCGCCTCCCCCCAACTAACTCATGCCAGCTGAGGCTTGGGTACTTGAACCTAGGTGTTTCCATCAGATGTCAGAAAATCTTTGGGGATGAAGACCTTAATGGTTCTTTTATCCTGAATCTGTAGCACCAGAGCGATGCAGTCTAAAGCAGGTACCAGTGTTTGTTTAATGAGTCAATGGATGAATGACAACTTCCTCAGGCTACTCAAGGCAGAGTGGAGAATAGGGGCAGAGGTTGGAGGAAGACCAGTTGTTCCATTTTTACTGATCTGCAGGGAACTGGCCCTGACTATCAGGGGCTGGCACCTATTATTATGGAGCAGGCACCAGCTGCTCAGTGTCAGTCCAAGATGCTGCACTCCTCAATGGTGACCTGGAGGGAGGCCTCATTAGCTGACTCTGTAGCAGCTCGAACCATGCCTAGGATGAGCTTGGAAACCTCCTCCGCACTGAGGAACATTTTCTCTGAAGGGAGAGAGATCGAATGAAAGGCAAATAGAATTAGAACTGGGGTCAGGGGGCTCAGGCTGCAAGCTAGGAGGATCAGGGTTAGGCTGCAGAGGTCCCCAGGCAGAGTCTGGTGCCAGTCTGAGAGCACCTTTGCTTCTCACGAAGACTGTTGGCCTCCAGCTTCCAACAGCATGAGATCCACCCCCAAATTAAAACTAAACAAGTCACTGTAATAACAGTGTGAAGTGGATCATCACTGGCATGTGGCACGGTGGGGGTGGACATGAAAGAGGGGAAGGCAGCAGAAGATTAACCCCTGGAAGCCTCTGGGGAGGGGTGGGGCCACAGCCGGGGCAGAGCGAGATGAAAAGTTCCCGGTGCCAGGGTTATGGTGGGCCCACCTGCTGGCTGGAGGATGTTTGGGGTTGGAAGTCATCTCCTGCATCTGGAGGACCTCTTTTCCAGCCTTCCCTAGACAAGTAGTCCTGAGCCAGGTGGCCATGTGGCTCTTGCCCCCGTTTATCTGGAACCTTCTGAGAAAGGGAGGCTGTCGAGGTCACAGTTCTGAGGGGGCGTCCCTTGTTTTTGGGAAGCTCAGAAACCTCTGGTGTCTTACCACAGCCCCCACAGGCGCACGATCACAGTCTCCCCCACTCCCTCCTGGGAAGATGGCATTTGTTCCCTGGTGACACACTTTCTAGTCTGTGGGTGGAGGGAGGGGCAAAGGGCTGTGTGGGAAGCAGGGTAGGTGAGGGCGGGGGTGTGAGGGCGGGGGCAAGTCACTCACTTCGCACTTCCCCCCTCCTCCAGCCCCTCCCACGACACTTCCCAAGAGCAGCTCTCACCCCCAGGTGCCATGCTGGCCACTGGCCCTTCCATGGAAGCTGGGCTCCAGCTCTGGTTTCCGGTTGTCTGTCATGCATTGCTATCCCTCTGGGTCCCGTCCTTGGATAGGTCCTAAGGTTCCCAAGTTACAATGCTGCTCAAGTGCTCCTGAATCTCAGACTGCAGGCAGGGGTGCGTGGCTAGATAGAAGCTCAAGGATGGTGCCCTCTGACTGACTGTCAGTCTTTGTGCCTCTGGGGACTCTTCTCATTCACAGAGGGTCATTTGTGTCCTCAGACCAGTTCCTGTTCCAGTTAGATGGAGCTGACCCTGAGGTGTGCCCCCTCTCCCCCCATGAAGGAGAGGGATGAAATGGAGGTTCCAGCACTTCTGGACCTCGGACTCCACAGTTATACTTGGTTCCAGATCAGTCCACACCTCTGGACATCAGCTGGCACCAGTAGTGGAGAGCAGAGGACAAGCAAAGGGCACTATCCTTACACAGAGAGTAAGCTGGGACCACTTGGCTAAGTGAGGGGCAGGAACAGGCAACAGGATGAGCCCCAACACTTCTGTTTCCCTAGGAGATTGGCTCATTTCTGCTGCCTCAGAAGTGACCTGGCTTCCGGACTGGGTTGGGGATAGCGTCTGGTGCTGAGTGCCCTTGAGGTTGTGGAGTGCAGTGCTTGCCTTGGCCAGAAGATGGCGCCTGAGCTTGCGAGTCACCCAGGGGTGTCAGAGACCAGGCCCTTTCCTGCAGAGGGGAGTCCTTGCCGGGTGGGTAAGACTCTAGTTCTTTTTACTCTTGGGCATGGTCCAAAGAGCCCAGGCTGACATCTGTCCACTCTGAATGGCACAGGCACACGTCTAAGCCATGAGGCTGTTGACTCATGCTATGATTTGGTTAGTGTCCCTTGAAGACCCCTGTGTTAAGGGCTTGGTCTCAAGGGTGGCACTGTTGGGAGGTGATGACCTCCAGAAGGAGAAGCTTAGTTGGGGGTCCTTAGGTCACTGGGTGCATGCCCCTGAGGGGCCTGTAGGACCTTGGCCCCTTCATGACCTTGAGGAGAGCCATTTTCTCTGCTACGTACTCCCCACCATTGACGTCTGGCACCCCCACCAGAGGGGCTGCAGCCAAACTGCCTTTTGGTTTATTAGCTTTGTGACCGTGGGCATGTCAGTTAATCTCTCTGCCCCTCAGTTTCCTCATGTGTAAAATGGGGTAATGATAGGACCTGCCTGTGGGCTTGCTGTGGGGAAGAAAAGAATGAATGCAGGTGGAGCCCTGAGAACAGACCTGGCTGTATTAGTCAGCTTTTCACCGCTGTGACCAAAATACCCAACAAGAACAAATCAGAGGAGGAAAAGTTTATTTTGGGCTCAAGGTTTCCGAGATTCAGTCCACGGTCGGTCAGCTCCGTTGCTCTGGGTGTAAGGTGAGGCAGAACATCGTGGTGAAGGCTGTGGCCAAGGAGTGCTTTTCAGTTGATGGCAACCTAGGAGCAGAGAGAATAAGCCACCAGGCACAAGATGTAACCCCCAAAGATATGCTCCAGTAACCTGTTTCTTCCAGCCACACCCTACCTGCCTACTGTTACCACCCAGCACCATAACCCTTTCAAACTATTGATCCACCAGATGGATTAATCCACTGATGAGGTTCCAGTTATTACAGTGGGGTAATGATAGGACCTGCCTGTGGGCTTGCTGTGGGGAAGAAAAGAATTAATGCAGGTGGAACACTTAGAACAGACCTGGTGGTGTTAGTCTCTGGTTCTGAGTGCCTTCTGACCATTTCACCTCTGAACATTCCCGTATTGTCTCATATGTGAGCTCTGGGGGACACCTTGTATCCAAACCATAACACTGGCGCAGGTAAGTGGTCAACAAATGTTAGCATTTCTGGATGACGCTGGGTGCTTTCTGTGAGCAAGCAGCTTCGGTCCTGGGGGGCTTGTAAATGTAGAATCAGGTCTTGAACTGGGTTTTCTGATATTTGGAATGCTTCTCTGCATTCCATACGGTATTTTGCTAGAACTCTCCTTTCTCATACTTTTCCTAACCAGTTCCCCGTGTTCCACCCCCAGCCCAGCCCTTCCTCAGTGTTGGAAACGCCCCAGGGGCTGCCTAGGGAGCCTCCTGGGCTTCTGTGTACTTGCACCACCTTGGGGGGCTGCAGTCTCCCAGGGCCCCGCGTGGCATCTCCTCTGGGTTAGGGGCTGTGACATTTGTGCTGGGCTGATGTGAGGGACGAGGTGGTGGAGGCAGAGGTCTGGCTGCTACCAGGGAGGAGTCACAGGAGCCACGGTCCCCAGGGCCTTGGCGTTGGTGGCTGTGCTGTATTCAGGATCCTTCCCCAGCTCTTCTCCCTGCCAGGTGGCAGCCAGACTGCTTCCCCTGCAGTGTCCTGGGAGGGCCAGGTGTGTGTGTGTGTGTGTGTGTGTGTGTGTGTGTGTGTGTGTGTGTGTTTTGCAGGGGACGGGGATGAACATGTCCTGGGGTGGGCGAAGGCTGGACAGGTGGTCAGGCTCTGGGGATCCACTCTGCCTGTGGGCCCCAGGTTGGCGGAGTACCTGCCCCGCCCTGGGCTGCGGCCATCCGTTCCTTCCTGTTCCCGTTTTCTTGGCTGTCTTCTGCCCAGTGCTGTCCCCACTTCTCCCTGTCCTTTTACTTCCTTACAAGTCTGTTTATCGAGTGGGAGATGGATGGATGTGCAGGTCCTGCGCCAGCCCTGGAGGTCCCTGCCCCCTGGTGCTCTGGGTCTGCCGGCCCTGCACCTCACCCCAGGCTGCTTCGCTGGCCTGAGCCACCGTGAGGCTCACCTCGAGGGTGTCACTGTCCTTAGATTGGCTTCTCCTGGCCCTGAGCACGGCCCTTTGGTCCCATGTCTAGCTTCTTTGTCTCCCTGGACTGTGCCCCAAAAGGCCACTGAGTGGGTGTTCTGGGAATGGAACATAAGGATCTGGTGGCCGCAGAGCTGAGTACGGGGAGGGTGGTGGGGGCAGGGAGAGCTCCCCCCTCCTGCTTGTCCTCAGCCTGCCTTCCCAGCAGATCTCAATAAAAAATGCATTTATATTAAAAACATAATGAAGAATAAAAAACATTCCCCCCCAATAATGCGGAACATCAAAAGGAGATTTTTATCAATTATATGGAGAGATTTTGTCCATAAAATGGTAATTTAAGAGAGGGAGATGGATGGCAGGGAAGCATTGATGTCATCCAGGACGGATGGCCTGCCATTAGTCACCGGGGAGAGGCAAGGGGGTGGCCGCAGTGGCCTGGCTGGCCTTCCTCCCAATGCCTGGCCCAGGCCCCATCCTGCGGCCATTGCCCGGCCCCAGGCTGCACCCCTGTGCCGCCCGTGAGGTCCCCTCTGGGGACTCCTACTCCAGTCTCTGGGCCACCTTCAACCGACTGTCCTGTGGTTTCCAGAGGAGTCTTCCTCAGTCGGCCCCGTGGCTCCTGGCTGTGGAATAAATCTCTGCCGTGAGCTGAGCGGGGCTGCCAACTCCCCCGGCCTCTTGGCCTTTCCTGCCCTTCAGCCAGCTGCGGCCTGGCTGCCCACGGGTCCCTCTCTCAATCCATGTACTCTGGGGTCTGTCCTTGCTTCTCACTGCCCTCGTTTCCCCGTTTTTACTCCTTGGGACTCTTCCTTTAACCTCGGGGTCTAATCATGCACGCACACACAGACACGCACACACATGCGAGTGCACACACATACACACTCACACCCCCTCATTCTGAACGCCAGCCAGGAGTCAGCCACGGTTTCCAAGATTGCATATGATTATGAACTCATTTTCATAAGCACTTATTATGAGCCTTATTTTATAGATGGGAAACTGAGGTAGAGTTTCCGGTGATGTTTTCCTGCGGGACCTTCTTATGCTTCTCATGCATCACGGGTCAGGATGAATGGCTCTTTTGTGTTGCCCCAGACGCTTCCCTCTCCTGCCGTAGCTCTTAAGCAGTTATTTGATGCTCATGGTTCATGACTTCCTGATCCTGAATCCCCGTGGGGCCTGGCTTGGGCTTGGTATGGAATAGGTGTTAGAAAATGTTGTTGAATTGAGTTCTAGAAGTACCTTGAATGCCTCACTCCTCTGGAAACCTTTGCTGACCTCTCATGAATCTCTTGGGATCTAGAAGGTGGTCATCTAGCTCAGCTTGGCCATCTGGTCACCTCAGTGATGACAGGTCTTCTCCTACTTATCTTGGGTTCCCTCAGGGCACTGCCCAGGGCCTGCATACAAGAGGAGCTTAACAATGGATTGCTAGGTGAACCAAGACACTCCCTCTGAGGCAGGACTTCCTGGCTGAGGCCCAGGGGCATTCAAGGGCCTGCAGTCCGCAGGGTGGTCTCCTGTTGTTCTGTACAGTGCTGTGTGAGGATCTGCCTGGAGTTCTCTCAGCCACCGGCTGAGAGCAAGGCCAGCGTGTGGCTCTAGAAGGAGCAAAGTGACTATTTCTGAGGCAGAATAGCAAACAGATTAAATAAATAGGCTTTGGAGTCAGTGTCTTGCTTAAATCCCAAATGCGAACCATGGCTGTTGTCACCCCGGGTGAATTAGGTGTTCTTTCTGAGCCTTGGTTTCCTACCATAGACAGGGATGGTCACAGAACCTTCACTTTAGTAGGGTTGTGCTGAGGACGGAAAGATATAAGCCATCAAATGGATCAGGACCTTGGTCTGCACAAAGATTTTCTTTTTGGATAAGAACTCAAAAGCAAGGCAACAGATAAAAAATAGACAAATCATATCAAACCAAAAAGCTTCTATACAGCAAAGAAAATGATCAGATTGAAGAGACAACCTGCAGATTGGGAGAAAATATTTGCAGACCTATTCATCCAACGAGGGATTGATATCCAGGATCTCTAAGGAACTCAGCAGCAAAACAAAAACAACAAACAACAAAAACCCAAATAATTTGATTAAGAAATAGGCAAATTATCTGAATAGACGTTTCTCAAAAGAATACATACAAATGGCCAGTCGGTGTATGAAAAAATTCAACATCACTGATCATCAGGAAAATGCAACTCAAAACTACAGTGAGCTGTCAGCTGACCCCAGTTAGAATGGCTGTCATCGAAAGGACAAAAAAAATAACAAATATGGACAAGGCTTTGGAGAGCAGGGAACAAGTACTGACAAACACTGTTTTCCATGCTAATATAGGGATGGTCCTCAAAAAACTGGAATTAGGACCACCATATGATTCAACAACCCCACTACTGGGTATTTATCCCCAGGAAGGGAAATCTGCACACTCACCGTTTATGTAGCACCATTCATAGTAGCCAAGATATGGAGGCCATCTCAGTGCCTGGCACTGGATGAATGGATCAAGAAACTGTGGTACGTCTACAAAAAGGAATATTATTTGGCAATAAAAAAGAATAAAATTCTGTCATTTGCAGCAACATGGGTGGAAATGGAGATCATTGTATTAAGTGAAATAAGCCAAGCACAAAAAGGCAAGTGCCGTGTGTTCTCACTCAAGTGGAAGCTAAAAAAGCTGATCTCATAGAAGCTGGGCGTAGAAGAGTAGGGGCTGGGAAAGGTGTGGGGAGGATGTGAGAGGCAGAGATTGGTGGGAGGGTTAATGGGTACAAAATTACCGTCAGAATGAGTAAGTCCTAGTGGTGTTTAGCATGTCGGGTGCCTATAGTTAACAGTAACTTATTATATATTTCAAAAGAGCTGGGACAGGATTTTGAATGGCCTCATGCCTAGAGGAGCGATCGATGTTTCCGGTGGGGGATAGACTCATGGCTCTGATTTGAGTAATGGTATTAGCAGTGCTTGGACCATGAGGGCAGCATTCGGAAGTCAGGCTGGCCTTGAAGGGCCTCAAGAAGTTAGCCCTCTCCCCTGGGAACTTGTGGTTTCCCACGGACTTGGAGGAAACCACGTTTCCTAATGCCTCCCTCAAGGTAGTAGGATTCTGGGGTGTTCTCTGGGGGCAGGAACCTGCTCCATGGTGGGTGAATCCCAGCACCCCCTTTCAGACCCCCTCAGGCCATAGTGGCTGCTCTGAGAGTGACATCTGTTTCTTCCCTGGTGGCTGCCTTGAAACAACAGACACTTATTCTCCCACGGTTCTGGAGGCTGGAAGTCTGAGGTGAGGGTGCCGACGGAGCCACGCCCCCTCTCAAGGCTCCAGGGGAGGGTCTGCCCTGGCCTTTTCCTAACTTCTGGTGACCGCTGGCACTCTTTGGAGCGCCTTGGCTTGTAGCCGCATCGTTTGAATCTCAGCCTCTTTTGCCACATGACCTTCTTGATAAGGACACTTGTCACGGGGGTTGGGGCTCACTGACTCCGCTGTGACCACATCTTAACTTGGTGATCACATCTAATGCACAGGCCTTATTTTACGTGCTGAGGTTCAGGGTCGACGTGAATTTGAGCTGGGGGTAGAGCTGGGCTTTGGGGCATTCTTCCTGGACTCTTCCTCTCTCCTCTCCACCTGTCTCTGCAGGCCGTCTTCACACAGTGGGATCCCTCCAGATCTGGCCACTGCTGACTGGCCCTGTCCCCCAGCTTCATTTGGTACCATGACAGAGGGGGACTGTGATTGACAGCTGAAGTCAGATGTTGTACTGGGTGACAGGTTCCCCCACCCCCCATGCATGGTTTCCATATGAGGCAGCAGGGACCCGAGAGGTTGAGTAATGTCCACAGTCCTGGCTAAGAAGAAGCAGAACCAGGACTTGAACTCTCATCTCTACCTTCCTGCTGCACAGCTGCTGGCCCTGGTCCTGGAGAGGGCTGGTTTTGGGGGTATTAAAGTGGGCCATAGGGTTTGGGCCTTGTGGTGGTGAGCTTTAGGGAGTCACCACAGGCCCAGGTCTTCTGAGTACAGTCAGGTCAGTGTGTGTGTGTGTGTGTGTGTGTGTGTGTGTGTGATCACACAGGCTGATACTGGGTGGAGGGAGGGGCCTGTATTGCTCAGCTCTCTATCACTGTGATAAAACACCTGAAGAAAACAACTTAAAGGAGTGATATTCTTCCTTCCACGAGGCCCTGGCTCTGTTCCACCACCTCCCAATAAAGCCATCATGGACTAATCCACTGACAGGGTCCCAGCCTGAAGATCTGGTCCCTTCCCAAAGCCCACCTCTGGTGATGGATGCAATGGGCACCAAGCCCTCAACACAGGAGCCTTTGGGGGAATGTTCCAGATGCAAACCACCCGAGGGCCTGATGCAGTTGTGCTAGGTGCAGGCCGATGAGCCTTGGTGCTGTCCCCGGGAGCTGGGCAGGCTGGTTGTCTCCTCTCATTGTCTGCCTGCAGCTCAGAGCCTGCGTGTCCCAGGCTGGGCAGTGGGTCAGGAGGCCACAAGCTTGAAGACAGATGCCTTGGCTGCTGCCACTGGGCCCCTGGGCCTGCCAGAGGACTGCAGGTTCCTTGTCTCTTCCTTGGATGGTGCCCATAGCCTCTGGTCCCTCCCCAGGGGAAGGGGATGGGTGTCCCTCAGGCTGCGTGGGGCTGGGTTGTTGGAGTGGTTTCCGAGGGCCTCTCCATGTGCCCCTGAGCCAGGTGGTCTGTGTTGGCGAAGTCCTGAGGAGAAGGGATGGTGTGGAGGAGCCTTGGGCCTGGCCTGTCTGAAGGTGGACGTAATTGCTAGGAGTGACCGAGCGCTCACCACCTGGCAGGTGCTTGTCTGAGCCTGGGTTGTCCTGGAAGCAGACTCCAAGACGGATCAAGTGAATTTAGTGGGACACTCGGGGGCTGCTGACCGGGAAGTGGGGAGGTGGCTCAGGGAGGAGGAGGCAGCTGGTGACCCTGTGTCTTGGACCAGCCGTCACTGTGGACCAAGGAAGTGTGATCCTGCTGGGTAGCTGGGAAATGGTGCCACTCAGCATCTCTCCCCCATGGGCCAAGAGGAAGCAGGGTGTCCGTCCACCAGCTTCTAACTGGATCACTGATGGCTGCTCCCGGGGGCGGCTGACTTCTGAGACGACATGAAGATACAATACTGGGTGGTGCAGGATGGAAGAAGGGGCCGTGGGGTGCAGGCCGTGTTGTGCAGGCAGACATCTTCTACGTCATCTTCATGGTTGCCTCATGAGGGGGAAGTACTGTCACTCTATTCCCATTTCACAGAGAGGCAGACAGAGGCCAGAGGGGTCAAGTCACATGCCTAGTGTCATTTGGAGAGTCTGAGGCAGAGCCAGGAGCACAAGCAGAGCTGATTTCAGGAGCCAAGCTCCTAACCCCTGCATTCGGTGGCTCTCCCCACGCTTGTCATTAAGATTTCATGTCCTGGCAGCTTATGGCTTCTTGCTCATTCCCGACCGGGGGCTGGGCAGGCAGGTGAAGAACTTAGCAGGTTAAAAAACCTGAATTTTTATTGTTCTTCTGTCTCAAACACGCCTTAGGTCAAACGCAAGCTCTCATTTAATTCTGCAACAGCTCAGTGTTCCTTTTCCCAGTATTTCCAGATGTAGAAACTCAGACTCAGAGACATTGAGTAACTTTTTGAGGATCACACAGCAGGGTGATGAAGGGACCAGGAACTAAGCTGGAATGTTGTGCAATTCCAGAGACAAACATGCTATCATTACACCAGCTGCCTTAGGAGGTGACTAACGGGGAGAAGCGGGGCCAGGTTCAAGGCCACACTGATGGCCTGTGAGACCCGGTCCACCTTTCAGGGCCACACTTCTTCCTCTGATCTCACACTGGACTGCCATCTTGCCTCCAGCGCCCCGTTGGTCCTGACCCATGTTGCCTCCAGAACTAGTCAGGGGCTGGCTGAGAAGGGCATCAGGAACGGGGTGTGCAGTGGTTAGGCTCACAGCTGTGGGTGAGAGGGGAGCAGCAGGGGGAGTGGGGCTGCGCTCCTGCTCCTTCTCCTGGAAGCACTGTCCTCTCCTCCTGCTGCCCGGTCACCTCTGCCCACTGGCTCTTACCTGGGACAGCAGTGGAGGAAGGTTCGGCCTCCACATCTCGCTGATTTATGTTCGCTGTTGAAACAATAATGTTTAATCTGTACAGGGCTAATCAATTTTTCATGCTGCTTATGAATAGGCCAGCTGGGCCTGCTTCTTTATTCATGGCGCTTCAGGACAAGCCCAGTTCCCAGGCTACTTCCTTGGCAATTTATACCATGGGGGCCCTGCTTCCAGGAGAGCCCCTCAGTGGCCTTGCCTGTGTGTCCTGGAAGTGTGTGTGTGTGTGTGTGTGTGTGTGTGTGTGTGTGTGTGAGAGTGTGTGTGTCTGCATCCCTAACCAGGGCCAGTAGCCCAACCCCAGGTGGAGAACCTGTGTTTTTGCATGTGTGCGTGCATGCAGAGGTTGGCTGCCAAGGGCCTTGGGCACAATTGGGGGAGCACAGGGTGGAAGGTGAGAAGTTAAGACCCAGAAGAGGGTAAGTGACTTCCTTAAGGTCACCCAGCTGCTTGGTGGGGAGTGGGGACCAGCCCTGCCCCCTGTACCATCCCCTCAGGCCTCAGCAATCTTCCCCCAGCAGGCAAAGGGCCAGAGAGTCACCGGAAGGGACTGTGTGGGCTGCCCAGTTGGCAACCTCACCGCCTTGCTGCCACAGTCCTGCCGTCGCTGAGAGCCGGGGTTTAGGCACGTAACATGCTGCTGGCGGCCTGGTGAGAGGGCAGGATGGAGGGCAGCTCTCCCTGGGTTGGGCTGCAGCGTCCAGGTGATCCTGGTCCCCCAGCAGGACTGTAGAGGGTGCGCCAGGGCCTTCTGGAGGAGGTGGACGTGAGCAGGACGTGAATGTGGTAAAGAGAAGAGCCGGGAGGCTTGGGAGGGCCTCCGAGGGGTGACCTGGGAGATCACCTCGGGGCGTGTCCTCTCAGGAAGGAGTCTGAAGGGTGAGAAGAGGGAGGACTGTATCTCCCAGGCCTTGGTGGGGGGGGAGGACAAGTGCTGGGCCTGTGTGGCTTGGGCCCCCATGGGCAGGCCACAGGGTGTGGGACTCTCTGGCTGTTTTCCCTGCTGGGCTTCCTCCCTCACCTGTTCATCATGGGCTCTGCAGGTGCCTGTGGACGTTGTGTGGCCTTGGGTTATGTGGGCGGCCAGGCAGCCAGGAGGGGACTCAGGATCTGCTTGTGGGGCATGAACAGCTGTTCAGTGAATATCCAGGAAAAATAAAAGCTTTAATAACTCTCGCATAAATGTCACAGGAGAAATACAGAATGCTGGGGGGGATGGGGTAGGGCAGCCTTTCTGAGGAAGCGGTGACTGAGTCTGGAGCCTGGTAGAGGGACGGGAGCGTGGGACAGAGAGAATGGAGAATGCACGGGTCTTGGGGTGGGAAAGGTCTGACCCGGGACAGGAAGGGGGTGCGGCGGTGCAGGGCGGAGGCCGGGAGGGGAGCTGGACATGCTAAGGAGGTCCGAGGTTGGCAGCCACGGATGGGCTCTGCAGAGGGGCGCAGTGCCATCTGCAGTGGCTGGCCGGGGAGGTGGAGGGACATGGGTAGAGCTCATGCAAGACCAGTGGAGTGGCTTCCGTTGTCATTCAGGCAAGAGGTGATGGTGGTTGGCCCAGGGCTGGGACTGGGACAGGAGTGGGTGGGTGGATTTTGGAGAGTGAATCAGCGGGACTCAAGGAGGCGTTCAGTGGGGGTGCCGAGGGACAGGGAGGTGCCGTGATGGACACCCAGGGTTCTGGCATGCACATCGGGTCCTCAGCACCACCCACTAACTGAAGGGGACGGTGGGGATGTTGGCAGGTCATCCTGCTGGCAGTTGGGGAAGGGCTCTTCTGCAGTGCCGGGGCTTGCATAGTTGCCCCTGCCCAGAGTGGAAGGGGGAAGGGTGGTCAGAGAAGGCCAGTGGGTGTATGCAGGACTGAGCACTGAGAGGCCAAGAGCCTAATGTCCCCAGATTCCAGATGTCAGATTTAAAGAGACAGCAGCGTGCTGGTGGAGCGAGGGCCTTGAGCTGTGTTTCTGGTAGCCAGGTGTGTGGAAGGCCAGGCCGTCACTGCGACAGCTGCAGCTCCTGCCAGCCAGCTCCAGAGTCATCGTGTAACAAGTCTCTTTGGGCCCCACAGCCCTCCCCTTGGGGGCCTGGGAAGGAGGACTGGTGATTCCACGCGAAGCTGCAGAGGAATTGGACTCCTTGGAAAGGGAGGCCGGGGACATCCAGCCAGGCAGGCTTCAGCCCTTGGCCTGGGACCGGGAAGGAACAGTGTCCTCGCAGCAGCCCGGGAGCAGAGGGAGCAGAAGACCTCGCACCCTGGGGGGGAAATGGACTGGTCCTTGGTGTTGTCACCTGGCGTGATAGACAAGGACCCTGTGAAGTATCCCCTCCTGGTCCCACATTTGGGGGTCATGTTTGGTCTGTGTTCCCCTCACCCTGTGCCCAGACTGTCCTACCCTTGCCCTGGGAAATATGGCCAGAGGCTAAAAATGGACTTCTCCTTAGGGTGCGGGCTCAGGGTCAGGGGTCAGCAGACTGCCTGTAAAGGGCCTGTCTAAGATCCTTATTGCTGCTGTGACAAATGGCTACCGATTTAGTGGCTTAATAAACACATATTTATTATGTTACCGTTCTGCAGGTCGGAAGTCTTCAAGATAAGGTGTTGGCCGGACGGCATCCCTCTGGGGTCCCCAGGGTAGAACCTTCCTGCCGTTTCCAACTTCTAGAGGCCACCTGTTCCTTGGCTCCTGGCCCCTTCCTCCAATCCCCTCCCGCAGTGTAGCACCTTCAAATCTCCACCCCAGCCTCCCGCCTCTGCTAAGATCTCTGATTCTAGCCCCTGCCTCCCTCTTAGAAGGACCTGTGATTACATTGGCCCAGCTGGGGTGATCCAGGCTGCTTCCCGTCTCAGCGTCCTTAACTTTATCACACCTGCAAGGTCTCTTTTGCCTTGTAAGGGAACGTTCAGAGGAATTGGGGATCCAGACACAGAGTTCTTTGGGCCATTTTCTAACAGGGCCAGTTAGTAGGTATTTCAGGTTTTGCAGGTCATATAACGGCCTATCACAACTGCTCCATTCCACCTTGGCATAAGACCAGCGTGGACCGTGCCTCAGGGGGTGGGAATGCTGTGTCCCAGGGAACCGCTCAATCTGGGTCAGACAGGGTAGCTCATCTGAGCTGGTGTTCTTAACCACCGCTCTGCTTTGCCGGGGTCACCAGCAGTGTGCCTTCTTGTCTTCCCAGTAGGTCTGTGGCATCTGGGTTTACCTTCCTTTAAAACCCCTGGGCACCGCTGTCATATGCAAAGTGAATCCAGGAGACTTCTTCGTGAGTGAAACGCGCTCAGGGCTTTGGTACTGCGACTCTCTTACCTTGGCTCTGGGGCATGGAGCATATCTTAGGGTTGTTTGCTGGGTGGCGTTGGCCACTTCTGAAAGCCACAGAAGCCTGTTCTGACAGCAGAGAGAGCTGCCACCCGCAAAGGATGCTGTGCTTCATTTCCTCTGTCCCTCTGGGTTTGGGCGGAGGGACATCTGAAGGTAGCTGGAAGGCCTCTGGGGTTTTGTGGAGAGTGAACCTGCTGGGTTTTGGAATTCACAGCCCCCACAGAAATGAACAGGAGCCTTGGTGGCCACATGGTCCCCAGGGGGCAGGGCTGTAGAGGAGGACCCTTCCCAGGGAAGGCGGGGAGCCAGGTCTGGCTGCATCTGGATTGGAGCTGCTCCCGCCTTCACTGTTCCTCGCCCCCCTGATTCGTGGCTCCCTCATTCTGTCCCCCTGCCTGGAAGGCTCCCTTCTTCAGCTGGCTCCGACTCCTCAGCTCTCGCCAGCTTCTCAGAGGAGCCTCCCCGCCTGGGTTTGGTCCCTGAACGCGGGTTCCACGGCCCTGGCTCCTCTGCAGCACTTGGAGGGACAGCTGTTGGGCTCTTCACCTGTGATTGCTTGATGAATTCCTGTCTGTCCCCCTTCACTTCAAGTCCCAGGAGTGGCTCCAGAGGGTGGTGGCTGCGCCCAGTGTGGACTCACTGTGGAGTCACCGTGGAGTCCCCGGGGCCGAGCACAGGGCCCTGCACGTGTGTCACTCAGCAAATGCTTGTTGGGCGAGTCAATGGATATGGCTTAGCCCGTGTGTTCTCTAGGAAAGGGATGCAGTGGCATCTCCTCCAGCCAACCTCAGGAGAGGGGTGAGAGTCCCTCAGAGTGCTGTGAGGAGATGGGAGGCACGGCCTGGGGCTGGACACCGTCCCTGAGGAGCAGAGGTGTCCGGATGTTCCCAGTACCTCCCGTCTCTGATTCAGGGAGCGGAGGGAAGTCCAAACGTGGGTGGGCTTGTGCTGGAGGGTGGGGAGCTCAGCTTCCTGCTCCTGGTCTGGGTCCTGGGATGGGGTGAGAGCCATCAGCCTTCCTGAGCACTCTGAGCCCCAAGGAGGACTCGTGGCCTTGTACTCTGATCATCAGGGGACCCCTGCCCAGCCTGGGCCCTGACTGAGGGGTCCCTGGCTTCGTGCTCCTCTCTCCAGGATCTCTGGTCACTTTTCCCCCAGAGATCTCTGTCACAGGCAGGGACATAAACACGTCACCCTGTGAGGCTGTAGGAGTTATTAAGATAGGGAACGTCGAGAGATGAGATTTATGACAGGCAACGGTGGATTATGAAGGATAATTTATCAAATGTCAGTGCCTGCAGCCTACAATTTACAGAAGGTTTGCTTAAGCTGAGATCGGCGTGGACTGCCCCCTCCCCCACCACTAATGAATGACAGTTCTAATGGATGGCTTCCCGTGCTGGCCAGCCACACTGGGTGTTTATCTGCTTTTTATTAATCATTATTATCATAACGTTTCCCTAGAATCCCTCCACCCACAGCTGTCATGGAGCCCCGTGCCAAGCAGGCCCCTTTGGTGGCCTGGAAGGAACCGTAGCCGCTTCTGGGAGGGGTTTCAGCTACCCTGGGTCAGCGGGAAGGCCCGAGGTCCTCTCCATGTGGAGGACAGGGCGAATCTAACCTTAGCTCCATGCCCCTGTTAGAAATGCCAAGTATCTGTTCGGTGTGCCGAATGCCATGCTGAGCACACCCAGAAGTCTCTAGCCAGGGTGGGGGGGGGATGGAGCAGATGCGGATGGAGTTGAGCGGGCAGCTGTGGTCACTGTTCTTCAGGAGGAGCCTTGAGCCTCCAGCAGGTATCCCGGGAGGCTCCTCTGAGGAGGCAGCAGTAGAGCTGGGGTTTAAAGGATGGGTGGGGGGAGAGGAGCCTTCCAGGCAGAGGGGACAGAACCTGCAAAGGCCCTGCCGTGGGTGGGTTGGGAGAGAGTGCCCTGGTGGCTGAAAGGGGCCCTGTGGTTGGGACAGAGGAAGGACATGGGCAGGAGAGGTGGGCAGGGCTAGACCCATGGGTCACGTCGAGCATCTGGGCGCTGGTGAAGTAGTTTAGGCAGACAGAAATGACACCATCCGCTTATGTTTGGAGGGTTCCTGGAGCTGCCTGGGGACATGGCTGGGGGGACAGGAGTGCAGGTGGTGGGCCAGCTAGGAGGCCACTGTCGTCTCAGGGCAGATGGGATGGTGTTTGCTCTCACTAACGGAGCAGGACTGAGGCTGGCATCGCCTGCTCTGCCCAGCGTCCGTTCCTCACACCCCTCTGCCCTCTTCGCGGGTGGCATCTGATGAGGCACCCACGGCTCTTGCTGTGGTTATTGGGGGTCTGGAATGAGTGTTCTTCTAGACCCCCTGTATGTGTGGTTTATGAAGCAACCCTTGGAGGTTAATATTAAAATGACCATTTTATAGATGAGGAAACTGAGGTACCAAGGGCTTAGGTGACTTGCCTAAGCGGGTGCCCCTCGGAGCCAGGCCTGACTGGAGCTTGCCTCGGGTCTGCATGCTTCGCTGCCTGCAGGCCTGGCAGCTGAGTGGCTGCTGTGCACGTCCAGGGAGCAGCTCACAGGCCTCCTGGGGTGTGCTTGCTCCCGGCTTCTCTTCCAGTCAGCTGCTGGTCACCATCTCGTGGGTGGACAGAAGCTCGGTCTGACCTGTGATGCCCTTGGCAGAGCGCTGTGCCGGCCTCTTTCCAGGAACTGGGGAACATTCTCATAATTTCCGGGGTGGGCTCAGGTTCTGCCACTGGCCTTTCGCTTCTTCCCAGCTCAGCCGTTGCCGTGGCTGATGGTTCTGCAGGACTGACTGCGCGATCCCCAGCACCCCAGAAAGAACACACGCTCCGTGGAAGCCAGGGTCTCCGTGTCCTCAAGCTGTTATTATTTTTATTATAATAAATTGCTCTGAGTGGGAAGCCGAGGCGGGGGCATTCCCACCTCGAGGCAGGGCAGCTGTGAAGCGGAGGGGAAGAGAGGGGCCTCCTGCTTCGTTCTCTGATGGCCAGTGTCTGTGTGGGCACCGTGAGGTCCCCTCTTCGGACCTAGTGCATGTGATTTTTAGGGTTGGGTGAAGCCGCAGTGGGCAGGGGACCCTCTGTCCAGCAGGCCCTGCTAAAGTGCCAGAGTGTTCTTCTGCAAGGCTGAGGTGTGTGCCCTGGTGAGGTCTCATGGCCAGAGGCTCAGTGTTGTTGGCTGGCATACCAAACATGGTTTCTGCCGCACAGCAGGCCTGTGGCAGGTAGGTATTTGTTGACTGATTGGCTTAGGCTAAGGAATGGCAGATGGGTTTCATTTCATGAATTAACTCTGTTCCACTGGTAGTGGCTGCCTGGGGCACTTTGAGAGGACTGTGAGGCATCACCTGCGTTCAGCAGGAGTGGATGCGGTGATGGATCAGTGATGTCTGGCATGGGTGTGCCTGGGATGTGTGACTTTGCTATTGCTGTGTAACAAATCACCCTCATACTTAGTGGCTGGAGACAACAGACATTTGTTATCTTATAGTTTTGTGGGTCAGGAATTTGGGAGTGGTGCATTGATGGTTCTGGCTCAGTGTGTGAGGATTCTCCGGAGAGACAGAACCAATAGGATAGTTGCAGATACACAAGAGAGAGAAGTTTTTAGAGGAATTGGCTCCTGGGGTCATGGAGGATGAGAGCTCCCATGACGGGCATCTGCAGGCTGGTGACCCTGGGGTTTCCCGGAGCAGGTCTCAGCTCGTGTCGAAGACCTCAGAGCCGGGGAAGCTGGCTATGATGGAAAATTCGAGAACCCTGGGGCCTGCTGGGGTTGTCCTGGAGTCTCAAGGCTAGAGAGCCTGGAGTTCTGACGTCCAGGGGACAGGAGAGGAGTGTCCTGATTCCAGGAGGGAGGGAGAGGGGAGGGGAGAATCATTTTCTATATCTGGGCCCCCAGCCAAGTGGGTGGTGCCCTCCCCGAAGACCGGGCACCGCTTCCTCACAGCTTGCCACTGCAGGCCCAGCTCCTCTGGTCACACCCTCACAGGCCCACCCAGAGGGACACACCCTCACAGGTCCACCCAGAGGAAGGCTCTTCCCATTCTCTAGTGTTCCTTAATCCAGTCAGGTTGACTCCTAGCACTGACCACCGCACCCATGGTTCAGGAGGCTGAGTCAAGGTGTTGGCCAGGGCCAGTCATACGGGGGCCTATCTGGGGATGGAGGGTTGGTGGCTCACCATAGGTGAAAAGCCTTGGTGTTTCACCAAACGGAGAGACCTCTCCGCAGGCCACTTGAGTGTCCCCATGACACAGCAACTTGTCTCTTCCAGAGTGGAAAACAGAGTGGGTGGGGAGGAGGACACGGCGGTGCCTTTTATAAACTGGTCTTGGAGGTCATACGCTGTTCCTTCCTCCATGTGCTGGTTGTTATGGGTGGGTCATTAACTCCAGTTCAATCCAGTTCTCAAAGGGAAGAGTATTTACAAACTTGCCATCCAATTATCAAGAACATAAGCAACAATGAATATTGGCGAGGCTGTGGGGGAAAATGTCCACTCATACATTGCTGGTGGGACTGCAAATTGGTGCAGCCACTCTGGAAAGCTGTATGGAGATGCCTCAGAAAACTTGGAATGGAACCACCATTTGACCCAGTTACCCCACTGCTCAGTTTTTACCCAAAGGACTTAAAATCAGCATACTACGCTGATGCAGCCACATCCATGTTTATAGTAGCTCAACTCACAATAGCTAAACTATGGAACCAACCTAGATGCCCTTCAAGAGATGACTGGATAGAGAAAATGTGGTATATATACACAATGGAATATTACTCAGCCTAGAAAGAAGAATGAAATGATGTCACTTGCTGGCAAATGGATGGAACTGGAGAATATCATGCTAAACGAAATAAGCCAATCCCCCAAAACCAAAGGCTGAATATAAGCAAAGGCTGAATCTGATATGCATATGCTAATTCACAAGAAGTGGGGGTGCTAGGGAAGAATAGAGGTACTTTGGATTAGACAGGGGAGTGAAGGGAGGGGAGAAGGTATGGAGGTAGGAAGGGTGATAATAATGTCCAATTCATTCTACTATCCTATGTGCACATATGATTACATGACCTGTGTAACTCTGCATCCTGTACAACCAGAAGGATGAGAAATCATACCCCATTTATGTGTGATGTGTCAAAATGCATTCTACTGTCATGTATAATTATTTAGAACAAATTTTAAAGAAGTAAAAACTTGCTATCATATATTACAACCACCAGGGGGAGTGGGAGTGCCTGTGCCCCTGTTCACCTTCACTGTCTGGTGTCATCTTAGGAATGACCCTGAAGGGGTGGGCTACAGACCAGCCGTGTTTAAGGGTGGGACCAGGGATAGCAATCGCAGCAACAGGGCCATGAGCTGGGTGCATGACTGTGGGATGGAGGGTTCCTGAGGTGGGTAATTGGTGCCCAGGGGAGGGGATGAGAGGTGGTGGTGGGTTTGCTGTCCAGGGCGGGCATGGGCATTTCGCAGGGTGCTCTCTGGCTGGAGCCATTCTGAGGGCCTCAGATTGGGGATGAGGATGTGGCCCGGGGAGAGCAGTGGGCAGGGTTTGCTGGGTCACTCCATTAGCGCAGAAGGAGGCTTGTCTTTCCCCAATGTGCTCCCACGGAAGGGATGGCACCCAGCCAGACTTGGGGTGGGCCAGCTCCAGACTTTGAGAGCCGAGTGCTGTTTGCCGCTGATGCCATGGTAACCTGCCCCGAGCTGGTCTGCCTCAGGTGCCCTGGGCGGTCTCCCCAGCTCTTAGGTAGGAACTGCCTGGCCTTGGAACCAGGCCGGCACCTGTCTGTCTGAAGGCAGGTCTGTCTTCTCTAGAACTGTGCAGTTCAGGGTTTGGGAGATGCATTATCAATAGGACGGTGACATTTCCGAAGCCAAAATAGGTCTGATGTGATGAGAAGGGGGACAGCAGGATGGGATATTTGAAACTGGGCCTTCTTGGAAAGTGCAGGGGACCCTCCCTGCGTGACTGATGAGCTGGTGGCCATGAGGGGGTCCGAGGCTGAGACACTGCAAGCATAAGTCCCCAAGCAGTCACAGTGTGACTTCAAGGAATCTCCTCTTCTTGCACCTTCTTTTGGGTCTCCTGAGTACCCTGACCCATGCTTAGCTGCTCAGTAGTGTGGCAGTTTGGAAACATTGTCCAGTCACCTGGCTTTGTGGAAGCCATGGCTGATTTTGCAGAGAATCTCTCACTTGGCCCTATGACTTGGGAATAATGTCACTTGTTCTTTAGATTCAGGGACCCCAGCGGAAGGCAGAATACTGAAGAACTAAGGGACCATGGTCTGCCAAGATCCCAGGGGTGAACACATTTTGTCTTGCCCCCCTGATGTTTTTCTCCTCATAAAAAGACTTTCCCCTTACACACACACACACACACACACACACACACACACACACACACACACCAAATCCTAAACCCCCCAACCCTACAAATCTAGAGAAACTTTTTTTTTTCCTGATAATTTTTTTTTCTTTTCCAGACAAGAGCATTGATATATTTGAATCCTGGGCCGACAGTAATTAAAAAGCACATAACTAGTCATTTTAAAACGCAGTTGTTTTCCTTAATTGATTTTTGCCTCCAGACCCAGAGAGAGCAAAAGGAACGGGGATTGGGGGGCCGGCAGAAAGCCTTAGGAAGGGAGTCAAGTTTCTGTGAGTGACTGGAGGCGGCCGAGGGCCCTGCTTGAATCTAATTGCTGCAGATGCCGCCGTTCGTGCCTGCTAATGGTGTTCTGGTGAAAGGGCTGAGGACGAGGCAAATCCTGATTGGAGGGGGGTGGCATTGGTTTCAGCTGCAGGGTGGTGGAGGGGGGTGTAATTCTGCTTTTGGGACAGGGTCTATTTTTCCTTACTATCTATCAGCATAAAGTACTTCCACTGAACACTTGGAATCAAGGTTCCATTTAGAGATACTTTATTCATATTTAATTACAGGCTGCAGCACCGATCTTTAATTACCTTTTTTATAAGCCAGCTAAGAACATCCACTAGCAATCAATTATTGTGTGTGTGCTTGCGTGAGCACAGGGGGGTGTGGGCCTGGGACTTGTATCCAGCCAGAAAGGAAAGGGATGGCTGTGAGGGTCATCGGGAATATGAGGGGTGGGCGATCTGCCTGAGGTCTCCTGGGCCCAGAGTGGGGTGCATCCTATTTCCCACGCCTCTCTTCACTTCCACGGCTAAAATGGGGAAGCTGGGCAAATCCCGACAGCTTTACAGTGCTGAGTTGGCAGCGGGGCCTGCACGGTATCTTGGGGTCCCCTTGATCAGGAAATTGTGGAAGGCCCCTTTCTGTCCCTGGTTTGTCTGCACCTGGAGATTAGGATCTGCTTGTCTCAGCCCTTTCCTTCTTTTGCTTCCCCGTGGGGTGCTCTTGGCAGCTGCTGTAGTCACACAGCCCCAGGGATGCCATGTCACTCTTTGGTTGCAATGACTCTGCAATGTCCCTGCAATGACACCAGATTGAAGACTGGCTGTCCTTCTCAGACAGTAAACAGGTGTTTCTTGAGCAGGCCAAAGCTTGGGGTGGCCATCCCAGGTCTCTTTGCTGCAGGAAGATTGGGCCATTCTAGCTGCCTTGGTAGGGGAGTGGGGTGGTGGGAGAGGGTGAGGGTCAGAGGTCACGTTCTGCCTCAGAAATCCTCTCCTTGGTGTTCCTCCAGAGGGGACCAGAGGTACTGGTGTTGCTCTCGTTGTGTAAGGTCTGGCAGCATCGCTGATAAAAAGGCATCCTACCTTCCCTTCTATTCCCGGGTCCCTGTCCCAGTAAGAGGTGGGGAAGGGATGGAACTGGTACTTGTTGAATCCCTTGGGGGAGCCAGCCCTCCCCTCCCCCGCTGCCCCCATGCCCTTCTCTCTATTTGTCCTAGCTGGGTTCTAAGAACACAATGCTTTAGCCAGATTCCTTTCAGTTATGTGTGACACAAAACTCAAACTGACTTAGCAAAATGTCAAAAATTATCAGGTAGGTACTCAGGCATGGTGCGATCAAGGGGCTCCAACACTGTAGCCAAGATTTATTCCTTTACCTCTTGTCTTTACTTCCTTTATTGTTGCTGCTGTGTGATCCTTATCACGCCAGGTTTATAATTTTCTGTTCAAATTCAATAGAAAGAATTTCTTCTGGGGCTGGGGATGTGGCTCAAGCGGTAGCGCGCTCGCCTGGCTTGCGTGCGGCCCGGGTTCGATCCTCAGCACCACATACCAACAAAGATGTTGTGTCTGCCGATAACTGAAAAATAAATGTTAAAAAAAAAAAAGATTCTACCTTAACAAAAAAAGAATTTCTTCTCTCATAGTTAAAATAAAATGCAGAAAAATTGAGTCTCGTTGGACCAGTTGGGTCACATGTCCATTTCTGAACCAATCAGGGGGCACTCAGGGTTCTGATCACCAGGCCCAGGGTTTTACCCTCACGGGGATCCACCTAGGTAATCCCCACATATGATGTGTGCTTTCACTGTTTTGGAAATAGTGAAAAATTACCCATTGGTGGTGTTTGGATTAGTAGGAACAGGGAGGTCTAAAGGAGGCCAGTCCTCCAGTGGAGAGGATAGTGAATTTAGTCATCTAAAAGCATCTGCTTGACATTGACGAGTTGCAGCCCGGTTCTAGGTGCAAGGAATTAGCAGTGAACAGAAGAGACAAAGCTCCCAGCTCACTTGGAGCTGAGGTCCTCTTGTGTTTTGGGGGAAGATGGTCCTGGTGTTGTCCCGTCCTGAGCCAGGGGCAGGATCAAGGGTCCTTGTGCTGTCACACCCAGGGGGACTGGGGTGGGTACATGGAAGATTCGTGCCCTTGAGGAGCCTGGAACTTGTAAGGGAGGAGAAAGAAGAGCGTGTTGTTGGGGTTGCAGGGAGAACTAGGCTCTGGGAGGGGGAGAAACAAAGATCCCCCCCCCCCCAGGAAGAAGGGGACCCGGAAGCCAATGCCATATCTTCTCCTGTGACCAAGACACACAGGTGCCTCCCAAGTCGCCTGGGCCTTTGGCCTCTGTGGAGCTGCTGTAAATGGAATGAAGTCCATTGGGAGGTGAAGGGTTGGGGACGGGGCAGGAGGGAGGATTGGCAGAGGGTGATGCAGCCTAGCAAACCGAATGGGCGGTGGCTGTGGGTCATGTGACTTCTGAAAACCCAGGAGAGGTGAGGGTCAGCACTGGGGATAGGACAGAGTGACTTCTGCAGAAGAGGGGACAAAGGAAAGAAGGGGTCTTCGGGGGCAGAGGCCTCAGTGCATAGGAGCCTGGGAGGTGGGGGCAGGAGAGAGGCGTGTGAATACTTCCAGGCAGGAATGCGTATGTGCAAATACCTGGCCACCTGGGAATCGCGGGCTCTGCAGAGGCTTAAAGAAATGGAGAGGGTTTGAATTTCAACCTCAGCAGTCTTGAAAAAGGTGTTTGGGGCCTCCTTTCCACATCTGGACCATGTAGTTGTGACCACTCCAGCCAGAAAGAAACTCCCCTCCAGGAAAATTGGTGTGGCGTTTTTTAAGAGAGAAGGAACGAGGGAGAAGATGCAAAGAGTAAGGAGCGTGTTTTCCACTTCAGAGAGAGAAACAGGCCAGGGAGGACAGGGGCTCTGCCCACAGCTTTCTTTGAGTGGGGCTTCTTGTGACTCCGGCTGGCATCCCTGGGATCTCTGCCAGGGTGGCTGGGCCTGGAGTGGCCTTGGGAACGCATGCCGGGGCAGCTGCTCAGGCAGGAACGAAGGTGGCTGCGGGTTTGCGGCCTCCCACCCGGAGCTCTCGAGCTCTCCTGGTGGGTGGAGTGGGGTCATCTTTCACCCAATCCTGTCTGGGGCTGCTGTGGGCCCCAGGCCTGTGAACTTTTAATTTGGGTGTGTGAGAGCCCCAGAGGCCACCAGGGTGGATGATGAACATTCCAGACAGCCCTACTGGGTCTTTGAGGGAGGTGGCTGGGGCCGGGGCGCCTGTGTGAGGATGGGCCCTGCAGGGGTGTCTTCTGTCTACTCCCTCCATGTGCCTGGTGTGATGCTTCACCATAGCACAGGGCACGGCCAAGACCTGATAAAACGGGAAGTCGGCTGTGGGACCTCAGGCAGCTCTGTTCCTGTCTTACGGAATTGTGCACCATCCTCTCAACTACCCTGTCCTCTCTCCACTCCTGCCAGATCCAAGATTTGTTCCTGAGCTTCGATGACACCCCACTGGGAGCAGCATCCCTGGCCCAGGTCCACAAGGCAGTGCTGCGTGATGGGCGGACAGTGGCTGTGAAGGTCCAGCATCCTAAGGTCCAGGCTCAGAGCTCGAAGGACATTCTTCTGATGGAGGTGGGTGCCCCTCTTCTTCCTTTGTCCTTTGTCTAAGTAGCCTTGGTGGCACTAGCTCAGGGTGTGTGACCCTTTGACCAGCAGAGGGGGAGAGGAGAGCTGAGACCACAGTGGTGTCATGATAACTCGTGACCCTGCCCGATGGCTGGGATGGTCAGTTCTTGATTTGCCTCTGGGAATCCTCTGGATTGGTTTCAGAACATACTGGGCAGCTACTTTGGCCAAGAGGGACCTTCAGGGGATGCAGTGGGAATGAGATGAGCCTCAGGCGATTTCCTTGGAGGTAGTAAAAGTTACACCAGATTTTTAAAATTAGAAGGGAGCATGCAGTCCTCCTAGGAATATAAAAATGATGTGCCGGCCATGTGGAAATATTTATGCAGATGGCATGTTTGCTTATCTCACATTGGTTTTGAATGAACAAAGCTACCTGCCTGAAAATGGCTCTGGGAAAAGCCCTAGAGGCCCTGGTATGCTTCTGGATTTCTCTAGCTCTGTGCTTGCACCAATGGGGAGAGGAGGGTGAGCCGCCATGGTTGGAGTCGCAGCACCCCCACAGGGAGCCAGCAGGTCCCTCCTCTGCCCTTCCTCTGTTTCCTTTGTTCCCACTCCTTACTCTGGACTCTTCTTCTTTGAACTCACTTTACACTGAACACATACAGGGAAGGCTCTTCTTGCATTATGTCCTAAGAGGTGCTGGGAACATGAGAGTGAGTGAGCTCTGTCCTCTTCTTTGGCGGGGGCTCTCTGTTTATGCAGCAGACAGGTGTGTAAACAAACATCCCCAGTGTGGGGCCTGAGGGCTGTCAAAGGGGTGTTTGCAGGGTGTCTGGATGGATGGAGGCTTCACTAAGGAGATGACATCTAAGTGGACCTCAGCAGGGCAGGGGAAGGACAGCCCAGCATGTGTGAAGGCATTGTGCTTGCAGAACTTCAGCTAGTTCAGATGGTGTGACAGGAGTGGTTGGAGATGAGGCTGGGAAGGTAGGCGTGACGGATGGCGGCCTGTGTTCCAGGCTGAGAGCACTCTACCTGGTCAGTGCTCACCACGTATTTGTGGGACTGAGCAGTTCTGATTTTCTCCTGTAGTCTGTGGGGAACCTTTTAAGAATTTTAATCAGGGGACTGTCATGATCAGATATGCTTTAAAAATAAAAATCCGTTGGCATTCTGGGGACTGTATTGAGAGGCAGAAAGATTATAGCCAGGAGACTAATTGAGGGGCTGCTGCATTGGTCTGAGAGAGAATGATGTGAAGCAAGGCAGTGTTGTGGGGGCGGAAGGGAGATGAGCTCAGGTGGTGAAATCATCCAGACCTTGTGACCAGCTTTACCTGGGGAGGGAGCAAGGACTGGTGTGGATGGGAAGAAGGAGACTGAAATCTCTCTCAGCTTTCTAGCTTAAATGGTCAAGTTTGGGTGCCTTTAACCACGTGTCTCAGCCAGGGTCTAGTCCAGGAGAAAGAAATTTCTCTAGGTGTTTCAAACAGAAAAGTGAGGGGTGGGATTGCTGAGACCCCCAATAGGATGGTGAGGCACTCACAAAGAACAGGAAGTCATTGCTACTCTCAAGGTTGAAGGGGCAAAGAGGTGGTTTTCTGTAGGCCAGGAGCTGGGGAAACCTGGTGGGATCCAGGACTGGAGTGTTATCCCCAGCCAGGTCTAGGGCCTGGGAGTTGGAGCCACAGTATCCCACCAGTGTTGTCCTTTAAGCACGTTGGCAAGGGCACCCAGGAAGGTGGTTTCCTAGGAGAGTCAGGAGGTATCAGTGGATCTCAGCAAAGTGAAAGGGGCAGCCGAGGGGGCGAGATGCTGCTGTGGGTGGCTTGGGATGGGGCTGCTCCTCTTGCTCTGGAGTTCAGGTTGGAATATGGGTGCAGGATTTGGGAGAAAGGAGGCTTATGCTGGCATCCGTCTGGGGCCACCCAGAGGATCTCACATTTAGGGGGTGGCGAGGAAAGAGAAGTGAGGAGCATGTCATTGGGGAAGTGGAACCAGGAGAGTGAAGGGTCTGCAGAGGTGTAGTCAGCGAGGCCCCAGGAGAACCAGGATTGAGCAGAGCTGCCCCATCTGATGAGAGAACCTTCCAGAAGAGGGCGCCCTATCAGGTATCTCATGCCTCACAAGGAGCCATCTCAAGACACGGCTGCTGTGTTTTAGTCGGCTTTCTGGCTGCTGTGACCCAGAGGCCTGATAAGCTCAAAGTAGGGGAGGAAAAGTTTATTTGGATCTCATGGTTTCAGAGGCTCAGTCTGTAGATGGCTGATTCCATTGCTCTTGTCCCCAGGTGAGGCAGAGCATCATGGCAGGAGAGTGTGGCTGAGGGAAGCCGCCCGCATCAAGGTGATCAAGAAGCACAGAGGGAGACTTCACTCTCCAGATACAGAATATATACCCTAAGTCACGCCCCCATTCCCACCCGGAGCCATGCCCCCATTCCCACCTCCCCCAGTCACACCCCCATTCCCACCTCCCCCAGTCACACCCACATCCCCACCTCCCCAGCCACGCCCCCATCCCCACCTCCCCAGCCTCACCCCATTGCCACCTCCCCAGCCAGCCCCCATTCCCATCTCCCCAGCCACGCCCCCATTCCCACCTCCCCAGCCACACCCCCCACTTCAGTCAATCCCATCAGGGGCTAAGTCACTATGAGGCTAAGGCTATAACCCGATCATTTCTCTTCTAAACTTTCTTGCATTGTCTCCCATGTGAGCTTTTGGGGGACACCACATCTAAACCATAATACCCACAAAGGACAAAATAGAAACCCCAAAGTCAGTCCCCCCACCCTCACCATGACCTACTTCTTCTAGCATCCTCTACCTGCCTGCAGGTACTACCTACTTAATCCCTATCTGGGGATTAATGCACTGATTAGGTTAAAACTCTCAAAATCCAGTTGCTTCACCTCTAAACTTTCTTGCATTGTCTCACACGTGAGCTTTTAGGGGACACCTAATACTGAAACCCTAACAGGCTGAACATGGCGGTCCTGAGGTTGGCTGTGACCCTGAAGTTTGGCCAGGGCTTGGTGGAGGAAGCCGTCTGTTTCATGCAGCCCTTGTTGGACTCAGAGATCCACCCGGAAGGTGGCTTCGTCCCAGGCTGGCAAGATGGGGGTGGCTGTGGTCTGAGGCTCAGTCAGGGCTGAGGCTAGGGCCTCCTTCCTCACCATATGGGCCTCTGCATGGCTATTTGGGCTCCTCATGGTGTGGTGGCGGGATTCTGAGAGTAAGTGTCCCCAGAGAAGAAGTTCTGTGACATAACCTAGGAAATAACGTGGAGGTTCTAGAAGCACACTAGAGTGGGAGTGTTGTTGCAGCCATTTTGTAAATAGAATTTGCCAGAATTGCTCACTGTTGTCAAGTGGGAGATCAAACCAGTGAGGTACTGAAAAGGGTATTTTGGATTGGCATTTTTTTCCTATTTTTTTCTATCTTTTTTTTTTTTTTTTTTTTTTTGTGGTGCTGGGAAATGAATCCAGGGGGGTACTCTACCACTGAGCTGTATCTTCAGCCTTTAAGTTGTTTTTTTTTTTTTTTCATTTTAAGAAAGGCTCTCCCTAAGTTGCCAAGGCTGGCCTCAAACTTGTGATCCTCCTTCCTCAGCCTCCCCAGTTGCTGGGATCAGAGACGTGGACCACCATACCTGGCTGGATTGGCAGTTTATTGTTGTTAGAAAGAGCAGCTTCAATGATAAGAGTCCGGTGAAAGAGAAGTGAGACCCAGTGACCGAGAGACACTTAATGCAGCATGTTCTTCTCCCGCTCAGCCAAGAAGGATGGGGCGGGTCAGAGCAGAGCACGGGTGTTAAAAGCCAGGGACAGGTGAGCAGGCTTGCAGGGGATGGAACAGGAGGGATTGCAGATTCGGCAGAGAGAAGTAGTTGCTAGATTAAGTCCAGGAGGAGATTCAGGAGGTTGGGCACCAGGATCCCAGAGGAAACGTTCGGCTCCGATGGGCCTTTGTTCTGAGATGGGAGGAAGGCAGCAAGTCCAGGCACGGAGGAGTGTGGGGCGGAGGAGGAGGGGAGAGAGTGGGCAGCAGAGAGCTTACCAGCCTGATAGCCTCTATTTTTTCTCTGAAGTAGGAGGCAAGACCATCTGCTAAGAAGAGAGGGTAGGAGGTGGCACTGGGGGCTCGAGGGGGTGAAGGTTTGGAATAGCTGCTGTGCGCATTGCAAAGGGAGCCGCGGGTGAGGAACCAGGGTTGCCGAGTGACGCTGGGCGCAGACCTGGAAACCTGATATTTTTGAGAATCCTTTGGGAGCTGTGGAATGGCCATAGCTGGGAGTGAACCGGGGGGTCATGGAGGGTCCCTGAGTTTCCTGAACACTCTTGAGCCAGGCAGGAATCTGCCTCTGCCCAGCAATACATCAGGGCAGTCACTTTTCTCTGCTCATGACCTGGCTGGCTGCTTAAGTCACGAGGGCTCTAAGTCAGCCACAACAATAGCAGGTTTGGCATCTCCCTCCCTGAGATAAATGTGAGATGCTTTTCGTGGGCAGCGTGACCTGGCAATCTGTGTGCAGAGCCGAGTAGCCACTGTGCTTGGCCGTGGTGAGAGTAGTGTTGGGATCAGGGGGTAGACTGCAAACCCTACCTTGTGGCCGCAGGAGAGCCGCTGGGAAGGAGGCCTGAGGCCACTGCTCCATAGACCAGCAGTGGCACCAGATGGCACTGCCTTGTCTCTGGGCTTGGTCTCTGATGAAGAAAGTCTTGCCTGGGTCATCCTTCCTGGCTGTAAAACCAGAAGGGTCCAATTAGAAAACTCATTTGTTTGAAATTTGTGATAAATATTGTTTGTTTATTTTTCCTGAGTTCAGATGTACAGGTATGGAGAAGAATGATTTCTAGGGGACACGAGGGCCACCTTAGCCACCATAATCTTAGAGATGGGGGAGGGGGGGACAAGAATACTTTCCTGTGTAGCCTCCTGCGCTTTCATTCATGCCAATACCAGGTATTCTGTGCTTTCATGCTTTTCGTTCACCCTGGTCCCTCTCCCCCACAACCCTGGATGGCTCCCTACCTGGTTTGTGAGAGGAAGGTCATCTGGTGAAAGTAATTCACACTAAAGAGAAGGTGACTGATAGGCTTTCCCTCTGCGTACTTGCTTTTTTGGGAAGTTGAGCTTGTAAATCCAAACATATTATCTGCTATAAAGATAAGAGGAATACTTTCGGAGAGTGAGGAGGTTGGGACTGCTGGTTGTATTAGTTAGGATGCTTTTGGTTACAAAAATGAGAAAGTCCAAGAAAAAATAGTATAGATGCTAATAGCCCATATTATCTCCCTGGAGAAGATGTCTGGAAGTTGGACCAGCTGTCCCAAAGTTGACTAACCCAGCACCTCACTGTGATTTGTAAGGACCTAGCTTCTTGCCATCTTCAACTCTGCCCTCTTAGCTTCCTGGCCTCGTCCTCTTAAACTAATGCTTACAACAACTGCACCATTCCTGGTGACATCCAGATGCCAGACAGAGAGAGTGTGTGTGTGTGTGTGTGTGTGTGTGTGTGTGTGTGTGTGTGTGTTTGCTTCTTATCAAAAAAGAAAGTTCCCTCAGAGAATTTGCCTCATTTCTCATTGACAAGAAGTAACGCCCAGGCCTGAATTGGTCTGGGCAGGAGAAGTGGGACCACCTTGCTTGGCCTAGACGCATCACAGCTCTCCTTCCCAGGCGGAGGCCTGCCTTCCTTGAAGGACATGGAGGACATAAAGACTCGGGGTTCTGCTAACTGGGAAGATGGGAGAGATGGCACTTGGGTTGGTGCCCGGAGCATGTGCCACCCTAGTGTTTTGTGTCTCCTGGGAAGCAGGCCCTCCTGTTGGGGAAGGGGACCATCTCTGGGTGGTGACAGGCAAACAGAAGCTGTCATTGCACAGTGTGTGAATGACTCTGATGATGCTGGTGACTTTGCACAATAAAGAAGCCAAGCCCCGGGGTGTTTTTCAGCTTTGTCATTATCACCTGATACTGTCCCTTTTGCAGTTGGGGCCACGCTACTTCTAGATGCATGGCCAGTGACTCTTATTGATTTGGATGGCTGTCCAAAGCCAGACTAATTGGCCCAGAGATGGGAACACTGACTGATTCAGCAGGAAGGGGACTGATGAGGTGCCGCCTGGCTGTCTGCTGGTGGGACAGCTTTGCCGCAGTCCTGTCCTGCCCACAGAGGAGGGGCACTCAGCCGGCCACCTCCCACTGCTTGGAAGTGGAATGGGACTCAGATGGCCTGTGAATGGGGATGTGACTGTAATCCCCAGGTCCCATAGTACCACTCCATCTTACTCCATGTTGTGTCTCAAGCTTCCAGCAGTGACGATGAACACGCCTCCTGCTGTCACTCCCTGAGGATTCTAATTCATGGCTAAGTACCACGCCTTCCCTATACCGTGGTCCCCAGGGCACTCTCCTACGTTGGGGTGGAATTCTGTGGCCTACATGCTTGTTGTCATCTGGCCTATCCCAAGGGTCACTAAAAATAAAGACTGTGACAGTCAAGTTTCTATTCAGTGCCTGCTGTCTGTCATCTTGAGTCTTTTCTAAAATGTGTCGATTGAATGGTGGGTGGCTAGGTAATGTTTATGTTGACACAAAATCCAATGGCTGATTAAAAAAAAATAATATATATAAAATATGCAGCGACATAAGCCACCCCACAGAAACTTCTTGTCACACTATAATTCTGTTTTCTAAAAAGCATGTACTTTAATAACTTATCTGAACAAAGATAAACTCCATGAATGGCAAGCTATTTACATCACTCTGAATTGATTTTCGATTCTTGTCGAACGTCCATTTTTACCAGTTTGGCTTGTTGTGGCATTCTATTTAGTGGACTGCTTTTCCATAGAACATTATTTCTTTTATAGTATATAATAACTTGATAACAGTAACTGACATTTCATTCGCATTTCACAATTTGCAAAGCTCTTTCTTTGCCTTATCTTAGCTTCCTATTGTATTTTCCTACATGGTATTGCAGGAGGCAGGACTTCCTAAAGAAAGAACAAGAAATACTTCGGTCTAGATCCTGCGTGGACTGTTCCAAACTTGAAGAATTGCTTTAACCTCCAGGAACTTATGTACCTCTGTAAAATGGGCAGGAAAAAGATAAAATGAGGATATCTATGTAAAGTACCTTAGAGCACACAGCCTGGCCTATAGTCGTGGTACTAAATAATGATAATTTCCTTTGTGCAATTACAAATAACAATTACTAGTTTTTAAACTTCTCTATGTGACCCTGTTTCTCTGTTATATTTCTGGCTGGCTTACAATCAATTATTTTTTTTTCCTTCTGTGAGCCAATTACTCTATAGGAAAATAGTTTCATTATTTTACCTTGAAGGAAATATTAATTATTGAATATACCTTAATTGATTCATAAGTTTCCAGATGAAGTAGAGACTTCTCAATTTTTCTGAAGGGATGATTCCACCCAAATAACAGAAACAAAACCTGACTTCATTTTGATAACACAAATGTAACCATATAATTATCTCACAGGAGAAGACAAACCCTTTGAAATATTCATGTGTTCATTTATTGACTTATTCACTCATTCATTCATGTGAGTACCCAATAAACATCTGCTGGGTGTTGCGTATGTGTTAGGCCCTGGCGAAAACATTGGCTGTTGGAAGAATTTTATGGAGAAGATACATTTTGGGAGAAAAATCAAAAAAGGCAAATTGACAACAACACCTGCTTTATTTTAGTCGATTGCATCTGTTGTTAAAAAGAAACCGAAATGAATCTACTTAGGGCAGCTCTAAGGGGACTGGATGAAAACAGAAATTAAGGAGTTTTATTTTAGTCTCGTTGGCCAAGTAGAGTTGAAAATGGCGGCAGCACAGACACCGCCCCTCCCCCACCTGCCCTGCAAATGACTCTTCACCTGATCCCCTTCCCACCCAGTGCATGTTGAGAAGTTGGTGGGACTCCACCCCCCCACCCCCCTGAACTGTGTGCAGTTTATACATTTTCTGGGCTTCACAGCCGACATCAGGCTTTCAAATTGACATCTTTCTGGAAGGGGGCTGGTGAACTGCTGGGAATCTAAGCCACTGACTTAAACAGACCCCCCCCTTTTTTTCTGGTGCTGGGGATGAACCCAGGTCCTCACACATGCTAGGTAAGTGCTCTACCACTGAGCCACATCCCCAGCCCCAGGCCCTCTCATTTTAGAGCACTGTAGACCCTTGTTATCTGCTGTTCCAGTTTCTGTGGTTTCAATTATCTATGGACTCAGTTGTCCACAGTCAAGCATAGTCAATACAGCACAATAAGGTGTTTTGAGAGAGAGAGAGAGAGAGAGAGAGAGAGGCCACATTCATGTAATTTTTATTACAGTATATTGTTTTAAATATTCTACTTAATTAGTTATTCTTTTTAATCTCGTGTGTGCCTGATTTATAAATTATAGGTCTGTTTGGGTAGGGGGAAAAACATAGTATACACAGGGTTTCATACTATCTGCAATTTCAGGCATCCTTTGGAGGGGTCTTAGGATATATTTTTCTTGGATTAGAGGAGACTAATATATTCAACAGAGTAACCTGCCGCCCACAGAATGCTTTTTGGGTTATGAAGTAGTTTACTAATTAGTTATTAGCAATTAATATAAATCCATAAAAATGTATGGCTGATTTTATGATTAATGGCATGAGGTATTAATAATAACCAATGGCATTAGTAATGACTAATCATATAATTGATCAGTAACAGAAAAATCTTTCAAGTACCTTTCAATGCAGTTTGGATATTAATGATATTTTAAAATTTCACAAATAGCAATGACCCTATAATGAGTGAGTATTGCTTGGGCAGAAGTGTCGCAGTCTGGCTGGGCACAATTCACAAGCCACTTGGCACCACAGGAGCTCTTCAGGAATTCCCTCAGAGCCCAACTGCCACTACTGGCTTCCCTCGAGCCTCTCAACCCCCTCTCCTCCCGCTCTTGAGGCCGATTGGCTGGGTTGTGTGGGCGGAGCCAAAAGAGTCCCCCAATGAGCAGCTCCGTGGTCTGAAAGGGCGGGGGAAAGAGCCCAATGAGCATCACCGCATCACCAATCAACTGGCAGCTGGAAGTTTGCTGGGGCTGCTGTGGGCCAATCAGCTGGAAGTTTGCTGGGGCCACTTCGGCTGTGGCTCTCAACACAGAAGGCTCTGCCTTGTATATAGACTGCTCTGGGCTGCAGGTAGCTCTCCCGTGTCTACCCACATTTGGCCCAAGGTAACTACCTGGAGGTAATTAGTGCATATTGACTGAACTAGGCAGAACCGCACTCTGGCTCTCTCCTTGCTCCTATGGGGTAAAGCCCTCTGGAATTTAGACCAGAGCGAAATTCTGTAGAGCTTTTGTTGCTTGAGTTAAAAGAGTGGAATTCAGATGCCTTCAATGGCCCATGTGCTCTTGCCCTGGGCCTCGCTTGGTGAGTCACTTCTCTTTCCTATGCGCCTGCTTCTGGCCCCACTTTGGTGCACCTGAGGCCCCTCTGGGGACACTTGACAAGATGTCATGTCTGGAGGCTGCAGCGTCCGAGTTCCTGGGTCTGATGTAGGTGGCCCGGGTGTCTCTGTTGCTACCTTTCCCTTCTTGTTTCGTGTTACACAAACAGAAACAAAACGAACAAAATTGATTGGTGTAAGGTCACAGGTCTAGCCCATGAGAGACCAGACGAGACTGAAAAGAAATGAGACTACAGCCTAAGGCAATTAAAAAGGGTTCTGTTAGAAATTGACCGTAATAACCCCATGTGACGATTCTTTTAGAATGGTGTCTGGCATATCACCTTGAACATGGGGTTTAAAAACCAAGCTGTAAATGCTTCGTAGCTAGTGGCTTTGCTTTGGATTTATTTATTTATTAATTTTGTATCACACATGCCTAACGCAGTATGCATAATACAGAGACCAGTGCAGGCAGAGGCACAGGAAAAGGCTCTCAACTGGAGCTCAGGAAGTCCTTTTGGGAAGATCGGAAGGGGAAGGTCTGTTGACACCAACTGGCCCATGGAATATTAGTTCTTGTTCATTCCCATCTGCGGTATCCAGGAGTGGAGAGGGGTGTTATCAGAGAGCTTGGACCTTAGTTAATACCAAGAATCACTGGGGCAATTAGTTAGGTCCTCCCCAGGCCTGGCTTTGAATGCCAGGAGGACTCAGATGAGAGAGCTGCAGGGCTGCCTTCTGTGTGTCCCTTCTGGAATTCTAGAATACCTGCATGCTCCTGGTATCACCCTTGCTCACTTGCCACAGAGGTGTCACATGGGAACTTGTGAAACTGCCTCAAAATCCAGGGGGAGCTAGGCACTAAGTCCCTGCCCCTTTGGGGAGAGGGCTATGGCGTGCTCTGTGCATCTCACTGGGCTCTTGCTCTCCGCCTCTGATGTTTAATTCAGCATCCTTAAACTGACACCTGAATGCTAGACAAGTCTTCTAAAACCTCCCTTTTGCTGGGCACAGTGGCACACGCCTGTAATCCCATCAATGGAGGAGGCCGAGGCAGGAGGATTGCAAGTTCAAAGCCAGCCTCAGCAGATTAGTGAGGCACTTAGCAACTCAGTGAGACCCTGCCTCTAAATAAAATATAAAAAGGAGCTGGGGATGTGGCTCAGTAGTTAAGCACCCCTGCTTCAATCCCCAGTACCAACCAACCAACCAACAAACAAATGAATAAATAAAAATAAAATAAAACCTCCCTTTTCAGCGTGCCCTCACTGAGGTATCCACAGTGGGCCCTAATTGCCAAAAATCCAAGCTTTTCATCTGGGTAGTCAAATCCCTTATCTTCTGTTCCTCCTGTTTAGACTGTTTGTTCCTTTATTCCAATTTAATTTTTCATCATGAAATATTTTACACAGAAAATACAGATTGAGTATGCTGTACCTTGGAACCAGAACTATTTCAGATTTTTTTTTATATATTCTGGAATGTTTACATATGCATAATGAGCTATCTTAGGGCTGAGACTCAAGTCTAAACATGAAATTCATTTATGTTTCAGTTGTACCTTATACACATAGCCTAAAGGTAGTTTTATATGTGGTTTTTAGTGCACCTGCATTTGGACTGCAGCCTATAACACGAGGGCAGGTGTCAATTTCCTCTCTGGTGTCCTGTGAGGGCTCAGAGTTTCAGATTGGGGAACATTTCTGATTTGGGGTTTTTGGATCAGAATGCTCAACCTCAATTATGAATGCTCAAGTACCCACCACTCAGTTTAAGAAAAAGAAAAAAAAAAGGAAGTTATAGCTGAAGCACTTCCTGTGCTTTGCAGATGGTGGAGAACAAATCTGGGGGCAGCAACAAAACAGTTTGGCAAAGTGCTTAAGAGCAAGGGTTTGGGAGTTAGGTAGACCCAGGTGGAATTCTGGCTCTGCATTTCCTTGCTGGGCAAATTCGGGGAAATCACACAAACTCTCAGAGCCCGAATTTCTTCATCTATAGAATGGAGATGGTAAGATGTGTACCCAGGTACCTCCCAGAGTTGTGAAGATTTGGTGGAAGAGTAAGGAAAGCATTTTGTCCAGTGCCGAGCATATGGGGAATGCCCAGCAAGTGGTCATCATGGTCACGGTGGCAGCAGCTGGACTGTGATCATTTTGGACTTGGTGCAGTTATAGAAATGGAAACCAGGGGTGTCGTTTCCCTGCCCACTCCAGGGGCAAGACGGAGGCTGAGGGTAGATGTACCTTCCTTGGTGGGCGTTGTGGGCGGTTGATGCGGTGCTTGATGATTTCAGGTGCTTGCCCTGGCTGTGAAGCAGCTGTTCCCAGAGTTTGAGTTTATGTGGCTGGTGGATGAGGCCAAGAAGAACCTGCCTTTGGAGCTGGATTTCCTCAACGAAGGAAGGAATGCTGAGAAAGTGGCTCAAATGCTAAAGCAGTTTGACTTCTTAAAGGTAAGAGGGACGGGGCGGTAGGGCCCATGCTTCCTGTGCGAGAGGGCAGGGGGTGGGGGATTGATTCCTGCTCTGAATTTCCCCCTTATAGAATGTGAGTTGAGACATTTTCTTCCCGAGTTTTCTGACTGAGGATGAATGATTTGCCACTGGAGATACATATTAAAGCTCTCGGAGGCAGTTTCCAAAGAAATACCTAGCGTGAGTGCTGACCTGTCAGTCCACGGAACAGATGTTTATTGCATAACCTGCGATCACAAGACACTGAACACTACTCAGGGGCCTGTGCGCCATGGTCTTGACCTCCATGGTGTGGGGTGATGATGTTGATGGCCATAACAATGATGATGGCCAACACTACGGTCCCCTGGCCCTCTCCCAGATGCATGTACATTACATTAGCATTTACTCCTGTGATATACAGTGAGTTCCGCTGTCACACGGCCTGTGTTCCTGGAAATCACCATGCTGGGTAAATCCACACCACAGAAGGCGCAGGGCTTATGGGGGAAATGCGCATAGGGGGCAGCACTCAAAAACTTCATCAGCCACATAGAGAGGGAAGGGGGATAGGAACTCATAAGGAGAGCAGCACAGTCTTATGCATTTTAAATGGCTAAGAAATACCGAAGACCATAATCCACGGGGCACCTTGCCTTGATCTGCCTGTGGAAATGGGCTTCAGCAGGCTGCTGCTTGTGAACCGACGTGAGGTGCAGAAAGGTCATCGGATGTGGGACAGGAAGTTGTAACAGTGGGTGCAGGTGACTCACCGCACACGTGAGATTTGAGGTGCATGTGCGTTTCACGTACTCCCCGGTGGCATCGTGCACTGGGCGCAGCTCCTTGTGCATAGCCTGGTTAGCAGGTGACGGTGTGTGTCATCATCAGGCCACTCTCCAATGTGTCAGCTGCACTGGGACAGATTTGTGTTTCCAAAACAAGGTTGACAGCAGAACTACCCTGTGGGATAGAAGACGCTTGATGCGGGAAGCAGTATCAGATGGTGCAGAGCCATGGCTGAAAGTGTCCCTGGGGCTGCTCTCAAGTGCCCTGAAGATGTGGTCTCTGAGGACTCCTGATGTCCCCACAGGGCACACGGGTTGGCATGAGCGAGATGCATGCCAGCACAGCTGTTATTCCAAAGGTTTTGACCCCTCTGTGGGGCTCATCATTCAGGCACCATGGGGGTCCCTTTACTGGGATGGTACAGGGCTGAGACTTCCTGGTAGTCTTCACGGGGAGCTGGAACTCTGGAAGCCATGGGTCCAGTTCTCTTGACTCAGGAGGCTGGAGATTGTGGGCGTGGTCAGAGAGTCCTCAGCAACCCCTTGTGCTGCTTCCAGCCAAGTGGCCGACCTCCTGGGTTGGGGGCGTCGCAGGTCCCTGCGTGGCCAAGGCTCTGCTGTTCTTGGCTCTGGTGTTCATGTGGCTTTTGGACATCAAGAGGAATTTTCCACTCCCGCTGTCCAGATTAGAGAGGACGTGTCTCTACCAACCCCCTGACCATCCAGACGCTCAGGTCAGGGAAGAAGAGCTGTTTCCATCTAATGGAGAACAAACGTAGGAATGTGTTGTGATAGGAAGGATTGTGTCCTGATAGTCCTTTCTTTGTTTTGGTGGATTCCCAAGAGGAAGTACTAAGTCCACCCAGGATCAAGAGCTCAGAGGGCGTCTGGAAGTGCTCACCAGACCGGGGTGGGGGTGTGTGTGTGGGGGTGATACTGATGGAATGACCCTCCTGTGTCATGCACTGTTGCGGGTCCTGACGGTGAATCCTCCCACCAGCCACTGTCCCATCTCACCCATGACAGACCTCCAGTAGAGGAGCTTGAGCTACCACCTGGATTTTTTGGTTCCATGTCTGGTGCTCATCTCGGGGTTCTGTGTTGCCATTCCCCCCGGCAGGGGTGCCCCTCAGAGCCAGAACTCTGAGCCAGACAAACAACCATCTCCTCCACCGTTTCCATGGAAACAGGAAAATGGTCCCCTGGCTGGGGCCCACTCGCAACTGCTAGACCAAGACTTGTACAGATAGTAATAACACAAATTTTTGAAACGAGGATGCCAGACCGGGAAATAATTAATGCACCGAGGTGACCTGCCGCTGCCAGAACTTGCACACCATTCCTGAGACCGTGGTGGACCGAAGGCTCTCAGAGTCATCAATTCTGCCTAAACACATCACAAGTGGGAAGTGGATTTTGTGCTGCGAAGCCAGCTCGGCTCTTAAAGCTGGAGATGGATTGCCTCTGCTCGCTGGCACCCCGTCACCACATCTGTGCGTAATTAAGCCTCCGCAAAGAGCCTACCTCTCCGCGCGTCTTCCGGAGCTTCTGCGGGGCTTAATGACCTCAGCCCCTGCTAGGAATCTGGGAGCCTCAGATGGGCCCTGAATGCAGATCTGGTGTCAGGGGGACTGGAGGAAGGGGAGGGGCAGCCAGGCCCAAGGGTCAAGGTCAGGGCCTGGTGGGTCTGGAGTGAGAGGGTGTGTGCTGCAGAAAGTGGGCGGGGCAAGCAGTGAGGTTTGTGACTGGACTCAGTGACCACTGGGGACCAGGCAGGAAGGGGAAAGCCTTCTAACTGCAGGGCTTGGGAAGGGACAGGAAGGGCGTGTCTGCATGTGCAGAGGTGGGGAGGGGACCGGGCCCACTGATGGCAGGGCCACTCCATGATTTCTCACCTTAAGGACCCTGGGACTCTCCAGAGGCCGGTGAACTCTGAGAGGGTGTGCACACTTTTGGAGGAGCATGATGGCTTCCTAGACCCAGAGATGAACAACTCCTGATGTGTAAGGTGGGACACTTAGCATTTTTTACAGGCATGTGCCACGGTAGACACTTTCACAGAGGAGGCGCCATTCCTAACCCTATTTCATCCCTGGGGAAACTGAGGCCCAGAGAGGTAGAATCATTTGCCCAAGGTTGCACAGCTGCCAGCGGAAGCAGAAGCAGTCTTTAAATGGAGGCAGCCTGGCCGCGAGCCCGAATGTCAGGCCACTCTTTTGTTCTGCCTTGGGGACACTTTGTGGGAAAGATCTGAATGACCGGGAACTGCCTGTGGCATTGACTCAGCCCTGGTATGAATGAGAGCCCAAGTGAACCGCTGTGTGGTGTCATGGGGCAGCTGACATTTGTCCTGAGGTTGCTCTGTGGCTGGTCCCACTTTGAGCACCAGCGCTCTGCTCGGCTGAGTAGGGAGTGGGGGTGTTGCTTCTGCTGGAGCTGTCACCGCCGTTTTGCTGGTGGGAAGGCTGGCACCCAGAGAAGCGATAAAACACACCCCGAGTCTCGCAGCTTGCAGGAGGCAGAGCGGGGCTCAGCCCAGCCGTCTGGATCCAGGTCTGACTCTGCTCACCGGCTCCGGTTATGGGAAACCGTGATCCTGGTGACAGGTGCTGGTCCAGAGGAGCCAAAGCATGGGAACAGGGTAGGAGCACAAGGTCAGGCCAGAGAGTGGGGCTGAGGCCCGCCCAGGGTCTGGGGTAGAAATTTCCATAACCTGCTCTTTTCTTGGGGTCAGGATTGGCCTCAGTGTGGGACCTGGTGGAGCCCACAGGTGGGGCCCCTGCTCTGTGGCTGGGAGAGAGTCCTTGGCCCCAGGGTCCCGGAAGCTCTGATCACCCACTTTGATGGCAGAGGCCGAGGCAGGGACTGGTGAGATCTGGCTGTCAGGCGTAGTGACCGCAGGCCCTTCTGCCCACATGGAGATTCGGGGACAAGTCCCCTTCCTAGCTGGCTGGGAGCAGTTTGGCATTTTGGAGGCGTTTTTATCTTATGTCCATCAGCGGAGCTCCTGGACCTCCTGGTGGAACCCCTTCTTCTCCCAGGTTCCATATTCCAGATTTTAGACATGAGCAGACGAAGCCAGGGGCACGTGGACAGGTCATGTGGAGGGAGTGAGGAGTAGGAGGGGAAACTTCAGCACGCCCACGCCTTGGATTGACAAACCCAGGGGACCTGCCGCCTGCTGCTCTTTCCACTGCGGTCATCTCCGGGCAGCCCTTCAGGTTGCCCCGGGAGGCCCTGCTGGGGTCTCCTGTCCCCAGAGCCCCAGGGCCCACTGGCCAAGCTTAGGTCTCCAGACAGTGGGGAGAAACTTATCCCGGAGGAACGGCCCTTTCATATGGAAGCCACAAACAAAACCACAGCAAACGCTACTCATTTTTAAGTCACTTTTTGAGAAGTGCTAAATCTAAATGTTAAGCTCCAAGTAGCAGAGAGGCACAGACTGCCCTGCTGGCCCAGGGTTCCCAAACGGCAAAACCCACAGGGAAGTGGCGGAGCTGGAGATGGCACCTCGATTTCAGTGGGAGCTGCGGTTCCGACCAGCTGCACTGTGTGCGCCCATCACCGAGATGGACGGCTGGCACCTTGCCAGCAAGGGAGAAGGGGGACAGTCAGTGACCCGCAGAGATCAGCAGCTCAGGGACAGGAAGCAGGTCGGAGGTGGAGGGCCACTCTCTCCTGCTCGATGAGCTTGGGTGGCTCTTATTCTCCAAACTCTTTGAATTGGCTGCCCTGGTTGTTTTTAGTGGTCAGAGGGAGCAAGGCCACCAAAACCGTGGGGCAGCATAGCAGTTAGGAATCTCCCTGGCCCGCGTGGTACTGATGGGGTCACCCACTCGTGACACTGTGGAAGCCCTTGGTGCATGGTGGCCTCTTGCCTACTCCTGGGGAAATCTGTTCCCCTTTGGGCTTTTAGGTGTTCTCAGAGTCAGAAAGGGTTGGAGATACACTCTTAGAGAGCTAAAGGCACCATTAGCAGTGTCTTCAACAAAAGAAATATGTTTTCCTCCCATATCAAGAAGGCGTGCCGCCATTGCCTGCTCATATTGTTTTAGTATTGTGACAGTGTCCGGGCTGGCATCTCAAGATTTTCTTGGATTTTTTATTTTATTTTATTTTTCTCTCATGATTGCAAGATGGCTGTTGCAGCTCCAGGAATTGCACTTACTTCCAGGGCAGGCAAAGAAGGGGATGAGTAATGTCATACAAACATCCCTTTTTTTTTTCTGGACCAAAAAAAAATTAAGAAAATAAAAACCTTCCCCAAATTCCCAAGCCAACTTCCAGTTGGTGTGATATGCCAGAACAGTGTCACATGACCAGACCTATTATGAGGCAGGAAGGGTAAGTGTTGAGTTTTCATCTCTGGGAAGAGGAAGGTTGGAAATAGGTGATGGGTTCAGGCCCACCATTGTCTGCCACAGGGCTCTGTCGGAAACTGGCACATGGAACAACATATATCACCTGGTGTAAGTTCATTCATTCTTTCAATACAAGTAGCACATTAATTTACCTGGTGAAAATGCTGAGATGACCTAGGATCATGGGGGGGACCCTAGCTGGGCCTGGCAGGGTGCTGGGGAGGGGGAAATTTTTTTTGGGGGGGGTACTAGGGATTGAACTCAGGGACACTTGACTACTGAGCCACACCCCTAGCACTATTTTATATTTTATTTAGAGACAGAGTCTCACTGAGTTGCTTGGTGCCTCTCTTTTGCTGAGGCTGGCTGTGAACTCGTGATCCTCCTGCCTCAGCCTCCCAAGCCTTTAACATTGACGTGCCGCTGTGAGCATTTCCTGTATTTCTCTCCCAAGTCAAAATTTTGGTTTGGGCTTTTAACTGGAGGACACTGAGGAAAGCCATCTATTCTGAGGCCCCCAAACAGGAGGGGTCTCTGCCCGCCTGAGGACCAGGGCCACCCGCCTCCTCTCCTAGATTCCGCTCTTCTGCCTGGGAAGTAGCATCTGGCTCTGTCCCTGTGTCCTCTGCGCGACTCCCAGCCTCCCCTGACGCCCTGGCCTTCCCTTTCCTGTTCCAGGTCCCCCGGATCTTCTGGGAGCTGTCCACCAAGCGGGTCCTCCTGATGGAGTTCGTGGAGGGCGGGCAGGTCAACGACCGCGACTACATGGAGCGGAACCGGATCGACGTCAACGAGGTGAGGTCCAGGGGCGGGGCTTGGCGGGGCGGCCTGGCGAGTCTGGGAAGTCCCATGTGGCAGGAGGCTCCCCCAGGCCCTCGGCCCAAGCCGCTTTGCTGGTGGGACACGGGGATGTGCTGGGCCTGCTGCAGCCGTTGCCCATCTTTCTCACCATTTAGCCCCACAAGCCAAAAATAATGGAGTAAAATCAATGCGACGTGGCCCTCCTGCCTCTGTGGGGCCTGATGACGATCTTGTCCCTTCTGCCTCCCCACCTTCTGCCGAGGACTTCAGCCACCAACTGCAAATGCTTTCCAGAGCCAGGGGGATGGTGGCCCTGAGTCCCCACTCTGTGCCCTGATCTCAGGGACAGCCAGCTAGTGGGCAGGGCCTGTCCCCCGTGTTCTGCTTCCTGGTCACCTGGGGTCCCTCTACGGGAGGGGGCCATGCTCTTTCAACAGCATTCATCCTCTTCCTAGTTCCTGCAGGTGCTGGTGTGGGGGTTCAGAGGGGACCAGACCCAGTCCCCAGAGCCTCACGTGGGAGCCGGACACCAGCCAAGCCCTCACGGCCCTCCCTCAGGGAGCAGGGGGGCTGTGAGCAGGACGCTGGGAGCCTAAGGGTTGCAGTTGGGGGACGAAGCTGGGCGGGGAGCAGGTGGTGAAGGGCTTGAGGGTGGCTCTGGAGGTCCTGGGGAGTCACTGAAGGGTTTTGGCCTGGAGACTCAAGTGCGGGGACACCGTCTACCTCATCGCTGGGTGGGAGGAAAGAGGGGAATGGACCAGACCCAATCAGGCCAATGGTCTTCTCCATTCACCCCCCACCGGGCAACACAGGAAGAAGAGCATGTGGTCCCAGTGGTGACATGGCCCAGAGGAGAAAGCCACACTTGGCTCAGCAGATGAGCCAGGGAGATGGCAGGGAGTGTGGGGTTGCCCAGGCCTCCCGGTGGCTTTGCAGCCTTGATAGGTGGGGGCTGGGATGGAACGTGCCTTCAAGGAGGGGCTGTGAGGACTGCGTGAGTTCCGCAGGGACACCTGAGCACGGACCTGGCGTTAGCACCCAGGAGGGAAGCCACCTCTCCTCGCCCTGCTTTACCTCCTTCTACCCTTAGCGTCTGAGGAATGCCCGCCCCCCAGTGTAGGCACCCTGGTCATCAACAACCTGTATGTGCCAGGCAGGCGGCACAGGATCTGGTCTCCTTACAGGTGTGTTGTCAGGTGCGTGTTATGAACCTCTTTGATGAGGGAGAAGTCTGATATTCAGAGAGGTTCAACACCTTGCCCCACATCCCACAGCTAGCAGGGGCAGAACAGGATTGGGACCCAGGCATACAGACTCCAGAGTCCTGGCTCCCTTCCCTTCTCCGTCCCCCTCCCAGAGATCTCTGTTGGGCTGCAGGGGAGCCTGGAGCCTCCCGGGTGGAGGCCACCTTGGTGACTGCACAGGGAACTGGACAACTGGCCAGGCTTTGCCCCTGGCCCTAAGCTCTGAGCAGCCCACGGCTCTGTCTCATAGTGTCCCATTGTCTGCGCTGAGCTCCAGGAGGTGCTGTGAGGCCGTAGGAGCTGAGATGCAAGTGGGGCCTGGCGCAGGGCCTGGGGCATGGTGTGAGCGCCCAGGTGGCAGCTGGACCACGGCTGCTGTTTCCCTTGTCCTGGGCCCTACTGTGTCTTCCTCTACCCCCTTTCCTACTAGCTGCCACCTAGCTGCTCTCCACGTGGTGGACTGCGGGTGGGTGACAGCTTCCATTTTGCAGGTGAAGTGTCAGAGACCCAGAGGGGAAGGTGACTTACCCAAGGTCACAGATCTCCTCCTCACACTTCGCACACCCAGCAAGCTTTTGGAGATAAAGGTGTCCACCATTTCTAGCTCCCTGGAAGCGCCCTCCTGATCCGTCCCAGTCACACCCTCACCCCCTCCAAAGCTGCCGCTGCAGTGACCTCTGTCACTGTGGCTGCTTTCACCTCCTGAACTTCATGTCAGTGGCATCACGCAGTTTTGGGGTCTGGCCTCTTGGTCACCAGTCAGGTGGGAACCTTCTCTGAGTTCTCTCTTCTGTCCTGCTGACCTCTGGCTCTGTCTTCACAACACGGCCCTGCCCTGGGGCCCTGGGGTTTGGTGGCTGGGAGGCTCTTTGATGCGCTGAGATGATGTCCTCAAATACTTCCCTCCTCAGAAGCCTTGGGCCGGGCAGTGGGTGTGGGCCAGGTGCTCTGCAAGCTGTCCCTGACACCAGGGTGGTAGGAGCAGCCCAGGGACAGGCTTCACTCTGCAAAAACGAATCTATCGTGCATCTCACCAGCCAGCAGGGAAGGCCCGGGCCTCGCAGGGTGGAAGGCTCTAGGTGCCTTGAAGTTTCAAGTGGGCCTCTGGACGCGCGGATGCCAGTCCTGGGGTGACCACCCTCCAGAGGACGCCCTGGCTGTGTTCCTGGGGAAGGAAGTGCAAGGGACAGATAGAAGTGGCAGGGTGCAAAAATCCTACTCCAGATCCTGGGGTCGTGGCGTCCTGGCTGCTGTAAACTGGTGCCTGTGCTGGAAGGTGGTTCTGGAAGGGACCCCTCTCGATGGCCCCAGAGCCTGCACCCACTGGTTGAGTCAGCCCCACTGCAGTCGGCACCCCTGTGAGGACCTGAACCCTGGGCTGACTAGCCGGTCCCGATGGACTCGGGGACGCACCAGGTTGGGAGGCCAAAGACATAGGTTCAAGCTCCAGCCCTACCAGTGGCTGGCTGTGTGGACGTGGGCAAGTCACCTGTCCTCTCTGGTCCTCAGGGATCGCTGTCCTTTCCTTTCTGTTTTAATAGGGGGGTCTCACTGTGTCACCCAGCCTGGTCTTGAACTCATGATCCTCCTGCCTCTGGAGTGGCTGGGGTCGTCAGTTTTCTTACTGAGGGTGTTTGACTAGCTGGATTCCAACCAAGGGTCCCTTCTACTTGAACATTTTACCCAACAGGGATTCTTCAGCTCTGGGGGTGCTGACAGGGGTTCAGGAGCCATCTCTTTCAGAATCACCTGAGAGCATACTTAGCCATGCTGACTCCTGGGCACCTCCCCAGCCTTGTGAATCAGGATCTGCTGGGCAGGTGGCAAAAGGGGGCACGATCTGCATTTAACAGACCCTCTGTGTGGTTCAGACCCTCACTGCAGCTCAGGACCCCACCCGGCAGGAAGCCAGAGGCTCCTGCCCCAAGCTCCGCTTCCTACCTCCAGGCGGGAGACGGCCCACCCAGGGTACTCACCTGCTGGGGAGTAGGGCCCTGGGAGCCAGCAGCCTGCATGGCCCTCATTTGTTTGTGTCTCTGCCCAGAAGCAGATATCACGGAGGGCCCGACCCGGTGATCATATTTGCCAGTCACTTAGAGAGCTGGCGACAGCCACTGTCATTGATCTCATTAAAAGTAAAGGGCGTGCGGAGCCCGTTTTGCAGGCTGGATGGAGCCTACTCGAGCCCCAGAAGGACTATTGATTGCGGAACCTTTATCGAAGGTTAATTGGATTTCAGTGAATGTGTGTTTAAGACCCTGCCTGGGCCGAGGCCCAATTTAATTGGCATGAAATTAGCCAAGAGAAAGGTGACAGAGCCGGGAACAGAGGGGCAGCAGGGACGGAGGATGGGCCCGGTGGGCAGACGCTGGCGGGAGGGGGCTGTCCCTGGGGTTTGGGAGCTGGCTGGGAAGGAGGTCCAGGGGCTCCTTGCTGTCACCATGGTCTCGGACTCACTCCCCTGTTCTCAGGATGGCACTCCTGTGTGTTGGGTGCCCCTGAGCGGCTGTCTGTTCCCCTCTGTCAGGGATGGAAGGGGACCTGGGGACTTAGCTGAGATGTTTAGTCATTTAACTAATCCTTCTCCAGAACCCCAAAGCCCCATGTTCAGAATTGCTGGGGGACCCGAGCCTCCCCGGGGCTCTGAGGTGGTGAACGTGGAGTGTCCCGTGGCCAGCTTGGGGGGCCATGCCTTCTGGCTGGCTGAGTCCTCCCAAGGTGGCTGGCCACCCCTGAGGCCAACGCAGCTTGGCTCATCTCATCTCTTTGGCTCTTCTTGGTCCTTCCACTTTTTATGTGGGAATGGGATTTCACCCTCGTTTTCCTTTAGTCATCTTAGAGGGGTTGGCGAGGGCCTGGGGTAATGGCTTGGGTTCACTCCGCCACGTTTAACCAGAAACCCTGCTGCTGCTTTCTTCCCATAGTTTTTTTTTTTCTTTCTTTCTTTTAGTTCGATGGACCTTTGTTTTATTTATTTACTTACGTGTGCTGCTGAGGATCGAACCCAGGGCCTCACACATGCCAGACAAGCGCTCTACCGCTGAGCCACCACCCCAGCCCCCTCCCATAGTTTTAAAGTCCATTCCATGTCCCTCTTGGAGCAGTGAAGGTTTCGGCGCATGTCTTATTAAGCACCTACTATGTGCAGCTGCCCATCGGTGCTATAATAGAGGTGTGGACAGAGTGTGGCAGAGCAGGGGGGCTTCACAGAGGTGCTGGGTAGGAAGCAGAGAGGGTTTCAGAGTCAGGACATCCGGGGTTGCGTCTGGCTCTGCCATTCCTCGGCCAGGTGCCCTGGGGTGGCTCACTTGTAGTCTGAGCCTGCTCATCTTCACAGTTGAAGGGATAACGACACTTCTCGACACTGCTGTGTGAACTTTGCAAGCCGTGAGGCTCTATTTTGAAAGTCATCTGTAATTCACAATGCATGAGGGTCCCGTTCACAGAGGCAAGTTCTCCTCCAGAATCTCCTTTGCTCCTTCCCTGTTCACCAGCCTCTGGAATCTGCAGGTATGTGGACCTGGAGTGGAGCATGAGGCCTCTGGTGCCCCCTCCAAAAGCCACGCCAGGGTTCCTGCCTCTGATCCCCACAGTGAATGGGAGGATCACGTTCCAGCTCAGCTCACTCCCAGCTGCTGGGCCTTCCTGGCCCTCTGGTACCTGCAGATGCACGAACACCCTGTCTACTGACCCTGTCTGCTGACGTCACTAGAAAGGCGACACCTTCTGTCACCCTCTCCCCATCACTTCTTGGAAGTGTATGGAACTAGAGGGGCCCGGGTGCTCAAGGTGGGCTCCTGAAGTTTTCTCTCTTCCCAGCAGAGGGGTCAGGAGAAGTCACTGACACCTGGAGTCGACCTTCCTGGACTCTGCCACTTGTTAGCCGTGTCCCCTGGGGGAAACTACCCTTTTGCAGGTGGGATTTAGAGAGGGACCCAGAGGGTTGTCTGATGGCTGAAGCGCCAGGCTCTCGGTGTGTGGCCGAGCCCTGCGTCCATGCTGGGAGCCCCGGGAACTGGCGTTGGCATTTCAACCCTCCGTGGCGCTCCTAGCACAGTGTCTACCAAAGAGTTGGGGCAACAGGTAGGGAAGAGCCCCTTCCCCATTTTCCGATTGACCCAGGCCAGGTGGAAGGATGTGAAGCTCTTTCTTTGGAGTGAGGGTTGCCCAAGGCAGGAGAGGCCAGGTGCCCGCAGCTTTCTGACCCTTTTCCTGTGGTGTCCAGTAGCCGTGGCCGCTGGGACCCACTTCCCGCTGTCTGGGTGACCTGAGTGTCTCTGGCTGGAGACCCAAGCAGGCTTTCTTGGCCTGTGGCAGCTGCCCATGCCCTGGCTCTCCAGAGAAAGGCCTGACCCAGAGGAATTTTTGCAAAGGTGCCTAGAAGTGCCACAGTCCGAGCCACTTCCTCAGTTGCTGTGACTAGCCTGGCACCTCTGCCTCCCTCCTCATGACGTCTCCCAACACTGCATGTGGCCAGGTGGCTTCCAGCACCTTTGTGTTTGGAGCTTTTGCAGTGATCTGGTCTGTGACTAGAGGCCTGGGCAGAACTGGGGGACGGGCAGGGAAAGTCTGAATGATGAACCCCATTACCCTTGACATTGGGCGGCTTGTGTGATTGCTCACACCCTGCAGCACCAACCTGCGGCTTCTCTCCGAGATCTTGGCCTTGCTTCTGAGACGCCCCCCAGGAACATAAATAGACTTTCCCTTGGGGGTGGGAATAAATTAATTCATGCAATTATAAAATAATTAAAGTATTTTCAGCCAATTCAAGTTTTGAGGAAAATCCAAAAATAACTCCTTGATTTAAATATTATTTACTAAATTAATTCTTTACTCAGCCTTTTTTTAGAGTCCCGGTTTCCCCTCCTTCCCCACTGTGAGAGCATAAAGGCGTTGCATAATTACTGAAATCACTTGTGAGTGGCAGCCTTTTTGCAAGGAACAATTGAAAGACTTCCTGGTGACTTTTTTCCTACGTGGCGCTGTACGGTGTGGTTGTAGTCGCCACCTGTCCAGGATTGCCCAGGAAGATTCTTTTCTCCTCATGGTTCACCTTTACTGGACGGCTGCGGGGAGGACCTTCAGCAATCTTCGGGACTGAGTGGAGAGGCCAGATAGCCTGACCATGGAGCACCTGTTATATGGCATCCGGTCACCAGGGTCTGGATCCCAGCATCACAAACTGTTGAGAAAGTGACCAAGTGCTTTCTTTTCTTTTTTTTTTCTTTTTTTTTAGTACTGGGAATTGAAACTGCTGAGCCTCATCCCAGACCTTTTTAAAAATATTTTATTAGAGATAGGGTCTCATGGAGTTGCCGTGAGTTCTGATCCTCCGGCCTCAGCCTCCCAAGCCGATAGAATTTCAGGTGTGCACCGCTACATTCGGCTTTTTTTTTTTAAAATTTTTAGTGTTTTCATTAAGTGTCATAATTATACATAACAGTGGGTTCATTGTGACAAACGCACATAACCTTGTTTGTTCCAACTCATTCCCTGATACCTCCCCTGCCCCTCCTTCCTCCTCTCACCTCCCTCCTTGGTCCCGTTCCTTCTGATTTTTTCCTTGGGTGCCTTGCGATCACACCTGTGAGGTCATGGTGGTGTGTTCCTACATGCAGACAGCATAAGTCACCTCGCCTCTTCCTCTTTTTTGTTTCACTTCATTGGTTTCCCGGGGACAGGGCTGGAGTGCTGGCTTGGTCCACATTAAGTACCTGGCACAGCCTGAGACCTGCCACCGTGCTGGAAGGGTGTTGCTCTCTGTCCTTAGGTGCCGCCGTCCTGGGGCCAAGGCCTTATTAGGGACTCCATCATCTGTTCTTAGGCGGAGCCTTGGCTGAAGTCCATGGGAGCGGTGGGAGGGAGGGCAGCTGTCCAGGAAGGGCTTCAGGTTTCCCCTGGGGCCCTCAGTGCCTCTGGGAGTCGGAGGGTGCCGGTTGCTCTTCTCTGGAGAAATGGATTCCCCCAAAGACTATATAGCACAACTTTAAAACGATGTTAAGAAAAATCAACCCAGACTGAGAGCGAGCTGAGGCCCAGAGAGTGTGGTGTGGCCTTTTCAAAGTCATTCTTGGGCCTCGTTCAGCCAGCCCCTTGAGGATTTTTTAACATCCAGGGACATGTACTTTTGTTTGACTTTGTTATTGACAGTTCATTAAGGGCTCAGACTGTGGTCGTCCATCACTGTATAGACCTTATCCAGGAGACATGCAAATAATTTCTGTCCAGTAGAAAAGATAACCCCAAAGGTTGGTTTTTTAATGCCCCATAGGACAATAACCAGTTTGTATTTCATCCAGGAATCTTAATCTCTTGCTCCTGTTGAAATCCCCTTAGTTACCCGCTTCCTCAAAATTCTTTTTGAACCGACTGTACCATCTCTCAGGCTCCCTTATTAATGACTCTTCCAATCTTTGATGCATGTTCATTGTCTGTTTGTCTGAGCTGTGTTTTTAACTTCACAGTTACCCTTTGACCGTGATACTGGGTATTTTTTCCAAGTTTAAAATAAGAAGCTACAGCACTAAAAACACCCCCTGCCCAGCCACATTTGACCTTGAATCTCAAGGTCACTCTTTAAGGAAGTAGAGCAGATGGCCTAAGTCCCACTGAACTGCTAAGAGAACTTAGACCCAGACTGAGAAGGGAGGTGACTCCTGCCCCAGGCCACCCACGCCCCAAGTGGCAGAACCAAGATGGCTCCAGGGTCCAGCTGTTGGCTTAGGCTAGTCCCTGCCCCTTTCTGCCTTTCACATCTGTCTGTCCTTGGTGACGTCTGGTTAAAATGACCACCACCAGTGGACCCGCATAGGGGAAGACACCAAGGAGGCAGCTGGATGGGTGTATTGATATGGGCAGGGCCGCTCTGGGGGCTGCGCTTGTGTGTCTGAGGTAGTGCAATGGCAGTGTCCCCTTATCCAGCAGCCGCGGTGGCCCAGTCCTCGTGGACAGCCCCCCCCCCTCCCCACAGCCCCAGGGGCCATCTTTCAGTGTAGTAATAAGGGGCCCAGAGCGATTAGCAATATTTTAGAAGGCTTAAGGGATATCATACATCTCCTAGTGACAGGTCTGCCCAGACTAAATGAAATGTCATTTCTCTGCTTTTTGGCTGAAATTCCGTCAGCTCAGTCTGGTGGCGCTGCTTATCTTGGACCGATCGGGGCCCCGATTGGACCTTTCTATGCGTCCTTGACAAATAAAAATGAATGATTACTTAATAAATGCAGTCGGTTTGGCAGATACAGTGTGGCTTCTGGAAGCCTGGCGGCAGAAGCTCCAAGCAGCCCAACAATAGGGGTTCTTGGTGGCACAGAGATGGGGACGTGCTGACTGAGGTCCTTCTCCTGGGAAACAGAGAATGGTGGCCCTGGGACCCCTGGCATCTCAGCCTGTCTGGGAACCTGACCTAAGGCAGAGTTCTGCTGGTGTGAATGGACACCAGGTCCTAGGGTGTCCCTTGCTCCCAAGGAAAAGGCCAGCCGGAGAGCTGGCGTGGCAATAGGGCAGGGTCTTGAACATCTTCCTCTCTTCAAAGGTGTCATGAAACCAGGTCCACCTGCCTCCAGGAGCGCTCTGAGGCACCAGTAGCAGCAATCACAGAGGCAACTGGGAGAGGTCGCTAGGTCACAGGCGCTGTGACATCTCCTTTGCCTCCAGATAGCACTATTGCTATTTCCATTTTACTGAAGCTGAGCGTATCAGCAACTTGTTGAAGATCCCAGAGCTCAGTTGAGAAGTGCAGAAGTAGGTGTGGGCCACACAGGAGGTGTGGGCTTTCTAGAAGGCGGTGGGATTGAGTCCTGGCTCTGCTCTTGTCAGCTGTGGCCGTGGCTGAGTGAACCTCCCTGTCTCATTCTGATTCTAGCCCCATCCCCTGGGGCTCTGAATAAGGACGTTGGCTATGTTGGCTATTGTTCCTAAAGTACGGATTTTTCTTGATCTTTTTCTTGATCGGTTAATGTAGTGCTCCTTGTAATTGATTGGGTTTCAGAGGAGATTAATGAGGTGAGGATAAGCATTCAAGGTGGGAACCACAGCATCTCAGAAAGCCACGAAGAGGTGAGGGTCTCGCTTACTTTGGACGCAGGGCCTTAGAGTCAGTCACATGTTTGGTGCTGTTATAAGCAAGTGCGTACATAACAGAGCCAGTTTATGGTATGCAAATGATGCCTCCATATAATAAAGCTGTTTAACAAAACAGAGCCCCTCCCTGCTGTCTTGGAGTTTAGGATGGTGGGCTATGTGGTCATTAATCAAATAATCACACAGATAATTGCTGGTACCATGAAACTAAATCACAGCAACCTAGGAGTATATGGCAAGAGAACCTCTTCTAGCCTGGGAGGTTAGGAAAGGTTTCCCCAGGGAGGCAAAGCTGACCTAGGTGGGCAGGGAGAGAAAGCCTGAACCTGATGATGGGGTGGTGGCAGGAATGCTTCTGGAAGTGGTAATAGCTTGTGCAAAAGCCCTGGGGTAGAAAAGCACAGGGATAAGTGGAGAAAGGAAGCGTGGATGGGACTGCGGTGTTGACGTGGTGCAAGGTGAGACCGTGGAGGGAGGCTGGACCTGGTGGTGCAGGACTTTGTAGGTTGAGGAAAGAACCTATTCCTGTGCTCCCCACTCATGAGCCCTCGCTCCTCTTCTCTAGTTGGGATATGTTTGTTGATGACCATGGGGTCCATCTGAGGCTGAGTGGAATGCCAAGGGCAGCTGGTGTCCTGGGGTGCCAGCTCTCTGCTGGAGCAAGTCTTTCTCCCCTGGAAACCTGTCCACAAGACATCTCGGGGCCCGGGTCTGACTCTATTCAGCAACCATTCCCTAGCTGCAAAGAGGCTTTTAGCTTTAATAAAAACGGGAGTAGAGATAAGAGCCTGCCTCTGCAGGGAGAGCACCAGTGACAGGATGATTTAAATGGCCTCTCCAGTGTCATTTCTTCTGTGCAGACATCATAAATCAGATTAGCACTGGGGAGGGAGGGCAGCGGGGAGAGGCCTGGACACTGGGTCTGTCTGGGACCGGCCCAGCACCAATGGGGCAGCCCCCAAATGGGGTGCCGAGTCATCTGTTCCTGATCCTCGGCCCCCAGCCCTGTTCTTTGGCAAAGGGACGGTGGGTGGGCGAGCTCTCCCAGCCCAGCTTCTCACCCCTTCTCAGCTTTGGGGAGGGAAGCAAGAGGGGCTGATGAGGGAGCAGGAGGGTGGCGGGCCATGTGGGGGTGGAGCATGACAGCCCTGGACAAAGTAGAAGCAGCCCCTCTCCTCCATGACCATACTTGGAAATCACCTTGGGGACTTTAAGAAAAACACTGGTGCTCAATACCATGCCGGTACCGTCCACAGCATTTCTGAGCTCCAGGTGGCTCTAATGGGTGGAGGAGTGAAGTAGGATTGGATCAGAGTGTGGCTGTGTCTTCAATGCAAGAACCAGACCGTCTCAAATCATGACCTCCCGCACCTCCACTCAGGCCTACCCAGTCCTTTGGGTCTCTCTTCAAATGAGCAGATTGAGGGACCAGAGCGGAGCTCCCTGAGATGGGCGAGAAGGGAGCCGGACTCCCACGTGCCTCCCTTCCCTTTCAGATCTCCTGCCACCTGGGCAAGATGTACAGCGAGATGATCTTTGTCAACGGCTTCGTGCACTGCGATCCCCACCCGGGCAACGTGCTGGTGCGGAAGCATCCGGACACCGGCAAGGCAGAGGTCATCCTGCTGGACCACGGTCTCTACCAGGTGGGAGAAGCCTTCCCACCCAGCTGCCTGGGGCCAGAGCTGGCTGACATTCCCCATCAGTCACAGAACTGGGAAGCGGAGAGTCAAGGTAGCAGGGTGGGGGGCCTCCCTCCCCCAGGAACCGTTATTTTATGCACTGTCCTGAGAGCTCTGTGAGGTCCGTCACACCTCCTCTACAGAGGGTCGTGAGGAGTAGGTAGAAAGGTGCTTGTGCCTGTGACTCTGTCTCCAGGGGACTGCAGGCCCCGGCAGGCCTGGGCAGTGAACTGCCAGGTGCAGGAGCCAGGGCTTCTGGGGAAGGGTAGCTCCACCTTCAGCCCCAGGGAGGGTGGAAGATGTGGTGGAAAGGGCGGCGCGGAGCTGACGGAGCTGGTGGTGCAGACTTCACTCTCTAAGATCAGGAGAGTGCTACTCTCATCCAGAATTAAGGGAACCCCCAGCATCAGGTCAGAGAGGACATTTCCCCAGGCAGATGTGACCTAGACAATGAGGACTTGGTTCTCCCCGTAACAAGAAGCCTGGAAGGGGATGCGTCTAGGTGAACCGTGGGCTTCTGCTTGGGAAGTTCACTGCCCGTCTGGGTCTCCAGGCCTGGATTGATTCCTTGGGGATGGTCCTGGGGAGTTTCTGCAGTGGTCTTCTATCCCAGTGGCCCCCGGGGCCCTGATGCTGCATCCCAGAATCTTGGCTTCCTCTGAAAGGCTTCATGAAGTAGGGTCCATCATGTTAAGTTAGCCTTGGTCACGAGGAGTCCCGAAATTAATGACGGCCCCGACACAAGAGAAGTTTGATTGCAGTTTTGGAAGCAGCAGAGTCAACAGGGTGCTGCAGGGGAGAGGACTCAGAGTACATGCATGGGAAAGTTCTGGAGACATAGAGCTTCTGCCGAATCCCCACAGTCAGGCGGAGGACCACATCTAGCTTCAAAGGAGGTTGGGAAACTAGCTTGTCCCAGAGAAGAAGAGGAGAGGATAGGTTTTGGCGGGGGATTAGCAATCTCTGCCACTCCCGAGTGATTCTAAGTGTTGCCAAATACAGGTTGAGCCTGCCTAATGTGAAATCCAAAGTGCTTTCAAACTCCAAGCTTTTCAAGTGCCATGACACTGAGTAGAAAATTCCATGCCATGAGACCTTTGTTTCATGCACAAAATTACTAAGCATGTTTTATAAAATTGCCTTTAGGCTTATGTGTATAAAGTACATGTGAAACATAAAGGAATTTTCAGTTTGGATTTGGGTCTCTTCCCCAAGATACTATGTCTATGCAAGTATTCCAAAATCTGGAAGCATCCAAAAATCGAAAATACTTCCCGGCCCAAGCATTTCAGATACGGGATAGTCAACTTAGAGGAGCTTTAAAAACTTGGGCCTTCAAGGATGGCCGGACTTCAGGGGAGAAGCAGGCCTCATGGGGAGCCATGGCAAGCACCAGCCAGGGGGTTAGGACTTTGGTGGGGAGAGGAGACTCAGGTCCCACCACCACTGTCCCCCCACAGGTGCTCACGGAGGAGTTCCGCCTGGACTACTGTCACCTGTGGCAGTCTCTGATCTGGATGGACATGGAGGGGGTGAAGAAGTACAGCCAGCGCCTGGGGGCCGGGGATCTCTACCCCTTGTTTGCCTGCATGCTGACAGCCCGGTCCTGGGACTCGGTCAATAGGGGCATCAGCCAAGCGCCAGTCACTTCCTCCGAGGTAGGTGGCCCCTCCTGGCCCTCCTTCCTCCCCTTCTAAGCCAGGGTCTTGGGGAGGAAGACCCCGGGAGCTTGTGTATATGTCGGGAGGAGAATGAGCTAGATGAGAAGCAGGAGGGGGAAGAGACAGTGTCCCTGTATGGAGGAGGGTCGGGGGAAGACATCTCACTGCCTACCGCCCCAGGCCTTATCAGCTTGGAGGAGAAACAAGGTCATGTGGCTGCAATACCCACACTCTTGTGCTTTAGCTTTGACTGGCTCACATGAGATTTTTAGGCTTCCTCCAACTTCTCCCCCAAGACTCTGGGCCTCCTTGGGGACTGTCTCCTTCCTAAGTCTCTTCTGCTGTCCTTGTCCTTCCAGGCTGCATGGTCGGGAGGGCCCTTTGCTTTCCCGTGTGATACTCAAGCGGCCCTGCTCACCCTGTTGACCTGCAGACTCTTTTTTTCTTGTTTTCTTTATCCATTGCTTTCTCCATGGGCCTAGACAGGGTCACATGGGTCTGACTCGGAGACAGATCCTGGGAACACCTTCTCCCCACTCTCCTGCCCACCTCTGCCCCCTGGCAGCTCTCCAGGGAAGGAGGCCTCTTCTTCTCTCCTGGCATTGACTTCTGTCTGTCCCTTCTGTAAGTTTCCAGGCCCATCCGTGCTGGCCTGTATCTCGGTGATGGACAGATTTGAACTCCAGCTGAGGCCTCTGCTCACTGCAGGGGACAGGGTACCAATCATGATGTCAGAAAGCCTGGGCTTAGGTTCTGGCACCTCCTTTTCCTGATGTCATGACCTGGGGTGTTCTTGTCACCCCTTTGAGCCTCAGGGGCCCCCCCCTGCAAGCTGCTTTGTGGTAGGTAGGTGGCTTTAGGATTGGCTGGATCCAGAGTCGCAGATGATATCTCCAAGCGTCCATCTCTTCATCTCTTGGCTGCACTTTCCTCCAAGTTGACATCATTCTCCAGCAAGTTGGTGGCAAAGATGACCACCTGCTCTTCTGTGCCCCATAGTCCATCTCAGAAGAGAGACAGTCTCCTTTTGTAAAACAGGGACAGTAGGACTGATGATTCTGATTTACTAATCATGCATGTAGGGCGCCTACCAACAGTTCCTGAAGTTCATTCATCCAACAAGCATTTGTTTTTGCCGGATCCTGGGCTCGGCACTGAGGAGGCTGTGACCTACGGGCAGATGGGCCTTTTGTGTAATTTCCACTTTGGTTGCGAGAGACAGACAGTAAACAAGTGAACAAAGAAGTAAGAGAAATAATTGCAGGTTATGGGCATCGTGGAGGAAATAAGCAGGATCATATCTGCAAAGGGAGTTGGGTGCTCAGAGACGACCTTGACAAGGACGTTGGAGCTAAGGCACAGAGGGCAAGAAGGGCAGCAGCACCAGGAAGAGATTGAAGGAAGCATTTGTGGCACACTAAGGCCCAGGGGTAGGAGAGTTTGGTAGGGTTCAGAGTGTGGGGAGGAGGCTGGTGGGATGGGAAGAGTTTGGAGTGCTGGCCGGAAGAGCATCCCATGGGCCTTATAAGCCACAGAGGGAAGTTCAGATTCATTCTCAGCATAAAGCAAAGCCTTGGACGGGCTTTAAACAGAAGCAGATGCTCAGACCTGCTACTTTTAAGTGTCTCTAAAGTGGGGTGAGATGAGCCCTGGGCCATTGGTTAGGAGGTCAGGCCAGGCCTCCAGGTGGAGGTGAGGGGTCAGACGACGCTGGTGGCAACAAAGATGGAGACTAGAGGCAGAGGTGGAGGAGAGAGAGCAGCAGAATCAAGGTTGCAGCGTCCTAAGGGGGGAGCAGCTGCTGCTTCTAGAAGCAGGGGAAACTTTGGAAAGGGCATGTTTGGGGCAGGACTAGGCACTGGTTCTCTCGAGCAGATAGGGATGTCCTGGGAAGTGAAGACCACAGCTCAATGAAGAGGTCCTGTTGGGCTATCCATTTGTGAGTCTTTAGCCTGTAGATGATACTTAAAGCCACAGAGCTGAATGAGGTCTTCTGGCCCATGGTAGGTATGCAGTGGAGGACATGCATACTCATTATCTAAGATGGAATTTTGTGCTTAAATTCTTATGACTTCATGAAGACCAGTTAAAAAGCCAATGCTTTGAAGAAGCCAAACCTCCAGGAAGCCTTTCCTTACCCTCTTCATAGAAAGTCACCCATCCATACTTGAATCACTCTGGGGCAAGTGGCTCACTGTCCCTTGCAGAGTAGTCCCGTCTGTCCATCTTCGCTGTCTAATGACAGGGAGGGGCCTTGTCTTGCACATCTTTTTATAAGGTCCCTGCAGTCTAGATCTAGCAGACAAGCGTTCGTGTAGGTTCTGGAGACCCTGACTCTAACTGCTCATTTGGACATGAACCCAGACAGACTGAGGGCGAACTGAGCCGGGTCAGACCAGCCCAACCTTGCCTCTGAGATCTCCAGGCTCTTTCTGAAACCTGCTGTCATTCAGAATTAAGGGAACCCCCAGCATTGGATCAGGGAGGATGTTTTCCCCAACAAAATGTAGCCTAAACAACAATGAGGAACTTGCTCTCTTCCTCACAAAAAGCCTGGAGAGAGGCAGGTCCAGGTTAGTTAACTCAGCACATCAACAGCCTGGGGGCTCTGGGCTCCATCCCTGTTGATTCTCTGGGCATTTCTCCCATGATTCCAAGATGGCCGGGGCAGTTCCAAGCTTCACATCTTTATTCAGTGGTGGCCACAGGCAGGAACCAGGGGCTGTTTCCTCTCAGGTGTCATTTCTGAAGGGCAAGAGACCCTTTCCTAGAAGTCCCCCAGCTGACTTGTCCTGTGTCTCTTTGGCCAACATTGTGTCATGTGAGGGAATGAGTACTCAGAGCCAGCTTTGGCTGAGAGCCTCACCCCCAGGGCTAGCAAAGGGCTCTGAGCCCCAGAAGAACAGGACCCAAATGAACAAAATTGTTTTGTTTTTTTTTTTTAACAAAGGACAGTGGGGGAATGGCTGCTCGGTAGGCACCCAACTAGGTCTATTCCAGACACCCACCATTAAGCTGTGGGTGCCTACGCCGGCAGGCTCTACTGCTCTGAGATCTACCCCTGGGAGGCACCCTCGGGTGAGTGGTGCTGTAGTCCCATTGGGGAGCCAGGCCTTGGTCTGGACTTAGCACTCAGGCAGGGCCACCTGCAGCTATGCAGTGCCCAGCCTCTTGGTGTCTGGCTGCCGTGGAGATGTCCCAATGTGCTAGCTCAGCGACGTGATGATCAGCAGTGTTGTCAGGCTTCTGAAGGCACCGGGACTGTCTCAGCTGCGGAAAGCAGTGGGGGAAAGGGCTTTTGGCAGAACTGCTGGGCTGTTGTTAGGACTCAGTGGCACCAAGTGCTTCTCTGTGCCTTGTCTCTGATGACCCTCTCCATGCAGCTGGGTCACTTGCCTCTCCCATTCCATCCCACACAGAGGGTAGTAGCATGTCCTGTTTTGGGGTGAGGACCCTGAGTGGAAGGAGATCCAGGACTGCTTGAAGGCCTGCAGTCCTACAGCGAGGTGGGCAGGGAGCATGGCCAGACGGGGAGGGCGTGGGCTCAGGCTGCTGGTGGGATCCTGACCCACCACTTACCCGCTCTGCACCCTGGGAAGGTCCCTTGACTTCTCAGTGCCTCTGTTTCTTCCTGCCTGCTTTCCATTTATTTTGCAAGGGGATGGAATCCAGGGCCTTGCATATGCTAGGCAAGGGCTCCATCCCTGAGCTCCATCCCCAGCTCCGTGTCCTCGCCTTTAATGGAGATAATACATTCAACCTGATAGACTTGTTATCAGGGTTAAATAAATTAATGTATGTGACATTTTCAGAGTTCCTGGCCTTTCCATGGTGGTCCCCATTTTCCTAGAGACTACTGAAGGGCCAGAGCCATGCTGTCATGCCCAGGATTGTAGGCGGTTACTCACCTACGCCTTTGTAGAGCTCAGTGACAGGGAAAGGAGGGACGCCGGGTCCCAACTTAAACACCCGATGGTGAGGGCCGTGGGATGGCCCTGGACCCTACTCTGGGCAATTGTGGGATGAGACTGGCTGCAGTGCAGGACACAGTGACCCACAGGGGGACGTGGCTGGTGGGTGGATCTGGTGGGGTGCAGATTATGGGGCAGGACTTGGGTGCTGGGTTGGAGTCAGGAGCTCAGACCTATGGGCTAGGTCAACCTGTGCTTGGCTCGCGGGGGACATGGCTTGACTTTCAGGGCTTCTTGTTGGCCTGCCCTGAAATGGATGGCAGAGCCTTGGAGAGTCCCCTGGCTCTTCCGAGTGTGCTCCTGAGCTGCATTTGTGCTTGTCTAGGGGCTGGGCTGGGCCTCTGGTCTCTGTGGTCAGGCTGTGGAGCTGTGGGGCTTCTCTTTGAGGAGTGTTCTTAGTGGTGTCAGGAGGGCTGTGCTGGAAGCTTCTGCCTGGAGCTTCCTTGAAGCCCCTCTGGTCACAGACTGCCCAGACTTTTGCCACCCAGGCTCCACTTCCCCTCTGACCATCCACTTCTGTCTCCCTGTTGCTGCCCCAGGACTTAGAGATCCGCAACAACGCCGCCACCTACCTCCCCCAGATCAGCCAGCTCCTCAACCACGTGCCGCGCCAGATGCTGCTCATCTTCAAGACCAATGACCTGCTGCGCAGCATTGAGGCCACCCTGGGCACCCGCGCCTCTGCCAGCTCCTTCCTCAACATGTCACGGTGCTGTGTCCGGGCGCTAGCCAAGTGAGTATGGGCCCTGTTCTGGTCCCCTCTCAGCTCCCAGCCTGCCCAGGGCTCCTGCTTGCCTCTGCTATTCCCACAGTCCATGGGCGCCATCTGCATTTCCCAATCTCCACTTCTCCATGCCAGGGGAGCTGAGGTTAGAAAACAGCTCTGGTGAACTGGCAGGTGCCCTGGGTCTGTGTCTTTGGGTCTCCCAGAGAGTCACTTGTATATGTGAAAGGGTGGATTCTAGGATGTCATCTTCCCAATCCAGCTTCTAGATGATTCTTGCCCACACTGAAGTTTGAAAGGTTTGGGGGAGTCTCAGCCCTTTGCAGGTGTCCCTGGGCTTGGGGTCAGGAAGCCCTGGTGTGACCCAATCTCTAACTGGTCTTGGGACTTGGCTGTCTGTGATTGGCCCAGCAGGTAGGCCAGTGGCTCTTTTTCCTGCAGAGTGGCTGGCCAGCAGGCTGTCTTGGAATTTCAGGCCTTTTGGTTGTCTCAGTGCCTTTGGGGTGCTGGTGAGGAAGGGAAGGTGCTTTCTCAGGGAGCTCATTCCAGAGGAACAAGGACTCTGGCCTCCCGTGGGGTGGGGTGGAATACCTTGGAAGGAACGTGCCCTCGTGGAATGTTCTCACTGGCTTGGGGTCCACTCCTAGCCCATCTCTCCTGGGCAGGAAATGGGTCTTTCTGGGAAACTACTCGGATTTGACCACATATATCATGTACCTTCTATCAGATATCAAATTAGATCACAGCAAAATATACCGCACACTGAAAGAGCTGGCCATGATTTATTCTTCCTCTGAGGGCTTGGGAAGTCAGGTCTTGAATAGGTCATCGTCGTAAACACCAATTTTTATTGTGTCCTTTGTTGGTACAGAAGGGATGGAGCTGGGCTAATGTGTAATGGCCTCAGCCTCCCTGGACATGACCAGGTTTTCAAGTGACTCTTGTCCTGAGCAAGTTTGGAAAAGCTTTCAGTATATTTGAGCTTGGGGAATTCTGGGTTGGCATATATTTACTATACTTTTGGGAAAAGAAGTTTTGGAATATTCCACCCAGTGAGCCTCTCTGACCTCTGACGCCCTGTGAAACAGCTGCTTTTCCTTACCCCACTTATTTGAAAAACTGCTTTGGCGTGTTTGAGGTCCTCTGACCCTGTGGTCAGGCAGTGGCATGATCAGGTCACCAAGAGTAGTCCCCAGGGGCAGGGGCTGGTGCGTTGGCCAAAGCCACCATCTCTTGTTTTTCTCAGTTGTACTGAGCCAGTGTCCTGACCGCTTATCTCTCCTTTCTTGCCCTTCCTCCAGGCACAACAAGAAGAATGCCTGTTCGTTCTTCAGAAGGACCCAGATCTCTCTCAGCGAGGCCTTGAACTTGTGGCAGATCAGCCTTCACGAACTCCTGCTGCGTGTGAAGGGGCTGAGGCTGCCCGGCTGGGTCTCGGCCCTGCTTTGCTGGCTCTTTCCTGTTTCACTTTGAGCTACTCCTTAACTCCTGCCCCTTCGTGGTGGATTTCCACTCCTGTCTTTCCTGCGTTCCCTGACTCCACCCACCTTCTCTGCCCCATAGTGGTCAGGAGTCCCGGGGTCCCTCATGGCCTGTGGCACCATCATGCTTCACCTTTGGAATCCCTGTGCCCACACTTGTCTCAGGTACCGTGGACGAGGTTTCTGTCCTTCCCCAGGGAGAAGATGCAGTAGCCTACTTCCCACTGCTGTGTGGCCACTGGCTGGACGCCACCTCCATTTCTGGTCACCCATTCTGTTTTCAGGATGGACCACACGTGCACGGAGAGCACATTTAACTCATAGGAAGTTTGATTTTGTCAGAGGTGAGCATGGTCCCTGACCCTGAGGGAGAACAGGCTTCCTCTCCTTGCCATGTCACTCCCCAGAGGTGCCATCTGAGTGTGTCACTGCTGCCACGGTGACCCTGTTGGTGTTTTATGTATGTATCATGTTTCAGTAAATCCCTCTCAAGTTTGCAGGGTTGTCTGTCCTGACTCACTGGTTCCCCCCCTGCCTTGGCCACATGCCCGTTCAGACTGTGTCCCTGGCCCTTGCCACACCACTTAGAGCAGCTCTAGGAAGACCTGGGAGATGAAGTCAGAGTTTGGTTGGTGGCATTTTTATTCCACACTGGCCAGTAGTGGACTTGAACGCCTAGTGCCAAGAGGGTCTTCTGCCTGGCATCCTCCCTTGCGATCCTTCCAAGCTGGAAGAAGCCTTTTCCTCTCTGGGGCCACTTCCCACTTCCTGCTTCTTGGCGGCTTCTCCTTCCATCCAAGTCTCTGAGGCCTTGATTGGAGGAGGTCAGCAGCTCAGAGCTCGGCAGAAGCCTCAGGCTGTTTTCTGTGGGTTCTCACCTCATTCCCTTGACCTGGGCCACCTGTCTTACCCTCTGTTTCTCTTTTGGTGACCCCAGCTTCAGGGGTACGCTTGCACCTGGTCTTCCCAGTCCTTCTGAAGACTCTGGTCCTGTTCCTGAACACCGGGTCCCTGGCTGGGCTTCCCCTCCGAAACTCCCAGGCACCTGTTGAATTGTTTCTACCTGTCACCTGCACCTCCCCCCAGCTCCATCATCTGCTCCTCTGTTTGGGACACCCCTGCTCTAACTCCTGTGGCCACATGGTCTCCAGGTCCCCGAGACCTCAGATCTGGCAGGTCCCCACTCCTTGAGCACCCATGTGCACAGATGCCGATTGTATCTGGGTCTCTCTGATTTTCACCCAATCACAGGGGTGGAAATCCCTGAGCTCGAGTCTCATTTTTCTATTCCCTTTATTTATAAGACAATCAGCAGATTTTCTAGTGATCAGAGATGACTGCAATCCTTTTATTTCCTAAAAGAATTGATTGTTCTTAGTGACCAGTTGGATGGACCCAGGGGCCTATGAGAATAATTTGTAAGATCTGTTATTAATCACGAAGATGTGCTGCATATTCTGTTTTGTGGTATCTTTTATAGCCACTGAAGTAAATAGAAATGTCCTTTCTGTTCAAGGTCATGGGCATTTGCTTTTCTCTTTTGTTTTAGTGGTTGGCTTCCTCTGCACTGGGACCTAGAACATCTTCATGTGGCCGGTGGGCCCAGACCCCACACATTTCTCTGGGAAGAGCAGAGAGGCAAGGAGAGTTAGAGGTTCAGGACAGCTTGAAAACAGTAGAGCAGCAGACTGTTGAGTGCTCTCCGCGTGCAAAAGGCCATGACAGGCTCTGAAAATACATTACATCATTGAATTGTCCCATCAGCTCTCAGACGGAGCATCATTACCCTCAGTGGTGGGAGCCAAGGATCAGAGAGGTTTACTAGTTGCCTGTAGCCATATAGTTTTGATATTTAATTCTACAGATAAAGCTTATCCTTGCTCCTTAAGCTGTCTTGGGGGTGTGAGTTGTGCCTTCCAGATCTGTGCCTAGCACGTAGATATCCTGGCTTACAGCGGGTGCACCATCAGCAGCGTGCAGACACGGAGAGTCTCAGCACAGCTGGTTATTTTCAGGGATGTTGAAATCTGTGCATTTGAAAAGCCACACATGTACTCCTCCTGCCTGAGGCACTGCCTTGGTGGCCAGGTTCAATCCTGAGCGTTTGTCGTCCACTCCCAGGATCAGAGGTGGCCTGTTCCTGCATTGCAGTCTGTCTGGGGCCCTTCTGTCACAGCTGGGGAGCTCTGAAAATGAGTCTAACGGCATCTCAGAAAACAAACTATCTCCAGGAGGCACCCAGGCAAATCTTGGGGGGCAGGGCTGTTGGGAGATTTGGAATGACCCTTTGCAGAGGCAAATGTGACAGGAATGATACCTGAATAGAGAGTGGCCTGGGAGGGTAAAGCATGAGCAGGGTCTGAGTGGGGCGTTGGTGACTGGCAGTGTCCTAACAGCCAGGTGAAGGAAACCAGAGTGGCGATTCCCAGGCCTGGTCTGGGGGCGCGATGCCTGATGAGTCTGGCGGGAGGGCCCTGTGCTCGTCCAGAGGCCTTGAATACCTGGTGACCTGGCGCCACTGCTGCTCTTGGTCAACAGGAGGCCCATTCCCTGAGCCCTGAGCCTGCAAACATTTTAGTAAAGGCCTCGTGTGGCCACTTGCTCAGCAGGCCCCCGTCTCACCTCCTTGCCCCCTCTCCGTCCCTGCTTCCCTCTGTCTCTCCCCTGCTCCTTTCTTCCTGTGAAGCAAACCTAGCTCGGCTCGCTCTCCTTTCCTGCAGAAGGATGGATTGGCCTGGGGAAGAGTGACACCTTGGGCTGTGGCCACGATGTCTATTTCCCCTCATGGGTGCCTCCCGGCCTGCTCGCCTGGCTCCCCCGCAGGCTGCCTCAGCCCCGAGCTCCGGCCAGCCCTGCTTCTCCCAGGTCACGGTGCTGGGGGCATGTAGGCTGTTTTCCCATCCTGAGCTCCTCCGACATTTCTTCTGGTTTTCCTCTTTCCTGTGTGCTAGAGGGAAGGACAGATCCTAAGATTGGCAAAATGGTGACATTCGGCCTCCCAGCCCCAGCCATTCAGCTCCGAGGTCCTCATCCCTTGTCCCTGCACATGCATCCTCCGCAGTGCCTCTCTGACTCCTGGGTGAACCCATAACTGGGGCCTTGGTAAAACGCAGGTGCTGACCCTGAGCCTGGGTGGGCCTGAGAGCCCGGGTTTCTGAGGAGTGCCCAGAGGGTGCTGATGCTGCCCCAGGGGACATCCTTTGAATGGCAAGGACCTAGATGGTTGGAATCAGTGGCAGGTGCATCCCCTGGGAGCTTGTTAGAGATGCACATTCCCAGGCCCCGGAATCACCAAACTAGAGACTCTGGGCGGAGCCCACCTGTCCGTTTTAACAATTCTTCCAGGGGATTCCGAAGTCCGGAATCACTCGGCTGCGGAGCTCCTTCTGTCTGAACGTCAGGATCACCTTCAGAGATGCAGATGCACAAGAGTCTGAATTAATTGTTTTGGATGGAGGCCAAGCACTTTCCAAAACTGTTTTGATCTTAACTTTTTATTCTGAAATAACTTGAGATTTCTAGTAAGCGTTGCAAAGATGGTGCAGAGGGTGCCCACGAACCCATCCCCTACCTTTCCTAACTCGAACCTCTCATGTAACATCTCATGGCAGGCTCCCTTGATTAGTAAGAAGAAATCAATGTTAGTTCAGTACGAGCAACTAAACTACAGTGGTTCAGATTTCACTGGTGTCTCCCTGTTGCAACCTTATGTTCAGTTGTCCTGTCTCCTTAGACTTCCCTGACCCATGACAGTGTCTGACTCTCCTTGTCACTCACCACCTTGACACTTGGGAAAAGAACGCGTCAGGTATTTTGCAGAATGTCTCTCCGTTTGGCTTTGTCTGATGTTTTCTCATGATTATCTGTGGTGAGGGGCCTTGAAATAGCAGCTCACAGGTGAAATGCCTTTCCTACCACGTCCCATCCTGGAAATAGGACATCGAGGTGACTTAAGAGTATTTGTTCCTTAAAGTTCCCCATCAGGGAATCAATCTAACAAAAGAGGTGAGAGACCGCCACAATGAAAACTACAGAACACTAAAGAAAGAAATTGAAGAAGACCTTACAAGATGGAAGGATCTCCCGTGTTCTTGGATAGGCAGGATTAATATTGTCAAAATGGCCATACTGGGTTGGGGTTATAGCTCAGTGGTAGACTGCTCACCTCGCACGTGCAAGGCCCTGGGTTCAATCCTCAGCACCACATAAAATAAGTAAGTAAAATAAAGTTTAAAAAAAAATGGCCATACTACCAAAAGCACTATACAGATTCAATGCAATTCCTATTAAAGTTCCATTGACGTTCTTTATAGAAGATATACAAAGAACCCAAAAAACTTCACACCCCCAAAACAAATAACCCAGTTAATAAATGGGCTAAGGAACAGAACGGCCACTTTACAGAAGAAATATGAATGGTCAACAAATACATGAAAAAATGGTCAACATCTCTATCAATTAGAGAAATGCAAATTAAAACTACACTGAGATTTCATCTCACTCTGGTCAGAATGGCAATTATCAAGAATATAAACAACAGTGTTGGTGAGGATGTAGGAAAAAGGTTCACTTATATGTTGCTTGTGGGACTGCAAATTGGTTTAACCACTCTGGAAAACAATATGAGACTTCTCAGAAAACATGGAATGGAACTACCATTTGACCCTTTTATCCCATTTCTCAGTATGTACCCCAAAGGACTTAAAATCAGCATACTACAGTGACTCAGCCACATCAATGTTTATAGCAGCTCAATTCATAATAGCCAAGCTATGGAACCCAACCTGGGTGCCTTTCAACAGATGAATGGATAAAGAAACTGTAGTATATATACATGATGGAATATTATTCAGCCTTAAAGAAGAATGAAATTTTGGCATTTGCTGGTAAGTGGATGGAATTGGAGCCTATCATGCTGAATGAAATAAGCCCATCCCAAAATCCAAAGGTAGAATATTTTCTCTGATATGTGGATGCTAACCCACAACAAGGAAGAGGAAGAATGGAAGTTCATTACATTTGACAAAGGGAAATGAAAGGGAGGGAGGGGGAATGAGAATAGGAAAGATAATAGAATGAATTGGCCATCATTTTCCTGTCCTCATATATGAGTACATGACCAGTGTAACTCCACATCACGTACAACCACCAGAATGGGGTCCTAACTGGAACAAGTTATTCTGTGTATGTATAATATTTCATAATATATTCTATCACAAAAATTAAGTTCCCCATTAGGGTTGGCACCTCTGCTTTAGGCTCATACACCTTCCAGATGTCTTCAGAGGAGGAAGAAATGCAGAACTCCTCCCCCTGGCATTAGGCAGAGCCTTTCTGAGATGGAGAGAATCTGGCTACTCCCAAGGCAGAAGGTTCTCAGGCAGCCAAAACCTGCAGATATGCCAAAGCCAGGTGATAGACATGGTGTTCACATCAACTGCACATGAAGCCTTTCAGAGCACGCAGTGTAGCGCAAGCAGAATGACCCGTGAACAGGACATCCGAAACCTGAACTCGAGCCCCTAGGGTTAGACCTAGCATGAGCAGTTTTCTTTCCTAGGTGGGTTTGCAGTTCTACAAGTGGAAGTCACCAGGGCTGGTAGGGGGCCACTGGAAGTCACCCCCAGGGTAGGCCTGGCACCCTCTGCATGAATCTGCTGGTGGCCCCCTCTCAGTGCTGGACCAGGGCCAGATCATCACACCCAGGGTGGTGGCTGCTGGCCGAGCCCATGACCCCTGGTCATGAATGATGGAAGTGGTTGGTGGCCCTTCTCCAGGTGAGTGGAAATGGAGGGGGAAGTTCAGAGGGACTGACTGTCAGCAGCACCGACTTCTTGCCAAGGCTGACACTGGGTGGGGCATGAAGCTCCTCCCGTCTCCCCAGGCTGGTGAGCAGGGACAGAGGTCAGGCACATGGGCTGCTCCCTGCTTGGTTGGCGCTGCCAGGGCTGTGTAGCTGCCCCCAGGGTGCTTTTCCTTCCTCTGCCCAAGGTAAGCATGAGCACATGAAGTCTGCAAATGTCCATTGACATGACCGTCCCCATCATTGAGATAGAGAGTATAGTGTAGCCATTAAGGGTATGGGCTCTCAAGTGGGCCTGTGCTCCCCTATTCTGGCTGTGTGATCATGGTCAAGTAACTCGACCTATCTGGGCCTCAGTTCCTCAGTTTGATAAGTGGACATAATAGTTCGTACCCAACAGGGTGACTGAGAAGATCTGGTTAGGTGATAGCTACAGTGTGCTTGGAGAAGATGAACCACACCGTGCTTAATAAATATTTATTACAAACCCCTATGGCAGACACAATTCTCAACCTCCTTAGCTCTTGCCCACTTTCTCTTTGAGAGACTAAAAGAGTGAGGTCTTGGTCTCCCAGCCTGCCTTGCAGGAAGGTTGACACTTGGCATGAGAGGTTGAATGACAGGTGAATGAGAATCTTCTGGAGAGCTTCTGGGAACGTTTTTCTTCAGAAATTGATAAAGGGATAGTTTGTCTGTATTGCCTCTTACTTCCTGCAGGGAGGTGAGGCTCGTGTATGGCTTAGATTGTTTGGCACTATGGCAACTATTTTGTGACCTGAGGCAATAAGCACAATGTGATATGTTATTTAAGAAGTGATATGAACTGAATGATGTTGCCTTCAATTCTTAAGTCCAATCCCTACTCCCACTGTAATTGTTTAAATGAAGGGCTGCTCTTAAGTTAGAGCTAAATGGAGTCCCCAGAATGGAGTTCTAACCTTATAGGGCTGGTGGTTTCCTTATAAGAAGAGTAAGAGTCATCAGGACTCTCCACCTGCACAGAGGGACCACCATGAGATGACACAGGGAGAAGGCAACTGTGGACAAGTCAGGAAGCCTGGCTGTGCTGGTCCCTTGATCTTGGACTTCCAGCCTCCAGAACCATGAGAAGTTCATTCCTGCTGTTTGAGCTGCCCAATCTGGGATTTTGTTACAGCAGCTGGAGCTAACATAGGCATCTTGCATCTCCCAATGGAGGCTGGGCGGTGTGGCTCCCAGAATTCATGGATGTTAGGACCGAGGGCAGAGGGGCGCTGCTGGGTGTGGTAAATAGCTCTGGGTTCCCAGGGAGAGGGCTCCCATTCACTCTGGAGTGACTCTTGACGGAGGATGCAGGGTGGTTTTTGTTTTGCCTGGGGAGAGGGACCAAATAAGGTGAGTGTGGCCAAGGCCCTGGGCTGTTGGTGACAGCACATGTGGTAACTTTCTGTTGTAGACAAGGATGTGACTGGTCCCTGAGAGCTTGGGACCTTCCTCCTTAACCAGATGGTCCCTACACCTGTGGCCTGGAGGTGGCAGTCAGGAGGCCCCTGTCAGATCTTGATGACGCTGACCATTTGCCCTCACTTCCTATAGCTGCTGTGACAAACCCCTGCAAACTCAGGGGTGGGTGGCTTAAACAATGGATTGGTCACCTTTCAGTCCTGGAGGTCAGACATTCCCAGATCAAGGCCTGGGCACTGCATTCTTCTGGAAGCTCTGGAGGAGAAGCTATTTCCTGGTCCTCTGGTTTTTCAAGGCTGCCTGCATTCCTTGGCTTGTGGCTGCCTCACTCCAACCTTTTCTCCACTGTCACGTCTTCTGACCCTTTGCCACCCCTTGGAAATGCCCTTGGGATTACACTGGGTTCACCTGGATAACTGGGGCAAGGTCCCAGTGTCGAGACCCTTATCTCACCATGTCCACAAAGTCCTTTGACCGTGGAAGGCAACATTTACAGGTTTCAGTGACTGGGAAGTGGACATCTTTGGGAGGGAGGGGAGCACTGTTCTGCCAGCCACACCAGTGAATCCTGTGGTGGGCATGGGTGCTAGGGCAGGCTTCGTGCCCACACATGAAGCAGCCATGGCAGCAGCAGTATTAGCTGGGCGCTGACCACACATTTGTCTCTGCATGGATTCAGTTTCACTTAACTCACGTGACAGCTCTATGATGTCTAGGGCTTTGTAGGGGAGTGAACTGAGGCACAGAAGGCTTAGGTCATGTGAGCCAGATGGTCTGCAGCCACGAGATGGTCTGGGCTCTCGACTCCCACATTGCTTTAACTTTCTCTATTCCTCCACTGGAACCTCTGAACCTGGACTTGCCAAGGTCGCCCGAGCAGGGACCCTCTCCCTCCAGTGTCTGGAACTGGTGGGCTCCTGCAGGGGGCACCGTGGGGAAAGGGCAGCCCTGAGCAGTCATTTCTCTGCAAGGAGAGGTCTCTGCCAGACCTCACCCAGCCAGCTGGACCTTGGACACCAAGGTCCTGGGGCCACTCTGGGTGCCGGATTCACTCCTTTCTGGGGAAGTCCTTGTAGGGCAGTTACCATGGATAGAAATGCAGTGTTGCCCCCACGGTGAGCCGCCTTCTTAACTGTTTCTTTCCCTCCAAAGTATTCAGGGAGAAGCAGCAAGACTGAGGGAATTCAGGAAAGAAACGGAATGTTCAGAGGTTTCAGTGAGCTGGTTGGAAGTGAGTCCCGATGGTGGTGATTAACGTCCAGGACAGTCTGGTGGTGGGTGGCCCGAGCAGGCTCTGCTCCGTTCCACCTTTGACCAGGATTGGATTTTCTGGCAGGAGCCTGTGTCACTCCCTGGGGCAGGCAGCTGGGGATGAGAACTGCGGTTCATACTGTCACTGGGTCCTGGAGCCTCAGCTGCATGGGTGGTGGCCCTCAGGTTGCCCTGCTCCGCAGGCTGTGGTCAGTGTGAATAGACAGTACCAGTGACAGGGACAGGGACAAGCAACACTGAAGAACCAACATGCATGGCCTGGAAATGGGCAGTTGCCTACCCAGTGTCCCTTGCAGCTCTAACAGGACTCCCTTTCCTGCAGGGATACGTACTCATTTCTGCAAGTGTGCTGACTCCCTGCAGCCTTGGGGACAGATAGAAGGCCACACTATGTCTACAGAGATTAGCTCCAGTATGGAGTCCTGGTTCCAAGCAGACCTTTCAACTGGAGACTTGGGAGTGACACCTCCCCACTGGTTGCTCGCTCCAGTGGCTGTCTTGCCTGCCTCATTCTTTGAGCCCCTAGATTTAGCTATTCCTGCAGGCCAGACCCACCCTTGATATTTTTCAAGCATGTGAACCAAAAAGATCTGCAATCTGTCACCCATTTTTTTATGTGTGTGTACATTATTTTAAACTGGTCATCTTATTTTTTTACCTTAAAAATTCCTAGTCATTTTAGTTATCTTTAAGGGTCCTGAATCCATGTTGAGGCGTGGAGAGCTGGAGAGGGCCAGAGGAGAACCCTTGGGTATGGATAGAAAAGAAAGCCATCTACTCGCTGGGTGTTCTATGATTCCATTGCAATGAATTCTTCTTATTATTGCTGTTATTGAAATCATGAGAGGAAGGGCTACTGATTGGTGTCTTTGTTTTATTTTTTTTATTGACTTATTTTTGCAATGTTGGATCCAACCCAGGGCCTTGGGCATGTCAGGCGAGCACTCTTCCACTGGGTCATGTTCCCATCCCTGACCGATTCCTTTTACACCATCAAATACAGAGACCCGTGTCATTTGGGCTGGATGCCAGCTACGTGGCTGTGCTTTGGACGGTCGTGAGGCTTGTTTTCTAATGACTCACGGGCTTCTTAGAACTGGCTATCTGGCTGAAACAGGCTTAATTTCTCCTATTGATTCTGCTGGTTGCAGTCCACATGGGTCACCCCCAAGAGAGCAGGTGCCGTTTCCTTGATCAGAGTATTAGTTTGATACAGACATCCCAGAATGCTTAGGAGAGGACAGTCTCCCTTGGGTGTTCCCACCTGCCTGTGGGCATCACTGGCCAGTTCACAGGATCTACAGACGAGCTTGGGACCTGGAGCTATGTGGAAGCCTCGCTCTCCCCTGTGTTCTTCCTAACTATTTTCACACGTCGACTGGGCAAAATGAGACCTCTAATGACCTTGTCTGGGTGTGTCACTGTTTTAGAGACTCCTAAACAGGCTGGTCTTGGTGGTCACAGCAGCTCAGAGGCCTTGCTCTCTGCCTTTCTGTATGTCCAAGCCCTCTGCTCTCTACCTTGGTGACGGGCCTCAGCTTCCATCTTCCACACAGAACCTGCCAAGACCCCCCCTGCCCTGGCTGACCTGCCCCCTGACCGGTTCTCCTGACTCCCGTGCAGTCCTTAGAGGGCGAAGAAGAATCATCCTCCCTGGTCTCCCGCCTGCCTTGAACACCATGACTGTAGAGGCTGCCCCCAGCCTTTCGTTGGTTGTATCTCAGTCCATGGCTGGAGCATGCGTTTTTTTCTGTGCATTTCTTGGGGTGGAGAGTAGAAAGACAAGATCAGCCAGACCCGATGTCCATCTCTAATGACCTGTAACGACCAGCTCCCAAAGGAGCCGGCTTTGGGTAAAGGGGGAGTGGATTGCTTGCAGAAGCAGCGGGCAGCTGAGTCTGAGGTCTTCGAGGAGAAGCGGCCAGTAGTGTCAATGGGCAGCCCCACCTGGCAGGGAGATTTGATGGGACCATATCTCTACTTTTCTGAGGTACCAGGATGTCCCAGCATTTCCTTTTGACCAAGGAGCCTGTGTTCCCTGTCTCAGTGGATGATGCCATCTGCAGCCACCAGTTTCAAAAGCTGGGAGTAGCTTGGATCCTCCCCTGAGCCTCACTGCCCCCAACCCCCAGAATCTACCTCCTCATCTCTCGTACCTGCCACCTTTCTACTCCCGTCCACCTCCACCTGTTCACACCTGGTCTTTCCTCTAGTCTGCTCTCTCCCTGCTTGTACCTCCTATCCCCTGCTCCCCACAAAACTACCTACAGGTAAATTACCAAAAACCTGCTTGCCTAAGGACCGATTCTCCCAAAGACTAGCTTACCTCAAATTAAATATTCTTGAATGTTTTTAGAGCTATTTGACTTCCTATTATGTCTTACCTATTTTTTTTTGTATTTTAAAGATTTTTAAAAACCAATTTAGGAAAGATCATTTGACTTAATTTTGTATTTCTAATAAGTATTTATCACACATGCAGATTTTTGAGAATGATCATTTTATATTCTTATGTGTATCCTACTTTCACTAACTTTAAAGATAACCGATATTTAGCCAATGTGTCTAAAGACATCTTCCTCAAGATATAGCTGTTGTAGCAATACATTTGCAAGACATTAATTGCAATCAATTCTCATACACCGCGTTATCTTGATCCTGTAACTAAAGGTCTATCAACTCCAAGTGGAAAAGGGTACCAGTGTTGAGTTCTGTGTGATGTGTATTATTTTATGAATTAGGGGCTTCAAAAAATGATGTTCCTTTATGCAATATGGCAGGTTTGCTGAATCTCCCCACTGCCAATCAGTGGGAAACAGCGTATGCTCAACTTGTGTGTGCTGAGTGAACGAGCGAGTGGGATTCGGAGAGGAAGCCCTGGTACTGCCATTTGCAGCAAAGCAATTTATCCTGTCATTGAACTGCGTCAACTATCAGGAAGGGGACATTTGCCTCAGATTTTACACAAGGGAACCAGTGGAATGGAGTAGACTGGCATTAATAGAATGAGCTTTTGATTCGGGAAAGTAGACCAGATTTGTCTGGGGTTCTAAAACAGACATGCCCCACCACCACCACCATCATGACCACTGCAGATGCCACAGACTGATCACTGCGTCCTTGCACAGAGAGCTGAGGTGTGGCCCCAGGTTTCTTCTTAACTCAGCACACCAGTCAGCTCTCCAGGGAGTCGCCTGTCTTTACCTAGGGTAGTTTTAGGGCTTTTGTAAATGAAAGGAGGATGGGCTGGTTAACTTCTCCATCATGCCAGAACATCCCTAGATTTCTGTGATGGGAAGGAGATAGCTGGGTCTCATTTGGGGAGATTAATTTAAAGACATCACGGTGACATGGCCTACGTTAGAGAGCATTTCCACCAACAGCTTATGGCTGTGTCTCCGACAGGGGGTTCCTTCTGGGTTGCTGGGAGCCATTTGCACTGGAACCCAAAGGAGTTGTGAGTAAGAGTGTCCAGTTCGGGAGATGTAGTCATGACGTTGGGAAGTGTCCCTCGATGGAGTCCGGATCCTGTGGGTGCTGACCAGCTGGTCATGTTGGGCAGACCTCCCCCTCACCCGTTCTCTGATTTCTCATCTGTAAATAAGGAGATGGGTTACATCTGTGTTTCTCGGTTGTCGTGGTTTGGATATAAGTTTTCCCCCCAAACTCCTGAATTAATGCAGGAGTATTCAGATTAGATTATGAGAACTGTGGCATCATCATTCCATTGTAGTTTGAACAGACTGTCTCTAGGTGGTGACTGTAGGCAGGTGGAACGTGGCTGTAGGCAGGTGGGGGAACATGGCTGCAGGAGGTGGGTCACTGGGTGAATGCTCTGGAAGGGTCCATCTTCCCTGCAGCCCCTGCCCCTCTCTCTGCTTCTGGCCACCATGAGGTAAGCGGTGCTTCTCCACCGTGAGCTTTTTACCTTCTGGCTCACCTTGGGCCTGGAGCAATGGAGCCAGCCGACCCTGGACTAAATGTCTGAAACCATGAGCCAACATAAACAACTTTCCTTCCTCTGAAGTTCAGTCAGTCATTTTGGTCACACAATGCAAAGCCACATACTGGGTAGAGGTTCGCTGCTCCCAGGGGCTTTCTGGAGATCCCATTTCTGGGTATCACAGTGATTGGGGAGTTCTGCTGGCATTGAGTGAGTGGGGTCAGGGATGTCTGATGCCTTCCTGTGAGCATCACAGCCTTACTCAACAGAGTTTTCCTCTGATGTGTGAGATTTCTGAATGCCCCCCAGGATGCATATCTAGTGAAAACCCTGTTTATAACAATCCGGATCAGCAACCTAACTCAGCAGTGTGTGTACAGGCAAAGTGTTCTTTGCATGCTGAGTTTTCTAGAAATGCAATTACTATGAAAGTTGAGGGATGATTCATTTCTTGAGGAATCCCTGTTCACTATTTTGGAATGGCAACGTGGGACTTGTGTTTGAGTGGCCAGTGTCACCTACCTGTCTCAGTCTGACTTTGAATAATTATGACTGTAGAGATTTATAGTTTTTATGAATTTCATTTCAGGATGGTCAAGTGACGTTACCAAACACTCATTGTAAGGGGGAGTGTCAGGTCTGACTGGGCTGAAGACCATTCGTCTAAACATCCCCAGAGGTCCCTTGGAGCCTGTGAGCGTGGAAAGAAAAGTCAGTTGGCATGAAAACTAGAGAACATGCAGCCATGGAAATGGGTGAAAGCCAATTAGCATTCATAAATCGAGCAGCATCTGCTTCTGAGGGTGACCACTGCTGTACAACGCAGGTACTGGAGGGAAGTCCTTGATTTTGGACTCTGTCCAAATTGGATTCAGGACCAGACCTCCCGAGTTAGGTTAACCTTGTGATTTTTAAATTGTCGATGGGCTGAATGTTTGTGTCCCCTCCAATTCATATGTCAAAATCCAAATCTGCAATGTGATAGTGTTTGGATGTGGGTTCTCGGGGGTAAAGTAATTAGAACAGGATGGTTGAACCCCATGAATGGGATCAGCACCTTTATAAGAAGAAACATGAAAGAGGTGAGCCCCCTCCCACGCTGGGAGGGTGTGAGGAGAAGGTGGCCATCTACCAGTCAGGAAGTGGGTCCTCACCAGACCCTGGACTTGACAGTGCTTCCATCCTGAGCTTCCCAAGACTCCAGAACGATGAGAAAGAGATGGTTGTTGTTTCAGCTGCCAAGTCTGCGGTATCTTTGTTCCGACAGCTCAAACCAACGAAGACAGAAAGGGGTCCGACTCCTAAGTCTGCCTACCGTGGGCGGAAGTGAGCTCCTTTGCTTTTAGTCCTTCCGAATGCCTTGTTTTCATGATGCAATTTTAGTGGAATTAAACTTGAACAGTCCCAAATTACATAATTAATTACATTCAGCTTCAATTACAATCACTAATTGATCCAAGCCTGCTAGCACCACACTTTCATTATATGGCACATGATTATTGAGCCCTTACTTTGTGCTGGGAATAGAGCAGGAAATGGTCAATGTCTCCTGGGGAGGGAGAAGGGGGTGGGAGGTGGGGTTCTCAAGAAAAGCCTTGTAGGGATCGCTGGTTGTAGTGAAGGATTGGGTGCAGGGAGTGACAGACGGGAGAGCCCTGCTGGTCTTTCAGTTTACCTGGGAATGTCTGTGTGCTGAAAATCTCAAGTGGGCCACACTCTAGGATTGGGCAGGCTGTTTTTGGCCCCAGATGTCACATGTTGCACTCTAGATCTCTCTGATTTTCTCTTTCATTGACTCTTGAGTTTTAACTAGTTAAAAAGTTAATAGCAAATGTAAACCCGTGTGGTGGCATGCTTGTAGTCCCAGTTGTTTGGGAGGTGGGAGGATCACTTGAGGCTAGGAGTTTGAACCAGCTTGGGCTCTTCAGCAAGATCCTGTCTCAATAAAACAAAATGATTTAACATCTACAATGAACACCTGCCATCCAAGGTACTTCTGATCTCTCCACAAGTCTCACACCCAACTTTTTCTTGGGTCTCTTCCCTCCCCCCCCCTGCACCATAATCACAGGCCTTGCTACTCAAATCTGATGTGCATTTGGATCACAGGGTGTCTTCATACATACAGAGGCTGATTCAGCAGGCCTGCAGTGGGGTCTGAGATTCTGCTTGGCCCAAAAGTTCCCGGGTGATATCGATGCTGTATTGCAGGGTGCTGGGACCAATAGATCACCCTTCTTTCAGTTGTCACTCCCTGAGGTAGAAGCCAAAGGAAGATTATTAAATGTTGAGTCTATTCGTTCATCTGGGAGGTTGTCACAAAATGCCATAAACTGGGTGGTTTAAAGACAAAAGAAATTTCTAACGGTTCTGGAAGCTAAGAAATCCAAGATCAAGGTGCCAGCAACTTCAGTGTCTAGTGAGGGCCCACTTACCTGGTTCTTAAATGGTGCCTTCTGCCACATTGTCACATGGTAGAAGTAAACTCTTTGAGGTCTCTTTGAGAAGGCTATGAATCCCAATCATGAGGGCTCTACCCTCATGATCTAATCACACCCCAGAGGCTGTACTTCCTAAAGCGATCATTTTGAGGTTTAGGATTTCAATGTAGGAATTCTGGGGAGACGCAGCCTTCAGACTATTTCACTGAGCTTCTGTCCTGGTGCCTGCCAAGTAGACTGTGCTGTCATGGTTTTCCTAGAATGGAACCATTATTGTCTAATTGCTCCAGGGATGACTGTCTCCCTTTCCTTCTGTGTTCTTTTTTTCTTTATTATTATTATTATTATTTTTTCTTAGGGCAGGCCATGTTTTCTTATTTCTTATTTCTCCTGGTAGTAGTTTTATTAAGTAGCTCACCAAGTGAGTTCAGACGTGGTCAGGAAGATGATGATTTATTCATATAGTACTCCCTGTCCACGTTGGAGGAGCTAGGGCCTCACAAAAAAGGAGAGGTTAAAAAAAAAGAAGAAGAAAAGATGGTGCCTGGCGTGGAGAAGGTAGTCTATTGTGGATAGTGTAAGCACCCGTGTGTGGTATTACAATGTGCACAGCACCCTCCCTGTTCCAGGGCACGCCCAGGGTTCAGGGGGATGCATATCCACTGGACAGGGGAGGGGGCAGGCGGTTCTGCTCGAGAGGCAGAGGGCCTTTGGGAACCAGCCTGGCAGCTTAGAGTCCCACCTCAGAGGCCTTCCGCCTCAGCCTCTCCCCGCTCCCTCTTTGCCTCTGCTTTCCTCCTTGCCCTTCATCCCTCCTCAGCTTCCAATCTAACTTCTGGGCAATCAAACAGGAAGAGAAGCTGGAAATTGGGCTTTTTCTCAAAGAGAAAAGCGGAAGGAGTGCAATCACTTCTATTGTCACCACAGCCCGGCTGATAAGGCTCATCAGGCTGAGACTCCGGAGCCTGCGCCCCTTCTCCTCGTCCCTTCCTTCCTGCTCAGACTTGGGAGCACAGATGAGGGCTGCTTTTTATAGGAGGTGCACGTTGCGCTCCCTGCCTCGCCTGCCTGTGCCTGTGCACGGGCTCCAGAGCCAAGCTCCGTCTCTCTCCAGGGAGGCTGAGGCCAGAGGTAGCCTTGGAGCTCCTCACCTGAGACCGAAGCAGTTCAGGTGCAGGAGATCTCTGCTCCCTCTTCTCCTGGATGGTGTCTGAACCCCGAGGGTTTCTGTGGAGACAGCATCTTGCCCTTGACGCTGTCCAGCTCTGTGGGCATCTCCGCCATGATCTGGCCCTTGGTCCATTTGTGCCTATGATTGCTCCCTTCCTGGAGACAGTTACCTGGCAGACTCTAACACCCTCTGCACCTGGGTGACCTTCTTCATTCTGTTTAACCCCTTCAGAGGGGGCAGCTCCATTGTGACTTCTGTGCACAGCAATCACAGGATCCCCCATTCCTGAATGACTCCAAGGAGTGGGGGAATTCTGAGTCATGTACCTAGTCATGCCGTGTGGCTGCGACTTGTCTGGGGGGCTGGGCTCTAATCCAGAGGAAGCTTTGCTTAGGAAATGGTCACAGGTGCCCTGTGACCTCATACGGGGGTGGGGACTCCTGAGAGTGGAAGAAGGAAGAGGCTGCAGGCTCCTTCTCTAGGTCCCTTTGATGTCCCAGCTTTCATAAATCCTCCCTGACCATCTCCCTCCTGTTTTTATACATATGATAAATAGGTTCATACATACACAGATGCACATGCACATACATCTGCTTGTGTGTGCACACACAGTCTGCGTGTGTGTCCTTCTTTTAGTTGCAATTGGTGTGAGGTAGGTAATGGAGGCAGCAGAGAGGAGGTAGAAATCTTGCTCTTATAATGTTTTTTTTTCTCAAATCCTTTGCTTAGATTATGCATATATTCCATTCCCTTAAGAAAGATCCAAATAACTAGGTTTTTGAAATGAGAAGGCCTTCCTGCCCCGACCATCTGCAGTCTCAATCCCTTTCCTGAGGTGTGGCCTGGTTGGCTGCTGCTTGACGGTGTGTGGAGGGGAGGGTGTGTGTGGGGGAGAGTGTGGGGGAGGGTGTGGGGGAGGGTGTGGGGGAGGGTGTGTGTGGGGAGGGTGTGGGGGAGAGTGGGGGGGGAAGGGGTGTAGGGGGAGGGTGTGTGTGGGGAGGGTGTGGGGGAGAGTGGGGGGGGAAGGGGTGTAGGGGGAGGGTGTGTGTGGGGAGGGTGTGGGGGAGAGTGGGGGGGAAGGGGTGTAGGGGGAGGGTGTGGGAGAGGGTTGTGTGGGGAGGGTGTGGGGGAGAGTGGGGGGAAGGGGTGTGGGGGAGGGTGTGGGAGAGGGTTGTGTGGGGAGGGTGTGGGGGGGGAGGGTGTGGGGAAGGGTGTAGGAGAGGGTGTGTGTGTGTGTGGAGGGGGGAGAGTGGGGGGGAAGGCAGTGTAGGGGGAGGGTGTGTGGGGGAGGATGTGGGGGAGGGAGGGTGTGGGGGTGAGGGTGTGGGGGAAGGTGGGGGAGGGGAGGGAGGAATCCCATCTCTGAAGAGTGAAAAATTAATTCTTAATCTGTCATCAATATACCAAGTCTTTGATTGCTAGAGCATCTGCAGTGAGGTATTTCTAGTTTTACTGGCTCTCTTTGTGGAAGTCCAGCTGTGAAGGGCTCCTTCTGTCCCTTTGCCCCAGGCTCCTTCAGAAGCCTGCTGCTCTGCTCCGGCAGGGGACACTACTCTGCACTGTCATACTCTCAGGCGCGGTTTTAGGGGGACCTGGGCCTGTCGCTGGCTCTCCCTTCCTATGTCACCCATTCTTTCCAGACTTTGGTGCCTGCCGACAGCAAACCCTGCGGGCCGGGGCAGGATGGGTGAGGTGGGGATGTGTCATGATTATGATTCTGCACAGTCATCTTGAGGTCTAGGCAGCCTCCATCTTCAGGTCATGCTGAGGGTGAGGTTTGTTCGTTTTCTTTTTCCCTCGCGTTCTCTACGGTTTTTGGAGGAATAATTGGGAGGCAGAAACAGGGCTGGGCGTCACGACTCCGCAAAGCAGAAGGCAGAGGTGCCCCCTGAAATTGTAGGAAGCAAAAGGGGACCATTCAAGACCCCCAAGACAAAGAAAGGAACCCCCCAAATCAGAGGGCAAATAGGCTATCGTGGGCGAGCTCTGTTACTGATACAGACCAAATGCATTCAGGTCTTTCTGTGATGTGAGGAGTCATTGAATCACAGAACGTTCACCAGCTGCATACCACTTTCAATGGCTGTCATTTCCGAACACGGTGGGTCAGCTCATGGTCCTAAGCTGGGCAATAACAAGTTTTTTTTTTTTTATTCCAATCTTAAGTACTAATATCTATAACACTCTAGCCACACATCACACTTACACACACACACACACACACACACACACACACACACACACACAGGCTGAGAACGGGTTAAGGAGGTCACAGGGTCAGGGATGCCAGAAAGCAGCAGACTGAACTCAGATCAAAGGCAGAGAGGAGGTAAGACGGCGGAGTCTGGGGGTGGCTAGATAAGACGAGGACCAGCGGGAGAACAGGTTCAGGGTGTCAGAATGGGGGACTCATTCTCTGCCAGGGTCCCGGCCTAATGGCAGCTTGGAGTGTCCACTTGAGGCGCCAACTTGGAGTGGCGGGTGTGGGTCTCACGGGCAGAGAAACTGTGCTGCAATGAAGCCTGAGACAGAGGGTTGGAGGTTCATGGTTGAGGCAGTTTTCCTGAGCGAGGTTCCTGACAAGGGACCAGGGACCAGGTGACGGGACCACGTGTCCAGTCCTGAGGCATTCCTCTTTTCATGGGTCTCAGGTAAAGGTTTGCTTTATTCAGTGGTCTGGTTTGATAAGCTCATGGTCTGTTTTTTTTTTTTTTTTTTCTGATATGAGTTTGACATGCTCATGTATTTCTGATCATGCAGGTGAATTCAAGGGTGGTCATTTTTATTGGTGTGATTAATTTACTCATTGGTTTGTGACTTCTGGTCGTGCTAGGCAGATGGTGATTGTTTACTGTACAAAGATGGTATAGAGAGTCATTCTACCTGGGCACTTGGACACAAAACGGAGTAACTCAGGCGCAGTGTGAAAACTGCTTTTCTTTACGTCACAGAGAAACAGTGCAGGGCACAGCCAGCTCTCCACACAACCCCCAACCCCACCAAAAAGAATCCACTAAAAGCCTGGGCTTTGCTCTCCTGTACTGGCAGGAAAAGGCTCCTTTGAACTAGTAATCTGATAAATCTCTCCAAGACGACTAAAATGAACAGGGACATGAATAAATCCACAGTGTTATACAAATCAGAAAACTAGATCCAGCTTGCCTCAACTGATACTGATAAAAGTTACTCCCTGAAAAGCCACCGTGAGGCAGAAGAAATCTGTAAACCTCTTCTACGAACCCAATTTAAACAGACTCAGCCCAGTATTTGGGGGAATGAAAAACCACCAGGAATCCACAATTTGAAAACCAAGAATCAAAATGGACAAAACTAGGACCTTTTGGTATAGCTCTGACTTTTGGACTCACATTAACATTTCACATACTCAAAAAATAAATAATTCAAACCAACAAGGATGTGGAGGAGCCCCAAATGGGATACAAACAGTAACAAATTAACTTAACTCTGTTACAACAGAATAATATAGCCATATTGAACCATGGGAAAGCAAAAACATAAATAACTCAGGAAAGTGGAATTTTGACTATGTACTTTAAAGCTGCAGATAAAAAAAGAAGTACATAAATTGTACTTTAGTTAGTAAATCTATTTTTCACAGGGGTTTCAAAGGGCTGGGTATGGTGTTGCACACCTGTAATTCCTGCTGCTAGGGAGGCTGAGGCAGGAGGATGGCGAGTTCAAAGCCAGTCTTGGCAATTTAGTGACGCCCTAAGCAACTCAGTGACGCCCTGTCTCTAAATAAAATATAAGAAAGGGCTGGGGATGTGGCTCAGTGGTTAAGTGCCCCTGGGTTCAATTCCCAATACCAAAAAAACCAAACCAAAACAAAACAAAACAAAAAAACTGGAGCTGCTAGGATTGAATAAATAAATATTTAAACAAATACAGATTAATAAATAGAGAAGATTAAGGAATCGTCAAAGAAAGATTAAGGGTAATGATAGCCAGGATTCTTGCTGTCAGAGAAAGACATACAACCAAGGGAGAATGCTAAAATGAACCCTGAAATTTATCGGAGGCATCAATATTAACTAACAGTTAACAAGTGTATAGACAAGTAGATACAGATATACATGCATGATTCCTAACTGTGTAAAGAAGGCTTAAAAGCAACTCAGTAGCTATAAACATGGCTCCTACCTATGCATTGGTTTCTAATACCATTCTCTGGAAAAAGACCCCTGGGCTTCTTGGAATAATGGTTGATCTCAGGCCTGAGACAGGGACAGTATAAGATGGGACTGCAACAAAACTGGGATGTCAGAAAGTAAGAAATACTTAAAAAAAAGTGATGGGAGCATGTTGAAAGAATTCAGAAGCCAATTAGGAGGGGCTTCTACTGCCCAGATCTGATCGATTCAAGCAACCAAGTAAATAATGACAGTACTGGATTATAATTTATAGGATAAAATGTGTATGTGTGAGTGCATACTTCATAAATAACTGAATAAGGAAATTAAAGGATAGCTCCTACAGTAGAATTTGAAGTCATTGTTATGAACTACCTGTTAAAAATTTGCATGTTGAAACTCCAACAACCAGGGGCATGGTATCGGGAAGGTATTTAGGTTTACATGAGGTCAGGGATTAGTGTCTTTATAAGAACAGAAAGAAACTATAGGTGTCTTTCTCTGATTGTATCCTGTGTGTGTGTGTGTGTGTGTGTGTGTGTGTGTGTGTGTGTGTAGAACAGAGTAGAATTGTTGCAGGCAGCAATCATCAGTAGATGCTAATATCAGGGTGAGCTAGGAGAAACAGGATGTCTTCATGTTCTCAAAGTATCTTCCTCAAGAGACTCAGTAATTTCAAACAAACAACAACAACAAAAAATAATGTTAGAGTGGAGAAACTTGGTAGATATCACTTTAAGTTAGTATCACCTTGTCACCAGTAATGAGACATGTAGACGTCATGTGTTGGCCCAAGAAGGGATGACAGAGCTTCTGAGGTCTTCATTGCCAGAAATGTACAACATAAATTTAACCATGAGGAAACATCAGGCAGACCCAAGTTGAAGCACTGTCTACAAAATAGCCGGCTAATGTTCTATAAAGTCAGGAAAGGCCTGACCATCAAAGAAAGACTAAGGAATTGTCACAACTGGAGAAGGAATGACAACTACATATGATGTGGGATTCTGGATTGTATCATTGGCCAGAAAAAGGACATTGGCAAAACTTTAATAAACCTAGAGTCGTTTATGGTATTTTTATCAATGTTAGTTTCTCAGTTTTGATGATTGTTCTATGGTTATGTAAGATGTTGACATTGGGGGGGTTGGGTGGAGGGTACACAGGAAGTTGTGCTACGAGAATTATTTTTAAAATATGAGATTTTTATTTTTTAAAAAGGAAAAGTTAAAAAATAAACTACATAAAAGCAAATTTGAAAAGCACCTGATAGTATGAAGAAGAAACTACCCATAATTGTGTTGCTCAGAGAAAACTTGTTGCAATCATTTTGGTATATTTTAGTTGGATCTTGATTATATGTATTTGCCTCCTGTCCACTATAGCATTAGCACTCCATCCCCCGGTCTTTGAAACCTTGTATGTGCATATTTAATTTATATAATACTTTTCATCAAATAAGTATAATTAATGATATAAATACTTTTAAAGATTTTTTTCTAGAAATGACATAATTTGATCAAGTATTTTTTAATTTTTAAATTCGTTTTAATTAATTATACATGACAGTAGAATGCACTTTGATACATTATATATAAATGGAGTATGATTTCTCATTCTTCTGGTTATACATGATATAGAATCCCACTGGTTATATAATTATATATGCACATCGGGTAATAATTCATTCTATTATCCTTCCTACCCCTATACCCCCTCCCCTCCCTTCACTCCCCTCTATCTCATCTAAAGTTACTTCCTTGCCTCCCACTTATTGTGAACTAGCATCCACATATCAGAGAAAATTTTGGCCTTTGTTTTTTTGGGGATTGGCTTATTCCTTCTCCAGCTCCATTCATTTACTGTCAAAGTCCATAATTTTATTCTTCTTTAAAGCTGAGTAATATTCCAACATATATATACATATAGAAACCCCTGACACAATCCTGAGGGCAACTTGAAGCTGGACTTCTAGGCTCTCAGACCACGAGAAGGTGCATTCGTATTGTGAGCCACTCAGCCCCATGCACTGTGGGGCACCTGAGCCAACTGATGCTCCTGACCTGGTTGACTGTCAAGCTGAAGCCTCTGGAGTTCAAGGTCCCCCAAAGGCCTGCTCCACTCCTTCAGTGTCACCACCTGCTACTCCCCTGGGGACACTCTGCCCTCAGTGGTGTGTCCCTACCTACTGGGAGTGGTCCTGCCTCTGGGCCTTTGAACACGTGGTTCTCTCTTGGTTTCCACCCTTCCCGCTCCTGACCATCATGCCCCACCTCCATGAAGTCATCTCAGACTCTCTGCTCCACTCCTGCTCCAATTTCTACCCTAACAGACAGACACACTTGCTGGGGCTGTGTTGTGTGGTCTGCTAATTATAGTGTGTGTTACTCTTGTCTTCCCGACTCACAGTTCTGAGACACATTCTGAGCAATGTGTCCTTGGGTGGCTTTCTTTGTTAAAGAGGATCCTTACACATGCCTACATGGTAGGCAGGTGGGGGGCATGTTTGCAGGAAGTAGGTCTCTGAGGGTGTGCTTAGTGTTCTTAGAGCCAAGATGATCAGACATGAGATAAAATCAAGGACAAGGGAAATAATACAGTCAAGAAAATCAGCACACACGAGATGTATGGAGCCCCTGCCTCATCACACAGCATTCTGTTCTATAGTAAACTTTTTTATTTTTGGTACTGGGGATTGAACCCAGGGGCACTCAACCACTGAGCCACATCCCCAGCCCTATTTTGTATTTTAATCAGAGACAGGATCTCACTGAGTTGCTTAGCACCTTGCTGTTGCTGAAGCTGGCTTTGAACTCTTGATCCTCCTGCTTCAGCCTCCCAAGGCACTGGGATTACAGGTGTGTGCCACCAAGCCCGACTATAGTAAACTTTCTTTTTTTTTAATAAGTAGTGGTACACTTTAAAATGATGACAAAAGCCTAGGACAGTAAACACATAAACCAGTAACAGTCCCCCATTTTCATTATCAAGTACTATGTACTCTGTGTCATTGTATGGGCCGTACTTTCTGTGACTGGCTGCACAGTAGGTTTGTTCAGCATCATCATAAACACTTGAGTGATGTGTGCTGCTTGGCCTCCTGTGGCTGGAGTGTCACCAGGCCATGGGAATTCTTCAACTCCATTATCATCTTATGGGCCCTCTGTAGTACGGAGGGTCCATCATTGACCCAAAGGTCATTGTCAGGTGCACCACTTAATAACTTTGAATAGCTGACTGCCTTATGGGAAGGAGGGAGGAAGGTGGGGCCATGGGATTTCTGGAAGTTCTGCTACCGACGCCAAAGGCAGCAGATGTGACACCCTGGCCCACGCCTTGCTCTTGCAGACAGGGTTCATTGGTGACGGCAGAGAGCCTTCTCATCCCTCTGAACCCAGAGCTTCCTGTGGCCATTTCGGTTGGTCCAGGCTGGCTCAGGAGATGAAAGGCTACTTACTCTCTGTTTTCTGCTTCGTGTCAGGCATTTACACTGATTCATACTTCCGTTTTGCATAGAGGGAAGGTGGATGTGATGGTCCAAGGATGTGTGTCATGCACCTGAGCAGTGGTGCAGGGTCTTCACTCGGGCCTTTCTGAGACAAGCCCTGCTGTCCACCCCATGGGCAGGGCTGAATGTCAACACTTTGGTTGAACTGCCCCGGCCCCTAATACTCCCAGTGTCCAGCAACGTGTGGCCGGTGAGAAGTACTCCAAGTCCTGCATGGTGTTCCCTGATGAGCCCTGCCTGGTCCTCCGGCCACGCATTTACATTGACCTGCTGCTTCTACTTTGATGGCTTCCTTGTCCCCAGTCACTGCCTATGCATGTTCTATCCACCAGCCAAGGCCCATCAGGGATCCCATCTCCTTTGGGAAACCAATCCTGACTACCCTCCCTGCTCTCCACCCCTGCGCCTGTGGACGGGACTCCATTCTCCTAATGCAATATTCTCAGCCTCTGCCTGACCTCACCCATTTCATTCCATGTGAATTAGGGATTTGTTTGCTTGTCTCTCCCACTAGACCAGAAGCCACAAGAGGTTAGGGCCCGTGACTGCTTCTGCTCCGATCCCTCCACAGTATGTAGTTTAGGATCTTAAAGATACATCTGTTCAACAAACGCTCGTGTGCATGGAAATTGTCACACAGAGCTGGATTAAAATTCTGGCTCTGCCTCCTGCCAGCTGTGTGACTCCTGAGGCGAATGACTTGCTTTTTCTATTCCTTTGGAACATGAAACTAATAATGGTGCCAACGCTCTAGCCTCTTAGTGTTGCTATGAGGATTGAACAAGCCAAGGCACTTCTAGGGCTCAGGGCTCTGCTTGGCATACAGTAACAATAGATGAGCAGCATTATTATTACTGTTACTATTGTTATTCACTCACTATCTCAAAGAAAGCTTTGCCCTTGAGATCTTATATTTCCACATTCAATATTTTCCTTCAATTCTCTTAGGTAGTATTGGTAACAAGTTTCCAATTTTGGTTTTTGATTTGGGTTGAATTCCCAATCTACTCCCTTGCACATAGTAAGTAGGTGCTCAGTAAATACAAATAAATACATGTGGGATAAATGATACTTCACGTTTTCAATCAGAACCCCAAATAGATATTTTTACAAATGCCAAAATGTGTGTCTATATCCAACTACTGTAACATGAAGTTAATAACCATCATAATCTCTACTAGATGCTAGATACTGTTAAAACTTTAGCATCCTTTTAAAAAAGTCTGTATTCTTACAACTACTGTGTTTTGCAGAGAAGGGAACTGAGGTAGAGAGAGGCTCAGCACCTATCTGGGGGAGTTGACTGGAGTATCAACCTACACCATCCAACTCAGACCTGCTCTCTTCACTCCCGTGTCCTCAATAGAGCTTAAAAAGTATTCTGCGCCTGAGAATGATGTTGAATGACGGCCAGGGTGATGCTGGTGCCTGATTCCTGTCTCTTCCTTCTCCCCATCCCTCCTGCCTCCTGGTACAGAATGTTAAGTGAACAGCACCCCCGATTTATTTCCAAAATGAGAAAATGGAACAGAACATCAGGAAAGGAGGCTTCCCTGCGTGGTCATGGTGGACCACCTGGGCTGCTCTGACAGGGCGTGGTGGTGTGGACCCCACTCCTTCCTGGGAGCCCGGATATTCCTGCCTTGGTATGTGCCCAGAATTGCGGCCTCCACTAGGGTCCTTCAATATGGCCCTGGGGCTCTAAGGACTGCAGTGTCAGCAAGACAGGGCTTGGTACCTGCTCCCTCCCGTTTGCATGGTTCCCCTCTGTCAGCTCTGACCACCTCCAAATCTCCAGGGACCCCACTGAATGGACTTTCCTGCTTTGTGCAGGATTCTGTAGCCTCCTCACCAGGGGCTGCCAGGCCCAGGAGGCTCACCAGGGCATCTGCCTAGAAACACATGTGCACACGTGCGCGCATACACACACACACACACACACACACACATACACACACACACACACCACTGCTTGTGTATCAATAGCATAGAAACAAAATTTTGTTTTCATAAGGATATATAAACTCATTTTTTCCCCCAGGAAAAAAAGCTTTGTCTTTATATATTTCCTCCAAGTATACGAAAGAAATAGGCAGCCCTTGTTCTTTCAGAAACTCATTCCACATGGTCTGGGTGGAGTGACTCCTACCCCCACCCCCATGGGCTGCTGGGTGGGAACAGAACTCAGGTCTTACCAATCGCTGTATTCCTCTGGCCACGGGGATTGGGAAAGACGTGGTTGCATGAGCTGACATGGGCTGATCAGTCTTCTCTGAGACTTTCCTCCCCTAGTAGCTAGGGAGAGGAGCCCTTTTGGGGTGAATCTGCTGGCAATATTCCTAACCCTAGAGAAATCTTGTATGAAAATGGCAATAGAGGTAGAGCCCTGGTGATGTTAAGTGAGCTCCTGGATCCTGATATGCCCAAAGTCTGTTTATTGCTGCACTCTGGGGCTATACAACCTCAGAACCCCAACTTTTGTTTTAGTTGAGATCAGCTAGGGTTCTGTCATTGTTTTTGAAAAGTGCTTACCTAGAAACCAACATTCTGAAAATTTCTAGCATGTACCAGGCACTGTGCTATGAATTTTAAATCCATTATTTATTTTAATTTTTTGTTTAAGGACCTTTATTAATAATAATAATAGTAATAGTAATAATAATAATAATAATAATAATGCTTGGTATTCATGATGACCTCAGTTGTGCAAACTGGGAAATGGAGGTTCAGACAGTAAGCAATTTTCTTTTGAATATATAACAAGTGGCGGAGCAGAAATCCTGGGCTTTCCACCCTGAACTCCTGCAATGCTTACCAGCTTTGCTCTTCACTGGTGTTTGTGTTCATACCACTTAGTGTTGCTTCACTGTTTTATGATTAAACCATCTAAATAGTGAGATCCTGACAGCAGGGGCCATGACCTGTGCTCTTTGCCATGCAGGCCCACGGCACCTAGCACTGGACAAGGCCCACCGGAAACCCTGAGCAAACCCTTGCTGAACTCCTGATGTGTCCCTGCCCTTCACAGAAGGCTTCACCTGGGCTTTCTGTGGCCTGAGTGATGGGGCAGAGTGAGCAGCGGCATCTGTTTGCCCAACGGAATTCTTTGCAACGTTCTGCCCAGGAGCTGCTCCCAGGGAGTCCCCATCGTCCCTTCTCCCAACAGCCATCCATTCCTGTATCACTAATGTTTCCTGAACACTTACAAACTGAACATATTGCAAGACTCAGGATACGAAGGGAATAAGACACGGCTCTTGCTCGTAAGGATCTTATTTGCAATTTTCCTCTGAAGAAAATTTCCCAAATCCCTGGCAGTTTCTTATCAGAACTGCTGACCATCCCCCAACGGGGTTCAAGCCTCGTCCAGGAGAGAGGCATCATTCTCCATATTGATCTTCATCAGCCAACTGGGTCCCATTTTGAACAACAGGATTGTGACAAGGCACAACCCCAGGGAGCATTATTCACAGAGATGAATGACACTTTCAGAAATTGAGCTGTGTACACCCTGTGCTGCTGTGCATGGTGGCCCTGAGAACCCAAACAGGACCCGTCAATACTCCTGTTCACAGTCACATGCGCAGCCGTTAACAGTTTACAAGGAATTTCACCTACATTCTCTCAGTTGAACTGAGAAATTCTATTTTGGTACCCAAAATGCAGTCTCTCTCCACTGCCCTTCACCTCGTGGGACTCTCTGTTGGTTGCATGAGCTCCCTGGAGCCCCCTTTCTGATGGTGACAGCTGACTGAACTGGTGACAATTACCAAGCATTCCCAGCCCCAAGCTTCCTCCCACCCTGTAGCACTTACCTGGAATTAGCAGCAGTCGCTGCTCAGCAGAGGTGACTGTGCTGATATTAGGAACACACTCCTGGTTTGTCTTTTCAGCCCAGAAATCCTGTCAGTGAGGAGAAGTGATAATAGCATGTTATTAAGTTCTTTCTGGGTAATGTAATTCAGGAGTCAGGAGGCAGTTTGGTCATTTAGGTCTCTGAAAAGCTTAGAATAATTTTCAGTGTCATTATCGCCCATTTGAAAGAGCCAGGCTCCCATATCTAAATCTATATCTGGCCAGTGTTGTGGGTGTATATATAGATACACATGTACTCTGAGACACGCACATGTGAACGTGTGTGCACACACCTGTGTGCATAAGCACAGGACTGTGGGCAGGTGCGTATATAAACCACCACAAGCTCCAACTTATTTAGAGATCTCTACGTGTTAACATCACGGCTTCCATAACCCAGGTTTTCAGAAATTGAGTTTTATGTCTGGCCTCTGCCATGACCCACTGTGAAGTCTCCATCTCTGTCTCCCATTATGGTAATTATTATGCCAAAAGAAATCAGGGTCCTGGTCACAAGCACACGTCCCAGGTGTTCAGTGCCAACCTGCGGGGGTTGAATTCCGGTCACCCTGTCCTCTCCCTCGTTCCCCTTTTCCAAGTCCCTAGTTCCTAGGAACCTGAGAGCTCCTGGTTCTATCAGAAGAAGCCTGTCTAGTAGGCACCAACTGTTTCCTTTCCCCTGTGTCAGGAGAGGTGCCTGGCGTTCACCGAGCTCTCTCGGTGTTTTGATTGTAGATGGTGGGATTTCCAAGCTGGAAGGAACGTGTGTGCTCATGTGAGCCCACTCCCCCTTTACACATGAAGAAAGGATGTCCCCAGTGGTCAGTAACTAGTCCAGATTTCCCGAGAGTTAGAGTGAGGCCGCAGTGAGATGCCAGGCCTCCGGATCCTTCCCCCAGGGCTCTGTTCCTTAACCTGTTCCAGCCCTTGGAAGGTGGCTCTCCCTCACCCCAAGCATGATCTTCCTGTGTTTCCTGGGGAGCACGGAGCTGGGCCACCACCTGGACCTGGAGTAACCCTGACATTGTCCCCATGGACTCACTGGAAGTGACTGCAGCACAGTGGTAAGAGCTCAAAGACCAAACCCTGGCTTCTGGCCCCAACTGGGCCAGACCACCTGGTGCAGCTTCTTTGAACTCTCCGGGCACCTTTGGTCATCTGCAGATTAGAAATAGCAGCAATTTTAACTCCTGGGGTTGTTGTGAGGCTCGATTATAAATGAAGATGTCCGAGGTCCCTGGTGTACTTTACCCTCATCCTCCTCTGCTGGGCGGTGTTCTCATCTTGTCCCCACTTGACCTCTCCACTTGTGCTCTCTGGAATCTTCCCCTCCAGTTTAGACACAGACTTTGGACCCTGCCCACAGAGTGGGTGTTTCCAATCTGTAGTCGTACCTCCTCTCCCCAGGTAATTTCACTCACTCCCCGGACTCCCAAGCCTGCGTCTCCTGCTCTGTTTCCATGAATGGCCTCCCGGGGGGAGGAATTAGCTTTATTCGTTCACTTATTCACCTGAGTATTTACTGAGTATCCATCCTGTGCCAAACCCTGCCCTGGGTGGTCGTCGGGATTTATCCATGACCAAGACAGCTCCAATCCTTGTTCTTGTGGAGTTGATGATCTTAGTGGGGGAAACAGAATCTCAAATAGAGACAAATGCATGGGGAAACATCAGCAAAGGAAGACTGGGAGTTCTGGAGCGAAGGTGGAAGTTGTTATTTTCAATGAGAAAGGCCAGAGGGATGCGATGACATGTGAACACAAAGTAGGTGAGGGAGCCCTTGGCATTCCAGGCAGAGGAGGCAGCAAGGACAAAGGCCTGCAGGCTGGGACGTGCTTGGTGCCTGCCTCCCGGGAGGCCGGAGGGCTGGAACAGAGTGTAGGAAAGGCCAAGAGATAGCATGAGGTCACAGAAGTGCTAGGTATGGGGAAGGGCAGATCCCATGGTGCTCTGTGGGCGGCTACGTTGGTGGGACACATCACATAAGTGGCATGATATGACTCACGATTTAAGGGATTCATTCAAAGTCTATGCTAAGAGTAGATTTAGGGGACGAGAATGGAAGGAGTGAGATCCGTTGGAGGCCTCTACAATAAGCCTAGGATCATGGAAGGACTGTGGATGCCATGTTATGGATGAGCTGTGAAGGCAGAGAGAATAGAGGGCTGGGGGTTGGATGATGGGGTGGTGAGGAGAGAGAGGAGTCAGAGATGACTCCCAGGTAGGTGGCCCGGGCAATGGGTGAGGAGGGTGTGATCTAGAGTAGAGTGTTTGGGGGAGACATTTTACATTTTCATGGGAGGGAGGAGTCAGGAGTTTGATTTGGACGTGGTTAGTCTGAGATGACTTGTAAACATTCAAATGGCGATTCTGAGTAGGAAAGAAATCGGAGTTGGAGATAGAAATATGGAACCCTCAGTGAAGAAATGATTGAAAGCCAGGAGACTGGACCAGCTCATGTGTGAGTGGAGATGGACAGAGAAGCCCTCAGGACTGAGGCCTGGGGTGGCCCAACACTAAGAAGCAGTGGAGATGAGCTGGAACACACCAAAGGATGGGTGAGGAAGGTTCTGGAAGCCAAGGGCAGCAAGGGTCTCAAACAAGAGCGATGGCCATTTTTGTTCAATTTTGCTAATAGTATAAATGGAAAAAAGAATCGAAGATTGATCATTGGATTTGGCAGTGTGGAGGTCTTTGGTGATCAGTATGATTAGGAGGTTGGGCTCTGAGCCTTGGGGTTGCAGTTGTGTGACAAAGTAAGCTAGAGGCAGGATGCACAGGAAAGGAAATTCAAGTGACTTCTGAATATAGGAAAAGATGCTTGCCTTCAGTCATAATCAAAGAAATGCAAACTAAAACTGCATTTGTGTGCCTTTGTAAACCAACCAGATTGGCTGCAAGTCAAAAACCTTAATAATCTACTGTGTGTCTCAGGATGTGAGGGAATAGGCACTCCTCACTTTTGCTAATGAGAGTGTAACTGTTGCAAAATTTACAGAAGAATGTATCAGAATCCAATTCAGAAAATTCAGAAAAAAATTTCAGAAAAATCAAAGTCTTAGTAGATATTTCAACAGAAAGGGATATAGTACAGAGAATTGGGTGATGGTAAATACCTCGGAAGGACTGGAGGAACTAAAGTCAGAATTATGCCATTTTTTCCTTTTTTTTTTTTTTGGAGGGACTGTGCTATTCACACAATCACAGGCTGTGATCAATTGGTCTGGACAGCTGTTGCTGCCACTCAGACACTAGGAAGCCACAGCTAAAGTCATAGGTAGTTGCCTTGTACTCTGGAGCCACAGTGGCCAAAGCCTGCCTGTGGATGGCCACCAGAACCCCAGAGTAAGAATGGCTTCTGCTCTCTTCAGTCTGTCACATACCATGTGAGCACATCTCCTTGGTGGAAACTAACTGCATGCAGATCTGGGAAGGAAGTCTGGGAAATATAGTTCCCAAGCCTCTAGCTCTGTGATGTATATGGCATTTCCCTGTGGGATAGTGGGATAGTACAGAAGGGGATAAAAGCGGGTATTGGGTGCCAGTAGACAGTAGCTAGTATAGCCTTGCCCTGTGACTTCTCAGCTTCAATACATACCCTTTTGGTCTGTATTTAAATTTCCAACAGCAGCAACAACAACATGCTCCTGTCCAAGACAAACTGTGGTGACATAAAATAACAGAAACAGAAAGGGTTTTGAAAGAGGAGAGATGCCAAGTGCCATCAGGCACCGAGTCCATCTTTGGCTGATAATTCTTTATTTTCTAGGTGCGTGGTGTTCTAATCTCATTTGATGTTCTGAACACTAAATTGTAATAGTAACAACCACTAACACTCCTTGTATAATGTAAGAGGAGAAAGAGGAGAGAGATACATAACATATGAAGGGAAAATAGAGGCATATTTGCTACATTTTTTGCAGCCAGCCTTTGGTGATTATTCTAACTTCTTTCTGCATCCCTTATCATTCTGCTGTTTGGGCTTCTCTTCCTGGTAGAATAACCCAAACCTTCCTTCTTAAAGAATATGATCTCTTGACAGTCCAGCCCATAATAGGTAACTGTAATTTTTCAATGAACTTTTACTAATAGTCATAGAAATGTGTTTTAATCAGAGTTCTCTAAAGAAACGGTGCTCATTTTCTCTCTCTCTCTCTCTCTTTCTCTCTCTCTCTCTCTCTCTCTCTCTCTCTCTCTCTCTCTCTCAGAATATGAATTTTTATTATCCAAAATGCTGAGGACCAGAAGTGTTTCCGATTTCAGAGTTATTTTGGATTTTGGAATACCAGCATTGACTTTCGTGGTTGAACATCCCTAATCCATAAATTCTAAACCCCAAATGCTCAGATGTTTGAGACTTTTGAGTATCATGCAGGCACTCAAAGTTTTGGATTTTGGATCTTCAAGCTGTGAGATAGATAGATGGAGAGAGAGGGAGGTAGAGGGAGATTTATAGTGGGGAATTGGCTCATGCAGTTGTGGAGGCTGAGAAGTTCCATGATCTGCCATCTGTAAGTTGGAGTCCTGGGAAAGCCAGTGCTATAATTCAGTCCAAGTCCAAGGGCCTGAGAACCAGGGCAGCTGACAGGATAAATCTCAGTTCAAGGGCACAAGAAGACCAATTTACCAGTTCAAAGCCGGCAGAAAGCACAAAGAGGAAAATTCCTTTGTCCTCCTTTGTGTTCTATTCAGGCCGTAGACAGTTTGCGTGAGGCTCACTCCTGTCGGGGAGAATAATCTATTTTACTGAGCCTAGCATTTAAAATGCTAACGTCATTGGGAAACATCCTTACAGTCATACCCAGACAGAGTGTTTAGTTTAGGCACTTCCTGGTGCAGCTGACAAATAAATTAACCCGTACAAGGTACTAGCAGGCAACCTAGAGCATTCTCTGGGTTCTAGATGCACATCTCTCAGGTCCCCACTGAACAGCATTGGTTTAACTTTCCCTTGGCAATCAAGGTCAGTCAAAATTGAATTCTTCAAATGACCTAAGGAGGTTGGAAAAGGACTCCGAGCTCCAGATGAGAATGATTGGCCACATCTTGATTTCAGGTTTGTGATATCCCAGAGGACCTGGCAACTTCATGCCTGGCTTCTGACCTATAGAACTGTGTGCTAATGTAGGCATTTGTTTTGAGCCACCAAGTAGGTAGGGATTTGTTGTATGGTGATAGAAAGTGAATACACATTCAGAGTTCAGAAAGCTATAGAAACCTGGTCTCAAAATTAATATCGCTACTAGTGAGACGACTAGGCGTTACGTGTCTGCTGGTGTGATATGAAGCCTGACAGGAAGTTCACAGCATCACTGTAAAGCATTTTGCTCAATTGTGTTAAATACTAGTCAAGCCAAGCTTTCCGATTACGTGACTATAGGCATTGATCAAAACACAGTTACAAACTAAAAAAGGATGACATTTACTGTATATAAATCATGCCTTAATAAATCTGGCTTAAAAAAAAAAAACAACAAGGCTTTAGATCTACCTCAGTTTTCAGAAAATACTAGGGACCCTTAAGTGACAGCACGGGAAAACAGACATATTTAGAATGCGGGACTTCCATGTGACAGCTGGCCTGATCTCTTCTAAGAGTGAATGACATGGAAAAGAAAATGACAAGGGGGATTGTCCTAGATCGGACCAGACTTAGGAGACATAATAAGCAAATTCCTGCCGTGAACCCAATTGGATTCTGGCTTCAAAGAAACAGCTATATTTTTAGGACAATTATATAAATTTGAGTGTGAAGTGAATTTTATACGATATTAGGGATTTTTGCTATTTTTGTTAGGTGTAGTGTTAATTGGAGAAATCTCCCTACTATTTTGGAGGTACAGGTTGAACAGAGGCAGTGTCGTGATGTTTTAAATTACCGTGAAATCATTCAGTTATAAGGCAAAAATGGCAAAATATTAACCACGGTTAAAACTAGGTGGGTGGTATGTGGGTGTTCTTTGTGTTGATTTCTCTTCTTTCCTGCATGTTTCAAATTAAATTGAAATTCCAATGATACAAACAATCAAAAGACAGGAGAAGGCTGCTGCTGGACCTGCACAGCTAATCTAGAGCCCACAGCTCCAGAGTGGGTAATGAACTAGGGAATATAGAGCCCCACGGCTACTGCAGAAGCTCACATCTGCTAAAACCAGCCTCCGCCACGGCCAGAGGAGAGCTTCTGCCTCCCTTCCACTTTCCAAACCAGGAAAGCACAATCAGAGGGACTGTAGCCAGAACCCTGCTGGCCAGAGAGTCATTTACCATGAGGGTAATGGACCTTAAGCCGCCAGCCCCTCACTTACCTCTGGACACTTCTCCCATGGTCCTGGGAGGACCCTCACAAAGTGTCCCCTGATCATCTGCTTTTGTAATCTCCCCCTTTTTTTTTCTGTAAAAGTAAGATACTGCACTTGCAAATAGTTAAGATTGTTCTTTGCCCTCTTAACTTTCCCTGGCTCATACCTTCCTTTATGGATGATATTGGGAATTTGGGGGAACCTAGCCAAGAGGAAGTAAAGCTGGGATGCATTTGGCTGATATTCAGAGGGATAGTTTCTGTCATGTGCAGTCATTGGCCAATCCTGTTGTAGGAGTGCTTTCCATGAGTACCCCTACTGTTCATGGTGGCTTTATGACACAGATGCAGGGACAGGAGTCATGGCACCATAAGCACACATCCCATGTCCAGCATCAGAGGTGATTTGGTCATGGAAGAGAAGGCGAGGTGAAAGTGAACAAACCAGAAGCTAGGCTGTATGACATTCCTCCCTTTATCTGTTGTGGAAATTATAAGTAGGGAATTTGGAACCCCTTCATATTCTATCAGTAATATACTCCATTATTTAGCCTAGACTTGAATAAATACACCTGTTTTTTTAAAATGGGCACCATGAATTTTAGAATCTAATAGAATTCCTAGATTTGTAAGACACAAACCTACAGTAGGGTGACTAATAGTATGTCTCCATGTTTTATAATACCGATGCAACTATCTTACTTAAAATAAGTTTTAATAAGCTATGCTAGAGGAAAATCTAATTTTCTTTGATTTATTCACATATATATGAAATATAGATGTATATATATATATACACACACACACATACATATGCAAAATATATATATATACACACCCATACATGTGTGGTCAGGGTTCTTCATTGCAGCAAAAGATGGGAAACAATCTATATGATCCGCAGTGGGAACTGGTTAAATAAGTTATGTACATCTGTAGTGAAATAGTAGATACCACACATCAGCAGGAAGCTTGTTATAGCAATTAAATTTTCTTTGGCATATGTCATTAAGAGAAAAAAAAGTAAGTGAAGATCAGTGTGAACACTGTGCTTTTATTTGTTTGAACAGATACATGTTCTTGTGTATGCATAATACATCTCTGGGAGGACCCCCAGGAATTTAGTACTCTTAGTTGCCTTTGGGGGCAACCGTTTGACTGAGCACAGGACTGGGAGGGGACTTATCATTGTATTCATTTTGAATAATCATGGGAATTTTTAGTCTATTTAAAAATAAACAAAATTAAAATAAAAACAAGAGAAGAGCCTTACATTTAATATCTATAGAAAATAATGTGCTATTTGCTTAATAAAAAAGAAGCTCTTTTTAGGTTAAAGAATAAATAAGTAAAAATCCTTCAAGTCACCCATAAGTAGGATGCCGTGTCTGGCTTGCCCAGGGTGGTCTCAGTTTGTGCTTCTCACTCTGTCAGGTGTAACTGTCACTTCATTATTCTCAACTGTCCAGCGACCTTACCTATAAAGTACCCCCACACCCATAAGAAGTCCCCCCCTAGTCAGAGATGACTGAACACTGACTGCTTGCCACATGAAGGAGCTGGCTTGAGTTAGGACCTTGTGTAAAAAAAACCTGTGTTTTTAATAATCAGTGGATGCCAGGGAGGTGGGCAGTGATCCTGACAAGAGAGTCACTGAAGTGAGCCAAAGGAGCACTAGTTTCACCTGTCCCACCTCATGTCCATGCTGGGTGTGACTTACTGGAGGAATGGTGGGTGACTGTCTGTCCTCTGAATGTGCTTCTTTCTCCCTCTCTCTTGCTGTATAACACATGCATGGGTGTTGCGTGCACACACATCACGACTCAGTTCTGTAGAACTCTGCACGTCACGTTTGTATTCTGTCTCCCACTCCTGACTTGGCGCTCCTGTCTGATTTCTCCTGTGACCCAGCACACGGTCCGACTTACTAAATGTTTCCTGAATGGACAAATGAATGCCATGGAGACCTGGGCTGCTGTCTGGCTCTCTCTTGCTAACAGAACCTGGTCGTGGAGAACATCACCATCTTTGATACCATACCCTGTATGAAGGCAGGGAATGGATTGCTTGAATCAACATTGTAACCCTCAGATTTTGTAAGGGCTAATAAATATCAGTTCCAGAAATGAAATGAATGCATAGTTTTTGCAGCAACCACCTGAGGACTGGTTATTGATACCGGTTATTCCCATTGCTGGTCTATTTCCTGCATGAGACAGAGAATTCTCTTCGATAAAGACAGGGAGAGCCTTGCACTGTGGGGGCATTCTGTGAATTTGGCAAGTGCCCTCTGTCCCATGGTTTTGTTAGAGCCTCCCTTCCAGCTGCTGCATTCACAAGGGATGATGTTCCCATGCTGGGGACTATACCCTCGTGGGGACACTCAGATTTTGATAAAGTCCAAAAAAAAAAAATTGGGAGAAAGTAAATGCTATAGAAATCCCTGAGTGCCACAGCTATTTATACATCAGTCGTCGTGACTCTCTTGCATTGTACCACAGTGAAATGGGGCTTGGCGTTGCTGCCATGCCACCCTCTCTCTTCTGCTCAGGAACGCATATCAAGTTCAAGTGACTGTGATGCTGCTTTGTAGCTAGCTTACAGTTTTAATGCTTTTCACTGTGAGTAACAAATAACCTTATGACCGATTAAGATGCTCTGCGGTAGAGAATCAACCACTTCTTTGGTTTAGTATGGCTTTTTCTGGATCACTTTGAAATGATACATGCTCTTGGAGGTTAACAAACATCACAACATCCATTTCTCTGTATAAGGATGGAATGATGTCTGGTATGATATGGAGAGGAGAGGAGAGGAGAGGAGAGGAGAGGAGAGGAGAGGGAAACAGAGACAAGAAGGAAGGGGAGGTGGGAAGCAGAGTAGGGTTATAAAGGGGAAGAGGCTTGATTTCAGTGATTTCACTTACTAAGGTGGGTCAACTTGGCCAAATCACTTGACCTTATATAGCCTCAGCTTCCTCATCAAAGTAAATGGGGCTCACAATAAAAGTTGCTATTTATAGGATTGTTGTATTAAAAACCATTATAAGCCTGGTGTGGTAGTGCATGCCTCTAATCTCAGCTACGATGGAGGCTGAGGCAGGAGATCACAGGTTTGAGGCCAGCCTGGGCAACTAAGTCTCAAAATAAAATAAAATGTCAGGAGACGTAGCTCAGTAGTAGAGCACATATGAGTATGTGGGAGACCCTAGGTTAATCCCCAGCTCCATAGCAAATAAGCAAACAAATAAATGAAATGTAATACAATGTTTAACGGAGGCCCTGGATCATAATAAAGGCTTCAGTGAACATGAACTATCATTGTTCTGTGTGTTTGCTTTTTTTTCTCAACACAATACACTGAAGAGCAGGTATAAAAAGACTTTAGTTCAGACACATCCCAGTAAGCATTGATAATCTGTCATTTCTCCTGGGATGAGGCTTATCCCTGGCCCCAAAACAAGATGAACGGGCAAAGCCTAGTAGAGTGTCAATCAGGGAGACTTGCCTTTGCTTTTCAAGTCACATCCAGGATGCACAGAGGATCCTGGGTGTATTGAGCTTCCTTGAGGAGTACTGATCAGGTAGGAATAGGATGAGAGTTCAGCTCAGAGGGGTTGTTGGAATCCAGAGCAAGAGTTGTAGAGGGCAGGAGTCTAGAGCAGACTTTTGGTGGAGAAAGGCAGGAGGAGATGTTGAGATACAAGGGAAGGATGGAAGCACCCTACACATCACTGATTGCTGATCCATGGTCTGAAGACTGTGCAGCTGTGTATAGTTGAGGAGGGGCATGGGAAGCTGGGTCCTTAGCCTGGTCTTGGTCAGCGTGGGCTGCTATAACAAAGAACCAAACGTTAATTTCTCATGGTTCTGAAGGCTGGGAAGTTCAAGGTGAGGGTGCCAGCATGATCAGGTTTTGATGAGGGCCCACTTTCAGGAGGTGGACAGTGCCTTTTCCTGTAGCCTCAAATGTGTAAAGAAAGCTAGCTAGCTCTCCAGGACCTATTCTTACAAGGGCACTAATTTCATTTGTCAGTGATTCACCCTCATGACCTCCCCAAGGACCCACCTCCAATAACCATAGCATTCAGACCAGGACTTGAACACATCTATTTGGTCCACTGCAAGTCTAGAAGTGGCCAGATTAATAAGCAGTGAGCAATAAACTCAGAGTTTGAAGGTTTGTCATTAATCATAGAACCTTGGCTAGGCCAAGGGACCTCTTTGAGTCTTGGTTTGCTCACCTGTGCTAGTAAGAGTAGAGATGGTGTCTGAAATCCCTTCCATCTCTGACATCCTGTGGCTGGGAGAGAGATAGTAAAGGAGAGGAAATGCTGGTTTTGTTGAAATGCTGGGTCTAGTCATCTTTCTGTCACTGTAACAAAATACCTGAGTTAATCAACTTATAAAGAGAAAAGGTGTTTTTTTTTGGGGGGGGGCGCTCACTGTTTTGAAATTCCAGTACATGATCAGTTGGCCCTGTCGCTTTTGGCCTGTGGCAGTTCACCATGGCAGGAGTGGCTGGCAGAGCAGAGCTGCTCACCTCATGCCCAAGAAGCAACAGACAGAAAAAGGAAGGGACCAGCATCCCACAGTCCCCTTTGGGCGCATGCCTCCAATGGCCTAAGAACCTCTCACCAGAGCCACCTCTTAGAGGTTCCACCACCTCCCCGCAGCACCACCCTGGAGACCGAGCTTGTAACACAAGGACCCCTGGGGACATTCAAGATCCAAACTGTACGCCTGCATCTTCTGCATCTCACTGTTTCTCTCCTGGGCCACTCTCTCCAGCACCTAGGGACATTTTTGAGACTACCAGATGGTCTCAGGATTCCAAAGTATGTGGTTGTCTTGGCCATAGTAGTATAAGGTACGGGTCACTGTAAAACTTTTCTCCTTGTCCCTCTGTGAGGGACATTTTATCTCTTAACTTGTGCCCATGACAGTGGTGCGCTCAGCTACTCAGTCCTTCATTTAGGCATTGATGCACCTGGGAAGTGTTTTTGGAGCCCCAGCCAGGTGTAGTCATGCCCAGCAGCTAAGGGTAGAGGGAATGAAGCTGAGCCTCGTGCTTTTGAAGTGAGCAGGTAGAGGTAGAGGAGCCAAAGCTGGCCACAGGTGCAAAACAAAATCTGGTAACAGGTGAGAAAGGTCGGGGGGGGGGTGGGGGGTGGGGGGAGCAGGGTGGGGGAGGGGCAGGGCCTGTAAGAGCACTGGGAGGATGAAGTTTTTAAGCTGAGACTTACCTGCACGAGGTAGGAGTGAGGTGCCAGGGGAGGCAGGGGAATGGGGTGTGGGGGAAGGAAGGTCCATTCCAAGAGGACACAGAATTTTTTTTTTTCCTTACTCTTGTTTGCTGCTGTATCTCCGAATCTCAAACACTAGCCCTCAATGACTAGCTGTTGAATGAAAGAGTAAGTCATACAGATGACGTCCCTGTGCCCGGAAAGAAGCAGAAAGAAAGCCAGTGTCCCTGCTGGGTCATCTTTCAGAGGCTCCAAGCAGAAAGAGTAGACATGGGGAGGTCTGGCAGGAGCCTGGCCTAGTTTGGATTTCCCCAAAAGCAGACACTAGGACAAGGACAGGGATGCAGGTCATTGTTATCTGGGAAGCACAAATGGGGGAGGCTGGGACATGAGCAGAGAGCGAAGCCAATATAGGGTGGATTCCTGGGTGGGTCAGTGTGGTGGGTGAGTCAGGCTGAATTCCCCCTGTAGAGCACAGCCCTCCTGAGGGAAGGGGACACAGTGGTCATCTATTGACTCTTGATGGTTGGGGAGTGTTCTCGGGCTCTTAAATCCTTCACATGTGTGGCTGCCCTGCTCCGGGGCTGAGCAAGCTACCGTGGGGCTGCAGAAAGCCCTCAGGAAGAGGAGCCATCAGAGATGGGGAGCTGCCTGGGTTCTCAGCAGTGCTCACCCCTGGCTGCAGGTGAGTCCTGAGGAGACCCAGGGGCATCTGGGGTGGGCATCTGCAGGGACTGCCAGGTGCCAGGCCTGCATTAGCCCAAGGATGTGGGCCAACCCAGGAGGGGCATGTGTGATCTGGGGTCAGGCAGAGCTCTTCAGCTGAGACTGCTGGTGCCACAGTGGCCACCAGTTTACTCTGAGTCCTCTGCAGGGCAGGGGCTGCTGTAGGTGCTGGAAGAGCAGCAACCAATGAGAAAGGTCCAGGTGAGGGAGTGGCAGGAAACAAATAGGAACATCAAACAAACATGCAGCATTCAGTGTGAGAAATGCAAAGCAGACAGACACGGTTAGTAGAATGCTAACTGCGTCAGGAGGTGAAGGGTGGGGTGACACTGAGGGAGGCTTGGAAAACAAAAGCCACACCACTAAACCAGGGGCAGGGCAGCCTCTCCTTACACTGGTCTCCCTGGGAGCCTCCAATGAGCATGGTCCTATCTTTGGGCCACAATTTCCTGCCTTTTGCAAGAGGCAGGGGCAGCCTTCTCTCCCATGAGAAATCTGCACTGGGACCCTCTGCTTTTGCGAGGACTCGCAGCCTGGGGTTTCAGAATTGGGACACGGTGCTAGGGACGGTAGCTGGAGGTGGGCACGTCCTCCTGCTGGCACTGCCACCTTGCACACGCAGTAGCTGGCACAGCCTCAGCTGCCTGACCGGTTAACCCCGGGAAGGGGGTGGACAGGCCGAGGCGCGGCGGGGCCCGGGCCACGGCGGAGGGGGCGGGGAGTGGTTGGTGTGAGTGAGTGTCCCCGTCGCCTGGGGAGTCTGGCGCAGTCTGGAGCACGGTGTCCTCGCGGTTGCGGATCGTCCTAGTCGGGGAGGCGGGCACAGCCTGGGCCTGGGCAGGGGCGCAGCGGCTGGTGGGCGGCGTCTCCCGGGAGCCGGCGGGCTAGCGGGTCCCCAGCGGGAGCTCCTGCAGGTGGAGCTGGGTCACGGTCTCCTGCCTCGGGTTTAGCAAGCCAGCCAGCAAGCAAATCCCCCCTCCACCCCCAAACAAAAGCAAAACCCAAACTATGAGTCCGTTGGCTACCAGCCCTGCGGTTTCGGAAGGGGCCCGGGTGGCTCCCGGTGACTGCAGACCGGAGGTGGCCGCGGGCCTGTGCGCAGACCCTTTGGGGGCCTGAGACATTCCTGAGCCCGGAATGGTGCGCACAATATGGAATACACACAGCAGGACCCACAAGGTGCCAGGAAGACGGCAAAAGCTCTGAGTTTGGCTTGGGTGGGGTGGAGGGCTCTAAGCAGCTGGCAGAGGGATTCCTGGATCTTTTTAATATTGCTGGATTTAACTAATAAAAGATCATACAACTGGTTAAATTTGAATTTTAGATAAATGATTTTTTGTTTGGGTATAAGGATGTCCCTTTAATTGAGATGTATTTATACCTACTTATACTAAAATAATTGTTTATTGCAAATTCAATGAAAAGTAGTATGTCTCAAATAATGAATGGGATATACTTAGGCTAATAATCAGTCATTTATATGAAATCCATATTGAATCGGCATCCTCGATTTTACCCAGAAACCCTACGTGAGAGTCACTGCTCCCTGGGTCCCTGGTTCAGGGTAAGGAAGGGTAGGCAGAGCCCTTAGGCCTTTCGGATTTCATTCCATTCCCAGAACCATGAGTGGTTGCTGCCTAGTCTGGCCCTGAAAGGTGCACAGAGTGTTGCCCCGGGAATGAGAACACCTGGGTTCCAGGACCTGCCTTTCCAACACTGAGTTGGGTACAGTGTCCTCTCTTTAAATGGGTGTGTTTGCAGGGACAAAGGCTGCCAGATGAATGTGTGTCTGGTGCAGGGACACCCAGCTTCTACACTTGCCTAAGGGGGCTAGGGTCCCAAACTCAGAGGGCTATGGTTCTGGGAGTTAAGGGATATGAAAGCAACCTCCTCTGGAGGGCACAAACCCAGGAGTGCATTTTACCAAATCTTGGCATGTTTTCCTTTCTCCCCCAACAGAGCATCTCTTCCTCAGCATTCACATCACAGAACTAGAGGAAAATCGTTTTCCACTTTCAAAAATTCAAATCCCTCTGACACAGGGGCTTGAACATAAGTACAACCAGAATCCCAAACTGAACCACGAACTACCTCCAAAATATGTTCTGAGTTTTCAATTTGCTTCTAAAAATCATCGTTGTGGTGAATCCATTCACGCTGGAACTAATCCAGATGTTTCTAAAACTGATCAACTGGAAGGAAGTAGGGATGTCAAAATAGTCTCTGAATTCAACCTGAGAAAAATTCTTTGCAGTTGGAACTTTGCTTCAACTTGTCACCATGGGAATCGGGCCTGCCTGTGGTCTCGTGTGTCCAGTGGCCAGCCAGATGCTGAATTCACCCGCCTTTCTATTGATTTCTGAGTGAGGACCTCGCCAGGACCCATGGACATCTGTGACCAATTATGAATAGTTTCAGGTGGCATCATTAGGACATTAGCAGGTGGCAGTGGTCAGTGTGCATACAAACGAGAATGAGATGGAGGTGTCCTCTTTCAGAAAGGGAGAGGGGAGCTGGCAGCCAATGGCCAGGGCTGTTTTGTGTTGGTTTTATGGTCTTAACTGCTGGCAAAGACCCTTTCCGGCCTGGAGCTCTGCTTGAGAACCCAGAGAGCCGTGTTGGCCTCCTCTGCTCCTCAGAGTCGGCTGCTCATTAGGGATTCTGGTCAGGCAGGGATGTTTTCCCGTTAGCTCATTACAAACTCTACAAGGTCCCTGCTCCAGATCGTGTCTGCTTTTCTCCTGCTGGGGATCACCATGAGCAGCTTGTTGGAGCCTTTGGTAACTCATTTGTTACAACATGTGATTCATAGCAGCAGGAGGACCCTGGGGTGGAGCAGGCAGAGGAGAGAGCGGAGAAGAGATGGAGGCAGAGTCCCCTTTGTGGAAGACCAGAAGGCATTGATGCCCAGGGCTGTAGAGGAGCCAAACCCAGGTCTTACTGGACACCCAGAGTCTTCTGAGAGCCTGGGCACAGCTATGTGTAAGGTGTGGACAGACATAGAATGAGTATAATTTGTTTCAATTAGGATCTCATTTTTGTGGTTATACACGATGTGGAGTTATATTGGTCGTGTATTCATATATGATAGGAAATTATGTCTGATTCATTCATATTCCTATTCCCATTCCTTCTCCCTTCCCTTCATTCCCCTTTGCCTAGTCCAATGAGCTTCTATTCTTCCCTTCCCCAACCTCCCTTGTTGTATGTTAATATCTGCATATCAGAGATAACACTTGGACTTTGTTTTTTTTTGGGATTGGCTTGTTTCACTTAGCATGATATTCTCCAGCTCCATCCATTTACCTGCAAATGCCATCATTTCATTCTTCTTTATGGATGAGAATTAGTCCATTGTGTATATATACCAAATTTTCTTTATCCATTCATCTATTGAATTGAAGATAGTTGGTTCCATAACTTGGATATCGTGAATGGAGCTGCTGTAAACATTGATGTGGCTGCATCACTGTAGTTTGATGATTTTAAGTCCTTTGAGTATAAACCAAGGAGTGGGATAAGTGGGTCAAATGGTGATTCCATTCCAAGTTTTCTGAGGAATCTCTATGCTGCTTTCTAGAGTGGTTTCCCCAATGTGCAGTCCCACCAGAAATGTATAAGTGGACCTCTTTCCCCACAACTTCACTAACATTGTTACTTGTAGTCTTGATAATTGCCATTCTGATTGGAGTGAGATGAAATCTCAGTATAGTTTTAATTTGCATTTCTTTAATTGCTAGTGATGTTGAACGAACTTTTTTTAAATATCTTTTGACCATTTGTATTTCTTCTTCTATAAAGTACCCATTCAGTTCCTTTGCCTATTTATTAATTTGATTATTTTTTTGGTGGTTTTTTTTTAGTCCTTTGTATATCCTGGAGAATGCTCTGAGGTTCTGTTGGCAAAGATTTTCTCTTATTCCTAGGCTCTCTTCAAGTTCTTGATTGTTTCTTTTGCTGTAAAGTAGCTTTTTAGTTTGATACCATACCATTTCTTGATTCTTGATTTTATTTCTTGTGCTTTAGAAGTCTTGGTGAGGAATTGGGTTCCTAAGCTGACATGATGAACTAGTAGGCACAGGGTCCCTGGTCTAATGCCTAGGTCCTTGATCTAGGTTTGAATTGATTTTTGTGTAGGGTGAGAGTTAGGGGTGCAATTTTATTCTACTCCTTATGGATTTCCAGTTTGCCAAGCACCTTTGTTGAAGAGGCTATCTTTTCTCCAATGTATGTTTTCTGCGCCTTTGTCTAGTATTAGATCACTGTATTTATGTGGGTTTCTCTCTGTGTCTTCTGTCCCACTGGTCTACATATCTGTTTTGGTGGCAATAACCCACTTTTGTTACTGTAGCTCTGTAGTATAATTTAATGTCAGGTATTGTGATGCATCACTTTTCTTGTTAAGGGCTGCTTTGTCTATTCTGGTCCTCTTATTTTTCTAAGTGAATTTCATAACTGCCTTTTCCATTTCTATGAAGAATGTCATTGGAATTTTAATAGCAATTGCATTGAATCTGTATAGTGCTTTTGGCAGTGTGGCCTTTTTGACAATATTAATTCTGCCTATCCAAGAACATGGGAGATCTTTCCATCTTCTAAGCTCATCTTCATTTTCATTAGTGTTCCAGAGACCAATTCTTAACCTTAGTGATTTGAAAATATTTAAAATATTCCACCATTTTCCAGCTAAAAATCTATCAGTGGCTCCCCAATTCCCATTGTCTAAATCTCAGTTTCTTTACTTAGCTAGTAAAGTGCTCCATAAAATAAGTTTTCTCAAACTAGTTCTGTTTTGAGCATTTCTCCCATCCAAAATTCTCCGTTTGAAATTCTTGAGAGACTATTCTCCTCAAAAATCTCAGAAAACTGTTATTTTTACATTCTTCTTTATAGTTTTTTCCTGCATATTCCATTTTGGTCCATTTATCAGAGCTTAATGAAAGCATTATATCTTATATAATTCCTTTCATGATAATGCTAACTTTCATTGGATGTCTACAGCATAGCCTGAAACAGGGACAGTCAACTTTAGCCTGTGGGTCAAATTTGGTCCACTGTCCATTTTTATAAATAAAGTTTTATTGGAACATAACCACGCTCATAATACACATATTGTCTATGGCTACTTTGCATCACGATAGAGGAAAAGAGATTGTATGAACTGCAAAGCCTAAAATATTTACTTTCTGCTCCTTTGCAGAAAAAACTGTCTGTTTTGGCTTTAAAATTTAGCACTTAAAATTATATTATACTTCCTTAAATTCTTTCAGAAGGTCTTCTGAGATGGTTTTCTTCCTCTTCATATCTACTCTATCCTTCCCATCTTTGCCTACTCTGAACCTCCATCATATTTCATCTGTAGGTCTTTTTTTTTTTTTACTTTTAAAAAATCATTTCGTTAGGTGTCTGTTTTGCAAAATACTGTAGTATGCAAAGACTTGCAAGGCATAACCTCTTTAGACCCATTTCTGCTCCTCTTCAAGACTTGGCTCAAGGGTAAATGAAGAAAGAAACTTACTGTTTGCAGAGTCTGATGAGGTTCCTGAAATTGCCACCAGGGGCATCACCAGCTTCTGGAAGCTCTGTGTAGGGCATGCATCTTCAGGTGCTTCCCTTGGGTTGGCAGGCAAATCCTGCTTCCTTAGTAGTGAGACCACCTCTCAGGGACACCCTGTAACTTTGTGGAAGAATTACGGGATGCTGTTGAACCCTGGTTCATTTCCAACCTTATTTCAACATAGATCATTTTATAGACTCTTAGGTGTGGGCTCATCAATTCCATGGGATATACAAGAAAAAGAACAGCTTCTTGTCTCTCCATCCTTGTCATACAAAACTACAGTGATATTATGGTACTAAGGGTAAGGCACCTCCCACCCACCCAAAGATATCCATGCCCAAATCCTGGACCTTGTGAATGTTACTCTACAAAGCAAACGGGATTTTGCAGATGTGACTAAAATGAAGGACTCTGAGTGGAGAGATTTAGATTACCCAATTGGGTCCAATTTAATCACCCGAGTTCCAAAAGACTTAAAGGGAGGCAGGAGAGTAAGTCAGAGTGTTGTGATCTGGAAGGGGCTTGATTCACTGTTGTAGACTCTGAAGATGGTGGGAGACATCACGGACCAATGGGCCAAGGGATGTAGGTGGCCTCTAAAAGCTGGAAAGACAAAGATTCTCTCCTGGGTCCTCCAGAGGTGAACCCAGCTCTCATGATGCTGATTTTATCCCAGTGAACTTATGTCAGAAGTCTGACCTGTGGAAGAGTTAGATAAAACATTTACTTTGTTTAAGCCACTGAGTTCATGGTGATTTGTTACAATAGTGAGAGAAAATTAATGCAGTTACAGTTACATTTTTTTTTTAGCCTGGAATGGATGACCCCTGCCAAACAGTTCATTGATGCATGCAGCATGGGAAGGTGGAGGCCAGATGAGCATTCCCATCTATCACAGGAAAAGAAGTATTGTCCACTGTCCTGGAGCTAAAGGTGGGTGGTTGTCTTGGCTATCATGACCTTTGCCCCTAAATTGGGCAAAAGTAAGTGGCAGCAGCAACTTTATTTGATGGCAGTCGGTTTTGGGGGGGAAAGGATGGACTAGATTTCTTTAAACAAATTATTTGCAGGTGTACAGTATATAAGCTTCAGGTTTTAAGTTCTTGCTGGTAGAATTTTGGTCCTATAAATCAGGAACCCCAAAGTTCAGGGCCTGGGGGTGATTTCCCCTGGATATTGCTCAGGTTGAAAAAAGTCTGATAAAACCAGTATCCATGGTCTATTGGCATAACAATATTCCCTAAATCTCACGGACTTAAAACAGTAACCATTATTATGGTTATGGACCCACTGGCCAGTTTTGCTGATGTGGGATGGGCTCAGCTGGGTCCGGCTGAGGTTGTTCACGTATCTGTGGTCAGCTGGCAGGTCGGCCAGAGGCTGATGGGTTTAGAATGATCTCATCAGAGCCACTGGACTGTGCTCCACCTGGGGGCTCATCCTCCAGATGATGAGTTGAATTTGTTCTCATAATGGAGGCAGGGCAGGAGAGGAAGAGGTAGACAAAAGTCTCGAGGCCTTGGCTTGGAACTGACCTGCTGCCACTCCTGTTCCATGGGTCAAAGTGACAAGATGGATCCAAGAACAGGGAACAGACAAGACCCCTGAATGGATGGGAGTACCAAGCCACAGTGCAAGTGCTGTGGGAGGAATGGAGAATGAGGGCCACCTTTGTAGTCCATCCATCGGCTGTAAACTCTCTGGGAAGGGAAATCGCCTTAATCTCAAATAGCTCCTGAAGGCTGCAGTGAACTAGGCCACTGCCCACATCTGGCTGCTCTCTGCAGGCTGTGAAAACATCCCACAGCAGTCCCGAGGGAGCTATCTGAGCCTCCAAGCCACTGCCTGCCCCCTGCCAAGGAAAGCTAGATTTCTCCCTAGAAGTGCCAGCCACCAGCCCCTCCCCCTCTGTCTCTCTGCTCCGTGCCCCAGGGATGTCGTGGGCGACCAGCTGGCTTGATGAATGCGGCTCCCATAAACCTTCCCCTGGCCTGTGTGTCACAGCATCAGCGTGAAATGAACTTGCTAATACTCCAAGAGCCACAAACCTTTTCCCCTTCCCCAGCACGACGCATCCAAATCGATCTGGCTGGGTGAGCCGCGACAAAACCCACAGAAAAAAGGCATCAGCAAATTTAAAGCCTTGTCCGAGGTCTTGATTCACCATAAACTAAGTTGCTGGCAGCAGGCATTGACACTCCCACCGCGGTTGATACTGGGATTTATCGACTTGCAGGAAGATGTTGATATTGACCAAGACTGAGTTCTAAATGAAAAGACCTGTGGCAGTATATCTTTATTGCTCAGCTAATCCAAGGATTTGCTAATCCCTCCTCTCTGCCAGCAGGGTCCCTCCCACTCAATAATGTTGCAGAAATTCTTTTGGATCTGAGAAAACATCCCTTAGACACAATAAGGGGCTCTTTTCCCAAAAGGCCTCCTGAAAGGGACAGAGGTGCAAGCAGCCTGTTAAGTAAGATGACCAGAGCATCGGCACATCCGTCCATGCCACACCACAGACTACTTCTCTCACTTTTTAGAGCTCCAACTCCACCCTCTTGGGGAATGGCCCAGAGGAGAAGCATAACGGGTCTTCATCTGGAACTTGCTCATGAATGGGATCGACTGCCTGGTCCCTACCTGGCCAACCTAAGAGGTTCAGCTTTGCTCATCTCCTGGTCCCAGAGGACATTCTGATGTCGACCTGAGTGCTGGCCACTGGTAGTGACATTGATATTTGGTTCTTCCTATTTTCAAGGCCCACTAGGCACGCACGGAAAGGGAGAACATGTCTTAACTGCTAACTAATTTTCTCATTGGAATATAGTTTGTAGCTGTCACTTCAGGGGAGGGTATGTTGGCAGTAGAATCCTATGTGGTACTTTTGGAGCTATTGTGGGTGTCGGGGTCCCTGGGGAAACCAGAAGGAGATAAACAGGACAGGGCCAAGCAAGTGGCCCAGAGTGGTTGGCTCAGGGAGGGAGCCAGTGTGGAATAAAATTTTTAGCCAAATTTTCTTAACAGTTCTGTTCCTCTTGAAAACTTCTAAAACTTGGCCAATAAGGAAAACTGAAGCCAAGTGGGAGGAGCCAAGAAAGGTGGAACCACAGGAAGACGGTTTCCTACATGCAGGGAAGCAAATGCAGGCTGCCCTGGACGCTGACCCATGGGGTGGCTCTCATCCTAGGTGCTCCCCTAGGGATTGGGAGCACTGTCGTCTTTGGCTTCCCCCTCTGGGGGTGAAGGAATGGATCTGGCCATCAACCTCATCCCACAGAGTCACCATCATGTTGAGATTCAGCCTTGGCAGTCGGTCCTGGGTTTGAGTCCTGGCTTCAGCACTTACCCAGCATAGTGACCAGGGGCCAATCACTTATCCTTTGTGAGCTACAATTGGCTTAGCTACCCAGAGGAGGAAATACCAGTGCCACGGCAGATACACTGTGTTTTGCCTCTTTCTTCTTTGCCAACAGAATGTCAGTGTGACTCAGGTATCACTTTTCATGATCTCTTGGGAGTCGGGGCCTGTTCCTGGTCCAGAAATGAATGTGTGGTCCGTTCTACAGTAGTTCTGGGAAAGACTCCCCCTTACCCCTTACCCCCCTTTACAAGAGAGCTTTGGCTAAAACCATCTCTCTCTCTCTTTCTCTTTGGTGCTGGTGATCAACCTCAGGGCCTCAGGCAGGCTAGGCCAGGTGCTATACTATGGAAGTGCATCCCCAGCCCTCCCTGTCTCCTTCCTGATGTGAGTCAGGGGGTTAGAAGTATTCCCCTGCTTATGCTGTCATGTTGGCAGCCACATTTTTACTAGTGAGACCAAGAGCTCGTGGAGACACCTCTCTGGGGTTCTGACATCCTAGGACTGCTAAGATGAGCCATTAACCACCCATATTGTATGTGAGAAAATTGAACCCCCTCTTTGTTGGTTATTCTGTTCCTTGAAGCCCAAATCATCCTGAAATGACACAAGTAGCTACTTCATGGCGTGACAAGAGAATTAAATGACATAGTCAGACTCTTCTGGACAGAGACCTGGAAGTACTCTGCAAAGTATTGACACAAGTTTGTGAGATTTGCTCTCTGGGAATAAGCATGAAGGAAAGAGACTGAATGGAAGAGAGTGATGGCTGGCTGGGCTCACTCCACTCTGCTCTCTGTATTTTGCAGAGAAGGTAATTCAGGCCTAGGCTGGTGATTTTCCATCACAGGCTTGTAGTTTGTTAGGTCAAGCACCTGTTTCATGCACCTTGTAAGCAATGACTCAATTAAAATTTTCATAATATACCACAAGTACTGGCAAATTTTATCCAATTTTCTCATGGCTTTACCTACTGATTTTAGGACTGTGAACAGCATCATTTTACTTTGACTTCAGTGATTAGTAGTTCTCTTTGTTTTAGGTTTTTATTTCTTCGGCATTTAAGTTTGCAGTCTTATATTCTCAAGGGGGAGAGAGAGTCCTGTGTTATCTCTTTGCTTTGGCTTTTTATCACTCTGACAAGAATAACTCAGAGGAGGAAAGATTTACTTGGAATCATAATTTCAGAGGATTCAGTCCATGGTTGGCTGCTCTATTACTCTAGGTCTGAGGTGAGGCAGAACATGATGGTGGAAGGGAGTGACTGAGGAATGCTGTTCAGCTCATGGCAGTCAGAAAGGGGGAGGGGGAGGGGGAAGGAGGGTAGAGAGAGAAGGAAGGAGAGGGAGGGGGAAAGAGAAAGAAGGAGAAAGATAAGAAGGAGGGGGAAAGAGAAAGAAGGAGAAAGATAAGAAGGAGGAGGAGGTAGAAAAGGAGAAGGAGGAGAAGGAGGAGGAAGAAGAGGAGGTTGGAACAAAATATACTCTTCCAGGACCTGTTTCCAGTGACTTATTGTCTCCAATTCTGTCCAATTCCAGTAGTCCATCCAGCTCTCCATGGGTTAATCCATTAGATGAGGTCAGAGGGTGATCTGAGCCCTCATGATCCAATCATTGCCTAAAAGGCCAACCTTGCTGTATGGGGGACCATGCTTTCAACACGTGAGCATTTGGGGGATGTTCCAGATCCAGGCCATAAATGTTCCTTACACAAAGGCAACCTTTTGGTAGGCAAAGAATCCTACTCTAATGACAAGAATCACTTTCTAATTAATTTATTCACTGACATTCTTCCAATATAAAGGCTCCTCAATTTATGATGGGGTTATGCCCCAGTAAACCTATTAGAAATTGAGAATACCTTAGGTTGAAAATATGTTTCATGTGCCTAACCTACCAAACGCTGTCGCTGAGCAACACAGCACGCTGTGGAATATGGTGGTTTCCCCTTCTGGTAGTGTGGCTGACCCAGAGTGTGGCTCATTGCTACTTCTGGCATTCCAGAGGGTATTGTACTGCATATTGCTAGCCCAGAAAAAAGATCCCAATCTGAAATTCCACATACAGTTTCTACTGAGTGTGAGTGTGTGTGTGTGTGTGTGTGTCTTTGACAGCATTGTAAAGTGTATATATAAAAAAATGACAGTTGAACCATCTTGTATTAGAGACATCAGTTGGATTCTCCAAAAAGAGGCAGAGACCTGCCCCAGAATGTCTTGGTTTGTGGTGGTGGCTCACCTGAATGAACCTTGCAGCCTATTTGCAAGCATGAGAACAGGGAGAGCATTCTTTGTTTTGAGTTGATAGTTTGTCTGTCTCATCAGTTATATTCCTTTAAAAATGTTTATTTAGCCACATCAATATTTATAGCAGCACAAGTCAACTTGGATGTCCTTCAATAGATGAATGGATAAAGAGACTGTTATATATATACACATACATACAATGGAATATTACACAGCATTAAGAGAATAAAATCATGGCATTTGCAGGTAAATGGATGGAGTTGGAGAATATTATGCTAAGTGAAGTTAACCAATCCTAAAAAAAACCAAATGCTGAATGTTCTCTCTGATAAATGGATGCTGATCCATAATGGTGGGGGGGCATGAAAGGAATGGAGAAACTTTGGATACCACAAAGGGGAGGGAGAGGAAGTGAGGGGACATGGGGGTAGGAAAGATGATGGAATGAGATGGACGTCATTACCCTACATACCATGTATGATGACACAAATGGTGTGACTCTATTTTGTGTACAGAGAAATGAAAAATTATGCTCCATTTATGTACAGTGAATCAAAATGTATTCTGTCTTGTATAACTAATTAGAACAAATAAATAAATTTTAAAAAGTATTTAAAATTATTTTATAGTAAAATCAACTTTTTGTGTGTGTGCATTTATACTGATTTCAACACATAAATGAGTTTATGTAATCACTACTATCAAAACAGTGCTCCTTCAAACCAGCATATGTAGTCACATTCTTCCTTCCCCTCTAAGCCCTGGAACTCTCTTGTCTGTTCTCCATCAAGATGGTTTTGGGTTTTCATGTGATTGAATTGTGTAGTATGTAATCTTTTTGTAAAAAAATATTATTATTTTTTTTAGTTGTAGATAGACACAGTATCCTTATTTTATTTTTATGTGGTGCTGAGGATTGAACCCAAGGACCTGCACATACTAGGCAAGTGCTCTACTGCTGAGCCACAACCCCAGCCCATATGTAATCTTTTTGGGATTGGCTTCTTTCACTTAAACAATGCCTTAAGATTAACTCTAGTTATGTGTATTGCTAATTTGTTCTTCTTTTTCTTTTTCTGAATTGCCAAGTGGTATTCCATTCTGCCATAGTTTACCCATTTACCTACTGAAGAACATTTAGGTTGTTTCCGGTTTTTGGCAATTACAAATGAAGCAGCTGATTTTGTTCAGGTTTATGAACTTGCATTTTCAGTTTTCTAAGGTAAAAAACTTGAAATGGATTGCTAGGCCCCATGGTAGTTGTGTGTTTAACTTTTATAAGAAACTGCCAAATGGTTTTCTAGAGTGGCCACATCATTTTACATTGCCAACAGCAAGGTTGGAGAGTTCTAGCTTATTGGAGAGTTCTAGTTACTCCCGTTTTGTATTTTTAGTACTTTAAAACTTTATCTTAATCATTCTAGTGGGTGTATAGTGGCATTTCACTAAGATTTTTATTTGCCTTTCCCTAATGGTTAGCAATGCTGAACATTTTGTGACATCCATATATCTTCTTTGGTGAAAGGTACTTGTAATCTTTTGCCTGCTTAAAAATTGTGTTTCTTTCCTTACTTTGGGTTTCTTCCTTTGTGTATTCTGGAATATGGGTTCTTTGTAAGTGTATGATTTCAAAATATTTTCTCTCAGGTTGTAAGTTTGTCTTTTCATCATTTTAACTGTCATTTGCAGACTAAAAGTTCTTAATTTTGAAGACGGTCAATTTCAGTATTTTAAAAAAACATACTTTTGGTGTCATATACAAGAATTCTTTTCACAATTTCAGGTCTCAAATATCTTTGCATAGGTCTTATATTTTTTGTGATTTCACATTTTATTCTTAGATCTATAATACATTTGAGTTAAGTTTTATATGGTACAAAGTGTAAGTTGAAGTTGTTATTATTTTTCAGCACATAGATGTTCAGTTATTCCAACACAATGTGCTAAAATGACTATCCTCCTATGAATATTTTTGACATCTTTGTCAAAACAATTATTCACTTACTTTTCTTTGTCACACCATGTCTTGATTATTTTAGCTTTGTGGTAGGTATTAAAATCAGACAGTGTGAGTCAATTCTACATAAAAATTCTTTAGATTATTTTAGTTTCTTTGCCTTTTCACACAAATTTTAGAATTAGCTCATCTAAATTCTGTCTATAACAAAATTATCTTACAAAATATCTGGTAATTTGATAGAAATTACATTAACACTGTAGATCAATATGAGAAATATGGACATTTGTACTATACTAAAACATCCAATCCATGAACATGGTATGTCTATTTATGTAGGCCAAATTTGAATTCTTTCATCAGCATTTTCTTGTTTTTGGCATATGATCCTATGCTTATTTTGTTAAATTTATATTTAGTTATTTTTTAAACTGTTGTGAATGGTATGTATTTTTTTATTTTTTGCTTTACATATCTAATATTAGAAATATGATTGATGTTTGTGCATTGACTTGGTAACCTGTGATCTTACTAAGCTCAATTATTTTCTCTAGGTTTTTGTAGTTAATCCCTTAGGATTTTCTTCCTAGAAAATTGTGTTCTTTGTGAATAAAGATAATTTATTTTCTTCTTTCCAATTTGTATGTTTAAAAAAATTTCTTGTTCTTGCCTTGTTATGCTAACTAGGATTTCCAGTATGATATTGAGTCATACTGATAAAAATATCTTCTTCCTAATCTCAGGCAAAAATTATTCAGTCTCTCAGTATTAAATATGATGTTAGCCATAGATTTTCTGTGGAAGCAGGTGGAAGAAGTTCCCTTGTGTTATGGTTTGTATCTGGATTGTCTCCTAAAGGTTGATGAGTTAAAGACTTGGCCCCACTGCTGCAGAATTTGAAATGGGACCCTGGGAAAGTGATTGAATAATGAATGTTCTGATTTTATTGGTGAATTAACCCACTGAGAGATTCATAAATTGGACTATTGAGTGGTAGAAAGTGTTGGAGTGGAAGGAAGTGGGTCCTTGGGGATATACTCTTGAGTGCTATATCTTGTCTTTGGGTCCTTCTTCCCTTCCCTTCTACTTCCTGGGTATCATGAGGTGAGTGGCCTCCTCTGCCATACACTCACCACCATGATGTTCTCTCTTGCCTGAGGCCCAGAGCAAGGGATCTAGCTGTCCTTGGACTAAAAACTTGAACCAGAACAAATCTTTTCTCTTTTAAGCTATTTATGTCAGGAATTTTTGTCACAGTGATGAAAAGTTGACTAATACACCTTGTATACCAGTTTGCTGGGGTGAGATAAAGATGACTAGATGTTGACTTTTGCAAAGTGTTTTTCCTGCATCAGTTGATATGATAATGTGGTTTTTCTTTTTTAGACCATTGTTATGCTGGATCACATGAATTGATTTTTAAATATTGAGCTATGCTTGCGTTTCCAGAATAAACTCTATTTGTTCTTATGTATTAATTCTTTATATATTTTTTATGGAATGATTTGCATCTTTTTTCAAGATTGTGTCTCTATGTTAATGAGAAATATTGTTCTCTTATTTTCTTTTCCTTTAGGTTTTGATACTGCCTTTGGTTTTTGATATCAGGGTAATACTAGTTTCATAATATGAGACAAAATTCTTCCCCCTCTTTTATGGGAAAGATTGTCTAGGGTTGGTGTTATTTCTTCTCTATATGTTTGGTGGAACTTGCTAATGAAACTCTCTAGTTCTGTGGATTTCATTTATAGGTACTATTTTTAAAAAGAAATTCAATTTCTTTAATAGTTACAGGAATATTTGGGTTATTTATTTCACCTTGGGTGAGTTTGGGTAGTTTGCATTTTTGAAGAATTAATCCATTTAATCTAAATTACCAAATTTATGTAGGTAGGATTGTTTGTATTATTTATTTAGTATCCTTTTAATGTCTATGGTGTCTTTAGTGATAGCATTTTTTCATTGTTGATATTGATAATTTGACAATTTGTGTCTCTTCTCTCTCTCTTTTGCCAGTATTAATAGAGGCTTTTCAATTCTGATGATCTTTTTATAAAACCAGCTTTAGGGTTTATTGTTTTCCTATAACCACCCCCACTTCAGTTTATTAGACTTCTCTCTTTATTATCTCTTTATATGTCTTTGGTCTCAAATTATTTTGCTCTTCCTTTTCTGTTTCTTGCTGTGAAAACAGATTACTAACTTGAAACCTTGATTATTTTCTAATACAATTATTTAAAGCTACAAGTTTTTCTAGAAGTACTGTCTTGGTGACATCTAACAGATTTTGATATATTGTATTTTCATTTTAACTTAAAATATTTTCTAATTTCCCTTGAGACTTCCTCTCTGACCCATGGATTATTTGGAAGTGTGTTGTTTAATTTTTAAAACAAAAACAAACCCCCCAAATATTTGCCTCTTTTTTTCCTGTTATGAATCTTGTTTAATTGCATTATAATCAGAGTACATACTTTGCAATTTAATTATTTTTAACTTATTAAGGTTTATTTTATGTCCACAGCATGGTCTATCTCTGTGATGGTCCAAGAATGTGCGTTCTTCTTCTTGGAGTGGAGTGTTCTATAAATGTCAATTAGATTACGATGGTTGATGGTATTGTTCTGTTCTTCTATATTCTTGTTGACTTGTTTATTTATTACTGAGATAAGAGTATTAAAGACTCTAGTTATGGTTATAGACTTGCTTAACTTTCAGTTCTTATTAGTTTTTGATTCCTGTGTTTTGAAGCTATGTTGTTATGTATGTGTTTAAGATTGCAATTTCATCCCAGTAAATTGACCCCTGGTAATATCCCCAGGTTTAAAATATTTTTTTTTTGCCTTGATGTGATATTAATGTAGCCACTTGAGTTTTTAATAACATATCTTTCTCTATTCTTTTATTTGAGTCCATCTGTATCATATTTGAAGTGAATTTCATATAGACAGTATATAATGGAGTCATGGGTTTAAAAAAGTCTATTCTGGGGGCTGGGGTGGTGGCCCAGTGGTAGAGCGCTTGCCTAGCACATGTGAGGTTGGGTTCGATTCTCAGCCCCACATACAAATAAATGAATAAAATAAAGGTCCATCAACATCTAAAAGAAAATATTAAAAAATTTAAAAAATCTACTCTGACAATATTCGTCTTTTAACTAATGTGTCTAGATAATTTTTACTTAATGCAATTGATCATGTTGCAATTTTGATCCACCATTTTATTATTTGTCTTCTGTTGTGCCATCTGCTTTTTGTCCCTTTGATTCTTTTTTCTTTCCTTAGGTTTTTAACATAATTAAAATTAAATACTAAGACTTCTTATTTTTAGTATATTTCTTTGTATACTTTTAATGTGGTATTACAAATTACATATTTAACTTTTCACACACTACTTATGGTCGATATTTTACTGTTTCAGTTGGAGACTAGAAATGGACTCTCTGTCCATCTATTTTATTGTTCTATGTTATGGTTGTCTTTCATAGTATATCTGCTAGTATATTGGTTAGCATCTCATCACAGGGACAAAATACCTGAGATAATCAACTTAAAAGGAAGAAAGGTTAATTTTGGCCCATGGTTTAAGAGGTTTCAATCCATGGTTGCTTGGCCTGTTGCCTCTCGGCCTGTGGTGAAGCAGTGTGTCATGGTGGGAGTGAGGCAGAGGAGGCTGCTCCCTTCATGGCAGCCAGGAAGCAAAAAGAAAGAGGAAAGGGCTGGAGTCCCATTAGCCTCCTTGAAGTCATGCCTCCCAGTGACCTCACATTCTCCCTTTCCTAAAGGTTCCACCACCTCTCCATGGTGCTATAGGCTCGTGACCCAGCCTTAGCCTTTGGGAAGTATCCCAGACCCAAAGCATAGCAACATACATTGAAGGCTTCACCAGATGAAGTTAGATTTTGCTTTTGATCATCAAACATATTTTTAGAAACTGAAGAGACGACAAATAGTTTACTATACTCAACCCGATATTTATTCTTTTGGTTGCTCTTTATTTCTGATGTTCCACATTTTCTCCTACTGTTATTTCTCTTTATTCTGAAGAAGTGTCTTTAGCAATTTTTTAAAAGCAATTTTTTAAAAGATCTGATAATGATAGATTCTCTTAGTTTTCCTTTACCTGAGAAGGTCCATATTTCTTCTTAATTTCAGCAGGATCTATTTGCTTGATATGGAATCCTGAGTTAAGTTCTCTACTTGCAGCCCTGTGACAGAGCTGGGGCATGGTTTAGTGGGTAGAGTGCATGCCTGGTGTGTATGAGGCTCTGCGTTAGATCTCCAGCACCAGAAAGTAGTGTTCCATTTTCTTCTGGCCTCTGTTGTTTCCAATGACAAATCCATAAGAGTTTGAATCGTTGTTTTCCTATAATGTGTAGTTTTTCCTAGGTGGCATTCAAGACTTTTACTTTGTACTTAGATTTCAACAATTTGACTATGATGCCTTGGGGCATGAGTTTCTTTGGGCTCATCCTGTTTGGGATGGTTTGGTGAACTTCTTGAATTTTGCAGGTTTACTTCTTTTTCCAGATTTGGGAACTTGCCAGTCATTATTTCTTCAATTATTTTTCAGCAGCATGTTATTTTTTCCCCATTTTTATTATAATAACACAAATATTAGACCTTATGTTAGAGTCCCATAAGTTCAATATTTTTTTTAAAAAAGTTGTTTTATCTTAGCTGGGCGCAGTGGCACACACCTGTAATCCCAGCAGCTCAGGAGGCTGATGCAGGAGGATCATGAATTCAAGGCCAGCCTCAGCAAAAGCGAGGTGCTAAGCAACTAAGTGAGGCCTTGTCTCTAAATAAAACTCAAAAAAGGGCTAGGGATATGGCTCAGTGGTCAAGTGCCCCTGAGTTCAATCCCTGGTACCCCACCCCACCAAAAAGTCTTTTTATGTCTACTGTTATTTTGGAAAGTTTTTGTTCTTCTATCTTCTTAACTTTGCTATTGGGTTCGTAATGGATTTTTTCAGTTCTCAGATTTTCATATTATTTTTCTTAGCTTCTTCTGTTTATTTCACTTGGGTTTCCTATTTTCACATTAGCCATAATTACTCATGATTATTTGTTGGAGCATATTTATTATAGATGCTTTAAAGACTTTATCAGATAATTCCAACATTTGTGTCATCTAGGTACTGACATTCTGTTGATTATCTTTTCTCAAGTCAGTTGAAAACTTTCTTGTTCTTTGAATGTCAAGTAATTTTGGATTGTATTGTCAATGTTTTGAATATTTTGTTATGAGACTCTGAAAAAACCCTTTGAAAAAAATCCTTTGGAGAAAGTTTGTATTTTTGTTTTAGGAAGCAAGGGGTAGTCGAATCAAGTTCAGAATACAAGTTCTAACTCACTCTCTATGGACTGTTGATCCCATGTCTATTTTTGGTTGTTGTTGCTTTTCAAATACTTCATGAGCTATTTGATTCTCACCCATGTGTGTGCAGTCCAGTGCCTAACCTGGGGTCTGGTTGGTGGTCTGTCAGTTCAAGTCTCATGATCCTTGGTATGTTGATTGGGATCAGATTTACATACCCACAGTTTAGGACCGAGCTCAGGAATTCCTAACCAATCTTATGGATTGAATTTCCTGCCTTTTATCTCCACAACCTTCCTATTATTTACTGGATCTCTACGTCTCTTTTTTCCATCCTTTAGGTAGAAATCTGGAACCTTACCCAGTTTTGCTACACATTTCCACACGTGTACCCATGCCTGGAGGCAAGCAGTTGATAGAAAATAAGCAATGATAAACTCACTGTTTTTGATAAAGGACAAGTAAGAGTCGAGATAGCTGCTGAATGCATTCTGTTCAAGATTTATGGCTGAATTCAGTGATAAAAACAAGGTGAAGTGTGCTTATTCCATTTCACTGGAACCGAAATGTCAGAGTTCACTCACAGATTTAATGGTGATTGCCATTTCTACACACCATGCTGAGCCCTTTATGTGACATAGCCTGTGTTTCTCCAACTTGACTCGTACATGAACGCCTTTGAAAGGAAAAGTATTCTTTCATGAACTCTTAGAACTTATTTAAACGACTTATTTATTTACTTTACAGGGATTAAACTCAGGGGCACTTAACCACTGAACCATATCCCTTGTCCCTTTTAGTTTTCATTTTGAGACAGGGTCTTGCTAAGTTGCTCAGGGCCTTGCCAAGTCATTGAGGCTGGCTTTGAACTCATGATCCTCCTGCCTCAGTTCCCGGGGCCATTGGGATTAAAAGCATGAACTGCTGCATCTGGCCATGATTTATTTTAAAAATCATCTGTTCTTTAAAGATGATCCACACACAACTAGATCTAAACTTCTATGCTTATAGTGTTTAAATAGCTATGAGATAAGATGCAATTTATCAATTAAATATAAACAAAAGTACAACACAAAATAATGAAAATCAACACTATTTATTTAATGTGCAATGTTTGCTGAAGTAGAAGAGCTGTTTACACCAGGAATTCTAGTGCAGGACTGGTGTGTGTGTGCTTCTGTTTTCAGACCTGTGGTCCTCGTGCTGATGGACTTTCTCATGAATTCTCTGTTTAGTCACTGCACCAGCCTGAAGCTCGCATCTGGACAGTGTGCTATGAGATCCTTGGGGCCAGCTTCAACTCAAACTGGCGTTTACATATGAACGTGTCTCTCTGTTAATATACTTGTACTCCTCCCCATCTGCAAACTGCTTTTGAGGGCTTCGCTTACCTGTATTCAACCATGGTCTGAAAATATTAATATCTGTCTTAACTCTTAAAAGAGGCCATGTTCACATACATTTTATTGCAGAGTGTTGTTATAATTCTATTTTATGATTAGTTATTGCTATTAATCTCTTACTTGCCTAATTTACAAATTAAGCTTTATCATAGGTATGTATCTATTTAAAAAAACAGTCTACGTAGGATTTGACACAATTTTCTGTTTCAAACATCCGCTCAGGGTCTTGGAATGTATCACCTGAGGATAAGGAGAACTACTATATTAAAGTATGAATACATTTACATATTAAGTCTGTTTTACTTTAGTGGCCAAAGGCCATTAAAATAGTAGTCACTGGTGCCAATGTACTTAAATCCAGCAGCAGGACATAGTGAGTCAAACAGATAATCTGTAATATGTTTCTATTAGAATTTTTAGCTTGCTATCTGAGTGAAAAATCTTCACATTAAAACGTGGTTTTAGAAAATTCATACAACTCAGATAATATATCCATGGATCTCATTTTGAGAAACATTGCAGTACTAATTAATGCTTTTAGCAAAGATCATTATCACCATTTTACCATGTGGAAACTGAGGCTAAAGAGGTTAATGACTTGGCCAAGGTCTCATAGCTGCTCAGTGGCAGGACTGAGATATGGAGAGAAGGTGTCATTCTCTCACCAGATCTTCCTCTCACAGCTGACATAGTCAAAGCTGGGCTTTCTCCATAAAAGTCTATGCTTGATCTGTCCTCCCAAAGTGGGCAGAGGGCACATGGAACCTTCTAGACTCTCATATGGTCTCATTTTACTCCTTGATCTGAGTCCTTTATGTTCTCCTGGATAAATTAATGAATGGCTTTATTATGCCCTGAAGATAAGGAAGAAGACAAGAAACACTGAACTGTATTCCCTTGGTTGCTCTGATTCCTTTAATGTCCTTGTCATTGCATGAAATCTGTTTTTTCCATGGGTGTGATGAGTGTGCATGTTCATGTCACTCCTCTGAGGAGCTTCTCACCGTTCCCAGACACACTCAGTCACCCTTTTCTCTTTAACACAAAGCACCCTGTGCACAGCCCAACGTAGCACTTAATACATGTGTCGTGCTTACCTCCCTTCCCCTCGATTGTGAGCAGCTTGAGAACAAGGATCTTGTCTTCCTCCTCTTTGCAGAATTGGAGGAACACGGACGCAGCTCGAAACTCATTTGCTGAATTGAATTATGTCATATATCAACTGACCTCAGGTAAAATAGAACCAATCTCCTGTTTTTCTCCCTGAACATTTCCCTCTCTTATTCTTTCATAAAAAAGGGTGCTACATCTGCTTCCATCACTTCTTTCCTGAATGACAGCTATTATTTCTTGTAGATCTCACCACACGCTCCAATCCATGAACTCTGGCTTCCACTTTCCCTTGCCTTTCATGTCTCCTTCTTTATTTGTATCTGCTTTCTTCTCTTCTCTCTCCAACCTGGCTTTCCCTTCTCTTTCTCCTTAGACCATGAATCGGTAATAACAAATCACCCCCAAATTTGGTGATTCGGGACAACATTTGGCAAGGGAGATTCTGTAGGTTGGGCATTCAGATGGGGCTTGGAGGGGTCTTCCTTTTAGGCTGCAGTGAGGGGAGCTGGCTAGAGCTATAGTCCTCCCAAGACCCCAAAAACAAAGGATGTGTTTCTAATCTCACTGCATGGGGTTGGCAGGACTCAGTTTCTAAGGAACTGACCAAGTCTCCGTTTTTGGTCTTTAGACCAAGAACCCAGTCCTTGATGTCTGTTGGCAGGAGTCCACCCTCAGCTCCTGGCCACTGAGGCCTCATATCACAGTGTGACGGTTTCTTCATCAGAGTAAGCTGGGTGTGGGAGAGGAGCAGGATGGGAATCACAGACTTGTATTTCCCAAACACAGAAATGCCATCACTTTTTCTGTATTCATTTGTTCAAAGCAAGTCACTAGGTCAAGTTCATGCTCAAGCAGAGAGAACTATACAGGTATAATTCTGCCATATATACTATATAGCAGGTAGAGATCCCTGGGAGCCACTTGGGGAGCAGCGGACCACAGACCAGATCCCAGGCCAGACATCATGGCTGTCCTGCAGCGCTGTCAGACTTCTGTTGCGCTCATGCAGCTTCACAGAGGGACACAGTTCTGTCTTCTGGTCCCAGTTCCAGATCCTCAGGGAGTCATCTCTGCTTGGCTACCTTAAGTCATGTCCTTCCTGTGGGTCCAGTCAACTGTGCCAATATAATCGAAAGGTAGTGACCGGGAGTCCACTCACGCCACGTGGACTGGGAGTTGGAGAGAAAGGGAGAGTTTGGGGGTTCCAGCCACCGACAACCCAGCAGGTATCTACTCTAGACGTCCTGGCCCTTGGGCTGTGTAATCACTCTTGTTTTTGATCTCCCTGACTCCAACAGCGTCTTAAGCAGTAGGAGCTGTTGACTCCTATTGAACTTAGAGAAATGGAGACTGTTGCTTTTAATTGGCAACACAAGCTCCAGAAGCTGCATTTTGCCACTGGGGCTGGGGTCTCTCAGGACAGAGAAGAGGGGGAAGGCAGGGCAGGCTCTGGAAGTGCACCCTTCTGTGGCACCTTGGGTGGAATTCCTTTTCCTTTCTAATGTGCCAGGTCCACAGGAGCAAATTATCACTAGCTCAGTGACAACCACATTGATTTTAAGATTATTGGGCAGCGTCTGTTTTAAACTGGACACTTAGAGTGCTTTGTTCCTGGCCCTCATTGTTTTCTCTCTGCCTAGTATTTCTGCCCACTGATGGTGATCATACCCAAGAAGAGATTCCACAGAACGCCCTTCCAGGGGTCCCTGGGCCTCTCTCTTGGCTCTGGTTAGATGGCGGACTAGCCGTCTTTGCTCATCTTTCCTGCCCTATACCCTAAACTGGACATCAGAGGCTGGGATGAGGCATAAGGCCGGTTCCCTATGCTCCTTAGCTCCTTAGGGTGGGTCTGGGCATCCTTTATTCTTATAAATGTCAAGGTAAAATCCATTATAGCATATAACTAATCATTTTAAGGTGTACAATTCAATGGCACTTAGTGTATTCACACTATTGGGCAACTACCGTCTCTAGTTAAAAGAATTTTCATCTCCCCAGAACACCCAGGTTCCCTTTAAGGGATCCCTCCTCACTCTCTGTTTCCCCCTTGGGCCCTGGCAACCACGAATCTGCTTTCTGTCTCTATGGATTTGCCTATTCTGGATATTTTATATAAAAGGAATTGTACACGTTGATCTTTTTTGTCTGGCTGCGTCACATAGCGCGGTGTTTTCCAGGCTTATCCAAGTGGTCGCATGAATCAGCACTTCATTTCTTTTTAAATGAGCTATCCATGTTAGTATTCTGACACATTGTAACACAGCTAACTTCCCTCACTAGGTTGCCAGGGAGTTCTCTGAGGCAGAACCAGTTGGTGGCTGAGCTCCTTCCACCCAATGGGTCAGTGGGACAGGAGCGTTCATGTATTTGGTGGGAGGAGCCTCAACAGCCTGACAGCACCAGATACTAGAATGTTCTAGAGGTGGCTGAGTGTGGAGGGCAAGAGCCGGACAGCCTGAGCTTGAATACTGACTCTGCCACTCAGGAGCCTCCTGACCCCCAACAAAATATGTAACTCTCTGATACCTCCGTTTTGTCCCCGGTCAGATGGAAACCACATCACCACCTACCTGGTGAGGACTGCACAAGTCAGCCCAGGGTACATAACAAACCGGAATCAGTCTGTCACCAAGGCAAACACGCGGAGAGTGGACTGATCCTCTGGACTGATCACAAAAACCACCCCTAGGAGTGAGCACCCTAATGGCTGCCTATGCCCTGTGGGTGATCCACACACCCTGTCATTGAAGTCCCTGACAACCTTGTGAGGAAAGTTAGAAGGAGACTTAATGGATGAGTATTCAGCTTGGAGAAATCGTCTTGCAAGACCCAAAGCTAATTCTGTGCCTGTGGAGGGAGCATTTGGACTGGGGTGTCTTAACACTGCCCATCCTGTTCCCTCTAGGTAAGGGCTCCCCAGAATGTCAATGGCACACGTGCCTTGGGGGCCAGGGGCTGTGTGTTGGAGGATCGGGATGGTTTCTGAGGTCACTCTGTATTTTAACACGTGTTTGGGACATTTGGAGATTCATTCCTTTTCCTAACAACTCAAGCAAAATGACTCTACTTTGAACGTACTCCCAACAGCTCCTCCCTCTCTCTCTCTCTCTTTCTCTCTCTCTCTCTTTTTTAAAAATATTTTTTTAGATGTTGATGGATCTTTATTTTATTCATTTATTTATATGGGTGCTAAGAATAAAACCCAGTACCTCACACATGCTGAACAAGTGCTCTACCACTGAGCCACAACTCCAGCCCCCAACTTTCTTGTGTATCAGATTAATTTCATGTTCATCCATAAACCCAAATACAAGGAGTTTCTTTCTTGGGAACAAATCTCACTGGCCTTGGGGACTGAATTTAGATTCTGGGAAGGTGGTGGGGCAAGTCAAATAGATTCATACTTACCCTTGGGAGATAATCATGTTTTATGTAGAAATAATTTCAACCCGTGGCCACAGAATCAGCCTGTGGAGGAGTGGATTTAAGTAGGAATACCAGCAGAGTTATCAAACCAAAGGGCACAGGACTTTCTTGGCAGAGTGAGATGAACATCTTCTGGGGGTGAGGGACATTAGAACCTTTTCTATTTTGTTATTTTTTTCAATTGTTTCTTTTGTTTCAATTTTAGCTCTGATTTTAGTTATTTCCTGTCTCCTACTGCTTTGGAGGTTGATTTGTTCTTCTCTTTCTAGGTCTTTGAGATGTAATGTTAGGTCATTTTTTTGTTGACTTTTTCCTTCTTTGAAGGAATGAACTCCATGCAATGAACTTTCCTCTTAGTACTGGCTTCATAGTGTTCCAGAGATTTCGATATGTTGTATCAGTGTTCTAATTTACTTCTAAGAATTTTTTAATATCCTCCTTGATATCTTTTGCAACCCATTGCTCTCTTAAAAGCATATTATGTAGTCTCCAAGTGTTAGAGTAGATTTTATTTTTTTATTTTATCATGGATTTCTAATTTCATTCCATTGTGATCTGATAGAATGCAGGGTAGTAGCTCGACTTTTTTGTATTTACTAAGATTTGCTTTGTGGCATAATATGTGGTCTATTTTAGAGAAGGATCAATGTGCTACTGAGAAGAAAATGTATTCACTCGTTGATGGATAATATACTCTATATCTGTCAGTTAAGTCTAAATTATTGATTGTATTATTGAGTTCCATAGTTTCTTTGCTTAACTTTTGTTTAGAAGATCTACCTAGTGGTGAAAGAGTTGAGTTAAAGTCACCCAGAAATATTGTGTTGTAATCTATTTGACTCTTGAACTTGAGAAGAGTTTGATTGATGAATGTAGATGCTCCTTTGTTTGGTGCATATATATATTTATAACTGTTATGTCTTGTTTGTATGGTTCTTGAAAGAACGACCAGACAAGACTTGTTGTTGGAGAAGTGCCCCTTTGTTGAGGAACAGCTCTGCGTATTTATAGAGCTGGGGGCGGTTTGAAAGTTATAACAGTTTAACCGTTTAACGGTTTGACAGTTGGCATGGGGCGCTTTCAGATTGGTGTGTAAGGATCATGTGAGCCAGCAGGGCTAGTCTGATTGGTGGGTAAGGATCATGTGAGCCAGCAGGGCTAGTCTGATTGGTGGGTAAGGATCATGTGAGCCAGCAGGGCTCACCATTGGGCGGCTCTCTTCGGGGATGGGGAAGTTAGTCTTTGGAGCCGGGGCAACTCCCAACAGTTCCTTTAAGCAGTATGAAATGTCCATCTTTATCCCTTTTGATTAACTTTGGCTTAAAGTCTACTTTATTTGAAATGAGGATGAAAACCCCTGTTTTATTACATAGACTATATGAATGGTATATTTTATCCCGACTGTTCACCTTCAGTCTATGGGTGTCTTTTCCTATAAGATGAATCTCTTAAAGGAAGCATATTGTTGCATCTTTTTTTTTAATCCAGTCTACTAGCCTATGTCTTTTGATTGGTGAGTTTAATCCATTAACATTTAGGGTTATTATTGAGATATGATTTGTATTACCAGTCATTTTTGTTTATTTTTCATATTTAGCTTGACTTTTTTTCTCCTGTGGTTCGCTTTTCTTTTATTGTAGTTCTTCCCTTTGCAGATTTTCATTTCATCCTTGTAGAATGTTTTGCCAAGAATGTTCTATAGTGCAGGCTTTCTTGCTGTAAATTCTTTTAGCTTTTATCATGGAAGGTTTTAATTTCATCATCAAATTTGAAGCTTAATTTTGCTGGGTATAAGATTCTTAGTTGGCATTCATTATCTTTTAGAGCTTAGTTATTCCAGGATTTCCTAGCTTTGAGAATCTGAGTTGAAAAATCTGCTGAGATCCAAATTGGTCTTCCCTCAATAGGTAATCTGATTTTTCTCTCTTGTGGCCTTTAAAATTCTATCCTTATTCTGTATGCTAGGCATTTTCATTTTAATGTGTATTGGTATAAATCTGTTGTAATTTTGTACATTTGGTGTCCTATGGGCCTCTTGCATTTGATTTTCCAATTTATTCTTCATATTTGGGAAATTTTCTGATATTATTTCGTTGAAGAGATTGTGCATTCCTTTGGTTTGAATCTGAACCTTCCTCTATTCCAATGATTCTTAAATTTGGTCTTTTGATGATATCCCATAATTCTTGGATAGTTCATAGTTTCTTACCATCTTCACTGTGAGGTCAACTTTATTTTCAAGATTATATATTTTGTCTTCATTGTCTGAGATTCTGTCTTCCAAGTGATCTAGTCTGTTGGTAATGCTATCTATTAAGTTTTTAAATTGGCTTATTGTTTATTTCATTTCAAGGATTTCTGGTTTTTTTTTTTTAGTATCTCTCTCTCTTTCTTGAAATAATCTCTTGCAACCTGCATTTGCTGTCTTATCTCTTTGTTGTGTGATCAATGATCGCCTAAATTTGTTCTCTTATCTCTTTGTTGGAGTGATTGGTTTTTGTCCGTATCTGTTCACTTAGGTCATTCTTTAAGTCCCAAATCATTTTAGTTATGTATATTCTGAACTCCTTCTCTGACATTTCACCTACTGCACTATCTAGGGATTCTATTGTTGGAGTGTCTTGGTTTGTTTGGGGTATTTTCCTCACTTGTTTTTTCATGATGTCTATGTGACTTCCTCGCTTGAAGTGTAGATCTAAGGTATTACAGCTTCTGCCCTATTGTCTTATAGTGTCCCTACAGGTTACCAACACCTCGCTTTTAAGGGAGAGATCAATATTACAGCACTTAATGTACCCAGTGTGCAGCCATATATCAGTTAGCTTCTATTTTTACATTTATAGTTTTGTCACTATAATCAGAAATGATGAGATTGGTTACCTTCAACTATATAGTCAATAGGTTTGCATAATGGTTTACAGTTTCTGATGGTGGAAGGGGGATGGGGAGTTGGCTGAGATGTTTATGAGGTAGGATGTGAGAATATGGAGGTATTAGATTATATAACTAGTGAGAGGATAATCATAGGAAGTTGGCTGTTAGTAGGAGAAATAAAAGATAGGCAATCCCATGCAAAACTCCCTGTTACCTCAGCAACAGGATAGCTGTTAGCACCCCAGTAGAGAAACCTCTGGTGCAGCCAGGCCACAGGGATATTGGTGACACCTCACAGGTCCTTATTGCTGTCCCTTGATAGAAGCAGTGATATCCCAGTTTTGTGGTGGTGGCAGCCTAAAGCCTATATGTATCCTGATACTGGGCTGTGGAGCCATGCTTTGGTGATTAAGGAACTCCAGTAGGGGGTGGCTCTTCCCTGGAACTCTGGGCTGTGGTGGCATGGGGTGGGCGGGCTCTCTATTAGAGCCTTTTCTATGTGAGGGACTTGTGGGCTCCCAAGGGTTAACCCTGCAGGCTATGTGCTGCAGGAGTTGGCACTTATTTGTGACTGCTGTTTCTGTCTTCATCATGATGGAGGGGTAATTTTTGCTAAGAGCTATTAGAGTGCCTGAGCCAATAATTGCTGGACAGAGTGGTCATGCTCATGTTTCCCTTCTTCTACCAGGGATTTGCATCCTGCCAAGGCATCACAGCACCCTGCTGGAGGCCTTCCCAAATGGAGCTCTCAGGAAAGACCCAGAAACGCAGCCACAGGGCTTTGTGGTCTATAGGGTTGGGGGGCAGGAAAAACTTGGGGTAGAATTCTGTCCATTTTGTTACTGTTGATTTGGGGATTGGAGGAGGGAGAGAAATGGGGGACCATGCAGGAAGCTTGCATCTGCTTGGAGAGTACCTGCCCTCGTGGAGAATGAGCTGCATGGGCAGTGGGGTCCTTGTGATGCTTGATGTAAGCAGGAAGGGATGAAGCCCCCTGGGGTCTCCGAGGACGCAGGTATTGTCTTAGCAATTAGAAGAGAGGAATTAAAAATGTCCCTCCTCTCTTTCTCTTTTCCTTCTTTCTGGTTCTCTTTCTCCTTCCCCTCCTCATTTTTTCTTCAAGAATTTATTGAGCACTTAATGTGGGCTCAGTGTTGTTTTCCATTTAGTAAGGGAGGCAGCCAACACTTCCAATGCAGAATGATAATGAGGTCTCTGCAAGGAGCCAAGGGAACAGAGGAGGGAGCCACTAATTTTCCTTAGCATTGGAGGGAGGAGGCCACATGTGAGAGGATGCAGGGAGGGTTGAGAAAGGGCTCTTAAAGGAGCTGGCATTGGAAATGGACGCTGGAAAAGATTGCCAGGTGGTGGAGTCGGGAGGGGGTTCTGGAAAGAGGAAATGGTACAGGGGGAGGTGATATGGTTTGGGAAGGTGTTTCCCAAGGGCCATGTGTTAAAGCCTTTGTCCTCAGTCCTAGGGCCTAGTGGGCAGTCTTCTAGTCACACGGGGACATGCCCTTGAAGGGAATACTGGGACCCTGGTCCCTCATCTTCCTTCCTCTTTTCTTCCTGGCTGTGAGCAGCTTCCTCTGGAAGGCACCCCCACCCTGCTGTGTGGCCTTACCACATACCCAGAAGCAATTGGGCCAACCGGTCATTGACTGAACTCTCCAAAACTGTGAGCCAAAATAAATAATTTCTTCTTTTATTTTATTTTTAAATTTTTTAAAAAAATTTTATTAATATATGACAGTGGAATGCATTACAATTCTTATTACACATATAAAGCACAATATTTCGTATCTCTGGTTGTATACACAGTATATTTACACAAGTTTGTGTCTTCATACCTGTAGTTTGGATAATAATGATCATCACATTCCACCATCATTAATAACTCCATGCCTCCTTCCTTCCCCTCCAACCCCTCTGCCCTATCTAGAGTTCATATATTCCTCCCATGCTCCCTCTCGCTATCCCACCATGAATCAGTCTCCTTATATCAAAGAAAACATTTGGCATTTGGCTTTTTTGGGATTGGCTAACTTCACTTAGCATTATCTCTATTATCTATATTACTCCATCCATTTACCTGCATTATCTTCTCTAACTCCATCCATTTACCTGCAAATGCCACGATTTTATTCTTTTTTATTGCTGAGTAATATTCCATTGTGTATATATGCCACATTTTTTTATCCGTTCATCTTTGGTAGTGCACCTAGGTTGGTTCCACAGTTTAGCTATTGTGAATTGTGCTGCTATAAATATTGATGCAGCTGTGTCCCTGTAGTGTGCTGTTTTTAAGTCCTTTGGGTATAGACTGAGGAGAGGGAAAACTGGGTGAAATGGTGGTTCCATTCCCAATTTTCCAAGAAATCTCCATATTGCTTTCCATATTTTGCAGTCCCACCAGCAGTGTATGAGTGTACCTTTTCCCCCACATCCTCGCCAACACTTATTATTGTTTGTATGCATAATAGCTTCCATTTGACTGTAGAGAGATGAAATCGTAGAGTGGTTTTGATTTGCATTTCTCTAATTGCTAGTGATGATGAACATTTTTTCATGTATTTGTTGATTGATTGTACATGATCTTCTGAAAAGTGTCTCTTTAGGTCCTTGGCCCATTTATTGATTGGGTTATTTGTTTTTTTTTTTTTTTTTTTTTTTTGTGGTTACCTTTTTGAGTTCTTTATATACCCTAGAGATTAGTGCTCTATCTGATGTGTGAGGGGTAAAGATTTGCTCCTAAGGTGTAGGCTCTCTATTCACCTCACAGATTGCTTCTTTTGCTGAGAAGAAACTTTTTAGTTTGAGTCCATACAACTTATTGATTCTTGGTTTTAATTCTTGTGCCACAGGAGTCTCATTAAGGAAGTTGGGGCCTAATCCCACAGGATGAAGATTAGGGCTTACTTTTTCTTCTATTATATGCAGAGTCTTTGGTTTTATTCCTAGGTCCTTGATCCATTTTGAGTTGAGTTTTGTGCATGGTGAGAGATAGGGGTTTAATTTCATTTTGTTGCATATGGATTTCCAGTTTTCCCAGCACTATTTGTTGAAGAGACTATCTTTTCTTCAGTGCATGTTTTTGGCACCTTTGTCTAATATAAGACAATTGTAATTTTGTGGGTTAGTCTCTGTGTCCTCTATTCTGTACCACTGGACTACCAATCTGTTTTTATCCCAATACCATGCTGTTTTTGTTACTATTGCTCTGTAGTATAGTTTAAGTTCTGGTATAGTGATGCCACCTGCTTCACTCTTCCTGCTAAGCATTGCTTTAGCTATTCTGGGTCTCTTATTTTTCCAGATGAATAATTTATTTTTCAAGTTGATTATCCCTTTCTTCTAACTGATTTCATTGGTACTTTATAGATATACATAAAGGTGGAGTTCACTGTGGCATAATTCTGTATACATGGCATAATTTGGTCAATTGCATTCTGCAATTCTTCCCTTTTCTCACCCTTCTTCTCCTCCATCCCCTTCCTTTTTTTCCATTGAAATTCCTTCTGGTTTCTTGGGATAGCCTTCCTCTTTTTCCCCTTATTTTAGTGTTGTTTCCACATATGAGAGAAAACACTCAACCCTTGACTTCCTGAGCCTGGTTTATTTAACTTTGCACGATGTTTTCCAGTTCTCTCAATTTACCAGCAAAGTCATAATTTCTTTATGACTGAGGGAAAAAACCCCTCCATTTTGTGTGTGTGCGTGTGTGTGTGTGTGTGTGTGTGTGTGTGTATATCACATTTTCTTGATCCATCCTTCTGTTGATGGGCCCCTGACCTGATTCCATAACTTGGGTATTGTGAATTGCACTGTTATAAACATTGATGTCGTGTATCACTATTGTATGCTGAGTTTAGTTCTTTTGGATAAATACCCAGGAGTAGGATAACTAGTGTTTTAGTCAGCTTTTCTCACTGCTGTGACTAAAGATCTGTTCAGGGCAATTTTAAAGGAGGAAAAGTTCATTTGGGGGCTCACGGTTTCAGAGGTCTTAGTCCATAGAAGGCTGGCTCTATCCTTAGGGCTCAAGGTGAGGCAGAATATTATGGTGGGAGAATGTGGCAGAGAGAAGCAACTTACATCATGATCAGAAAGGAGAGAGACAGAGAGAGAGAGACAGAGAGAGAGAGAGAGAGAGAGAGAGAGAGAGAGAGAGAGAGAGAGAGAAAGAGATGATCCACTCTCTGATACAAAATATATACTCCCAAGCCATGCCCCAATTCCCATCTCCTCCAGCCATACCCTACCACTTCAGTTACCACTCAGTTAATCCCTATCAGGGGATTAATTCACTGATTGGGTCCAAACTCTTACCACCCAATCATTTCTCCTCTGAATATTTTTGCATTGTCTAACACGTGAGCTTTTTGGGGATACCTCACATTCAAAACATAACAGCTGAGTCATATGGTGGTTCCAATTCTAGTCTTTTGAGGAATCTCTATACTGCTTTCCAAAGTGGTTGTATTAATTTGAAGTCCTCATCAACGATATATGTGTATAAATTTCCTTGTCAGCATTTATTATTATTTTTTGTATTCCTAATGATTGCCATCATAATTGGAGATAAAAATCAATGTATTTTTGATTTGCTTTGTCCTGATTGCTATGGATATTGAACATTTTTTCCATATATTTGTTGGACATTTGCATTTATTTTGAGAAATGTCTGTTTAGTTCTTTTGCCCATTTATTAATAGGTTCATTTTTTTTTCTGGCATTAAGTTTTTTGATGTTATATTTTGGATGTTAATCACCTGTATGGTTAGTGGCTGGCAAAATTTTCTCTCATTTTGTGAACTTTTTCCTTCATATTTTTGTTTCTGTTGCTTTTAAGGAAGTCAGTGCCTGTGCTTATATGTTGGAGTATTAATCTTAAGTTTTCTTCTAGCAGTTGTGGTATGTTTCTGATCTAATTTCTAGGTCTTCAATCCACTTTGAGTTGACTTTTGTGCAAGGTGAAAGATAAGGATCTACATATAGATACCCAGCTTTCCTAGCACCATTTATTTAAAAATTGATCTTTTCATCAGTGTATTTTTGACACCTTTGTCAGTAACAGATGAATGTATGTAGATGGATTTGTTTCTGCGTCTTCTATGCAGAATCATTGGTCTTCACATCTGTTTGTTGCTAACACCATGCTGTTTTAATTACTTTAGTTTTATAGTATAATTTGAGATCAGGTATTATGATGTGTTCAGTATTTTTCTTCTAACTTGGTATTGCTTTGATTCTTCTGTTTCTTTTATTCTTCCAAATGAATTTTAGGAATGGTTTTTCTAGTTCTCTGAAGAATGTCATTGGTATTTTGATGTGGATTGCTTTGATTCTGTATAACATTTTTATTAATATTGCCATTTTGACAATATTAATTCTGCCTGTCCAAGAACATGGGAGGTCTTTCCATCTTCTAAAGTCCTCTTCAATTTCTTTCTTTAGTGCTCAAAACTTTCTTTTGTAGAGGTTTTTCACCTCCTTGTTTAAATACCGGATGATTTCAACACATCTCGCTTACCAATACATAGGTCATCCAGCCATAAACTAAGTGAAGACTCTTCAGATCTAAATAAATGCTATTAATCAAATGGACTTAATAGACATTTATAGAACATTTCATTCATCAACTGAATCCACTTTCTTCTCATGTGCACATGGAACTTTTCTCTAAAATATATTTTAGGATACAAAGCACTTCTTAGCAAATACAAAAAACAGAGATAATTCCTGTATCCTATCAGATCATAATTGAATGAAATCACAAATCAATAACAAGATAAAAAATCATTTTACCAGTTGGTGATTAAATGATATACTTTTGAATGTAGAAGAAATCAAGGGAGAAATAAAAAAAAATCTTAGAAACAATTAAACATAGAGACAACATATCAAAATCTTTGGGACATTGTGAAGGCAGTTCTAAGAGATAAGTTTATACAAGTGAGTGCCTACATTAAAAAAAAAAAGGCAGAAACATCCCAAATAAATAACCTAACATTACACCTCAAGGTCCTAGAAAACAAAGAACAAACTAATTCCAAAGTTAAAAGACAGGAAATAATTAGGATCAGAGCTAAAATTAATGAAAGTGAGAATAAAATTACAAATGATACAAAGAATCAATGTAACAAAGATTTGGTTCTTGGAAAAGATAAACAAGATAGATAAACCCAACCCTTAGCTAAAGTAACCAAAAGAAAGAGAAAGTCCAAATCAACAAAATTAGAGACAAGAAAAGAAATATTGCCATAGACACTTCTGAAACCCAGAGGACCATTAGAAACTATTATACACCAATAAATGTGAAAGACTAGAAGGTATTGACTGATATCTAGACATATATGACCTTTAGGTCAGATGAACATGGACTGAACCTCTGAAACCATGAACCAAAATATACTTTACTTTTTCTACAATTTTCTTGTCAGGTTTTTTGTTCACAGTGATGAAAAATCTAACTAAAACAATACCCAAACCAGGCAAAGACACATCAAGGAAAGAAAGCTACAGACCAATATCCCCAATGAACGTAGGTGCAAAATCCTTAATATGTTTTTGAATGCAGTTTGCTAATATTTTGTTGGTCAACATATGCAAATCAATAAACATAACTCCCCATGTAAATAGAATTAAGCAAAGAATCATATGATCATCTCAATGGAAGCAGAAAAAGTTTTGACAAAAACCCAGCACCATTCATGTTAAAAACATTGGAGAAACTAGGGATAGAAGGAACTTACCTTTACTTACCCCATACATAAAGATATATACAACAAACCCCCAAAGCAAAACTTATACTGAATAGAGAAAAACTGAAAGTATTTACTCTAAAATCAGGAAGAAGACAAGGATGTTCACTCTCATCACTCTTACTCAATACAGTTCTTCTGTAGCCAGAACAATTAGGCAACTGTAATGGTTAATTTGAATTGCCATCTTGATTGGATTAAGAGATGCCAATGATTAAGAGGCTTCTGGGTGTGTCAATGAGGGTGTGTCTAGGAATGATTGGCATGTGGGATAGCTAACCAAAGTAGAGACCCTCCCTAAGCATGGGCAGCACCGTCCAATAGGACGGTGGCTTGGATGGAATAAAAGTTGGAAGAACAAGGAAACAGCAGCAGATGCAATCTCCATTCTTCTTGAATTGGTTCTTGATTGCTGCTGGGATCTGTTGAGGATATCCAACTCTCACTTCTTCAGTCTTTCAAAGCCAACCCTACTAATGATTCTCCAAAAGCCTTCAGTCTTGGACTACTGGAGTACTTTTGATCCCTCCTGTTCTGAGGCTTCAGCCTCTTGGACTGTGTGGCTACTGGTTCCTCAGCCTGTAGATGATTTGTTTCCTGATTCTCTTAGTCTCTATTAGTTCACACCTTCCTTCATCACCCTCCATTACATCTTTTAACAAGTTATTCTAACCCCTGGATTCCTCACACTAGTAGAGCTGGTGGCTTGATCAAGTTCAAACCCTCTTTTTCTGTGCAGAAGAATTTGTAGGTGCCACTGTGCAACATTTTGAAGCACTGCTTGCTCCATGGTTAGTAATATCACTTTGGTTGCTGGGTGCAGGTGATGTTAGGCTGATCTGTTCATAATAGAGTTGTATTGAATTTAACCAGTAGGAGCAAAAATAGGTTTCTGTGTTGGGCATGGAGGCACATGCCTGTAATCCCAGTAATTTGGAGGCTGGGGCAGGAGGTCAGCCTCAGAAACTTAGTGAGGCTGTAAACAACTTAGTGAGACCTTGTCTCAAAAAAAGTGTGGGGGGGGCACTGGGAATGTAGCTCAATGATAAAATACCCCTGGGTTCAATCTCCAGTTAAAATCTCCAATTAAAAAAGTTTGTTACACCAAATTCCCCCCAGGTGACTGTGCAGAGGATGAGCTGATGAAGCAAGGCCAGTGGGAATTAGTTGAGTGGTCTAAGTGAAGATGAAATTATGACTCAGACACGGCAGGAGGGACGACACATGGGGTCTACATTTGAGAGTCAGTAGACAGTGGGTGTCCACTGGATGTAGGATAGAGGAGCAGAACACAGTTAATGAGTTGGCCTGTCATCCATTCCCATAGTTTAACATCCCTACACTTGCTGATAGCTCCCGAATGTACATTTCTGACCTTAATATTCTCCCTGAACTTCATACTCTCATATTCAATTACCGGCTGCACATCTTTACTGGAATCTCACACACCCATGTGCAAAAGCACACTCTCATTTTATCCACACAAACCTTCTCTCCCCGTGTTCTTCATTCTAGTTGTTCAGGCAAAAACAAAAACAAAACAAAACAAAAAACACCAAAGCTGGAGTCTCCTTGTTTCTAATCTGTCATGAAGTTTTTTTTTTTTTTGTCAGCTTGACCTCCAAATTTAAACTGAGTCTGAACACTACTAAGAAACTCTATCACTAACAGAATAGCCAAAATAGAGTCACCTTTCAGCTCATCCTAAGGTCTCGCTGTTTCCACTCTTGCAATAAGTAGTGTAGATAAGAGACCTAGAACCGAGGCATTAAACCTCAGAGGATGGTGCCTCTCCTTATTCCGCTTCAGTGCGAGGCAGAGATGAGTAGTGTACATCCTCTTTTCTTCAACTAGACTTTTCTTCTAGTTCCAAGGTATTAGGTACAATCCCCTCACGATTGTGATGTAGTAATTACAAAAAATGCTCCCATTTCTTGACCTCTCCCTCCCTATGTGCTCTTTGCTAAGTCATTTTGCAACATTCTCCCACTGTCCCTGGGCTCAGCCAGGTGGCTTGCTTTAACCAAGGAAAGTCAGCTATACAATGCAGAGGCTTAAAAAATGCTCGGGCAATTAGGCTCCGTCTTCCATTCTTGCACATCTGCCATTAACATGAGAGCATCCTTGGGCTAGTCTATCTGGGCGGGAGAGACAGGTGAAGCAGAGACCTGCAGCCGGCTTCAATAAACTGACAGTGGACCCCTGGACATGTGAGTCCAGCCAGAGTGAGAACAGACACCTCGTTAGCCTCCCCACTGCATGAGCAGTTAGGGTTTCACAGTTGTTCTGTAGCACTGGGATGATAAGTGGGGAATTCTAAATGTATATATACCACAGGGATTTTTCCTCTTCATTTTAGACTTACATTGAGTTGTCTTGTATAGTTGAGTGTATATCAGACAACTCTATTTAGATGTGAAATAAATCCAACAAAACACCACCAAAAATCTTCTATAAATCAGCCCTCCCTCTAATTGTTTCCCTCTCACAGTGGAACCTCCATTCACACAGCAGCTCAGGCCCCCAAAGTGGAAGTCATTCTTTATTCTTTGAATTTCTTTGTAACTCTCACCTGGCTAATCAGGTCATATCTATTTTACATTAAAAACATGTTTCTAAATCCATCCATTTTCCTCCGTTTCCATTGTCAACCACAGCTCCTTAGAGTCCCTTCCATATCATTATAGTCACCTTCTCTGTTTTCACGACTGATTCATTAGAGTCAATTTTCAAAATGCAGCCAGTTCAATTAAAAAAAATATGAAGCCTAAAGGACTGACAACAAAAGAATGAAATTGATAAACTGACTATCTCAAGGTTAAAACTATTGTTCATTAAATGACATCATCAACAGGGTGAAAAGTCAAACCGTGGATGGGAGAAAATATTTGAAAACCACATACCTGATAAGGGATTAATATTCAAAATACATAAAAGATTCCTACAATGCACCTCCACCACCACCAAAGACAAAAACAGATGAGCCAATGAAAAAATAGGCAAAGGACTTGAATAGACATGTCTTCAAGAGAGTTATACCAGTGGTCAGTAAGTGCATGAGAAGATGCCCAGCATCACAAATCAATAGGAAATACCACCTTGCACCCAGTAGGATAGGTACTATATATTAAAAAAATATATATATATAACAAATGTTGTTGAGGATGTGGAGAAATTTGACCACTTGTGCTATTGGTGAAAATGTAAAATAGCTCAACCATCAAGGAAAACAAAAAGGAAGTTTCTCAAAGAATCATATGATCCATCAATCCCACTTCTGGATATATACTCAAAAATCGAGATGCTTACAGCAGCATTGTTTACAATAACCAAGAAGCGGGAGCAGCTCAAATATTCATTGTTCAGTGCCTGGAAAAATAAAATGTGATGTATACACGTGATGGGATATTATTTAGTCCTAAAAAGAAGGAAATTCAGACACATGCTACAACACAATGAAAGGCCTTACAGTAAGTGGCACGAGCCAGTAACAGAAAGACGAACTCCATAGGATTCCTCTTATTTGAGGTATCTGGTCAAAATCAGAGAGACGTAAAGGAGAATGGTGGCCACCAGGGATGGGGGAGGGGTGAACGGAAAGCAAGGAGTTGATGTGTGGAAAAGCACGATGCACACTGCCGCGGGGGTCACACAGAGTGGGAGGCTGTGTATGTGTACACACAACCTGGAGGGGCACGTCCAACTGAGTAAGCTGCTTGTGACTGGGTAATTGTGTTCTTTGTTTGTGTTTTCATTTTTCCTGTAATGCATATTTTAACTTTAAAAAATAGATTTAAAAAATGTGTTAAAAATTCAGTATTTTTAATGAATGGCACGGGTTTTCAATTTTACAGGGTAGAAGATGTGGCTAGATGGTGGTGATGGTTGCCCAATAAGTAGTGTGAATGAACTTTAGGATCTGTGTAACTCTAAGTATCTTACCACAATTCAAAAACATGGGAAATCTTTCTCCGGTTTTTAAAATGCATTTTAACATCCTCTTTTGATTACATCAACCACATAGCTTCCCCAATAAATCAACTCAGATATTAAATGACTGGACTTTTTTGGGGGCCTACTGGAAGTTTTCAGACTATTATTTAATATCCAGACTCTATATTCAGGATACACTGTAACTCTTGAGCTCCTCTCTTGCATCCAAGAGACATTTCCCTGTCAGAGGAGGACTCACAACAAAAGTGATCTTCATGGCCAATTAGGTCTCCCATTTGTGTATTTTGAACACAAACTTAGATTTAAATTTGAAAAGTGTGTAATAGTTGAGAAGCACTACAGAATGTAGGTAAGTTATACATATGTGAATATCTAAAGTATGTGAACATGAATATAAGCTGTACAAGAAGACACATTAGTCATAAGGTCTAACTATCTCCTAAGACATCATGGACCATTGCACTCCCTGGAGGAGCCTTTGGAATCTTCAATCTTGGTCCTTCCCATGGCCTCACGACCCTCAAGACCCTGCTCAGCCTCGGCTTCTCCCACCCCCTCCTAGCTGGTCCTGCTCTGGCTGCCTTGACCTTCTTGCTTGGACACAGACTTCCAAGTTCATTCTGCATCAGGGCTTTTGTGCTCACCATTCCCGGGAATATTTTCCTCCCAGACAGCCCTTACGTTGTGGCTTCGTGTCAAGGGAAGTAGGAAAATAGGCTCAGAAATTTCACAGACTGAATACCTGTAACTCCTCCCTCCTAAGTCCCCTTCTGAGTGACAACTCTTCCTAAAACAGACTCCTCCCTACATTTCGTCACTCAGCGTTCTTTACCTCTGTATTCTGCTCAGCTTTTCTTTCTGGTCCTTATTACTATTTAAGGCTGCATTTCATACTTTTCTGTTATCTGTGCCTTGTCTTTCATTATCCTGTTCACCATGGTACCTCCAGATTCAAGTAGAGTGCTTGATATGTACCTATGTAGTCAGTGTTTTCTCAGTGAATAGACTCCATAAACTAGGTTTATTGAGTCCTTTCTGTGTGCCTGATACTGTGAATTTTGATTTGGCATCTGTAAGGAAGATCATACTACTTACTGAGATAGGGTGTTGAGAAAATGGGGACATTTAAGTTGTTTAGAGGGTTTGGGTTGGAGATACCTTGGGATTTAGCAGGTAGAGATTATATCCTTGGTATGGAATTCAGGGTCTCTGAGAGATTGCTGGGGATATATAATAGAACATGACAGAACTCTTCATGGGACTGCCCTCCAGACCCTCCATCCTGGGATTCAGTCTCTGATGGGCATGAGGGAGGACTGTGGTACCTATGGTCATGGTGGGCCTTATCACCAGTGAGGTCTACCTGCATGGAGACTGTAGGTGATGTGGCTTCAGGTGCTATGGGGACCGAGAGGTCACCAGAACCACAGGTTCCTCATCAGCAACCTGATGTTGAAATTCACTGAGGGCAAAGTGGCTCACTCTGTCTCTAGAGAGAAGCTGGGGCAGCTGGCATGCCCACTAGATGGCCCCTTTACTTCAGAGGGGTTTCAGAGACGTGGACAACTCATGTGGGAACTTGCCAGGAACCAAGTTTTAGAGCTTTGAGTAGAAAGAGAATCTGAATTTTTCAGTCTGGGGCAAGAGCAAGGGAGTGGGAAGATGAGCCCCGAAATTTCCCATACTAAATATTCCTAATTCCTCCCTTACAAGGCATTATCTATCTATGAATTACATTTTACCTTTCAGACACACCTTTATTTCTGTTTTTTTTTTGGGGGGGGCTATTGGGGATTGAACTCAGGGCCACTCGACCACTGAGCCACATCCCCAGCCCTATTTTGTATTTTATTTAGAGACAGGGTCTCACTGAGTTGCTTAGCATCTCACTTTAGCTGAGGCTGGCTTTGAACTTGTGGTCCTCCTGCCTCAGCTTCCTGAGCCACTGGGATTACAGGCTGCGCCCGGCCTCTTTATTGCTATTTCTAGCTTTGTAGAATGTCTTTAATTTCACCCTTTCTTTGTAGTTGAATATAGACTGAACACCGGCTGAAGGAAGCTGGGTGGCCAGTTGAGACTAATGTTTTCCCACTTAGACAGGCCTGCTGGTATTCACCCTCGATTCCATTGTCCTAAATTTAGGAGGTTTATCACCTTCCCACTTTCTTCCTTCCTTTTCCAGTTATTAAAAAACATAGCTGGTTTCATAACTTGGCTAAGGTAAGTTGTGCTGCTGTAAACATTGATGTGCCTGTATCGCTATGGTAGGCTGATTTTAGTTCTTTTGGAAAAATCCCAAGGAGTAGGATAGTTGGGTCATATGGTGGTTCTGTTTCTAGTCTTTTGAGGAAATCTCTCTACCGATTTCCAAAGCGATTGTACTCGTTTGCAGTCCCACCGAATACCTTTTCCCCACATTCTTGCTAGCATTTATTCTTATTTGTATTCTTGAAGGTTGCCATTTTAACAGAAGTAGATGGAATCTCAGTGTAGTTTTGATTTGCATTTCTCTGGTTAAGGACATTGAACATGTTTTCATATATTTGTTGAACATTTATATTTTTTCTTTTGAGAAATGTCTGCTTAGATCTTTTGCTTATTTATTGATTGAGGTTTTTTTTTTGGTTGTTGTTAATTTTTTTTGAGTTCTTTATATATTCTGGATATTAATCCCCTGCTTGAAGAGTAGCTGTCAAGATTTTCTCCTGTTCTTTTCATGCTCTTATTTCCTTTGCTGTGCAGAAGCTTTTTAATTTGATGCCATCCCATTTATTGATTCTTTGTTTTATATTTTGGACTTAGGAGTCTTCTTACAGAAGTTGGTGCCTGTGCCAGGATGTCAGTGTTGACCTCAAGGTTTTCTTCTAGCAGTAGCAGTGTTTCTGGTATAATTTCTAGATCTCGGATTCTACATCAAATTGATTTGGGGCAGAGTGAAAGATAGGGATCTAGTTTCATTCATCCACATATGGATAGCCAGTTTTACCAGCGTCATTTGTTAGAAAGGCTATCTTTTCTCCAACATATGTTTGGCCTCCTTTGTTAAGGATCAGATGACGTATCATGGGGATTTGTCTCTCTGCCTTTTCTTCCACAATGGAGCTTTCTTCCTGCACAAAGATGAATGAACTTATGGCTTTTACTGGTCAATGGATGGAACGGTAGTACATCATGCCAAGTGAACTAAGAGACTCAGAAAGTCAGAAGTCAAATGTTTTCTGTCATATGTAGGAGAGAGAAAGCAAGAGTGAGAGTGAGCGAGAGAGAAAGGAATAAAACAGGAATCTCATGGAAATAGAAGCAAGACCAATAGAGTAGAGGAAGGGGATCAAGAAAGAGGGTGGGGGGACATGGGAAAGTACAGGGGGAAAAAAATCTACCAACATATGCAATGTTCATGTATGAATACATCACAATGTATCCTATGTGAATATATAATGACAATGCACTAACTAAAATTACTACTACTAATAAAATAATAAAACGGCAATCTGTAGAGTAGAGCAAGCGGATCAGGGAGGGGGAGGAAGGGAGGGGACAGGAAGGTTCTGGTGAAGACACTAATCAAATTGTCACGTGCATGTATGCATATGGCATAATGGATGCCACTCGTATGTATCATCATAAAGAGCCAGTTTAAAAAAAAATCATGGCACGTGCAATCAATATTTAGCCAGCCACCCACCTAAACATGGCCAAGGATGGTGATCTTGTTTAGCCTAAATGTGGGATGCAGGCGGGCTCATCTTGTCACAGCTCAGTTGAGTCTATTGATTTCCAAAGCCTAGAAGGGACCTGCAGTAACTGCACCCTGAGGCCATGAACTTGCCCCTGGGGAGTTGTGGCGGGGTCACGAACTGCCTGTATTGGTCGGAGACTCAAATCTTGCCAGGAGGTGGCGCCCTTTCGCCGCCCAGTTGGTAGAGGTTGGTCATTATTGTGGGGCGGGAAAAAGATGTGCTGCTTGCAGCTTGGACAGCCATTTCAGAGCCTCTTGGAGGAAGCGGACCATGTTTCTTTCTCCTGAACAGACACAGGGCTCCCCTGATGAGGGAAACCACGTGGGCTTCGCTTCCTGGGCCGCCACAGCCATTTCTCTGCCTATTTCTTCCTTCCCTTTCTAGGTGTACCACCACCTCTATGGCTTTGGGTTCTTCTCCCCTTGGGGTGAGAGCAGTGGGAGCTGGGAGGATGGTCAGAACAGAGAAGTAGGCTGGGCGGGAAGAGAGGACGGGTGGCCAGGGGCTGCTGCCTGCAGGTGCTTAGTAGCCCTTCTGCTCTCAGTAGGACGGGCGCTGTGGATTGTCCCCCCACACAGCTCCACCCTCAGCCTGTCTTGTGGTGGGAGTTGAAATCACCTTGGCTGCTATTCGCCCTAAGCTCATCCTTTGCTTTAGATGGACTGGGGGGAATTTGAGGTCTGAACTGGGAAGAAAAAACTTAGAATTTGCTTCAGAGCAATTCCTTTCTCTATGGAGAGGAGAAATAAAGATCAGAGAAGATGGGAGAAGACTGTAGACAGACACTAGAGAGGAAAACGGATGAAGAGAGGCAGAGAGACAGTCGGAGAAACAGGTGCATGGAGAAATGAAGTGAGACCAGCACACAGGAGCATTGACTTGGAGGCAGAGTGGACTTCTACTCTAGCTCATCTCTTCAAGCTCTGGTGAAGTTGCAGAAGTCACTTGACTGCTTTGAGTCTCACTATCCCCATCTGCGAAATGGGAATAATGACACTTTATCCACACCACTATGTGACAAGGACCAAATGGAATTTACAGAGGAGATCCTTTTGTAAATGACAAAGCTCTAGTTGAACTGACCTTCCCTGACATCAGTTGGACTTTAAGGGAGAGATGCGGTTCTGGCCCCTGCTGAGCCCTAGGGGTGGGACACAGGTGCTCTCTAGGCAGCTAAGGGACAATGTCCGTCCCCTGACCCCTACTTTCTCAGAGGATTTTTATGAAAGGGGAACTTTGCTTGTTTTTGGCTTCTGGCTAGAGCACCCCCACCACCCCCTAGGGCAGCATTAGGGCCAGGTGGGTGGAGACGCTCCTCAATTATTCTCTCCAAGAATTAATAGGCATAGCTAACATTTTAATGAGTTTACTATGTGCCAGGTGCTTTTCTAAGTGTACCACATGGATTAACATTTAATCACCTAATGGCCTTATGAAGTGGTTACTATTATTAGCCACATTTTACAGACATTGAAACTGAAGTACAGACAGATTAAAGGAAATTTACCTAAAGTCACACAGGTAGTGACAGAAGAGACCCAGGCCATCTGGTGTCAAGTCCCTCATCCCAACCACTGCGCTGTCCTGCCTCCTGATGAAGCCTATGTCCCTCACTTTTCCATCTCACTGGGCTGGCAGAGGGAGGCCTCACAGGCAAATTAGGCTAACGGGTGCCTCTCATTGGAAGGGCAGCTCCCTGCAATCAGGGGTTGGAAGGTGTCCAATTAGCAATGTTTCCTTCTCAGGCCAGGCGTGTCCTTTTTTTCTTTTGCAGTGAAGCGATAGATTTAGCACTTCAAGAGTCAGGGGAGGAAAGGACTTCATCAGCTGTGGGTTTCCTATCAGCCAGTGACCACACAGTGCCTGCCACTGTGCTCCTGAAAGGTATTGGTCTGCAGTGCTAGGGTTGGTCATGCAGCGGGAGGGAGCAGTCAGCAGGGTTTACAGCCCGGCTGTTCCCACACAGCAGAGGGCACTCTTTCATTTGAATTACCCTTGGAGGGGCAGAAACTGTGGGCCTAGGGTAAAACCCAATGCCAGCTTCATTTTGTCATGTTTCAAGTCAGAAAGAGCAGGAGAGGAAGACTCCAACCTTGCAGCGGTGGGAGGAGCCTTGCAGGGGCTCCTCCTCTGGTTTCCATGTGCCCTGAGGGCCCCGGTGGCTCTGTGTTCCAGGTAGGGTGGAGCAAGACTTGGGAGATAAAAGGTAAGAATGTTCTTATCTTTCTTCCAGAGAAGGGATAATCTTATTTTTGTTTCAGAGAAAGAAAATGGGCTAGAAATGAAAGATACTATTTATGAAGGGGTCTTCCTAATGACATTAGTGCTCTGGTCTTCTTGTTTCATGGGGAAGTTTTTAAAAGAAGGTACTAGGTTCTCTGTTTCCTGTGTCCTATTGTATGTGAGAACGTCTGACCGTGACGGCCATCTGTTGCAGTGTCCCATCCTGTGCAATTGACTTTGTGAGGTCTCTGTGGGCATTGTCTCACTCTCTTCAAGCGCTTCTAACATTTTCCCTCCTGCTTATTATGCTGATTCTGTCTGTAGATCTGAGATTCGATAATTTATCTAAGATGTCTCTGCACTTATTGTTATTTATTTTGATGTTCAGTAACTTAACTAGACTGTGTCTGGATGTCTGTTACATCTGGACCCATTATTTAGAGTGTATATGAAGTCCCATTTTGATTTGCTCATTTTTCTTTCATTTGTGGGAACATTTTCCTGTATTATGTTTCAGAATATTTCTCAATCTTGTTTTCTTAAATCTTAGGGGTACCAATTATCCTTATGTTTGACGATCTTTGTCCTCCATGTCCAGCATCCTTGAATTGATTTAATCTCTGTCTTGTCTTCTCCTTGGTCACTGTGATTGCAGCAGGCGTTTCCCCCAATCCTGTCTTTCAGTTAGGTCTATTCCATTTCATTCAGCTGCTTCTAATTTGCTTATTGGGTTTGTAATAAATTTGTTTGGATCCACAGTCTGTTTCCTTAGCTTGGTTACGCTCCTTGTCATCTCGTTCTGTTCCACTCTTCTATCATCTTTTATCTATTGATCCTATATTTTTACGATGTTCTATAGAATAAAGGAACCTAGTTCTACTATTCAGATTGCTTTTTAAATTTAAGATAGTCGGGTTGGGCTGAGAAGCTTTCTTTTCTCCTGATTTTCACTCCCTGGAAATACGGTAGGTGTGGGTGACTCTTTTCTGCCTCGATTGAGGCTCCATAACAGGATGAAGGGGCTTCTGTCCACTTTGCCTTGGCTTGTGCCAGGTCTGCCTCCTCGCTGCCTTAGTTCCCCCTCCCCAACTTGCAGGGTGTTGTGGGAATCGTCAGGGAGCTTTGGACTCAGTTACTTTCCTATATGTTACTTTTGGTAAAAGTGATATAAGGAGCTATTCTGGATCACGCCAGAGAATTCTGCTTTTCCCTTGGGTCCCATGTTGGAATTCTACAGCATGGGATTTCATCCTTTGCCTTCTTTGATCACTGCTAGTGAATTCTGCATTTCCTTGAGTTCTTGGAGAACACCTGTGTTCTTGCTGCATCCAGGTGATTCTCCACAGGAATCTGCATTATTTTTACAATAAAGCTTTAAAGTTATTAAAATAGAACAAAAGACTAATTTCTCAGCCAACTGTTCAAATATGCTTTGTGAGTACATGCAAATCCGCCTGTATAAATATGTTCAGTAAGAACAACCTTTGTAGCGTGGGTACTTATTTGGAAATAGATTGGGACAAATTTAGAGAGACCAAGGTCGCACCATATTTCCTCTCATCTGTGAACTTGACCTTGCTTCCCATCCAAGTCTGAAACTGATCTCCTGGAGGACCATGGGGAAATGTTGAGATTTGATTGTTTGATTTTACTTTTTCCACTCTATTGATCCTAGCCCACATTTATCTTCTTTGGGTGCAGAAAATTTTGGAGTTTTTCTTTTCAAAGTTTGCCTTTTGTTTTTGAATGTTGCTGTCCTAGAAAGGATGCCACACGGTCATCGCCCAGGGTTTCCCTCCCACACGAGAAAGAAATGGTGACGGGTAGGTTCCTTTGTGTTTCCACCACAACAAATCCCACTTGGTGAACACACGTTGCGAACTCAGATGACCCACGGAGGCTTGTCTTTACACTTCTGAGATTGACTGCTGGCTGTGACTCACTGTTGAGGTCATCTGTGGCAGCCTAAAGGAGAATATCAAGTCAATCTCCAACATGGATGAGTTTTAGAATGCTCTGGCTCTGAATGTTTGATTTTTTTTTCCAATTAAATTTTCAAACTTCCAGATTTTGTCCTACCTAAGTTTTGAGTGCGATCTGAAGTCAACAACAACGACCACAAAACTCCTGGGCTCCTAAGGTGATTAGCTGTTTATGATGTGCATCAAGCCAGGCTCAGGTCCTCTCTTCTTGAGGTCCCACAGATATCTTGAATAATTGAATTTTTTTCTCCTTCCTTAAGCCCCAGAGAATCTCTTCATAGTCTTCCCTTCTTCTTGTTTTTGGCCAAGACCCTTTCTCTGCACAAAGATTTCCTTCCTCTTAACCTCCTCCATGATGTGAAATGTACCAAAGTCTCCCACAAATGTACCAGGAATGCCTGTGCGCAACTCTCGGACCTGTCTGGATAGTGTCTGAGAGCTCTACCAGAGAACAGGCCCAGGGAACTATACCTATCCATCTCCACGTCACCACTCCCTTTGCTGCCTGCCTCCATATAGAGACAAGGTCTTTCCTTGGTGTCTGAGGAAAGCTGGTTCCAGGAACCCCCATGGATACAAAAAAATCCACAGATGCTCAAGACCTTATATAAAATGGTGTCATATTTGCCTCTAACTCACACACCTCACCAGGACGCTTTCAGTCATCTCTAGATCACTCGTAATACTTACGACAGTACAATTGCTATGTAAATAGTTGTTATTCTGTGTTGTTCAGGGAATAATGACAAAGAAAAGTTCCAGACGTGCTCAGCACAGATGTAACCATTGTACCTTAATTACACCATGCACAGACAAGATGCCAGGAGAACAATGCTCAAACCACGATTGCTGGAGAGGCACTGAGGGTGTCTGAAACGGCAGGAGGCTACACGGGGTGTGCCCACCCGTCATCATTTGTCTGGATTCAGCAGAGTGCTCAGTGTACAGTAAATTCAAGTTTTGCTCTTTGGAACTTTCTGGAATTTTTTCCTGAATATTTTTATTTTTTTTAAAAATTTTATTTATTTGTAGGTGGTGCTAAGGATCGAACCCAGTGCCTCACCCATGCTAGGCAAGCACTTGACCACTGAGCCACAACCCCAGCCCCTGAATATATATATATTTTTAAGTTGAAGTTGATTGAATCTGTGGATGTGGAGCCTGTAGATATGGAGGGGTGACTGTATACCCTATTCCTATACCCCTATATTTTCATATCTAATTAGCAGTGTCTATCTGTAAGGAATTAGCTTGTAAGATCAGAGGTTCTGGCTGGAAATCTTTCCAACAGAAGCTGCTGCTGTGGTCTACAGGGCAACTGTAGTTTTACCTTCAGTGCCTTTCAACTCAGACGAGGCTGACCCACCTTAACAGGGATAATCTGTTACTTAAAGTCACCTGATCATAGATATTAATTCCATCTACAAATGCACCTTCATTGTGCACCTCGATTAATGTTTGATTGGCTAACAGGGAACGGTGGTCTAAGTTGCCACCTAAAGCTAACCCTCACAAAAAAAAAGAGAAGAGGGAAGAGGGAAGGAGAAGAGGAAGGAGAGAAATACCAGTCGTGGGGATTTGGAAAACTATCCCTTAGGATTTAATCCACTAAAATATTCCTTCTCCTCTGCAGACAGGACCTGCAGTGAGAACTGTCGTATCCCACAATTCAGCCTGGGAGCTCCTTGGGAACACGCCATCACAAAATTGTCCATGCAGATTTGTTCGGTGGGTTCCTTGTCACTAGGCCTTCCTGGTGGAGATGCTAATGCAGTGTCACTGTGTTGAAAATCCTGAGAACCCCCACAGGAAAGAAACTTGTTTACCCTTTTTTCCCCCCTTCTAATTAGGCTTTACTCAAATTCATTTGACCATGAAACCCTTCCTTTCTTTTCCCCTAACAGAGGATGCTTGGGATAAGGCTGGCTTAATCTCATCTCCCTGAAGTGACGAATACAGTTCACTTGGACACGGCTGAGGCGTTGCTGATAATAGGAAAAGAACGACATTTTTAATCACTCATTGCACATTAATATTTCCTGCTTTCCTGGTGCTCATGAAAAGCACAAGATTGGCTAATACAGATGAGTTGGAGTCTGTGACTTAGCACAGGACAAAGGCTTTTTTTGGGGTGTGTGTGTGCTGGGGATTGAACTCAGGGGCACTTGGCCACTGAGCCGCATCCCAGCCCTATTTCGTTTTTAGTTAGGGATAGGGTTTTACTAAGTTGCTTAGTGCCTTGCTTTTGCTGAGGTTGGCTTTGAACTCTCAATCCTCCTACCTCAGCTTCCAGAACTGGTGGGATTATAGAAATGTGCCACCGCTCCTGCTCCTGGCAGGACAAAGGCTTTTAAGAGACAAACAATTCAGGGATATAGCTGAACTCTACAGCTCAGTGGCTAGCACTTACCTAGCATGTGTGAGGCCTGGGGTTTGATCCCTAGGGCTGGGGGGAGAAAGATCAAGGATTCAAAACTGTTTTTATCAAATCATTGAGCAAAATGGTCTCTAGAAAAGCACTAGCTTGCATATCCTAGACATATTAGCAGACACATTAGGATGATCAGAACCCCATGGGAAAGTTTGATCTTGCACACCTGTGAACTGGTACCAGGCAGCAGGAAGCAGTGACTGTGCTATTTCTCTCTTCCAACAACAAATTCCTCAACTCATTCTTGAGTGTCTTAACTGGGATCCAGGGTACAGGTGTGCATGTGTATGTGTGTAGGGTGCTCAGAGGGGATGGGATGCACATGGGGTAATAGTTTAACATACTGGGCTACTTGTGTTAGGAGCTGATTTGCTAACACAGACACTGTAATGTCAATTCATTGGCCTGTGGAGTGCTCACATATTTGGTTAAACATTATTCTGGGTGTATCTGTGAGAGTATCTCTGGATAGCATTAATATTTCAGTTGGAAGATTGACCCCCCACCCCCATACCCTGCAATGTGGAAAGGTATCAGCCAATCCACTGAAAGTGGAAAGAGAATTCTCTCTCCGACTATCTTCAAATTGGTGCATCGGTCTTCTTCTCCCTTTGGGCTTGAGCTTGAACTTGGACCAAACTTTTACCATCTAGTTTTCAGGCCTTGAGACTTGGACTGAAACTGTTGGTTCTCCTGGTTCCCAGGTCTTTGGAGTTCTCCTGGGTCTCTGGTTTGCAGACTGAAGATCTTAGGAGATCCTGTCCTCCATAACTAGTAAACCAGTGTACGTCTCCATCTCCTGTGAGCTCTGTTTTCCTGGAGAATCAGACTAATTCAGTAACTCAAATAACAGTACCCTGAAGAAGACTAGTGTTGTTTTTGTTTTGTTTTCTTTCATGCAATGGTCTGTTGTTAGACCAGAAGTGGAATGGGGTTTCAAGGTAAAGAGACTCGGGTCCGACCATTTCTAAGTCATTCTTTCATACATATTTTCCAGAATAGCTCAATATTGTTACCGCTGTTGACCGGGGACAAGTCCTTGCTTCCCCGATGTTGAAGAATAACACCAAAGAAGCACGCCGAGGCAAGGTCAGAGTAGAGATTAGAAGTTTATTAGAGGACAGCAGAAAAGACTCTCCTGGAGGAAGAAGGGGACCCAGGAGGTGGAATCCGTGGAAGTGCGGTTGTTTCCTCTTTTTATAGTTCTTTCAGTGATGGAATGTAGGTTGGAAGGCCCGAGGGGTGGGACACAGGTGGACATAATTATCACCTTTTGGGATGGGATTATCACTTCTCTGGGATGGGCTATTTCCAAATCTGTTGGGGCTGTTGGTTAACACTTCTTCCAGGTGGACTCTGGCCTAGGGCCTTTTCAGGACTTCATTAACATTCCATGAGTTGTCCTGTTTTCCCTGAGTCATTCCCAGCATGGCCTCCATTTTAGATTTCACTCGGTATTAGACTCGATTTACCTAACTACACTGACTACCTAACTTTAAATCTGGCTTCAATATCACGTCCTTGATTCAGCCAGGAAGGAAGAGGAAATGCCTCCCAGAGGGCATGCTTCCTCCCTTTAAATATTCAAATCACAGGCTTCCTGTATTGCCCACTGTCTGTCCCATTGGCCAGAACTTGGTCACATAGCTTTAAAGAAGAGGAGACAGAGAAACATGATTCTTATTTCAGGTGGGAAACCCAACCCTTCACCTTAAAAAAAAAAAAAAAAAAAAAAAATCCAGAGTCCTCTTATTCTGGAGAATGGAGGAGTGGATTGGAGTGTGTGTGTTTTGGGGGACAGGCAACTAATACTCTTTTCTATTGGGGTTTTATAAAATGCAACAAGATATTTATTAAGCCCTTGACTGTTTCTAAGCAAAGGTGTATGGCAGGACTTTTATCCCAAAAACTGGACTAAGGAATTTGAATTCCAAGAACTGAAAACTACAAGATGAATCACGTCTGATTTGAATTGAGGCGAACCATCTCAGAGCGCTAAATATTCATGGTTAATATTCTTGTTTTTAAAGTACTCCCCAAACTTTTGTTTTTAACAGCAACTTAACTTATTGCATTATAATTACTTCTGAGTGTGGATGTGTCTGCCTCCCCAATTATACTGTGCTCCTACAGGGCGGGGACTCTGTTCCTGTCTGACTCATGGTAGGTACTCAGTAAACACTGGCTGAACCCCATTGGGGAATTGTCATCTGGAAGAGTTGATTTCTAGGATGTTCTTGACACCCACTCCCATTTTCACTCCCACCCCCAAACTGTCCTGAACTCTGACCTTTTCTTGTGAATTAATTAGACATGCAAGGGTGTAAATCCAAATAATGGCTCGGAACAGTATAACAGTCAGGATTGTCACTTCTGCCATTTTTGACTCTCTGTCGCTGTCTGTAGTGTCAAGAAGCCTGGGATCTGATTATTGTGTGACGTGGGGTACAAGGCCACGGGACCCAGTGGGGCTTCAGTTTCTTCTAACAGATCAGCAGTTTTTGGATTAAATCAGTTTTTCTCTAATCCTTAATAGCAACAAATTATTTTTTCTTTTAAATTTGTATTATTTTCAAACATATGTTTGGGTGAACCCAGTGAAAACCGCTGAAGGGCAGTTGGGGAGGGTACAGGCCTACATGTCTTTCCCCAGTTCCTTCCCTGTGAGTGCTCTTCATGGAGTCTCAAAGCTTTTTGGAGTTCATCTGGAAAATCCTCCGACCAGGTTGTTTTTATTTTTTGGGTACCGAGGATTGAAGTCTGAGGCACTCAACCACGGAGCCACATCCCCAGCCCTATTTTGTATTTTATTTAGAGACAGGTTCTGAGTTGCTTGGCACTTCGCTGTTGCTGAGGCTGGCTTTGAACTTGCAATCCTCCTGTCTCAGCCTCTGGAGCTGCTGGGATTATGGCATGTGCCACTGCTCCCGAAGGTCAGGTTGTTTTCTAAGGGTGCTCAAGATGGGATCAGGTGGGAAAGACCAGCTGCTCCTGTCTCAGCAGATGCCTCTCCTTGGGGGATTTCCTGCTGCACACTTGACCCCCCCCACTTCACCTCTCAGCCATCTGACATGCTGGGTGCTTCAGATGAGCCAACCAACATTCCACAAACCCCTGGAGAGAGCAGCATTTCAGGAGCAGGGCTATCTACCAGTGTTGTTTGGACTTGGGGCCCTTCCTGACTTCTTGGAGTTTGTGCCAGTCTAGTGCAGAAGAGAAAGGATTACTCGTGCCCCTCGCCCCACCAAGTTCACGGCTGAGGCACTTACAATAAAAGACTAACAGGAGAAAGGAGGTTTTATATGACAAGGAAACCTTCAGACATGAAGATCCAAAGAAGCAAGGAAAACTGCATTTTTTATGAATATAGAAAGCACAGTTGGAGGACAAAGGGGCATGAGATCCAGTGGTGAGAAGCTCAGGGAGCAGAGCAAGGCTGAGCATTCAGATTTCCCTGGTGTCTCTGTGTCTTGGAGGACAAGGACTTTCTTTTCTCTCTGTACAGAGAGGACCCCTTTGGAATGAGGGTCCTATTTCCAGGGGAAGGTTTTATGGCCTGCTTCAGGGTAGAAGGGGCAAGAGGAAGCTTTGTCATTTCCCGTGGCCTGCCGTTTTCTTTATCTTTTCTCCTTTCTTCCATGCTGGCGATGGGACCTGGGTTCTGGCACACGCAAGCCCCTGCTTTGCAACGGACCCCGAGCCACATCTCCAGTCCCTTGCTATTGTTTTAAGTGTCGGTGTTTTGGGGGTGTGCCCTGAACCCCACTGCTAGCCTGGTCTGGGGACTAAGCTGGAGGACTAAGCAGAAAGTCCAGAGGGCATTAGTCCTGGTGGTGCATGCCTGGAATCCCAGGACTCAGGAGGAGGTCCAGGCAGGAGGACCACAAGTTCAAGAACTGCCTGGGGAACTTAGTGAGACCCTATTTAAAAAGAAAGAAAAAAGAAAGGCAGGCTCTAGGGCTGTGGATGCACAGTTCTACCTTCCTGGCCTTAGCTGGGGGCTGGGGTCCCCCTAGGGAGGAGAGGGGCTCTCTGTGCTGGAAGCCCCCTCCCATCCTCCCTTGCCTTTCCCCACCACTCCCCTGGCTGATTCCTCCCCACCCCTTCTTCCCAGCCCACTCCCACCTCCACCCTTATCTCACCCCCACATTTTCTACTCCCTATCTTTGTCTTTCCATCCCTTCTCTCTTAAAAAAAAAAAATCAATTCACAGAGCGATTAGATTTGCAAATGAGCGGGCAAGAAACTGGGAACAAAGGGAACCAGAGCCAAAGAGGGAGCAGGTATAATTACTGTAATTAACTCCAGCAGCAGGGACACAGCCCCTCCCCTGCGCCTGTGCAGTGAGGTGAGGAGAGGCTCTGGAGGGAGGCTGAGGGGAGTGGCCTCCGGAGACTCAGCCCCGCCCCACCCCACCCCAGGGTTGGGGTATTAGCAGGGTCCCGGCTGGGAAGCTCCTCCTGGAGCTGTGGCAAGACCCATCCCATCTGTCTTGGGCTGGACAGGAGCAGGGCAGAGTGGACCCAGGCTCAGAGGCTGGTAGGGTGGGGAGTGGGGAGAACAAAGTTGCCACTTTCATCTCTTACCTGGACACTCCGCTCTTTACCTGCTTCACGACATCCTGAGAATGGGCTGTTTTCCCTGGGACCCAGAAATTTCTAGAGACCTTAAAAGAGGAACTTATCCCAGATCCCATGACACAGTCGTATCCATGTCCCCAAACATCCTCCAACGTCCTTAGGCCTTCCCAAGCAGATTACCTGTCACAGTCAACCCTCAGGATGGCGACCTCTAGCCACATCCCACCGTGTGGCACTTGAATATGTTTTTTCTTTCTCTGCCTTCACAGGGGCGGCTGTGACTTGCCTCCTGGTTAGCACCTGCTCAAGTGCCACCTGGTGAAACCTGGCCACGCTTTGACTAGTGACAGAAACTGCAGCCACTTTTGTGAGGTCTGTTGGGGAGGACCACAGCTCTCATCTCTGATGATGCTTACCTCACTCCTCTGGTTTCAGAATGTCCCCCAGAGTTCACTGAATCCCCAAATTCATATGTTGATGGCTTTTGGAGGTGGGGGCCTTTGAGAAGTGAGTAGGATTATCTGAGATCCTGGGAATGGGGACCCCTGTGGTGATGGGAACCAGAGACCTGAGTACTTAGGCCCCCTCGTCTTGCATAGGATGCCCTCTGCCCTGTTCTGGTGTAGCCAGAGGGCCCTCAACCCCACGCGGGCAATTCATATTTATATCCAACTTGACATTGGACTGCCCAGACTCCAGACTGTGAGAAATAAATTTCTGTGCCGATTACCCAGTCTGTGGTATCATCCTAGCAGCAGAAAATGAACTAAGACACTAACTGTCCCCCTTCCCCAGCTCCTGCACTTTGGGAACAGCAGATAGATCCTGGCTTTGGTTTCCTGGAGTCTAACTTCCCACTTAGGGCTCTGTGCTGATCGGTCCTTTCCACCTGCCAGTCACAGGACCTCTAGCCCAAATTGGTATGAAAACAAAGGGCATTGGGGGTCACTGAAAAGCCTGGGTATATACTGCTAGATCCAGGGGCTCAAACTTTATCATGGGATCTCTGGGAGAGAGTTCTTCATCTGTGGAAAATGAAGCATATCAGCACTGCCTCACCAGGCCAGGTCGAATGAGTTCATTTGTGTCAACCACTTAGAATAGGGCACAGTGGTGGTGGTGGTGGGGTAAGTGCTATAAAAACATGAATGATTATTCCTATTATAACATTCCAAACGGAAATATTCTATCCTTCAGTATCAGCTTTAATCACTACTTTCTTTTTTAAAACGTCTCAAATCCTTTTTTTTTTAAATCTCAGATTCTTGATTTGAGTTCCTCTTCATGGCTACCCCTAATTTCTCATGTCAGTCCCTCACCCTTTGAGGCATAAGTTCCCTTCACAGCCTCCTCAAGGGTCTCCCTTATCTGTCCTGCCTTTGGGTCCATCTCCACACAGAAATTGGAACCGATCTGTCCTTGATTTAAGTCTTAGCTGGCTCCCCACAGGGATCAGCCTGTCGGCCAAACTCTCCGGCATGACATCCAAGAGCCTCCATGATTTTCTGCTTGCTCACTTTCTTTAGCTCCTCTGTCTCCCTCTCTGCCCCATCCTGGCCCTCCTTCTCTGAACGCGTCACTCTTTCTCACCTCTGTGTCTAGAATGAGCTTCTGTCCTCTTTTCTCCTGGTCATTCCTTGGTACCCATTGAGGCTCCATTTAGGCATCACCTCCTTAGAAAGGATTCTGGGACGATTATACGGCCTCTCCCCAGGATGGTCTGAGCTCACCTGGGAATATCTCTGTTCTAGGAGTTGTCACTTAGCCTGTTTGTCTTTTCCTCTAGACTCAAAACTTCTTGAAGGCTGGAACCTCATCTGTGAAATCCTCGTGGTTGGCACAGATTCTGATATCTCTTCTAGGCTTCGTATTTACTAAATGAATTGAATATGGATAATCTCTACTTAATCTGACAGGCCTCTTCTGGTTGCAAGAGAAAGAACTGGCTACAGGCTTGGCTGGATCCAGGTACTCAAATGACATCCTCTGGACCAGACCTCTCTCTGTTTGTGGGCTCTGCTTTCTTCTGTCTTGGTTTCATTCTCAAGCTGAATCCCTGAAGATGACCACCTGCAGTTTCAATCTACCCACCTAGCAATTTCAGCAGCAAGTGGACATTTTTTTCCCCAACATTTTCAGCAAAATTCCCAGCCTCACTTTTATTACACTCATCTATCTCCTTCCAGAGGCATGAGAAGCAGCGATTGTTCAGTCTTGGGTAATATGCCTACCTCTGCAGCTGGGGGGTGGCATGGTGACCCTGTTAAATACATGGACTGAGTGGGGCCAGGGTGTTTCCCCAAGGAAAAGGGGTTCCATGAAGAATGGGTCAGAGGGAAGCAAAAATCATATTTGTACAAAAGGTGCTCCTGGTTCTCTTGTGAACATTTTAAATCATCTTCACAATAGCACCAAGAAGATCCATTTCACTGATAAGAAAGCAGAGGGTTGGGGCGGCTGGATGCTTTGCCCAAGCTCATGCAGCTCACAAGGGGCAAAGCCAGATCCACCTCCCCTCCCTGATGGTCTGACACCAGAGCCTTTTCCTTTTAAAAAGTTCTGTAAATGCAATAAATATACATGGTTAAAAAAAATCCTAACAGTACACAAAGGTGTGGGTAACAGGTAATTAGACTTCACGCCCCTTGAGCCCCTTTCACCCTGATCCTGCCCCAACTGTCCACCCTGGAAGCCCCAACTTTGAAGCTTTATTTTGTTCCTCCATAATACTCGAGGGCTACTTTGTCTCATTTTGAGTCTAATAAAAGTGATTCTTGAGACTTTTGCTGGAACAGAGACCCAGTTTCTACCCAAAATTGCTAAGTGGGTAGATTGAAGCCCTTGGTGGTCATTTTCGGGGATCCTGCTTGGGAAGGAAACCTAGACAGAAGAAAACAGCGCCTAGGGACACAGAGAAATATGGGCCGGAGGATGTCCGTTGGGTACCTGGAATCCAGTCATGCCTGAAGCAAGCTACCCGGTGTCCTGTGTTGTAGGAGATCTTTCCACTTGGGCTGGTGGGAACGTGAACTTTTTTTCAACCCTTCAGGACACACAGAATCCGTTCCTCTTCCCACTTTCAGGAGGTTCCTTGCCAACTCCAGCAGCTTCTTCTCCCGCATGCACAGATCAGAACCCAGGTACAGGGGCTGGGGCTGGGGCTCAGTGGTACAGTGCTCTCCCAGCACGTGTGAGGTGCTGGATTGGATCCTCAGCACCACATAAAAAATAAATGAATACGCAAAATAAAGGTATTGTGTCCATCTACAACTAAGAAAGAAATCTTTAAAAATGATAATAAAAAGGAGCCCAGGCATCGGCTCTAAGTCTCTTGCATAGATCCCTCTGCAAATCTTTGGAGTTCTGTGCACCCCACTGTCCTCTCAGATACTCTGCCCTGCAAATTTAGCTGCTCTGGGCTTCCTGAGCTGCAACCTACCTTAACATAGGGAAACAGCTGGGCTCTGCCTGGGTTCCCCTTCCCAGCACAGTGGTTTGGGGGCATCCTGCAGATAGTAAGTTGGGGTTATTGTGGGGCTTCCTGCTTGTGTTTGTCTTTTCTCAGGGAAAAGTCCTTCAGTATCTAATACTCAGTGTCTTAAAAACCGTTGCTGCTTTTCTTGTTCTCTCTCTCTCTCTCTCTCTCTCTCTCTCTCTCTCTCTCTCTCTCTTTTTTTTTTTTTTAAGGCAGGAGGGTAAACCTGGACCCATTTCTCCATTGTGGCCTGAAACAGTGCTGCTATTACTAGCTTTTTATCCTTCCAGAGATGTCCTCTACATAAAAAGCACACACATCCCCTCTTCTGCAAATGGCACCCTTTGCTACACAGGCTTTTCACCTTATTTTTCGTTGTCACTTGCCATCCTACAGATTGTTCCCTATGGATCGACCTTATTCTTTTAAAGGCGGACACTGCACTTCTGACCCTGACTCTATTCTGCCTCTGTGAATGACAGCTTAGTTATTATTGGTCATAATTGGTCCTCGGTAAATAGTTGATGAGTTGAATAAATTACCCTGAAACTGCACCCAGGTGGCTGGACTCTCGTGTTCTGTGGACGGGAGAAACAGGATGCTTCGTGTTCAGTTTGGGTCCTTTGTGCTCCAGAATTTTCTGTTTCTTCCTTTCATTCTCCTACAGGGGTTTTTCTCTCCCCCTGTCTGTGGTAGACTGAGGCATAGTAATTCTTAAACCTTAGCTTTTGGACTCTTTAATTTCATAAGAATGCATTTACAAAACAAAACCACATCCATTGTTTAAAAAAAAAAAAAGAGAGAGAGAGGCATACCAAATCCGGGAAGTCCCGTAAGGTGACATGGAAATGTGTCTGGATTGTGCCAGCAAATGCTTTTTGGATGAATTGGGGGTTCACTCGTATCTTCTGTGATTATTCTCTAGCTGTTATACGAATTGCCTTGTTTTCCTCCCCAAATTGTGTCTTCACGTCGTCCTTCTCCCCATGTGGCTATATTTGGAGCTGGGATCTTTGAAAAGAAAGTTAACTTAAATGAGGGCAAAAGGGTGGAATCCTAATCTAGTAAGACTCGTGTCCTCAGGTCCCTAGGGATATTCATCCAGAGGAAAGGCCAGGGGAGGACAGCAAGAGGATGACCTGCAAACAAGGAGGGAAGCTTCAGGAGAAATTACAAATGCCCACTCCTTGATCTTGAACTTCTACCTTACTTGTCCGTGAGAAATTGGGTCTGTTCTCCAGCCACAGAGTATATGGTGTTTTGTTATGGCAGCCTCACCAAACTAATACATGCTTGTTTTTGTCCTGAAGTCTAACATCTAATTAAAACCCATTAAGTTATTCTGTCAAAGACGAGTTCACAGATATATTAACTGATTCATTTATAAAAGCAAAATTTTAGAAATGCCCTAAATGTTCTTAGCAAAACCCCCCTAACCAAAAAAAACAAAAAAGAAGGGTGAAAGACGAGTGTACTGTTTAGTACATAATTCTTAAAAATGTGTGCATATAACATGGTTTAACCCGACCCCCAATGCTGTCAACCTCTGCATCTGAACTTCAACTCTCTCACTAAGTTTGAGAAGCTAACGCTCAGGGCAAGGTGTGAGTTCACTGCTCACTCTCCTAATTCTCATGGCAGCTCCACAAAGTGACTTTATTTGCCTTCTATAGCTCACCTAGTTCAAGGCCATCTGCTAATCTGTGGAGGAACCAGGATCTGAGTTCAGATCCTTCTGATCTGAAAGCCTGGGCTCAGCTTCTCCTAGAGTGAAGCCATTGTCTCAAAGTCTGCTTCATGCTGAATATTTCAGGAAGAGAGTTCTGTGGTCCACTAGTTTGGAAAATTCCAGGTTAAGGGAACTGAATTCAGGGTTAAGGGAAGACAAGCCGATCTCCTTACTGCCCAGTTTCTCAGCCCCTTTAAAGTACCATGGGGTGCTGTGACCGTCCAAAGTACAGATCTGTGCAGCTAGATCCAGGTGCAGAACCATACACAAATACCAACGTCTGGAGGCCTATGCGGACAGTTTTTAAGGAATGCATAAAACCACTCATCCCTGGTATCAAGGTCACCTTTGGGTAGGAGGTGGAGTGCTGGGAGGTCCTGACCAAGGAGTAGCATTTCAATATCTAACTTTCTAGAGTAAGTTGATGTTTTTTAGTCATATGAATATATTTCTTTAACAATGCTTTAATTTTGTTGAGGTATAATGTACATCTAAAAATGCACCTATTTTAAGTGTACTGATCAATGGGTTTTCATGAATGATCATACCAACACCATCACTGAAGTCAAGATGGAGACCATTTCCATGGAGACCTCTGTGGGCCCCCGGCAGTCAGTCCCATGTTCCCTCCCACTGTAGGCAACCAGTGAAACTTACATCACTTTAGATTACATTTGTCTTTCCTAAAGTTTCTATAAATGGAATCAGATGCCTTATGCTTTTTTGGATCTGGCTTGTTTTGGTCAGCATACTGTCTTCCATAGTTAGCCATTGTGTTTCCTATATTAATAGACAATTCCTTTTCACTGTTGAATAGTACTCCATTGGAGGGATTCAGCACAATTTGCTTACCATTCACTGATTGTGGGACTTGAGAATTGTGCTTAGTTTCATTAGGCATAGGAGTTATCATGGAAATAGCCTTGAACGTTTCTGGGCAAGTTTTTGTGCAAACCTATATTTTCATTTTTCTTGCATAAATACCTACAGGATTGCTGAATTATACAGTATGTGAATATTTTAACTCTATAAGAAATTGCCAGATTTTTCCATAGGGCTATACTGTTTTGTATTCCTACCAGCAAAGTAAGAGATTTCAAGTTGTTCCAAATCTTTGTCAATATTTGGTATTGTTTCTTTTTGGAAATTTTAGCTATTCTAGTAGGTGGTAATGGCACCTTAGAGTTTTAATTTTCAGCTCTCCAGTGACAATGATGTTGAATACATTTTATTTGCATATTTTCCATTTGCATTTCATTTTTGTGAATTAGCTATTCAAATTTTTTGTCTATTTTAAATTGTAAGTTAGTCTTACTGAAGTATAATAATTCTACCTGATATAGTCTTTGTATCGTATATATATTTTTCTGTATGGCTTGCCTTTTTCCTTTTAAAACACTGTTTTTCAAAGAATAGGAAACTTTAATTTTGAACTAGTCTAATTCATTTTTTTTTCTTCTAGGATATATACTTTTGGTATAAGAATTCTTTGCCCACACTAAGGTCAGAAAAAATTTTTTCTCTGTTTTATTCTAGAAGTGCTTAGTTTAACCTTTATATTTAGACCTGTGATCATGTTTGAGTTGGTTTTTGTTTATACTATAAGGCAAGTTTCAAGGTTTAATATTTTTTCCTTATGGTTATTCAATTGTCCTACCAACATTTGTTGGAAATCTTTTCCCATTGGGATACCTTGACTTTTTTTTTTTTTTGGCAAAAATCAATTGTTAGTATATGAGTAGGTTTATTTCTAGACTCTTCATTTGGTTCCGTTGATCCACATCTATCCTGTGTTAATAGCACACCATTCTTATTACTGTAGCTTTATGGCACTTCTTAAAATTGTGTAGTTCTTACATTATTTTAGGATGTGGTGTAGGAGGTAGTCTGAGTCCTCCAACTTTGTTATTCTTTCTCAAAATTGTTTTGGATATTTTAAGTCCTGAGCACTTACATTTATTATCAGTTTATAAATTTCTGTTAAGAGAAAACCTGGTGACAAAGTGGTTGAGATCACATCAGATCCCCCTGGGTTGGGATGTATTTATAAATATTGATCGTATCATAAACATTGAATATATTTCTTTATTTTTTAGGGTGTTCCTTAATTTTTTCAGTGACTACTTTGTTCTCACTGTCCAGGTTTAGCACATATTTTGTTAAATTTATGAGTAAGTGTTTTATGTTTTTTGAGGCTCTTGTAAAGTGATATTTGTGGTAGCCAGAGTGGTTCCAGGGGCCCTGCTTTCCTGGTATTTGTGACCTTTCACCGTCCCTCCTGTCCTCCAACAGTGTGCTGGGAGTGGTCTGACCAGGGAAATGGAAGAAGTCAGGAATGGGGTGTTCCTTGTGAGACCTGTGAGGAGAGGGCCGTAGCTTCTGCTCTGTTTTCTCTTGGGTTGTCTGGAGGACATGGGATCAGCTCTGCCCGAGGGTCGACTTTCACCAACAAGAAACTGAGGTTTCCACCATAAGAGGCAAATAAGTCATCTTGGAGGTCTGGCCCCAGCGAGTTCTCAGATGAGAAAAACCCCGGGTGGTACTGAGCCAGACCACCAGGTGAAGCTGTTCCAGATTCTCGACCCTCAGAAATGGTGCATGATAATGAATGTTCATTGTTTCAAGCTGTTGATTTCAGGTAATTTGTAGCAATAGAGAATAGTTTTCTTTTTCTTTTTTTTTGAAATTGATGGTGTCTCTTAAATTTTAATTTCCAGTTCTTTGTTTCTCACATGTGAGGATTCTTCTTTTCTAATCTTGATCTTGCATCCTGTGTCCTTGCTAAAATTCTTAAGATTGTCTACATGGACAATCATGTCATCTGTGGCAGACAGCTTTAATTCTTTTCAAATCTGGATGCCTGTATATTTTTCTACCCTGTCAAAGTGGTTAGGCTTTCAATATGATGTTGAATAAACTGGTGAGAGCAGACATTCTTGCCTTGTTTTGATCCTAAGGGGAAAGCATTCCAAATTTCCTCATTAATGTGATGTTTGTAGGTTTTCCAGAAATCCCACTCATCAGGTGGAGGAAGTTTCTTTTTACCCCCCTGTTCTTAGCTTATGGAGAGTTTTTATTATGAAATGGTTTTTTAAATACTTTGGCTGAATCTATTGGAATAATCGTAATTTTTATTGATTGATATTCGAATGTCAAACCAGCCTTGCATTCCAGGATGTACCCTATTTGGTCAAAATATATTAATTGTTTTGGAGAATATTTGGTGAATACTTTCCTCTTTTTTCAAAAAAATATTTTTAGTTGTGGATGGACACTTTATTTATCATAAATACCTTTATATAAGTTATTTATTTTTATGTGGTGCTAAGGATTGAACCCAGTGCCTCACATGTGCTAGGCAAGTGCTCTACCACTGAGCTACAACTCCAGCCCGTCCACTTTTTATTATTTGAGACATGTCTGCATTTCACTCATCTCAGAGAGGCCACTGGCTGTTGCTGGGGCCCGAGTGGTCCCTGAAGCCTATGTCAGTAAGCCTTTGGTAATTCTCTGAGACAGGTGGGACTCTTGGTAGACTCCTGATAATTTCTTGCCCCCTCAGATCAGAATATTTGTCCAAATCAATTTTTTGTTCAAATTCCATTTGGAAGAGGCTCTGAGAAGTGGGACATTGGGAGAGAAGAGTGGGGAAGGGGACTTTTGTAGAGGCCTCAGCTTCTCTATCATCTAACCAACCAGTTTAGTCCCTGCCTGAGACAAACGTCCTGCTGATACCTGTTCTTAGGAGGCTTCTGTTGATGTTAGAATATTCTTTCCAGAATATTCTTTCCACTGCCTCCATTACTCTAGATCCTTGATTCTGCAGTGGCTGGTGCTCCGCCTCTGGCATCTCTGATTTCCCCCGTATCCTGACATCATTTTCTCTTAAGATGAAAACTCCCATGTAGAAGGATCTAGTTGGTCAAGGCTGGGTCCGCCTCAGCCTGCTGAAGGATGGGAGGGGAAATCTCTGCCCTTAGATTATGTATCGAGATGCAAAGTGAAGTGACAAGTGGTTACTGTGGAAGCTTGGCCCTTAGGAGTCTTAGCCGCATCTCCAGGATCATTTCAAACCTTCAACCACACGCTCTGCTTTTCCAAAGAAGAGTATGGGGAAGCACATTGTCCCCTCTTTCTCCTTGTTTCCAGAGTGCTCCCCGCCAGGTTTGTGCATGACTTTCCTGTGTATGCCGGGCAGACCCACCCCCTAATCTGACTCTGGCCTATCCCCTCATAGTGCTTTGAGCTCACTAGGAGTTTGACCAGTGCTAACTGAAACTCTGTGTCCTTCTCTGGGACTCCTAGAGATGAGGTATTGTAATTTGTTTTGACCTGGGCGTATTAAGATGGGGGAAAGCCTCTGTTGGCCCCGTGCTATGGTTGGAACTGGGTTATTATCCTCAAAAACTCGAGTCAAGTCTTGGTTCCCAAGGTGGCAGTGGGGAGGTGGTGCCTGGTGGGAGATGCTTGGCCCAGGAGGGTGGAGCCCCCGCGAATGGATAATGCCTGTCTCACTCATGTGAGTTCTTGCTCTGGGGGAAACGGATTAGTTGCCTCGAGAGTGGGCTGTTATAAAGTGAGTGTTATGGTTTGGATATGAACTGTCCCCCAAAAGCTTATGTGTGGGACAAGGCGAGAATGTTCAGAGGGGAGATGGTTAGATTATGAAAGATGCAACCAAGCTAATGGATTAATCCACTTCAATGGATTAACTGGGTGGTAACTGTAGACATGTAGGGTGTGGCTGGAGGAAGTGGGTCACTGAGGTGTCTTTGTGGTTTATATTTTGTCCTTGGTGAGTAGAGCTCTCTACCTCCTGGTTGTCATGAACTGAACAGTTTCCTTCTTGTATGTCCTTCTGTCTTGATGTTCTGCCTCACCTTGGGCCCAGAGCTATGGAGTTGGCCAACCATGAACTGAACCTCTGAAACTGTGAGCCAAAATGATCTTTTCCTCCTCCAAGTTGTTCTTGTTAGGTACGTTGGTCACTGCAATGCAAAGATGACTGAAACAGAGAGTTCCACTTCTTCAGCTCTTGCTTCTCTTCGGCACATATCCTCTGCCCTTTTGATGAGAGTTGAAGAAATAGGAGGCACTGAACAGAGGCAGCTACCCAAGCTTAGACTTCCGGAAGTCTCTGGAACTGTTAGCCAAAATAAGCCACTTTAAAAAAATAAATTACCCAGTCTCAGATATTCTGTTGTAGCAATAGAAAACAGACCCAGAGAGGCTAGAGTGAGAATCCATGTGCTAGGAGTAGGGAGACCAGAGACTTGGGACTCTGGAAAGGAAACTTTCAGTGGATCAGATGAAAGAAAAGAGCCTCGGTGATCCCGCTGAGTCCCAGACAGCTGCCAGATTCTCTGAGCAGGGCTTGACACTCTGGGCTTTTTCTCATCTCCCATCTGCTGAGGATCTTAGAGTGCGAGGAAATCACTGGGAAGCAGAGTGAAGCCATGCAGACTCTCTTCTGCTCTCTCCTCATCCCCTTTCCCACTCTCTCCTTCCCCCATCTAATCTAGACTGGGGAAATCAGATGGCAAAAGGGTCCCAGTTGAAACCAAATGCACTCAGGTATCCATAGTAAGGAAACATGCCTGAGTGAGCCAACTGCTAAAAACAGAAGGTCTGACCTGACCCATTCAGGAAGACCGTGGCCCAGTGCACTCGGGAGCAGAATAAAGCCATCCAGACCTCATATTTAGCAAACTTACCCCAGATTTGGCTGGATGACCTCTCATGAGAGATGCTATAATTTTTTTTCCCCCAACCTGCCAGCCATGTGGGGGTGGCCTTTGTGAAGAGTCTTCACTCTTGGCCTGGGCATCAGGAAATCGAAGGTCTGTCCTGATTTTCCTCCAGGAGAGTTGGTCTAAATCCTCTAGCTTTGCAAGACATGAATTTCAGTAAGACTTGCTAAGCCCACAGGGAGATTTGGGGCTCAGATTTGAGTTTGGAGATTACTAACTCTCTGTCAATTTTTGTGTGGACGCTCATTTAATTTTCCCATGAGTGCCCGCTCCTTCAGTAAAGAAACAGATGAATGGCATTTTTGAGTGTTGGGCTCCATGCACCATGGTTGGCTCTTCTCATGCTAATTTACTTAAGCCTCACCATCACCCTGATGGATGCTCTTAATTTTGCTCTTGTAGGAACTGAAGGATCTTTCCAAAGCCTGGTTACATGTAAAGAGCAGGTTAAGATTTGGACTCATCTGATGTTAGAGATACCCTAAATTACGCAGTACTTCTGCAAACTCCTGGGCATTTTACTCTGGGCTGTGTACTCACAGGCCCTCCATAATGTTTGTTTACACTGAAGGCTTTTTCTTGACCCATTCTCTTTTATTCTTCCTTCCTCCTCTGATTTCAATAGCATAACTGCGCCATTTAACTTTATGTTACATCATCATCCATTGTGTCAGTTAGCAATGGGTTAAGTTGTAGGGAGAAAATGCACAATGAGTGATTTCAGAAATGGCTGTAGCTGGGGGCGGTGGCACATGCCTGTCATCCCAGCAGTTCAGGAGGCTGAGGCAGGAGGATTGTGAGTTCAAAGCCAGCCTCAGCAAAGGTGAGGCCCTAAGCAACTCAGTGAGACCCTGTCTCTAAATAAAATACAAAATAGGGCTGGGGATGTGGCTCAGTGGTCGAGTGCCCCTGAGATCAATCCCTTGTACCCACCCCCCAAATAAAAGGCTGTAAAAACAAACAAATCATCCAAAGATGATGACATTTTCCCAAAGAAGCCATATGAATGGTCACAGGCAAAGGTGTCCAACATCACCAATCATCAGGTAAATCCACACCAAGATTGCAGTGAAAGATCACCTCACCTGGGTTATGATGGCTGTCATCAAATGGACAAGGGATAACTATTGGTGAGGATGTGGAGAAAAGCAAACATCGTACCAGTATAAATTGGTACTGCCATGATGGAAAAGAGTCCTGAGTTTCCTCAAAACTAAAAATCTATCATCTGATCCTGCAATCCCACTTCTGTTATTTATACAAAGGAAATGAAAATAGTCTATCGAAGAAATGTCTGTACATGTTTATCACAGCATTATTTATCATAGTAAGATAGGGCAGCAGCCTAAGTTCATCGATAGATGAATGAACAAAGACATCGTGGCACGTTTGTGTGTGTTTGTGTAAGTGCAATGGAATTAAAAAAAAGAATAAAATTCTCAACCTGGAGGACATGATGTTCATTGAAATAATCTCACTTCTATGCAGAATCTAGTAGAGTTGGACTTATAAAAGCAGCGAGTAGAACAGTTGCTGGGGCTGGGGGTTGGGGAAATAGGGAGATGGTGGTCAAAGAGAACAGATTTTAGTTTGCAAGATGAGCGAGTTCTAGGGAATCTGACCAGCATCCTGGGGTCACCCCTCAGCTCATTTACAATGTACACCTTGGACACATTCATCTTCGTTTGTCAATTCAGTGTGTTTTAACGTGACTGGGGATCCTTTGACCCTTTCCCATGGAGAGCCGGGGTCTGTGTCTCTTCCCCTGAATCTGGTGACTACGGTGACCAATTGAATGTGGCAGAAACGACGCTGCTATGTGACTCCTGGGTGTGTCTAGATCATAAAAGACCTTGAGATTCCGTCAGGTTTCTTGGACTGCTTGCCTTCAGAGCCTGGACGTCACTGGGGAGAGCCTAAGCCACCTGGAGAGGCCACTCGTGCAGGTCCTCTGGTGGACGGTCCTTCCTAGAACCGTCTTTGGCCTTCCCAGTCCAGGCAGCCTGCAGGTGAGTGAGAAGCCATCTTGAAAGTGGCTTCTCCAGCCCCTGATGCAGAGCCCAGACACTCTGCTAGAGAGAAGCCATATTGTTGGACTGTCTGAACTCCTGCTCACAGGACCTGTGACCTTAATTAAATGACTTTTTTTTTTTTAAGTCACCAAATTTTGGAGTAGCTTGTTGCCCAATGAAAATAATCGGACCACCCACTGAGCAAAGATTAACAGCATTAGAAGCGTGTGGAGCGTGTGTGTGTGTGTGTGTGTGTGTGTGTGTGTGTGTATGTGATTAATGTAGCCAGAGAGTTGGGGGCAGACTTTTAGTGACACAGTTCCATGCTTACAAATGCCGCTGGGCACCTGGGTTCTCTCCCTGCATTCCTGTCACCCTCAGGAGCCCCGGTTCTGTCCACATGTCCAGGTTGCCTTTATTAGTGTGTTGCCTTTTGTTCTCATGTTTGCTGCCACATGGTTTTCATGTTATTGCTGTTGCTCCAGGCATTGCATCAGGACGCAAGTCAGGAGGAGAGAGGACAGGCGGAGCCAGCTTTACTTGTGTGGTTTCATCAGGCAAGCAAAAGCTTTACCAGAACCCTCAGGTCTTCACTTCCGTCTCCCCAGTCACCCCTCATGGGAAGGGAGGCTGAGGAAATGGGTTCACCTGGCATGTCACTGTAGTAACACAGCCTGGGTTTGCTTAGCAAGGACTCAGAAGAGCATGCAGGCAGCCTAGGCCACACCAGTGTCTGACGCACACCATTTGTGGCTGTTTTCTGGTGGTTCACAGGGCAGTCAATCTTGGACAGAGACAAGCCCCTTTCTTCTCTACGATGCTCCTTAGCGTCAAACACAGCCCTGAGAATGTCACTGCTGCAGAAGAAAACAGAACAGATTTTCCAGAGCAGAGGTCTTCACAAGTTCTTCCTTCCATCTCTTGGATATGCATATCCTTACATATTTCAGAAGACAGCGTGCCCCCTTGTACATTTTAAGCTTGATAGCTACAGTTCTTCATTATCATTTTACGTAGCTGCAAAGAATATGATTTTTTTTGGCATATTATAAATACTGACATTTAAAAATAAACCTATTACATTGCTGTTTTTAAAGTTCCCCATGAAAACTAAATACCATAGCGGTTTGATATTACTACTGTCTATTTAAAAATACACACGGAAGCTTTTCTTGGGTAGTCAGACATTTTCCATCATTCCCTTTCCCTCCTTGAACTTGTCTTTTCATTCCACACTCCATACAGAATTTTGTCCTAATGTAACATATTTTTATGCTTGAAGGTTTTTTTTTTATCGATTTCTCTATCATACTTCTCTGCAACGAAAGCATGCATATAAATTGAAATAACATTTAAAAACACTTCATGGGACTAAAATTTCTTCTGGATTGAATTATCGTTAAAATTATTACTACTGTGCAACTGAGGAAAGCAACATAACTATATTACACATTTTACTCTGTAATCATTAAACACAAAAATAAAATTACATTGGAGATGCATTGGCTGTGAGATGGATAGGATTTTTAAAAAATTATTTCATGTATCTGTTGGCAAATATGACTTATCAGTAGTAGGATGCAAAGTCTGGCATCAATTACGATCTTATTTTTTGTTTATGAAGACACAAGTGCTAAAAATGTGGCAGAGAGAAGTAGATGGGAATGTGAGGAGTGTTGATGCATCTGAATTATTTGACTTACTTCCAAGTCATCTATTAAAAATCACATAGTGATCTGTCATCAGAATCATTTTTAATGATCTATCTGCTGATGGCTCATTTATTCCTCCTCCAATTAGGTAGCAACCCAGAACTAGAAATCGCTTGACTTGGAAAAGGGTTCCTTATCCAGTCATTTGAGTTGGTCACTTGTGAGTGGATTTTTTTACCCCATCCCAGAGACGGGCACAACCTCAATATCTGTTTATCCCTGTGGGATGAAACGTGGGTCCTGTGGGAGCCCTGGTCATTTATACTCTGCACACTGCTGAGACTTGGGCTGACGGAGAGCTGAGCTTCTGGAGGAGGACGGGATTGCTATGTCCCTTCTGTAACCCAGGTGCTGGTGACGGAGCCCAGGGCCTCACCTGTGCCGGTGCTAAGTGCCTTTCACCTGCAGCCCGATGGCAGGATCCTCAGAACAGCACCAAGTGGGAGGAACCATCAACCCTATTTTACAGAGCAGGATGGCGGGGGTCAGGGGAAGTGGCAGCCGCAAAGAACCAGAGCTGGGGCTCAAGCCCAGAGCTGCGGGATCACAGAGCTGGAGCCCTTTAGCCACCGAGTTCATCTGTGACCCACCCGACGGCGGGCCCAGTAGCCCAGCCCTGCATCCCGCGGTGTCGCCTGGACTGTGGCCGCTGCTGCTTTTATTGTTTGTCTCCTTCTTGGGCAGTTTCTCTAAAGCCATGGTTCTCAGACCTCTGTAGCCATCAGAATCAGCTGGTGGCTTTGTCAAGACCCAGATGGCTGGGCTGCTGCTGCACCATGGGAACCTGCGATTGTAACACGCCCTCGGGTCTGGGAACCACACTTGAGAACCACTTCTCCACGGGACTGTGATGTTTTCCCCTTGGAATTTCTTTTAGGACTAAGAGTTTTACAAATGTTACATGAATATTTCTTTCTGTCTTTTTTTTTTTTTTTATTTTTTGTGATGCTGTGATTGAATCTAGGGCCTCACACAGGGTAGGCGAGTGCTCTGTCCCTGAGCCACATCCCCAACCTAGAAAAAGGTGTGCTGTGGGAATATGTGCTGGGGATTCTCTGTGTGATCTTGGGCAGGGGCCCACCCACATAAGGGGTGATTTTGTTGATGTATTTTTATCTGTTTATTCTTGGCGTGGGAAGCCTTCTGTGTCTTTGCCAAGTATGTCCCTCTGTCTGGATGGAATGTCTCCCCCAATTCTTCACCCATAGGATCCTTTCCAGGCTGTAGCTTCTCCTGCAGTTTGCTAGCTGAGTCCCTCTCCTCTGAGCTCCTCTCTGCTGCCTGCCTTCTATGGGTGTGACCCGCTTACTTGTTCTCGCTCCCCCCTGGATGATAAGTTTGACATTAGCAAGTGCTCAGTACATAATAACAAGTGATAATTAATTTAAGGAGCACTGTAGAGTAGGCATTTGCTAGACACTTTATTTATATTATTTTGTTAAATCCTTATGACAAACTCATGAGGTCGATACTGTTGTCCTCCCTCTTTCACAGTTGAGGAAACTGAGGCTCAGAGATATAGCCTAGGTATTGTGGTCTGGATATGAGCTGTCCCCCAGAGGCTCATGTGTGAGACAATGCAAGAAGGTTCAGAGGAAAACGATTGGGTTGTGAGACTGTGAACCCAATCAGTGATTTAAACCCCTGATAGGGATGAACTGGGTGGTAACTGGAGTGGTGGGTGTGGCTGGAGGAGGTGGTTCACTGAGGTGTGACTTTGGGGTACATATTTTGTAGGTGGAAAGTAGAGTCTTTCTCTCTGCTTCCTGAGCCACACTCTTCCACCAGGATGTTCCGCCTCACCCTGAGCCCTGAGAAATGGAGTCGACCTCAAATAAACCTTTCCTCCTCTACAGTTGTGCTGGTTGGGTCTTTTAGTCACAGTGGTGAAACAGCTGACTAAATACAAGGGCACGTCAATATTCAAGGGTATTTCCTTGTTGTCCCTTGGGCCCAAGAATGATCTTTTAAGTTTACAGGTCCCAAATAAATACTAGTCTGTCCATCAAGATTTTTAAAATTTGTTCTAATTAGTTATGCATGACAGTAGAATGCATTTGACACATACATAAATGGAGCATAACTGCTCATTCATCTGGTTGTACATAATGTAGAGTTACATTGCTCATGTAATCATATATGTATGTAAGGTAATAAATGTCCAATTCATTCTACTATCCTTCCTACCCCCTCCCCCCTTCACTTTTCTCTGTCTAATCCAAAGTCTCTCTCTTCTCCCCATCCCCTTCTTGTGAATTAGCATCTGCATATCAGAGAGAACATTCAACCTTTGGTTCATTGGGGTTGGCTTATTTCGCTAGCATAATATTCTCAGTTCCATCCTTTATGGGCAAATGCCATCATTTCAAGCTGAGTAATATTTCACTGTGTATATATACCACATTTTCTTTATCCATTCATCAGTTGAGGGGTACCTAGGTTGGTTCCATAGCTTAGTTATTGTGAATTGAGATGCTATAAATATTGATGTGGCCAAGGCACTGTAGTATGTTGATTTTAAGTCCTTTGGGTAGATGCCAAGAAGTGGGATAAGTGAGTCGAATGGTAGTTTCATTCCAAGTTTTCTGATGAATCTTCATATTGCTTTCCATAGTGGTTGTATCAATTTGCAGTCCCACCAGCAATGTATGAGTGTACCTTTTTCACACATCCTTATCAACATTTATTGTTGCTTTTAATCTTGATCCATTCTGACTGGAGTGAGACAAAATCTTAGAATAGTTTTGATTTGCATTTCTCTAATTGCTAGAGATGTTGAACCTTTTTTCTTTTTAAAATATATTTGTTGACCGATTGTATTTCTTTTGTGAAGTGTCTGTTCAGTTCCTTAGCCCATTTATTGATTAGATTATTTTTTTTTTTTTTGGTGTTAAGTTTTTTGAGTTCTTTTTATATCCTGGAGATTCGTGCTTTATCTGAAGTACGTGTCGTAAAGATTTCCCCCCATTCTACAGGTTCTCTCTTGGTGTCATTGATTATTTCTTTTGCAGAGAAGAAGCTTTTTAATTTGAATCCATCCCATTTATTGATCCTTGGTTTTATTTTGGGGCTTTGGGAGTCTTGTTAAGAAAGTCAGGGCCTAATCCGACATGATGAAGATTGGGGCCTACTTTTTCTTCTGTTCAGCCCAGGGTCTCTGTTCTAGTGCCTAAGTCCTTGATCCACTTTGAGTTGATTTTTGTGCAGGGTGAGAGATGGGGTTTAATTTCATTTTGGTATATATGGATTTCCAGTTTCCCTAGCACCATTTGTTGAAGAAGCTATCTTTTCTCCAGGGTCTGTTTATGGTGCCTTTGTCTAGCTTGACATCACTGTATTTATGTGGATTTGTCTCTGTGTCTTCTATTCTGCACCATTGGTCTACAGATCTGTTTTGGTGCCAATACTGTGCCTTTTTTTGTTACTATGGCTCTGTGGTACAGTTTAAGGTCTGGTATTGTGATATCTCCTGCTTCAGTTTTCTAAGCTCCTTGGTATTGAGGCAAACACTTGATATCAAGAGAACCCCAGTCCAATGATCTGTGTTGTGAGAAAAGCCAAGGGAAAAGAACACTGTGGGCAGACTGTCTCCTATGGCAGGTTTTTACACGGCCAAAGTCTAAGCCTCCCAAGTTCACTCCAAGGGAGTTGGTCACATGAGTCTAACCCGTAATTGGTCTTGCTCTTGAAGATAGGACCATTGCCCAGTTGGCACAGGGATACTTACTGTTATTCCATGTGATACATTCTACTGTTTTCTCTGGTGTGCTATTTTATATAAGAAACAAATGCTGGTCACCCATTAGATGATTTCACCACCTCTGAAGGAGTCACTCCTGGAGGTTTGATCAGTAACTGCCTCAAGAGACTTTCTCCCTTCAGGGATCCATTCATTCCATCTACAGAGGTGGTAGGGCTGCCAGGCGGGCTGGGCATGTCTTGGCTCCCACTTCAGAAGACGATCTTTCAAGTTCTTGATCCCCAACCCAATTCAGATCTCGAGGGACTGTTTTTCCAGTTTTGTGATTGGCTGTATCTTTTTAAAAAATATTTAAAAATATTTAGTTTTAATATTTAAAAATATTTATTTGTAGTTGGGCACAATACCTTTATTTTATTTATTTATTTTAATGTGGTGCTGAGGATCAAACCCAGGGCCTTGTACGTGCTAGGCGAGCACTCTATGGCTGAGCCACAACCCCAGCCCTGAATTGGCTGTATCTTATGGCCACAGGTGGCCTTGAGGTCTCTGTGTCTTTCCAGGGCCCAGTGAATGTCATTCTATCATGAGGTTCCAATTTTCCTGGGATGGATGGATTAGACCCGCGGCCTGAAAGCAACTATATTGAAGTCCTTTTTTCCCTCTTTGGCAAAGTTTAGATGTGGTTAAGCAAACATCACCTTCTCCTTAGGGCCTTTTAACTTCACCTTAACACTCTGGACTAAGGATGATGGGCACTTGGCAAGGGCATGCTGTTGGTCTTTGCCTGTCCTTTGCCCACCCTGATGTAGGTGACCACCACTTCTCTGGCTACGGGTTGTGGCTCTGGGCCCCAGTTCTGTGGTGGGGGAAATTTGGTTACACTCCCAGGCTTTCTAGGACTGGCCAGGATGAGTGGAGAGAGACGTCCTGCTGCTGGAGGGCTATCACGGAGGGCTGCAGTTGCTGAGGGAGAGGCCATGGGGAGTGTGACCTGATGTGGGTCTAGAACCGTGCAGACTCGAGACAGAGCCGTCCTTTAAAAACAGATCGGCCTGGGTTCAGGTGGCCACCCAGGATTGTGCTACCTGTTCTCCAGTCATTCTTTGTTTTCTCTGGAACATGTTAAGGTCAGACTCCCTTCAGGGACTTTCTATAGCTACCAGCTTGGTTCTTTTCAAGGCTTGTATACAAATGCCAGATATGATACCTGTTCACATCAAGAGAAAGAAATGGCACAAAAGGCCAGGGAAGCCTTCTTTATCTGGGTAACTCAGCATGACCACAGTAGTACTAATAACCTCTGCTTTATCTATCTATCTACTTTTTTTTTTTTTGGTACTGGGAATTGATCTCAGGGGCACTCGACCACTGAGTCACATCCCAGCCCTATTCTGTATTTTATTTAGAGACAGGGTCTCACTGAGTGGCTTAGCACCTCGCTTTTGCTGAGGCTGGCTTTGAACTTGTGATTCTCCTGCCTCAGCCTCCCGAGCCGCTGGGTGCTACTGGGATTACAGGTGTGCACCAGTGTGCCCGGCTCCCTGCTACGATTTATAGAGCACCTCTGGGCTTTGACCCCAGGGGTTCTGTACCCTGCCTTAAGCTGGCCATGGTGTCTCTGCCCAGGAGCCTGGGGTCCTGTGCATCTCTCATCTTTGCCCTCAAACATCTTCAATTCGATTCCATTGTTTCTTCCAAATGCTCAACCAACCTTATGAAACCACGATGCTTTAGAATTTCTACCTTTTTCTGGCTTAGGAAGGCAGATACCTCTGCCTGTCTTCCAATACAGTTTTTGACCTTTCTCCATCACTTTTCAAAAAATGTGAGGGCACCAGCACATTCCCCCCAAAACTCAGTGATGCAGACGCTTACATTTTCCTTATGTTTCATGTCGTGACATTTCCCAGGTCTCCCCGAGCCTGTTTGCTTTGACAGTTATTTCTGAGAGGTCTTCATGACTTCTAGTTGTTTTGTTTCTTGCCCTTCCCTCTTTCTTCTGAACTTCCCCTATGACAGCAGCAGGCCATGGGATTTTGGATTTCAAAATGAAGCGAAGTTATTAAAAAAAAAAAAAGGGTAGGGTAACTTCTGTAGAGTTGCTTTTTAAAAATTTTTTTCTAAAATGACCATTTACTTTTTTTCATCATTTCATAATCAATTGCCTGATGGAGACCTGGGAGGGGGTCAGTTGCCTTTGTGGTGCGTTCTCATAGAAGTGCTTTGGTTCTTCTGGTGTGATCTAACCCTGTCTCCTGTGAATCCAGTTCAGTGCAATTCTTGGGCACCTACTGTGTGCTCAACTCTGTGGTGAACATAAGAGAAGGTTTAGGCTTCTGTCTTTACTTTCAGGCATCCCACAGGGGACATGATGCAGGCAGCTCTGTAGGAGGACTGTGCCTTGTGGGTCTAGTTCTCGGGAGACTATGAACTTCTTAAAGGGAAGATCCTGTCTTCCTGGTGTCTGTGTCTCACTGGGCTGGCACGGTGCCTGATACACATACCGCACACGCTCTATTAGTGTCTGATTGCTCAAAATGAATTACAGGACAGTCCAAGATAAGAGGCGCAGAGATGTTTAATTGAAGTCAATGCCGTACCAGTGCTGTACAATACTGTACCAACGGTGTAGGTCAGAGCTGACGGAAATGGGCAGAAGATTCCGTGGAAGTATCTTTCCTGATGCAAAGGCCCCATTGATCATATGCAGGATGAGCGATGTCTTTGTTTTATAAGCCAGTTTCTCCTGTTTGAAGTGTGTGGTGGCATGGGATGGTAACTGTCGTATTCATCTTTTCATCATTATAATGAAACACCAGAGGTAGGTAATTTATAAGAGAAAAGGTTTATTTAGGTATTTGGGTCACAGTTTTGGAGGTTTCAGTCTATAGTTGAGTGGCCCCATTGCCTTGGTCCTCTGGTGAGGCAGCACATGGCAGGGGTATGTGGTAGAGAAAACTGATCACCCCATGAGCCAGGAAACAGAAAAAGAGGAAGAGACTGAGGTCCCACACCCGCCTTTAAGGGCACAACCCCAGTGACCTAAGAACCTCCCAATAGGCCACACCTCCTAAAGGTTTCTCCATCTTCCCGCAGTGCAATCCTGTGAAATAAACCTTTAACCCATCAATCTTTGGGGGACATTCAGCACCCAAATTATAGTAGTGACAGACACCAAAACCCCATGCAGGGCAATGGTTTCAAAGTGGGAGTGATTCAGCTCCCCCAGGTCACATTTGGCAGTGTCTGGAGACATTTTGGTTGTCATGTCTGGGGGAGGTGAGCCACTGGCATATAACACTGCTGAATGGTACAGGCCACAGTGACTGCCAGACATCATACGATGCACAGGAGGATGCCCCCACCTCCTGTCCCCAAAGAGTTGGCTTGCCCCAGATGTCAACAGTGCTAAAGTTCAGAACATCTGATTTAGGGCAGATTGATGAGAACAAGGAAATAAATATGGTGTGAATCAGTAGCATTTCACCATCCTGATTAGTGCCCGGATGCCGAGGCTAGAGGTACAGATGACACTGGTCTCTCTCCTTCTCTCTAAGGAACTTTCTAGACCATCCTCCTGTTGCACTTCTTTTTTTCTCAACTTGCATTTCCAGGGGTCTTTCTCCTCCCTTATGTCCTTCTCGCTGACTTAAGGCTGCCCCAGAGCTACCCAGGGACCTCTGGGAGGTTGTGTGGGCAAAGAGTAGAATTTAGAGTGCAGCCGGAAGTCTTGACCAGGATGTATCTTGCTTTTATGTCCTTCAGGCTAAAAGTCCCTCGGTTAAGCCTCGTGGGCTCTATGCTTACTCAGAGGGGTATTTTTGGCTTTGTCAAAGTTATGACCTGCCAAGTCTAAGTTAGGCATTTTTTTTTTTGAAGGTAGCTGCAGCTATTTACCTTAGGGAGTGACAGCAGTGTCTCTGTGCCATTATTTACCCATATGTTAATAAGTACTCTGAAAAAAAAGTTCATAAAAACATTTTAATGGTCCATTATATTTGGGCATATACTGGGTTAAATAGATAATTTCCTGTAAGACATCTTAGAGCTTTGATTTTTCATACAGGTATTTTGAATTTCCTAGAGAAAGAAGTGCTATACTCTATCCTCAAACTTAATTGACCATGGGAAACATTTTGTAGAATATGAAGCAACAACTTAATTTGGCAAACATTGTTCCAGTGGAAAAATGTGGACTTTGGAGCTACGCCACCTCACTTTTCACGTCTCTTGCTTCCACTGCTGTGTAGCTTTCTTCTTTGGGTGAGACACTTAACTTTTCGAAGCCTCAGTTTCCTCATCTGGAAAATGTAGTCAGGAGCGAATAGTATTTCCTTCAAAAAGAATTGGATGTTGTCATCTAACCTTATGTTCTTGTTGTTTCAGTCCATGGTTCTGTGATTTTGTTGTGGACGTTAAGAGAGCCTGGATGTTACCTTATGGTATTTATGTGCTGGGTTCTTCCCCTTATTCCTGGCATATAATGGTGCTCAATAGGTAGTGGTGCTTATTGAAGGAATCAACGGGTAATATCTATGATGCATTCAGTGAGGGTTAATTCTCATATGACTATTTCCCTCATGCTTCTTCAGTGGATAAACACTTACTGGAAGAGGTAGGGTATGGAGTGATGGTGACTTTGACCTTGACATTTCGACTGGCTAAAGGCAACATGCACATCCCTGCTTGATGCCCATGACAGTTAGCTAGTGTGCATATGAGGCTTGCTGAAGGAAGCTGTGCCTATTTAACTCCATGCCACAGAATAATATCGGTTAGTTCTCTCCTGGAATATTCTATGCAATTTGAGGCATCAACTACTAGGAGGGGGGAAAGATTGATGTCTGTAACATCCTTAACCCTGGGTGCTTTTTGATAAGGAGCCATTCACAAGCTGACGAGGGTCTTCTCGGGAGGGTACTGAACATCTGGATGTTCTAAATGAGGATGGATGGTGAAGGAAATGGTGATGGATGTGTTCACTAGCAAGCAAACCAGAGCCCGTGTTAACTTTCTTCTCATGAGCAGCATGTTCTAAAGAAAAGGACCATGAACTGGTGTGAGCAAGGCTGGGTTTCAGTGTCTGTGTGGCTGGGGCTAGCTGGCTGGCTCAGGGGCCCAACTTCCCTATCTCTAAAATGAGGATGAGAGACTGGAAGGTATTTGCCAGTTCCTTTGAGATCAATGAGGTATAACTCGGAAATAGCCAGAGGCTGAGCTGGAGAAGAGTCTAGACTTCAGGCTTTTCCTGTGGGAGTCACAGGCAGAACTCAGACTGAAGAGTGATCATGGGAGGAACCAGCTGGCTACTGCATGGGGAAAGTCATTTCTGAGGGAGGGAGAATGTGGACAAGTCCTGCCTCTACAGCCCTGCCAGAGTTACATGCCTGGACTCTTCTAGATACCACCCTTAAGTCCCTTGCCTTTATTTTGTGAAACATCAGTGTTTTCATAGAATAGCTTTTGATTTACAGAAAAGTTGTAAAAACAATACAGAATGTGCTCATATACTCTGTTATGTCCTGAATGTTCACGTTGTCTTATGTTCATATGTTGGAACCCTACCCCCAGAGGTGATGGTATTAGGAGGTGGGGACTTTTGGAAAGTGACTCAGTCGTGGTGGCTACCTGCTCATGATTGGAACTAGTGCCCTATGAAATAGGCCCTGGGGATTTTATTCTGCCCTTCCACCGTGTGAGGATATAGCAAGAGGCCATGTGTGAACCAGGAAACAGGCCCTCACCAGATGCTGAATCTGCCAGTGACTTGATCTTGGACTTCCTGCCTCTAGAGTTGTGAAAGTAAATCTCTACTCTTTAAAAACGACCCAGTCTACAGAATCCTGTTATAGCAGCCCATATGGATAGATACATACACCTTTTAAAAACTAAAATTCGCATTTTAGATTGGTATGGAACATTTCTAACAATAGATGGACCAACATTGATACATTATTATTAACTGAAGCCCATACTGGATTCAGATTTCCTTAGCATTTTTTTTTTCTTACCTCCTCTCCCTTTTTCCTAGTCCTGATGCCATCTAGATTCTCACATTATATTAAGGCTCTTTTTGGCTATGACAATTTCTTGGGATTTTCTTGTTTCTAGTGACCTTGACAGTTTTGAAGAATGCTGGCAGGGAACTTTGAAGTTCCTCCATCAGGGTGTGTCTGCTGTGTTCCGCCAGGTTAGTCTGGGGCGGTGGCTTGGGAGGAAGACCTCAGAGATGAAATGTGCTTCTCCGCCCCTCACAGCAAGGTGCATACTATCAACTTGACCTTCCCCTGGACCCTGGTCACCTGTCAGGTTCCTCTGATATAAAGTTGCTCTTCCCTGCTTCCTACATTGTACTTTGGGGAAGGAAGTCAGGGGCTCATGCGGTGCACACGTAGGGAGTGGGAGGTTATGCTTACCTCCTTGAGGAGAGACCTCACTTTTAAATGAAGAGAAACTTATTTTGACTTTTGGTTCTCGCAGAGCCCGGGTGCGGAGAGCGAGCCCTTCTCATTTCTTGGCCTGTGTCATACTGGTGATGGAGGCCCAGGGGTTTACTTAAGCTGACAAACCCTGGCCCTTCCCTGTAGAAGGGTCACCAGGATGCTGGATTTGCTGATCACTCTCCTCTCTGCTGCTCTCAAGCAGTGATCTTAAGAGAGTGGAGACAAATCTATCAGAAACGAAGGCTGTGACCGGGGACCCCTGGGAGGCTGCCGAGAGTGGGGACAGTGCCTACCACACATGGGGTGGGGGAGCTGGTGCAGAACTGTAGAGGCCTGAATGGAAAGATGTGGCCGAGAGGGAACTGACGGGTGAGTTTGGTCTCTGGAGCTAATTGAAAGTTCTCAGTCTCTGCTGTCCATCAGCATTTCTTCTGGATTCCTCTGGCACCGGGCTAATAGGGGCCAAGGAAGAATGTTTACCCTGGGGCTGTGGCTGGAAGGAAAGGCTGCTTGGAGTCTGTTTGGGTTTTTGTTCCTAACTTCCTGCCAAATCAGAAGAAGTCTTGTTTTTATTTTTCTGCTGCTCACATTTACAGTTGAGTGTTAGGGGAGCCGGTGGTGTGCTCTTTGACCCGATTCCCCCATCTGTTCAATAGTGTGAAAGTGTGGACAGAAAAGGGTGGGTACTGATGCTAGGGATGCTTGATCCCTTCCACACCTTTGCCAGATGTGGCTGATTGATCCCTCTGCTCTCACCTGGTAAGGGCAGACACAACCTCAGAATCCTTCTTAACACAGTGCTCTAGGTATTAACTACATTTTAGTTGGAGCGGGCAAGCAAGTAAATGACTTACCATCCTACGACTTGATGCACTTTTAGGACTCTTTCAATACTGTAATTCTAAGACTTTAAGATTCAAGCTTTTACCATTCATTTCATCATTTAATCAAAAAATATTTTGAGATACTTCCACATGCCAGGCCTTGTGCTAGATGCTGGGTGTGCATTGATGAATTAAATAGATGTGGCCTCTGCCTTTGTAGAACTTTCAGACTGTGAGTATTGGATAGCCGTCACATGTATTCTAGTAACTTGGTACAGTGCAGGACAATCAAAATCATATATATACCCCTATTAGCATGGTTCCATAGTAATCTAGAAGAAAAGCTGATGGACAGCAGAGACTGAGAAAGTAGAAGGCAGAATTTTTTTTTTTTTTTTTTTTTTTTAGCTGGAGTCTCACTAGGTTGCCCAGGTTGGTTTCAAACATGAACTTGCCCTGTGGATGAAGCCGAGACCTCTTTCAGGGCCTAAATAGACCTGCCTCCCTCTGTTCTTACATCAAAGTTCTGATATCTCTGAGGACTTTGCAACTTAGCTATTGAATATCAGATTGCTGTCCATGTAGACTGATGTTCAGTGGAGAGAGGCCCAGAAAGTGGGTGTGTTTAAGCTGAATGAGATAAAGGACTGTCCTGGGAAATAGAGAGACAAGTGTTGCCAGCACCTAGAAATGTCTTCCTTTCTCAGAGAATCTCTTTTCTTTTCAAAATTACAATTTAGTAGTCTGTGGGAATCTCCCCAATTGGGTTTTTTTTTGTTTGTTTTTGGTTAGTTTCCCTAAAAGTAAATGTTCAAATCAGGCCTTGATCTTAAGAACCACAGGCATTGATTGTAACAACCCCTTATAATAAACCTCTTCTGGGCTAACCTCCATCTCAAACCCTTCTTCTTAGGGAAGCTGACTTGTGACAGGAGGTGCCGGAGATGATCTGGGACAACAAATGCTAGGCTAGGATTTTGGAGCAGGTTTATTAACCCTGGGGTGGCAGTCAGGACAAGTCACTGGTAGTAGGTGCAGTACACATAGTCCCTGTACATGACTTTTTGGGGTCTTGAGATGGTATACTAGTGGAGAAGTGTGGAGTAGCTGGTGCGACGTATCAGGCGTTGGAGAGCTATGGGGTGAATAGTAGCTATGAGGACAGTGCTGTGGGGTAGCTGCTGCTAAGCTCAATAATGCTTTGGAAAAAGATATTGAAGGATTAAGAGTGATGAAATCACAAATCTAAAGCTCGTGTGAAAACTGGAGGACTTCCTTGGTAGAATGTGAAGATGTTCTCATCTCTAGCAGAAGGTAGGCAGAGAAAGCTGAGGCTCAAGCCCAGGACTCGGTCACTAAATCTAAATCTCAAGTCTGACCAAGGTTAGGGCCCTGCTTAGGAAAGAATGGGACCCTAACAATGCAATGGGGACATCTGGTTGATGTGCATGAAAATCATAGATTCCCCTGTACCTGCTGGACCTGGAGAAATGACCCTTTTCTTCATAATAAGGATGAACATTCTCCTTTGCTTGAAGACAGTGCAATGATACCTACTTTATAACATAGCATGTGCCTTTCTTAGAATGACCCCACCCCCCTTGCTGTCCCCTGAGCCAAAAACTAAGGCAATGTCACAACACCTTTCTAGAGACAGGCCAGGCCTGATAAGGAAGAAAGGGAATGTTCCCCAAAGAAGTGGTGAGGCCTAAACATGTCTCAGCAGGAGCTGGGTGCTTATGGCTGGATTTTTAGCTGCTTGATCGATCAAGGTGCAGGGGACACAGTGGTTGTAATGAGTGAAAAGGTCATAAGGCAATCAGAGGGGTCCTCAGCTGCTGTTCAGGAGATGGTTAATAGAACATGACATCTATAGGGGCAGCCAATGGGGATACTATGCTGTGTAACAACAACAACAACAAATTGGGAATGGATGATCAGAATGCCAAGAGAAGTTGAGGCAGTAGGAAGCTACAGTTGTTACGATCAGTGCCTGTGGTTCTTAAGATCTGTTTTGTTTAACATGATGGTCTCTAGTTCCATCCATCATTCTGCATCATTCTCAGGTTACTGAGCTGAGATGACTCTTAGACCTAGAACCTGTTGACTGAAGGAGAGACCAGGTCCCCAGGAGGAGAGACCACAACACCAGAGCAAAATTACAGGGTAATAATTCTTCCCAACATAATCTATAGCAATTCCCTGGGCCACTCTACAGTAGGGAAAGGGGAATAACCTGAACAGGTTGAGGGCTACAGACACAGGGTCAGAATTGTCATTGATACTTGGAGACCTGAAGTGTCATTTGATTCTCTTTGGTCCTCTTGTTAGAGCAATATGTGTGTGTGTGTGTGTGTGTGTGTGTGTGTGTGCACGCGCGTACGCGAGCGTGCAGGGAGCAAATTTTCTGTCCCTAGTCCAGCTCACAGTCCAGTGGGGTCTGTGGATCCACCCCGTGGTAGTTTTTGCAGTTCCTGAGTATATAATTGAAATAGACATTCGTGGTTATTGGCTACCCTCTCATTAGGTTCTTGGTCTGTGGGGCAAGAGATATTATAGTGAAAAAGACCAAGTGACAGGCAGCCTTTTCCCCTCCTCTGGTGAAGATAGTAAATTTAAACCAGATCTCAGGGAAGATGGCGGATACTAGCAACACCATTTAAATCTTAAAGTATGCAGGGGAGACGGTTCTCAAGATGTCTCTTCATTTAGGTCACCAGTCTGGCCCATGTGAAAACTATACAGGTCTTGGAAGCTGAGATTGTATGGTTATAAATCTTGCAAATGCGTTCTCTTCCCATCCTACTACTTATCACATAAGAATATCAGAAGCAGTTTGCATTCACTCAAAATAGAAAAATGATATTCTTGCCATCTTAGGTTATTCTAATTCTCCTGCTTCTGTCATGAAACAATCCACAAATCTGAGCTGACTGTACTTGAACAGGACAGCACACCTGTTCACCATATTGACAACACCATGCTAATCAGACTGGGAAGGTAAGAGGTGGCTAGGGAACTATCCCATTGGAAAAAAAAAAAAAGTTTAGTTGCCCTATCATCTGGGGCAGGAGGGGATATGCCCTCTAAAGTTAAAGACAAATTACGGTTTCTGGAACCTACCTGCATGCCAGAGACTGAAAGTCAGTATTTCCCCAAATTCATGTGTTGAAGCCTATTCCTTAGTGCAATGGTTTTTGCTGGTGGACCACTGGAAGGTGATTAGGTCATAACAGCAGAGCCCTCATGAATGGGATTAGTGCCCTTGTAGACTCCAGAGCATTGGCTCACCCATTCTTCCATGGGAGGACACGGTGAGAAGATGGCTCTCTGTGAACCAGGAAGCATGCTCTAGACACTGGACTCTGTTAACACCTTCTATATTTCCCCACATTTTCTACTGATGCATTATACTTGTACATAGCGATGGGATTTGTTGGCATGTATTCGTACATGCACTCAATATGGCAACATCATGTGGCCAGTATCATTCCCCAGCACTCCCCCCCCAACCTTCTCCCACCCCTCCATCCTTTTCCTGATCTCCCTTTGATGACTGTGAGATCTCAGGCCCTCACCTTTCTATTTCTTTTTCCTCTCTAGCTTCTGCATAGGAGAGAAAACATATGACTCTTGACCTTCTGAGTTTGACCTCTTTTGTTTAACATGGTGGTCTCTAGTTCCATTCATCATTCTGCAAAAGACATAATCTCATTTTTCTTAATGGCTGAATAAAACTTCATTGTTTTTATATCTATCACATTTGCTTTATCTGTTGATGGACACCTAGGCTGGTTCCATAGTTTGGCTCTTGTGAATCGTGCTGCTAAAACATGGGTATTCATGTATCACTGTAGTATGATGACGATGATTCTTCAGGATAAATAACCAGGAGTGGGATAGCTAGGTCCTGTGGTGGTTCCATGACTAGTCTTTTGAGGAGCCTCCGTGCTGATTTCCATAGCTGTTGTCCTAATTTACAGTCCCACCAACAGTGTAAAAATGTTCCTTTTTCTCCACATCCTCTCCAGCATTTATTATTTGTATTCCTGAGGGCTGTCATTCTGACTGGTGTGAGATGAAATCTCAGCACAGTTTTGATATGCATTAACCTAATTGCTAATGATATTGAGCACTTTTCATGTATTTGTTGGCCATTTGTATTCCTTCTTTTGAGAAGTGTCTGTTCAGTTCATTTGCCCATGTCTATTCATTGAGTCATTTGGTTTTGTGGTGTTAAGTTTTTTAAGTTCTTTTTATATTGTAGATATTAATCCTCTGTCAGAGAGTAGCTAGCAAAGATTTTCTCCCATTCAGTAGGTTCTCTTTTCATAATCCTAATTGTTTCCTTTGCTGGGCCAGCATCTTCTTGATCCTGGACTTCCCAGGCTCTGGAACTGCAAGAAGTAAATGTTTGTTGTTTATACCCCTAGTCTATTGTATTTTTGTTACAGCAGCCTGAATAGACTAAGACATTCCACAAAGAAAGAGGCACAATGCCTGAGAGGTTTCTCAATGCCTAGTAGGTTTCTTCTGAGGTAGAATATTCCATACTTAGTAATATTGCTTCAATCCATGTAACAGGTGACATGAAAGCCTGACTCCACTTTTTTTTTTAAAAAACCAGAAATGGGTGTTAAATTTTGTCAAGTACTTTTTCTGTGTCTATTGAGATATAAACATATATGACATATTGTTAACTACCTATTAATCTGATGAGTTGGATTGCTTAATTTTTGAATGTTAAACCAACCTAGGCTTCCTAGGGTAAATTCTACTTTATCATTGTGTAATATATTTTTGATATATTTTGGTATTTAATGTGCTAAAATTTTGTTGAATTTTTCTGCATCTGTCTTTTTAAGGACTATTGGTCTACAGTTTTCTGTAATATTTTTTCTATCAGGGTATTGCAAAGTCTCAGTGAGATGAAAAAGTGTTCTTTCTATTTTCTAGAAGAATATGTATAAAATTAGCATCAATTCTTTCTTAAATGTTTGATAAACTTCTTGACATTGACAGAGTAAATTTTATTTTTTTGCAGAAAGAATTTAAACTTAAATATAATTTCTTTAGTTGAATAATTTAATTTCCTTTAATAAGAATAAAATGACAATGTTTAATCTCTTCAATAGATAGATGTAGGGCTATTGAGATCATTTCCTCCTGAGTGAACTTTGGTACTTTGTATCTTTTAAAAAAATTTTCTCATTTCATCTGTTTGTGAATTCATTGGTATAATGTTCATAATAATTACTTAATATCTTTTTAATATATGTAGGATCTGTTGTGATGTATATTCCTCATACCCGATATTAGTATTTTTGGGGGGTGTTTTTTCCCTGTTGAATTTTTCTGGAGTTTATTTCTCTTATTGATCTTTTAGAGAAACAGCTTTTGGTTACGTTGGGTTTTTTAAGTTGATTTTCAGTTCTCTGTTTCATTCATTTCCTTTCTTAGCTTTGTTATTTTGTTTCCTTAGATGATTTTGGATTTAATTTGCTTTTCTTTCTTTTATTTCTTAAGATGAGAAATTTAGACCATTATATAAAGCTTTTCTTCTTTTATACTACAGAGTCATGCACTGGGTAATGATGTTTCAGTCAACAATGGACTAAATGCTCAACGGTGTCCCTTAAGATTATATCACTCAGTGACATTGTAGCCATCTTAATTCATGGAAGTATACTCGAAAATGTTTGCACAATGATGAAATTGCCTAAAGACACATTTCTCATATTGAATCTCTGTCATTAAGTGACTCATGACTGCCTACACATAATACGTTGTAAATTTCCCTTTGACACTCTGTTAGCCATGATGTGTTTTCATTTTCATTGAGGTCAAAATGTTTTATGATTTCCCTTGTGATTTCTTATTTGACTTGTGGGTTATTATATAAAAGTATATTATTTAATTAATTGGCAGTTGTTTGGAGAATATTTTATTATTATTTATTCCTAGCTTAATTCCATTGGGATCAAAGATCATTTTGTATCATTTCAATCTTAAACTTATTTTTTAAGTACTTATTTATGTGTTCCATGGTCCAGAATAAGGTCAGTTTGGTAAATATGCCATTTTTTAAAAAAAGTATATTCTGCTATTGTTGTGTGGCTCGTTCAATAACTATTGATTAGGTCAAGTTGGTTGATTAGCCTTGTTACATTCTTTTATTAAGTGCAATGATACCTCTTCACATATAGCAGAAGAAACTTTATTGGGCTGAAGATTTCTCTTCCTCCATATGTCCATGTTCCAATCCTTGAGCCTGTGGTTATTACCTCATATGGCAAAGAATGAAGAATTAACTTCTGTGGCAAAATATATGATTAAATTAAGGATCGTGAGAGGAGGTGCTAATCCCAGATTATGTTGGTGGGCCTTAAATACAATCACACATAAACTTTTTATTTTTCACTGAAAAAGTTACTTTATATTATAAAGAAAAGACACAGCAAAACGAAGCAAGAAGGTGGTAGGGGAAAAAATGTAATTTTTCCAAACAAGCTGCCCAAACTTGGATGCCTTCCTGTTGATTTGGCTCTTAACCCCATCTGCTTTTCCTGTTTCAAAGAATCTTGCACCTAGCAGGGCTGGGCTCAGGAGCCCTATTTCCCAATCTCTCCCCTTTCTGGGATTTTGGGAAAGGTTGCATTCTTCTCAGACTTTCAAGACATACAAGGTAGTATGTGGAAGAAGGGGAAGATGTTACAGCCTTTTGTTCCAGCACCTTCTCCAGGGCCTGTGGAGCTCTTCTTAGCCCCATCCCTCAGGATTTGTTAATGCCAAAGAGATGAACCCCGTGGAACTGGGGTGACTTAGGCAGCAGTCCACTGAGCAGGGAGGTAGTGTTGATGAGGAAGTGGGCAGCAGCATGTTTGGAGATACAGGAGATACAGTATGATAGGGGAGATGCTAAGGAATTTGCAGGAGGAGGTAAACTGGAGCCCATAGTCCATCTGCTCCCTGGGGGTCAGGAGCCGAGCCTTTCCTTGGTCAGGGGTTTCAAAAGATGTCCCTTTCACTGCCAGCTTCAGGAGCACGTCCGTCCACACATATCTTTATAAGAGAGGTAGACAGAGTTTTGAGATGGACACACAGAGAAGAAGGAGGTAGAGATGGGAGTGATGAATCCAGAAACCAAGGAATTCAGGAACTGACAGCAGCCGTCAGAAGCTAGGCGAGAGAATCGTGGAGTGGATTTTTCCCCAGACATTTGCAGCCAGGGTTGTGGCACTGACCCTTGTCTTCCAGCCTTTGGAAGCGTGCAAGAATAAATTTCTTTTGTTGTTTTAAGCCACCCAGAATTTACATGCTTGGTTTCTGGATTTTGTTTTATTCCTTTCTGATTCTGGTAAGTTACTCATGTTCGGCTAGGTATTTTTGAGGATGCCATAAAGTTTTGTGAGGGTAGGTCTAGAGTTACCTTGAGTCTAAGGTTAATTCAGTTTTACTATTAAGACACTGCTCTTCTGAGGATTCCATCCAGTGCCCAAGTATTATTAAGGTTTCATGATTAGTTGGAACATGAACTATTTCTATATGTTTAGGCATTATTTTGACTAGGTCTTTCCCAGACTCAGATTATTTCTTCTGACAGATGTGTAGATCATAACTTGGGAAATTATTTAATGAGGGTTTTTACATTTCCTCTCCTATAGTTCCGCATACTCTAGCCACCATGGAATCTTGAACTCTGACGTTTGTCTCCTCAGTGCACAGAGACAGCCCAGCCTCACTGCCTCTCTTCCTTGTGATCAGAAACTGCCTCTATTTCATAAGCTGTTGCAATAGTAGGGCTCATCTTGTTTCTCTTTTTCTCAGTGACCGTAGTCCTGAGTTGCGTATTATCCAATCCCTGAAAACTGATGTTCATGTGTTTTGTCTGGGTTTCAGGTTGTTTAGGGTGCAAGGGTAAATCTAGGCCTTGTTAATCTGTCTTGTCTGGAAGTGAAATTCTTTTTTTTAATTGATTTTTTAAATACATGACAGCGGAATGCATTACAATTCTTATTACACATATAGAGCACAATTTTTCTTGTTCACACCAATTCGTGTCTTCATACATGTACTTCGGATAATGATGTCCATCACATTCCACCATCATTTCTAAACCCATGCCCCCTCCCTATCCCTCCCACCCCTCTGCCCTATCTAGAGTTCACCTATTTCTCCCATGCTCCCCCTTCCTACTTCACTATGAATCAGTCTCCTTATATCAGAGAAAACATTTGGCATTTTTCGGGGGGCGGGGATTGGCTAACTTCACTTAGCATTATCTTCTCTAACTCCATCCATTTACCTGCAAATGCCATGATTTTATTCTCTTTTATGATGAGTAATATTCCATTGTGTATATATGCCACATTTTTTTATCCATTCATCTATTTGTTGGTTCCACAGTTTAGCTATTGTGAATTGTGCTGCTATAAACATTGATATGGCTGTGTCCCTGTAGTATGCTGTTTTTAAGTCCTTTGGGTATAGACCGAGGAGAGGGATAGCTGGGTCAAATGGTGGTTCCATTACCAGTTTACAAGGAATCTCCATACTGCTTTCCATATTGACTGCGCCAATTTGCAGTCCCACCAGCAGTATATGAGTGTGCCTTTTCCCCCACATCCTCGCCAACACTTACTGTTGTTTGTCTTCATAATAGCTGCCATTCTGACAGGAGTGAGATAAAATCTTATATTCTTTTAAATTTTTTTTAACTTAAAACTCAACTTTATCAACATACATGTTGTAAGTGAATAGTAAAGTACACTGCTTGGTGAGTGGTTCCTTGAACAATGAACCCCTGTTCAGTAGAGTTCTACAGCTTGGCTACTCACTTGACCAAGAGTTGGCCAGATTTCTTAACAATGAGCAACAATTCTTTTGCTCCAAGGGAATGTGTGTGTGTGTGTGTGTGTTTACATATGAGATTTTTTATATATATAAAATAAACATCACTAGACTGGTTGGTGTCCCTGTGATTGTCCCTGTGATTGGATGTGAGTATCTAACCACTGACCTCCATTGGGGGGCAGCTGATGTCCAAGCTTTGTTTGCAGGGTCAGAGTTATTTAGTTTGGGTGGCGGCTACCAAGGATGTTCAGGGGCCGTGGGAGCAAGAGAGTAAGCAGCTGCAGAGGAGAGGGTGAGACACCCAGAGGAGAGGGTGGGACACCCAGAGGAGAGGGTGGGACACCCAGAGGAAGCAAAACGAAATGGCCAGGAGCCAGGTAAGCCCAGGAAGGAAGGGGAGGGTGGAGTAGAGGTGCAGACCAGGATGAGGCTCAGGACTGTTGTCTTGCCGGGGCGTGGAACATCTAAGGGCTTTTCTTTAGAGGGTAAGAGAGTGTAGTCAACAATGACGGGATGTGGGATGATGTGCCTGAGGAACTGGGTTTGACTCTTCTGACTCGAAGACATTTTTACTTCTTTCTTCTAAGCTTGCAATCTCCCAGAGAGCATGGATCTTTGTTCAGAAGACTACAAAGCAGCTTGGGCCTCCCCAGGAGGGTGGAGACTATCTAGTGCATTCAGCGCTTCCAGAGATGATGCCTTAAGGCTTGGGAAGACTTTCCTTCTTTATCCAATAGGCCTTGGAAACACCGCATTCTGTACCCCGGATCTGAGAGTGTGCACACACTAAAAGTTCTTAGAAACTGTGCATGAAGTTATTCATGTTTACCTATATTTTCCTCAATCTGCCTATTGTAGGAAATAGGGAACCCCTCTATGATAAAGATTTTAAAGGGAACCACAACTCATAATCCCCATTCAAGACCCTTGGACCAGATGTGTTTAGTAATTCAGAGTTTCTTTAGATTCTAAAAAGATAACATAGTTTATTTACCACATATACCCTGATACTCTAGCAGGTTCTGGAGCACAAAAGCAGATCAATATTTCCTCAATGAAATGTAGGAATATTCCCATAAAGCGAGATAAATGAATATAATAAAGAATTCAGGTCATGTTTGCTACCAAATACATTTGTCCCAATATGATAAAATGCTTTTTTTCTTTCTTTTCTTTCTTTTTTTTTTAACTACATCATTTTCTCAGGCTGCTGTAACAAAATGCCAGAGACTAGGTGTCTTAAACAGAAATTCATTTCTTACGGTTTTGGAGGTTGGAAGTCCAAGATCAAGGTGTCGGCAAGGGAGTTTTCATTTTGAAGCCTCTTCTCTTGGTTTCTGGGCAGCTGCCATCTCCCTGTGTGCTCACATGACCTCTTGGCACAAGTAGGGCTGGGGCAGGGCAGAGGCTGTCTAGTAGAGAACTCTTCTTATAAGGATGCTAATGCTGTTGGGTCAGGGCCTCACCCTTAGGACTTCATTTAACCTTAATGACTTCCTTAGATCCCATCTCTAAGTACAGTCACATTAGGGGTTAGAGCTTCAGTATATGAATCTTGGAGGGGCACAATTGGGAATTTTGAGTAGGAGATGGTGGGTTAATCTTTCTAGCATGCTTGCTCTCAGTCTGCCATACAGGCAATTTGGTCCTTGAATCTCCTCAGCAGTTTGAACTGGATGATGCCTTTGCATGGCCCTCTTTCCCTGGTTCTTTTTTTTTTTTAATTTTTTTTTTTATTGGTTGTTCAAAACCTTACACGGCTCTTGACATATCATATTTCAGACATTAGTTTCAAGTGAGTTATGAACTCCCATTTTTACCCCAAATACAGATTGCAGAATCACATCAGTTACACATTCACCTTTTTACATAATGCCCTATTAGTAACTGTTGTATTCTGCTACCTTTCCTATCCTCTACTATCCCCCCTCCCCTCCCCTCCCATCTTCTCTCTCTATCCCATCTACTGTAATTCATTTCTCTCCTTGTTTTTTCTTCCAATTCCCCTCACAACCTCTTTTATGTAGTTTTTTTTTTCAATGAGGGTCTCTTTCCATTTCCATGCAATTCCCCTTTTCTCTCTCTTTCCCTCCCATCTCGTGTCTCTGTTTAATATCAATCTTTTCTTCCTGCTCTTTCTCCCTGCTCTATTCTTAGTTGCTCTCATTATATCAAAGAAGACATTTGGTATTTGTTTTTTAGGGATTGGCTGGCTTCACTAAGCATAATCTGCTCTAGTGCCATCCATTTCCCTGCAAATTCCATGAATTTGTCATTTTTTAGAGCTGCGTAATACTCCATGGTGTATAACTGCCACATTTTTTTAATCCATTCATCCATTGAAGGGCATCTGGGTTGGTTCCACAGTCTAGCTATTGTGAATTGTGCTGCTATGAACATTGATGTAGCAGTATCCCTGTAGTACGCTCTCTTAAGGTCTTCAGGGAGTAGACCAAGAAGGGCAATAACTGGGTCAAATGGTGGTTCCATTCCCAGCTTTCCCAGGAATCTCCATACTGCTTTCCAAATTGGCTGAACCAATTTGCAGTCCCCCCAGCAATGTACAAGAGTACCCTTTTCCCCACATCCTCTCCAGCACTTGTTATTGTTTGACTTCCTGATGGCTGCCAATCTTACTGGAGTGAGATGGTATCTTAGGGTAGTTTTGATTTGCATTTCTCTGACTGCTAGAGATGGTGAGCATTTTTTCATGTATTTGTTGATTGATTGTATGTCCTCCTCTGAGATGTGTCTGTTCAGGTCCTTGGCCCATTTGTTGATTGGGGTATTTGTTGTCTTATTGTCTAATTTTTTGAGTTCTTTGTATACTCTGGATATTAAGGCTCTGTCTGAAGTGTGAGGAGTAAAAATTTGTTCCCATGATGTAGGCTCCCGATTTACTTCTCTTATTGTTTCTCTTGCTGTGAAAAAACTTTTTAGTTTAAGTAAGTCCCATTTGTTGATTCTTGCTGTTAACTCTTGTGCTATAGGCGTCCTGTTATGGAATTTGGAGCCTGATCCCACAATATGTAGATCGTAGCCAACTTTTTCTTCTATCATAAGCAGAGTCTCTGATTTGATATCTAGGTCCTTGATCCATTTTGAGCTCACTTTTGTGCATGGTGAGAGGAGGGGATTCAGTTTCATTTTGTTGCATATGGATTTCCAGTTTTCCCAACACCATTTGTTGAAGATGCTATCCTTCCTCCATTGAATGCTTTTAGCCCCTTTATCAAATATAAGATAGTTGTAACTTTGTGGATTAGTCTCTGTATCCTCTATTCTGTACCATTGGTCCACCCGCCTGTTTTGGTACCAGTACCATGCTGTTTTTGCTACTATTGCTCTGTAGTATAGTTTGAGATCTGGTATTGCTATACCACCTGATTCACACTTCCTGCTCAGAATTGCTTTTGCTATTCTGGGTCTTTTATTTCTCCATATGAATTTCATGATTGCTTTATCTATTTCTACAAGCAATGCCATTGGGATTTTGATTGGCATTGCATTAAACCTATAGAGGACTTTTGGTAATATTGCCATTTTGATGATGTTAGTTCTGCCTATCCATGAACAGGGTATATCTTTCCATCTTCTAAGATCTTCTTCTACTTCTCTTTTAAGGGTTCTGTAGTTTTCATTGTATAAATCTTTCACCTCTTTTGTTAGGTTGATTCCCAAGTATTTTATTTTTTTGGAGGATATTGTGAATGGAGTGTTTTTCCTCACTTCCATTTCAGAAGTTTTGTCACTGATATACAGAAATGCCTTTGATTTGTGCGTGTTGATTTTATAACCTGCCACATTGCCGAATTCATTTATTAGTTCTAGTAGTTTTTTTGTAGACCCTTTTGGGTCTTCTATGTATAGAATCATGTCATCTGCAAATAGTGATAATTTAAGTTCATCTTTTCCAATTTTTATGCCTTTAATTTCTTTCGTTTGTCTAATTGCTCTGGCCAGTGTTTCGAGAACTATATTGAATAGAAGTGGTGATAAAGGGCATCCCTGTCTTGTTCCAGATTTTAGAGGGAATGCCTCCAATTTTTCTCCGTTCAGAATGATGTTAGCCTGGGGCTTAGCATAGATAGCTTTCACAATATCAAGGTAAGTTCCTGTTATCCCTAGTTTTTCTAATGTTTTGAACATAAAGGGATGCTGTACTTTGTCGAATGCTTTTTCTGCGTCTATCGAGATGATCATATGGTTCTTATCTTTAAGTCTATTGATATGGTGAATAACATTTCTTGATTTCCGTATATTGAACCATCCCTGCATCCCAGGGATGAATCCTACTTGATCATAGTGCACAATTTTTCTGATGTGTCTTTGTATCTGATTCGCCAGAATTTTATTGAGGATTTTTGCATCTAGGTTCATCAGAGATATTGGTCTGTAGTTTTCTTTCTTTGAAGTGTCTTTGTCTGGTTTCGGAATCAATGTGATGTTGGCCTCATAGAATGAATTTGGAAGAACTCCCTCTTTTTCTATTTCCTGAAATAACTTGAAAAGTATTGGTATTAATTCTTCTTTAAAGGTTTTGTAAAACTCCGCTGTATACCCATCCGGTCCTGGGCTTTTCTTGGTTGGTAGTCTTTTGATTACTTCTTCAATTTCATCCATTGATATTGGTCTGTTCAAATCGTGTGTGTCCTCCTGACTCAGTCTGGGCAAGTCATATGTCTTAAGAAATTTATCGATGTCTTCACTATCTTCTATTTTATTGGAATATAGGTTTTCAAAATAATTTCTAATTATCTTCTGTATTTCTGTGGCGTCTGTTGTGATATTGCCTTTTTCATCCCTTATGATAGTAATTTGAGTTCTCTCTCTTCTTCTCTTCGTTAGCATGGCTAAGGGTCTGTCAATCTTGTTTATTTTTTCAAAGAACCAACTTTTAGTTTTGTTAATTTTTTCAATAGTTTCTTTTGTTTCAATTTCATTGATTTCCGCTCTGATTTTAATTATTTCTTGCTTTCTGCTGCATTTACTATTGTTTTGCTCTTCCTTTTCTAGGGCTTTGAGATGAAGTGTGAGCTCATTTATTTGTTGGTTTTTCCTTTTTTTGAGGAATGACCTCCAGGCGATGAATTTCCCTCTTAAAACTGCTTTCATTGTGTCCCATAGATTCCGATATGTTGTGTCTGAATTTTCATTTATCTCTAAGAATTTTTTGATTTCCTCCTTTATGTCTTCTGTAACCCCTTGATCATTCAGTAACATATTGTTCATTTTCCATGTGATATTGGATTTTCCCTTCCTTCTTTTATCATTAATTTCCAGTTTCAATCCATTATGATCCGATAAAATGCATGGTATAATCTCCACCCCTTTATATTTATTGAGGGTTGCCCTATGGCATAATATATGGTCTATTTTTGAGAAGAATCCATGTGCTGCTGAGAAAAAAGTATATCCATTCGATGATGGTTGGTATATTCTATATATGTCAGTTAAGTCTAGGTTATTGATTGTGGTGTTGAGTTCTATAGTTTCTTTATTCAACTTTTGCTTGGAGGTTCTGTCCAATGGTGAGAGAGGTGTGTTGAAGTCACCCATAATTATTGTGTTGTGGTCTATTTGATTCTTGAACTTGAGGAGAATTTGTTTTATGTATTTCGCAGCACCGTTATTTGGTGCATAAATATTGATAATTGTTATATCTTGTTGTTTAATGGTTCCTTTTAACAGTATATAATGTCCTTCCTTATCCCTTTGGATTAACTTAGTCTTGAAGTCGATTTTATTCGATATGAGGATGGCCACACCTGCTTGCTTGCGCGGACAGTGTGCGTGGTATATTTTTTCCCAACCTTTCACCTTCAGCCTGTGTATGTCTTTTCCAGTCAGGTGTGTCTCCTGGAGGCAGCATATTGTTGGATTTGTTTTTTTAATCCATGTTACCAGCCTATGTCGCTTTATTGGAGTGTTTAAACCATTAATGTTTAGAGTTACTATTGATATATGGTTTGTACTTCCAGCCATGTTTGATTATTTATCTCTTTTTTTTTTTAATATTTCGTTTGTTTCTCCATGATTACCTTTCCCCGCTCCGTCTGTCTTTACTGAGGTACTTCCCACTGTTGGCTTTGGTTATTGTTTTCCATTTCTTCCTCGTGAAGTGTTTTGCTCAAGATGCTTTGCAACGCTGGTTTTCTGGCTGCAAATTCTTTTAGTTTTTGTTTATCGTGAAAGATTTTTATTTCATTGTCGTATCTGAAGCTTAATTTTGCTGGGTACAGAATTCTTGGTTGGCATCCGTTGTCTTTCAGTGTTTGAAATACGTTGTTCCAGGATCTTCTCGCTTTCAGCGTCTGAGTTGAAAAGTCCGTTGTTAACCTTATTGGTTTACCCCTGAATGTAATCTTTCTCTTTTCTCTTGCAGCTTTTAATATTTTCTCTTTGTTCTGTATATTGGATATCTTCATAACAATGTGTCTTGGCGTTGGTCTACTGTGATTTTGTATGCTCGGTGTCCTGTATGCATCTACAATTTGTATATCTGTTTCCTTTTTTATTTCTGGAAAGTTTTCTGCAATTATTTCATCTAGTAGATTACTCATTCCCCTGGTTTGAATCTCTATCCCTTCCTCTATCCCAATGACTCTTAAATTTGGTTTTTTTATATTATCACATATCTCTTGTAGGTTTCTCTCGTGATTTTTAACCAGCCTATCTGAGTTGGCTAGACTCTTTTCCAGATGATATATTTTGTCTTCGTTATCTGATGTTCTGGCTTCTACTTGCTCCACTCTATTGATGATACTCTCATTTGAGTTTTTAATTTGGTTTATAATTTCCCTCATTTCTAAGATCATTGTTTGATTCTTTTTTATAGTCTCTATCTCCTGATAAAGATGCTTAACAACTTCTTTTATCTGTTTATGTAATTCCTTTTCAATGTGTTCTTTCGCTGCTTGAATTTGCTGTCTCGTATCCTCTTTAAGGTTCCGTTCCATCTGTCTCAGGTGATCCATGAGTTCTTTATATGACCATTTTTCTGGTGACTCTATATCCTCCTGAATATTTAGGCTGCCCTGCATTGTTTGCACTCCTTTTCTTCCTTGCTTTTTCATGCTGTTCATATTGTTTCTTGTTCTGTTTGACTGCTGAGTTACTGTTTACTCCTATAAATTTATTTGATGCTTGGGAGGAAAGGTATTAGAAGGGATGGGAAGAAGTCACTAAAGAGAACGAGAGTAAGCAGGTAGAATTCAAGGAAGGGGGAATAAGAAAATTGAAAAGAAATGTAAAGGCAGGAGAAAAGAAGGAAAGAACAAAATAGAAAATTTAAAAGAATTTAAAAAAATAATAATAGTAGAAATGAAAAATGAAATAAAAAAAATAGAATAAAATAAAATAAGATGGATTAAAAAAACATTTAAAAGGACAGCAAAAAAAAAAAAAATAAAAAAATAAATGTAGTCCTAGAGTTCGATTAACTGCTCTTCCAGTAGATGGAGCTATGCCTACCGGGCCACGTCTCTCCTCTCAGTAGGCGGGAGTCAATCACTGTGCAGCAGTTCTTCCTCCCGGACTGGGCGAGTCTCCACTCCTGCTGTGGGCGGGGCCTTTCCCAGAGCTGGTCAGGGGTCGTTTGCAGCACTGGGCGGGCGGGTGGGGGGTGGTCGTCTGTAGCTCCAAACCACCAGAGGAGGTTCACAGAGGTTCACAGAGCGCCTGCTCCCCCACTCACTGCAAGGTTGTAGGCAGCGGCTGCTTGGCGCCAGCCGGCGGGCGGTTCACAAAGCCGCGGTGGGCGTGGGCCCTGGCAGGCAGCGCCCCTTCCTAAGTTTGCTGTAGCGTGTGGGCGGCGGCAGTTCACAGAGCCGGGTGGCGGGGGCCCAGGCGGTCAATGTCTGCTCCTACGTTCGCTGTGACGTGTGGACTGCAGCCACCCGGCAGCGGCCGGTGGTGGATCATGGAGCCTGGCCCGTGTGGGCCCAGGCAGGCCCGCCTGCTCCTTAGATTGCTGCTACGTGTGAGCAGCGGCTGGCTGCGGCTCACAGAACCGGGCGGCGGGGGCCCAGGTGGTCAATGTCCGCTCCTACGTTCGCTGCAGCCACCCAGCAGCGGCCGGTGGTGGATCACGGAGCCGGGCCGGTGTGGGCCCAGGCAGGCCACGCCCGCTCCTAAGATTGCTGCTATGAGTGAGCAGCAGCCATTTGGCGGCGGCTGGCGGGGCTGTGCCCCTGCTCTGCGTTGCCGAGATTCAGTAGTCTGTGACAAGCAGACACCTCCAATTAAACTTACTAGTTCCCGGTAGGTCTCCTTTCAGTGGAATTTTGCTTGAAGTTTCTCAGCCTGACGCCTGTGGGTGTATTAATGAGTCTCTCTGATCCCCTTACCACGGACGCATTGAATGTGCTGCCTCTTCGCCGGCGGCCATGTTCGCCACACCCTTTCCCTGGTTCTTGAATGTTCTGACCTGTGCCACCACCACCCTGTTCTTTAGTGTTGAGCTCATTCTTGCCTCCACACTCACCTCACCTACTGAAAAGCTCTCCTGACACCCCACCTAGAGTCGGCCTCTGCTAATCCTTCTATTTTCTTGGTAGCACTTCTTTTCTAAAATGGTTATTTATGTATTCATTTATTTGGGTACTGGATATTGAGCCCAGGGGTGCTTTATCACTGAGCTACATCCCCAGTCGATTTTCTTTTCAAGCAGGGTCTTGCTAAAATGCGGAGTCTGGACTTGAACTTGTGATCCTTCCTGCCTCAGCCTCCCAAGCCACTGGGTCTGTGCACCACTGTGCCCAGCTTGAAGCGGTCTTAATGTATAGAACCTTCTGCTAGAAGGAAATTTCCAGTAGAGCTGGCATCTCACCTTCCCCACCACTGCCTGCCCACAGCCTAGGCCTTTATTGGGTGCGTCACACAGGATAATAGCAAATGGCCATTGGGTCTTGGAGCTTTTCTTTTGCATCTTGTTTTTTAAGATTCATTGGCTAAGTTAATGATGGGGGCCCACGTCTAGCCTACCTCAACTAGGAAACCCATGAGTATTCTGGCCAATATTGGCCCCTCCGTCTCTGTCTACCACATCATTTACTCCAGGTACTCGCATTTCACATATGTTGGGAAAAGTGTAAACAGCAGCCATACCCCAGAGAGAAACCCCAACATGGCGTCTAAGGACTTCTTCTCCCTACCTTCTTCTTCTCTGCAGTGGCGCGAAAAGTTCCCGCCCTTGTGAAATTCTCCCGCCGGCGCTAAATTTAAACCTCGCTAAGCGGGAACCTTAGCCCCAATGAGAACTAATTCCTGGGCGCGGGAACTGATATCTGGAAGAACTTGCCAATAAATGGGTGTCCTGCCATTTATCTAAGCCCTACCATCTCCCCTTTAGTTCTATATAAGCACACAGCTTTTGCAATAAAATTGGAATTCTCCCGGCGAGGTGTCTTTGCGTGGGGATTCCTTTCATCTGGTGCCCCGTGTGAGGAGACGGGTGAGGTCTCTCCCAGCCAGAGCCCCCGTCCTCTGCCCCGCCGAAGATTCCTCGCCCAGGTCCGCTGTTTTCAGACGCCGGCTCCCCTGCACTCACCACTGATTCGACCGTAGGTAAGCCCCCTTGACCCTGGCTCGCCAACTCCCTTCGGGCTAAAGCTGGAGCTGTGACCGTTGATCATCCGGCACTCTCCAGACGCTCGTTGGGGGGAGGGAATTCCTCCCACTAAGGCCTTTACCGGGCCGCAGTGGACCCTCTGGTGATCCGTTTCCCTTTGGGGCGTGAGGCTTTTAGGTTTACGAGAGGTTCTATGGTTTTTCCTCCTCTGCTGCTGCAGCTACTGCTCTGCTTTGAACTAGAGCTTTTACTTCCTGCTGGGCCACTAAGTCTGCCTGAAGCTGCCTTTCTGTTCGGGCGGGAAAACTGAACTCCCGGCCTGGAACTGCGTTCCACCGGAACCGGAGTTCTGTTTTCATTTCTGACTTATTCCGCTACGGTCGAAAACTTTCCTGACGTCAGGTTGCCCGAGGCTCCGACCCCATTGGGTCTCACAGACCGCACTTCACTGGTGACGACCGGGTAGTGCCCTCTGTAGTTCCTGGCGACGGCTGGTCATTTTGGGGACGCCCACTTGACCCCCGTTCGCCCTGGGCTTCCTGGAAGCCGTTCCAGCCCGGGTTTTCCCTTTTGCCTCTCTCGCTTAAGCCTGTTCTCTTCTACTCTCTTTCATCTCTCCCTGTGACTATGGGCACCTCTTCGTCTATACCTGAAGCCTCACCTCTCAAATGCTTAATAAAAAATCTGGCCACACTTTCCCTCACACCAGACATTAAGCCCAAACTTTTAATCAAATTCTGCACCCAAGATTGGCCTACATATCCACTGGATAATGGCAATCATTGGCCTCCAGAAGGCTCCTTAGATCCAAACCTCCTTCGAGATCTTTTTAACTACTGCCAGCGTCTGAAAAAGTGGAGGGAGATTCCCTGCGTTGAAGGTTTTAGCCTTCTCGAACAACACCCTGCTCTCTGCTCCTCCTGCTCCCCCTCTGAAGTCCTCCTTGCTTCCAACCTCCTCTCTTCCCCTACTTCTATTCCTGACTTCGCAGATTCTTCCTCATTTGACCCAGCAGATGAACCCCCACCTTATCCCCCAGCCCCATCTGCTCCTCCTCTCCCGCTATACCCTCCTCTTCCTCAGCCTGGTTCCAGGGATCCTCAGCCTTCCGTTTCATCCCCCTCCCCTCCGCCCTCTTCTGCCTGCTCTACCTCCTCCTCCGCAGAGACACCCCCTTCCCCTCCCTCTCCTTCCTGTCCACCGCCTGCCTCTTTCAGTCCTCCTGTTACCAGGTCTAAGGGACTCCTTCCCATCCCCAAGACAATCGCACCCCTTCGTGAGGTAGCTGGTCCCGAGGGTGTCATCAGAGTCCACGTGCCCTTCTCCATGTCGGACATTACTCAGCTAGAGAGGAAGCTAGGCTCATTCACCACTGACCCCACCACTTACATTCGGGAGTTTCAATGGGTCCTGCAAGCATATAGCCTCACTCATCATGACATCTACATGCTCTTAGCCAATACACTTCTCCCTGAGGAAAGGCGACGGGTCTGGGAGCTAGCCCAAGCCCATGCTGATGAAACTCATAGGACCAATCCCAACCACCCCACGGGCCCTCATGCTGTCCCAGAGCAGGATCCCCTATGGGATTATAACACCCCTGAAGGCTTGCAGTCTCGTGACCTTTTTGCGTCCTGCCTCTTGGCAGGCCTGAAAAAGGCCACCCGAAAGGCTGTTAACTTTCAGAAGGTGCAGGAGGTCATTCAGAAAAAGGAAGAAACACCCTCAGAATTCTTGGATAGACTAACCAAAGCCCTTCAACAGTACACAAACCTTGACCCAGAAACCCCTGATGGCCGTCATGTCTTAATGACATATTTTCTGGCCCAAAGCTACCCTGACATTAAAGCCAAGCTTAAAAAGCTTGAACAGGGCCCTGCTACTCCTCAGACCGAAATCCTCGCTGTCGCTTTCAAGGTTTTTCATGGTAGAGAGGATGAAAGCGAACGCCGTAGGCAGAGGGCTGAAAATGCCAAGCTCCAAATGCTGGCCCAGGTCATTCAGAGAAGACCATCACCACGCCATCCTAATAAGACACCCCCTGGAGCTTGCTTCAAATGTGGTAAGGAGGGACATTGGGCCAAAGATTGTCCTTCGCCAAGGACACCCTCCAACCCCTGCCCAAAATGCCACCAAAGGGGACACTGGGGGGTGGACTGCCCATCAACCCGGAGGGGAGGTTGGTCAGCCACCCGACAAACCCAGCCTCTCCTGGGCTTGGCAGAGGAGGATTGACGAAGCCCTGGGCCTTCCCTCCCGACTATTACCATCAAGAAGCAAGAGCCTAGGGTCACCTTCCTGGTGGATGGACGCTTTATTACCTTCCTCTTAGATACTGGTGCCGCTTTTTCGGTCTTGAGGGAGTATTGGGGTCCTACCACACCCTCAAAAACTCCTATTGTCGGGGTAGGAGGTAAACAGATTTTCCCTCGAAAACCCCCCCCCCCCCTTATCATGTCATATGCAGGGATCCCTTTTGTCCTTCACACACTCCTTTCTCGTTATAAGCCATTGCCCCACTCCCCTTCTGGGAAGGGACATACTCTCACTATTGAAAGTCACCATTCACATATCACCCCACACCTCCCCCGCCTCTCATTTCCTTATGATGTTCCTAGGGGCAGATACACCTCCTTCACGCACTCTTCCACAACTATCTAAACCAGTTAACCCTGAGGTTTGGGACACAACTACACCCTCTATGGCTAAATGCAGCCCTATTCACATTGTCTTAAGGGATCCTTCAAGATATATTAGTCAACCACAATATCCACTCACAACCACAGCCCTCCTCGGATTAGAACCCATCATCCAAGATTTATTACGAAAGGGATATCTTAGGCCTACACACTCTCCTTTCAACACCCCCATTCTGGCAGTTAAAAAACCTAACGGGTCCTACAGGCTGGTTCAAGACCTTCGTCTCATTAACTCCTCTGTGGTCCCCATTCACCCGCTAGTGCCCAACCCTTACACCCTCCTCTCTCAGATCCCTGCCACTACTACCCACTTCTCGGTTCTAGATTTGAAAGATGCATTCTTTTCTATTCCCTTGTCCTCAGAATCTCAGGATATCTTTGCTTTTACGTGGACTGACCCTCACACCCGCCATTCTCGTCAGCTTACCTGGACTGTCCTCCCACAGGGATTTAGGGATAGCCCCCATCTCTTTGGCCAAGTTCTTGCACAGGACCTCACATCCTTTCACTCCACCTGTCTTGACTCTACTCTCCTTCAATATGTTGATGATCTTCTTCTATGTAGTCCCTCTTGGGAACACTCTCAATCCCATACTGCCCAGCTTCTTAATTTCCTAGCAGACAAGGGATATAGGGTGTCTCCCCACAAGGCCCAGGTTTCCCAGTCTTCTGTCACCTATCTTGGTTTTCGCCTTACACCCGGGAAAAAGGAAATAACACTGGATAGGAGGCAACTCCTCTCTAATCTTCCAGTGCCCCATACGAAAGCTGAAATACTATCATTCCTAGGACTAGCAGGTTATTTTAGGGCCTGGATCCCAAATTATTCTCTTCTAGCCAAACCTCTGTATGACCTAGCAAAGGGACCCCCTAATGAATCCCTTGCCTCCTCCCCCAACTACCACTTCCGCAGGCTTCAGCAACTCCTCTTAAAGGCACCCGCCCTTCACCTTCCTGATCTTTCAAGACCATTTCATCTATATGTCCATGAAAAAAGGGGACAAGCACTTGGGGTCTTAGGTCAAAACTATGGGCCTACATTTGCACCTGTGGCATATTTGTCCAAGCAACTAGACCCTACCATCCGTGGATGGGCCCCTTGCTTAAGAGCTCTGGCTGCTGGACAAATTTTACACAAAGAAGCCTCTAAGCTGACTTTTGGGGCCCCTTTAACTATCCACTCCCCACATCACTTGAAGGATCTTTTAGCTTATAAGAGCCTTCAAACCCTTCCTCCATCCAGAGTTCTGTCACTTCTTACTTCCTTTCTGGAAAACCCTAATATTACTTTTCTCCCCTGCTCTGCACTGAACCCTGCTTCACTGCTCCCAACGACTCCCACGTCTGACACACCAACTCATAATTGCTTGGAAACCTTAGATGATTTCCTCCCCTGTCATCCTTCCATTTCTGAGGGACCTCTCACTAAGCCTGACCTTATCTGGTTCACTGACGGCAGTTCCTTTAGGCAGAACGGCACTCATTACTCTGGATATGCCGTAGTTTCAGCCACTGAGATTATAGAGGCCAAAGCTCTGCCTTCAGGAACTACCAACCAGCAGGCTGAACTCATAGCAGCCACTCGTGCCTGCCTTCTAGCTCAAGGCAAATCCCTCACCCTCTATACTGACTCAAAGTATGTCTTCCATATTCTATTATCCCATGCTGCAATATGGAAGGAGCGAGGCCTACTTACCACCAAAGGTAATGCAATCACTAATTCGGCTCTTATAACCAATCTGATAGAGGCCTCCCACTTACCCACCCAGTTGGGAGTTGTCCATTGTAGGTCTCATCAGAAGGACGGCTCTCTTATCACTGAGGGCAACGCCAGGGCTGACCGGGCGGCACGAATGGCTGCTACCACTTCCAATTATGGCCCCCCTAGGGGACATATAATGGCCACTTTAGACAGCTCATCTGAAGCCCCTACTTCTTCCAGTAAGAACAAGGATCTTTTCGAGTTCCTTCATACTCTATTCCATTCCAACTCTCAGTCTTTGACCCTCTTCTTACAGAGCTTCTTTTTCCTTACCCCCTCTGACAAAGCCATGCTACAGAATATAGCCTCTAATTGTCAGATCTGTCAGCGGACCAACCCTCATACTCCTTTAAGGCCTAAACCCTTCCCCTCCCACCAAGCTAGGGGACACACTCCTGCTGCTGACTGGCAGGTAGACTTCACCAACATGCCCACAGTACGGCGCACCAAATACCTCCTTGTCTTTGTGGACACTTTCTCTGGTTGGGTTGAGGCATTTCCTACTTCCAATAAAAAGGCTTCCACTGTAGCTTCAATCCTACTGACAGACATCATCCCCAGGTTTGGTATGCCCACTTCCTTACAATCTGACAATGGTCCTGAGTTTATTTCTAAGATCACACAAAAGGTCTCTCAAGCCCTCTCCTTCAAGTGGCATTTCCACTGTCCATATCGCCCCCAGGCTTCAGGAAAAGTGGAAAGGGTAAATCGGACTCTGAAGGAAGTCCTTACCAAATTGACAATGGAATTAAACTTAGATTGGGTCAAACTCCTTCCCTTGGCTTTGCTTCGGATCAGAGCTCTCCCTAAGAAACCATCTTTACTGTCTCCCTTTGAGATAATGTATGGAAGACCTCTCATACCCCCTGGATTGGTTGTTTCACAAGGACCTCTCACCCGAGATTTGTCTTTGCCTCTCTTGTTCCATCTCCGCTCGGAACTCTGGAAATATCAGGACTGGCTTCTTCCGGACCCAGACTCCTCTCCAAACACTCTTCCCTTAACACCTGGAAGTCTAGTCTATTATAATACCCCAGAGGAGAAAAGGCCTCTTACCCCCAAATGGGAAGGCCCCTATCCTGTCATTCTCTGTACCCCCACCGCCGCCAAACTTTCCTTACCAGACAACCGTCTCACTCCCTGGATTCACATTTCTAGGTTGAAGCCATATTACCAGGAGGCCCCACCTGCTGACGACAGGACCACCCCAGAGGAAATCCAAGAAACACCTCCTGAACCTCCCCTTTACTCCTGCTCTCCACACCCATCTCACCCCTTTAAGTTGCGGCTCACACGGTGTTCCCCGCAGCCCAATTCCTCTTAAAAAGGCACAATGAGCTTTCCCAACACCCCAGTCTTTTCTCTCTGCTTGTTTTTTGTGCTCTGCTTATTTTCTGTGCTCTGTCGGGATCGGTCTTTACCCTCCTCTCCTACAATGTATCTGTTCACTCTTAGGGAACGATACTCAGAACATGGCATGCTGAAGGTCCGCGAAGTGGATACAACTACTTGCTTCATCCACAACTGCACCTCTATTTCCCTAAAATTGTCACCTTCCAGGACCTTCGTCCCTGGTAGCTGGAACTGGCCTTTCATTTGCTTCCTTTTTGATCAAACTAAAGGCTATTGCCATTGGTGGCCTGAGATATATAATGGATGCCCCTATTGGTCATGCAGGTTCCATGATGAACGTGGTAGCTATTCTTACCACTCACTAGGTTACCCTGTAGGATGGACTTCTAGTTACCTAAAATGGCATAAAGGCTTTTCATCAGATAACCATGGATGGTATACTTTAGATATACCTGACCCCAAGGCCAAACGTTGGGACTATGTTGAGTTTGCTGTCTATGCCCGGACAACCTCAGCCAGACCCACGGGGTGGATGACTGTTGGCCGCACCCTGATTACGCCACCTAAGGCAACCATCCAGGTAGTCAAACACATCAAGGAGTCAGAATCAAAACTTCAAGATCTTATCCATAGCCCATCCAAAGGGGATTCAGAGCCTTCAGCCCCCTCAGGCCTCCCTCCCACATGGCTCAATTTGCTACACCAAACTCTTCGATTATTAAACTCCACCCTTCTTTCTGTGCCTACTTCTCAATGCTTTCTCTGTGCTTCACTTAGTCGTCCACTTCTAGCAGCAGTCCCATTAGCAGCAGGAAATATTTCAGAAAAAACCTACAATTTCTTTGAGAAAGGACAACCCCTACACGTGACAAGTATCCCACTATGGGAAAGTTATTCCACCAATACTTCATTTCCTTTCATCTGTTTCCACCCGCCAACAACGAATCCTTTACCCATTTGTTCCTTAAGCTATAGTACCCCATCAAGCCCTGCGTTTATGCAACCTGGACATTTCCTCTGGTGTAACGGGTCTTTAAGTACCTCAACAATCAATGTCTCTGGCACCTGTTTCTTGGTTACTGTAGTTCCTCAGCTGTCTTTATATACTCCCACCGAATTCCGACAGCTGGCCCTACCTTCCCGCACCCGTAGGGCAGTCTTTCTGCCGGTCCTGGTAGGCCTCTCTTTAACAACCTCAGTGGCGAGTCTCGGACTCTCTGGTGGAGCTCTAGGTCATGCTCTATGGGCATCCAATGACCTGCAACAAAAACTGCAGGAAGCACTTGATACCACTGCTGAGTCTCTGGGCTCCTTGCAGCGGCAAGTTACTTCATTGGCACAAGTGGCTTTGCAGAACCGAAGAGCAATTGACCTTCTCACTGCAGAAAAAGGGGGTACATGCCTGTTCCTTAGAGAGGAATGTTGCTACTATGTTAATGAGTCTGGGCTAATAGAAAAAAATGTTGTTAAATTGCAGGAATTATCAACCCAATTGCTCAAACCCACCTCCTCTAATCCCATAACGGGGTTCTTCCAATCCTCTCTTGCCACGTACTTACTACCTATTTTAGGGCCCCTTATTGGGATACTCCTTTTCTGTGCTCTCTTGCCCTGCATAATGAAGTTCCTTCAAACCCAATTGCAGAAAATTTCTAATCAAACTTTTAACCAGCTTCTGCTTAGGCGCTACCAGCCTCTGATGACCGATGAACCCCCAACATCTCCAAGAGAACAGTTCACTCAGTGCTGAAGCTTCCTACCAGGCACGATGGAATACAACGGACATCAGACAGCGAGAGACAACGAGCCCCAAGAACCTTTTAATCTGCCATCCTGGATTCATAAGTCTTTATGTTCTTTTAAGCCTCCTCATGGCCCTTGGCCTCTTTTCTGTCAGTCCCCCAACATGGAACTTCTGCCAAAAATTGACCTTTGCTTTAATTTTTATCTTTATTCTGTTTGTATTCGCTCTGATCTTCTTCAGGTGCTGGTGACGCCATGTCCAGACAACGCTTCCAGTATTTTCTAGAGTCCCTGTTACAGGACCAGTGGCTGATACCAACAATCTTCTCCATCCAGGACTGGTTCGATGCCATCGACAACTTGTGGCTTCAGGGAACCTTTATATACTTCACCCCTACGGAAGTAGCTGTCTATAGCCACTGGGTTTTATTTCTGGCTGCCATGATATCCCCAGACCTGCCCCCCCGAACATTCCTCCACTCCCCCTTTTAGGCCCTACGACGCCCCCACCCAGCAGGAAGCAGCCGGATCTGACTAACGACGTCCCAGTTCCTAAGAAAACAAAAAGGGAGGAATGTTGGGAAAAGTGTAAACAGCAGCCATACCCCAGAGAGAAACCCCAACATGGCGTCTAAGGACTTCTTCTCCCTACCTTCTTCTTCTCTGCAGTGGCGCGAAAAGTTCCCGCCCTTGTGAAATTCTCCCGCCGGCGCTAAATTTAAACCTCGCTAAGCGGGAACCTTAGCCCCAATGAGAACTAATTCCTGGGCGCGGGAACTGATATCTGGAAGAACTTGCCAATAAATGGGTGTCCTGCCATTTATCTAAGCCCTACCATCTCCCCTTTAGTTCTATATAAGCACACAGCTTTTGCAATAAAATTGGAATTCTCCCGGCGAGGTGTCTTTGCGTGGGGATTCCTTTCAACATACAGACCAGAATTCATCTCCTATTGATGACCTTCTTACCAATGGCTACAATTAATTGATTTTTTTTAAAGTTCCAATTTCACAGCTTGCTTTGTGATATTTATTACGGTAGCTTTGCTGAACTAAAAAATTCCCTGAATTATGCTACAATATTGCTGAGCAGCCCCTCACTGAACTCATCATAAGAGCTCTTTGGTGTCAGGAACATTCATTCAGCTCAGTCGCCGGGTCTTCACTGAGCATGCAGTATCCACTGTGCCAGGCACTGGGCTACGTGCCCACCAGGGTTGAGCAAGGCAGGCCCACCCTGCACCCCTCACGCTTACGTTCTAGAGGGGTGATAGTGTTCTGCAGGTATCACGGTGCTAACATGTGGCGGGCATTCATTTGTTCACCTTCTCCCTCCCTCACCCGTATTTACTGAGTACTGACCAGGCTCCAGGCCCCGTGCTTGATGTAGGGACACAATAGTATCCATATGACTTACAGGGCACTGTATGGGGGAGGACACATAGTCAAAATCCTACCAGTCATAGGTATATCAAGCAGCTATAGGAAGGATTTGATAAAGTCTAGGCTACCAGGGAAGGCTTCCCGGATCAGAAAGTGAGGGACTCTTTTCCAGACAGTGGACACAGAAGTGCCCTGAGGTGGGAGGAAGCCAGGAGCTCTGGGAACCAAGAGGGCCAGTGAGCCGGCAGCCAGAGAGAAGGGTGGTCTGGTTTATTGTTGGACAAACAGAAAATTCATGGCCTTTATCGAAACAAATGCTCTTTCCCTGCAGTGTGACTAAATCCTGGGCCTGCAGCACCCAGGGAGAGTGGGCCTGGAGATAGACAGGCCAAGGCCCTTGGAAGCCGACCTGTGTCCTGGCCCAGGGCTGGGCTGGCAGAGAGCTGACCGGGCGCACTGCAGGCTTGTAGAATCAACACCACTGAGTAACGGATTTTCATCCACTGCCCCCACTGAATCCCTTCCAGACGGCGGGCGGTGGGGCAGCTGCTTGTACAAGTCAAACATTGATTCAGCTGCTGGTGGGAAAGGGGCTTTGGGGAGGGACTGTGAGTTGGGAGGGAGTCAGAAGAGCAGAGAGGGGAAAAACTGTCAGGGAAAGCAAGATGGAGAGGCCCATTCAAGGGTTAACTCCTCCTGCCTGTATCTGCCCCCTCTGGCTCAGAGGCTGTATTTATAGATGGGATAATTGTGGAGGCTTTGAAAGCAGCTCTGAAGTGTGGGCTGGAGGGTGGGGGTGGGGAGGCCTGGGTCCCACCTGCTCCTGGGAGCGGCCCCTCCCCCACCTCCCTTCCTCCTCCTTAGGCTCCAATGAGACCCAGCAGGGTGGGGAAGGGTGTGCGGGGTGCCCACTGACCGCAGCTCCGCATTGTGCTGAAATTCCACACTTTCAATTCCCAAACAGCCAAGCCAGTGTCACCCCTTTTGCCAGCTTCTTCCTGGCCCCCTGAGCTCAAGTGACCCCTACCACCCAGCCCTCACCTGCTACTCCCTGGAACCTTATAATTCTTGCATAGTGTGATCAAAATCAGAAAATTATCTTGTTTACTCCTTGAACCTCGGCCTGGCTGGTCTTGTTTGCTGAATGCCTGGCCTGGAGTAGGCATTGGATGAATATTGGTTGAATGGACAAATGCGTATTTAACAAACTAGGAAACTGAGGCTCAGGGGGGGTGAAGCGATTCTCAGGGTCACATGCAAGGAAGTGGCAGAGCTGACATGATCAACCAGCTGTGGGTGAGAACCCTCAGGGGATGGTCTAGACCAGGAGTCTCAAACTCAGAGGCCAGGAGGTCGGGTGAATGAGTGGAGAGGGCTGTGGTGGGTGGGTTTGCAGGCTGTATTGTGTGTGCGTTTGCAGGGTGGATTGTGTGTGTCTCTGTGTGTGTTTGGACAGGGGAGGTTTCTGTGGTTTAGGGTTTAGGGTAGGGATGGTGTCCCTGGGGTGGACGGAGTTCCCTCCTGGCCCTGGCTGAAGGGCAGATGCCTTTAGCTGTGCCTAATGGTTACTAGATCATCTGAGTTTTCAGGACAGAAATCTAGATTTTTATGTAAAATTTATGGTTTTAAAATACTGGCAGCAAACCCACATTAAAAAATTATATATATATATATATATATATATATATATGAAATACAGAACACAGTTTAAACCCAGCACAGCTGCAGATTGGATAGGGTCCACTGTTTGCCACCTCTGCCCTCAGCTCATTTGCTCTGTATTGAAAATGGACACAAATAACACTCGTTCCTTCCAGAGACACTGCACTTAGGGGATTTCAAAACCTGTCATTATCTCACATTTCTTTTAATATTCACAGTGTTCAGGGAGAGGAGAGGAGACTACTATGCCTTTTTTTTTTCTTTTTTGGGTACTGGGATTGAACCCAGGGGCACTCGACCACTGAGCCACATCCCAGCCCTATTTTGTATTTTATTTAGAGACAGGGTCTCACTGAGGTGCTTAGCACCTCGCCTCTGCTGAGGCTGGCTTTGAACTTGCGATCCTCGTGCTTTAGCCTCCCGAGCCGCTGGGATGACAGGTGTGCACCTAGTTTTGAGATTATCAAATAGAGACCTTGAGGGGCCCTGTGAAGCCACTGTGGAGCAGCAAAGAGCGCTCTCTCTCTCTCTCTCTCTTTTCCTCTCTCTCTTGCCCTCTCACCTTTGCCTGCTAGTTGGTGGTGTTGCCCTGTCGGGGTCCACCCTTCATTTCCCCCCTCTACTTGGGATGTCGAGGGAGGCTCCGTGTTATGGATGGGGGTGGAGACATCCCAGGCAGTGCCACCCCACGAGTTTGGGGTGCCCCCAACAGGATTCGTCGCCAGCTTTGTGGAGAGCAGCCTGCCCTCTCACATGTACTCCTACCCCGATTCGATCCACCTTGTTTGGTGACATCGAAGATCGTCCTGCTGAGTCGGGATCCGGCTCCGTCCACACTCTTTAGCTCTGTTCAAGCTTTGACAACCTGACAAGGGACCTGTGTGGGTCTGCCGGCCCTGGATGGCCGTCCTCCCCTGCCCCAGCCTGGGCCACCCGACAGAGGAGGGGAGATGGTTTCACGGAGCACGTGAATGAATCCTTGAGAGTCATGAGGTGAAGGGGGCAGAAAAGAAGACCTCTTGATGACGATGAAGATGATGATGATGACGATGAAGATGAGTTCTAGTCAGAGCTCACTTGTACACAGAGGCACCCATACACGGTGGACACTGTGTTCAGCCTCTTGGGTGCCTGCTCAGGTAGCCTGTAAGCGTAGAATAGTGACTGGCGCTCTGTGAGTGCTTGGGGCACATCCTTTGTTAATATTTCATTCAGTCCTCAGGGCAACCCTGGGAGAGAATCATCCCCCTTGTGCAGATAAGAAACCAAGCCCCTGGAGGCTGAGTAGTTGCTCAGCTAAACCACTCAGTGGGTGGTGGACAGGTTGGAACCCCAACGGTCTGAACCCAGTCTCACCCACCAGGGAGGGGCAGAGGAGGGGGACAGCTGGAAGGGTGCTGTGGCCTGGATGTGGTGTGTCCCCCATGGGTGGTGTGGGGAGCTTGATCCTCAGTGGGATACTGTTGGGAGGTGGTGTGGGAACTCTAAGTGGGGCCTGGAGGGAAGTAATTAGGTCACCTCAGTGACACTGTCTTTGGAAGAAATATGATGCAATTCTCCGGTCTCTGGCTTTCAGACTCTGCATGTGATCTCTCCCTCTCACATGTATTCCTGCCCTGGTGTGATCCACCTTGGGACCCTTACCAGAGGCTGGATGGCCTGGATGGGACATAATCTATGGGACAACCTGTCCTTGGATTTGTAGCATCCAAAAATGGAGCTGAATGACTTCTTTTGTTTATAAAGTTTCAAGCCTCAGCTATTTTATCATAATAATAGAAAATGGACTGATACAGGAGGAGATAAGAGAAGTGAGGAAGAAAATCCAAATGAATCAAGAAAGGACCGTGCATGTGGGAACCAAGCTGAGCAAAAGCAGCAACAGGGATTTCCGGGAGAAGAGGGCAAAGGTGAGCTAAGTGTTGGAACACAGTTCAGGCCACCTTTCTCCTGGGGCCATGGTGGCTGTGTCCCCATGTGAACGAGAGGGAAGCTGACAGATTCAGTACTAATCTAAAAGTTTCAGCTCTCTGTGTACCAGGTAGAAATTTGCCCAAAGGCTGGCCAGAGGATGGTTTGGAGGCAGGACTTGACTTTAGCTGCCAACTGGGACCTGAACCTTCACATTTCTCTGTGGAAGCTGGCTAAACCAGAGTCCCTGCTGAGACAGGTCAAAAGGGCTTTTAAAAACAGGCAAAATATGAGAGCTGGCTTCTTTGTTGGTGAGTGTGAAGGAAGATTGTGGTTACCTGAGCTTATGTGTAGGGCATATCACTGCCTGTTCTGTCTCTCACCTGCGGGAGACCCCTCCTGTGGGTGCTCTGGGACATTTGGTAGTGCATGTCCTTTATGTGGTTTCAGATAAAGACGACGAGGAGACACAGGTGCCTCAATCTCAGGAGCCTGATCTCTGTGGTCACATCAGGCCACCTGGGAACTAGAGTGGTGAATCCAGTGGAAGCCATATTAAAGCTCAGACCTCACTTTCAGGAAGGCTGAGCTGGTTTGGTCGTATTAGGAAATCAGCTGAAAGGAGCAGTGGTCAGGGCCCTGTCATTGGGCATGCCAGGCCAAGTGAATCTGAGGTGGTGCTTAAAATGGAATCAAGATAGGCTTGTTTGTTAGTCTATGGTGACCAAGTTTTGGACAAAGAGTTGCCAGAACATGACTGTTAGGGACTTCTTGTAAAGCCATTTCCTTCCTAATAAGTGGGAGGTTGGGAAGGAAAAAGCTATTTTGCTGCTGTTTTGTTGGGATGTTTGGGTACCTTCATATGATGATGTGATGTTTAGAATGTGGCAGCTATGTTGTGACTATGAGGGGGGATATAATATAGTGATGATGGCAGAGGATTGATGAAACTAGATCCCAAGGACATGGATGAGCAGCAGTACTTACCTTAAGACCTCCTACCTCTCTACTTCTTATCTAGTGAGTAATAACTACCCCTATACTTTAAGCCACTGTTGGTGCTATTTCTATTCTTTGTAGCTGAAGTAATTTAAACTGATTTAGAAGCATAAACTCAGAGGCTAGACTACTGTATTTTGGGAGGTCCAGACTTCTTGAACTGGCTCCCAGGACCACGGTGGATGACTGAGACTCATGAAATGGTTTGTACCTTTCTTTTTAGAAGAAAGAATAAAAGGGTTTCTGGCTAATGTAGAGGCCCCATAGTTTGGGCCCAAGATGCCTATCTGTTGGTGAGTTTTTTTTTTCCTATTCAACTTAATTTCTTCCTTTTCCTTTTGTAAGAAATAAATTTTTCATTGAAGATGAAACTGAAAATATCCCTGTCAATTCAATCCACAAATGTTCTAGAGGGTGGGGGATATAGCTCAGTTGGTAGAGTGCTTGCCTTGCATGCACAAGGCCCTGGGTTTGATCCCCAGCACACTACACACACACACACACACACAAACAAACAAACAAATAACAAATAATGATAACAAAAAAGCAACAAAACAAAACAAACAAAATCCAGTTCTGGTGAAATGGCACTGGAAAAGCCCCCTGTGTGGAGCCAAATCCCCAAGGCCCACAGCAGGAAGGGAATAGGAAGATGACTTCTAACTCAATCACATTGCTTGTGCATCTATATTTGCAAGGTATTAAAAATTTATTTCTGGACCCTCAATTTTATTTCATTAACCCCATTTATCTATTCTTATGCCAGTGCCTTTGAAATAGGGAAGAGCAAGTGTTCTAAATGTTTTTTTCAAGATTGATTTAGCTGTTATTAGTCCCTGGAATTTACTCATAAATTTTAGATCAACTTGTCAATTTCTTCCAAAAAAGGGACTGGGATTTACAGGCATTATATTGAATCTATAAATCAATTTAGAAATTGTGCCATCTTAATGATATATCTTAAGTCTCCTAATCCATGAACATGGGAATGTCTTTGCCTTTTTTTAGGTCTTCTTTAATTGATTTCCACATTTTTTTGTAGTTTTCAGAGTATAAGTTTTGCACTTTTGTTAAATTTATTCCTAAGAATTTTAGTTTTTGATGCTACTATAAGTGGAATTAAACATATTTCTCATTTTCAAACTGTTCTTTGCAAGTACATAGAGATCCAATTGATATTTGTATATTGATATGGTATTCTGAAATCTCTCTTATTTATTCCTTCTGGATAAGTTTTGATGGGATTTATTATTTTTTGCCTCTTAATTCTACTCGTTTCCAATCTCCAAGCTTTCTGATCCTATCTTGACTCCATAGTGGTTTTTTTTCCCCCTTTCATTTTTGAATACAAGTAGGCAGAATGTTTAAAGAGCCAATAGACTTGTTGAAATTACACTGTAGTCCACTCTTTATTGGTTTCACTCTTGCACTGAGTCTAAGGTATGTAGCAGGATGGAAAATAATCTTAGATATCTCAGGGAAAGGAGGAAAAGGAGACCCATTTACCCAAGCAATGAGAAGAGAAGGTCTGAGTAGAAGAAAGAGAAAAGGAGTGAGAGGAGAAAGGGGAAAATACCCAGCACCATAAAGTGAGTTTTCAGAGGATACGGAGAAGCAAGCAAAGCCCCTCATCCCCAAAAGAGGTGAAGGGAGATCAGGGTTCAGACAGAGACATATCAGTGTGCATGTGACCAAGCCAAGTTCCCTGGGTTGGGGGTGTACCAACAACTTGCCCAGGAAGTACGATTTGGTGTTGGTGTGGCTGGGAGTGAAGAACATGATTGGCAGGCGCCCAGCTACCAGCATCTTCATCAGCTCCTACTTACTGTGTGTTGGCTGTGTGCCAGCCAGTATATTGGTGCTGGTTTTGACTCCTTAAAATGACTCTGGGTCATAGATCATGGTATTCCCGTTTCACAGGGAAGAGAACCGAGTTGCAGGGAAGTTTGGGAACTTTCCTAGTTAGTGATGATCAGACAAGAGCTGAGAGCTGGCTCCTTTGATTTCCAAGCCTGTCGTCTTCCAGCAGTGCTGCGTGGCCTCCTGAGCACTTGGTTGGAGAGAAGTGCTCTGCATGTTCCAGTCTCCCTTTGTGCTGAGGTTGCCTCCCAAATGGGAAATGTCTCTTAGATCATGGTGTACGTGTGTGTGTGGCCCCAAGGGCTGTCCTGTAGTCATTCCCTTTTTGCATGATATCCTCAAGTGAATTTTAGCCCTGATGATCAGTTTTCTGCCTTATTTCAGCACCTTGCTGGGTACAGGTGGGAAATCTGGGACTGGGAAATGGGAAACACATGCTCCAAATGGTTTAATTTAAATTGGGTAAACAGCTGTTGAGGATTGTTTTAATATGTGAACAAAAAAGGAGGTTAACAGATCTGTTTGTTTACTTTCACCTTTCCTTTTCATTATATTTAATAGTTCTGTTCAGGATAATGTAAATTGTTCAGAAAATTGCTTTCTTTTAGTGCCTGCTGGAATGTTACATAATTTTTTCTTTAGCCATTATTACCAGAATTCCTATCTTCATCCCAGTGCCGGTGAAGACAAAGATAAAACCAATCTACAGCTTCTGTTATAGCTATCACTGAACTGCTTGCAGAACTTGCCTGGACTATGTATCACTTGTATGCATTGTGAACTATCTGTTGGTGCAGCGACTTGTGGTAGTGTTGGGGTATTTTTGCTGATGGTGTCATCCGTGGTACAATTTTTCCAAAAGGAGCCGTCAATTGGCTTGGTGTATCCTCCTCCCTTCTGCTTGTGATGGTCATTCAGCTAAAATTTGGGGGCCAACAGAGGTGAGGCAAAGAACCTCACCCCCCTGCTGGTACAAAGGCCTATCCACAGGTGTGGCTGTATGCTGGACCGGTAGCCAATGACAGGTAAGATCCAATTGCAATGGTACCAACCTAAGACAGGAAGGAGGCTGACGCCTTGAGGTCAGCTCATCCGATGACGGGTAAGAACCATATGTACTATTGGACAACCTAAGGTAGGCATGGTCCCTAAGCCACATGCTTGTTGTTTAAACAGAGAGGGGGAGATGTTGAGAGCCACAGCCAAAGGGGCCCCAGCAAACTTCCAGCTGATTGGCTCACCGTGGCCCCAGCAAACTTCCAGCTGCCAGCTGATTGGCTCCTCTGCAGTGATGCCAATTGGGCTGTTTCCCTGCCCTTTTAGACCACGGAACTGCTAATTGGGGGACTCTTTTGGCTCTGCCCATGCGACCCAGCCAATCAGCCTCAAGAGCAGGAGGAGTGGGGGGTTGAGAGGCATGTGGGAAGCCAGTGGTGGCAGTTGGGCTCTGAGGGAATTCCTGAAGAGCTCGTGTGGTGCAGCGTGTGTGTTCTAAAAATAAAGTTCGTTTCTGCTTGACAAGTGGCTCGTGAATTGTGCCCAGCCAGACTGTGGCAATCCTCAAGTGAATTTTAGCCCTGATGATCAGTTTTCTGCCTTATTCAGCACCTTGCTGGGTACAGGTGGGAAATCTGGGACTGGGAAATGGGAAACACATGCTTCATGTTGCCTTCAAAGTTTTTACAACCAATTCTTGGCATCAGGTGAGAGGAGAGCCTTCTCCTTTGTATTTGGGCAGATTTCCCTGTTGCACTCAGTGACTATAGGAGGGACACAATGGCCACCCCACCAAGACCTTGACTTGGATATTAACACTTGGTCACTTGTAAAAGCAATTGGGAAGTAGTTGGGTCTCCAGAAATATTTATTGGGGGGGGATGGGAAAAAGTTGATCAATGGGTACTACATTAAGAATAAGAAGTTCTGATGTGCTATTGTATCGTAGGGTATCCACAGACAACAAGGAGGTACTGTGCATTTCAACAAGCGAGGAGAAAGGATTTTGAAAGTTTTTACCATAAAGAAAAATACATATTTGAGGAGACAGATATGTTTAACCTGATTTAAGCATCACGCAATTTACACCTGTCTCAAAACATCCCATCCCATGAATGAGTGCCATTTTTTATGTTTTATGTGCTAGTTAAAATGAATTTAATTTAAAACATATTTATTGGATGTTGAATAATTGGATCCTAGTCTTTACCCCAGGACCAGCATGACTGGGGGCTATAATCTGTTGGTGATTTTCAAACTGGGAGGCAGTTCCAGGTTTAGCTTATGAAGGGAGACTCCCTGTTATCGAGATTCCATCTTAATGAGCTCATCTTTCTGTCAAGTGAACGAATATTTATTGCTTTCTGAAGAGGTACCAGGGACAGATCAGTCACCAGTCTTGGTTCTCATGGAATTTAGAATTCAGAGGGGGAAACAGACATAAAATACATAATGACACGTGTGCAAATCCTGAGCACAGTGGTCTCCTGTCTGCAGGTGGCTTTTCATGTGGCTGTTCTAACAGAACCCCGTCATCTTGCCGGCTCCCTTCTTCCCCTCCCCTCCCTGCTGCCTGCTGGGTTAAGTCTCCACCTCTGGCCACCCTCTCCTCTGTCTCTCACATCAGCACTGGGGGCCAGTTCCTCTTCCTTCCTGTAACAGTGGCTTCCTGTGTCCTCCTCTCTGAGGAGCTCCAGGGAAACACTCCCCGGAAGGATTTTTGTTAATTTCTTTTTGTAAAAATTGCATTGGTTCTTTTTAGGTACACATGACAGTGGAATCCATTTTGACATAATTATAAACGCATGAAATATATCTCGTTCTGATTCAGTCCCCGGTACCTCCTCTTCCCCGTCTCTACCTCAATCCCCTGCTCCCTTCCCTCTGTTGATCTTTCTTCCATTCACCCATAGTCATTTTTTAAATTGTTGGTAGGACTGCAAACTAGTAAAACCATTCCAGAAAGCAGTGTGGAGATTCCTCAGAAAACTGGGAATGGAATCATGATTTGATCCAGTTATTCCACTCCTCAGTATATATCCAAAAAATTTAAAATTAACGTACTACAGAAATGCAATCACATAGATGTTTATAGCAGTCCAATTCACAATAGTTGAACTATGGAGCTAACCTAGGTGCCCCTGAACAGATGAATGGATAAAGAAAATGGGATACACACACACACACACACACACACACACACACACACAGAGAGAGAGAGAGAGAGAGAGAGAGAGAGAGAGAGAGAGAGAGAATGGAATATCACTCAGCCATAAGGAAGAATGAGTTTATGACTTTTGTTGGTAAATAAATAGATCTGGAGACTATTATGCTAAATAAAACAAGCCAATCCCCCCGCCCAAATTAAAGGACAAATGTTTTCTCTGATATGTGGAAGCAACCCATAATAAGTGGGGGAAGATAAAAAAATAAAAAGATCTTGTTATTTCTATCTGAATCATCTCCCAACATCTTCACCATTATTCTGGTTCTTACGAGGAGCATCCCTTAGTCAGACTGGCCTCTGTAGAACACCCTCTGCCATCCAAGGGAATGTTCCAGGGGTAGATGCTGTGGAATCCATCCTTCTGGGCTTAATTGCATATGATCAAGTCTCTACCCTGGGAGGGAAAAATAGCATAAGTTAATTTCTGTCACCATTGCCGTCACCAAATATGTCTTTACGGATATTTGTTGAACCAGATGTAAGATTGGAGGCTGGAGATGTATACAGTGACTAGTCACAATCCCTCATCTTGTCTTTTGAGGGAGACGGCATACATCTATTAAATAACATGGTGGATGAAATAAATCAATCCCCCCAAACCAAAGGCAAATGCTTGATATGCTGATGCTAATTCACGTTGAGGGGGCAGGGTACTAGGGAAGAATAGAGTTACTTTAGATTAGGTAGAGGGGAGTGAAAGGAAGAGAAGGGATTATAGAATGAAACAGACATTACTATCTTATGTACATATATGACTGCATGACCGATGTGATTCTACAGCATGTACAATCATAAAAATGAGAACTCATACCCCACTTATGTATGATATATCAAAGGGCATAAATGCATTCTACTGTCGTGGATAACTAATTAAAACAAAAAATGAGTATTATGAAATCATAGAAAAGTTAGAGGAGACCTTATTATTTATGCTAAAACTTTTCAAACTTCTTTGATCACGACCCACAATAAAAATCCATATCGCACATTATAACCCAGTGTGCATGTATGTATGTTATTCATATATACACACAAATACCTATGTCTTATGAAAGTGTTAAAAACCAACCATTGGTCTTAATGTGTTTATGTTTTCCATTTCACTTATAAATGCAGAGCCACAATTCACCAAATTGATTTTCTGACTCAACCTTAAGTTTCAAATTGCAGTTTGGAAAACATTGTTCTAATTCAACAGTTGCGTTGGAACGCACACTCTCTCCAGTTCTCAAGCCGTTATCTAGTCCTTGCTCAAATTTCTCTGATGACAGAACTCAGCCTCTACCTAGGAAGTCAGTTCTATCTTTAAAAGTTTTGTCTGTTGGAAAATTTCCCTTAGAATGATCCTGATTCTGGGTTTTCCACATATAACTGACTCATTCTTCTTCCAAGTAGAATTTCTTCCAGTGTTTCAAAATGGTGGTGCCTCTTCTATCTTTTGGTCCTGTGTAATATAGTAGTTCTGGATTGGTGGTGTGCTTTATCCAGAGCTTGTAAAAGTCAATTTGCAAATTTTTAACAATTGTGGGAGCTAATTATTAAAGTTAGTGTTCAGAATTAAACTCTGTGACTTATAAATAAATAAAAAAATGTAAGAACTCAAAACTCATTACTTCCTAATTATTTACTATGTTTCACTATTATTTATGCTTTTGAAATTACATCCATTCTGTCTATATGAAGGGGTCATTTTTGTGACCTCCCAACCCTGGGTTTGGGGATCTCACATTGGTAGTTTGAATGGCTACCGAGGGCATATTTGCACTATGGAGACCGGCAAATGCAACAGGGTCCCCTCCCTTGGGAAGACAGCTGTACATTTAACAGCACACCGCCATTGTTCTTGAATCACATTGGTTGGATTTGATCTCAGGCCCAGTACTTGCTATCTGTGTGGTTTGGGCAAGTTATTTAACATCTCTGGGCCTCGGTTTCTTTTGTACCATGTATTCCCTTCTAGGGTTTTTGTCTTAGTTTGTTTTCTGTTGCTATAACTAAGTATCTGAGACTGGGTAGATTATAAATAATAGAGGTTTATGTCACTCTCACTTCAGGAGTCAGGGAATTCCAAAAGCTTGGTGTAGACGCTGGTGAGGGCATTCTTACCTCATCATAATATAGTGGAGGCCGTCACATGGTGAGACAGAGAAAGTATGTCAAAGAGAGCTTGATTTTATAATAAAGTTGGTCCCATGATAACCCGTTAATGGTTGATCCATTCCCAAAGGCAGAGTTCTCAGGACACAATCACTTTCCAAAGGCTCCACCTCTCAACACTGCTGCATTAGGGACGGAGTTTCAAAAACACATGAAATTTGGGGGATACCTTCAAATAGCAGTTACTTTGAGGATTAAATCAGTTAATACATATAAAGTGCTTGGAAAAGTGTCTGACCCATGGCCTCTGGATAGGTGTCTGTTGTCACCTGCACTCACTCCTGCTAGGTCACAGGTGTCTGCTGTGCTAACATCTGCCTTGGTAGGGTAGGGTGTGGTTGCAAGCCCTCAGCTTGACTTCACGTTTGGCCTACGTGTGTGTCTTCCTTCCCAAGTTCCCTGGGAGCAGGGGTGCTTGGCTTAGTCTTTCAATCTCTAGGTTCTAGCCTTGAGCCAGGCATGGGCTAGATGCTCGGTCTCATCAAATAAATTACAAAAGAACTTGTCCAGGGGCCAAGGAGAATTCCGGAGCCTTGCCCTTCCCACTCTGGTGCCTGTCTCGTGAAGGTCCCTGGATTTGGCTGGTTGATTTGAGGATGAATAAGTTCTGGGGTGCAGGCTGCCCTGAGCTGGCTAGCCGACACTGGCAGCCCAGCTGAGTGGTTGGCCGATAAATCGCTGGGCCCTGCCCTCCCACGGCTCCATAGATGGCATCCTGTGTCAGTGACAAAGCATCTGGCCCTTCCTCTTCTCTCCCCTGCTGTGAACAAGGTCTCGTGGAACTCGTGGAGGCCCTGATTCATTCTTGAACATAACTGCTGTTACTTGAAGAAGTCAGGGAGTCTTTCTGCCTCAAAACAGCTCCTCGGGTGTCTGAATTTCACCACTAGGGACTGAGTCTGTTGGGAGTCAACAGTCCTGTCTCCACCAGGTTCTATTAAAAAAAAAAAAGGCAGCTCCCTGGGAGAGTGGTGTAGTACTCAGCCTCTAAAACCTTCGTGTCACATACGTCCCTCCCTGCCTTGCTGCCATCCTTCTCAAAGTGTTCCTCAATTCCAAAGACCTACGGGAGGCAGCACTGGGGAGTGGCACATTCCCAAACTTGGCTGCGCTCTGGAACCACCAGGAGAGTGTTTTACTTAATTAGACGATGTTAATTTGATAACCAAGGACCCCTGGCCCTCATTAAAGGTAAATGCCACTCATGCAACCTCCCTATTTAAAAATACATTCATGCTGGGCCCAATGGCGCACGCCTGTCATCCCAGCGGCTCAGGAGGCTGAGACAAGAGGATTGTGAGTCAAAGCCCGCCTCAGCCACAGTGAGATGCTAAGCAGCTCAGTGAGACCCTGTCTTTAAATAAAGTACAAAATAGGGCTGGGGATGTGGCTCAGTGGTCGAGTGCCCCTGAGTTCAATGCCTGGTGCTCCCTCTGCCCCCAAAATACATTTATGTATTTTAATAAGGAAAAAAAAAGAGAAATCCCCCCTTGGCTTATTCACTTCCATCCTGGGGAATCCCTAGAAAGTACTGACCTGTTGGGTTTTCCCCTAAACTCTGCAGAAATAGAGTGTTCTAGAATGCAGTCCAGAATTTCTTTTTTATAAAACAGGAGTTTTATAACTCCTGTTCAGGTGTATTCAGACAGGTGTGGGCCCTTGTGAACTGTTGACTGATGTTTCTCAGTGATTCATTGCTGTATTTCTACAGCTTCCTGCCCAGGGCTTGGCACAGAGACAGCCTACAGTAGGTGCTTAGTAAGTGACATTGAAGCTAAAGTGGAAGAAGCCTCGGAGTTGGGCAGACTTAAGTTCTGTGACTTCCAATATACAGTGGGCAGGCGACTTTTCATCTGGGAAATGAGAGAATACCCAATGATGCGGTTATAAGCCAGTGGATGCTTCCTGTCCCCTTCCGTGTCCCCCTCCTGTTCTGTCAAGGGTGGGAGAGGTGTCAATTAGAAGACACAGTGAATCCCAGCTACCTGGGGGCAACAAGAAGCCTTTTCTAAGCACTGGCCCTGACCTGCCCGCCATGACTTTCCCCTGTTAGGACAATGCCTTTGGGCTGCACTGATGAACACCTGGGGACATTGGCAGGGCTGAAATCCATCCCTTCTCTGCCTGCCGGTGGTTGGGTTGATTGGATTCCTGCTTAATAGCTGCATTTAGGAGACCAACTGAAGCTCCTTTTCCTGTTTCACCTGCCCTGGCTCTGAGCACTCTGGGGAAGTGGCCTTGGAGAAAGCTGAGTGACTATTAGAGAGCTTGCAGAGGGACCGTCTTGGAGGGCGCTGGCGGCTTTGGCAGAGGGGTGCTACATGGGAGGCAGGCTTGAAGAGGGTGCCTAGATAAGTAGGGAGGGAGCGGTGGTACCTTGTCCTTGGTCTTACCTGTCTTGCTCACACCTGCTTTCTCCAATCTGTTTCCGTCTTAGATTTAATAATCGTCATTTTATTGAACAGAGAGACCTCGGAGAGCTTACGGGAGGGACTGTCCAGGCATCAGTTTCCACAGGCCCAGCAGCTGTCTTCTCTCTGTGGCCTCCTCCCTGGGAAAAGGGGACTCAGCTTTTCTACCTGGTCCTGGATCACTTCAGGGTTTTGGTTTCTGGCCGAGGCTTCTGGTCTGTGGGCCTCCATTCATGGTGATCAGAGAGAAAAACCTGCAGTGAGCTCTGCTGCTCTGGGTGAGATGCGAAGCAACTCAGTGGGATGACAGTATCCACCGGGGTGAAGGGATCAATGAGAGAACCTAACACAGTCCTTGGACCATAGTGCTGCCCGGTAAATGGTAGCTATGGTAGCTGCTGTGACTTTTCCTATTTTCTCCACTATTCTAAGACCCACCCCCCACCCCATCCCTCACACAGTTGGATGTGTCTGGATCAGGTCTTCAAATCAATCTGGGCGTTTTAGGTAGAGTGCTATGCCCCCTCTACCCCTTAGGGTAGTTACTAAATCAGTTATGATTAAGAACTTGCCAGGCCCGAGAAAATGCGGCATCATGGAGTCCCTTCTGGGACTATAGCAATTCCCAGACTAGCCAATAACCTCTTTTTGAAAAGGGAGATTGGCAGGTGTTAAAAATGCATTAGCAGCCACTGGAGCAAAGTTATTAAGACAGTACTGTGGAGGGTTTACAGAAAAGCATGTAACTGGGCAAAGTATTTCATGGGAGAGAAAACTATTTGGAGTGACTCTGTGCCCCTTGTTTGACTTGCCTACCTGCCTTAGAGTCTCTCTCCTCCCATAGAGTTATCTGCCTTAGGAGCCCTAGGAGAGTCTTCAGGATGAAGGTATTTGCCCTTTTGTGACTTAGGGTGTCTTGGATACTGTTGTTCTCATAGAACAGCCTACAAAATGCACCCAATTACAAAAAATGTTAGGACCAAATGTAGTGACCCAGAAGACATCAGCAAGGGGCTGTGGACTTCTGGTTGCCCATTCATGTCCTTTCATTGCTACTTGTAAAGAATTTGGAGGACTCAAGTCTCTCCTTCTCGTGCTGTGCATGTGCACTGTAGAATTAGGGAAGCTGACTGATAGACGTCCTTGAGAAAAGCTCTTATGAAATCATTCCACAGAATTAGCACCTGGCTGCAGCCAAAGGAAGCTTCCAACCCCACCCTGGTTTCTGGGTGCCAGGCCATGAGCAGAGGCCTGCTGGGGTTTTACCTCTCATTCCTGCATAGGAGGCTGCTTTCCCTGGGGTGAGCCATGGTGAGGATGATGCTGTCCCTGATACCGCCACCCTCATTCCTGCTAACACTGGCTGGGTGCTTCCCAGGTGGCAGGCACCATGCTAAACATGGGACTTGTGTTTCCTAATTTGGTTCTCACACCATTCCTATTCCTTTCTGCTATTGAGACAATTTTGCAAATGAGGAAAGATAATCAGGGGATTGCTTTATGATCCCCAGGTCTGTCGGACTTCACTCCAGAGTTCTCTGCCAAGATCACTGCCTTTTGGTAGCCCTGGAGCAGGGCACTGAGAATGGGGGCAGATGTGCCAGGAGAGTCCTCCAGGGCCAGGGGCTGTGTTTTCTCATCTGAGTCCTGCTTCTGTCCTGGGTAGCCTCTGCCTGCAAGTCTCCCTTTAGGGTGGCTCATTGCACAACTTGAATTTCTGCCTACCATTCACATCTTGCTCTATGGCCAGAGTGGGCACACTTGTAAAGGGGCCAGAGAATATTTTTGGCTCTGTGGGCCATGCAGTCTGTCACAACTGCTCAGCTTTGCCATCGTAGCAGCCGCAGACAGTTCATAAATGAAAGGACATGGCTGTGTTCCAATAAAACTTTATTCTCAAAACCAAGTGGCAAGCTGGATTTGGCTTGCAGGCTGACGCGTGACCCCTGGTCTGTGGCACTTGAAGAGGTGACATTCACAGTATCAGCAATGTGTAGGGTCAACCCTGGAAGGCGGCAGTGAGGGGGCTCTCCTTTTTTGGTGACTGGCAGTGCTTGTGTGTGTGCATCTATGTAGATGCACCATGTGCTTTATTAAAACTGCCCCAGTTTAATAATCCTTCATACAGCGAAAGTGAACAGTTCACATTGTCAGGACAGCCTTGCAGGTAGGGAGGGATGCTCTGACACAAGACGCTCTCTCATGTCCTGTTTCTGTCATCTTTATGGCAGGGGTCCTTGTATCCTGGTCACTGGGGTCACTGAAACAGCAACCCAGGGAGGTACTACTCCCCCTTTAAAGATTGGATCCCAGTACAAGCAAAACTCTCATCAGTCCTAAGGATATAGAAATTCAGGACAAATCAGAACCTCAAGGGGACACTGAAGGGAAAAATGCACATGATATAAAATATAAACATCCAGTTTAATGAAGCACATGGTTCATTCACATAGACGCACACACACAACAACGGTCAGTCACACACTGATTTCTGACCCTTCCTCCATTAGCTGGTCTCCATGTGTGTTAGCTTTTCATTGCTGGGACCAAAATGTACCTGACATCAACAACTTGGATGAGGAAAGGTGTTTTTTTTTTTTTTTTTTGGCTCATGGCTTCAGAGGTTTGAGTTCATGGTCAGCAGCTGGCCCCAAGGCAGAAACATGGTGGAAAGATGTGGTGGAGGAAAGCTGCTCAGGTGGTGGGTGGGAAGTGAGGGTGGAGGGGAAGGGGCCAGGGACAAATACCGTCCCCAAGAGCATACCTCCAAGAACCTCTTCCTCCAAACATGCCCACCTGCCTACACTTTCCTCCTCCTCTCAGCAGCCTGTTCAAATGATTAATCCACTGAAGAGGTTATATTCCTCATGATTCAATCACCCCCAAAACCCCAACCCTGGACACTGCTGCATGGGGGATCAAGTCTTCAACACGTGCACAGTTGGGGGACATTTCAGATTCAAGTCATAGTACCACAGGTCTCAGAGTCTCTGCTATTCCACAGGCTCTTCCTGCTTCAGCCTGAGGACACTCCTGCCTCTGGGTAATCCATAGCACGAGGGGTTTGTCATTATGAATGACCTGCAGGGAAGGATTTCTCATAGGAACTCAATGTACAAAAAGGGCAGAGGGCTGAGCACTGTGATGCGCCAATTAGATTTAAATAATAATTATAGCACAAGGAAAAGAAAGTCCAGGTAGAAAGAAGGTGAACGTGAGTCCTTCCACCCAGGGACAGCCCCGCACAGTCTGCTGTGTTGTTCTCTGTGCCCTTTCTGTAACTTGCCCAGGGTCTTTCTTGGACAGTAATTATAAATCCATATAGTGGTAATGACAGTGCAGTAATGGAAAGGTCATCCCGTCACAGCAGAATAAGCACTGAAAGATGCTGGTGAGGGGTAGGGAGAGGATCTTGAGGGGAACGGGAGGTACAGGACTGGTGACTCTGTCTGGCTGGCCCGGCCTGGGTACTCAGCCTGGCAGCAGTGGCCGGGGTGGGGTGGGGTGGGCACACGCCGCTGTCTGAGGTGTCCTTGGTCTCTCCCGCCTTGGGACTGCTCTGTCAGCGGAGCTGGAATAGGGCTGGGAACTGGTGCCTCCTTCTCATTCTCTGCAGCTGTCCATCCGCCCTGGTCAATGATGCTTGTCCATCACCACCGAGATCCAAGTCCAGCCATGTGCGAGGGGAACATCTGCTCCCACGGCTGCAGGGCCCTGCAGTCCTGGAGCCAGAGTGACTGCAGAAGCCAGACACGGGCCACTGGCTCTGTGGGTGTAGGTAGGTTGGGGGACAGGATGGGGCAGAGTGGAGGGCAGGGATCTGGGGTCATTGGCAGCACTGCCTGTCACCCTGGGGTAGCCAATTCCTAGGACATTATGGCTATTGGTCCCCTGAGGCAGGGTCTGAGCAGAGAGTAGGCCAGGCAGTGAGTGGGGTCTTTAAACCCAGCAGGCTGTGTGCATGAGCTGCTTGTCTCCTGGTCTTGGTATCACGTGGCACTGGCAATATGGCGGGGGGTGGGGGGGTTTCTCCTGCTGCTCCAGGACGAGGGTTTTCTGGACCCACTTCCTCAGAGCCCCAGAGCCCAGCTATTCACAGTAGGACCTCCTTCCATCCCGTCTTCCCGTCCTGCCACCAGGGCTGCCTGGATAGCACAGGGGTCTGAACCTGAGCTTTGGAGTAGGCCAGAAGTCGTTTCAAATACAAGCTTCTTTGTGAAACCCCCCTGTACCTGTTCCCCTCCCTGGAAACGAGGCCAGCCCTGCCTGTCTTTGGAGGCGTGGGAAGGATTAGTTGCGTTCATGGGCCTCCATCACCCAGCCCAGGTCTGCTGCTGTCAGTGGGGAGAGCTGGTTGCTTCCTTTCTCTCTCGGTTTTGTTCACATCCACAGACTCTGTGGCTAAGCTCTTCAAGGTACCAGGGCATCTGCCATTCAGGGAAGGAAGGACCAAGGCCAAGGCCATTAAGCTCCCTGTTTGAAATGGCCATCTGGCCATCACCACTTCTTTTCACCCCAGCAACCTATTTCCAGGGCCTTAATTATGGGAGGGTGCTAATGGGTCACGTGGATAAACAGGACCTGGTTCCCTGGCTCCGAGTTGACCTGCTTCCCTGGAACCTCATCTTTGCAAAGTACACCTCCATGGCTGACGTCCCCTGGGAGTGCCCGGTGGTCAGGGGTCTTGACTGGCCGTGTCAGTGCTGGTCAACAGCCTTGGGGCTTTGCAGCCATTGTTCTAGGTCTCCAGGGCCTGCTGGGCTCTTCCCCTAGAACGCCCCCCCCACAGTTCCTCAGTGGACGCCACCTCCCTTCCCACTATTTCCTGCCAGGCCTGTCTCTTCTTTGAAGGCTTTGAGCCACCAAGGCTGCCCCCTGAGTCTGTGGTGAAGATGAGCTGGTGGGAATGAGGCTGGGGGCAGAGAAGTCCCTCTGAAGTCTTTTTAAGTCATACTCAGATGGGAGGTGGTGTCCTAGAGCAGTTCTACATCTGCCCAGTTCTCAGGTTTCCCTTTGAGATGTCCCTTCTCACTTTTTATTGACAGCATCCCCACATCCTCCCGAGGTTAGACCTGGCTTCCAGGAGGAGTGGTTGGCATGAGGTCCAACAGCACGTCTGTGTTCATCCTTCCTTCTGACACGGGAATTCCTGGGATAGTGGGATCCCCCCAGGAAGAACCTCAGACCCCTCAAAGAGGGGCATGTGACAGGCATGCCTCACCAGGTTCCTGCCCATCTCAGATGCCCAGGCTCCGGCGAGAGACCTCCTGCTCACCTGACCATTCAGCACTTGTTTGGGGACCTGTAGGGGTCATTTGGCCTTCTTTTGTCCAAACTGTATCATCTTGCCTTCTGACTGCTGATGCACTTTGTGATGCTTTTCTGATCCTTTCAAATTCCACTTGGTGCAGGGCCAGCTGTGGTCTCAGGGGCAGATTCCCGCAGGGCCGATGGCATGTGCAGCATTTCCCACACACCCCTTCTTGGTATTAGGGGATCCTGTGGGAATGTGCCCTGGCCTGGGATGACTCTGGACTCACAGGGGCTCTGGTGGTCAGCAGAACTCCAGTGCTTCCTTCTTCTCCCAGCCCAGATAGCTCTCCCCATTTCCCTCTCTCCCCTGACACCCCCACCTCGGGCTGGCCCTGAGACCCACCCTCACCTCTCTGAAGTCCAGTGGTTCCCAGGATGGCAACCGAGGACCCCACGGTCGGGTTGCCTGGGTTTTGTTAAGATGCAGAGTCCTGAGCTCTCCTAGGCCCCCTGCCATTCATTCAGCGCTTCCGGCAAGGCACCTGGTGGGAAAGCTTATGTAGCTCTTCAGGGAACCAAAGAAATATTTACCCTCGAGGAAAACTAAAATACGGGCCACAGTGTATAAAACGAAAACCGTAAAATCAAAATTAATGAGTGTTCAAAGCAATGTCTAGAAGATGGAACTGTCAATTTGTCAAACACAAGTCAACTTACTCTGGCGTAGTCACATGCCATTTATATTTAGTGTGGGCTACACAGGACTTTTTTTTTTTTTTTTTTTTGATGGTACCAGGGTTTGAACCCAGGGGCACTTAACCACTGAGCCACATCCCCCAGCCCTTTGTATGTTTTTTATTTTGAGACAGGGCCTTGCTAACTTGGTGAGGCTGGTTTTGAATTCATAATCCTTCTGCCTCAGCCTCCCAGGTGGCTGGGATTAGAGGTTTGTGCCACTGTGCCCTGGTACATGTGACTTTAAATTTTTTGTTTTGAGGTAAGATGATGCCCCCACCCTGCCCCATCAGTAAGTGTACTGAGGCTTCTCCAAGTCTTAGGTTTGCTCTGTCCAGAGCTTCTGACGCAGACGCTGGGGATGGGACCAGGATCTGAACCTTGTCAGGTTTCTTGGGTGATTTGCCATCTTTCCTGGAGTCTGGTCACCCAGGATTCCTGAGATTGCTGCAGAATTGATTGGGGGCAGAGCTGCAGCCATGCCTGGTTGGTCAAAAGACCTAGCGAGGAAATTAAAAGTGAAAGTAAAGGTGCTTGGCCCCCCTGGGCGTGGTGGTGCACATCCATAATCCTGGTGCCTTGGGAGGCTGAGGCAGGAGGATCACAAGTTTAAGGTCATATTTAGCAATTTAGTGAGCCCCTACCCCAAAATGAAAAAAATAAAAAAATCTGAGGGGTTCAGTCTGCAGTACTGGTGTACTGCAGAGATAGATAGAGAGAGAGAGAGAGAGAGAGAGAGAGAGAGAGAAGATGCTTAGGTTTTACTCTAACACCTCAGGCCTATTCAGTATTTTTATGTGGAGTGGGGGGTCTAGGAATCTTTGTTTTTAAACATTCTCCAGGGGAATGTAAGGACTAGCTAGATTTGGGAACCTCTGGAGTTGAGAAGAGAATACCAGACCAGAGCTTCTCAAACTTCAACGTGCCTAGAGATCTCCTGGGCTCTTGTTCAGCTTTGATGTTGAGTCAGCAGGTCTGGGTAGATCCCTGGAGTCTCCATTTCTAGCAAGCTTCTAGTGATGCTGACCTGCTTCTCCATAAACCAGGTTCTGAGTATCAAGGACCTAGACCCTGGGCCGGACTCTGGTTTAGCTATTTACCAGATAGGAAGGCTTGGGGAATTTTTGTGCCAGCTGTGCCATGGCTCAAATGTGTCCCCACATTCCAAAGCCTGTGTTAGAAACTTAATTCCCAGTGTAACAGTGTTTGGAGGCGGGGCCTAATGGGAGGTGCTTAGGTTTCGAAGGCTCTCCTCCTTCCATTAATATCAGTTACAAAAGACTTGAGGTTGAGGGTTTAATCTCTTGCCTGTACCCTTTTCTACCTTCCGCCACGGAATGCTGCAAGAAGGCCCTCACAGATGCCAATACCTTGATTTTACACTTTTCAGATTCCAGAAATAATTTTTTTTCTTTTTAAATTACCCATTCTTGGGTGTTCTGTTATAGCAAGTCAAAATGGACTAAGATAATCGGAAAGGCTTAGAAAAGATATATCAACTAGTTTTCCCTGAAGGACCTAAAGATTTACTATGAGGCCTAGGGGTAGGTAAGGCTTGGTTGGCTCTGTTCCCTGTACTTGGTTCACTAACAGAGTGATCTGTGGCTTAAAACAATCTCTTCAAGGCCAAAGCCGCTTTATGTATTTCCTAGATTTCCCGGATTATGGCCAGGGACTAGTTTACTCAGCCAGCAGAATCTGATTTGTGGCTGTTATTCTTTCCCCTTGGCCTTGTAGGCCCCAGAAACATACTTAGGTTGGGATTAAATACTGTTCTTCCAAGACTGGCTGTCTTGGAGATTCTGTGAGCTCCCTAGTATCCTTTAAATAATAAATCCCTGTATTTCTTCAATTAATCAGAATGAATTCTGATGTTTTTAAGAGAAACCCTGACAGGGGAGTGGAGGGTGGCAGGCATCAAGGCCTCTGAAAGTGCCTCTTCTAACTTACCACTGTGCTGAGTCAGGTAGATGGGGATTTCAAGTTCTTGTGTGTGTGTGTGGGGGGGGGGGGCACCAGGGATTGAACTCAGGGGCACTCGGCCCCTGAGCCCCATCCCCAGCCCTATTGTGCATTTTATTAGAGACAGGCTCTCACTGAGTTGCTTAGCGCCTCCTGTTGTTCTCCACATGCCCCTGTGATTTCTGACCTTGTTGTGTTTGTTGTCATGACGATTTGATCAAATCTTCTTGAGGGCAGAATTGGGTCTCCATTCCTATGTTCATTCATTCAGTCAACAGATATTCATTGAATGTCCACCGTGTGCCAGGTACAAGTTATCTGGTGTCCTGTCTGGCCAAACCCATGGCTGGAGTCATCCCGAAAGTGGTGGCAGGGTTAAGTCCCACAAGGAATTCCCAAAACTGTTCTGAGATGGGGCCGGTTAGCTGTCCAAAGAAAGAAGTTCTGAAGACCAGAGTGATCAGTCCAGAGCATTCATTAGGGGAATAACTTACAGATCCTCATGGTGGGCATTGAGAGAAAAGGGCTGCAGATCCCCCAGTGGGGGTGGGGAGGGGGTCAGGTAATGGGGTTTCTATGTGGAGTTAGGTATTTGACGTAGGGCTGGGGTTTTGTTTCTGTATTTTAGGGAACAACCTAAACCTCATATCAGGGCTTGGGTGTGTTTGAGACCTGGGCTTGGGGTCAAACCTGCTGGGGGATAGTGAAGCTGGCCATGTCACAGAGTGGCCGACGTACTCTGTATTTATCAGTCAAGATGGAGAAAAGAGTAGAGGAAACTGGGCAGCCTAACCAGGGGGCAGGGTGACTGGGCTTGCAGGTTGCACCTGTGGGAACTTGGCAGTGGACGCAGTGAACCGTTTGCTCTAGTGATGGCTGAAATAAGAGGTGAGGCCGAAACACCAAAAGAGGTGGCTAAGAGGTGTCCAGGACATGTCCTGACATGGATGTCACTGAGCGCCAACGCTGCACTAGGTGCATTAAGTGAGTGTTCTTATTTAATTGTCCCAACAATCCTATACAACAGGCCCATCTCATCAATGAAGATTCTGAGGTCCAAGAGGCACGGGTGACTTGGGGTCAGTCCTCCCTGATATTGAATGTAAGCTCCAGAGGGTCTGAGACTCTGCTCCATGCTGTAGCCCCAGCACCAGAAGCAAATCTGGCATCCAGCTGGTGCTACCTCAGTGTTTGCTTACTGCTTAAATTGTTAAGGCTTGATTCTAGAATTCCAAATAAAACTCTGGGTCTTTTTGAAGAAAAGACAAAGGATTTATTCTGTCCAGGGCCAAGGGAGCAGAAAAGCAGACAGTTCTGTAGCCCAAGACACAGAATGTGGGTGGAGGGGCCATTTAAACAGAAAAACCACAAAGTAAGGGGGGTGGGAGAGGCAAGTACGATCATAAGACACGTTTGGTAAAGTGTCACCAAGTTCTCAGAATTGGTGTCTCCTGTGCCCACTCAGGAAGTAAACGGACACCTGCTCCATAGTTTAAAGACACTGTGGTCAGGGTACAAGGGGGTGGGGGTATCAGCTTCTATGCAAGTGGGCTCATACAGGAAGGGGGTCCAATTTGCGCAGGGTGAGATGTCTGAGCAGAATGGGGTCAGCCTGACTCAGCTTTCAAATCAGCCCATAATGAAGTAATAGATCTGGGATTTGAATACAGGTAGTCCCATGTCAAGGCTGACCAATCATGGTCAGAGTAGAGAGATGCTGTCCCTTTCGTGAGCCACAGCTGCATTCAGGAGCCAGGCCTAAGTACAGATGTTCCTTGACTTACAGCATGGTTAAGTTGAAAATATTGTACATAGAAAAAATGTATTTCATACAACTAAACTACCAAACATCACAGCTCAACAGTGCAGCACTACTGTAGTGGATCAGTTGTCCCTGAGTGATCCCATGGCTGACTGGGAGCTGTGGCCCACTGCCTCTGACTGCATCATAAAAGACAAAGGTCAAAATTCAATGTATGGTTTTTATGAAATGCATATGCTTTTCACAATACCGTCAAGTCAAAATATCCCAAGTTGAGCCCTGGTGAGTCAGGGACCTCTGTAATTATGAATCACAGTCCCGGGTCGGTTCTAGCCCAAGGAGGCAAGCACGCAGTAGGTGCTGCTCACACCTTTGATGGGCTGGTGCTGGACTTGGATACTGCAGGATTTGCTCTTTCTGCCCAGTCTGGCTCACTCACCCTCAGCAATGGCACTCTAGTTTCTTCTGGGACGGCTGGACTTCGCCTGGCAGATGCATTTGATGACACTAATAAACATTCACACCTACCTGGAGCATTTAGACAGAAAATGGAGCCTAAAAGCTCCATGAAGCAATGTGCTTCCCCTTCTGCAAGCCTGGGAGCATTAACTGAAACATAGACGCTGTGGAAACGGCTACATCATTATTGGAACTGATGCGTGCTCACTCCAACCAATCTATTTTTATTTGAAGCACTTACATTGCATGAAACTGAGCATAATAACTACAGTCAATAGAGATGTATTTGTTTTTATTTAAACTCATAAATGTGCTAACGCCAATAAAGGCTTTTTTCCCTCCTCTCCCTGAAAAGTTATACATGTATGGAGGAGATGGAAATTTACACATCCATCAAGCCAGGAGGGCCCATTTTCTCAGAAACCATTTTTTGAATTGCTGGTGATTTATGGAGGAAAACCAAAGACTGGGTTGGTGAGGTTGGGAGAAGGAGGAGGAGAAAACACCAAAGTGGTTCAGAGACCTCATTCCCCTTAGAGAGCAGAGGACTTGGGAATGGCAAGTGGTGATCGTAGGAATGAGAGGGCACCTGGATTTTTTTTTTTTTAATTTTCATTTTCTGTCTTCGAGTGCTTTAAGAATCACCCAGTCAGATGCAATGTCAGTGAAGTCCTGGTGGTAGGAGATTGGAATTTGCTACCACCTGCAACCCCAGTCACCCTGCCCCCTGGGTAGGCTGCCCAGTTTCCTCTACTCTTTTCTCCATCTTGACTGATAAATTCAGAGTATGTGATTCTTAGAAGGTCTCAGATTTCCTCATAACTATAACAGGGCACTCATAATTGGCCTTACTTGGTGGTTAAGAGCACAGGTTCTCTAAGGCCAGACTCTGTGGATTGAAATCCTAGCTCTCTCTGTCAAACTGTGTGACCTTGGGCAAGTGACTTTACCTCTCTGGATTTTGGTTTCCTTCTTGATCTGTGCAGAGATGCTAATGGTACTTTTTTTAACAGCTTTATTTTGAGGTTTAAAGAAATAATACTTATAATTGAATTAGAACAGGATCTGATGTACAATGAGCATTCATTAGTTCTCTTCAGGAGCACTAGAAAGGAAGTTAAAACTATTTAATTCATTAAAATCGTGTCATAATGACAGAAAGGGATTAGTTCAAAGACCTTCATGTTGCAGATGAGGAAACTGAGACCCTGAGAGGTCTTGTGTAAGTTTCCTAATGCTTCTGTTACAAATTACCCAGATACACATGGCTTAAAAAAAAAAAAACTCACTTTTTTTTTCCTCCTGTAATTCTGGATGTCAAGACTGAAATGGGTCTTGCAGAGCTGGAGTCAAGCTGGGTGCCAGGCCTCTCCCAGCTTCCAGAGGTGGCGCGGTCACCTGGGAGGGTTGCTGCACCACTGCATTCTCTGGCTCTCTCGTCACCGTGGGTTCTACTCCTCGGACCCCAGCTTCTCTCACCAGGACCCTTGTCAGGGATCGTGCACCACCATCAGGCCCATTGAGATAATTCGGAAAACCTCCCACCCCAGGATCCTCAGCTCGCTCTCATCTGACCATCTAGGTAGATGTCAGGCTCTGGGGATTCGGGGTGAACTTCCTGAGGGGGGCCAATCTTTAGTCCTCCACGGGTCCTGAGGTCCTGTATCTGGTCAGTAGCAAGGAGTGGTTTTGAGCAAGAGGTCTCTGGACTCAACCCCTCTTGGCCCTTGAGATGAGCAGCCCTCCAGCCTGGAGACATCTGGCCAGGAAGAGGGGGTGACCTTGAACGTCGGAGGCCTCCGGTCTCAGAGGCTGTACCTCAGGTTACACCCCCCCTTTCTCTCTCTCTCTCTCTCTCTCTCTCTCTCTCTCTCTCTCTCTCTCTCTCTCTCGACTTCCTGGAGCTTCTGTTTGGAGCTTCCTGGAGGCCAGGCAGGGCCTCAGTGCTGTGACCCAGAGCCTGGCTGGCCCAGAGCTGGAGAACTGCTGTCATCTCCCCAGGGGCTGGAGCTCTGGTGGTGTGGAGGAGGCACCTGCTCAGCCTGCTGAGAGTGGACGGAGGGTGACAGGAACACAGAGAGTCTTGGGAAGATGATGTAGATTACCCGAGCTCGAGTCCCAGACCTTAGCAGTGGGGGATTTCCTTCAAAGCCAATCCACTGGGATGGCTGTGATCAATAAAAACAACAACAATAACAATAACAAGTGTTGGTGAGGAATGTGGGAGTGTGAAAGGGCGAGCCATCGAGGCCAGCGTGGAACTTCGTCAGAAAAATGAAAAATGGTGTTACCATCGGATCCAGCAATCCCACTCTTGGGTGTGCCAAACCATTAAGAGCAAGGACATGAAGGGATATTTGTACATCCAGATCACAGCAGTGTTTTTCACAGTAGCCAAAAGGTGGAAGTAACTCAAGTGTCCAACAATCGGGAAACGAAATGTGGTATGTCCTAAAGAAGGATTTGGCCTCAAAAGGGAAGGACATTCTGACGCTGCTACCGCACATAAGAACATTGACCACATCATGCTAAGGGAAATAAGCCAGTCACAGAAGGACAGCCACTTCATGATTCTGCTCCTAGGAGGGGCTTACAGTTAGTCAAATTCAGAGAGACAGAAAGTAGAGGGGGTGACTAGGGGCTGGGGGAAGGGGGAAATGGGAGCTACTGTTGAAGGGGTACAGAGTTTCCATTTTGCAAGGTGAAAAAAGTGCTGTTGGTGGATGGTGGCGATGTCACACAATGACGTGCATGTATTTAAAAATGGTCAAAATGAGGGAAAAAATCCAGGTGTGATAGGGCACACCTGTCATCCCAGCAGCTTGGGAGGCTGAGGCAGGAGGATCTCAAATTCACGGCTAGCCTCAGCAATTTAAGGAAGCCCTAAGCAACTTAGTGAGACCCTGTCTCTAAATAAAGATATAAAAACAAAAAGGACTGGGGATGAGGCTCAGTGGTTAAGGGCCCCTGAGTTCAATCCCTGGCACCAAACAAAAAAAAAAGGGGGAGGGTAAAAAGACACCCCCCTCCCAGGGGTGGACATCTGTAAGTGGAGTTGCTGGGGTGGTTGTGGGAGGTGGTGCACGATCCCTGACTTTCCAGCCCCTTTCTGTCCTCTGCAGCCCTAGAGCTCTTGGGCAGCCCTCAGGAAACCCTGTGTTAAGCCCTTGCCTAGCCAGTGGGGTGGAGGAGCCTAGCTACCTGTGACTCACCTCTAGCACATCTGTGTGCACCACAATTCTCTGGCTTGTCTAGGTTGGGATGGGTGCTGAGTGGCAGGGAGACAGATGCACCTCCCTGGAGTGCACCTGTGGGCTCCTGAAGTGCCCAGCGATGGCTGCATCAAGCCTCCCACTGAGATTCTGGACCCAGCTGGAGAGGGGCAGGCTGAGGAATGCTCACTGCAGACAAGGGAGCTTCCTGCGCTGAACCTCCCTCTGCGGCAAGCGTGGCCCTCCAAGGGCTCCCTTGGAGGTTTGTTGCAGAAGCAACTTGGGATGAAGTGGAGAAAGGGCCCAGGGAGCAGAGGGAGCCTAGTCCCCTCAGGCGGTCCAGATCCCGACTGGCTAGTAGCTCATACCCTGGTCTGCCTGTCCCTTGGCCTCATCTCCTCAGCTCTGCTCCGCAGGCAGTCCTGGCCTTGGTGAGACTGTGGATTGATTTCGCTTCCTCTGACTTGCACCTTTCCTGGCTCTGTCCAAGGTTTAGCGGGAGTGGTATCTGAAAGGCGACCTCAGATCATCAACTCAAGAATAAAGTCTCTGCTTCCCACACTTTAGCTGCCCCTACCTGCTCCTCTGACCACAAGCTGGGGTGGCTGGAGGGGTGGGGCAAAGAGATAGGTAATACTAAGAGCCTCTGTATAAATAGCTGTCACTAGGCAGTGTGTGGCAAGGTTCCCATGATGATACATCATAATGTTTAAGGAAATTAGACAAGAGAGCCATTGCCATCACCTGGAGGGGTTCAAGGGAGAGTCAAAGCCTAGACACGGGCCATGAGGGGGTGGGTAGGGGAATGTGTTAGCAATCTTTTGGTTGTGAATCAAAAGTCTCAAGGAGTATTGTGTGGTGTGTGTGTGTGTGTGTGTGTGTGTGTGTGTGTGTGTGTGACTTAAAACCAAGAAGTCCAGACAGATTTAACCTGGGGTCTGATCTTGGTTCTCAAGTGATACATTGTGAATCTCTTTCTCTCCATCTCTGCATTGGTTTCTTTATCCCTATGTGTTATCAACACAGCTCCTTGGAGCTCCAGGCTTGCAACCATTTGAGCAGAGATTTCATTCTAGAGATATATTTGGAAGAATAAAGATAAAAGCTTAAAATACAGATTGGTTCAGATAGGAGTGTTCATGAATACTGAGCTATGGGTTTGAGATTTAGTCAAGATTTTAAATACATAGTTAATAACATAGTTAAATTGCCATCTTGGGAAATGACAGTTGGTGCATTGAGGTGTGGACCAGAGGCATAAGAAGACACGGTTGAACAAACTTGGGAAGGATGCTATAGAATTCTATCAGTGAGGGGAGGGTATGTGGGGACCCCAGAGGGGTGTCCACCTCCACATTGTTGGGTCTGGTGCAGCTGCAGGGAGATGAGTCCAGAGGCACAGCCAGGGCCTGGAGACATGCTAAAGTTTGAGTGCATGGCAACTGGGTAGAAAGATGGATCAAGACGTGGGCAGAGGGATGGCTGGGCAGATGGATAGGTATTCTGAGTTCTAGGCCAGGACATGCAAAGGAACTGAAGTTGCATGGAGAGAAGACATAAATGCAGGGAACCCCAGTGAGTATAAAATGAGTGAAGTTGCATTGGGATAAGCATATCAGCAAGGGTAGAGCAGCTGATCCCAGCCGGCCAGAAAAGTGCCTATCACCTCCTAGAAATGCCCTTGGCCTTATTTAGATTAAGGCTCAGTACTTCTCATCCCCAGTCTGCAGAGATTAGGGCTCAGTACTTCCTATCCCCAGTCTGCAGAGATTAGGGCTCAGTACCTCCAATCTCTCACATGCTTTGCATCCGGCATCAGGATATTGTTACTGCTAGAAAATATCAGAATGACTTCCAGATCTGGGAAATTCTGAGTCTTCATATAGTTTGTTGTGTCAGGACAGGTTGGTACCAAAGAATCTTTTCCTATCCACCATAGGACACCATCCTATCTTAGGGTAGGTTAATTGATGGGAAGGGACATTGGGCATTCATAAGTTTCAAATCAAGTCATTGAGTATCTTCTCCATGTTAAATCCTGTGGTATGTACTGGGACTAAAAGCTGAATAAGATGAAATTGTTATCATTCATGATTCTTTTGATTGCAATTACCAGAAGCTGACCCTGACAAATAGCTCCAATGGGCAATTAATAGAAAGACCCTGGAATCCATTGAAGATGGATAGAATCTATGGACCATGGAGAGCAGGCCTGCCTGGGGTCCCCATTTGCCCCCTTATCAGGCATCTTTGAATGATCCTGAAGATCATTGAATGACCCGATGGCTCTCTTTTATCTCCTTAAGCCTTAGTTCCAGAGGGAGCGAGGCAGATTGGCTCAGGCTTGGATCAGGCGTGTGTCCTGGGAGGATAAGCTGGAGGTGAAGGGTCACACAGCTGCCTGTAGGAGATGGACATTCCCAGAGAGAAGGAAATTAACCACTACTGTGCCTGTGACTCTGGTGGCTACCCAAAGTGGCATTTACTACAAAAGATTCTGTTCCTGACTCCTCCAGACTACTCTCACCCTTTCTTGGTCTCGGGGAAATAAGGAAGGCTGACCCAGTATTCCTCTTGACCCCTTCACTTTCACACTTCTGTGGTGGGTTGCCACCCCTTTGGGCAGGAACCATTTGGTCCAGGTAGCTGGAGATGCTCGTCCTCTCTCTGAGTGAAACAAGGCCAACAGACTTATTCCATTGATTTCCGGCCACTTCTAAGGCTGGTAAACCCCACACAGGGCTTTGATGCCACGGGGCGCTCCCTGGGCTGTTACCCACATTTCCTTAATAGCCCCCTTTCAGGACCCTTTGCAGAAACACCGGTAGCCAGTGTATCAACAAAAGCTGCTTCCCCAACCTTTCTTTTATTTACCATCAGTTAAATTTGTGGTCATCTATTTTTTTCCCCCTTCTGGACAGTGTTTCTGTGGAAAGTGGGTCAGGGCCTAAATAGGTCATGCTGGTTTCCTAAATGTAATCCTGAGATGAACTGGGAGGAGGAGGGGGAGGGTGAATGCCTAACCACCATCCGAGGGAGAGGGGAGGTGAGATTAGAGCTCAGGGTCCTGCTTGCAGGGGTGTGAAAACCTCTGGCAACAGGGGAAAGGGGTTCCTAAGTGAACCGAAGGGGAGAGAGCTATGGGCTTTGATCTAAGTGGAGAATGGTGTGTGTGTGAGAGTAGCCCTGGTGCCATCTGACCCGGGTCTGTGACGGCGACAAGAACCGACAAGGATTCTGAGTCTTTCCGCAGCTGCAGTTACAGGGGAGGGTGGAGGCAGGAGATGTAAGGGGCTGTTAAAGGCTGAATTGTGTACCCCCCAAATTCATACTGGTGAAATCCTGACCCCCTCTCCCAGTTCCTCAGAATATAACTCTATTTGAAGACAGGATCTTTAAGGAGGAGATAAAATTAAAACGAGGCCATTGGCTGGGCTCTAGTCCAGTCTTCCTGGTGTTCTTGTAAGGAGAGGACTTTTGGGCATGGACACACACCCAGGAAGGACCTTTGGAAGACACAGGGAGCAGACAGCCATCTCCACACCAAGGAGCGTGGCTTGGGAGAAACCAGCTCTGTGGACCCTTTGGTTCTGGACTTCAGCTTCCAGAATTATGAGAAAATACACTTCTGTTGTTTAAGCCACCCAGTCTGTGGAATGTCTTATGGCAGCCCTAGCAAACTAACGCAGGGGCCTCTGGGGCATGGAGCTATCCAATGGACCACTGGAGGAGACTGAGCAGGGCTGACCTGTGGTCCAGCCTCTGGCTCTTTGTATCTTCCTTCCTGGCATTCCTAGCAGACCTTCACACCGAAGGCTCATTTCATGTCAGCCACCTCTCCTGAGAGAGGGCCGGATGGCTTCATTTTTGTGGACAGGAAAACTAGAACCTTGAAAGCTACTCACTTGTCATTGAACTGAGATTCACTGAGTCCCTTGACTCAGTGTGGCCATCTTTCAAAACCACTCAGGCATCCCGGCTTGCGTCTCGAACACTCTGTGCAGGCATACGGAATGATTTAAGGATGCTGGAAATGGTGTCCCAGAGAGTGTGCCTTGTGAAGCCGTCTGAAACTTAACATTTACTTAGTTCTTCAGGGTACAGGCATTCAGAAGCACCACGGCATCTTTTGGGAGGGCCATGAAGTGTTTTATCCCACTCCAAACAGGTTTTTTTTTTCTTCTAAAAATTTCAGAATCTATTTGTTCCCTGTTAACATATAGAAATACAATGATTTTTTTTTTGGTATTTTGTATCATATAATATGTAACCTTATAGATTTTTTTTGTAGATTCCATTGGATTTTTTACATAAACAACCATGTTTTATTTCTTCCTTTTTAGTTTAGATGGTTTTATTTTATTTTTCTTATGTGATTGCACTGGCTGGACCCCTAGTAAATGTTGCAAAGCAGTGATGAGAAGGGATATCCCTGCCTTATCCCTGATTTTTTGGGGAAACTTACAATGTTTTCACCACTAAGTATGATATCATTACCTGTGAATTCTTCATAGATATCATTTATCAGGTTGGGAAAAATCGCTTCTATATCTGGTTTGCTGAGAGTTTTTTTTTTTTTTTAAACCAAGAATAGATGTTCCAAATACTTCTGCTATTACTGAGATGATCATACAGTTTTCTCTTTCTGATTGTTAATATAATGAATCTCATTGACTACATATTAAAGCAACTCTGTACTCATAGGAGAAAGCTCATAATGCATTATCTATAACCACATTGTTATGTTCAATTTACTAAAATTTTGTTAAGAGGTTTTGCATCTGTATTCATTAGGGGATGTTAACTTGTACTTTTATTTTCTTTTAATGCATTTTTCTGATTGGGCATCTGGATAATGCTGGCCGCATAACATGAGACAGGAAGTTTTCCCACCTTTTAAATTTTGTGGAAGTTTGCATATGAGTAATAGTATTTCTTTCCTAAATATTTAGTACAATTTACCAGTGAAGCCATCTGGGCCTGAAATTTTCTTTTCAGGAAGATTTCTTTAATAGGGTTATTCAGATTACCTATTTTTTTCTTGAGTGAGATTTAGCAGTTTGTGTTTTTGAAAGAATTCTAGCACTTTATCTGAATTGTTGAATCTATTAGCATATAATTAATAGTAATATTCTTTTAATATGATTTTTTTTCTTTTTTTTTTTTTTGAGAGAGAGAGAGAGAGAGAGAGAGAGAGAGAGAGAATTCTTAATATTTATTTTTTAGTTCTCGGCGGACACAACATCTTTGTTGGTATGTGGTGCTGAGGATCGAACCCGGGCCGCACGCACGCCAGGCGAGCGCGCTACCGCTGAGCCACATCCCCAGCCCTTAATATGATTTTAATATGTGCAGAACCTACAAAGCTATAATCTGTTGCTCTCATTCCCAGTGTTGGCAATTTGTATCTTCTCTCATTTTTTTCCCTCATCAATCTAGCTATAGATGTTTGTGGATTTTATCATCTTTTTAAAATTTAATTTTAGTTTTCTAAATTTGTTTTAATTATTATACATTACTTTGATACATCATATATATTGGAGTCTAATTTCTCATTCTTCTGGTTTACATGATATAGAATCCCACCTATTTGATTTTTATCAATTTTTAAAATCAAATTTTCAAAGAATCAGTTGTTGGCTTTTTTGATTTTTCTCTTTTTTCCCCAACATCTTTGATTTGTGCTGTACTCTTTATTACTTTATTTCTATGTTCAGGTTTAATTTATTCTTCCTTTTCTAGTTTCTTAAGGCAGAAGTTGAGGCCGTTGAGTTGTGTCCCTTTTATTCTTTCATAATATGGGCATTTTAGTACTATGAATTTTCCTCTCAATACTGCACTAGTGGCATCCCACAGATTTTAATATGTGTGTTTTCACTTTCACATAGTTTCAAATATTTTTCTTTTCTTTGTTGATACATGGACTTCTTAGAAGAAGTATCTTAGTTTCCAAACATTTGAGTATTTTTCAGAGATATTTGTTACATTGATTTCTGCTTTAATTCCACGTGAACAGAGAACATACTTTTTACTACTTTAATACTTTAAATTTATTGAGGGGCTTGTTTTATAGCACAGAATACAGTTTATCTTGGCAAATGTTCTGAGTATTGGTTGTTGGTTTACTTTTTTTGGAACTGTGGATTGAACCCAGGGGCACTTAACCACTAAGCCACATCTCCACCCCTTTTTATTTTTTATTTTGAGACAGGGTCTCACTAAATTGTTTAGGGCCTAGCTAAGTTGCTGAGGCTGGGCTTAACTTACTGTCCTCCTGCTTTATGCCCCTGAGTGGCTGGGATTAAACCATGCACTATAGCACCTGGCTCTTCTGTGTATTCTTTAAAAAGATGTGTATACTTCTATTGGGTAGAGTGTTTTTTAAATATCAATTAAGTCAAGTTAGTTGATAATATTGTTCAACTATTCTACATTCCTACCAACTTTCTCTCTACTAGTGTTATCAATTATAGTGAAAGGGTATTAAAATTTCTTATGTTTATCTTATGTTTATCTATTCTTCTTGCAGTTCTTACTTCATGTATTTTGAAATGCTGTTCTTAGGTGTATAAATGTTTAGGATTATAACCTCTTGACAAATTGACTCCTTTAACATCATGAAATGATCCTTATTCCTGGTAACCTTATGTACTCTGAAATCTACTTTCTTGGGGCTGGGGTTGTAGTTCAGTGGTAGAAAGTATACTTAGCATGCTTTGGGTTCAGTTCCCCAGTCCTAAAAAACCAAAACCAAACAAACAAAACCCTCCTACATTTTCTGATATTTAAATACCACTCGAATGTTTTTTATTACTACTAACATGATATACTTTCCCCCATCCTTTTATATTTAATCTATTTGTGTCTTTATGTTTAAGGTACTTTCTTATAGGCAGCACATAGCTGAGTTTTGTTTTTTTAATCTAATCTGACAATCTCTGACTTTTTAAATAAATGATGTTTAGACCATTTACATGTAATGTATTTATTATTCAGGATGTGGCTACATTACTTGGAAATAGTGTGATCTTATACATCTTGCTTTTAAGATTTATTATGTAGGGAAGCATTTAGTCTGGAAAGTCATTCTCCACTATTGAGGAAAAACCCTCCCAAGCATTCTACTCAATGAGCCAAGAATTTTGTGCCTTTGCAAGCTGGTGGGAACAGGCACTCTTACCAGCTCTGAGCAAGTTTTGGGTCCTGTTTCCTTTAATCCTGATGGGTAATTCTGCCCCAGCCTTTGTTAGTTTCTTTACTTACATTAAGATTTATGGCAGACCCTTTGCAGATCTCTGGTATTCTCCCTTTCTGAGAACCACTACTCTGATGATCTGACTTGAGTGGAAGCTGAATTGGTGTTCCAGACTCTCAACTATCCATCAGCTTGTATCATGGGCTGGAAACTCTGAAGGCAGTAAGCTGGGGAAGTATTAGAGTTTGCCTTATTTCTTTCCTCTTTTGTTGGGGGACACTGGCTTTATGACTGAAAAAAAATTTTTTTCTCTATTTTTGTTTTCCTTGCTGTTTCACATGGGAACATAAATCTGACCCCTATTATTTTATCCTGGCTGAAAGCAAAAGACTTTTTTTCCAAAATCACTGAGCAACATCTCCAACCCTTTTGCTTTTTATTTTGAGACAGGGTCTCACTAAGTTGTGGAGGCTGATCTCAAATTTGTTTTCTTCCCCACTCAGCTTCCTGAGTTGCTGTAATTACAGGTATGTGTCACCATATTTTGCTAAAAGTACAAGTCCCAAGTTATGTTTTTCTTTTGTTGTTGTTGTTGTTGTTGTAGTTTTTAAATTATTTTTTATCAAAAATGCTTTTTAAATTTCTTTTTTTGTAAATGAGAAAATAATAATTATATGTATTTATGGAGGATAATGTGATATACAAATACATACACACAAGCATTGTAGAATGATGAAAGCTAATTAAGATGTTCATAACCTCAAATACTTATTTTTTGTGGTGAGAACATTTAAAATCCAGTTTTTTAACTACCTTGAAGCGTAGAAAACATTATTATTAGCTATCGTCACCCTGCTGTGCAACGTCACCAGAACCTATTCCTCTGACTTTCTGACACTTAATTCTCTTTGCATTGGAGCACTTTAAAGGGGGCTTGTTCTTACTTTTCCAAAGCCCCTAATGTGCCCTATTTTATTTATTTGGCTCAGTTTCATTTATTGCAATTTACTATTCCCTTTTTCCATTTTAATGTGGAATCCTTGAGAGACATGGGGCATGTCTAGGAGAGTCTTGGTGATGCAGGATGTGGTGGAAAGCTCCATCGAGGTCCCTTGAGGGAGGACAGCAGCATGACATTCTTATCTTTGTATCCCTCGTGCCTGGTACACATACGTGTTGACTGAAGGAAAGAAGTGTCAGAAAAGACGGAATTATTTCTTGGTGGGCCAAAGGTTTGCAGACTTTTAATTTACGTAGGTATTTGTAAATGCTCTCTAAGGGTTTGCAATGATTTCTACTCCCACCAACTCTGTGTGGGACCATCATAAAATATATTTTCAGTATTGAAAATATACTGTTGATTCCTCTGTAAGTCTTTTCTTCTTCAAGTTCAACCTCTTAGGCTCTGAGAAGGAGGTGCAATGGGCTGAGTATTTGTATCCCCCCAATTCACATACCGAGAGTCTAATCCCGGGGGTGACAGGATTTGGAGGTGGGGCCTGGGAGGTACTTAGATCATGAGGGTGGAACCCTTATGAACGGGTTTAGTGTCCTTATATGAAGAGACATGAGTGAGATGATCCCTTTCTCTGCCATGTGAGGTCTCAGGAAGAAGCAAGTCCTTCCCAGATACCAAATGGGCCAGCACTTTGATCTTAGACGTCTATCCTTCAGATCCATGAGGAATACATTGCTGTTGCTTAAGCCATCTAGTCTATGGTAGTGCTGTTATAGCACCAGCACTTAGACAGGTTGTGTAGCAGCTGCTGAAGGTTTACTGCCACATACCCTGAGATCACTTTAGTTAGTATAGTTCCTGGACATGGTGCCTTCCTATGTCTCTCTGCCTTCAGACATTCTTAGGCCTGAAAGACACTGCCCATTTGACCAAGGTAGAAATGATGGCAAAATAACACTCCAAATGTCCTTCAACCCACGAGGGATAGAGTTGGTACATCGACATCCCAGCTGTCTTCTCCCTGGAATCAGTCCTGCCATGTATTCTACGTGGTCTTTGCGGAGGGTTCCCTGGTAGGATTGAGCCCCATTTTCTTACAGTGATGACCTCATTAGCACGTTTTTATTTGGTATTCTTCCCTTCCCTGTTTTACTTCTCACATCCTCACCATATTCCTAGGATTATCTCCCAAATAAACTACACATGCCCAAATTCCTGTCTCTGGGTCTGCTATAGGAGAATCCAAACTAAGGCAGGTGGCTTTTCGGAGGAGCCCTCCTGGAACTCAGAGCACCTCTATGCTGTCTCTGCCCCCCACTCTCAACACAAACATCTGTGTAAGGTAGGAGAGGTGGCAGGGAAAGGGGTTTGGCTGGGGGTCTTGGTTACCAGTGGGCTCATATCCGTGGTGGTCATGTTGACATCTTTCTGTGTTTCTAAAAGTGTGCAGATAATTAGAGCCCAGAGGAGGTAGGCTTTTACCCCTGAGAGGTCTTGGTGTGTTCAGATATTGAAGGGCTGACCCTGGGGACCACAAGCAAGAAAGATGTGGCTGGACTGAGATCTGCCACTCGATTGATTATTTCATTCCCTGCTTGGAACAGGGTTCTTATTAAGTAGAACCATAGTAGGTCCTCTTGTATGCAGATCTGGGTGAGAATGGTCGAGTACCCTATTACCTTTTTGAGATAGGGTCTGTATCTATTTTCTCATTACCTTTTGTAAATTCTTTGTTGAATAGGTAACATATAGTCGTAGTCCTCCACATCCATGGGGTGTCTATTCCAAAGACCCTAGTGAATGTCTGAAACCACAGATAATACTGAACCCTATATACATGTTATGTTTTCTCCTATACATACACACCTATGCTAAAGTTTAATTTATAAATTAGGTTCAGTAAGAGATTAACGACAATAATAAAATAGAACAATTGTGACAACATACTCTACCAGAGTAGCCAGCATCATTACCATTACCATTGTTCTTTGGGATTATTATTAACTAAAATAAGGGTTACATGGATACAAGCTCTAATATCTGAGATGGCTACTAAGTGACTAACAGGTGGGTAGGATTTACTGAGCGAATACACTGAACAAAGGGGTAACTCACCTCCTGTGTGTTATGGAGTGAGGTGGCATGAAATTTCATCAGAATGGCCCATTATTTTCAGAATGGCCCATTATTTTAAACTTGTGAGTTATCTGTTTATAGAATTTTCCATTTACTATTTTTGGACCACAATTGACCATGCATAGCTGAAGACTTGGAAAGCAAAATCGTGGATAAAGAGGGACGTGTATTCATGAGGTTCAAAAATCTTCTCACCTTGCCCTCGTCTACTCAGTTTCAACTCCAACTTTACCCCAGATACCTCCGTCATTATTTCTTAGATAAGCTTCCAGAGTTTTTTCATGCTTATACAAACAAACATGAGTAAAGATTTTTATACCCTGCTGTCCCACCTTGCTTCATCATCTAAGTTATTACATTGTAGTCTATTTCTTCTCACAAGGTATCTTGAAGATGCTTTTCTATCTGTGGTCAGTCAGTATCTTCATTCTGTAATAACTCCATAGAGTTCCATAGTGTGGTTTTACACCATAATTTATTGAACTAGTCCTTATCAATGATGATTTGGGTTGTTTCCAATTTTTTGTTATTATAACACTTCACTATTGCTTCAATTAATAACCTTGTACCTGTGTTATTTTGCAAATATATGAGCATATTTTTAGAATGGATTCCCAGAAATGGGATTGCAGAATCCTAGGGCTTTTTCATTTATAATTTTGCCCTCTTGTCCTCCACCAGGGTTGTGTGAGTTTATTTTATCACCAGCAATGTATGAGAGTAGCTGTTTCTCTCCAGCTTCATCCACAAAGAATATAAGCAAATTGTTGGCATCTTGCCAATCTGATGGGTGAAAAATGGTTGAGTGTGTGTTAATTTGCATTTCTCTTATTATAGTGGAAATTGAGGATCTTTGCATATGCTTAAGAACCACTGTTTTTTTTTTCTGTGAACTCTGACATGCTCTTTCCATTTTTAAATGGACTTTATTCTTACTCATTCCAGTTGTTCTTTTTCTGACGGATTTTGATAGTTTTTTTTTAATATATTAAGAAGATAAGTCTTTTTGGTAAAAGTGGAATTTTTTTGCTATTTATTATTCATCTTCCAACTCTACTGAGGCTCCCCTCTTTTTTGCCATGAGGTAGTTATTATTTAATTTTTAAATTCATATCTATCAACTTTTTTAAAATTAAAATCTACTTATTTTTTTAACCAATTGCCTTCTAGATTTTCAAACAGGTAAGACACCTTCCACTCCAACTTGGTATGCTGAGCATGGCATCAGGAGCAGTTTTGCTTTCTAAAAGCATTAATAGGTCCCCCGGCCCTCCTCCAGATGCCTTTGTTCTCAGATCTCTGGTCTCCTCCTCCCCACTTCAACTTGAGCAGTTTGATCAGGTGAGAATAGTAATTCATACTCAGGTGTGACTAACTGGTAGAATTAACTTTCCCCAAAGACATTTCCATTTTAAAGGAGGAGCTCAGTCCATTGAAATGACTTTCAGGTTGATAAAGTTGGGAGCAGGAAGAGCTGTCAAGGGCATGGTCGTAACTGGCAGTGACAGTGTCCTGGGCTCCAGCCTTTCCCTTCCTAGAACCCCGGGGAAAGCTCAGCTGTGGAAGGGAGATACCCCTGCCATCTTGGACTCCTTTTCTGAGGACAGTAGCTGTGATGCTTACAGGGGCTGGTGCCTGGGATCCTGGGCAGCACTGGGCCAAATGTTCATTAAACTGAATTTATCTTTTCTACTTATCGCTACCTGCCTGTCTCTTTCCTCCCTACCCCATCCCAACCCTCCTAGGCCAGGGTTCCTGTGGAGGGTACTGAACGAGAGGGACTGGGCAGGAAGACGATTCATGGAGTTCTAACTTGAGAAGGAAATTCTATGTTCACTTGGATCCCCAATCTGTCACTAATGGATTGATTGGATTATGTCACTTGATCTCTCTGTCCTCAGTTTCCTCACTTACAGAATGAGAGGCAGGTCTCTTTAAAGACCCTGAACATTTAGATTTCAAGTCAGGCCATTTAGAGACTTGGATCTCTTGGGTGAGGGGGGGCTGGGAATGAAAGTGCTCGGAGATGCTTCACACTCTTGTTCCTTAAACCTTTCCTCTTTATGATCTTAGAGAGTGTAACCAACCCCAGGATCTGCTTCTTCCCTCTGTTCTCCGCCTCCTTCCCCAGCTCTGCCCAGCCCCAGGGGTGTCAGGTAATCATTTACTAAAAGAGCAGTTTAGATCACTGTGATAAAACACCTGAGATAAACAACTTAAAAGGAGGAAAGGTTCACAGTTTTGGAGGTTTCAGTGCATGGTCCGTGGGACTCTGTTGTTTTGGGGCCTGTGGTGAGGTAGACCCTCATGGCAGGAAGCACATGGAGGAGTGAATGGAGCTGCTGGCCTCACAGTGGCCAGGAAGCAAAGAGAGACAGAGAGAGGGGAAATGGCCAGGGTTCCAATTACCCCTCCAGGGCACGTCCCCAGAGACGGCTTCTTTTCCTTAGGTGCACCTCCTAATGTTTCCACCACCTCCCCAAAGTCCGAGAGGCTGGCGACCGACTCTTCCAGAGCCCTTTAAGATTATGTAAAATTGTGGATGGGTAACCGATGTGATTCTGCAATCTGCATTTGGGGTAAAAATTGGGAGTTCATAACACACTTCAATCTAATGTATGAAATATGATATGTCAAGATCTTTGTAATGTTGTGAACAACCAATAAAAAAAAAAGATTCAAACCTTAACATGCATTTATGTATTTGTAATGTCACCAGGTTGCAACTGGTTACTAACAGCGTTAATAGGACAATAAGTTTTGGGTGTATTTTGCTTGGACATTTAACAATTTTATTAAAAAAAGAAATATTTTTTTATGCATTGTTTGCTGCAATCCCTTCTGGTGTCCCAGAGATTCACTGCAGTTCCTGCAATAGTTTCAAGTTCCAAGGTGTTTTTCACATTGGGCTGCGTTTGGGGGAAAAAAAAAATCATGTAGCTCATCCCTTTGTTGGTGTGTCTGCTCATGGGTTCTGGGAAAACCACGAAGAAGTTCCTGCCGTGCTCTGTGATCGTCTCCCATTGGAGATGTGAAGGCCAATTTTTTTGGTGATGGTGATATGAATTGTGTGGTACAGGAAGAGAACTAAAGATGGATTTTGCCTGCTCTCCCTCCAGCCTTGCTAGTGTGGAAAACTTCCAAGTTTGGGATTAGGATAGAAATCCCAGGATTAGGATGTAAATCCTCTGAAAGAGAAAGGATTTCCCCAACTTCACTGTGCCAATCCGGCATCCTGGTTTTGCTGCCTAAATCCATACACTTTTTGCCAACCTTCATTAAATAATGTGCAAAGCCAGGGTGAGGTCCTGCGGGACACAGCCCCGCAGGTGACTATGGTACCAGCATTCTGGTCCTGGAAATACGCCCCCTGGTTCACCCTCTCTGCAACTGAGACCTGCTGGGGGCTCTGCCTGCAGACCTTGGGAGAACCCCCAGGTAGGTGAAGCCCCACTCTTGCTTCCGTGGGAAAGGAGGAGACAGGGAGGCACCTAAGAGGGCAGATTTCTGCCTAAGTGATAACAGGCCTCTTCGTGGACAGAGGCAGAAGTATTGCCACAAGGATGGCATATGGCTGGTGTTTCAGTGGCTGAAAACTGACAAATCACCCTGGGAACAGGAAGGAATATTATCTCCTGACAAGCCTGGTGCATAGTGTCTGTGACAGGCGTGCCTAGAGAGGCCAGGCACACGGAGTCTCATTGCTGGATCTAGAACTGCTCCCTGGATCTTCTTCAAAGGTTTGCTGAAAGCAGGTATTGGTGGTCTGCAGAACTGCCAATCATTGGGATGCTTCTGAAGGTATTCTGAAGAGCAGAGCTTATGGGGGGCTTGGGGTGCTGGTTTTTTCCCCTGAAGGTCAAGTGGCTAAATTATCCCAGGCTCTGTGTGCTAAGCAGCTTTAACTCAAAGGCCCAGATGTTGATAGATCCTTGGCTCCTGTTGACAGGTCACCTAAAGAACCTGGGCACAGGACTGGGGTTGTGGCTCAGTGGTAGAGCGCTTGCCTAGCATGTGTGAGGCACTGGGTTCGATTCTTAGCACCACATGAAAATAAAAACTAAAGGTTCATCCACAACATATATATATGTGTCATATATATATATATATATATATATGTGTGTGCCATATATATATATATATATATATATATGTGTGTGTGTCATATATATATATATATTGGATTTGTGCTTAGGAATGAACCCGGAGACTATCTCCAGGATTAACTGTCTGACACCCTGCTGGGATAAGCAGATTTCAATAATATTAAATAATATTAAAATAGGACTTTGCAGAGCCTTTGCTAGTCAAATGTGGCATACGTATAAAACACGCACAATTCCCCAAACCTACTTGGCCTTGACCATAGCATTTATTATTTTTTGGGAGCATCCCAAGGGATTTATATTCAGTAACCATATTCTGGAAACATGGGTCTTACCCACCTGCAGTGAATTCATGGTAGAGTCAAGTTTTCCTAACCCATGGGCTTTCTGCTTTATCCTTACTACTCAAAATGTGGTCTGCGGACCCTCAGCAGGGAGCTTCATCTGGAAGCTTGTTAAAGATGCAGAATCTCAGGCTCACCCTAGACCTGCAGAATGAAAAGCTGCCCATTAACAAGATACTGGGTGTAGGGGTGTGCACCGAAGACTGACAGGCCCTGCCCTGCTCCACGCCGCTGTCTTCCTGCTTCTGAGCCATGCAGCCCCCAGACTCAATGCAGTGAAAACAATTGCACTAGGTTTGCATTTGGACAGGGAGGCTTCTGGGCCTCTTCTTGGCTTCCAGGTGGCAGTAGTAATCTATACGAGGGAGAGAGGCCAGCTCTATAAAAGGATTCAGAGGTAACAGAAAGGAATAGTGAGACCATGGGGGAACATATAAAGTGATTTAATAAACCCAGAAGGAAGAGGTCCCTGGGTGGGTAGGCACGGACAGGATTGGAAAAAAATGTGAGGCAGATTGATGCCGAAGGCTGGAATGTGATGGGGTGGTGGAGTGAAGCATGGAGCCCTCTAGCCCCCTCCTCTGATCCCCTCGGATGGGAGGTTGGGAGAGGAGCTCAAATGGCGTCTTTTTTTCAGCTGAATGTGAGAAGTCCCTGCCAGATCAGATGTTCAACTTTAAAACAAATGGAGGAAAAACAATCAAATGCAGTCAACTAGAAAAATCCACTTTTCCTATTTCATAAAAAGCAAGAGCCCATATGATAATCCCTCCCTTGGCACATGTTAGAGATTTCTTTATGGTTGCTTTGCTGGCGGCCAATTCTGCCACACCCAGCTGGGGGCCTGGCTGCTTTGACTTCATTTGCTCCAGGTCAGCGTGCTGGTTCCAAACCCGTGGGTCTAGAGCTGAATTTGAGCCGGTTTCCGGGGAGAAGGGCAGGCCTGTCTGTGTGCAAGGGGTGAGAAGGAGGACCCCAGGAGGGCAGGACACCTTGCTCCTTCCCTCCCCAGAGCAGAGGTGTGCACTTCCCAGTGGGGACAGTGGAGGGTGGCCTGTCTGTCTCCCGCCCAAGCCAGGCCAGAGGTGCTTTAAATTCCAGGATTGTGACTTGTGCTGTGTCCCAGAAACAAGCCTAGGATTGGCCCTAGAGATGCTCAGGAATGATCTGTTGAATGAAGTTTGATAAAATCCAAAACCACAAGGATGGGTGGCCGTAGGAGAGTAGCAAGCTCACCAAGACCTGCATTCCTGAGATCTGAGCTTCAGGACTGAATGTTGATCCTGTCCAGCCGTGTGGCCCTGGACAAGGTCACTGAACCTTCCGTTACAAAGTGGTGATTGTCGCGTCCCCTCCCTGGAGGTGAGTGGAGAATTAAATGAGGTCTCATGTGAGTGGCACATCATTTACAGGATTTAAATGCACGGGGGGGCGGGGTGGTTCCTGTCCCCTGTACATGGTGATTCCTACAACACCCTGTTCCACACACTTACCTTCATGGAAGGAAACAAAAGTGAAGGATACGATGTCACTCAGGTTTCACAGGGGCTCAGCCTTGAGGGCTTCCTAGGAGCTGAGCTCAGAGCTGGGTGTGGGTGCCTGGGAGTCAACTTCGACTCCTCTCCCATTTCATGTCCGATCCTTATCCAGCCCCTCTCATTACTTCCTCTGCCCCCAGACTGATCTAAGCCCCCATCATATTTCACCTGGATTCCTCAATCACCTCCTGACTGGCCTCTCTGCTTCCTCCTGACTACCATTAAACTTGATTTGCAATTTCACAGCCAGAATGATGCTGGTCAAACATAAATCTCTTCACATCACTCCTCTACTCAGGAACCTTCCGTCATTCCCCATCTCACGCAGAATAAAGCTAAAGTTCCTCCAGTGGTCTCAGGTCTTCCCACCCCTTGACCCCTCTCGCCTTATCTACTTCTCCTCACTCACTCTGTCCCAACCATTCTGCCCTTGGTGGGCTTTGACTGTGTCAGGCACATTCAGACCTCAGGGCCTTTGAACTTACTATTTTTTTTTCTGCTTATCTCCCTATTCTTCCCTTACCATCTTTATGACTTTGCTTATTGTTACCTTCATAAGAGGCCTTCTCTGACCTTACTACTGAAAGCCCAGTCCTGCTCCCTTCTCCTACCTGGTAATCCCTAACAGCCTTTCCTACTGTATTTCCCTCCATAGTACTTATGGCCATATATTTTATACTTTCTTGTTTGTCTATTTCCAGTGGGCATTTGTTCATTGTCTACTGTCAGCTCCTGGCACACTGCCTGGCATGATAGTTGAAATATTTGTTGAATAAATGAATTATTCAGGTTTTGTCGGTGTAGAACTTTGTTGTGAGAGTTGAGAGATGTATGGAATTTAAAGATTCTGGACTTATGTTGGGCTGTTACTGATCATATCTGAGTAAGGCAACTCCTCTGGGAGGCCATAAAGTGGGGATTGGGGTTCTGTTTGGTTGGTTTGTCTCAAGGATCCTGGGTGAGGATATGTCATTGGGTAGTTTGTCACCACGTTAGCAGCTACTTTCTAAAAATGACTTTTCTGAAAACTTGCTAATTTGCCCATTTTTCCCACTTACCCCCAAGTATGGCAGCTCTCTCCCTTTCTCCCCACTCTTCCTCTTTTTCTTCTACCTCTCCATTCATCATTTACTGAACATCTCTGTGCTGGTCCCCAGCCGTAACTTAGCCTCCTGGGCGGAGAACTAACATGGATGCCTGTTTATTTAGTTTTCAAACCTAAGGCTACAGGCTCCTAGTTTCTACTCTCTTCAGTACAAGGAAAACATGATGAACTTCACCTAGAACCCTGGGGAATCTGCATCCTAACTTCCCAGGATGCTCTACTTGGGAGTGCTTTGGTCTCTGTGGTTCAAACAAAGAACAGCTCTCCCTGACACCAGCAGCTTCTAGTTAAGTGTGTGAACCTGCTATCCCCTGGCTTCCAGGTGGAGTCTTAATGTTGCTTAGTAGCTTTGTGTCGTGAGCAAATTACCTTACCCCTCCTAGCTGCTGGATATAAAATGAGAGCAATTGAATCCACCTCTTGGGTTTGCTATGAGGACTAAGCAGATCGTGCGTATTAGCACTTAGCATAGAGCCTGGCATGTAGTCCACCATTATGGCCATTGAGATGTTGTTACGAGCAACCCTCTGGTTTACCTTTCCAATGGACAATTCCCTTACATGGTATCTGTGTGTGTGGAGGTGTGGAGGAATTTTCAAATTGTCATTGGATATTCATCAAAAAATAAGTAGGAGATTTCAAGCTTCAGGCCATCAATTCTGCAGTTTTTGGTAGCATCTCAGTTCCAGATTAAATCTACCCCTATAATAGATTATAATCCTTAGATATTTGGAATATAAAACAGGCCCTTTGGTTCCCTGTTGTGCTATGAGAAACAATAATAGTTTAAGATACAACCCACAGGCAAGCCTCTGGATAGGGTCAGCCCTCTGGCTCTTGGTCCATGATGTCTTTGAGCGAAAAGTTTGTGAAATAGAGATTCCTGACCTCCCACAGGGTCACAGGAAGGGAAGGCAGAATCCTTTTTGGGGTAAATTTCCATTTAGCCTGAAGGTGCAGATCCAGCAGCCCACCTTCCCAGGCAGTGGGAATCACCCTCTCCTCTGTCCTTCAGAGCCCTGGGGCCGTGCCTCTCTCATAGGGCCTCATTTATGCTACAGTTCTATTTCCATGCTCCCTTCTCACGACACTGTCTGCTAGTAAGTGTTTGCTATTACTTTTATCATTTTCTTCCCCAATCCTATTACATGCATTTCATATCTGCCTATGTTATTTTCTCTGTACCATCCCACCTCTGGTGTTGAATGTTTGATGAGGGTAACAGCTGAATATGTGTAGCAGATGGCCCCGGGCACTCCTCCCAAGTGGGACTACCAGGTGGCTCTGCGAACACACCCATGTGATACCTCACTGGGCCTATTGTCTCTCCTCCTCGCTTTGAGAACCATTGAGAATCATGGCTCGAAGGCTCTGGGAGTCAGTTCATGGCTGAGTAGGAGAATCTGGCTTAACATACAGTACTAGTTTGGCTCTCTAAAACATCCCCTGAATGGAAGTGACCCCCAACCTGCTACCAAGACAACCAACCAGCATGGCAAGACATAGTGCAGCACAGTGGTCCTGAGCAAGAGCATCGGAACCAGCCATCCCGGGTTTGAGTCTCACCTTTGCCACTCAGTAGCTCTGTTAATTACCCTGAACCTTTGCATCTGTTAAACAGAGATAATAGCAGACCTCACAGGTTATGATTGTGAGAATTAAATGAATTAATACCTGTAAAATGCTTAACAGTGCCTGGCATATTGTAAGAGCTCTGTAGGTGCTGGTTGTTGTTATTGTTGTTAGTATCACTGGAACAGAACTTGGTAAATTTACTGCATGGATAAGCAGAGAAAAGCTGTCTAGAAGTTAGAGCTCTCTGCAAATGAGGGAGGGTGGAGTGGAGTGAAGCAAATTCAATTTCTTCTCCCACATTCATTGATCTGATAAGTCAGTCCTCTGGAAGGAAGAAGCAGGGAGCAGAGAAAAAGAGGTCAGGAGTGTTCTTCCTCTTTATGGAGATTTGATGTTGAGGCCAGGGTACTCCCAATATCTGCCCTGCACCTGGTACTGTACCTGGGTACAAAGAACCATGGCAGAGATGTCTCCTGCTCTCTTGGAGCTTGCATGAAGTGCAATGTTATCTTGTTTCAAGATATTTTTTTTTGACATTCAAACTATACTGTATTTGCTTTATGGAGACTCATAGATATCTTAAAGAAGAAATGAAGCACAGATTTTAAAAAATAAACATACCTCTATATCATAAAGTTCTTGTGGGATTTAAATGAAGAAATGTTTAAAAATGTCTGTGTTAGTAAGAGAAGCAGATGCTTAAGAGATGTTATTTGCATCTCTATATGGGCAAAACACTTGTAAATTCTGAACATTTTCATGGTAGGTTATAAATCCCAAACATTTTCAAAAAGCTCTTTTACACATCCAGTCTTTTTTTTTTAATTGTTCTAATTAGTTATATATGACAGCAGAATGCACTCTGACACATCACACATATATGGAGTATGACTTCTCATTCTTCTGGTTGTACATGATGTAGAATCACACCAGTCATGTAGTCACATATGTACATAGGGTAATAATGTCCGATTCATTCTACTTTCCTTCCAACACCATACCCCCTCTCCTCCCTTCACTCCCCTCTACCTAATCCAAAGTAATTCTAATCCCCAAAGTAACTTTCCTAGCCCCACCTCTCACTCTTATTGTGAATTAGCATCCACATTTCAGAAAAAAACAAACAAACATTTGATCTTTGTTTTTTGGGATTGGCTTATTTCACTTAACATGATATTCTTCAGTTCCATCCATATATCAGCAAATACCATAATTGCATTCTTCTTTAAGGCTGAGTAATTTTCCATTGTGCATATCTTCCACATTTTCTTTATCCATTCATCTGATGAAGGACGCCTAGGTTGGTTCCATAGTTTAGCTATTATGAGTTGAGCTGCTATAAACATTGCTGTAGCTATGGTATCCTGATTTTTTAAGCCCTTTGGGTATAAACTAAGTAATGGGATAACTGGATCAAATGGTGGTTCCATTCCAAGTTTTCTGAGGACTCTCCATACTGCTTTCCATAGTGGTTGCATCAATTTGCAATCCCACCAGCAATGTATGAATGAACCTTTTTCCTCGCATCCTCACCAACATTTATTGTTACTTGTATTAATAGTTGCCATTCTGACTGGAGTGAGATGAAATCTTAGTTTTGATTTTTATTTCTCTAGCAGGAGACTGGGACCATGGAAAACCTGGTTTGATGTCACTTGCCTGGATTTGATGACTTACAGTTATTTTCACTATTGATTCTACAGGCCTGTCTCAAGCTAAAGATGCCCCAGGATCTTAGAAGGGCCTATGACAGGTCGGTTTGGGTCAGTATTTCAAAAGACACTTGCTAAATGTTGAAATTCCAAGAGATCAAAATCCCTGAGGTATAAAATCCTGAAAAATAAAAACCTTGAAAATAATAATTCTGGAAAAAAAATTAAAATTCTTTAGAAAACATTTCCTTGCACTTGTAAAAGAAGACTTACTTGAGACATATATAAAAACATGGTAGAAGACTTCAAAGGCCACTTTCTACAATAAAATATTCAATAACACATTTTGTAAGCACAAACACTCAGGTATACTAACAATAGCCACAAGAGTCCAACAATTATTTATGAATGTGGTCAGTGGTATGAACCATATTCATAAATAAATAGGTTAAAAAGCAAAAGATCTAAATACACATAACTATGGTTGATGATTGTGTGTGCCAGCTTTGTAACTTGTCATCTGAAATACCATGACAGACAAGTCTTTTGATGAGATCAATCAAACTAAACAGGTCATTACATGTATGCAGTTGCTGAAAGAGCCAACATCTCAAGAATTTTATCTCGATCCTTCACAAATGCAGATGTACAAAAAGCATGTCTGTTTGTTTTATTGAGGAAGTTTCAACCTTTTTTTACTCACACACATAATGCTTACAAGTCAACCTTGTGATAATGTACTTCCATGGAGTCAAATTTGAAAAAAAAAGTGTAAAATAAATTAGAACTCCAAGTCTTTACACAATTTAAACTATAGTAATGAAAATGTTGCAAAGATGAAGTGAAATTTACAGAATAGTGATTTCTTTAAAAAAAAAAAAAAAACAATATTGGCAAGTTAAGATGGTGGGAAAAAAATAAACAAAAAACCTCCCATGAAAACTTAGAGGAAAATTCAACATGTTAAAAAGTGCATTGCAGGGGTAGATGATGCAGGGGTAGATGATGAACCCTTCCATGGAAATAGTCTGTAAGAGTTGGTCAGCTTTCATGATCATTAACCATATTTTGAGATCTTGCATTGCAGTGAATAACTAACTACCTTTTTCTTCTAGATCATGGGTCCCCTCGGAACATGTTCACATTCATTTTCTACATGGGGCTGCTCTTTTTGAAATTCTCTGTGATTCAACATACAGTGACCATTCCCTATTAAATTTTCCCATGTTTTGTGTCACACTTTTACACTGTTTGGGGCACACAGAAATCCATTCCTCATATATTTATTCACAGACTACAGATTTTGGGGAAAACAATACTGGTGATCAAACAGCAGCAACACTGTGCAAGAATCTTCTTATCCTACCATGCACATAATTTATTTTCAAAGCAGTCAGTAACTTTGCTGACTTCTTTAGGCAAATGTGGCATTTATTCATTAAAAGTTTCTGGAATTTCATCAGCTGGAATATGCATTGTTAAAGTTAAGTTTTCATCATTCTCTGGAGTTGGAGAAGATAATGCTAAGTGAAGTTAGCCAATCCCCAAAAGACAAATGCCAAATGTTTTCTCTGATATAAGATGACTGACTCATAGTGGGGTAGGAAGGGGGAGCATGGGAGGAATAGACGAACTCTAGATAGGGCAGAGGAGTGGGAGGGGAAGAGAGGGGCCAGGGGGTTAGCAATGATGGTGGAATGTGATGGACATCATTATCCAAAGTACATGTATGAAGACATGAATTGGTGTGAATATACTTTATATACAGAGATATGAAAAATTGTGCTCTATATGTGTAATAAGAATTGTGATGCATTCTGCTGTCATGTATTTAAAAAATAAAATCAATTAAAAAAAGTTTTCATCACTCTCACAATGCAAATGCATCCTGCTGAATGGAAGCAACAAACTTTGTTGGTAACACTTTGAAAATCACTTTGGAAGCTTTGATCACACCTAATACCAAATCTACCATTGTGGTTTGTGGATTCAACTGAAAACCACTTTCTTTTGTAAAGTCCACCAAATCTTCAAATAAGCATTTATAAAATACATTGCCTCTTCCAGTTATTAATACATAGAGATAGTGTACAGGCACTAGAATTTTCAGATCTGACAGGGACGTAAATTGATGTCTCGATAAACTCAGTGGGGACAGTTTCACAAGTGTTATTCTTTAGCTAAAGTGAAGCATGGGTGAGTTTTTCTGTTAGATTTAGTGGCAAATGTAAGAAGTCTATCTTTCACAACAAAGCACTAAGAATGGTTCAGCATTTAGCATGTTTTGTAACACTGGAGGAACCCCGGAATTAGCATGTGTCTTTGGTTCAGAAGGTTGCTGAGCTTGGGGAATTCTTTGTATTCTCTGATGACGGGAGTTTTTTGAAGGCGAGCATGGTGCTAGGTGTGAGAGAGCAAAAGTTGTATGTGATTAAGTAATTTGGCAACTATCCTGAGTACAACTGAAAATGCACTAATCTCTTCCTTAGAATTTGGCTAATATATATTTTATATTACATATGTATGTATTATATATGTATATATGATATATATTATATATAATAATACATATATTATAATATGTGTATTATATACTATAGTCTCAAATACTTGGCTAATACATATGCATATACAACACACTATAGTGTACATTTATATATATGACATGTATATCTCATATATATATTTTTCTCAGTGGGAATTGTAATTTAGGGGATTTTGACTTTCAGAATTCCCAATGATTAGGATTTTCAACTTAAAAGATTATGATTTTTGAGATTTTTGCTCTTTAGGGATTTTAGACTAGGGATTTTGATCTTTTAGTTTTCAGCATTCAAGATTCTGGCATTCAGAATGGTGTCTTTTGGGATTATGATTGACACTGACAGCAAGCACCCATTTTATGGCTTCAGAACAAGCAGAGAGGGCATTGCAGGCAGAACGGGTTCCTCTTCCCATCCCTTGAATCAGGATTCAAGGATTATGGTTTCCTATATCCATGCCAATGGTGAATGCAAGTTCTGTTTTATGGATGAGGAAACAGAGGCCCAGAGGGCTAATCACTGAGCCCCAGAGCTCTTGTTCAAGACCACTCAGCTCATGAGCATTAGAGCTGGGATTCAACCTGGGGTTAAATCTATTTGATGCCAAAGCCACATCCCTTCTACTGTGTCACCTTCTGCTTTTCTATAATGAGTCACTTCTTGGGTGATCCCTGTGCTATTTGCAGGAATGAGAGTTATTATAGGTAACAGTGTTGATTGTAATAATCAATTAAGCCACCAATTTTGTTGTTCTTATTGGCCTAAATGAAAACATATGTGATGAAAATCAAGCCAATTTGATCCTGAAAAAAGGAATAACAATGATTCTAAAATGCAGCGTGTGGATTTATGTGAGGAGGTGCCCACTGTCCCACTCTACATTCATTCATTTCCCTGGATGGCCCAGTAATAGAGGTGTTTGTAGGCACACCTGCTGGAGTTGTGCCATTTGCAGTGATTTGAAGCCCAATAATAAAGTATCAACCGTATTGTAGCCACTCTGCTTGGTCCTGTGTTGTGGGTAGTATGGTCTGGATTCCTCAGTCTTTTGGGAGTTTTTGGCAGGAGGGAAAAAGTAAGCCAAGACTGTCTGGTGAAACTGATACAGCCAGCACTTCAATTGTTGAGCCTGCCCGGGGCTTAGAAAACTGGCTCACAAACTTTGGTGTCCTGAAACATTATCTAGGAAACTGGCTAAAATGATGATGTCCAGGCTCCATGTTGGGAGGGTCTGGCTAGAGGCTGAGGATCTGCACGTAATGACTGTCTGGTGATTCTGATAGGGATGGGTCATGGAGCACTTTAAGATCAGTGGCTCCAGGTCTGAAGATGGCCACATCGATGCTAGAGGACTGAACTTCTGAAGGAGCCTCCAGTATAAATAGTCACAGGGCAGCAGGCTGGTGGGTGCTCTCAGACCTCTATCCTGGATTTAGGGCTGGGTTTCATGGGTGAACTGGCATAGAAAGGAGAAGTTGGGGCCGAAGAGCAGGCAAGCTGGTAGTCACATGGTGGGATTTGGTAGGAAGGTTTTAGCCCATGGCTCAAAGTGGTCCTGTCATCTCTGACATTGAACATGGAGTAGGTCAGTGGTGGTATCAGCAGATACTAACGGGAAGCTGTCACCCTGTAGCTCATGGCAAGAAGCCAGATGAACAGGCTTTGGGAAAGTTCCTTTTTCCAGGAGGAAGAAGTTACCATGATAGACTTTCTACCATGTTTAGAATGTCTGCCTGCAGTCACCTGGCCCTTACCAACCCCTCCAGCTCCCTGGGACTCTGTCCCACTCACTCCTCATGTTCTAGCTAAACCAAAGAACAGGGTTCTTTCAAGATGCCAAGGTGTCCCCCATCCTTGAGGCCCTTCCCAAATCTGTTCCCTTTGCTTGGAGACCTCTTCCTCTGCTGTACCCATCACATGTGATTTATTAAAGGGGTCATGACCCTAAGTATCCTCTCTCTCTCTTCCAACCCACGTATTCACAACCCCTTCAAAAGCAACGAAAGGAGGCACCAGTCTCTCCAGTGCTGTGGGTCCTGCAGCCCTTGCTGGACCTGCTCCAGGAACTCCTATGGTTTCACTTCTGTTCCTGGACCTTGGGTTGGGTGGCAGTGGGGAAGAGGGCATATAGAGTTCAGTTAAAACTGGCCCAGTCTTAGGAAGGCTAGAGAAGCAGAGGCTGATGGGTGGTCCCTAAGGAGTCTGAGATGTCCCAAGGGTTGATCAATTCTAGGTGGCGATGGCCTAGAAGCACGGTGGTTAGGAGTCAGGGGCAAGGAATGAGGAAGGCCTGGAGGTTAACAGAGGCTCCAGCACCTAGAGATCCTAAGTGTCCTTGTACTGCTAGTGCCTGCTACACAGCCCTTTACCTGCTTATATACACACTCCTGCAAACACCTGTGGGTGTGGGTGCAAGTGTGTGTGTGTGTGTGTGTGTGTGTGTCTGTGTGTGTCTGTGTGTGTGTGTACATGTGAGCACATACAACATACAAAGGGTTAGGACAGCCCAGGAAACATGCCCAGGAGCTTGAGGAATGTCTCAGGGCTCCCAGCTGTTCTGATGGATCCACAGCGGGTGACCCTCATGGTCACTACTGATTGGCTGGCCCCAGGTACTTATGGCTGCACTATCCATGGGCTCAGCTGTATCTGTGACAGGACAGGCAGATCATGTTCACATGCCTGTCCTCTTGTGCTTGTAGACGTGACAGGTGAATAAGGTCTCCATGCACGTCATTTGGTGGATGGGAGGGTGACTTCTGCTTTGTCTTTCTGTCTTCTAATTTCTTAGACTACCTCTGCCACTCCTGCAGCTTCCTGACTCATTCTCTGTTCAGTTCTCACTACTCCAGACTCCTGCTCTAAAGGGGCTGTTCCCTGTTCTTATCTTGACTCACCCTCCTGACCCTTATCTCATTTATGGGTTATTTTTCTCTCCCCCCTCCCCGCCCCCACTGGCCTGTGTGCCGTGAAGGGGTGAGGATGTTTCCTTGTTCACCGTTGCCTTCCCCGTGCTTTGGGAATGGCATGTGGTGACTCTCATTGGCTCCTTGATGAATGAAGAAATGGATGAACAAACGCTGAGCCGGTCCTTAGAGAATCAATAGGGCTTTAATGGAAAAATAGTTGGCAAGTCATTAAAGACAAGGGAAATCGTACCAGTGAAATTGCAGAAAGGAGAAGTGGGATTTGGCATCTTTGGGATCAGTGGGGTACATCTCTGGGCTAGAGCACGGAGCTTGTGTGGGGGCGCATGGCGACCTCTTGGGAAAGGCCAAAGGAGCCCACGCACACGGTTAGAATTCTGAACTAAGAAGGTGAGGCTTCATTCACAGGGCAATAGCCAGCCACTGGAAACTTCTGAGCAGGGGAGGGATAAAAAGAGTGGGAAGACAGCTCCAAAGGTGGTATCCTGGGTGGATGCAGAGGGAGAATCCGGGGAAGGGAGAAGCAGGAGGGGGGTCTTGCAGCAGGAGCCCAGGCAGGAAGCAATCGTGTCCTGAAGCAAAGTAGTGACAGTGGGAGGAGAGAGGGAGAAACAGATGTGAGAGACTTCGGAAAGGAAGAAGAAATGGCAGACTTTGGTGGCTGATTGAATGTGGGGGCGAGGGATTTTCTCAGCCATTCAAGGGGAAAATGCTGCCCCCCCTCCTCCTGCTAACTTCAGCTCAATGGCAGGAGCGTATCAGCAACAAAGAACTGGCGGGATTGGAGTCTGGAAGCATCTGTACAAAGTAGCATACAGGCAGCTGAGTGTGAATGGGGAAAAATTTGTATCACTAAATGATTCTATTGCAAAATGCGGAAGGAAACAAGCATTTAAAAAAAAAATTTAAATCTGCTGGGAACAAGGCGCCCTATCCCTTCCAGTAGCTGAATGGCTCTAAAGGAATCTGCTCTCACCCCCTGTCGTGTGAGCTGCACATCCTGAAAAGAGAATTAAAATAATGGCCAGAGGCAGCCATGGGAGATTTGCTTTGAGCTCTTTTGGTCATTGGATCAACCTGAACTTCAGCTGTGTCTGTGATGGAACATGATGTCCTGCTAAGATATATAGACTGTCAGATTAAAACAAAAGATGTATTAAAGCTGCAGCTGGCCCACCCACAGCAGCCGTTCCACTAACTGTGAGGTGTATTGGGTACTAACTATAACTGTATCAAGTTCTGCAAGGCACTTGACCTTTCTGGATCCCCATCTCAGCAGTAAACATTGGAGTCTGGAAGAGATAGAAGCTCTGTTGTTTTTCCCTAAGCCAAACTTCTGTGATTCTAGTTCCTGATGGAACCTAATGATTCCTATTGATTTTACTCCAGAAGCCGGAGTCAAAGCTTTCAGGGGAAAATCGTTTTCCCCATGGAACTCCAGCACTAAACAACCCTGGTTCTCACCTATTATTCAGAGCCATTCACTGAAAGACTCTTCTTCTTTGGTGAGCATTCATTGTCTTCATCTTCCACCGAGTTTATATGTAGGGTTAACATAATTTTGATAGAAATTCATATTGGATTGGCCCAGCAATACAGGATCATGGTTAAGAAACCAAGGAAGATGGAACGTGGAGATGTATGTCCATGGGCATGAAGTTTCGGTTATGCAAGATGAATAACTTCTGGAGGTTTTCTGTACAGCATGGAGTCTGTAGTTGATAACTCTGTACTGTATACTGGAAATTTGTAAAGGGGCTAAATCTTAAGTGTGCTCACCATACATTCATGTAAAAGATAACTGTGAGACAATGAACTTGACTGTGGCAGTCATTTCACAGCAATTATATATTGAAGCGTCACACCGTATACATTAGATAGAGACAAATTTTCATTTGTCAGTGATGCCTCAATAAAGTGCAAAAGCAATAAACCAAACCAGAGGACAAGGAATCAGGTAAGTAAATAAGTGTGATTGGAACTCAGAACGTTTCTCCAAGGCCCCTGTCCCACACACGACTTCCTGCTGGTAACTTTGCATCAGTGACTGTGGCTACCATAAAAAATATCACACTGGGTGGCTCAACCCACAAAATTTCTTTTCTCACAGTTCTTGGTTGGAAGCCCAAGGTCAAGGTTTTGGCCAGTTTGGTTCCTCTATGGCCTCTCTCTTGGCTTGCAGATTGGTGGCTTTCTTGCTGCCTCCTTACACAGTGTGCCGACCCTCCGATGTCTCTTCCTCTTCTTAAAGGACACCAGTCCTGCGGGATTAGGGCCCCATCCTTATGAACTCATTTAGCCGTAATTATCTCTTAAATGTTTTATCTTTGTGTATCATCACGTGGGGATTAGGACTTTAGCAATGCATTTTGGAGGAATGCATTTCAGTTCGTGAATTTGCTTTGAAGATGAAATGAGGTTACATGAGGGAAGAACATGCCTTGAACAGTGTCTTTCATACAGTGACTGCTCAGTTACTGTGGTTGTTGCAGTTATTTCTCTTTGGTGTGGACATAAGGTAAGGACTCACACTGACCATTATGAGATGCCATGAACTCCCAAGGAAAATTATTCCTCTTCCTGTGTCTCTACTGCTACCACCATTACCACATAAGCCCCGCCAGCTCTTGCTTGGGGTCCTGCAACACACAGCCTCTGACTGTTCTTCCTGATCCCACCCTTGGTCCCTATAGCTACATTGCTACACAGGTACCATCTTGTCTCATATTTCAGCTGGTGTCCCTCAGTTTCTTAAAATCCTCTGTTAAACTTTGATTAATGCCCAACTCCTAAGCATGGCTCCCAAGCCCTTCTCCAACCAGCCCCTACCCTCCTTGCCTACCCTGTGTCCTATCAGGGTCCCCTTTGCTTACTGTACTTCAGCCATAGTGGTGTCCTTTTAGTTTCTTGAAAATCCAGAACAAATTCTAGTGGGACTTTGTATTCATACTTAATTCTCAACTGCTCTTCCCCCAAATATCTGCTGGGTGTAAGATCTTATTTTGTTTATAGCACTTACTATTGTCTAAATGAGCACATCTTACTTGTTTGTTTATTATTTTTCTTTCTCAATAGACTGTACATTCTAAAAATGAAAGAATTTATTTTCTTTGGTTCATTATTAAAGCTCCAGTGCCTGGCATAGAGTATAAGCTCAAAGCGTTATCGCTATATTTGAATGAATGAATGAATAAATAAGTGAGCTTGAATCTGGAGATTCAGAGAAGGAAGGGACTCTGCAGGATAAACATCCCCAAATTAAGGATAAAGATCATACTGGCAAAGTGCACAAAGGAGTATTTATTTTTCTCATATAAGCTTTATTTGGAATGCCTATTTGAGGGCTGAGAGCAAGCTTCTGTATCTTGTTCTTCATAGTGCAAAGGGCACCATGACATAAAGAAAATTTCCTAAGATTTTGAGATTTGGACTACTCTTGCTTTTTATTTAATTTATCCTAGATGAGTCACAGAACCTAAGTTTTACCTTTCAGCTGGGTTTTTTTTTTCCAGTGCTGGGGCTTGAACCCAGGGTGTTCTACCACTGAACTACATCCTCAGCCCTTTTTATTGAGAGACAGGGCCTCACTAAGTTGCAGGGGCTGGCCTTGAACTTGAGGTCTCATCTTCTTGCCTCAACCTCCTGAATAGCTTGGATCACAGGCATAGGCCAATGTGTCAGCCTCTTCTGGTGACCTTCTGCAGTTATTCTTGTACTGATGGCTTTCAGCTACAGGCCTAGCCCAGCCAGGCCCAGTTATTATGCTATCCAGACTAGAAACTAGTTTGTGAACTTTCCTCCCCACTTTCCCTAGGGTGATATTCTAAATATTCAACAACCAGTAGAACAATGACATTGGCCATTCAGCTGTAAACAACCAGTAGAGCTGATGTAGTATGTTTTGCCTGAAAGTCAGCTCTGACTACCCCATCAATCCTCTCCCTGGTAAATGGTTTCATATATAATTTTCCCTATTGCCACAGGTGAAGTGGCTGCACCCACATGCACCTACAGGCTGAACTTTCCCTTCCCACCTGTAGCACCCTGTCTTGTCCTGTGAATTGCTTTATTTTCCCTTTAAAGACAGAGTCCCTATTTGTTTCTTGGAACCTAGAAGTCTGCAGAGTACACTCATTCAGTATTTACTAACCACCTTTTTTGTATCATATGCTGCGCTAGATTCTAGGGGGAGAGTAGTATCCAAACACACATACTAGTCACATCCCTTACAGAATGTCCATTCAAGAATATTCCAGTATTTCTGCCTGGTTATTTATAAAGTATCATTTTGAATAATGAAGTTATTAAAATATTAGGGATGGAGTGAAGAAGGAGAAATCACTCTTGAGATGAAAGGGCGGGGTCTTCTGCTTAGCTCTTGCCAAACTGGACTTCCACCCCAAGCAGTGAGGCCTTTTCCCTCCTAGCTCTCATTGCCTGGGTCTTGCCCCTAAATGCATCATACACCAGGAACAAACTGCATGTATCCTGCTGTCTAGAGGGGCTGACCCCACTGTGCTGGGCACTGTGGATACTGATGCTGACTCAAGTCATTTTGCATTTCCTCTGGGCCATTTTGGACCTGATCTAAGATTCTCATCTCCTAAATCCTTCCTTCTTCTTTTTTTATTTCCCCCCAAATACTAGGGATTGAACCCAGGGACATTCGATCACTGAGCTATGTCCTCAGCCATTTTAATTTCTTTTTCTAGAGCTGGTATCTCCCTAAGTAGCTCAGGCTGGCCTCAAATTTTCAATCCTCCTGCCTCAGCCTCCAGAGTCTCTGGGATCATAAATCTGTACCCCTCTGCCTGGCTCTCTACCTTCCTTTTTATTTTTTCTCATATGCTGTTGGCAGAGTGCTGAGTCTCAACATGACTCAGTGGAGTTGCTCCATGTTTTGATAGGTACAGAATCCAGAGTTCTCTTGCCTTTCCTTCTTTCACATAAGACATCCTATGATGGCACTAGGAAGTGTGCACCTGCTCTTTTACAGGTAATATGAGCCACCTACTTTTCAAGAAATTCTATCAGACCCCCCTGTCCTACCCTGCCCCCCAGAGGCTTGCTCTGCCCTTGTTCTTTTCTGCAAACTCACTTGCTTTTGGTAATTTTGTGTCCTGAATCATGACCAGATCTGGTATGCGTTGTCCTTTGGTTCTTAATATTCTCCATTCCATCAGTCAGTAAAGTGTTGCAGCTAAGAAGGTTTCGGTGCAAATAATGGAAAATTCAATCCAACTTGGCTAAAGCTGAAAGGAGGAATCTATTTGCTTAGGAATTAAATGGTTTGGGCAAGGCTTTAATTAGGACTTAAATGAAGTGACCAGATCCTGGCTTCTCCTCCTGTTTCTTGGCTCTTGTTCCTTGACATTGGCTCCATTATCAAGTAGACTTTCGTGGGAGAATAGGACTATGAATGTCTTTCCTGGAAGTTTTCTCACTCATATTTTCAAGAAGGAAACTTGATGGGCCTGATTTTGAGCATGTCCCCTTTTCTTAACTAGTTGAAGGCCACAGAGTAGCCTGGCCAGTCGGGACTCAGCTGCTGTTGCTGGGGGTGCAGCCCCTCTCATCCACATTGCTAGGCTGGAAAATTCAGGAAGAAAGGCAAAGTGGGAGTAGATGCTTGGGCAGCAATGGCAAGTGGCATGCCCTTTGCCTTGTCATTCCACCCTACCTTCCAGAACTGATCTGGCAGCCAGTATAATTTGTCTTTCTTTTTTTTTTTTTTTTGATATTGGGGATTGAACCCAGGGGCACTTAACCACTGAGCCACATCCTTGGCCCCGGCTTCTATATTCTTTTAAATTTAGAGACAGGGTCTCATTGAGTTGCTTAGGGCCTCGCTAAATTGCTGAGGCTGGCTTTGAACTCACGATCCTCCTGCCTTAGCCTCCTGAGCCACTGGAATTACAGGAGTGTGCCACTGCTCTTGGCTAGTATAGTTTTTCTGAAAGTTTTGTGCATACTTTTAGTTTCCATCCTGTGAGTTCTTCTAGTTATCTCCCTGCACCTCTCTCAGAAGAGGACATACAATCAATCAACAAATATATGAAAAAATGTTCATCATCTCCAGCAATTACAGCAAAAATAGGTGAAACAACCCAGGTTTGTCAAGTCTTGGGGATAATTTTATGGAATTTCTTTGATGATATCTGTGGCACTTGCCATAATCTATATCCTTTCAGTTTCAGTTTTATCCTAAAGAGATTTCTTAGAATCATTAGAAATGTTCTCTTCTAGACTATAATTTTTCTTATTAGAAAACAGTCCCAACTAGGTCACATGACCTGCTCAATGTCACATGGTAATACCCAGCACTAGATATCCTGAGCTCATTCTACGGCTGCCACTGTCCTTGTAGTTATAGTGGGTGGTGGGTGTCCAGGTGGCAGCAGATGCCATGGCTGAGTGCTCCAACCCCAGGTCCTACCTATTGTCTTTCCAGTCTCAGTGGAGTTGCTAAGGCCCCCATTATGGAATTATACCCATTCTCTCTTTTAAAAGGAGAAATATTATTTTATTATTAAAACTGAGAAATTAAACACCACATTTTTCTAGCAGATCATAAAAGAAACACAAGTCAGAAGTACAGTTATATATTCTCATTTATTAATATAATTATATTAATATGTATATTAATAGAATTAATAAATAACTTATAGGTAAACTAATATTTGCCACATTTGCAAACTTTGACTAATTTTTTTCCCCTGTGTTATCCTTAGATGTCCTTCCTGTGATTTATAAGATTCTTCAGAATATCAGGCAGTATTGCAGCTTATTTTGGATGATGGCATTCCCTCACTCAACAACTATTTGGTTGAATTCTTCAGATTGGAAAGTCACCTGAATAGGTACTTTTATTCTCAGCTAAAAACCTTTCGGGGACTTGGGTTTTCTTTTTCTTAGTCTTCCATTCTGTGTGATCATGGCTATCACAGTAATGATAATATGCATATATATGTATGTGAATGCATGTATGTGTTTAATGTACACATGTAGTCACACATACTCTTAGGTATGTTAACTCAATATTTGCAACAATCCTGTTAGTAAGTATAATTACTACTACATACATGTTTTATAGAGGAAAAAACAGAAGTCCAGGGTAAGTCCCTGGACTTACCCAAAGGCATCCATCTGGTAAACAGTGGACCTGGGATTTGAACCCAAGTAATCTGGCTCTAGAGTCCAGCCCTAACCCTCTACAGATTGAGAAATCTCTAATAGAGACTACATAGACTGCAGAGACCATGAATATTTGTCTTTTTATGTATTTATTTTGGTCTGGGGATCAAACCTTGCACCTTGCACATGGTATGCAAGTGCCATACCACTGAGCTACACCTCCAGTCCCTGAATTTGTCTTTTAATTAATTTTTCTCAAATAAGAAGAGGACAGTTTTCTACTTTCTTGTAAAGAAGACTAAAACGACACTTCTATTTCCTCTTTACTCAGGAGAAATCACTAAAATAATTTAATAAACAATTGTTGTCAACTTCTGGCTATGTGATCCTTGAGCTGTCCACCCACCCCACTCCTACCCGCACCAGTGCCTGTTTTTAAGAGAAAGAATTATTGTTGTAAAAAATTTTTTATTGTTATAATTAGTTGTACATGACATAGAATACATTTATGCATTCTGATATACATAAATGGAGTATAATTTCTCATTTTTCCACATGTTGTAGAATCACATTAGTCATGCAGTCATACATGTAATAAGGTAATAGTGTCTGTTTCATTCTACTATCCTTCCTATCCCTATATCACCTCCTATCTCCATATCCCCTCCCCTCCCTTTAACCCCCTCTACCTAATCTAAAGTAGCTCTATTCTTCCCTAACATGACTCCCCATCTTATTGTGAATTAGCATCCGTGTAACAGAGAAAGAATTTGGTTTTTCCAGATTGGCTTATTTCGCTTAACACGATATTCTCTAGCTCCATCCATTTACTGGCAAATGCCATAATTTCATTCTTTCGAGAAAGGACTATTTTTAATAGTTTTCAAATACGTCTCTGTCAGATAATTCAGTGCAGCTTGTCCTCACCCAGAGCTGGTTTTATCTGGTTGTCTGAACAGGGTTTCCTCTTCCTGCTGGTTGTGGTCTTTGGCTCCTGAGGAGGCTATGCAGCCTGGAATGGCATAAGGTACTGGACAGAGCACTGAAGCACCAGCTCTTCATGCTTAGGCCCTTCTCCAGTTTGTTCTTTAGTTTCTTCATTTGTTAAAAGAAGAATTTCAAACAGATGATCTCTCCAGCTTGTTCAACTCTAAACACTCTATGTCTTAGTCCTCTTTTTTAGTGTCTCCCACAAATACATTGGATCTTTAAAAACTTCCTTGGGTGGTAGATAATAGAAAGCTTGATGATAGTGGGTTAAATTGAAGTGGGTTATTCTCTTCACACTAGAGAAGCTCATGGAGCAGGGAGTGTTCATGGCCAGCACAGATGCTAATGGCTGCCATCCAACACCATGGCTTCTGTTTTCCTGCCTCACCATTCATCATATGTGACTTTGATCCTCAAAACCCCAAGATGGTTGCTGTACCTCTAGGAATTGTGATCAGGCTCCCAGGTTAAAAGAAGAGGGAAAAAGAAAGAAGAGGAAGTGCCTGTACTAGGGAAATGGAAGCTTTCTTCAGAAATTCCCCACCCCCTGCACTCTGCTTTTGTCTCATTGGTCAGAACCAGGCCACATGACTGCTCCTAGCCAATAGGAAGTCTGGGAAGGTAAATGTTTTTAAATGAGCTTGATGTAGTCCTGCGCGTATCATGGTCGCTTCTTTGTTAATTCTAAAAGCAGACAGATAGATGAACAGATAAATGAATTTCTTTCATTCTCTCTTTTCTTCCTTAATGGCTGGGTCCTGGAGTGCCTCTGGATTAGCCTCTTTTATTGTTAAAAAAATGATGGGTTTCTATTAGTATTTAATTATTAATAAAATAATTAGCCATTAATTTATACACAAAGTTATGAACAGTTAGACTAAGGAGTTCAAAGATTTTACCTGTGGAGGGGAAGGGATGGGCATGACTTACCACAGGAAGGTAAAAGGAGAAAATTGGAGAGACATTATGCCTAGCAGTGTTTGGATTCTAATTTCAATTTAGTGTGTCTCTTGGAAGGTGTAACTTCAGGTATGGATCACAGTGTATACTATTTTATCATATAAAATTAAATAAAATGGGAACTAAAACATTTGCATTCCTTGGAAATGAGCTATTTAAAAAAGTAAATGTGAGATAAGATATGTATTCATTAATATGGATCCTACTGAGGAATCACTAATTTGGAATTTGTCACAGTTCCCACAAAAGTTGGATTTCAGAGGGACCCTTTCATTTTTTTTAAGAGAATGAAACATTTGCTGGCTCTTTAATAAGCAGTTTTATATTGCAAAAGTAAAAGGAAGAATAAGTAGAATTTTTCTCAGCTAATTCAGGATTTTTCCTTGGCAACATTGTTACCTTAGGTCTAGTTTTATTTTTATTTTATTTTTTCTGAAAAGTGAAAAAAATGTTTTTCTTTAAATGTTTTATAATTCAGACTATTGGATGGATTCAGACATAAATCTCTATTTACATATTTCAGTGAGTTCTTGCTGCATTATTATCCCAATAGAAAGATCCATTGCCAGACTTTCAGGATTCACTTGCCTGCACAGGAAGAAAGATAACTTTCTGTGGGCAGCAATCTTCCTTTCCTTCCCACTTAGAAGACATCTTGGCCAGGTTTATGAGCTCGGTCCTTGGTAGGCTACAGAGCTTCTGCGTTGCTTTTCTTACTGCCTGTGTTTTGAGATGACATATGCAATCTGTCCATCATTAAGAGTGGCATGTAGACAGGTGTTCAGTAGATGGCAGTCATAATTGCTAAAGGCTGATGATAGAGTGATGAAAGAAGCAGGACCTGATGTCTGACACTCTGGGACTGGGATTCCAATGCTAACAATAGCCAGGCGACTTGTTTCTCCCTGATCCTCAGTTTCTCATTGGAATGATGGTAACAATAATAATACCTACTGTTAGGGTTGTTGTGAGGATTAAAGGAGATTTGATAGGTATTAAAGGTAGATTTGGTGTCACATGCAGGCTGGCATGTACTGAGACCCCATTAAATGGTAGTGACCAGTATTTTGTTGTCAATGTGGATGTATATCACTTGTAGATTGCAATAGATTTGAATTTGTCTTTGCAAACCAAATCAGACCTATGCGACACAGGATGTGCCCCTGTGTGCTTGCTTTCCTGTTCAGAAGTTGGGATGTTTGGAGTCCCAAAGCTTAACACTGAGCCTACCTTCACTGTGGAGGATGTTGGCTGACATTGAACCAAGGGTCATTTGGGATAGGTTTCATTTACCCTCTGATGAAGGCAGAGAAAAAGATCTGTGGCTGGTAACTTTCTAACACCAGGTGGCTCAGTTGTCTTGAGAAATCATGATGTGCATTTTGCAAAAGGCTCTGACAGAGACGCTGGCTTGCTCTCTGGCCTCTGCATTCTTTCTAGATTTTTCTGTGCTCCATATCCTGTTCAGTAAGTGTGCCCATTTACTTATAGGAAGAAGACAAATCCTCTTAGGAATCCTAAGACAGTTTTGAACAAAGAGACCGAGTGTTCACACATGCTGCTGAGAGAGAAAGCACTCTGATGCCACCCTGGGAAAGAGGTATAGATCTGCTATTGATTGCCCACATTTCCCCTTCCACATTAGGCAGTCAGCTAGGTGAGCACCACTCCTAATATGATTGGTGTTTAACATTGGCATCGTACTTTGTGTTTTTAAAAAGCTTCAAAAATCAATTCCTCATTAACCTGATTGAAAGAGAAGTTATGCCTCCTCTGCTCTGTTCTGAACGGGACATAGATCACTGTAGATGCTCAATAAATAGTAAGCATTTAATCCTCATCATTCCTCCCGCCCAAATAGGTCACTAAAATTCATTTTCTTAGGGATGAGGATCTTCCCATCGAAACCAGTGTTGCTTTCTATTAGTTGCAAATGTTCTGAAATATGAAGGCTCTCTCACAGATGATGTGAAACCAGCCCAGTGGCCACTTGGTTTGGGAGGCTGGATATGGGGTTCCTTTGCTCTCAGCACTCTCGCTGGTAATCTCTGGATCAATGGAGTTACTTGAAATACATGGAACCGTTTCCTACCATTGAGCAGCATCTTCCTAGAGGGATGAAGCTCTATAATAGTTGACAGGAATGTAGGAAGGAAAAACCATGGGGCACGATACTGCCAGACTTTTCACTTATGTGCGCACACACACACACACTTACACATACACAACATATACACACACTCTCTCTCACACACACACAAATGACAGAGTCACATCCTGTCTAGTCTTCCTGATGGAATGATATTTTGAACTTTGGAATACTGACTTACAGTCTTTATTCCTTTGGAGCTTCCATAACAGGATCGCACAATTTGGAACATCTACTCATTCAGCCTTTCAGAAAATTTAACTGCAGAATAAATGATGCCCTTGTGCCCAGGTCTCAGAGGGTGCCACTTAACCATCCTTTCTGGCCCCCAGTGTTCATTCCTCAGAAGTAGGTTAAGAGGGTGACTGAGCTGGTGATCAGACTCAATCTGGAGGGGAAGATCCATCTGGATAAGTTGCCTGCTTAAGGCTTAACTTCTCCAGGGAAATGCAAAAGCTGAGCTGTGGAGGCGTTTTCAGGCCGCTGCTGTGGTGCAGCCTAAGCAGCGAATAATACACAATAACCGTTGTTTGGTTACAGAGAGAACACTGATAAATGTCTGGCCATCAAGGTCAGACCACAGAGAAGGGAGCAGCACACAGTTTTGAAACAACTGGCTTAAGATTTACCAATAAATGGGGGCACTCTCTTATGTTCTGGTTTAATGCTGTTTGGACAAAGCCTGAACTCTGAATGAAGGGTTAGAGTAATAAGTACAACAACTTATTTTAAGTCTTTCATTTGTTTCTTTGTCTGCCAAATGGGTTTACCATCTATTTGAAAAGATCCATGGAGGATGAATTCTTTCCTTTAGGAATCCAAGCATATTTTGGTAATGATTTTGGTAATGATACCATTTCACACCACAGGGATGTCTTCCAGGAAAGGTTTCTGGGGGACTTTTGGAATGATAATGAAACAAGACAATATCCACATGGGCTTAGAGTTTTCTACCTTTTATTTTTTTTAAATTTTTATCAGAGGGAAGAAAAAAAGGGATAGTAAAGGATAATTAGGGCAATCAGTGGTGCTGGATGTCCAGAGTGACACAGGACCGTAACTAAGGACCTAGGTATCTCTCTAAGCCTCCCAGCATGAACCTTTTGATGTCTACTTATCCCTCTGCAATCCTTTTTGGTGGTCATTTTTCTGTGAGGTGTCATATAAGTCTGTCATGTCTATCTAGGGAAGGCTAGAGAAATGTCCTGCCAAGGAACCCTCACATCTAGTGTCCTTCTCCCACCCAGACTGGCTGGGCATTCATCCTGGATTACAGCATGGAATTAATATGTCCAAGGTTCTGGAGAAAACTGCATGGGCAGGAAGAAGGGACAGCACAACTCCCTGGCATTGTGATCCAGGTAGTTGCATTCTATCCAGGGCCAAGGTCTTCTGTAGCTCACTGATCATCAGGATGCAGCTGAAACTCTGTTCCTGTTCTTACCACTCTCTCTGCCTGGGGTGCCCTGATTTCTCTTTTCTTAAATACTTACATCTAAAGCTTTGTTCTCCATTTTCTTTGTGAAGCACAGGCCACGGCATGTATTACCCACATTATATATCTGTCTATCATCATGTTCTGGGTTATAGAATCTATTCTGCTGTCATTTTATATCACCTAATTATAAGACAGAGTGACTAACACCAACTTCCTAGGTACATGGGAAGGTCGATTTATGTGAAAGTGATTATAAACTGTCAAACTATTACAACCTGTGGAAGTCTACCACTGTTTGAAATATTCAGTTTTTAATGAGTAGGTCATCTCTCTGATAATGGTCAAAAAATTACCAAATGCAGAAGCTGTTTTTGCATTTGGTCTTCTCCAAAAGTCTAGTACTGTGTCTCCAGAGAACATATGCCCAGTAACCGTTGGTTGGTTGGTTGGTTGGTTGGTTGGTTGTTTTCTGTATTTAATGTTCTGCCATCTGCTGAACCATTACCAGACATATCCCATGATGCTTTCCTGATGTTTAGATAGACAGGGAGCCCAATGAAGTGGGGATGAATTCTTTTTAAAAGGTTAGGTGGTGATTGACTGACTAGCTTCTTGACAAGGGAAGCGTTTTTCTCTTAGATCATTACAGATGCACCTTTCAGGAGCGTGTTTTTGAGAGGTACAGGCTTTTATTACCATTGAAGACATCTAGTGGCTTCAAGGCTCATCACAGCTTTGGGATACATGGATAGATCCAGGACCCCCACATCATCCATGCAAAGCCCAAGAAGCCCAGGGTGGAATTCCTCCAGGTGCCTTCCCCTCCATAATCAGGACTTAGTTACTCGGGAGAGAGAAATACTAGAGAAGAATTTCAACACTTGCTGCATTTGTTTCTCCTCTATTTGAAAAGCAGGTTATTTAGCTATGGTTTACATACAGCAAAAGCACACCCTCCCACCCCCCAGGGTTCACCTTATCAGTGAAAGTGTAAGAGATGACAACGATGCCAGGTAGTTGTACTGTCCCTTCTTCCTGCCCATACAGTTTTCTTCTGTTACTGATGTTGGTTTAGGCTAAAGATAATTCAATTGGCGTTGCAACTATTCCTGTTCTGTCCCCTCTACCCAGCCCCCGCCCCCTCAGCTGATATGTTTTTAGGTTACATCAAGTGAGAGAGAGCTACCCCTAAGTTCCAATTTGCCAAAAACTCAAAGGTCATTCTATAACTCATAGTAATGCTATGTTTCTTTCCTCTTTCCCTTTTCTTTCTCAGTAGAGTGCAAAACTTTTTGTTGTGATTGAGTGTTCTGGGTGATTACCTCTCAAAAAGATCAGAGATAGGGCTGGGGATGTGGCTCAAACGGTAGTGCGCTCGCCTGGCATGCGTGCGGCCCAGGTTCGATCCTCAGCACCACATATAAACAAAGATGTTGTGTCCGCTGAATACCAAAAAAAAAATATATATATATATATATATATTAAAAACTTCTCTCTCTCTCTCTCTCTCTCTCTCTCTCTCTCAAAAAAAAAAAAAAAAATCAGAGATGGTATGAATTGAGCAAGAGTGAGGCACCAAGAAAGGGAATACTTGGTTCCAATTTAAAAAACAAAGTGATTTTCTGGAAATTTTAAGACTCACTGTAAGAATACACAAGTTCTGTTTTCTTTATGGCAAGAACCTTAGCTCTTCCTTGCCAGTGAGGTCTTCCCTGTCTGTACCTCCTCTACTGTCCCACTTTGGGGAAAGCCTCAGCTATGACATCATAAAGCAATTTGGGCCCGGGGCTGATTGGTCCCTGAAAGAGAAGTTCCTACTTGCTTATAGTACCTGCAACCCCTGGGGACTGCCCTGGCCTTACAGCCTCAGTTACTGTTATTGTTTCTTCTCCCTACTCTTAGATATCTTGTGATGGGAAACACGAGAAATTACATTTTAGATGGGGTCATGCCTTTTTCTCTCCTCCTTCAGAAGGTTTCTTGAGTGTAGAGTAGGATTTTTCAAAAGAAATTCACTGGGGCCTCGCTCAGGACCATGACCCTTTGTAGTAGAATGGCATTTGGCACAATGCAGGTCTGTCGTAGACTGTCCACTGGGGCTGGTGACCGCGTACACAGGAATGTCTTCATTACAATGCTCAGTTGCCACTAGCGCAGTCAGAATGACATTATGCATTGTGGCCCCAAGTTAATGGAAAGTGACTTTAAAAAAAACCCCACAAACATAATAGAAGCTGTAATCTGAATGAGGGTCAGGCCCTTTCAAAGTTGTTGTTGGAAGTAATGCATTCGATCCATTGATGCTTTCCCCAGCCAAGCAGTGGAACTTCTGATGTGAGGTTGCCTTCAGGGTCTGTAGCACATTTAAAAAAAAATATAAAACATTTATTGTATTTTTTTCCTGATAAAAAGTTATATAGGGTTCTTACAGAAAGTTTAGGAAGTACAGAAAAACATAAAAAGTAAATTATCCATAATTTCGTATCCTAACATGATCTCTGTCAAAACTGACGTGTATCTTCCTGGTGATTTTTTTTTATTGCACCTGCAAATGTGGATGTCAATCTACACACACACACAGATGCACATTCACCCGTTGAATTGGGGCTAGAATCTCTATTCTGTTACTCAGGCGGCCTAACTATACTTTGTGGAAACTGCTCTAAACATCTTCCAAATACATTTCTTAAAGGGGATGGATTTTACACGGGGAAATAGCTAGAGTCATATAGAGCCAAGCCTAGGTATCTCTGTAATCAAACTGGCTAATACGTTTTGGGAAAACAAAGACACTCATGTGACTAAAGAGCAATAAATTTGGTTTTCTCGAGTGGATCAATCTGACTTAATGTTATATCCAAAAGCAGAGATCCATGAACGTGTTAACCAGCAGTAAATCATCGGCTTAAGTATTTAGATTTCAAAGGTGAAAGTTTGAAGGAAAAGACACTCTTTAGTTACAAAACTTGTGTTTAAAGGAACATGGAACCACATTGTCAGGCAAGATAGGATGTTTTCTCCCATAGTCTTAGGGCTTTTGTGTTTTAGGTGGTGTGGGGACTAGGGAGCACCCTCTCTTTTTTGAAAGCCATATTTTGCAGGATCTGAACCTTTCTTCATTGGCCAGGGTGTTAGTCTGTTAAGACTGATCCTTACTTGAGTGTTAGCTGGGGTTTGGTCTCTTCTGCTTCATATCATGCCTTCATATCATATCCTTGCCCTGGGGAAGTCAAAAGGATGGGTAGAGAGGGCTATAATGTTTTAAACAGTAGCAGGTAAGCACATTACCATTTACCCATCCTGAAATAAGGAAGTTTCCAATACATTCAATCACAGACATTATTAATTGAACACAATTAGGATTGCTGTGTAAAAGAAGACAGAATTCATCAGGTAGGACCTTGGACTTTACTTTCTTGTCACCAAGGTCTATTCTACTGATGAAGATCTCTTTGCTGGCCTCTTGCTGAGATCCTAGCAGGCTAGATAGAGCTTTATCAGGGCCAACACTGGCAGCTTCTTGCATATCATGAGAAGAGACTTAAGGCCAGAAATTAATATCTTGGTCCTCAAGCTTGCCAATCTATTTTGTCTCCAACAGATGTATATGTAGATGTTTGGGGAAAGTGGGAGTCCAGGAGCTGGCCTGGCTCTGGAATCTCTCAAGTCTAGGGAGATAAATTTCTCTGCCTTAATTTCCCTGATAGGTTTTCTATAGACTCACCCAATCTGTTCTCCAATGCTAAGACTCCTTTGGTTTTCTTTCCTGGGGCTCATTCTTTGTGGAGATCCAGATTCCACTAACTTTTATTAAGCCCCTATGATGTAGCAGAGAGAGTGAAAGGCTGTTTCACTTGTATTCTCATTTATTCTCACTTCATTCCAATTTTACAGATATGGAATTGGAGTTTAGAGAGGGTAACTGGACCAGCATCATGTCATTGATTAACGGGGGAGGTGAGGTTTAAATCTAAGTATTGGATTTCATGGCCAATATGTGCTCCACACTGCTCTCCTCACATCAGCACCTCATTGCTCATTCCTCCATTCAGTCCATTTAGCCATTTGTTTGCTTATTTATTATTGTTTCCTCTCTTAAAATTTAGGTTCCTTGAAGACAGAAACTTCATCCTGGTCTCACTGAATTTCTAGCACATAAACCTCAGCCTGTATTCATTCTATATCAGTTCTCAAGAACGGTTGGTTTTGTATTATGCAGCTGAGAGAGATCGTGGGTATTAAAATGCAGGATTAACTACTTTTTAGCTGAGGGACTGACCAGTGTCTCAACTTCTCTGTTCCTGTTTGTATATTTGTGAGGATTAAGATGCTTAGAATAGAAGTTGACTCATATAAACTAAGTTTTAACTATTCTTAACTACCTGTTGAAGGAATAAAATGTTTTGAGTGCCTACTATGTGCTAGACTAGGGAAAGAGCAGTCAACAAAACCTTCACTGTCTCGGTCCCCATGGAACTTAATAGTCCAGGGAAAGGCAGGGTTGGAGAAGGGGATACGTTTTGTGAGGAGGGAGCTCAGGGTGCTGGGGAAGCATGCAGGACAGGGTTACGGGGGGCTTCCTGGAGTAACCCAGGTGTACATGGAGGCCAGACCCTGACAGAAGGAAAAACATGTGCAAAGTGGCTCAAAGTATGTCTCCAAATTCTTCCATTCCACTCTGCCTTTCTTTGTGCCTTAGCTTATCTTGTTGGGGTGGTGTCTTCTTGGGGTCCCTCCCTGGTTCCAAAATGGCCTTATATGAAGACAGCCAAACACCACATGCCTGGTTTAGAAAAGGAAGAAAAAGTTTTCTAGACGTCTCTGTCTCCCCCTCAGGTCTTATTGTTCAGAATGGCATCACGTGCCCTTCCCTAACCCCACCACCAGCAAGGGGAAGAGTTCCAAGTGGGCCTGGGCGGATCAAGATTAATTCTCTGGGGTTGGGACCTGTTTCCCATCAATCTGCAGTTGCCTGATACTAGGATGAAACTCAGTTTACTCTAGAAGGATGATGGGACCTGAGGTGCGGATGCTACTGAGTCAGATACTAAGAGAAACTCTCCCCCAGGGTCTCCTTTGTGCTCTGAACCCCTTGCAGCTAGGGAGATGCTGACCTGAATATCTTGTCCCCTCAGGAGGGCATAAGAACATTGTGACAATGTTCAGATGGTTTTAACCCAGAGAAAGAACAACAACAACAACAACAACAACATCTCTGAATCTGCTTATTGGACCATGCATTTCCATTTTCTAGAACACTCCCTCACATTTTAGTGAACTTGGGTATATGTTTGAAGCTTTTTCTTTCTATTATACAACCAATTTCTCTCCCTAACTTGATGGGGTGGTTGAAGGTAGGCATCTGTGTCAGGAGGTTAGGCTGGTGTAGGGTGGGCAGGAGGAAAAGACAGGTCAGGGGCTCATGAGGTCTTCCATGTTCTTATGGGGTAACTCCCCTCAATGGAGCAATCTCCTGTCTCCAGAGCCCTGACACAAATTGGGAGCTCAGCCCAACAGGGTAGCCTTTCAAAGGAAAGCTTTTTGATGTCCCATGTCCCCCATCCTTCCTCTAGACATCTGTAGCCCTGCCTGTCTGCAGACCACTCATTTCTTAATTTACTGGGCCTACAGTCCAAACCTAGAGACCCTGGCCTGCTCCATTCAGTTTCAGATGCCCACAAATACAATTCCTGCTCCTTCTCCACTGAGGAAGAGTAGGACAAGATGATTGGCAGTGACTAGAACTAATGTCTGTGGGGGCTGTGATATAGCCTCATGATCTGCTGATTTTATTTTAGCTTACTTGGTTCATCTGCCTGGACTGCACACCTTCCTCTCCAGGTCTACATTTCTGACTCTCTGTTGTTTTAATGAGACCATTAGAACTCCTAGACTGGTTCTCTGCTTTGCTGCTTCTCCATCCTGGAGTGAAAGGGTCCAAGGGAGATCCTGTGTCTCCAAATTCAAATTGAATCCCCTTTTCTTCAGGCAGGAGGATGAGTGCACAGCCTAGTTACTCCTTGGTCAACCTGTGGGCCTGAAGGTGTGTTTCTGGTCTTTTTCAACCTCATAACGCTTTGAAGATTTCAGGCAGAGTGACATTGGCCTTGGGTGACAGAGACATTGTGATCCACACTATGGAGGTGGGGTTCATTTCATCCTCCACATTTCTGCCTGGCCTTCTTAATGGCCAGTGCTGTGCATTACAGAGGTGATGGCCTGGGGTGACAAGTACAGCCTGGGCCACTAACCACAGCCAAGTCCCTTGGCTCTTGCAGGCCCTGTGACCTGGGCCTGCTGCTTCATCTCTCCATGCCTCAGAGACGAAGTGCAACCTTGCACTATATACCTTTTCCTGGGAAACTTCCAGCATGTAGCCCCTTGGTGTGGCATGGCGGTGTCACCTGCTAAGCCAGAGAGGAAGGGAAGGAGTCCTCCTGTCACAGACTGGCTTCATGCCTTGTTTACAGTGTATTTTTATCTCACTTTCAATTTTACTTTTTTTTTTCTTTTTTTCCTCCACTTCTGAAATTTAAATATTTGATGTCAGTTCAGTTATTTTTATGACAATCCTTTTTCCCTTCCAGAAACAGAAAGTGAGAGAGAGAGGGGAGAGAGAGAGAGGGGAGAGAGAGAGAGAGAGAGAGAGAGAGAGAGAGAGAGAGAGAGAGAGAGATACAAAACCCACTGGGGCATCTGTCTCCCACTTTTAATTAGTCCCTTTTTCTTTTGCCTGACAGTAGCCGTAGTAACTGCAGGGTTTCAGTTCTAAACCCCCAGCCCCTCACCATCCCCCCACCCCCAGGGGTCTCCAGTGCTCCCAGCCACTCCCACACCGTCCCACTCAGCTGCAACTAGGAGCAAGGTTTGGGTGAGGCAAAAGACTGATCCTGCAGCAAGCACCAATTTTGTTTCCTGCCCGTTCATTTGTTGTAGACAGCTCCATCTAAGGAAGAGCTCACCTCAAATGAGAACCACCTCCAAATATTCCTCTTCAAGGCCCACATCTTGAGCGAAGGAGGCAAGGTTGGAGGCCGGTGCTATGTGGTCTAGCCCTGGTTTCCCCTCCCAGCTGAGATAAGCTCCTTGTGCTCAGGCTCCATAGTGAGGAGGGACTGGAAGGGCAGAGGCCACTCTGGTGGGAGGGATGGGATGGACTTCAGAGAGATTCTCTGGTTATTTATTCCTCCTCCTAGTGCAGCAGACTTTCCTCCAAGCCCTTGTAAATAGAAGGTCATTGGGTTTTCTTTGTCACCAGTCTGGTCCTTAGGCCTATAAGGAAACAAAACAAAACAACAAAACAAAACACTGTGCCCCAGTTTGTAAGCCCCTGTGCAAGCCCTGACTGCACTGAGCAGTGGGCCCCTCCCTTCCCACCTGCAGCCCAGGTGAGCCAGAGGAAGGCATTGCCTCTGGGCCAAGAGCAGAGGCCTCGCTCACCTTGTTACTATGGAGAAGGGGACATGTGTCTTTTGTAGGGATGGTGCATTTTCAAATTTATGTTGCAGCCCACTGTATCTTGTGAAACAGGAAACATATAGAGAAGAAATTTTGCTATCTTTCTTGGAAAACATAATTGATGTTCTAGAAGGTTAAATAACATGCTCAGGTTAATGCCTCTAGTTATTGGCTGGTCTTGGGCAAGAACCCAGGCCTCTTTCCACTGCATCCCATTGATGGAAGGGCCTGGAATCCCAGTCGAGTGATACCTTTGCTTCTTCACATTGTCTGCACAACTGCCGTGCCCCCTCCTCACCGCTTTGTTCTTTTCTGATGGTCACTTAAATTCTGTGTCCCATACCCCATCAAGTCCTGAGCTGTGGACAAGACCAGGTGACCTGGGGTAGTGGACCCTCAGGTGTTTGGGGAAAAATGTATGAGCTGGGAGGTGGCTGAGGAACACATGCTCCATATTAATCTTTATTTCAATGAAGTTGTTTGAGTTCATGCTTTATTGCGGTGCTTTAAAATAATGTGTTTCTAACGGTGCCCCCGGGGGTAGCACTTGCACTTTTGAGATCCTATTGCTGGAGTGGCTCAGGAGACCAACCACAATAATAGAAAATGAGGCACCCCCTGGTGCACCATCTGAATTTATAATAGCAATTTCTACATTGCCCCCAGGCCAGCTCTGTTTGTATTTGAGAACATGCAAGAGAGCTTGGCGGTGAGGGGGTGGCTCCTCCCTTCCTGCCCTGTTTTGATCCAAGCTCCTCTTTAACCTGGTGAAAGGTCCTTCCTCGGCCTCCTCTAGTGGCTGTTGTTTTTAGTCTCAAAGGAAAGGGCCCCTCCTGGCCGCTTTGGTTTTAGTGCGGGCAGGGAGGCGATGGAGGAAAGTGGCCTCCGCCTGTCTATCAGCCACTTCTCCGCTTCCTCCTCCCGCCTCTCAGCACCCTGTGTGCAAAGCTGAAAGTCCCTCGGAGGCCTCCTGTGCCTTCACCGTCAAAGCGGTGAAATATGAAATGACAACATAATGAAATGGACTTGGTCTCATTAAGATTCCGAATGGCTGTCGTTTTTTTTTTTTTCTTTTTTTTCTTCATCTCTCCAACTCAGCCAGAGACCCACACCACCGTGCAGAAGGCAGAAGTGGGTCAGTGCTGCAGGGCTGGGGGTGGGGGTCTGGCAGGAGAAGCAGGGATAAGGGGCCAGCGTGGTTCAGGCTGGGACAGCAGGCCCAGGGACATATCTGGGGATTGAAGAAGAGCTGAATCATCCATCAGAATTTCTGGAAACAAGAACACAGGGTTCGGCTGGTGCCTTTGGAAACTCACCCACACAGAAAGCTTTTCTAGACCCAGGAGAGGGACACGGGTGGGATGGTTATATGAAGACAAGAAATCCCCATCTCCTTGCAAACTGCCTAGTGATTTCAAAGCAAATGCCCTGAAAATATTTGATGTAAAAAAATGAACAACAGCACCCCCTTTCCTTCATCCAATAAAAATAAGCCCTGCTTTATAAAATGCGTAAGCAGTGTGTGTACAAGAGCTAGACATTCTCCATGGTATTGTGCATGTCATTTTGCCTCATGACAGAAGCCCATGAGCAGAGTCAGGGCCATTAATTTATTCATTCATAAACCAGGCATTACTGACTTCTTACTAGGTGCCAGCCATTGTGAGAGGCACCAGAGATCCCCAAGAAGAAGAGGATTTTGTTTCTACCTTCAAAGACCATATGGTCCTTTGTGTGTGAGTCCTGGGAACAGGACTTCATCTCTTTGTTTTCTTTTCTGGTGTAGACAGGGAGCTCCTTAGGCCAGTTGATCTGTGAACTGCTCTCATTCACAAGGAGTCTTCGGGGGCTTCCTGGAAGCAAAGTTTAAGCCATTGGTTCTCCTCCGAAGAGAAGTTCAATGCTTTGCCCAGAGACAAGACTTGAGGGCATCCAGGAATCGGCAAGACCATACCCAGCACAGACTTTAGGATCTAAAAGGGAAAGCTCCTTTGAGAGGTGACCACAGGAACAACCTGCTCTCACAGAGGTACATAGGAAATTGTTTCCCCAGGATTCCTCTTACCATGCTCAGCTGCCTGGGCACTCAGAGGCCACTGCACTATGGTCCAAGGGGGCCTGACTTCTGCTGGTGGAAAACCTTGGTGTCATCCATATGGTGCTTGTGCTGCAGGAATGCAGGATGCTAGAGTTAGGGGGTCATAGACGCCTCCAGCAAAATTTACAAGGAAGACCTCGGAGGCCAGGCAAGGAGTAGCAGGGTGAGAATCCCTACAGACAGCCCCTGAAAGATTGATATGTGAAGTTGTAACGATGAAACCAAAGCTGGAATGAGATCCCAGACACTAAGAGATACCTGTAATGTGGAACATCTGTAGGGGAAAGCTTCAGAGATTGAGCAGAGCTGAGCCAAGAGAGAGGCCACATGGGCTGTGGCCAGGAAGGCCAAAGGGTCAGGGCTGCCCAAGCTCTTTGGAGACAACATCTCATTGCCATGTGACCCAGATGCGGGATATGGAGCTACAGGAACCAATGTTTGACCAGCTGGGTTTCAGTCTTGTTTTGGTCCCATCCCTTCTTTCTGTGTCCCTAGTTGTTCCTTTTGGAATGGATGTTTACTCTCTGCCATTGTTATTGGGTATATGTAATTTTTTTTTTATTTTTGCTGGGACATGCAGCCAAGAACTTGCTTTGAGTCTTGGGGAAGATTTTGGAGTTGGACTATGGGGCAGTGCTGAAACTGTGGGGACTCTTGGAGATGGACTGAGTGCATTTTGCATTGTAACATGGGCATGAGCTTTGGAGGCCAGTGTGTGTGTAAGGGTTGGGATATGAGGTATCCTCCCAAAAGCTCATGTTAGGCAGTGCAAAAATGTTCAGAGGTGAAGTGAGTAGATTATGAGAGCTGTAACCTAATTGGTGGATGGATTAATAATCTGAATGGATTACTGGGTGGTAAGGGGAGGCAGGTGGGGCATGCCTGGAGGAAGTAGGTCACTGGGGGCGTGCTGTGAGGATTATACTTGTCCCTGGCTTCTTGTATGCATGAGCACACCTTCTCATCCCCCTGCCCCTTCCTGTCGGCCATGAGCTGAGCAGCTTTCCTCTGTCACACCTTCTGCCATGATGTTCTGTCACCACCTCAGGTCCAGAGAAATGAAGTTGGCTGACCATGGGCTGAACATCTGAAAATAGGAGCCTAAATGAACTTTTCCTTCTCTAAGTTGTTAATGACAGGTATTATCATCACAGAAACTGAAAGCTGACTAAAGCGAATGGGGGAAAAGCTGTATCTTTCAGCTGTAGAACCTCAGAGGTTTGAGAAATTAGAGTTTGAACCAGTGCTCTCTTCTAATGTGACCAGCTTCAGGCTTAGGTGCCTCCAAGACGTCCATGTGTAAATACTGAACACCCTCCCTGGGGCCCTTAGGCAGCCCAGTTGAGATTTATTTTTGTAGCTAGAGAATTGGAGAATATGGGATAAGGAAGTAGCTAGAATGAGTCTTATTATTATTATTATTATTTTCTTTTTAAAGCAATAGCCTCAAGAAGAAGGGCTTGTTAGCTCAGAAAAAAGCCTTAAACCTTTGTAATTAGGCTAAGGGTATAAATTATTATACCCCTCCCCCAAAAGTTTTGCTGATATAGACTGCTTGTGTGGAAGCTGACAGAAACCTGAGGTGGGGTGGCTTTGAGAAGCCACGGAGGCGGGGTGATCTCTGTGACGGCAGGATTATGGGCCTGTCTGGGGCCAACTCTCTCATGAGCTCCAGACATCTGACCTCATGACCTTCATGACTCAATGACCTCAGGTGGACCTTTGGGTGCCTACCTGGCCTCTGCTCCTCTTGCTGTCTCTTCTGTCTTTCCTGGCTAGAACCTCCAGCTCTCCTTGCCATGCTGTTCTTGGAACCATGGAGTCTGAAGACCCAGGCCTCCTGCCCTTCCTGCCAATGCCCGAGTGGCCCTCTGCTGCCCCCACCTGCCACAAGTCCATACTAACCATAGAGGTCTGTGAGTCCTGCCCCACAGGGCTTAGGTGCAGACACTGTTTCTATCATGAGCCTGGCATTGTCCTTACAGACAGGGAACTAAGGCTTAAGAGAGGTTAGTCCCTGAGCACGAAGGAGCAGAGATAAGTTCAAACTCAGAGTTGGCTGTTTCTCTTAAGCCTTTTAGGTCTGGCAAGAATATCAGCTACAGGAAAAAATGAGAAATGAACTGGGAGAAGTAGAATTTAGGCACTGTGTCCTCTGTATCCTGAGAAAGAGATATCAGGGAGACTCAATGATCATTCAGGATGCGGGACTTCTGTAGCTGGGAGAAATAACATGCTCTCATTTCTCTTCCTTCTCATCAGCTCTCCATTTTGTCAATGGTGTGGGTATCAGGAAAACCAAGAATACTCAACCCACTTACAGGTTAAGAATCAGGAATAAGAGAAAGCAAAGGACCCAGACTCCAGCAGGCTGATCGAGGTGGCAAGATTATAATCCGTCCACCAAAATTTAGCAAAGAAATCTTCAAGGAACTGAAAACATAAAGTGAGGGGTACAGTGGATGAAGGATATGCATGGAATTGGAAATCTGGAGAATAGGCCCCAGCACCAACCTCTCCCAGAGGATCCAGTGATGGGGCACGTTCTATCTGAGACTCAGCAGCCTTCATGTCCTCCTCCTGTTGGTTAGATTCATTTCGAAGGATGATGGAAGTAGAGAATGCAGGTGCCTGCTGGGAGTGAGTGACAATTGCTCTTAGACAGGCAAGAGAGACATCTCTCTGGCATTAAGATTATCAGTACTCCCCCCAACAGAAATTGAGATGTGCGCTGTTCCTAATGGGAGGGAGTGTGCACTGATCCTTATATGATGCTCCGAGTGTACACAATTGTATGCACACATGCTTCTGTGTCCGGTCATGTTCACATCCACACTCTACATAGTTACCCTTGGCAATGCATTAGAATAATGGATCCAGGACCTGAGGCTCAGGAAGGCAGTAGAGAGCTGGTAGTTAAGGGTCTGAATTTTGGAGAAAAAGCTAGGACTTGTAAAATCAAAAAGAGATCTGTAACTCTCAAAAGGCTAGAAGTCAAATTCAAGTTCTGATAAATTTGCTGGGATGAGATATGAACTAAATAACCTGAGGTCAAAAGTAGAGTCCCAGATCTGACCATCAGCTGGACAGATGCCACTAGTGGTACAAGAAAGAATGACAGAGGTGTGCTCTGATCTGCTGGGGACTGGGGACTTACTTAGCCAGTAACACTAGAAACTTCAGGCCATCTCTTCTTCCTCCCTCCCCCCAATCATCAAACTGGTGAGAGAAAATCAGGATCTGCAAAGGCTTGGCCATTTCCTAGTTATTTATAATCCAAGATTTCAGGTAAAAGATGACAGAGGAAAATATTATGTCTTGCATTTTGTATTGTTAAATTTTGTTCTATCATTCATTTATTAAAAAATGTATTAGGAAGCTGTACTACATGATGCTGCGCATTCAAAGATGAAAAAGAGAGACACTTGCTCTCAAGGAGTTTATGGTCTGGAGAGGGAGGGAGGGAGCAAACAAATATCTCTAAGGTAAGTTAAAAATACTTTGCTGAGAAACAGAGGGAAAGAAGCAAATAGTTCTTATGGGTTATGAACAACATTGTGGAGGAGGTGGCCTTTGATCTGGGTCTTGGAGCATGAATACAATTTTAATTGGGTGGGGAGATGGAGAGGTGGAAAGCATCAGGAGGGAATTTGGGGATGAGGGAACAGTATAAGCAAAGGCACAGAGGTGTGAAAGTGTGTAGCAAGTCTGAGAAAAGGCAATTAATTCAGTGTGGCTAGCATTTAGAATGTTGCTGAGGAGACAAGACCGGAAATGCTGAGTATCTCCAGGTAATTATATAACACTTCTACTTAAGTTGGCTGGTAGGTAAAAGACCTGGAAGAGCACCAGGTATAGAAATCATTATCTAAAGCACACATCGTTGTTTCAACACATTTTCACTATTCTCTTTCACTTGAAGCTAGGTATACAACCAATTTTTTGAGAGTATATACATGCCTATGTGTAAGCTCACACTGTCTTCTGTGCCTACATACTCTCCGACCTTCCTGAACATCTGTACCCCACCACCGGACCTCAGTAGTGTATGCAGAAGGCTGAGTGACCATTAAATAAATGTCATTGAGCTCAGTTGGAGGAAGCAGAAATGCATTGCAAACCAGGCGCAAAGTGATGCATTCTGCAAGAGGGCTAGAATAATTTCAGACCCCGGACCTCCTGCTAGAGTGAAAAATGACGTTTATTGGAGGGAAGCTTAGAATTAATCCTCCAAAATGATAGTAAAGTGAATTCTTTCCTGGATCTGCTGTGATTGCTCTTCTTCCCATTTCTGTCGCTTCTTATTATTGTAATGAGTTCTGTTCTCCAAAATGGATAAAGTCACCAGATAAGATCACTTTTGTCTGGTGCAGCCAAGTTGATCTGATCACTGTTCAGATTGTGGCTTTTGAATTCACCTTGGCCATTGAACTTCTCGGGGTGAAAGGGAAATAAAAGTGCCTAGCTGGCACAAAAGTAACTGCAATCATTAGTCAGCTGTCTCTAGGCCCCTCTCCTACCGCAGGACAGTAGATGCTTTGGGTATTACTTGGACTTTAGGGCACTTGTATTGGGCTCTACTGTTTGAATTGCAGCAGAGATAGTTTCACTAGGGGTCATCGGTGTGCAGTCTGGGTGACACTCACTGACGTGAAAGATGTGAGCGCTCCCACACCTGCTGAGCTGCAAGGGAGCTCTCCGTGGTGCTGAGAAAAGCCCTGCATGAAGCAGGCAGCTGGTGGGAGCTCTCCGTGGTACTGGAAAAATGCACATCTACAGGAAATGGAGGGGAAATTGTCCACAAGAGCTCCCAGGATCATTTTTCTTTGCCCCACAGGAGGACTGAGATAAACCAGACTAGCAAGCTGTTGGTGGGTGTTGGATGGATGTCCACCCTGAAAACTAATGACCATTTTCACATTTGCTCTTATTGTATTGCCTATTGATTGTCTTAGAATGCTTCATTTATTTAGTTTTCTTCTAGGTGGCGAGGGTGTGAAAGAAGATGCTTGGAGAAGTTTCAAGGAACATACTGGCATCCACCTGAAGCACAGACATAATGAGAAACCACAAATTATATTCCACAAATATTTGCTGGATATGTTAATATGCTAGATATGTGTGAGGTGCCCAGCCTTGGGCAAACTTACAGCTCACACAGGAATCCTGACTCTGGGTAAGATGCTTTTTTTGCCCTGAGAAATACTGATAGCTGGTGACCAAGAGCTCTGAACTTCAGATAGTGCTTCTAGCCAAGAAGAGGCTTGGGGAATGTCATGGGCATTCTGTGTCTCCCTTTGTTACTTCTGCAAACTTAATGTGAGTGTTGTACAGAGGGCTATTGTGTGCCCTGAAGGGGTTCTACGGGAAGCAGAGTTTTCTGTGTTCTATAGGTACTGAATCTCTCTCTCTCTCTTTCTCCTAGATTCTCTTCAAGCTCAGGCCTGAAATCAGCTTCCTGATAGAACCTGCTCCCTCACTTTGCACAGGGGTCTCAGCACTGATAGCTCTAAGAAGTGGTCTGGGAGAATCCCTGATCCTGATATGTGCATGAAGGTTTACATATGTACCTGGAAATGAAGATGTTAATACTTACACCACACTTCCTATATTCTGTGAGTGCTGTTTTGTTCTGAGTGCTTTACATAGATTGAATTATTTAATTATCACAACTATCTTCTGAGGCAGGTGCTATTATTATAACTATTTTTAAAGATTATGAAAATGAGGCACAGAGATGTATTTAACTCACCAAAGTCCACACATCTGCTTAGTGGCGGAGCTGGGATTTGGTACTAGGTGGTCTGCTTTTGCAGTCCATTCTCTTAAACACCATGCTATTAAAAAATGGAAGATTACAACTTCCTGGTAAGTGGTTACATGTTTCCCTGAAGCTAAAAATGAATATTTTATGACATAACTTTCTCCTACTCTCATATCCTCCCTATAGCAAATGTTTCTCACCTTATTTTACAGACTGCCTTCTAAGAATGGAAAACCTTAATGACACTTCTGAAATTTTGTTTACCTTCTAGTTAAAATTTTACCAAGTAATATTTAATCATGTTATCCTAGAAAATATCCATGCATGATATACTCCTCCTCATTCCAGATTTTGGTCAAAATTTTTTTCCCAGTGAGGTCTTCCTTGGCTATGCAGTGTAAAATGACTCTTTTATTTCCTAGTCACTTTTTGTCATGCCCAGTGATTTTGTTTTCTTTATAGTAATATCACTATTTGAGTGTCTCACTTGTTCATGTGTCTTATTGTTTTCTATCCATCACCCATACTAGAATATAAGGTGTATGAGGACAAGAGCTGTGTCAATCTTGTGTCTGTTGCTGTTTCCCTTATAATGGCAGTGTGATATGATCAATAAGTGAAATCCATGTTCCAGAATAGTCTGTGTGCATGGGAGATTTAATGAAGTCCTTTAAATCAAGATAGATTTGCAAGAGTAAGAATTACCAGTTATTGGGAGCCAAAGAAAACAGGTTTTGGTGGTGATGTTTGTGAGCCTGGTATTTCTCTCCCTCCCTCCAGTGTTTACTTCATACTGAAGCTAGACAGGAAGGAAGATGAGGTGTGGATTAGCATGGTAAAGAAGTCTGCCTGGGGCTCGGGTTGTAGCTCAGTGGTTGAGTGCATGCCTCACATATGGAAGAACTGGGTTCGATCCTCAGCACCACATAAAATAAATAAATAAATAAAACAAAGATACAGTGTCCATCTACAACTAAAACATTTTTTAAAAAAAGAAGTTTGCCTGATTCAGTGGGCTTGCCATCTATATTCTTGACTTCTCCATTAAGTAAGAAGGCTATCTTGACTTTCCATGTCCCTACAGCACAGAACTCCCATCTCTAGCAGCATAATCCTCACCTGCTTCAAGTCTAAGCAGAAATGCTAAGAGGAGGTGGGAACTTCAATATTCAAAGTGACCCACACTTGATACTTGGATTAGAAGACAAATTGGAAAAGAGGTAACAGAACATGGAAGAACAGAGAGTTAATATTTAAAAACTAAAAATGTGAAGCCACTGATACATTTGGATTCTTCGGGGGTGGTTTATTCATATTTGGTTGATTTTTCTAGACTTCCAGATAAATTTCTTCCCAGATTTTGGCACTCAGTGCCCACTTACTCATTTACCAGAGTAAATGAAAATGCAAAGTAGAGAGAAGACGGGAACAAGTTAATTCAGACATTGGAAGCAGATGCATCAGAGCATTTGGTGGGGAAGAGGTTGATTCCCTGGTCCCCATAGTTACATGCCAGATTTTCATATTTTGAGGTTTCCTTAGTCAATGATTGCCCAAAATCTATTTTCACCACCAGTGTGCATAGGGCATTAATCACAGAAATCTGTTTCTCATAGTTATCCATCACACAGGGCTCTGGTTTGCTTACCAAGCAGCCGTCGGTGCAAGACTTCTGTGTGCTAATGTCTGCATTTACCCCATATCCAATGGGGAGTGAAGGATGGGAAGGTTGAGAAGGAGGGCTTTTCTCAAGGGGCTTCAGACATGAAAAGGTAGTCAGAGAAGAGAAAAAATTACTAATAAGGAAAAGAGAAAGAAGGTAGGGAAATGAAACTCATTTCTATTAAAAGAAATTAGGGATGCAGGTCCTGGGGCTAGACTCCTTTGACAGTCACTTTTGGTTAATGGGAAGGAAAAGAAAGTATACAAGTGTGGAAGCCAGAAAGCCCTGGTCTGACTTCCTTCTTTGATACCTTTTCCAGCCTTAGAGAAATATTTTAAGTATTAAATGAGATACTGTATGTGAAATGTATGGTACAGAATAGATGCCAAACAAGTGGAAATCATTATAGGCTTCATAAGTTCCTCAACCTTTTTTTTTTTTTTTTTTGCAGGGGAGTGGGGTATTGGGGATTGAAGCCAGGGGTGCTTAATCACTGAGCCACATCCCCAGCCCCCTTTTTACATTTAATTTAGAGACAGGGTCTTGCTGAGTTGCTAAGCCTTGCTAAGTTGCTGATGCTGGTTTTGAACTTGCAATCCTCCTGCGTCAGCCTCCGGAGCCACTGGGATTACAGGCATGTGTTACTCCACCCATCACCCTGAACTTTTAAAAACACTATTTCTTGCATGTTTATTGAGGACCTTAAGGTGTCGAGCATGATTATAAAGATGTGTCCCTAGCTTCTGGTGGCACACACTTCTGTAGTGAGGACTAGAGTAGCAGTCATCTTTAGCTTACAAGAATGGTGTACAAGAATTAGCTTACAAGAATTCCACTTTGTAGGAATGGAGTATGCTTGTCTGAAGAACTGCTGATGTGCGTAAGGGATGGAAGTTTAGAACGTGGTTGGCCAGGCTGAGTTAGGAAAAGGACAAAAAGAAAAAAAAAAGTTTCATTGATATATTCAAGTCATGAAGTCACCTAGGGCAAGATACCAGCTCCAGAAGTGGGCAGGGGTGGACTTTCCAGGTGAGTGGGGGCTCCACATGAGAGAGGATGAGAATGCAGGGGATCGTAAGCATGCAAGCTCTAGAAGTTGTGGACTGAGGGGGATGAAGGTGGAATGAATGGGAAGGGAAGAGAGAAGCCGAGTCACAAGTTGCAGGAGAGTGTTTCCAGCAGTGGGCTGGGAAGCCGAGCAAAGAGCTGGGGGCGGCTGAGTGGTATCGGGAAAGCAGATGGTGATCCTAGAGAAGGAGAGTGCAGATGGCAGTGGTGGTGAGGAGGCAGCGTGGGGTGAAGAACAGTCCCAGCTTGGCCACTCCCGGGAGGGGAGAGGCTGGAACACAAGACTCCCCACGCTGGGTGAGCTCTGTGACTCATCTGGCCCGCAGTGGGGCTTTGACAAGGGTAGCGGGAAGAAGGACACAGGAGTCGCTGTGGTTCGCTGGCTGTGATAGACCTTGGAGATTAGGCATGAACTATAGGTGTCCAGGAAATCCTGGTGAGGAAAGAAGTTTCCTTTACCAAGAAAAGAACAAAGTGCCCTGCTATAATCAAATCCAGGCTCCAGGGTCAAGTTTCCACTGCCTGCTCTATCTTGGGCAAGTCATTGGATTGCTCTTAGACAGTTTTCTCTTTCATTAAATAAAAAGGTGGATTAGGTGATCTTTGAAAATACTCTTAAGCTATAAAATTTTGTGATGCCAAGAAAAGGTCTGGATTGTGGTGGAGAGGGCAGACTTGTAACTCTACGATGATGAGAGTCCCATAAGAAGAAGGACTGAGAAATACTGAAGGTAGATTCTAGGCACCTGTTGCCTAAAATGTTACCAGGAAAATGATGATGGCTTAATGTAAATGATGTTTCTAAATAATAAAACCATCCAAACACGAGTTGGATTGCTTTTTTAAAATGTCTTTATTTTGTTTACTTTTTTTTTATGTGGTGCTGAGGATTGAACCCAGTACCTCACAGGTGTGAGGCAAGTGCTCTGCCACTGAGCCACAACCTAGCCCTGGATTGCTTTTTAAGAGAGTGAGCTTTCGGTCACAGGAAGTGATCAATTTTAGATTGAATGACAACATTTTAAGGGTTGTTATAAAAGGAATTTCTTCTCCAGCCCCCACCTTCTTTCCTCTCTTCCATAAAGAGACATTTTACTTTTCTGCAGCTGAGTATATGATGAAGTGATAAACAATAGTAAATTCCATCCAGCATGCATTTCTTAGATAACTATATTTCATGATGTTTCATTTAAATGAGTTTCTGGTGGAGAAAATGGAGTTGTGTGGTAAAATAACTTTGGAAAATACTGGATTAAGCAAGGTTAAATAAGTTCCTTTACTGTAGACTTCACGGAGACTTAAATATGTGAATTTTAATACTTAAATTTATAATGTTATAAATTTCCTAAGTATATTTGGCAACAGGCTATTTTCCACAGAGCATCTAAAAGGAATAAGGATCTACTGAACTAACTTTGAGAAGCATTGCTTTAAGCAACAGTTTTTTTTGTTTCAAGACCTTTGCCCTTAGGAAAAAGGATACCGCAAGTTCTCTGTTACCCTTGGCTAGGGCAGATGATGAAGCCTAATTTGGGATCTTAAGCCTTAGGAGAGAAAGTGGGAGGTTGGCTGGTGCCTCTAGTCCCAATCCACTGGTGACCTGAGATGAGTCTCCCTCATGTCTCAGTTTCCTACTTGTCAAATGGGGAGAAATTGTTCCAGTCCCACGGGTTCAGGGCTGAGGTGTCGCTGATGGAGTCTAGTTCATATGGCATTTGAATTTGAATCACACGGGCATCCTGTCCACAGGCAGATTCTGGTACAGTGGATCCCTGGGGTGGGGCTGAGATTCTGCACTCCCAACACACTCCAGCCAATGCTGCTGTCGCTGTGCCCACGCTTCCAGTTTTGAGGGACTAGGAGGCCATACAACATAGCCCTGGTCAGGAGCGTGTCCCCCTGTGGAGCAGCAATATGCTTCCTGGTGCTTCTCTTTTCCCTGGAGATCTGGTCTGTGCTTTCCAAAAGTATTATTCACGTGGGAAAATAAACTGGGCATCCCTCACGTATCCCTGTGGCGAGGTTCGCCTTGGCCCCCTCCAGGGGAATCCCTCTTCCTCTTCCACTTCCCCACCCCCATGGCCTGCGGCTCCCCAGTTAGTTAAGCTATTTTTTGAGTTTGAGTTAAAACCATTTCAGACGTATTTTTAACTACGTCCTGTGCAAAAAGCTGTTAGCATTTGGCAATCATTCCATCTTCAGCTTGAATCCTGGGGAAGAATTTTTTTTTCCCCCTCTCCACAACCGGGCAAAGTATATCATTTAAAAATAGTTCTAGTGCGTGGGTCAGAGAGACTGGCTGCTGGGGATGGGGACAGGGTACGCTTTGGACTCCGCCACCCCCACTCTCCAGCTTGGGTCTGCCCTTCCTGCCTGCACCCGAGGCTGAGTACGGGAGAGACAGGCATCGACATGGGCTTGGTTGATCTCTGCTGGTGGGGTTGCCAGGAATGGCAACAGAGTTGACATTTTTTCCCCCGCCCACAATCCTGAGATAGGCCAGAAGCAGCACCTTACCGTTATAATTAGGAAGCATTTATAAAGGGGCTTCTAGAGGAGTGCCCCTGGAAAATTGCTTTATTTATTTTTATTTTTCAAACACTTATGTAGCTTTTACATCATAAAATAAATGGATAACTTGACAAATAATTTAATCAATTTGAATTGTTAAATTTTTATTTAAATTGTAAGTTATTTAAGATTTTTAAATCATGAATGGAAATCATGAATGGAAATCATTTAATTCTCCCAACAGTCCTATGAGGTCAGTGCTCTGGTTATCCCCTTGGCAAAAAGAGGAAACTGAGACGATGGAGCGGTCAAGTACCTTGCCCAAGTCCCCGGCTGACACACCTGACACTGGAGTACACCCTTTGCCACTGTACTGTGCTGTTTCTTCCGGAGATGCGTGTCCTGCCTTCTCTAACAGTGGCTGCGCCAGCCCAGCACGCTCTGCGCTACTCAGTGGGAGGAATGAAGTTTAAAACAGACAAGAACTTCCATCATAGACTAAAGAAAATGATGATTTTTTAAAAAGCAACCATCAAGTATTCATAGGTAACTGTCTCTCAAACATTCAAACCCATTAAACACTCCAAATAGACCTGGACCATGTTAAAATCTGATCCCCAAGCAGGAAATTCTAGAATTACTCTGAAAATTATTGGAGTGGGAGGAAACAGTTTTCTCCTCAGTTTCTTGTCAACTGTTTTTTTTTTTTTTTCTTTCTTTGTGTGTGTGTGTGTGTGTGTGTGTGTGTGTGTGTGATATTCTGTCACCATCAGTCTGGACGCGTTGCTTGCTCCTGGGTGCTTGGGGAGAAGGACGCAGCCTCTGGGCAGGCAGCTCACTTCCTCCCCTGGACCTCTCCAGGGCTGGAGTCCTTTACTGAGTGCTGATTCCTCTGAGCTGCCAAACTCCTGCTGAATTCAGGGACGGAGCTGAGAGGTTGCTACTGGCTGCAAGCCCTTGAGACCATTTTATTTCCATGGAATAAGCAGGATGCTCAGAGTTGGAAACAGTTGGGAGCTGACCTGCTCCAGGCCTGAATGCCCAGGCTCCCTGTGGGCTTGTGTCCTCACACAGGCACATCCCACGTTCACTTGTCCTCCTTCCTTCCTGTGCCAGACACGGTTGTCCAGATTGGACACTTGCCTTTCAGGAGTTCAGAAGCACCGCTCTTGTCTCCCCATGACTCACTGCTGGCCTCGTGTCCTGTTTTTCGGGGCCTGAGGCCAAGTCTTTTAGTACAAGTCCCCTCCTTCAAGAATCCAGGACCCTCTGTAGCACTGTCCACAATGCACAGCATGTGTCTAATAACACTAATTAATAAGCAATCATTTATTAATAACACCGGAATTATCATTGCCTACGAGCTAGAAAACCAAACAAGCTCCAGCAGGCTGACCACATAGTGAGCACAGCACTTCAGAGACAGGAGGAGAGAGGAGCTGAGGGAATATCTGCAAGGGAACTTGGACAAAATGCTCTGGGCCTGCAGCCTTGGAGGCTGGATTTGCAATCTATTTGGGAGTAAGGAAGGTGGGGACTTAGTAACTTAGAAAAGAACACACTGGGAGCAGGGTGAAGACTGGAGAATTTGACCCAACTGAAGTCCTGGCTGGGGAAATAGCGGAAATGTCTCATGTCCGATTCCAGCATCTTGGTCCTAGCTTGAGCGTCTTTTCCTATTTCCAGGGTTGGTTGATAGAGTGGTGGGAACTCTGAAAGAAAAACCCATTTAATAGATGTAGAAACCGAGGCCATTGATTATTATTATCATTTCCCAAAGATGATTGAAAAGTGAAGAAGTAAATGAAGGGCCTATGAAAACAAAGCTAAAAACCTCTGAGCCAAAGCAGCCCCTGTTTGTATACCAAGAGTCATTTGGGGTGGCAGAAATGGGTATGTCCAATCTGTTTATTTATAGACCCTGACTTTATAGGCATAGTCTTTTTAATAAGTGTGCAGTTGCATATCTTTCAATAAATAACAATAAACCAACTTGCTGTGAGTATTACATGAGATACTGCATTAGCGTCCAGCCATATACTAGTCTACCTGGCAGGAGGTAATAGTGTTAATGACCAGGCCTAATAGCTAGTAAGACCCTGGTAAGGACAAGCCGCTTACTTATGGCCCATTTCCAGTCTGATTGATTGGTGCCTGGACCAGCTGAGATATTAAATATTTTAAATTCCACCCTGATAAGAACAACTGAAACTCTTTTTATTGTAGACTTTGCATGTGCCATTTGCAATAATAGGTGCTTTTGATATAATTCTCACAGGCAATGTTTGGGGATGGTACTGTGATCATTCCCATGTTATGGATGAGAGAACTGAGGCTTGGGATGTTAGTAACTTGGCCTAGGTTTCAAAGCCAACAAATGGTGGAGCTTGAGATTTCCTGAGTCTTGGGATCTCAACCATGATGCTGCTAAGTCAAGGGCTTGCAGGGGCAACTTGTAGCCGATCATTCTTCTTATTGTTTTTACTCATCATAACATTTTTTCCTGAATGTCATGGACAGCTTATCCTTTGGATTGGTATTTTGTTTTTCTGCTTTGCTGAATGCACTGGTCTGGCACATTTGAGAAGTCTGGAACAGTCCTCAGCCTGTTTTGCTCTCCCTGTGAACTGCGTACAGATCTCAGCCACTCAACCGAGGGCTGAGGGTAGATTGGGCTCACAAGAGAACCTTCTACTTAAATGACCTCTGGTTAAGGCCCTTCTCAACCCGGGTCAGTGATGAAAGCCTGGGATCTCGAGGGCTTCCATTGTGCCTCCTGAGTCTTCCCTTAAAAATGTAAGCATCATTGCTGACATGGTCCCTTCATTTGAGTGAACTCCTGATAATGTTTTTTTTTTTTTTTTTTTTGCTTGTGGCTACATTACATGTTTGCAAGGAGACCCGACTTAATTCTCTTTGATGTTTTCTTTCTCTGCTATTTTGTACATATCCATCCTCACAAATCTGCAGCGATCCAGGGGAATGCCAGATCTCCAGAATGAGCAGAGTGGTAGTAGTTAGCTAAAATGATATGGAGGAATGGGGTAAATTGAGCCCAGAGATTTCATGATGAAAGGCAGACTCAAAAGATACACTGGAGTTATTGAAAGATAAGAAACACTTAAAAAGCCTAAGAAACGACTAAATGGAACAAAATGATAATAACAAGTATATTCAAAACATACACAGTAAAGTAGGCCGGAGAGCAAAGGGGCTAAAAAAGTATGTGATGGTGGCTATAGTCACGCCCTGATGAGCTAAAGCATTAACAGTGACATGATGAAATAAAGGAATGCCAACTATAGGGGGCAGTCCAAAGTTAATAATCCTGTGCAGGGGCAAAGGCAGACTTTTGGGCTGAGATAGGGAATATTCGTGAAGGACTTCTTTGGGTAGGTGTTCTTGTGTGTGTATCTTACTGGATTCTCGCAGCGGTCCTAGGAAGTCAGAACAGGTGTTATCTCCATTTTATAGATGATGATGTTGAAACTCAGAGAGGAAGAAGAACATTATCTAAATCGCATGGCATTTAGGTGGCTCAGCTGGGACTAGAACCCAGGTACGTCTCAACCTCGAGGCTGTCCTCTGGACATTCAGTGGTCTTCTTGCTGTGCTATCCCTGCTAGGCTAGTGTTTGCCAGAGACCGCCCATGGGGCTGGCACCTGCAGGGTTCTCAGTGCTGAGCCTCCCTTTGGGCTCATGCCCTCAAACCCCATAAGTCCCTCAGGTCTCTTCCTGCTGCTCCCAAAGGTGACCATAGAGCTGCCCTGGTTGTTTTCACTGTGCCTTCGGAATTTCCTTCCTCCCTTGAGAACAAACAGGGTGCACAGGCTTCAAGGAAGGCCTAGGAAAGATGTAGGGCCAGGGCAGTTGAGGTCTAGAGCAAACAGGGGGGAGAGCAGATGCTAGATATGGAATTAATCCATTAAAGCATATTTGTTTGTGTTCCTGTATGTGCTGGGAACACTGAAGACTGGGGGGGGGGGCGGCGGAAAGCAGACACAAAAAAATGAGATTATGATCTGAAAGGTAAAATAGACTGAAAAGTGGACTAGTAATACTAGAATTGCTGGACCAGGCCAAATTGCCACTGGTCCATCTAGGACCAGACCAAATTGCCACTAGTCCAACAAGCTTGCCTTGGGATACCCATCTCTAGACCCAAATAATCACTTGCTAATTGACAGTCCCAGAGAACTTCCTTTACGTTGCTTTCTTGACTGTTATATGTCCTTTCTTCTCCATTGTGGACTCCTTGGGGCAGGAACTTGAGTAGACTCATGGGGTGTCCTGTGAACATGATGTCTGTATTATTAAAGTTTGCGGGGCTGGAGAAATGCTAGGATGCTGGGAGAATGTCCAGTGAAGAGCAGAAATGCAAGAGCTACTGTCCTGCATGGGAGGCAAAGTAGAACTGTGGCTAAGCCAGCAGGCTCTGGAGTTGGGATGACCCGAGTTCAGTTTCATTCTTAGCAATTTCCAGCTGTGTGACCTCAGGGAACCTCTGTGAAGCTTAACTTCAATTTACTCAGCTGTAAAATGGACCTCAACTAGCTCCAGCCTCAGTGGACCAAACTAGATGACCCATGCACTGGCCTATGTTAAGGGCTCAACAACTTTCAGCACCTATTCTTGCCATTGGTGCTGGCTGCAGGAAGGACACACCAGTGTGGTTCTTAGAAAGGGGAGGCAGGAGAAGAAAGAGAGTTGGGACTGATCCTGAACCACTGTCTGATACTGAACAAAACCTTTGCCTTTGGTGCCACCGACTGTCAACCCTTATTTAGGCTTGACTGGGAAAATACTGCTGCAAATACAGACTAGCTCATCAAGGCTGGTGATGGATTTGGGAGTACAGTGGAAATACTTAGGCTCTGAGTTCTTGGTGCAAACCAGAGGGAGTCACCAAAGCACTCGATCTTTGTCTATCTCTCTTAGTTTGTAGCCCCCTTAGGATAAGGTTGGCTAGTCCTAGGTTTGTCTTTCCTGGTAGGGACTCTTGGAGGGAAAGACTCATTTGTCACTTTCATTTCTGTGTCTCTAGCTCCTTGACCTGTGCCTCATTCTGAACTAGCATTCAAAGTGCTTGTTGAAGGAATGAATTTGTGTCCTAGTTATAGCCTTGACTTCCACCAGATCTTCAAGAATTGCCCTGATTTTGCAAACAGGAGCGACTACTCAGGGAAACTGAGGCACATTTGTAGGTTAGAGCCCTCTCCATCCCATCTGTCTGCAGTGATACACGTGCATCCTTATTAACACTGGGGAATTGGTTTAGTCTGCTGGAAGCTGTAAATGAGGATTTTGTCTTCATTTGAATTCCTGCTCCAGTTCTGGAGGAGAACTCTCCTCTCAGGCTGGGGTGAGGGGAGAAGTGAGCTCAGATACCACCTCTTAGTCATTAGGGGCTGCAGAGGGCCCCTCCTTGATGATATCTTCTCAGCTGTTTGCAAAACAGCCAGGGAAAGAGATGAAGCCCTGAGCCAGGCAGCCTGGCTGTCTCTTTAAATGCCGGGGTCTGTGTGGGAGAGGGAGGGGCCAGCTCTGGAGTGCGTGAAATTCCTGGGCTCCTCCGGCAGTCTCAGGCTCAGAGCTCAGCCCTACACATCTCCTCTTGCATGCAACTCACTGAGAGGGAGAGACAGCGTGTCCTCCCCTCTCGCAGCCGCTGGCATCTGGAGCCACCAGGGACCTGCTTTTCGCACCTCCAATACCCCCTCCCTTCTTCCCCGCCACTCCCTCCCAGAGAAAGAGAGAGAAAAAAAGAAAAGGAGAAAGATTCTGGAATTTGAACCTTCCCAAAGAGGAAACACCCAGAAAACTCAGTTGATTAAACATCAAACAAACAGACAGATCCCAACTCTTCTGTTCAACTGGAAAGGTAAGATTTTTTGGGGGAAAGACAGGCAGGCAGGATGAGAAACAACTCCAGGTTCTGTCTGTTCTGGGAAGAGGTTGCTCTTGCTCCTGAGAGGGTAGAAGTTTTCAGCTGGGAGCGACCAACCTAGATTTTTTTTTTTTTTTTGAATGCTGGATCCGAGAGGCTGACCCCGGGAATGGCTTTTCGACTCCTTTTCTTTTCCATCAGTTTCTCCTGGAAGTTGGGTCCTTTTGCTTCAGATGTTGGAAAAGTCAGAGAATGTTTGAGATTGAATAGCTTCGTCTTTCTTTTTTTTTCTTTTTCGAGTCATTCTCCAAATATTTGCTCGGATTGTCAGTCTTAAAATGATGTGTGCTGGTCACTTCGTTTTGGGTAGATACTTTTTTGACATTTCGAAGCCACTTGCTCTCCACCCCCCTCTTCCCTTTCCCCTTCATGGGGAAGGGGCTGGTCAAAATGAGAAAGAGAAGGGACACTCTGGGATCACCAGAAGACAAAATAAAATTGAGACAGGGATTTCCCTAGCTGTTGAGGAATGGAGGTATGTATGTTGAGTATGTGTTGGGTTTGATTTTTTTTTTTTTGGGGGGGGGAGGGTGTGTGAGGAGGTTGTTCTTGAGTCTGAGAATTCAGGTTGGACTCCTGCTATCTTGTTGTGACGGTGGGCACACTTGGGGAAGGTGAAAAGGAAGTGTGTGAGCGGTGGTGTGCGCTCCTGTTTGGATCGCTTACAAGGGAATCTTCCTCCTCTGCCTTCCATTTGTTTATATTAATGATTTAGTAGCAGCCTTGCCTGAAAACTTCCACTATGTGTAAGCACTGTGGGTTTTGCAAGCTCTCAGTGACCTTAAAGACTGGTTCGATGGATTGTTATTTCAAGGCTTTGTGCTGTTCCCAGAGTTTCGGCTCTTTCCCTCTTTCTTTTTTAACCACAAAACTTAACTGCTTTAGAAACATCATCCTGATGACAAGGGAAAAAAAAAATCTGTCCCCCAGCCCCCATCCCTTCCCAGGCCAGTGATGTAATACCAACCTATGGGCTCGGCTGCTTTGCAGGTGACTTGCCCTGTGATTACTTGTTAAAAAAAATAAAATAAATTTCTCCCTTCCTCCATTAAATGCCTACCTCTTTTGATTTGGATGCAGGAATATCATCATGCAATGAAGAAAATTATGTATTCTTTTGCGAACCATTATTTGGGTTTAGGTAAAGTAGGTTTCCTCTTCCCTGATCTTTTTATTTATTTATTTATTTTTAAATGCAAAGGTCAGAGATCATTGAGAGCTAACCACTCGGATCAAATAAGATAGCTGGTAGAGCAGGAGCTGTCTTCTCCCCGCTTCCTCCGGTTAATTCCCGCTTTGGGGAGATAGCGTTTCTTTTGCCACCAAAAGCCACCCCAACATTCTGAATTCTTTCTCTGACCTGGGTCCTGAGGATGGCTCTGGGAGGGCGAGGGGCACTCCTTCTCACACCTGGAGGACGGTGTGGTTTCTGGGGTCAGATGACCGTTTGCCTTTGTGATGAAGGCTCCAATGGAAATTTGAACTCCCAGCGCGCTGGGTGACTTGGTTCCTGGGATAGTCTATCTGGGGGCACCTGGAGGTTAGTCTGGGGAGCCTGAAGAACTGGCCTTTCTCAATTTGCTCTTCTGGATAGAGCCTCCCTTCCTCGTTCAAGGGCTTCTGCATCGCCGTTCAAGTTACAATGGTCCCGCTGGTTATGATGGGCAAGTTTACCTAAGGGCTACTGGGTACGTGTCAGAAGGATGGTGGGGAGAGAGACAAGGCAAAGCTGGTATTTTTTTTTTTTTTTAATCTTCAGACTTAATCTGCCTAAGTCCTATCGGGGTGAACGATATTTCAGACGGGTGCTAGTCGTGCAGAGATATTCCTATTGTTTGTTCTTTTTTGTTGTTGATGGGGAGTGTAGTAAGGGCTCTTGGCCCATTTTCTGCAGCCCTGGGCTCAACCTGCGAGCCAGTCTTCCTGCTGGAAGAGGGGGAAAGCTGGACGCTGGAAGTTCGCTATTAAAGTGAGCAACAGGGCTGGGTTAATTTTTTTTCTTTTAAACAACCGGACTGTGCGAATGCCCTTTTCTGGAGCTTTCCAGCCCTTTCTAGTGAAATTATAATTTAAGAAAATTGCTTCTTAAGAAGGGGAAGCCAGAAATCAAAGGGATTCTAGATTTTGAGAGACAACTACGTCTTTGCTTCTCTGGTAGCTCCCTATTATTAATTATTGGGGGTTTGACGGGGGTCTGGCCTCCGTTTCTGTTGATTTCTTTTTAATGCTGCGTTTCTACTGACTATGTTGATGATTTGCTGCTTATATAAGGGAAAGGATGTATCGAGGTGGATTGATGCTTGGGGTTTTGAGATCGGCTACTGAGATTGGGTGGCGGTTGGTGTGTTTGTCGATGTGCATGGTAGGAAGGTCTTTTCTTTTGGGTGGTGGGGGACAAGGGAATGGTCGGAGAATGGTAGATGAGATGCTCCAGTGAATGGGAACCTGGGGGGACATGGAGGTGAGGTCGGAAGTCACCGGTTTGCAGAATTTCTGTCCTGCATCCCCTGTTTCTCTCGCTTCTTGGGGAAAAAAAAAAAGAAATCCATTATCTCTAAAAACACATTATTCCTCAATTGGCCTTTTAGAGGGGAAAAAAAGGAGAGGGAGGGGAGGAGGTAATTTGGTGAGGGGGCTTGGTTGTAATTAGCCCACTGCTGCAAAAGTGAGATACAGAAATCCATCGGCATCAGCTTTGGGGGCACAAGAGGCAGCGGAGAGATGGGGGACGGGTTGTCAGTCTTGGATGAACAGTGCAGCAGTGGGGTTGGTGTTTGGGTATTGTGTGTATTTGTGTCTCTGTGTGTGTGCAATTTTTTTCACCGCACCACCGATTTCCCCCTCCATCCTCCCCCAATTCTGCCATGATCTTGCCTCCTATCTCCACACACTGTCCCCCCCTATCCTATACACCCCCTCCCCCTTTTCTCCAGCCTTTTCTGTCTCCATGAGAAAAATTCTGATTCTGATGGCTCTGCGGCTCTTTTTTTTTTTTTTTTTTTTGCAACACAACAGTGGTGCGATGGCCTTTCCTACATGCCACACGGATGCAGCCTTCTGATAGGAGGGCTAAGTCGGCACATCCACACACGCACTGGCACACGCGCTTGCACACACACACACACACACACACACACTCTTACATACGCGGCCGACCAAGGGCTTGATTTTGTTTGGTTTTGCTCCCCTTTACCTCTTTCCCCACCTCTACGTCCACCATGATGCCTTTCCCCCTCCTTCACAGGGGAGAATGCTGTAATGTTAGGGCTTCATCTTCTCCTGCAACCGCTCTCTTCTTTCCTCTCGCCATTATTCTTTCCCGAAAGCTGTGGTGTGTCGCAGTTTCATAGGATTAGCATGTTGGAGAGTCTTTGGGGGAGGGGACCTCATGAGGAGGGGATTGGAATGGGGGTAGATGACATTAATGATTTTTTTTTTTTTTTGGCCAAATAAGCACCCGGTGATAATGATCCAATTTAACCATCCATGAAATCTATGTTTGCGGCACATTGGAGGAAGGTTACAGGGGAAGGCAGCATCGGGACTGGGTTACCTCTGGGGAGGTTTGATGCCTGGAGAGTAGACACAGCCCCCTCCCCATGCACATGGGTACTCGCCCTCACACCCCCACCACACGCAGCCCTGATCAGTGGGCTGTGTCAGAACAGAGGGCACTGCAGAATCGCCCAGCACCTCGTCGTGGTTCTTTGGGAGGATGGAGTGATGTCTTTGTCCTACCCAGCTCTCTGCTCTGCTCTACGGATGATGCCGGGTCTTGACATTTTTGGTCGGCCTTCCTGCTGCCTTTCGGGTGGGGGCTGGAAGGGGATCTGTGTGTTATTAAACAGTGGTATGCCTCCAATCGGACTCCACGGTTTCGCCAACCCGCTGTGTGGTTCGGGCAGTAGGCTGCCTGTCTTTCTGTGCCGTGTGGCTGTGGTGTGTTGGATGTGTATGTAAGAGTGGCTCTGGAGAGGTGTGCTGGCCATCAGGGGAGACGGGCAGAACGCAGGGGTGTGTAGCGGAGGGACAGGAGAATGAAGTCTTCAAAGCAGTTGAGAAGAAGGTAGAGGGGGAGAGACTGCTGTTGTCTCCAGCAGGAAGCCTCAAATGAGATCCCCACGTCCACCAAGCAAGTCCGTGGGCGGGTGAGCTCATGGATGATGGGTGGGCGGATGCAGACCGAAGGGGGAGAAGGGACAAGGTGGGTGAGGCTGAGGGTTTTCCCTGCCCCTTGCCAGAGCTCTGGACTGAGCTCTGAGGACAGCCTCCTCTCCCGGGCCAGCTCTCTTGGGCAGCATGGCCCTGGAGGCTGCAGCCTGAAGGAGCCGATTGCCCTTGGCCGTGAGAGCAGCTCCAGCCCCGGTTCTCCGGGGCTCTGGCTGCCTTAACTACAGACGCCATTTTTCTCGTCTCCTTCAGCTAGCACTCTGTCCCTCTTTATTAGCAATTGTGAGTGAAATTGGAAAACATTTTGCTTTAAAGAAAAAAAATATATATATATCAGAGTAAAATGTTGATTATCTCACCTTTCTGTCATTCTCCCTTCCTGGGGCTGACCTTGAGGAGTTGGGGAGAAAGGGTTACGTCATTGCCAGAGAAAGGGGAGAAATGGGGAGTTGGATGCCTCAGAGGTGAATTGTGCCCAAATCAGAGAAGGGCTTGCTCTCGGGACCCCCTGGCCCTATTCTCCTTACACGACCCTCCAATGTGGGTGGGAGATTTGCAAAAGGGCAAGCATCCTTGCCACAGCTCTTTGCCTAGAAATACACCAGCTGGGTGCATCTGTTCCTATGGTGGTCCAGCCCTGTGTCCCCAAAGTATGTACCAGCTGGGGAAGAATGGTCGCACTGCAGCTCTGACCCTTGAGGGCCAGCTCTGGCTGCTCTGCAGATAGAGTGATGCAGCTGTGTGACAGGGCCAGCCACAGGTGGCTCTGCTGGGCATGGGGCATGGGCTATGCATGAGGCCAGCTCTCGGCCCCCTTCTTGTAGGTCACAGCCCCAATGACACCTCCTCAAAGAGGCCTTTTCTGACCTGCTCTCTGAAAGAGTCCCCGGTCCTCTGGCTGCTGTCCTGCCCATTATTCTATCCTTACTTTTATTGGTAATCACTATCACTACTGAATATTATATTATGTATCTATAGATCTCATATCTTCCAACTCTAGAATGCAAGCTCCATGAGATCAAGGATTTGTTTTTATTCGTTACAGTGTCCCCAGTGCCAAGGACATTTCTTGGCACATAGTAGGTGCTCAACAAATATTTGCTAATTGGAGGCAAGAACCACATGGATTTGGTGCTGGAGTTCTTCCTTCTGTAGCACCTTGGGACCTGTCTTCAGGGATAGCTGAGCTTTGCTTTGGACTGTCTTAGCTCTGCCTGCAAGTCCAGGTGTGTTGGAGGAATTGCAAAGTGCTGAACTTGGAATTCAATTAGGAAGGTCTTCTCTATACCCAGTTCAGGGTCACTCTGGCTCCTTCACAGTCCCTTTGCTATTAGTAATCATCATTATCATTGTCATAGTATAGAAATGGTGGTAACATGGGTACTTACCACTTACCAACTCCAGCACCAAGTTTCTTTCATGTGCTCTGTCTTGTTTAATTTCCCAAGCAACTCAATGCAGCACAGCCATATTACCTGCTTTGTTGATAGGAGACTGAGACTCGGATAAAGTGACCTGACAAAATGAAGATCAAGGACTTGAACTCAGATGTGTCTTATTCCAGAGCCCCAGCTTATGACCCTTATGTTACCCTGTTAGAGGCAAAGAGGGGTGAGCCATCATCTCACTCAGAAAACTGAGGCCCAGGGGATGACATGGTTTGTGGGAAGTCAGAGGTCAGTGACGTCTGAGGCACAGAGGAGGCTGGACTCCAGGTTTCCTGGCTGATGAGGTGCTGGTGGTTCTTCTGCTTCCTTGGTCAGAGGGGAGGAGGTCTTAGGGAGGTGGGCAGGTAGGGTGTGCCCCTGAGGAGAGCAGAGGTGACTCCAGCAGAGCTGAAGGGATTCCGGAAGAAGACATTAATTTCAGGGTTTTATGGCTGGAAGTGTCCTGGAGGGCTCCATCCCAAGGTTACCAGTCAATGAGTGTTGGTCAAGGTCATGCTCTGAAGGTGTTGGAGGAAGAAACCCCAGTGCATGTGTGAGATTAAGGTTCTCAACCCCTCTAACCCTGCTATCAAGGGCACTGTCAGATGTGGCAGGGGCTCCATTTGGAGACCCAAGCAGTTGGCATCTGGATCCTGAGGGCCTCCGGGCCCCTGGGCTCTCCCAGCCTGGCTTAGCTCTTGTTTCTCAAGAAGAGAGGTGTGGGCCAGATACGGGATCCAGAGCATTTCATTTCCATTTTCAGAGGCTGGTTGGAGGGAATAATGCTATGAAGTGTGGGTGAAGACCTAAGAGTCTTTTCAGCCCTGCCTAGGGTTGACCTTGACCTTGAATGGAGGTCAAGACACTCTAGTCAAGTGCCAGTGTGTTTTAAGGGGCTGGGATAAGAAGGGAGGCTAGGAAATGGTGGAGTCTGAGACCCAGACTAGTCTTCCCTTTTGCAAGGAACCTGAAGCAGGATGTGGAGGGGGTTCTGTGTGACCTTGGGATGGCATTACAAGATGCCCTGGTTTGCAGACAGTTCCTGCTTAAGCCTATGTCCTAGTGTAATTATTAACTCTCAACGTTGTCCTGGTTTGGATATAAAATATATGGCCATCCTTCTTTGAGATGACATCACCCACTTTCTCTTAATGGGACGGAGCAAGGAAGGTGGAATGCTAGAGAGGGAAATCCAATTTCAAGGCAAACAAGGGGCGGGGAGTGGAGCCTTGCACCAGCAAGACTTTTGCTTGTCCTCAATTTCTGAAGGATTGACACCTGGGTCTTGTAACTATTCCTACTACCCACCAAGACTCTTTCTGCTGTCCTAACTACTCTTCCTCTAGCTAATGCAGCTAGCTGACATTTGGGTCCTGCCTTTGTACCAGGTATAATGCTCAGCACTTGATTTGCATTATCTCACTTAATCCTTCAGTAACCCTCTGAGAGTGGTACTTTGATCAGTTCTGTCTTACAAGGTCCAAAGAGGTCAGGTGACATGTCCATAGTCACTCTGGTTGGAAGCAGCAGGCTTGCCTTTGAAGCCTCTAGCCTTAGCTACTGTGCCACCCCTGCACCATGGATCTGTCCTTTGCTGTCCCTGGTCTGGGAACTTGATTCTGAGAGTTGGCCCCTGGGCCAGGCAGTCAGACTCACCACTCTGGGGCTTGCTGAGGATGCTGCTGCTTGTCTTGTCTGAAGCAGTTCAGGCTTTTGGTGGGGGCAGGGCAAGGGGGCAAGTGTGCTGTCCTAGCAGTGATACTGGCTAATTGCCATTTTTTGGTGACACTTTGGAAATATGTTTTCTGATGTCTCAGTTACCTTCTTTCTTATTCAAGCACCTTGTCTAAGGAGAGGGTTCAGATAGTCTGGCATGGTTGTGGGTGATCAGAAGGTAGGGAACCTGAAACCCTAGTCCTCTTTTGCTCTGTGGTCCTGGGTCTTGGTAGGTTTCCTGGTCTGTAATCCTTGCAATGTAATTATCTAGCACCTGCTATTAGCAGAGCTTTGAGCTCTGCTGTTTCCTCATTTGATCAGGAAGTTGGTGGTCAGAGGGGATAAATGGTATGTTTAGGATCACCTGAGATCCAGGCTTAGGCCTGAACCCAGAAACCTTTTACTGAGCCTGAGAAGAGTGGGCATGAGGTGGAGCATCTAGATGAGGCCAGAAGAAGACCCTGAGAAAGGTTTTCAGGTCACCTCCTGAGGGCTGAGGGCTGGACAGGGCTTTGCGGGGTGGTCATCATCCTAGTTAGTCACCCCTGAATCCCCTTTGGTCTCATCTGCCAGTCAGGGAAAGATAGCTGCTGATTTCAAATTTGGATGAGCATTGATTCTAGTTTGGAGGGAAGGAGGAAATGGGACCATCTATACCCTCACCAATGGGGTGTCCAGGAGTTACCTCTTTTCCCATGCAGCAGAAGTAAATGCACCAATAATAAATCCATCTTTAATACCCCTGCATCCTAGAGTAAAGGGCAAAGTGGGATGGGAGTCTGCTGCCTGGAGACAGGAAGAGAGCACAGTCAGAGGCAAGCAGCTGGGATCTCCCAGGCTGGAGGGCTCCAGGGAGTAGGAGGAACTTTTTCTTGGTTGAGATGCAGGGAACAGAAGAATGTTTTTCTGATAGTGGGTGGGGGGACTGGTCTGAAGCCCCCAAGCTGAGTTGCATTAGCTCCATTGCAGTCCCATTGAAGACTGTGTTTGTTTTTCCAATAATGTGTTAATTAAACATCGATTTCCGGGTGGAGGAAAGGGAATTGGATTGCCAGAGCTAAATGGAGTGAGGCGGATGGGGAGCAGTGAGAGGGGCCCCCAGCTGGAGTCAGCATTCTTCAGGATCACCCCAGAGGGGCGGAGGGGAGCTGGGGCTGTGCTTTCCCTGGTTCCCAATTCACAACCGTCAACTTCCCAGGAGCCTTCGGGAGGCATCTTCTCTACCCCTGGGCTACCCAGGTGGATGGAGAGGGTTAGGGTGGAACCTCAATTCAAGGGGAGGAACTTAGGTTTCACACTAAATTCTCCTCTTTTCTTACCACCTTCTGTTTGTGGAGCAACTATGTCAGGCTGTGCGCTCAGCACTCTACAAGTGTGAGCTCGTTGCTTCTTTCCGTAGGTGTGGAGGTGGGTCCTTCTACAATCCTACTTTGGACACAGGAAAATGGAGGTGCAGAGAAGTAGCAAGTTCACAGTCACAGAGTTGGCAAGGCTTGGCAAGAGAAGGAACGCTGGAATTGAAATGACCTGAGGTTGGCAGAATAGCCACTGAGGGGTGCAAGCCCCTTTAACTGAAAACCCAGTATCAATGCTGCAACTTACAGCAACAAAAAGAACCATCTGATGTTTAAATGGAGCTTTTGCTATATGCCAGCCATAGCAAAATCAAGTGCTTTTTACATAGGGTTGGGAGGACTCAGTGGGTGAGTATTAGATAATGCTAGTCCCATTTTATAGACGAGGAAAGTATGGCTTGGGGAGGTTCACTTCCTGGCTTGAGATTGCAGAGTTGATAAGTGGTAGAGTTGGGATAACATATTGATAAAGATGACTTTGAGACTTCTTTACAGCTATGTTGTATTTTCTCTTACTCACCAAGGACATGGATCCTGGCTTAGCAAATTGGGGAACATTAGGATGAACCCTCTGGCTAGATCCTGGGCTCCAGAAATCTCAGCATCTTGCAGTGTGAGCCCCACTTCTGAGCCCATGGCTGCTGAGGCGAGGCTCTGGTGGGGAGAAGGCTGTACTGGGGTGTTTGTAGTGACTGGAGGTGAATGATAAGAGTAAGTTAGAGTTGTAGTTCTCATACTTTGCTGCAAAATTCTGAATGCAAGTTGCACTTCATACTAGTTAAATTAGAAGTCTTAGGGGAAAGGCCAGAGTATCCATATATTTAAAGCTCTCCAGGTTTGCAAATCAGTGGTTTAGAAGAGCCTTTTCTGTAAAGCCTGGGGCAGGAGGTGCTGGCCAGCTTCTCATTTCCAGAGTGACATAAGACGTGTGAAGGTGATTGATTGGGCACACCCCATATCCAATGGGGCAACATTTATATCCATCTATTTTTCTCCTCATTGGAGTTACAGGTTTCAGACTTTGGTATGCATGGATGTCTCTGGAGCTTTGATAAATGCATCTCCCCAGACCTCAACCTGCAGATCTGACTAAGGAGTTCTGGGGAGGGACCTAGGAATCTGTATAGAAGCAGGCACTTTCTATGGCTGGGTGAGGTGGTGCAATCTAGGGCCAGCTCCAGCCCTGTGGTCCCAGTACTTGTGAAGTTCTCTCTCCTTGGTGGGGTGGAAGTGGGGAGGCCGTGGTCTGTTGTGGCCACCTGTTGCTCTGGACCAACTCTTCATTTCTGCTACTGTGCACCTGGCCTGGGTCCCCCTGCCACTTCAGTGCCTTGTTTAGTGGGAGAAGAGGTTGATTGCATCCTGGAAATTCAGTAGACTCCCTTCTCAGGTTTAAAAAAACCTCAGAGTAAATCTCGGCACAACTTGAGTGTCGAAAAGCCTGTCAGCCGCCGCCATCCTGGGGCTTCCCCCAGGGATCGGCAAAACAGCTTCTCTGGGGTTCATTTTAAGCTTTTCTTCCAAAGCTGTCAGAAATAGAGAATAGTTGGAGCCTCTCAGAGCTGGAAGGGACCTTGGCTATCCTCCGTGCCAACGCTAATATTCTATTCATTTTTTCATTCATTGATTCATCCAACAGATATTTATTAAACACCTACTATATCCAGGCCCAGGACCAGGTTCTGGGAATACAGCCACATCCATGAGAGACATTTGGTTTATCCGTCATAGAATTTAGGCTTGGGTGGAAAGGCAAACAGACAACACCAGTATATAATTACACATTACGAGGAGTGTTGTGAGGGAGAAGTATTGAGAATTACGGAGACCTAATTTAGAATGATGGGGACGGGGGGGGGGGGGGAGAATGACAGCTAAAATTTATCAAGCACTCACAATAGGCAGGCCCTGTGTAGTGCCCGCACATGGGTCACCTCCTTTAATCCTCACCATCAGGCCTGGACGGGGGTACTGGTCTTTTGTTGCCTGGGCACAGGAGAGGGCACTGAGACATGGAGAGGTACTGTCTGATCAGACGTGGGGCCTGTCTGATGCTCCTGCCCCTTCTTTCTAACATCTTTCTTGTTTCTAGCCAATGACCTTCTCAGGTGATTTGACCCTGTCCCTCTTCTTGTCTTGTTTCTGGCAGGGAAAGGTGGCCCTGAGAAACTTGCATTTGGCTGATCAAGGCAGGGATGAGGGGGGAGGTTTAGGGTAGGAAGAAAGCAGAGAATGTGTGTGGGTGTGTGTGTGTGTGTGTGCGCTCGCGCGCGCACGCGTGCATTGGGAAGTTGTTGGCCAAAGGATACAAAATCCCAGCTAGATGGAGGAATCAGTTCCACTGATGCATGACCCACAGGACGACGGTGGTTAATAACCATACATTGTACCATTGAAAAATGCTGAGAGTGGGTCTTGGGTGTCCTCCTGCAAAATAACTCCATGAAGCAATTCTTATGTTAATTAACTTGATTTAACCATCCCACCATGAAGGTAGACTTCAGAACACTGTGTTGTATGTAAGTACATGTGATTTTATTTGTCGATATAAAAATATATATACTAAATAAATTTGGAAAAAAGAAAACCTGGAGAAGTTAAGAAAAGTACTGATAATCCTGGCCACGAGGGAGCTCTTAGACGCAGCCACTGTGCAAAGCGCTTTGTCAACAGCGGCTCACGGAATCCCCCCAGAGACCAGGAAAAACAGGAGCAGCGAGCACTCATCCTCCTTCTGCAGGTGGGGGAAGTGAGGCTGGAAAGGGGTGGTCCAGTGGGTCTCCTGGCAGCAGGGTGGGGCAGAGCCATCTGGGGGCAGGGCCTCTGGTCTCTGGGCTTAGTCTGTGAGATGACATGTTCTCAGATAGGGGCTGTCTGAACGTTGCCCTGTCTGGGTGTGTGGTCCTCGCCTGGAGGTGGTGCTCCCCATGGAAGGGTGGAGGCAAGGGGAGTGTCCCCTAGAGTCAAAGGCCTGCTTGTTCTGGGTCATGGAGAGCCAGAGGAATGAGGAACAGGGGACCGCTTTGAGGCATCTCCAGTTTTCTTCCCTCTGGTGAGGACCATCAGGTTAGCCTTCTGGGTTTGTTGGTCCAGGAGCCCATAGCCAATGACCTTCTCTTCTCCCACTCTTCATCCCTACCTGCTGCTAGTAAGTGAGATGCTTGTCACCTGTGTTCTGTTCGTATTGTCTTTATCCTTACCCCCCGAACACCCTTTCTGCCTGTTCACCTGAGGGTCTGCTGCTGGAGTTGTGTTGTCCCTGGACCACCTCAAGCTGACCTGCACCAAGCAGATATTGAGTGGAGGCGGGAAGAAATACTGGTCCACGTGTTTTGGCCTTGCACTAGAACCCAGGGAAAGAGGCAGGAAGATGTAGAAAGAGAAAGATGTGTTAGAGGGGTATGGATAAGACATTCAGTTCCTGAAAAGTGCCAGCACATAGGAATCCATATTCTTTCCTCACCTGCAGGCGAGCAAGACTGACATGGGGACGGGTGTTCCGTGGGATGGAGACTCTGCTGTGTCCTGACTGGATTCTCTTCCAGGGTCCAAGGGATGGTTCTGGCAAGGGAGAAGCCAGAAGTGGATGTGCTCACTTTGGGTCTGTTTTTCTCCAAGTCTTGGGGTGTGTGAGGTTTTCATTGTTGTGACCAAAATACCCAACAAGAACAATTTAGAGGAGGAAAAGTTTATTCTGGCTCATGGTGTGAGAGGTCCACAGTTCACGGTTGGCCAGCTCCATTTCTCTGGACCTGAGATGATGGTGGAGGGGTGGGGCATGGTGGAGGGAAGCTGCTCAGATCATGGCAGCTGGGAAGCCGAGAGAGACAGAGAGAGAGAGAGAGAGAGAGAGAGAGGGGGGGGGGAGGGGGGGAGGGAGGGAGGGAGAGGGAGGGAGGGAGGGAGGGGGGGAGGCAAGAACAAGATATAAAGGACACGCCCCCAATGACCCATGTCCTGCAGTCACACCCACCTGTGTACAGTTAGCACCCACCTGTCCATTCAGACTGGGATGGGCTGATTAGGTCACAGTTCTCATAATCTAATCATTTTCACTCTGAACTTTCCTACATGAACACAGAGGCTCTGGAAGGATAGCTCATAGGCTAACCATGATATGGGGCAGTGGGGGCTGCCTTTTTACTGGGCTCTGCTTCTCACAAAGCTTTAACACCGGAAAGCAATAGCCTGATTCTCCAGATTCCTGACATCAAAATAGGAAAGGGAGGAC